>NC_064634.1:219925099-222325099 GCF_023864275.1 Schistocerca cancellata
AATAACTTCTTTTCCGAGTTCTTCACTTTTTCATGTAGCCATTTAGCCTTAGCTTCCCTACACTTCCTATTTCTTTCATTTATATGTGACTTGTTTTTCTGTATTCCTGAACTTCTCATAAACTTTTCGTAATTCCTTCTTTCAATTGAAGTATTTTTTCTGTTACCCGTGGTTTCTTTGAAATTACCTTCCCTGTACCTACGGTTTTCTCTCTAGCTTCTGTGACTGTCCTTTTTAGTGATGCCCATTCCTCTTCAACTGAACTGCCTAATGAGCTATTCCTTATTGCAGTATCTATAGCCTCTGAAAACTTCAAGCCTAGCTCTTCATTTCTTGACTCTTCCGTACCCCTCTTTTTTGTGCATTGATTTTCCTGGCTAGTTTCTTAAACTTCAGCCTACTCTTCTTCGTTACCAAATTGTGGTCTGAGTCTATACTTTCTCCTACGTACGCGTTACAATCCAGTATCTGATTTCTGAAACTCTGCAGGAAAATGCCCATAAACAAATCACATTACGGCACTGAAAATTGATATGAGCAGTGGCAACAGTAAGGATAGATGTGTATTGTTACGAACATGCTAAATCGTTGTCAGGTTAAAGACTTAGATTTGTTGGGAGAATTCTGAGATAGTAGATGGCATTTATTAAGAACATCACACACAAACCCTGTAGCTAATACGGAAATGTAACTGTAATGTTCAAGAAAATACAACTCGAATCGTTAGAAGACAGAGTGACTTCATGTATTGTGAATTTAGAAGACTGCTATTCGAGGTAGACTGTGAATCAGCTCTATTGTCTTCATCGTTATCTAAGTATAAAATAACAGAGAACTTTGGAATATAGGAAATCATCCAGTTGTTCCATATTTTCGTAATAATATTCTTGTGGACACTCGCGTCTTCCAAGATGACAACAGTCGTAATCACACGGCTGCAGGCATACGTTCCTACTTTGTCGAAGACTATGTCATCCTACAGCAAGAGTGTCCAGCTAAATCACACGATCTTAATCCCGTAGTAAATGTCTAGGACTATTCTAACAGCTGCTAAAGCGTGGCAATCAAAACCCCGCAGTTGGTGGCTTTACGGGATGTAAATCATTAGTGAGTGGTTTCAGTTGGCCACTGCATACCTGGATATTGCTGTAGATTCTTCCTCGCCGAATTGATTACGTAAACAAGGCCAGAGACGCATGTTGCACGATGTAACACTGATGTCTCCTGGGGGGCGACAAGGTGTCCGTCTGGTGTGCTTATGTAGGTGGTTGCAAATTCAGATAAGCAGTCGCCAAGTGCCTAGAATTCGCTTAAAGCAAACCACCGTCACAGATTTGCTAGCTGAAGTATAGGTAAAGGAAAACTTGTGTAACATACAGCAAGCAGAAGTAATTAGTAAGAAAGTATCTCAGTTTCAACAATAAGTCTATTGATCAAACATCTGCAACACTCTCTAGTCAGAGAAAATCCTCGTTCCATCATTGTTACTGCAGTGGGAAAACGGCTGTCGGAGTTTCAGCTGGGGCAGATAGGAATCGGATGGGAGACTGCTTTCCTTGCGGGAAAGCTTCTGTTCGGCTGTTGGAGCGACGCCTCCTGCGCTTCCGGACGCCCATTGTCTGGAATTCCTCGCGGAACACAACAATTAACGCGCCACGACCGGCTGCCTCGTGGCACGCGTATTGTCTGGCCTTTACGGACGTCCGCCTGATCTCGCAGTCACGCCCCCAGGCCTCAGAGCAACGAGAAGGCGAGGCGGCAGCGGCTGGCTGGCCGTGGCTGAGGTCAGCGCTCACTGAGCAGTAGCCAGAGAGTCCAAGGCCACCAGAGTATATTGAGCTATGGCGCGGCTATTGTTGCGTCCGCTGTCTCTCGTTATTGGCTAAATTTCTGGCTGGTGTAGTGTTATTGTGTCTGTGTGTGAAATCTTATGGAACTTAACTGCTAAGGTCATCAGTCCCTAAGCTTACAAACTACTTAACCTAAATTATCCTAATGACAAACACACACACCCATGCCCGAGGGAGGACTCGAACCTCCGACGGGACCAGCCGCACAGTCCATGACTGCAGTGCCCTAGACTGGTCGGCTAATCCCGCTCGGCAGTGTTATTGAAATTCCCAATGTTAACGTATAACCATCCGACGCAGACGTTCTGTTATTTTTACCGTGCAGTAAGCATTCCAACACAAAAGTTGGCCTGCAGTGATGAAAATACCGGGTGGCTATAATTAAAGTGTTATTACCTAAGGAGGTCCAGTATGGGCTATAATTATTGTATGGCAGCCAAACGTGGTAGTTATACAAATGCGTCGACGTGGAACCAATTTAATCTAGAAAACAAATTAATTCTAATTTTGCCCTCCAGGTACATATCTGGCGCTGTACACAGTTTGTATGACGTTATGACATCCATGCTGTCATTTGACAAGCCATAACGTAGTGAGCAGTTTGGCTGCTGACAAGAGAGACACCGTGTGCTGCTAGTGAAACTGTTTTATGTCTGAAATTACAGAGGAGCACTGAGAGATATCGCTGACTGAAAAATCTAAGTGAAGGCCCGATGTCATTAAGTGGTTTAATGAAGATGATAATGAAAATCGAAAACACTGGGAAGCTTGTGTGGCTCTTGGAGGAAAAAGGCGTCCTATCCCGGCTGAAGCTATTGATGAGATTGTCACTGCTGTAACTGACCAAGCAGCATGTGCCCGTCGTAGTGCTACTCCTCGTGCAGTATCATGGGAACTGGCCATCCGATCTCCAACGGTACGGAAAGTTTTGCATTTATTTTACACTGGTATCCGTGCATGATCCAGACGGTGTAGCAACTGAAACCTCATCGTCTGCAGCAACCTTCTGAATTGCTCTTCAATTTCGGGCACGGATCGAATTGATGGCATGTGGCTGATTCTATGGAGTGACGAAGCGCATTTTACACTACAGGATGCAGTGATTCGTTGGTTTATTTGGTGGAAGAGACCAAACAGCGAGGTCATCGGTCGCATCGGATGAGGGATGGAAGTCAGCCGTGCCATTTCACATGAACCATCCCGACATTTGCCTGAACAGAGTTAGAGAAATCACGGAAAACCTGAATCAGGATGATTGAACCGACGTCCTCCCGAATGCGAGTCCAGTGTGCAACAGGATGCAGTGACCACACAGAATTGGCGACTTCAGGAAACTGTCAAACTGCGTGTTGTGCACGATGAGCCAATGCACTCGCCGCATGTGATTGTGTGGTATGAATTCACAAGTACCTTTATTCTCGGTTCTTCTTTGAGGAGAATACACACAAAGGGCCTATCAAGTGTACCGTTACATCTGCATGTAACCACTGTTTTCTTGCAAGATGGGACCGGCCGGTGTGGCCGTGCGGTCTAGGCGCTTCAGTCTGGAACCGCGTGACCGCTCCGATTGCAGGTTCGAATCCTGCCTCGGGCATGGATGTGTGTGATGTCCTTAGGTTAGTTAGGTTTAAGTAGTTCTAAGTTCTAGGGGACTAATGACCACAGATGTTAAGTCCCATAGTGCTCAGAGCCATTTGAATCATTTGAACCTTGCAAGATGGGGCAACATCTCATGTCGCTCGCTCAGTTCGAGATCTGCATAATGCAACATTGCACAAACGTGTTATTTCCCGAGTTTTCCAGATGCTTGCTCTGCAAGATGACCTGAACTGAACCCATATGACCATATGACTTTCGCCTCTTGGAATTTCTGAAAGACCACGTCCGGTCTCTACCTGGTCTGCAGGGCAGTATACAGGAGCACGCTGCACACATTCCACCGTAGCTGCTACGAGCAACTGTTCATCACGTCATTTTAGAGTAACTGTCTAATGGTGGTTAATAAGAAACAACATTATGCCTTTCTGGTCCTTTAGACTTTTTCTGCCCATGTGCTGTTCCTAATCCATTAGATATGGAAACATTTCTACGCGTCTCTCTTGCATTGACAGCACTAGATTGGGGCTGGTGGCCAAAATTGGAACTATTTTTTTCCCAGTGCAAATCGGTTTCGCATTAACACACTAGAATAGCTACCTAGTTTTGCTGCCATACAGTGATTACAGCCCAAAATGGACCTTTTGAGTAGCTGCACTTTAATTATGACCACTCGGTATTATACAGACCTGCTTCTTCTGTTGTCAAGTTATAGCGAGTCCACAATCACTGGACTTGTCATCTAGTTCCTTCTGTCTCAGTGAAGCGTACTTCAGTCGCTCAGTTACTGAACATGCTCATTTCCACGCCAGTTCAAAAACATTTTATTTCTCAACAAACTAATATTTAGTTTAGCACATTCTTAAAAGAATAAAAACTCTTTTTAGTGATACAATTGGATACAACTGTTCAATAGATCTGCGGTTTGTAGCACACGAATCATGCTACAGCTCATACAGGTAGTTTGTTCACTCTTAATACGCCAACACCTAATAATGTGCTCTCATGACAGAATTTTGCTTGTACCAAAAGCTACGTGAATTACAGTCTACTGGCCTCACACACGCTGTGACCACAAAATCAGTGGAGAACAGAGTAATTCTACCGACGACAAGGGACAGAACTGAGGAAAACCACTTATCGTACAATAAAGCGTTCATGACTAGTCTCAAGTACTGGTAAATCAAAAGGGATATCCATCATAGCGCATGCAAACATTTTTGTTCCTAACGTTTCGTTTGTACGTGCGTCTGACGTCTTCAGAGGTGTTCCTTGTTCAGTCAGAAAGACTCAGCGGGACTAAGAGCAGCTCTGTAGATCTCAAATGCAGCTCTGGACGAAATGTCAGTAATGAAAATGCTTCATGAACCATTCATCCCGCAAACTTTGACAGCGGAAATCCACTGGCATTAAGTACTTTGGCAAAGACCACCTTGTTATTTCTAGGCGCCTGGGAACGAGCAACTCGGAAGCTGGTCCGCTGTTCGCATACTACTGTCGTAAACGTCCGTGGAAAATGGCTGGACTGTGAAGCCACGAGAAAGCGACGAGATTTTGAACGTCCATGCCTTATCACGCATCGTGGGGGTGGGACGCTTGCCCTCTCGGTAAGGTAGGATAGGCGCCGATTTGTGGCAGGTCTGGCGACTGGGTGTGATGCTGATGCAGGAAAAAGTGTATCGGCACACAGTTCTGTATACTGTGGTTTAAAATGAGCTGCACTCAAATGTCCGAAACGTGTTCACATTCTGGCCCAGCGACGTCGTTACTTATGATTGCTGTGGGTATCAGGATCATCAAGATTAGACCGTGGATCAACGGAAGTGTGAGGCCTGGTCGGACGAATCTCGTTTCTCGTTATATTAGGCGGATGCTCGTGTCTGGATGTACGAAACTTGCCACGCCACGGCAGCCCACTAGTGGGGGCAGAATTGTTAGATGAGCTATATTCACCAGTCTTACCTATGGACTACGTGAACATGACTGATGACCTTCATGCTTGATGACTTCCTTGACGGCGATGCCGTCTTCCAGCAGGACAACTGTTCACGTCAGAAGCGCAGAATTGTGCGACAAATGTTTGAGGAGTTTGATAGTGAAAGCCTGATAGTGAACTTACATTAATGCCTTGGCCATATGATTTGCCTGATCTGAACCAGATGGAGCGCAACTGAGACGGAACCATGCGTCACATCCGCGCCCACAAACCACCGAGCCTTATTTGACTAGAATTGTGCACCTGTGCCTAGACATCTGGTGTCACATACCTCCGGAAACCTACCAATGACCTCTGGAATGCATGACACGTAGAATGTCTGTTGTATTGCCTTCCGAAGGTGGATCAACACGGAAATATGCAGTTTTGCACAACGTTTTGGCTCGTCAGTGGATATGATCTTACAAATGGGTTAAAAATATATTCATTTGTCAACGTAGCATGTGTTCATTTCTTCGCGTAGAATTGACATAGAATTCTAAGTTTGTTTCTTACTTAACTTAATTTTTAATGAACATATGCAACATACATTGAAGAGACAAAGAAACTGATACACCTGCTTAATATCGTGTAGGGCCCCGTGACCACGCAGAAGTTCCACAACACAACGTAGCATGGACTCGACTAATGTCTGAACTAGTGCTGTAGGGAACTAACAACATGAATCCTACAAGGCTGTCAATGAATCCGTAAGAGTTCGAGGGTGGTGGAGATCTCTTCTGAACATCTCTTCTGAACATCTCTTCTGAACATCACGTTCTCAGGTACTAGACACATTGTTTTTTATCTTTTTTTTATTTTTTGAGTGTGAGTGAGAACTGATTAACATCTTTCAAAGTTTTACATTCCATACAACATGTAATTTTTTAAATTTGAGGTGATTGTAATAGTGCTTCGAACTTTACTTACGTACAAAATTTCATTAAGAATGCTGCTGCACCTAGTAGAAGTGTCACTTTGTAGTAAAACACTACAACTTCCATCCCATGTGTTTATTTCTCTTTAACCTCCACTTCAACTTTCACTTTGGCTGAATGTGACTGGCATTGGTCATACAGCAAACGTCCCCTTTAACATCAGTTTCTTGCGACACTTTTTTCAGTATATCTGGTGTCACTTTTGTAGCTGCGTCAATAATTTTACCTCTTAGCTCTTGGAGATCCATTGGGAATGGTGGAGCATACTCCCAGTTTCTAATGAAACCACCTCCTCCTCCCCCCCCCCCCCAAAAAAAAATTATGATAGTCAAGCCTGAAGAACGGGGCGGCCATGCAATTGGTTCCCCTTGACCAATCCAACGACCTCTATCAAGGACAGCTACGTAGTGAAGTGATCGCCCGTTTTGCTGGAAGTGAATGTATCTATCTCGATCACCAACACGTAATTGTGGGAAGTATAGAGCATATACACTTATGTAAAACCGTTTATGGTTTTCTCATAGTTTTGCTCAGGGCACAAAAACATTCACTTTGGGGCTATCACGAATGTCTTACACGGCGTATTTTGGCTTTTCACTACACAAAATGCTGCGGTTGTGTTTGTTGACGTTGACATTGATATGAAATTTTCTCTCGTCACTGAAAACCGTGCGAGTAACTAATGTCTCATCTTCCTCAATCCAACATAACATTTCTGCACAAAATGTGTCGCAGGTTCGAATCCTGCTTCGGGCATGGATGTGTGTGATGTCCGTAGGTTAGTTAGGTTTAAGTAGTTCTAAGTCTAGGGGACTGATGACCTCAGATGTCAAGTCCCATAGTGCTCAGAGCCTTTTGAACCATTATACATTATTTTTCCACTTAACCTCCCTGCACTTCAATACACACTGTACAACGTTTCCCAAGCTTTTTGATTCTGTCGGAAAAAAAAAAAATTTGTTTTTTTGCTTGTAACCAGTTTTACACGGTTATCATTGACTTCCGCATCGATTGCAGATCATCTTTCCCTGAACGCTTCTTTCAGTGAACCAAATATATGAAAATCGTTTGAAGCGGGGGTTCCAGCCGTTCGAATCCCAACTTTTTCATTGATTTGGTATTCCGTTTTGCGACCGAGCGTTTTCTTGCTGCAGGATGACACCTTTGCGCAGTTGACCGCGACGTTTCGCTCTGATTGCAGGTTTCGGCTTAGTTCGCAACACATCACAATAGTTCTCACTGTTTATAGTTTCGTCTCTTGGGGTGAAATGAACGTCTACCACACCTTCCATGTCTCAGAACAGTGTTAACGTAATCTTACTGGGTGATGGTTGGCACTTAAATGTTTTAGCCTTTAGTGACGACGGGTGCTTCCAAACCACGCTCGCAGCCATACTTTCCGGTTCATGATGTCACACCCACGTTTCATCTACAATAATGAGTTGCTATATAAATCCATCTTCCTCGCAAGATAACGGGCCATATGTTTAAGAGATGTCCATCATTATCGCCTTATGCTGCGCTGACAGTTCTTTCGGTGTCCACCTTGACACACTTTCCGAAAATGTAGCTTATCGTTTAAAATGGAAAGCGCTGAGCCATGAATGATATGTAAAGTATTGGCGATTTCGTCCACTGTGATTCATCTGTTTTCCGTCACCATACCCTCAACGACTTACAAATTCTCCTTAGTTGTTGATGTCGATGGCCTGCCCAACAAAGAGAAGTTGAAACGCTCTATGCATTCGTATATCTTGCTTCACGATAAGCAGTTGTCACTTGCATTCAACTAATAATTTCCACAGGTTAACACCTTCCACAAACAAAAAGCGATTCACTGCGCTCATTTCCTCTTTGGTGCAGGCCTACAATGGAGATGCCATGTTTCACGGTCTCCAACAACACAATGAGCAACGCGGAAATAAAAGCGACACGTTGTATAGAAGTGTTGCAGATGGCAATACTTCAGCCCTGGATGCTAGGAGTATTACCAAGACGTAGTCCGCCCCAGTAGCTGAGTGGTCAGCGTGACGGATTGCCGTCCTCCGGGCCCGGGTTCGATTCCCGGCTGGGTCGGAGATTTTCTCCGCTCAGGGACTGGGTGTTGTGTTGTGTTCATCATCATTTCATCCCCATCCGGCGTGCAGGTCGCCCAATGTGGCGCCGAATGTAATAAGACCTGCGCCAAGGCGGCCGGACCTGCCCCGCGAGGGGCCTCCCGGCCAATGACGCCAAACGCTCATCATCATCATCACCAAGACGTACGGTCAAAAACTGCGAAAATCTCTTTATTTTTTGACTTCCTCTCGTATTTTAGAAATTTACATGAATTCCTTTGCACTATCTATACTTGCAAACAGTGTTTTCCATGCATTTCTATTCTCTGTGTGGTTTTTTATACCCGCGACAATCCGCATGACACCATACTGTATCTGCAGCTTTAATCTTCGTCCAGCCGTTCAGATATTTTTCGTTGTTTTCTTAAATCTGGTGATAACAATGGTTCGTTTGAAAGCTACGCAGCTTTCTCCTCCATCATACTTACACATGTGCTTCCGCTTCAGCCGCATCGTCGTCGATTGGACGTCGAAGCCTACGTTTTCTTTCTTCCACCTCATGGTTCAACGTTTCTTTTCCTTCTTTTTCCTTCCAGTCTTCTGCATAGTTTTGTGGCGTCCCATGAAGCTCCTCTATAGTTTTTACCTTCTTACAGCTCCTCCAAATACCATGGAAGTTATTCCTCGATGTCTTGACACATATCTTATCATCCTGGACGTTCTTCTTGTCAGTGGTTTCCACATTTTGTTGGGTGGTTATAATTAAAATGCAGCAACCCATAGTGGTCCAGTGTAGGCTGTAGTTATCGTATGGCGGCGAAACGGGGTTAGAATATCAACCAAGTTCATGAGGAACCGATTTATGCTGAAAAAAAAAATTACTTCTAATTTTGGCCACCACGTGCAAATCTGGCATTGTGAATTCAAGAAAGCCGTGTAGAAATGTTTCTATGTGCAACCGATTAGAAACGGGACGTGGGCAGAAAACGTCAAATAACTGAGAGAGGCATAATGTTGATTTTATTATTAAGTGATGCTTACATAAAGTGTTCAATACGAGCACCGGAGGCATCGACGAGTTACTGTACAGCGCGAGATTTGCACCTGGTGGTCAAAATTGAAACTATTTCTTCCAGAATAAGTCGGTTTCGCAGTAAAGCATTAGTGGTTCTCTGTATCAGATAGTAACAACCCACACTGGACCTCCATGAGCAACTACGCTTTAATACCCAGTGCGACACTTGAACCGAATGGTGCCACAGGCAACGTTGTTCAAGTGCAAGCACATCCACGGTGGACTCTCCATACATGATTTCTTTCAGATGTCCCCACATACAAAAATCAATATTGAGTTCCGGTGAATGGACCACCTCATCCAATCCGTCTTCTGTGACAGGTGCCGTCGAGATGCATCGATACAGAAATAAAGAAGTGAGCTGGAGTACCACCATGTAGCAGCCGCATTACCTTTCATACTACCAAAGACACGTCTTCCAGCAGGAAAGGTAGCGCCACCCACAGGAAGTGCAGAAGTATCTTGCTCGAAGGTATCTTGAGATGGTCGTCGCTATCCCTGCCTTCACTGGTGACCTGTGTGAGGAACCAGCGACAAAAAAATGGTTCAAATGGCTCTGAGCACTATGGGACTTAATGTCTGAGGTCATCAGTCCCCTAGAACTTAGAACTACTTAAACCTAGCTAACCTAAGGACATCACACATCCATGCCCGAAGCAGGATTCGAACCTGCGACAGTAGCAGTCGCGCGGTTACAGTCTGAAGCGCCTAGAACCACTCGGCCACACCGGCCGGCCCAGCGACAAAACCGTTGCCCTGAACTCAAGTCCGTAGGTAGAGAGACCTGCACGTGTTGTAAATGATAAGAACAGTAACAGGTGTGGAGAACATTCCACTAGGTTGTCTGACTTATCCCAAATGCTTAGTACTGATATCGGGGTTATATTTATGGTGTTCAACACGAGTTCCTCCAAGACGTTGTAAGTACGGGGAGCACCCGCATTTCATGGTTACCCACTCCTGTAAACGAGCCTGCCTCACAAAAACGGCAAAACACAGTTGCAAACAGTTTATGGTGCTTTTACTGTCGGTGGGACTACTTTTTCCGGAACAGTCGTGTTCGGTGTGCCATCTGCCGTTTGCCTGTCCGTATGCAAAGACCATGTCCACCTATTCCTTGTAGCCGTACCGGTTTTATCATCTCTCAACGTTGCACTACACAATCACGTCCACCGCAAAGTGAGTCGGCAAAAGCAGTGAAGCGGACGTCCCCTAGTACAGATGTGTGAGCACCGTCTGTTACGCGCAACACTACTGGCCGCTAGTGGAGCTAAAATGGTAGTACACATACTTATCTGGTGTATTCTCAATCAATGAAACCTACACTTTCAAATCTTTTATTTCCACCTTCAAGCAGAAGTACCTACCGAGCGGTGTAGCAGTGTGTGGACTCGCATTCGGGACTACAACGGACGACGGTTGAAACCCGCGTCCGGCCATTCTGATTTAGGTTTTCCGTGATTTCCCTAACTCGCTTAAGGCAAATGCCGCAATGGCTCATTCGAAAGAGCACGGCCGCTTTCCTTCTCTATCCTTCCCTACACCCAGCGTGTGCTCCGTCTGTAATTAGCTCGATGTCGACGGGAGGGTAAACACTCATCTCCTCCTCCCGGAAGTACCTGCACTGAAACTCTTTTCCAGCCATAAGTCCACATGATCTGCTTTGCTCCGTATCCTTTCAGAGATCCTCCAGTTTGTCCCCATTTAGTAAAATCATCCTGTATAGTATCGTATCTCAGACGCTTCTGTTTGCTGATATCGTTGCTATCCTCAGTGAAGGTGAGGAATAAATACTGGACCTTACAGTGAAACCCTATGGATTGAGAATAAACCGCAGGAAGATAAAAGTAATGGAGAAGCGGTCTTAGAGATAGACTAACTTTAAATCGGGGGACCACAAAGTAAATGAAGTAAACGAATACTATTAAAAATAACAATAATAACACTCAAAAACCATTCAAATTATCATAAAAACTATAACGGTTAAAAAGTTAAGAATTTTGAGGTGTTCCCAGAAGCTGCGTAGTTGTACGAAGGTTATTCGATACTACCAGTTTCAAATCTGTATAGAAGCATCTTCACTTTCATGATGGTTATATTTCCATAATGTAGATAACAATTACGGAGTCCCAACTTGCTGGAAGTTACCCACGTTAAGAGTCAAACCAAAATGGTGGATTGTCATAATAAAACTGAGTACACACAAAAGAAGCTTGTCAAAATGTACAAACTGCTGAACGAACTAGACCTGAAAACACGAGGTACGGCATATTATAAAATCCGAAAGACATCATCTGTATAAAAACAATGAAGTATAACTTAAAATACCTTACAATGTGCGTACTTCCGCCGTACTGCCAACAGGCCGATGTTGTGTAAGCGGCCCGTGGAGACTAGGAATATAATCCTGAAGTTCATCCCCGTTTTCAAGAAGGGACGTCGAACAGATGTGCAGAACTATAGACCTGTATCTCTAACGTCGATCAGTTGTAGAATTTTGGAACACGTATTATGTTCGAGTATAATGACTTTTCTGGAGACCAGAAATCTAATCTGTAGGAATCAGCATGGGTTTCGAAAAAGACGGTCGTGTGAAACTCAGCTCGCGCTATTCGTCCACGAGACTCAGAGGGCCATAACACGGGTTCACAGGTAGATGCCGTGTTTCTTGACTTCCGCAAGGCGTTGGATACAGTTCCCCACAGTCGTTTAATGAACAAAGTAAGAGCATATGGGCTATCAGACCAATTGTGTGATTGGATTGAAGAGTTCCTAGATAACAGAACGCAACATGTCATTCTCAATGGAGAGAAGTCTTCCGAAGTAAGAGTGATTTCAGGTGTGCCGCAGGGGAGTGTCGTAGGACCGTTGCTATTCACAATATACGTAAATGACCTTGCGGATGACATCGGAAGTTCACTGAGGCTTTTTGCGGATGATGTTGTGGTACATCGAGAGGTTGTAACAATGGAAAATTGTACTGAAATGCAGGAGGATCTGCAGCGAATTGACGCTTGGTGCAGGGAATAGAAATTGAATCTCAATGTAGACAACTGTAATGTGCTGCGAATACATAGAATGATAGGTCCCTTATCATTTAGCTACAAAATAGCAGGTCAGCAACTGGAAGCAATTAATTCCATAAATTATCTGGGAGTACGCATTAGGAGTGGTTTAAAATGGAATGATCATATAAAGTTGATCGTTGGTAAAGCAGATGCCAGACTGAGATTCATTGGAAGAATCCTAAGGAAATGCAATCCGAAAACAAAGGAAGTAGGTTACAGTACGCTTGTTCGCCCACTGCTTGAATACTGCTCAGCAGTGTGGGATCCGCACCAGATAGGGTTGATAGAATAGATAGAGAAGATCCAACGGAGAGCAGCGCGCTTCGTTACAGGATCATTTAGTAATCGCGAAAGCGTTACGGAGATGATACATAAACTCCAGTGGAAGACTCTGCAGGAGAGACGCTCAGTAGCTCGGTACGTGCTTTTGTTGAAGTTTCGAGAACATAACTTCACCGAAGAGTCAAGCAGTATATTGCTCCCTCCTACGTATGTCTCGCGAAGAGACCGTGAGGATAAAATCAGAGAGATTAGAGCCCACACAGAAGCATACCGACAATCCTTCTTTCCACGAACAATACGAGACTGGAATAGAAGGGAGAACCGATAGAGGTACTCAAGGTACCCTCCGCCACACACCGTCAGGTGGCTTGCGGAGTATGGATGTAGATGTAGATATAGAAGATGCGTTTATACTGACGTGAAACTGGTAGTTGCGAATGAAGTACCTTCATACAGGTATGCTGCTTTGGGAACGCTTCAACAGTCTCCACTTTTTAGTTGTCATAATTTTATGATAATTTGATTGGTTATTGAGTGTAGAGTGTTGTTAGCGTTATTCATAGTGTCCTTCAGATGTGGTTGTCCTTCCAGAAAGTTATTTGAATTCTACTAATTTGGAAACAAAATAACTCATGGTGGACGACGCAAGGAAGACGTAAAAAACACGCTAGCGCAGGCAAGACAAGATTCCTGCCCAAGAGAATCCTACTTGTATCAAACATAGGCCTTAATTTAGGAAGAAATTTCTGAAAATGCGTGTTTCGAGGACAGCATTGTATGCAAGTGAATCATGGACAAGGATTTATGAAGTGCTCCGTCTATTTGTAGAGACACACAGATGTGGCCACAAAAATGCGGGACAAGCTTCACAAAAGTCTGTATGTTTGTAGTGCATCCGGTGAAGGGCACATTGAACATTTGCGTAAAGTTAATGAAACCTTTAATCCATAAGAGTAAAAACGAAAGAGTAAGACGTAAGAGTAAAAAGCACCCTATGTTTGTACATGTATACGTATAAGAGACATACCTTTATAAAATCAGATCTTTGTTTTCGAAGCACACACTATGCGTACATTAGCGTTCGCCAAAGACTTTTGCCGTTGTTAAAGTAGAAGATATTCCTTATATATAAAATTCTAATGTCACAGTGTTAGTTGCCATACTCCTCCAAAACGGCTAGATCGATTCTGATGAAATTTTACTTGTGTATTCGGTACGTCTGAGAATCGGTCGTAATCTATTTTTCATACCGCCAAGTGATGAGGGTGGTCCACCCCAAAAAATTTTCTCTTACTTTTTGGACAGAACTTTTTATTTTTATTTTTTTATAATGTGGCATTACAAAATACACGCAACCATAAATTTTCACCCTTCTACCACCAACCTCTATTTTTAATAGCGATTTTAGTAATATAATAATTTTCAACCGCAGTCGATAACTGATCAATTCTCACTTGATCAGCAATCCCCGCCAGGTGTCTACTGGTGATAGTCTTTCACTATTCGATAGATAGGTAACTGAAGGAAACGTACCAAAACCAACGACTCGAGTATCCCTCTTTGAATCGTTGTAAGTAGACCGACAAATTTAACTAGATAGCACGCATCATACGCCAAACCGACAATTAGGCCTAGCGCACACGCATCGATTTTTATCGTACGGAAATATATCTTAGGATCAAATTCTTTTAGAGGAACAAAGAGGTTCTTATTTTCTTCTTTTCTCTTCTAAAAGAATTTGTTGTTGTTGTGGTCATCAGTCCTGAGACTGGTTTGATACGGCTCTCCATGCTACTCTATCATGTGCAAGCATCTTCACCTCCCAGTACCTACTGCAACCTACATCCTTCTGTATCTGTTTAGTGTATTCATCTCTTGGTCTCCCTCTACAATTTTTACCCTCCACGCTGCCCTCCAATACTAAATTGGTGATCCCTTGATGCCTCAGAACATGTCCTACCAACCGCTCCCTTCTTCTAGTCAACTTGTGCCACAAACTTCTCTTCTCCCCAATCCTATTCAATACTTCCTCATTAGTTAAATGACCTACCCATTTAATCTTCAGCATTCTTCTGTAGCACCACATTTCGAAAGCTTCTATTCTCTTCTTGTCCAAAGTAGTTATCGTCCATGTTTCACTTCCATACATGGCTACACTCCATACAAATACTTTCAGAAACGACTTCCTGACACTTAAATCTATACTCGATGTTAACAAATTTCTCTTCTTCAGAAATGCTTTCCTTGCCATTGCCAGTCTACATTTTATATCCTCTCCGACCATCATCAGTTATTTTGCTCCCCAAATAGCAAAACTCCTTTACTACTTTAAGTGTCTCATTGCCTAATCTAATTCCCTCAGCATCACCCGACTTAATTCGACTACATTCCATTATCCTCGTTTTGCTTTTGTTGAAGTTCATCTTATATCCTCCTTTCAAGACACTGTCTATTTCGTTCAACTGCTCTTCCAAGTCCTTTGCTGTCTCTGATAGAATTACAGTGTCATCGGCGAACCTCAAAGTTTTTATTTCTTCTCTATGGATTTTAATACCTACTCCGAATTTTTCTTTTGTTTCCTTCACTGCTTGCTCAATATTCAGATTGAATAACATCGGGGAGAGGCTACAACCCTGTCTCACTCCCTTCCCAACCACTGCTTCCCTTTCATGCCCCTCAACTTTTATAACTGCCATCTGGTTTCTGTACAAATTGTAAATAGTTTCTCGCTCCCTGTATTTTACCCCTACCACCTTTAGAATTTGAGAGAGAGTATTCCAGTCAACATTGTCAAAAGCTTTCTCTAAGTCTACAAATGCTAGAAACGTAGGTTTGCCTATCCTTAATCTAGCTTCTAAGATAAGTCGTGGGGTCAGCATTGCCTCACGTTTTCCAATATTTCTACGGAATCCAAACTGATCTTGCCGGAGGTCAGCTTCTACCAGTTTTTCCATTCGTCTGTAAAGAATTCGCGTTAGTATTTTGCATCCGTGACTTATTAAACTGATAGTGGTTCTCTTTTCTCCAAAGGTCTCTTTAATTTTCCTGTAGGCAGTATCTATCTTAGCCCTAGTGAGATAAGCTTCGCCGGCCGAAGTGGCCGTGCGGTTAAAGGCGCTGCTCTCTGGAACCGCAAGACCGCTACGGTCACAGGTTCGAATCCGGCCTCGGGCATGGATGTTTGTGATGTCCTTAGGTTAGTTAGGTTTAACTAGTTGTAAGTTCTAGGGGACTAATGACCTCGGCAGTTGAGTCCCATAGTGCTCAGAGCCATTTGAACCATTTTAGATAAGCTTCTACAGCTTCTACATCCTTACATTTGTCCTCTAGCCATCCCTGCTTAGCCATTTTGCACTTCCTGTCGATCACATTTTTGAGACGTTTTGCCTGCTTCATTTACTGCACTTTTATATATTCTCCTTTCATCAATTAAATTCAATATTTATTTTGTTACCCAAGGGTTTCTACTAGCCCTCGTCTTTTTACCTATTTGATCCTCTGCTACCTTCACTACTTCATCTCTCAAAGCTACCCATTCTTCTTCTATTGTATTTCTTTCCCCCATTCCTGTCAATTGTTCCTTTATGCTCTACCTGAATCTCTGTACAACCTCTGGTTTAGTCAGTTTATCCAGGTCCCATCTCCTTAAATTCCCATCTTTTTGCAGTTTCTTCAGTTTTAATCTACAGTTCATAACCAATAGATTGTGGTCAGAGTCCACATCTGCCCCTGGAAATGTCTTACAATTTCAAACCTGGTTCCTAAATCTCTGTCTTACTATTGTATAATCTATCTGAAACCTGTCAGTATCTCCAGGCTTCTTCCATGTATACAACCTTCTTTTATAATTCTTGAACCAAGTGTTAGCTTTGATTAAGTTGTACTATGTGCAAAATTCTACCAGGCGGCTTCCTCTTTCATTTCTTAGCCCCAATCCATGTTCATCTACTACGATTCCTTCTCTCCCTTTTCCTACTACCGAATTCCAGTCACCCATGACTATTAAATTTTCGTCTCTCTTTACTGTCTGAATAATTTCTTTTATTTCATCATACATTTCTTCAACTTCCTCATCTGCAGAGCTAGTTGGCATATAAACTTGTGCTACTGTAGTAGCCATGGGCTTCGTGTCATCTTGGCCACAATAAGGCGTTCACTATGCTGTTTGTAGTAGCTTACCCGCACTCCTATTTTTTTATTCATTATTAAACCGACTCCTGCATTACCCCTATTTGATTTTGTATTTATAACCCTGTATTCGCCTGACCAAAAGTCTTGTTCCTCCTGCCACCGAACTTCACTAATTCCTACTATGTCTAACTTTAACCTATCCATTTCCCTTTTTAAATTTTCTAACCTACCTGCTCGATTAAGGGATCTGACATTCCACGCTCCGATCCCTAGAACGCCAGTTTTCTTTCTCCTGATAACGACGTCCTCCTGAGTAGTCCCCGCCCGGAGATCCGAATGGGGGACTAGTTTACCTCCGGAATATTTTACCCAAGAGGACGCCATCATCATTTAACCATACAGTAAAGCTGCAAGCCCTCGGGAAAATTTACGGCTGTAGTTTCCCCTTGCTTTCAGCCGTTCGCAGTACCAGCACAGCAAGGTCGTTTTGGTTAGTGTTACAAGGCCAGATCAGTTAATCATCCAGACTGTTGCCCCTGCAACTACTGAAAAGGCTGCTGCCCCTCTTCAGGAACCACACGTTTGTCTGACCTCTCAACAGATACTCCGTTGTGGTTGCACCTACTGTACGGCTATCTGTATCGCTGAGGCACGCAAGCCTCCCCACCAACGGCAAGGTCCAGGGTTCTTGAGGGGTAAAAGAATTTAATCGTACAATATTTTTACGTACGATAAAAATCGATGCGTGTGCGCTTGGCCTTATTCACAATGCTGGCGAACACGTTTCGACACGAAATTGCCGCTATGTTTGTATGCTCATGGGCGAGCCGTGTATCGGCTGCAATTGTTAAAGCCACGCGATCTGCCGTAGAAACGCTAGAACTAATAGTAGCCGATACTGCCAGACTTCCCCCTAAGCCTTTTCACTTGCCCTACACAGTTTTCGGCCATTATTATTGTTTGTGTCACGAGCTTCAGCCAACAACAGCTATTATGTTACACGTATATTGCATGACACGTATACATTATTCTTAGAGGCTAGAGATAATTTATATGGCAAAACAACGTTATCCGGGTCAACTATAACATATAAAGGTTTTCAGAGGCGGAACGAAGTTCGCCGGTTATAGTTAGTAGTTATGTAAAATCAATTGAATCTTTTACTTCAGTTACAGGCGCTCCACAGGCTTCCTGAAAAAAATACCGCCGTTTGACTGTAAGAACTTCATTATTCATTTATTTCACACTAACGCACTTCAGGCTTTGTAGCCCTTTTTGTGTCATCAGTCTTCTGACTGGCCTGACACTGCCCGCCGCGAATTCCTCTGCTATGGCAACCTCTTTATCTCAGGGTTGCACTTGAAACCTAGGTTCTCCGTTATTTGCTGGATGTAATCCTCTACAGTTTTTGCCCTCTACAGCTCCTCCTAGTACCATGGAAGTTATTCCCTGATATGTTAACAGATGTCCTATCTTCTTGTCCCCTCTTCTTGTCAGTGTTTTCCGTATATTGGTCTGCTCGCCAACTCTTCGGAGAATCTTCTCATTTCTTGCCTCATCAGACCACCTAATTTTCAACATTCTTCTGTAGCATGACTCCACAAATGTTTATATTCTCTTCTGTTTCGGTTTTCCCACACTCACAGTCATACCAAATTCAGAGGTGCACTGAAACCAGTAGAACGTATGACTCATATAGTGCGACGCATAATGTGATAACATAAGATCAACATAAAGTTTTAAAGTGTATTTCTTAGACACTTACACACAGAATATGTATGAATGACATGTCGTCGTCTGTATATTAGGTATATGTGGCCATATCAGTCGTCACATTGTAACATCTCACATGGTAGACCGTCATAACTGTTAATGACGAATTTCCATGAGTCTCACGTATGTTGTTGAGGAATCTGTCCTGAATACCTGCCTAGTGGATTTCCATACGATGGCCCCGAGTTTACGACAAAATCTAAGTTGAAGTTTTATGCATACCTTCTACAGGGGTGAATTTCATCAAATTTCGAGAGAGAGTGGGCGGGGGGGGGGGGGGGGGGGGGGAGACAGAGAGAGAGAAAGTGTAGCGCAGTAGTTGAGGATCACGGCTATCATGCTGGTGGTAGGGGTTCAAACCTTTTCTATGCACTTCATATGTTTTTCAGTTTCATCGTAAAGAATATAATTAAATAGCAGTCATGCCAATATATTCAAAAATAGTCAAATTCACGCTAGTTATTTCGTTAATAATTCAATCATTACAACAGACTTTCTTTTGAAATGTGGATTCCAGTTGTTAAAGGTTACAGAATCGCCTTACTCGCTAGCGCTTTCATCGTTTTCTGTGCTAGAACACAATTACAGTTGATATTTATTGTACAAGCAACCGGAACACATATTCGTAGAGCAGCACACAAATTTAATAAAGTCTCCTGCCCTGTAGGCACACGGATTTTTCAGAAGCAATACCGAAAAAATGGCTCATTTAAATTCAGAAAGATTTTTCTTTCGTCGGTCAACTTGGATGTGAACCTCGCGTATATGATGATTTCTGTGAAAGCAGGTGAACTAAATTTATACAGAATTAAAGATGTTTTACTGAATCTTCCTTGAACGATTTCCCTATTAGTATTTAGCAACTAGAAAGCATTTTTAACTTTTTCGTGAAAATTGTAAGTTGCCTGTAGAAGTAAACATCATAGGTTTGGTTAATCCGTACTGCAACGTGATAGCTGTGTATGCGTTGCCCTCGCTTGGTCAAATTAGGAATAACATTACGAGTATAGGAGGTGCGAATAAAACTTCAACATCGTTTTTCTAGGAAACTAGAGACATCTACATCTACATGGATACTGTGTAAGTCACACTTAAGTGCCTGGCTGAGGGTTCATCGAACCACCTTTACAATAACTCTCTATTAGCCAAGCTCGAATAGCGCGCGGAAAAAACGAAGACCTATATCTTTCCGTGCGGACTATTCTTTCCCATATTTTATTATGATGTTAGTTTCTCCCTATGTAGGTCGGCGGCAACAAAATATTTTCGCATTCGGAGGAGAAAATTGGTGATTGAAATTCGTGAGAAGATTCCGCCGCAACGGAAACCGCCTTTGTTTTAATGATGTAAACCGCTCGTACGAAAAGCCGCTAGCCAGGTACTCAGGACCTGTCCCTCTGCAACGCACCGAATACTGAACAAAATCTGTGTTTAAGAGGCCTGATGGTCTCCTTTTGAGTGTGAAGGTACAGCGATAGACATTACGCACAACAGGCACATTGTAACACAAAGCACATTATGACTGATGTCCCGAACGAGGGACAAACCTTTACGAGCTGTTACATATCGCTGCCTTTCCTCGTGTAGGTGTCGTCATAGCAGCAATTTCTGAATGGCTACGTGGGAGTATCCAGCCCTTCATTTACCTTCGTCTACTCAACTAAGGTCAACTAAATAATAACCGAATCCCGGTTACAAATTTCCAGGCTGAGTTTATGACATCTACGCTAGACTCTAATTACGCCAGTCTGTGACGTGCTCGGTACCCCTCTCTCCGCCTCTTCTTTCTCTCGGCGCGCACACATTGACACACGCACACCGAGTTCCAGCACGTGGGCGTCGTGTACCGTGCAGCCTATTAGCGCCGGTGTCGGACCTGGAGCTGCAGTTTCGGCACGGAATGTCAAGTTCGTTAGCGGACGCTTCCGCCCCGCTGAATTAGGCCTCCCACCATTAAGACGCCCACCTTTTCCCGCCTCGTCGCTGCCACTGGGAAGCCGCCTTTCACGAAGACACCAGCGACCGTGCAATTACTGCAACACAAATTAGGAAATGGTTGCCTGCTATGAATCTGATTTTTCTGCGATTCCTTCGCCGTTACAGCTTATTCGCTAGGTAACATGAAGAAGCTCCATCACAACGTACGAAATTTTTATTTGAAACAAGTCTCAGCAGTAGACAACATCCCCACAGAACTACAGATGTTCTTTCGGGAGCCAGTAATGACAAATTCATTTCACCTTATGTGCACATATATCAGACCAGGGAAATAACCTCAGACTTCTTGAAAAATGTAATAATTGAAATTTCAGAAAAGAGAAGCTGCTGACATGTATGAATTTCAACGAACTGTCAATGTAATAAGGCATCTTTGTGTAAAACTGACACGAATCGTTCACAGAGAATGGAAAAACTGATAGAAGTCGACCTCAAGGACGATGAGCTTGGGCTCCGGGGAAATGTAAGAATGCGCGATGCAGTGCTGATCCTATCATAGTAGATCGCTTACATAGAGGCAAACCTATATTTTAGCATATTACGTGCTTACGGATTATCTTCTCAGTTATGCGACTGGATTCGTGTTTTCCTGTTACAGACAGTTCGTAGTAATTGAAGGAAAGTCGTCGACTAAAACAGAAGTTACTATTGAATACATTGTGGGAGAGAACAGTGATCAATGTGTTACAAATATTTACTATCAAAAACAGTCTTGATCACAATTTATTTATTATAGTGACCGGTTTCGACCACTAGTGTGGTCGTAACCGGTCACCGTAATAAATAAATTGTGATCAAGACTGTTTTTGATAGTAAATAAAACAGAAATGATTCCCGACGTTCTTCCACGTAGTGTTACAGGCCCTTACTGTTCTATATCTATACAAATGGTTTAGGAGACAGCCGTCTTAGGTTGTTTGCAGAAGGTACTGTGGTATATCGTCTGCTATAGTCATTAGAAGATCAAAATATTGACGTGGAAAACTATTTAAAAATGATATCTGCATGGTGCGAAAATTGACCCTAAATAATTAAGTGTTTGATCATCCACATGAGTACTAAAAGGAATCCTTTGAACTTTGGTTACACGACAAATCAGCCAAATCTGAAGGCCGTAAATTCAACGAAATGGCTAGGAATTACAATAACGAAAAATTTCAGTTGGAAAGAAACACACAGAAAATATGGTGGGGAAGGCGAACCAAAGGCGACTTTTTGGCAGAACACTTAGAAGATGCAAGAAATCTATTAAAGAGATTCCTATACTCTATAGGAGTACTGCTGTGTGGTGTGTGATCCTTACCAGATAGTATTAACGGCGTACATCGAAAAAGTTCAGAGAAGAGCAGCACGTTGTGTATAATCGAGAAACAGGTGAAAGAGTGTCACCGACATGATACGCGATTTGGAGTAGACACCATTAAAACAATGGCCTTTCTCATTGCGGCGGAATCTTCTCACGAAATTTCAATCCCGAACATTCTCCTCTGAATGCAAAAATATTTTCTTGATGTCGATCTACATCGAGAGAACTGATCATTATAATAAAATAAGAGAACTGAAAGCTCGCACGTTCGTTCCTTACGCGCGCTGTTGGCGAGTGGAATAACAGAGAATTATTGTGAACCCTCTGCCAGGCACTTAAGTTTGGTTTGCAGTGACTCTATATATATATATATATATATATGTGTGTGTGTGTGTGTGTGTGTGTGTGTGTGTGTGTGTGTGTGTGTGTGTAAATGTAGATGCTTTAGACTTACAGAAAGCTTTTGACAATGTTTGCTGGAATATATCCTTCAAATCCTAACGGTAGCAGGGATAAATTACACAGTTTGTAGGGAGCAGTTCTAAGAATCGAAGTGTGGTGACGTCCACAGAACGAGGTCTGATGCCAGAGTTGGTACTTCTCGATGCCATCACAAGTAAAGGCAGTCGCTGCCAGAGCAGCAACGAATCGGAGACGTCGGCGTCGATACACCCTCATGCGTTCCCGTACGGCGCCGCAGCCGGAAAGCTATTTATCGTTCTGTAAATGAAGTACTAAATGTTATAAGTGTGTCATCTATGTGAACACTAGTTATTCTATAGTGTGCCCATACCAAAATGTAATACAAATACTTTCTGCAAGTGAAGTGAGACACAAAAACTATAAAAAATGTCGTGTGACTATAAAATGTCTGAAGAAAGTTTTTTGCGAATAATTACGAAAATTAATTATATATGTAAAGGTTCTCTCGTTCTCGTTCTCTCTCTCCCTCCCTCCCTCCCTTCTGTTGGCTTTCGAAGCGTTATTACGTACACTGCTTATCCATGTCTGTAATGTAATGTAATTTACTGAGCTGATGTCAAATAGATGATAAGTTAAAATGTCAGTTGCGTTTTATTTACAGAAGTATTAAACCTGTGTCGAATAATCCCAATTTACAGAATTATAGGCGGTTTATAGCCTTATCTGCAGCGGAACGAAAACAGCATCGCTGAAGAGCTACAGTCCGCCGCCATTAGGCGGCACATTGAAATTTACATTGTTGCTTTACAGGCGCGTTAATATCAGCGCAGATTGTTTAATAAATTTTCTTCTAGAAAAGTTGGAGATCTGGACCAGGTAGTTTTATTGACGAATTTGCCAGTCATTTTAAGGTATTGTGTGGAAGTAGATCCTGGCCTGCATTACATCTAATGAATAACGACGTTCATTACAAACAGTCAACATTATAATTGATCTACCACTTTGAAAAGCAAAATGACATATGAAAGAATATTTATTTTCTTGAATAGTTATCAAGGTAAATGCGGTTGTGTTTTAAGGTGTTCGTAAGATACCAATCGTCTCTGGCTAGAATTTGTATAGCATTACTAGATTGCATTTATGATTTTATCAACTGTAGTAATATTATGTCACATACAGACAATTTCACTGAAATGACATTTTCAAGGAATATATAAAATATAATTCAGTCAGCGAGTAAGGGAACATTAAAGTTTCCCAAGTGAAGTATTCATCATAGACTAGTTTTAATAAATCACTAATAATTTGCGTGCGTGTTGTAGTATCTGCACGAGCTCCTCCTGAACCAGAAGTGTTATAATCCGCCAAACTAAGGACAGGGAAGCAGTAACGAAGAAGGGAGTCACACGGTGTTGTAGTCTATCCCCAATGTTATTCAATCTATACCGAGCAAGCAATAAAGAAGAAATTTGGAAAAGGAATTAAAATTCGAAGAGAAGAAATTAAAATTATAAGGTTTGCCGATTACATTGTAGGTCCGTCACAGGCAGTAAAGAATTTGGAAAAGCAGTTGTACGGAACTGATGTCTTGGAAAGAGTTCATGAGCATCAACCACAGTAAAAGAAGGGTAATGTAATGTTGTCAAATTAAATAAGGCGACGTTTGAGGCCATTAGTTTAGGAAATAGAACACTAAATGTAGTAGATGACTTTTTCTGTTTTAGAGTAAAATAACACGATGGTAGTAGCAGAGGAGATATAAAATTTCGATTGGCTACACTAAGGAAAGTTTTTCGGAGAAAGAGGAATGTGGTAACATAGAATATAAAATTAAATGTTAGAAAATATTTTGTATAGGTGTTTCCTAGACTGTAGCCTTGTACGGAATTGAAAAGTGAAGGACAGGCGTTTCAGAGCAGAAGAGAAAAAGAAGATTTTGAAGTGTGGTGCTGTAGAAGAATACTGAAGATCAGACGGGTAGACAGCGTAGCTAATGAATAGGTACTGAATGTAACTGGGGAAAACAGAAATTTTTGGCACGAGTTGACCAAAGAAGGGATTGGTTGACAGAACACATCCTGAGGCTACAAGGAACAGTCAGTTTATAACAGAAAAATGTGGAAGATAAAAGTTTTAGAGGGAGACCTAGAGATGAATACACTAAGTAGATTCGAATGGACGTGAGCTGCAGCAGTATTTTGGAGGTATTAAGTATAGCATATGACAGAGTATTGTTGAGTGCTGCACCAGACGGGTCTTTGGACTGAAGAAAAAATACTAGGTTACAACAATCGTCATTCGTTATTCCATACGTGTTGCATACGTCGTGTTGTATATTATTAGCTTATAATGTTAAGCACCATATTGGATACAAACTACTACAATTTTTGTTACCTACTGCTTTTAAAGGTCTTGTTGTCCTGACACAATACCGAACTACACCTGTGAATTTCATTGCGACCTTACTGTAGCATGCCTATCATACCTTCGTGCCTTCTTTGCCAGAGTACAGCCAGCCACGTCTCATAGGGCCACGCGTGTCCCTGTAAACCAGGCAGCACTTGAGAGTACGTGGCTCTAGAGAAAGAGCTGGACGTTATCTCTGCACTCGATGAAATATCAATCAGAAACAAATTGAAAAAAAAGCAATATTTCTGAAGTACCAAGAGCCCTGATTCCCATTTATCTTCAGTCCTTACACTGCGATTTGAAAAATGGTTCAAATGGCTCTGAACACTATGGGACTTAACATCTCAGGTCATTAGTCCCGTAGAACTTCGAACTACTTAAACCTAACTAACCTAAAGACATCACACACATCCATGCCCGAGGCAGGATTCGAACCTGCGACCGTAGCGGTCGCACTGTTCCGGACTGTAGCGCCTAGAACCGCTCGGCCACCAGTGGCCGGCTACTATTTGAACAACGCAGCAAAAATACTCGTTCTCAATGAAGCAAAATCCTCTCTGTAATACTACAGAATACTATAGTGTGCTATATGTCATTTTCTGTATCAGGAACCCGACTTTGAAACAATATTCTCCAAAATATTAGATAAATTCAAATCATTTCAAACATCAAAAGACAGCTAATGGCACACCTCCTATCACAGCAGCTATTCTTTTTGCAGTTCACTACTATCAACCCTCCCTCCTCCATCTCTTTAGTCATCCCTTGTCTACAGAGTTCACTGTTGAAATTCTCTTTTTTCTTAGCAGTCATTGTCACTTTCATTTCAATCCTATCCTCTTTCATTACCCCCTGCACTTCTTCTGATATTAAACAAGGCTTAATGTCTCCATTATTTTATTATTATTAGTGTTACTATTATTATTATTATTATTATTATTACAAATTATTACTTTCGTTAATAATGGATATTATTGTTATTGCTTTACTTATGTAATAAATAATTAATCGGTTCAAATGGCTCTGAGCACTATGGGACTTAACTGCTGAGGTCATCAGTCTCCTAGAACTTAGAACTACTTAAATCTAACTAACCTAAGGACATCACACACATCCATGCCCGAGGTAGGATTTGAACCTGCGACCTTAGCAGTCGCGCAGCTCCAGACTGTAGCGCCTAGAACCGCTCGGCCAAAATAATTAATATCATTCTTAATTCCTCCATTATTTTAATACCGTTATAAATGTTTCTATTGTTATTATTATTATACTGCTAATTATTATTTTCATTAATAATTCAAATTATTATTATGTGTTTGTTATTTAACATTTATCTTTTGTATATGTTGCTACTGGTCAGATGTAAGAGTGGGCCTAATGTCGCTAGGCTAAATAAGCAATAAATAAATAAATCTGTACTAACTCAAGTCCGAGTGCGTTCTGCATACTCTACATAGGTCCGTATACAGCGTGCACGCCCCACAGGTGTACGAAATGTAAATTTGAGGATTATTACATTAATACACTTCGCCACTGACTGAACTAACCCGTCTTACTATTGAAGAAATCCTCAGAAAAATGAGGATGGTTTTTATTTTACTTTTGATGCCACAGTAAAAACATGGCAATACAGAATGCTGGGTGGATCGAAATTGTTAGTTAATAAAGGTGTTTTTCACATAGAAGTGCCGCAACAGAGCGTGGCATGGACTCGACTAATGTCTGAAGTAGTGCTGGAGGGAACTGACACCGTGAATCCTGCAGGGCTATCCGTAAATCCGTAAGAGTTCGAGGGGTTGGAGATCTCTTCTGAACGGCACGTTGCAAGGCATCCCACATATGTTCAATAATTTTCATGCTGGGGAGTTTTGGTTACCATGGAAGTGTTTAAACTCAGAAGAATGTTACTGGAGCCACTTCGTAGCAATACTGGACGTGTAGGGGTGTCGCAATGTCCTGCTGAAATTGCCCAAGTCAGTCGGAATGCAAAATGGACATGAATGGATGCAGGTGATCAGACAGGATGAGTACGTACGTATCACATAGCAGGGTCGAATCTAGACGTCTCATGGGTCCCATATTACCCCAACTGCACACGCCTCATACCATTACAGAGCTTCCACCAACTTAGTCCCCTGCTTACAAGTAGTGTCCATGGATTCACGTTGTTGTCTCCATACCTGTAGACGTCCATCCGCTCGATACAATTTGAAACGAGACTCGTCCGACCAGGCAACATATTTCCAGTCATCAACGACTCAAAGTCGGTGTTGACGGGCACAGGCAAGGAGTAAAGCTTTGTGTCGTGCAATCACCAAAGGTACAGGAGGGGCCTTCGGCTTCGTAAAACCATATCGATGATATCTCGTTTAATGGTTCGCACACTGACACTTGTTGATGGTCCAGTTTTGAAATCTGCAGCAATTTGCGAAAGCGTTGCAGCTCTGTCACGTTAAACGATTGTCTTCAGTCATCGTTGGTCCCGTCCTTGCAGGATCTTTTTCCGGTCGCAGCGATATCGGAGATTTTATGTTTTAGCGGATTCTTTATATTCACGGTACACTCGTGAAATAGTCGTACTGGAAAATCCTTGCTTCACCGCTGCCTCGGATATGTGTCCCATCGATCAAAATGGTTCAAATGGCTCTGAGCACTATGGGACTTAACAGCTATGGTCATCAGTCCCCTAGAACTTAGAACTACTTAAACCTAACTAACCTAAGGACATCACACAACACCCAGCCATCACGAGGCAGAGAAAATCCCTGACCCCGCCGGGAATCGAACCCGGGAACCCGGGCGTGGGAAGCGAGAATCCCATCGATCGTGTGCCTACTATAACACTACTTTCAAACTCACTTAAATCTTGATAATCTGCCATTGTGGCAGCAGTAACCGGTGTAACAACTGCGCCAGACACTTGTCTTATACGCGTTGCCAACCAACAGCGCTGTGCTCTGTCTGTTTACATACCTCTGTATTTGAATACGCATGCCTATACAGATTTCTTTGGCGCTTCAGTGTAAGGCATTTTTCAAATACACTGCCCAACAAAAAGAAGTTAAGCTCCCAGAATAGGAGAAATAAATGACATGAAAATTCACAGTTTGAGAGGATATGTGATGTTATTTCGATGATTACAAATTCGAATCAAATTTACCAAGAATTTGGCAGTACGAGCCCAATTACCAGTAAAATTCTTCTATCCTCTGACCTGGATGAATACACCCGATTGAACTGGGAACTGTGTCATCAAACCGTTGCAAACTTTACTGAGGCAACTGGCCCACAATTATTGTAGCTAGTCCTTGATATCCTGAATACTGCCACTGGGGCGGAGTTGACTTCCCAGCTGGCTTCCCACATTTGTATCGAGGACAGATCTTTGGATCCTCCTGGCCATGGGATTACCTCAACATCATACAGACAGTTCATAGAGGTACGTGGCATTTGTGGATGAGTACTGTCCTGTAGAAAAATAGCACAACGATATTGTCGCATGAGGTTGCGTGATGTCTTTGATGACTTTTGTCACCTCAGTGTATATAATGTACAGATGAACAACGCATTGTCTGATTCATTACGTTGAAAAAGGTGGACTGGGCTCGTGTATATACTGACACCATGAGTAAGACGTACAGATTCCGTATGGAGGACATAGTGATAGACATCCCTGGGGTTGTAAAGCAGCTGAATTAGTTGAAAATAAATAAATCGCCAGGCCCTGATGGGAATTCAATTCGGTTTTACAGAGAGTAGGCCTACTCTACTGCATTGGCTCCTTACTTAGCTTGCATTTATCGCGATTCTCCTGCCCAACGTAAAGTCCCGAGGGACTGGAAAAAAGCGCAGGTGACGCCTGTATATAAGAAGGGTAGAAGGACGGATCCTCAAAATTACAGACCAATATCTTTAACATCTGTTTGTTGCAGGATTCTCCGACATATTCTCAGTTCGAATATAATGAATTTCCTTGAGACAGAGAAGTTGCTGTCCATGCATCAGCGCGGCTTTAGAAAGCATTGCTCCTGCGAAACGCAACTCGCCCTTTTTTCACATGATATCTTGCGAACCATGGATGAAGGGTATCAGACGGATGCCATATTCCTTGACTTCCGGAAAGCGTTTGACTCGGTGCCCCACTGCAGGCTCCTGACTAAGGTACGAGATTGGTTCCCAAGTATGTGAGTGGCTCGAAGACTTCTTAAGTAATAGAAACTAGTACGTTGTTTTCGATGGTGAGTGTTCATCGGAGGTGAGGGTATCATCTGGGGTGCCCCAGGAAAGTGTGGTAGGTCCGCTGTTGTTTTCTATCTACATAAATGCTCTTTTGGATAGGTTGGTTAGAAATGTGCGGCTGTTTGCTGATGATGCTGTGGTGTACGGGAAGGTGTCGTCGTTGAGTGACTGTAGGAGGATACAAGATGACTTGGACAGGATTTGTGATTGGTGTAAAGAATGGCAGCTAACTCTAAATATAGATAAATGTAAATTAATGCAGATGAATATGAAAAAGAATCCTGTAATGTTGGAATACTCCATTAGCAGTGTAGCGCTTGACACAGTCACCTCGATTAAATATTTGGGCGTAACATTGCAGAGCGATATGAAGTGGGACAAGCATGTAATGGCAGTTTTGGAGAAGGCGGATAGTCGTCTTCGGTTCATTGGTAGAATTTTAGGAAGATGTGGTTCATCTGTAAAGGAGACCGCTTGTGAAACACTAATACGACCTATTCTTGAGTACTGCTCGAGCGTTTGGGATCCCTATCAGATCGGATTGAGGGAGGACATAGTAGCAATTCAGAGGCGGGCTGCTAGATTTGTTACTGGTAGGTTTGATCATCACGCAAGTGTTACGGAAATGCTTCAGGAACTCGGGTGGCAGTCTCTAGGGGAAAGGACGCGTTCTTTTCGTGAATCGCTACTGAGGAAATTTAGAGAACCAGCATTTGAGGCTGACTGCAGTACAATTTTACTGCCGCCAACTTACATTTCGTGAAAATACCACAAAGATAAGAGAGATTAGGGCTCGTACAGAGGCATATAGGCAGTCATTTTTCCCTCGTTCTGTTTGGGAGTGGAATAGGGAGAGAAGATGCTAGTTGTAGTACGAGGTACCCTCCGCCACGCACCGTATGGTGGATTGCGGAGTATGTATGTAGATGTAGATGTAGATGTATAAGAAGATATTCAACGCAGTGCGTCAGTGAACCGGTAGGTTTGTCAGACCAAAGCTAAGGTGGGAGGAAGATGTTAACGATCCATAAAAAGATTTGGAATTCATCATAAAATGGTTCAAATGGCTCTAAGCACTATGGGACTTAACATCTGAGGTCATCAGTCCCCTAGACTTAGAACTACTCAAACCTAACGAACCCAAGGACATCACGTACATCCATAGCCGAAGCAGGATTCGAACCTGCGACCGTAGCAGCAGCGCGGTTCCGGACTGAAGCGCCTAGAATCGCTCGGCCACAGCGGCCGGCTGGAATTCATCATTTGAGGAGTTCGGTACTAGACAGGAATGAAAGGAATTATCTTTCATAGTAGGCCAAGGTTCAGAATAAGCTGTCATGCCACTAATGTTCATAATAAATCTCGACCACTAGCAAACGTGGGGTACAATTGTGATTACTGTTGTTACTAAGGAGTTAATCGTCATTACATATTAGTACATGACTTTTTCTCGACTACGAACTGTGTCCCTGCACTGTTACTACTTCCATCCAATTCCATCAGCTCGGTACGACAGTTTACCACACACGTTCTGTAACACTCCGCCGGTAAATGCGTGCTCGGACTGAATTTTTAGTATTGCCCATAAATTATACTCGTCTTCGAAGTATGACATATTTGAGTCCGCATTTTCTGTTCCTGCTTCTGCTAGAAACATTTCTATATGTTCCATGATCTTCGTTATTTTCGAAGGACAATTCTGTTTACAGATCCGTGGTTGATAATGCATTTATTTTCGAGGTCGCAGCCTCATTTTCATGCATTCACGTGTACAGTCAAGCGGTCGTGCCGCTCTTACAATGAAAATGTTTCTTTATATTGAGCTAGACTTGGCAGCAGTGACGTCACAGGTAATAGTGCGGCTGCGCACTGCAGCAGGAATCACACTACAGTCGCCACTTGAGAGTTGCCGAGGAGCACAAGGCCGAAAACTCGTTGCTATTTAACCCCTTGACGCACATGGAAGCCCGAGAAAATTTTATCATTATATAGGGTGAGTCCATGATGATTCTTTCACGGAAGATGGAGAATGATAAATGTATCAATCTGAGATAATGGACCCTATTCCGTAAGCGCCTAGTCGAAAAGTCATGCACGAGAATATTTCTGATAGCTCTGGCAGTGGACCTCTTCTGCTGCAAGCTCTTTGTTTTCCTTACTGTGGGAGGAGGCATTATGGATAAAAACAAAAGCGTCTAGTAAGCATGGGCTCTAAAATATATACACTCCTGGAAATAGAAAAAAGAACACATTGACACCGGTGTGTCAGACCCACCATACTTGCTCCGGACACTGCGAGAGGGCTGCACAAGCAATGATCACACGCACGGCACAGCGGATACACAAGGAACCGCAGTGTGGGCCGTCGAATGGCGCTAGCTGCGCAGCCTTTGTGCACCGCCGCCGTCAGTGTCAGCCAGTTTGCCGTGGCATACGGAGCTCCATCGCAGTCTTTAACACTGGTAGCATGCCGCGACAGCGTGGACGTGAACCGTATGTGCAGTTGACGGACTTTGAGCGAGGGCGTATAGTGGGCATGCGGGAGGCCGGGTGGACGTACCGCCGAATTGCTCAACACGTGGGGCGTGAGGTCTCCACAGTACATCGATGTTGTCGCCAGTGGTCGGCGGAAGGTGCACGTGCCCGTCGACCTGGGACCGGACCGCAGCGACGCACGGATGCACGCCAAGACCGTAGGATCCTACGCAGTGCCGTAGGGGACCGCACCGCCACTTCCCAGCAAATTAGGGACACTGTTGCTCCTGGGGTATCGGCGAGGACCATTCGCAACCGTCTCCATGAAGCTGGGCTACGGTCCCGCACACCGTTAGGCTGTCTTCCGCTCACGCCCCAACATCGTGCAGCCCGCCTCCAGTGGTGTCGCGACAGGCGTGAATGGAGGGACGAATGGAGACGTGTCGTCTTCAGCGATGAGAGTCGCTTCTGCCTTGGTGCCAATGATGGTCGTATGCGTGTTTGGCGCCGTGCAGGTGAGCGCCACAATCAGGACTGCATACGACCGAGGCACACAGGGCCACTGAATAGTGCACGGTACATCCAAACCGTCATCGAACCCATCGTTCTACCATTCCTAGACCGGCAAGGGAACTTGCTGTTCCAACAGGACAATGCACGTCCGCATGTATCCCGTGCCACCCAACGTGCTCTAGAAGGTGCAAGTCAACTACCCTGGCCAGCAAGATCTCCGGATCTGTCCCCCATTGAGCATGTTTGGGACTGGATGAAGCGTCGTCTCACGCGGTCTGCACGTCCAGCACGAACGCTGGTCCAACTGAGGCGCCAGGTGGAAATGGCATGGCAAGCCGTTCCACAGGACTACATCCAGCATCTCTACGATCGTCTCCATGGGAGAATAGCAGCCTGCATTGCTGCGAAAGGTGGATATACACTGTACTAGTGCCGACATTGTGCATGCTCTGTTGCCTGTGTCTATGTGCCTGTGGTTCTGTCAGTGTGATCATGTGATGTATCTGACCCCAGGAATGTGTCAATAAAGTTTCCCCTTCCTGGGACAATGAATTCACGGTGTTCTTATTTCAATTTCCAGGAGTGTACCTGAAGAGCTATGAGCACTTGCTCAGTAGAAGAGAAGTATTTCACAGTAATAAAGACGAGCAAGTTTTCATGCTTCTTAAGGCATCAGCATTAGAGCTCATGTTCACTTGACACTTTTTCCTGTTTTCGTCCATACTGCCCATTCTCAAAATATGGAAAGCAAAGAGCTCGAAATAGATGAGGTCCACGGTCAGAGGTATCACAAAGATTTGCGCTTATAACTTAAGACTTAATCGTTTCCGGTATTGTGTCCCACATCTACAGTTGATGCACTTACCCTTCTCCACCATCACTGAAAGTTTGTAACATCATCATAGAATCTTCCTGTATATCGACATGAAACCATGCATTCTAACATAAATTATCATTAGTTTTTCCGTGTTAGTATGTACCATTCAACAAAGGTCGGACAGTATTTTTGAAACTTACTCTACGCACTCTCTTTCTGCCTCTCTCATCCCCCTCTCCCCACACCTCTCTCTCTCTCTCTCTATCTCTTTATCTCTCTCTATCCTCTCTCTCTCTCTCTCTCTCTCTCTCTCTCTCTCTCTCCCTCTCTTCCTCTTTTTTTTTCTTTTTTTGTTGAGTTACGGCCTTCTGACTGGTTTGATCGGCATCGGCCCCCCACGAATTTCTCATCATTTTGAAAGTAGCATTTGAAACCTATGTCCTCAATTACTTCTTGAATGTATTTAAAAAAAATGGCTCTGAGCACTATGGGGCATAACATCTGAGGTCATCAGTCCCCTAGAACTCCCTTAGAACTACTTAAACCTAACTAACCTAAGGACATCACAAACATCCATGCCCGAGGCAGGATTCGAACCTGCGACCGTAACGGTCGCGCGGTTCCAGACTGAAGCGCCTAAAACCGCTCAGCCACCACGGCCGGCTTGAATGTATTCCAATTTTAGTTTTCCTCAAGCGTCTTAACACAAGTCCTATCGTCCAATTCTTCGTCGGTTCTCCGGGAAACTGCTTCTATCTTTACCCTTAATTTTCAACATTCATTTGTCACCACATCTCAAATACTTCGACTCTCTTATTTTCCGGTTTTCCCACAGTCCATGTTTCACTAAGATTCAATTCTGTACTCAAAACGTACATTCCTAGAAATTTCTTCCTCAAATAAGACCTACGTTTGATATTAGTAGACTTCTCGTTCCCAGAAATGCCCTTTTTACCAGCGCTAATCTGCTTTTTGTATCCTCCTTGCTCCGTCCGATATGGATTATTATACTTCCTACTAGCAGAATTCCTTGACTTCATCTATACTTCGTGATCACCAATCCAGATGTTAAGGTTTTCGCTTTTCTCCTTTCTGCTACTTTTCATTACTTTCGACTTTCTTCGAGTTACTCGCAATAGATTCATAAGCCTGTTCATTTCACTCAGCCGATCTTGTAATTCTTCTTCACTCTCAGCGAGGATAGCAATGTCATCAGCGAATCTTATCACTGATATTCTTTCACTTGGAATTTTAGTTCCACTCTTTAGCTTTTCTTTTATTCCCGCCATTCCTTCTTCAATGTATAGGTTGAGAAGTTGGGGAGGAAGGTTACATCCTTATCTTAGACGCTTTTTTGATCCGAGTATTTCGTTCTTCGTCTTCCACTGTTATTGTTCCCTCTTGCTGTAAATTGTATATTACCCGTCTTTCCCTATAGCTTACTGCTATTTTCCTCAGAATTTCCAACATATTGATATTGTCAAATGCTTTTCCAAATCTACAATCCTAAAAACGTGTGTTGATGTTTCATCATTGTCAATCACAACGTCACAACTGCCTCTCTGGTGACTTTACCCTCCCTAAAGCCAATCTGATCGTCATCTAACAGATCGTCAATTTTATTTTTATTCTTCAGTACATTATTCTTGTCAACAGCTTGCATGCATGAGCTGCTAGGCTGTTGTTGTTGTGGTCATCAGTCCACAGACTGGTATGATGCAGATCTCAATCCTACTCTATCCTATGCGAGCCTCCTCATCTCCGACTAACTACTCCAACCTACACCCTTCTGAAACTGCTTAGTGTATTCATCTCTTGGTGTCCGATTTTTACCCTCCACGCTTCCCTCCATTACTACACTGGTGATCTCTTGATGCCTTAGAACGTACCCTACCACCGATCCCTTCTTCTAGTCAAGTTCTGCCACAAATTTCACTGCCCCCCATTTCAATTAAGTACCTCCTCATTAGTTATGTTATCTAGCCGTCTAATCTTCAGCTTTCTTCTACAGCACTTCATTTCGAGAGCTCCTATTCTCTTCTTGTCTAAATTATTTATCCTCCATGTTTAACTTCCATACATGGCTACACTCCATACTTCCTGACACTAAAGTCTATACTCGGTATCAACAGATTTATCTTCCTCAGAAAAGCTTTCCTTGCCATAGCCAATCTACATTTTATATCCTCTCTACTTCGACCATCATCTGTTATTTTGCTCCCCAAATATCAAAACTCAACTACTACATTAGGTGTCTCATTTCCTAATCTAATTCCCTCCGCATCACACAATTTAATTCGACCATATTCCATTATCCTCGTTTTGTTTTGATGATGTTCATCTTATAACCTCCTTTCAAGACACAGTCCATTTCGTTCGGCTGCTCTTCCAGGTCCTTTGCTGTCTTAATAGTATTACAATGTCGTCGGCTAACCTCAAGTTTTTATTTCTTCTCCATGGATTTTAATTCCATCTCCAGATTTTACTTTGTTTCCTTTATTGCTTGCTCGATGTACAGATTGAATAACATCGGAGACAGGCAACAAGCCTGTCTCACTCCCTTCTTAACCACTGCTTCCCTTTCGTGCCCCTCGACTCTTATAACTGCCATTTGATCTCTGTACAAATTGTAGACAGCCTATCGTTTCTTTATTTTACCCCGCCACCTTCAGAACTTGAAAGAGAGGTATCCATTCAATATTGTCAAAAGCTTTCCCTAAGTCTGCAATTGCTTTACACGTATGTTTGCCTTTCCTTAACCTAGCTTCTAAGATACGTCGTAGGGTCAGTGTTGCCACGCGATTTCCTACATTTCTACGGAATCAAAACTGATCTTCCCCGAGGACGGCTTCTACCAATTTTTCCATTCGTCTGTAAAGAATTCCTGTTAATATTTTGAAATCGTGGCTTAATAAACTAATAGTTCGGTAATTCTCACACCCGCCACCACCTGCTTTCTTTGCGATTGGAATTATTATATTCGTCTTGAAGTCTGAGGGTATTTCGCCTCTACCATATATCTTGCTCACCAGATGGAAGCATTTTGTTATGGCTGGCTCTCCCAAGGCTATCAGTAGTTCTACCAAGGCTATCAGTAGTTCTAATGGAATGTTGTCTACTCCCGGGCCCTTGTTTCGACAGGTCTTTCAGTGCTCTGTCAAATTCTTGATGCGGTATCGTATCTCCCATTTCATCTTCATCTACGTCCTCTACCATTTCCATAACATTGTCCTCATGTACATCGCCATTTTACAGACACTCTATATACTCCTTCCGCCTCCCTACTTTTCCTTCTTTCCTTAGGACTGGTTTTTCATATTTTGATATTCATGCAGGTGGTTCTCTTTTCTCCAAAGGTCTCTTTATTCTTGTAGGCCGTATCTACCCGTAGTGATACATGCTCCTACATCCTTACATTTGTCCTCTAGCCAATCTTACATAGCCATTTTGCACTTCCTGTCGGTCTCATTTTTGAGACGTTTGTACTCCTTTTAACCTGCTTCATTTACTGCATTTTTATATCGTCTCCTTTCATCAATTAAATTCAGTATCTCTCCTGTTACCCATAGATTTCTACTAGCCCTCATCTTATTATCTACTTGATCCTCTCCTGCGTTCATTATTCCATCTCTCAAAGCTACCCATCCTTCTTCTGCTGTATTTCTTTCTCTGAAACTCTCTACAGCTTCTGGTACTTTCAGTTTATCCGGGTCCCATTACCTTAAATTCCTACCTCTTTGCAGTTTCTTCAGTTTTAGTCTGTAGTTCACAACCAGTAAATTGTGGTCAGAGTCCACATCTGCCCCTAGAAATATCTTGTAGTTTAAAACCTGGTTCCTAAATCTCTGACTTACCATTATAGAATCTACCTGAAACTTTCCAGTGTCTCCAGGCCTCTTCCTCGTATACAACCTTCTTTCAAGTTTCTTAAACCAATTATTAGCTATGATTAAGTTATGCTCTGTGGAAAATTCTAACAGGTGGCTTCCTCTTTCATTCTTTACCCCCAGGCCATATTCATACCACTTTTCCTTCTCTTCCTTTTCCTACTATCGAATTCCAGTCCCCATAACTATTAAATTTTACTCTTCCTTAACTATCTCAATGATCTCTTTTATCGCTTCATACATTTCGTCAATCTCTTGATCATCTGCGGAGATAGTTGGTATATAAACCTTTGCTATTGTGGTAGGCGTGAGCTTGTGTCTATCTTGGATACAATAATGCGTTCACTACGCTATTCGTAGTAGCTTACCCACGTTCCTATTTTTTTATTCATTACTAAACCTACTCCTGCATTACCCTTTTGTACTTATAACTGTTTATTCACCTGACTAGAAGTCTTGTTCCTCCTGCCAGCGAACTTCATGAATTCCCACTATATCTAACTTTAACGTATCCATTTCCCTTTTCAAATTTTCTAACCTACCTGACATTTCACGCTCCGATCATTAGAACGCCAGTTTTGTTTACGCTGATAACGACGTCCTCCTGAGTAGCCTCCGCACAGAGATGCGAATGAGGGACTTTTCACCTCCGGAATATTTTACTCAAGAGGCACGCAAGCCTCCTCACAAAACGGAAGGTCCATAGTTCATGGGGGGTGGGGGTCGACATTCTGCGTATCAACGTGAATAGTCATTTTGTTCACACTTCCCCCAATGATTTTAGGAATTGTAGTGGAATGTTATCTATCCTTTCTCCCTTTTCCGATCTTAAGTCTTCCAAAGCTCCTTTAAATTCTGATTCTAATACTGGATCCCCTATCTCTTCTAATTTGGCTCCCGTTTCTTCTTCTATAGCGTCATCAGACAAGTCTTTCCCTCATACTGGACTTCAATATACTCTTTCCACTTATCTGCTCTCTCCTCTGCGTTTAACAGTGGAAATGCCATTGCACTCTTAATGTTACCACCCTTGCTTTTAATTTCACCGACGGTTGTTTTGAGTTTTCTATACGCCGAGTCAGTCCTTCCGACAATCATTTCTTTTTCGATTTCTTCACATTTTTCATCCAGTCATTTTGCTTTAGCTTCCCTGCACTTCCCATCCTAAGGCTGAATCTAGAGATAGTGGGGTCAGTGAAGTGAAGTGGAAGGAAGACAAGGATTTCTTGTCTGAGGAGTGTGGGGTAAAATCAACAGCAGCAGAAAACTGTATAACAAGGCTATGATTCGTTATGAATAGGAGGGTGGAGCAGAGAGTGAGCTACTGTGAACAGTACAGTGACAAGGTTTTTCTCATCAGAATCAACGGCAAACCAATACCGTCGACGATTGTTTAGATATACATGCCGACGTCGCAAGCTGAAGATGAAAATATAGAGAAAGTATGAGACGATACTGAACGGGTAATTCAGTGCGTAAAGGGAGATGAAAATCTAATGGTCACTGAGGACTGGAATGCATTTTAGAGAACGGAGTAGAAGAAAGGGTTACGCGAGAACATTGGCTTGGTAATAGGAATGGGAAAGAAGATAGACTGAGCTCTACGCTAAATTACAGCTGATAAATTTCTTTGAATACGCTGATTAAGAATAACATGAGGAGGAGGCAGTATACTTGGTAAAGGCCGTGAGATAGAGGAAGATTTCAGTTAGATTTCGTTATGGTCAGGCAGAGATTCCGAAATCAGATACTGAAATGTAAGGCGTACCAAGGACCAGATATGGACTCAGATAACAACTTAGTAGTGACGAAGAGTAGGCTGAAGATTGAGAGACTAGTTAAGAAGAATCAGAGCGTAAGGGTTACACGGGAGTACAATGGAATGAAGAGATACGCTTGAAGCTCTCTGACACTATATATACTGCGATGAGGAATATCTCAGTAGGCAGTTCAGTTGAAAAGTTATTGGCATCTCTAAAAAGGGCATTTACAGAAATTGGAAAGAAAAACCTTGATACAAAAAAGGCAACTGCGAAGAAACTATGAGTAACACAAGAAATACTTCAATTGAACGATGAAAGAATGAAGCACAAAGTATTATACTTAGTGGTCGTTAACATCAGTTGCTTTGTCTCCAAATCTGGGAAACACGTTTATTTGTGATGAGGATCACGTATTGGTGAGAAGCAGGAGCTAACGTTATTTCATGCAGTCCACTCCAACTTTCCATCTCAGGGTTCTTCAAAGCCGTTCGGCTGTGTTCCTTGTGCAAATTTTGTGGGTTAACTGTTTCTTTGTTAAAGATCGTTTATGATTTAAAGGTGAGAATCAGACTGCAGGTAACAGACAGAAATCCATGGTTTTCGAGCTGTGTTTTCATCTTCTTATCAACCCACTCATTAGAACCTATTTGAATTTTAATGTAGTATTTTTTTAAATCAAGAATATATACGCTGCTTTTGATTATATGGCAATCAGAGAAGTAATTTTGCAACAATCCATTTCAATTTTAACTGAATTAACCTCTAAATTAGTTTAACTGAAACTTACAGTAAGCGAGCACCAACTTCTCTTTTACTTTTACCATCGAGTAGGTCGTTTTAAGTGAAAAATGATAGGAATCGTTCAATATCGCTTATTGTCTGAAAAAAGTGTATTTCCATTTGTTGTATCGTATTACCAGCGGATTGTGTTGAGGTGGTGTTAATCTTAAATTAAAAGAGCATTAACTGATATTTATTAAAATCAGCTAAATATACTGTCGTCTTCAACTGAACAAATCGAATAAAATCTCGTTTTCATCATTATCACTCTAGCTATTTCATAAAATCATTCGTTATGTCACATTCCAAGGTACCTGTTCCCTCCCAATTACTGAATAACTTAATGGCACATAAACTCGAAGTTTAAGAAAATCATATGTAATACATAATTACCAGCCAAACCCAACAATGCCTTCCCATTGTGCTAATTTTTCGCATTATAATTATTTTCGTGACTCCTTTGGCTATTTCCCGTCCGATAACTTTCTATTACTCAGAAATGAAATTAACAGAGAAACTTTTTAAAAGGACATCCTTTTGTCCATGTTTGTGGATTCTGGTCGATACATATTACTAGTGAACCTGGCAATGGTTCACAGTTGCTAAGCATCTGTGGCAGTCACACATACGTCGTGATGTACCTTCGTCCCCTTTCTTTGTCCGACTCCTCCCCCTCCTCCTTCCTATCTCTCTCCACCTTCTCTTCCTCTTTCCATCCCTTCATGCTCTCTCTCTCTCTCTCTGTGCCCATCCACCTTCCCCCCCCCCCCCCCCCCCCCGCTGTGTTCATCTCCTCTTGCCTCTCTAGCTCTGACTTTGAGCTTTGTTTATTATTGTTATTACCAACGAGTCCTTTATTGGGAAGTCCCTTAAAATGAATGGGCAAACTGATCAAGATCATTGCTGTACGATACATGGATCTGTGAGGATACTGTGAGGACATTGTTTCACTTAATTTCAACCAGCAGACGTGCAGCATTACAAAGTATAGGACGATTCAGGTTCCGCAGTAGTATTCTAATCACAAGCCAATAAGCCATGCATACAACACTTCCCTGTTTTCTGTTAAAACAGGTTGCGAGGTAGAAAACAAACAGCACATAGTTGTGTATGGGTTTTTTGTTTTTAAATTATAGATAAGGAGAATGAACGTGCACTGATCAGCCAGAAAATCGCGACCACCGACGTATTATCGATACAAACGCGTCCAGGTGATAACAGCGTCACCTGGTTACTAATGACCGCTAGTCAGACACACTCATGGTACATGTAGTACCACTGAGCGCGCTGTCCGTGTGTGGAATGGAGAAGGTGCACGATCTACCTGAGTTTGGCCGAGGGTAGATTGTGATGGCCCGGAGTCTTGGCACGAGCATTTCGGAAACTCCACAAACTGTCCAGTGTTCTAGGAGCACTGTGTCTTCAACTCGTGGCGATACCAAGGTGAAACCAAGACCACACGTCATGGGGTTGAACGTCCACCCCTCATTGTCGAACATCGTTGGCTGGGCAGACTCGTAAAACAGGCCAGGCGGCAAAACGTGGCACAACTAACAGCAGACTTGAATAATGCTGTGCAGAGTACGAGTGTGTCTGAACAAACAGTGCACGAACACGCTGAACGATGAGCCTCTGCAGCAGACCATCCTTGAATGCGCCCGCATTACCACCATGACATCGATGAAATGGTCACGTGACCATAGGCACGTGACGTTGCCGCAGTGGCAGAGCGTTTCGTGATCTAATGATTCCCGCCACCTTCTTCATAACGTCGATGAGAGGGTGAGAGTCCGTCGTCTTCCAGGAGAACAGCTCCTTGACATGTGTACTGCGGGACGGAGACAAGCTGCCGGCGGCTCCCATATGCTCCGTGGAACATTCGCACGGGCATCCGCGAGTCCAGTGGTGCTCGTGCAAGGCACCATGACGGGCAACGTGTATCGTACACTGGTTACAGGTCTGCACCCCTCTATGACCATCATTTTTCCCAACGGCTGTGGCAGTCTTCAACAAGATAACGCGCCATGTCGCAACGTCAGAAGTGTGACGGGATGGTTCGAGGAACATAGTGGCGAGGTACAATTGACGTGCTGGCCGCGCATCTCGCCAGATCTCAACCCGATCGGATACATCTGGGATGTGATTGAACGTGGCGTCGGAGATAGCCGCCCCCGTGCCCCGAATTTACGGGAATTACGTAATTTGTGTGCGCAGATGTGATGCACCTCCCTCCAGCGGCCTACCAAGGCCTAATTACAACCACGATACGATGCGTCGCTGCTATTAACCATGCCAAAGGTGGGCATACCAGCTGTTAGGTAGGTGGTCGTTATGTTCTGTCTGATCAGTGTATAAGGGAGAAACAGTTTGTCTTATCTTCAAATCCGCTGCTGTCACTGACTGCCAGAAATAAAACTAAACGGTATTTTTTCAGCACTTCGTAGCATATCAGTTCATCACTCACAGCCTGTTTTAACAGACAACCAGTTCCTCATTGTTAAAAAAAATATAGCTGTTATCGATTGTTTATTAGGCTATCGTGTACAAATTTGAAGTAAGTCTGTCGAGAAATGTCGAGATTTTCACACACACACACACACACACACACACACACATATATATATATATATATATATATATATATATATATATAAAATCTGTTCTGTGATTTTTCGTGTCTTTCGGTCGATCCCAAATTATTCCATGATTTTAAACAGGGTTCCACGGTCCACTGAATCATATGCTTTCCTGAAGTCGATGAATGTAACTACTGTGTTTCTGCATTTCCTCATTTGTAATATTGTCTTTAAGCACCTATATATATATATATATATATATATATATATATATATATATATATATATATATATATATATATAAAGTAGGTGGTTAAAGACAATATTACAAATGAGGAAATGCAGAAACACAGTAGTTACATTCATCGACTTCAGGAAAGCATATGATTCAGTGGACCGTGGAACCCTGTTTAAAATCATGGAATAATTTGGGATCGACCGAAAGACACGAAAAATCACAGAACAGACACTTACAGGAACAACGGCCAAAGTGAAATTCATGGGCGAAGTATCAGAACCCTTCGAAATCAAATCTGGAGTCCGACAGGGGGACGGACTATCCCCAATCCTTTTCAATATTGTTCTAGAAAAGATAATCAGGGAATGGGAACCTCACGTAAAGGGTATCCAAATTGGTATCAAGAAAGAGAACCGAATTAAAGTCAAGTGCCTTGCTTTCGCTGACGATATTGCAATTATCACCAATAACAGAACAGAAGCGATTCACGCAGTGGAAAAACTACATGAAATTTCACAAAAAACCGGACTACAGATATCTTATGAAAAAACCCAATATATGGAAAGGCAGCCAGAAAATAAATCCCCTTTAATAACAAAATATGGTAAAATTGCACAAGTCTTCCATTTTAGATACCTCGGTGAAACTATACAGTTCTCAGGATTAAACCGAATTGCCAATGAACAAAGAATCACCAAGCTCCAGAAAGCCTACAAGCTAACATGGACGCATTACAACAAGAAGTGCATTTCGACAGACGCAAAATTAAGGCACTATACAACAGTGATTCTTCCAGAAGCAATCTATGCAGCTGAAACAATGGTGATTGACGGTCATTCTAAAATTAAGGAAATAGAAAAGCAGGAAAGAAAAATTCTCAGGAACATTTACGGTCCAATCAACAAAAATGGCATTTGGATGAAGAGACCACAAAACGAGCTCTATAGAAAGATCAACATAGTAACAGATGAAATCAGAAAGCGCCGAGCCAAATTTTATACACACATCTACAGGATGGAAGACTCCAGAACAGCAAAGAAATTATTCAATATTATAACAAGGAGTAAATGTGGCACAGAATGGCTGAAAGAAGTCCAGAGGGATCTACAGCAGATCAACATAAAAAATCTCGAAGATCGCACCGAGTGCCGGCATAAAATCGCAAGTGTGAAGTTTGGGGAAAGAACATCGCGTCAGCCTGGTAAAAAATGGACAGAGGAACGGAAGAAGGAGCATTCTGAGAGGATGAGGAGGTTTTGGGAAGCAAAGAAGAAAAACATCCGAAGATGAAATTATGAATTCAAGTTCAATCGCTCTCCTAAAGGGGAACAATCGTTATAATAATAATAAATAAAGTAGGTAGCCTTTGTTCTGTGCTAGTCCAAATGTTTGTTATAATATTGTACAAAAACTTGAAGTAAATCGATCAAGAATTTTTTGAGATGTTTTCTAGCGACGTTTCCCTTTATATATTATATGTATGTCTACATACCACATATATTAAAAATATACAGCCTACGTCGTACATATGTTCATTATAGTGTCGTGTAAAAGTCTGAAGTAACTTTTTGAGATTTTCGCTACCAACGTTTCGGTTTAGAAATATATTAAAAATGTAGCCTATGTCTGTTCGAACTTTCATTATCGTTTCATTCAAAAATTTGAAGTGGGTCAAAAACTTTTCGAGATTTTTTGCCTATAACGTTTCCTCTGTCTCCGTCTCTCTTTCTCTCTCTAAGTTTATTAAGGTATCGTGCAAAACTTTGAAGTAAGTCTCTCAAGAACTTTTCAAGATTATTGGTAACAAAGGTTAACAACTATTATATAGTAGTATTGATTTTATATATCCAGCCATACACCACATATATTAAAAAATGGCGTAAAAATTTAAGGAAAATTGGTCAAGAACTTCTTGAGATTTTTTCTAACAACGTTTACCTTATATATCCGTCCAAATGTTTGATGTTTGGTATCAACGTCGAACAATTCCATGTCTCCATATAGTAGTACAGACTAAAGAATTCCGTTGTGGTGGTCAAACTGCAGTTGTATTCTGCCGTATCGTTTCTTAACTCCAGCCAATCTTTCCACGGGGGCCAGCGCTCTCTTTACTATTGTGCTGCACCACCGTCACACGTGCTGCAACACACGCTTACACCTACCTGTGGAAGAGGTCGGATGTCGCTTCTCAACTGCTCAACTGTACCACTTGTCGCGCACAAATTTAATAATTTGTAAAAAAAAAAAAAAGTAAAAAATGGTATGAATGAGCAAAGAATGATCGGCACGTTGCGACGAGAACCTTCATAAGCTTCTCATCCCATCTTGTTTTTCAGTTTCCTGCCTCAAACGTAATGAGTATTTACGTAGAAACGATGAATGAACTGCGAGAGTTAACACACGCACGTGTGGCGCGGATCTCCTGTGACGTCGCAGTACAGCGCGAGAATTCCACGAAGCCCCCTGGAGCCCGCGTAGCAAACCACTTGTTGCGTAACGCGCGCTCCTTTCTCGGACAGTTAGATTTTTTCATATGTCGAGCAGCTCTAAGATCACATAATTGAGGTAGTGTTCGCAGAAGCACAGGAAATTAATTGGATAACCGCCTGTCAACTGCTAACCCGGCGCTTAGGTTAAGTGCCGCAACCAGCTATTTATTAAAATTGTGTGGCATTAGTCTCGCTAGTACGAACCGAAGACATGGGCTGATAGCAGGTGAAAGTGAAAGGAGCAAGTGTGCTTCGTGAATGACTCACCGCCGTAACGTATCTGGAGTGGAGAAGAGCTGCGCGGTGAAATTACATGGAACGTGCTTGTAAGACAGTTACTTTATACGAGGGAGTGTCGAAAAGTAATGCCTCCGAATTTTTTTATGCGAAAATTCTCAACGTTTTTAAATAAAACGAACGATATTAACATACTTAATAACGCACTGGTCTACATCACACCCTTTTGCAAGTAGTTCTTCAGATTGGCACTGATGGATAGTTGTTGGACGTCCTCCTGAGGGATGTCGTACCAAATTCTGCCCAATTGGCGCTTTAGATCCTCAAAATCTCGAGATGGTCGGCGAGCTCTGCGGGTAATGTTCCAACCGTTCTCAATGGTAGAGATCTGGCGAGCCTGCTGGCCAAGATAGACTTTGGCAAGGCCAGATACAAGCAGTAGAACGTCTCGCCACTTGCGGGCGGCTATTATCTTGCGGAAATGTAAGCCCAGGATGGCTTGCCGCGAAGGCGACAGAAGTGGGCGTTTAATATCGTCGATGTACCGCTATGCTGTAAGGGGTCCTGCTCAGAGAAGGAATGGCACCCGAGACTATCACTCATATTTTTCGGGCCAAATGGCAAGCAACAGTCAAACCCACCGCTGTCCAGGGTGTCTCCAGTCAAATCTTCGGCCTGGAATCTTATTGACTGAAGCACAATTGTCTCAGACAACGACGAGTAATGTCTGGGGTGCCCTTTATTTTCACAGCAGCATCCCTTTGGTTGTCATCCACGGCACCCTTACAGCACAGCGGTACGTTGACGATATTCTTCATCCCATTTTGTTGTCCTTCATGGCAAGCCATCTTGTCCTTACATTCCAGCAAGATAATGCTCGCCTGCACAGAGGGAGAATTTCTACTGATTGTATTCGTCCTTGCCAAACCATACCTTAGAAAGCAAGGTCGCCGCATCTCTCCCCAATTAGAACGTTTGAAGCATTATGGGCAGGACCCAGCAACTATCTCGCAATTTTGAGGATCGAAAGAGCCAGTTCACTCAGGCGGACATACATCAACTCTCTCAATCTATACCAAAACGAATAACTGCTTGCATAAGGGCCAGCGGTGGACCAACCCGTTATTGACTTGCTCAATTTCTGAAGCTTTTGCTGTTGGATAGATCATTCAATGTTTCTGACATTGTAATAATTTGTATGTCCCTACATGTACATACATCTACCGATCTCAGTGCCACTGGGTTAATTCCTTCGTGGTACGTTGTCTGTTTTTGCCTTAGAGTGTATTCAGACATAGAATAAACTGTAGAACCTCTGTATGTCCATCTTTTCAGAGATGGTTGCGGGACTCGCCAGTTCGGTATAGGTTGTCAAATCAAACACCTTTCAGCCGTCTAATTTCCAAACTGTTATTTTATTTTGCTACCAGTTTCGGCGATTTACTACACCAGCTCCAGGCCTCCTGACCGACGTGTAGGAAGATTCCAACCTCTGTGCCGGTGAAAACAGGGGACAGCATTCAAATACTGGTATGCCTAGATTTCGGCAGATGCTGGTTGAAGTGATAGATATATCAAGCAGAAATCTACGCATACCAGTATTTGAATGCTGATCCCTATTTTCACCGGCAGAGAGGTTGGAACGTGCTCGATCTGAAAGATGTAGAAGCTTAATAACTTCTGTTTTGTTTAAAAAGCGCGAAGTTTTTTCACTTTAAACAGTTAGAGGCATTACTTTTCAGCACGACCTCATAGAAATTCGTCTAAAGCATGCAACAGTAGAGGTTACTAATCCTTTAGTTAGATCGTTAATCTTTTTAGTGAATTTTGTGCTATGTGCTCCTAGTAAAATACTTGTGTCCTGAGAGTATATCTTTAATGGATTGATACTGCATCTAACTCAGTTTTTCCGTTATCGAGCCCGCCTTTGTGGCCGAGCGGTTCTAGGCGCTTCAGTCTGGAGCCACGCGACCGCTACGGTCGCAGGTTCGAATCCTGCCTCGGGCATGGATGTGTGTTGTAACGTTCCCTTTGGAAAAATTATGAATTACTGTGCTGGTAAACCTCTTACGTTATTTGATTTTTCCAACAGCTGAGCAAAACTGAACGTACTCAAACATTTCTCTCTTTACTTATTCTGATCAACAGTAAACTGACACACAATATTTTTATTTTTTTAACGCAACGCAATCTGACTTACAATAATCCCTACAAAAGAATCGCCCTGACTAACAATTACCTATACCTTTCACGAATCACTTACCTCACAAAAATCTTCGTTACTCAAACTACTGCAATACAGCGAGTGCCAATACTGACAGCTAAATAAAAGATTCTAACTACTGAAGGCACTAACTACTGATAGGCATAGCTAGCAAACAAAATATTTTGATAGAGAACAAACAATGTATTTACCTTAATAGTGTTCAAAAGTCATAATATATATATCAGTTCATGAAATCCAGTCTTACAAATTTCCTTTTTCTGACGGATACACATCCAGATAGTCCGCTCTCAAAATTCCGCCATCTCTCTTCCCACATCCACCACTGCTGGCGGCTCACCTCCAACTGCGCAACGCTACTCGCTGTTCACACCCAACTGCCCAATACTACAATATCAAATATTCCAACAATGCAAACCAGCCACAGCCTGCACACAGCACAGTCAGTGATTTTCATACAGAGCGCTACGTGGCGTTGTCAACATAAAAACCTAAACAGCCTACTTACAATGTGATGTCCTTAGATTAGTTAGGTTTAAGTAGGTCTAAGTTCTAGGGGACTGATGACCTCAGATGGTAAGTCCCATAGTGCACAGAGCCATTTGAACCAGTGGTTCGAGTCCTCCCTCGGGCCTGGGTATGTGTGTTGTTCTTATCATATGTAAGATTAAGTTAGTTTAAGTAGTGTGTACGTCTAGAGACCGATGGCCACAGAAGTTTGGTCCCTTAGTAATTCACACCAATCTGAACATTTTTTTCCAAACGGTTTTTAGTGACGAAAGAATCTCAAGCTATTGCTATCAGTTGCGAAGTTTGTACTGTAGGTGGACCGAATGCGATGAGTGAAGGTGTCCTGTGTGAGTTGTGTCGTTTGGGAAGGGAATTTTCATGATGCCAGAAATGGCTGTCAATCTGTGATGGGCAACGCTGATACAGAAAGCTGACCAAAAGAATTCGTGAAAACCATCATTTCACGATATCTCAACTAAAGGACTACGTTTCTCAGATTTGTAGGACAATATTGTATAAGATCACGTCCAACCAATTGGGATGCCACAGGTTCCGCGTTCGTTAAATCCAAAACGTTCGGGCATCAGCATTTTATGAAGAGGCAGCTTGTCAACTCGTTGAGATATATGATAAATGCTAGATGGTGATTATATACAGACGTAGTGTAAAGATGTAGTTTTAAAATTTACATAGTAAAATTGCTGAAATTGCCCCATTATTTCATTTATAGACTAACACAAGTTAAATGCAAACACAGGCTTCCGCGGCCGTTGTCACAGTCAATAAAATTCTTTTGAGTTTGGGACTGCATTGTCAATTATAAAATTCCAAAGTTTCGGCGACTATTGCAAGACGCCTTCCTTAGGGCAATACTCCCTGAGGAAGGCGTCTTACAATATTCGAAGAAACGTCGGAATTTTATAGTTAACAATGCGGCCCCAAACGCAGAAGAATTTTATTGACTGTAACGCAAGTTACTTGTCGCATATCCCTCGCACTTGACATAATTTTCGTTGAATGACTTTGTTCAGTAACAATAACAGACCTTCAGCCGAAAGGAAATCTGATTAAGTCTCGTTTCAGTAAAACTAAAGAATCACTTTTTTCCGGGAAATTTAATCAAACGCCTGATACGTGATCGTATCTAATTTGTCTTACTTGGCTTGATGTGCAGTGTTCTACGACGTACAGTATCTTTATGCAAGAATCGTGATATAAACGGTGTATTTACATTCGTTTTGGTCAAATTATGGTAGCGTAATCCACAAAGACGAGAGTTAATGTGTTGGGCTGCGACCTTACTGTTTGGGAGTCTTATTGACCGTACACTACTTTCAGAACTCGTATTTTTTCTAATAGCTAAGCAAAGTATTTTCCTTCATGTGCATTTTTAATTTTGCTACGGGCAGAAGTATTTCAAGTCATTACTCAAGTGTTATTATTACACATTCGTAACACACGCCCGTTTCCAGCTTAACCGATTTCTTGTTATTATAACCAAGTTGCTTGGATACTACAGTCTGTCTGTCAAGAACGGTACAATATCACTATTTTATTTAGTTACGTTTTTGAAGCTCATTTCTGCCAGCAATTTAAACCGTTGTCGGTCTCATCATGGTATGTACTACACTGAATGACAGCAACACCAAAAACTAATTGACGTAAAGTAATGAGATTTCAGAAACACATTTGTCTGGGTAACATATTTAACTGATTAACATAGCAATATCAGAGGCTAATGTAAGCACGAGATAAGCCATTGCAAATGTGCAAATGTAAAGCGCTGGTGCCTTAACAACCGGTGTAACCGCCATAATGTGGAATGCAAGCTTACTAACGTGCATTGATTGTGTTGTATGGGTGCTGGATATCAGTCTGTGGGACAGAGTTCCATGTCTGTCGCACTTGGTCAGTCAATACAGGAACAATTAATGCTGTTTGTGAATGACGGTGGAATTGTCGTCCGATGATGCCCCATATGTGCTCGATTGGAGACAGATATGGTGATCGAGCAGGCAAAATGTCGACAAACTGTAGAGCATGGTGGGTTACAACAGCAAATGAGCGAGCGTTATCGTGTAGGAAAACACCCACTGGAATTTTGTTCATGAATGGCAGCATAACAGTTCGAATCATCAGACAGACGTACAAACTTGCATTCGTGGTACATGTATGCCGCTGTTGTAGGAAGTCCAGACCATAACAGTAAGTGTAGGCTCTCTCTGAATACTATGGGACTTAACTTCGAAGGTGATCAGTCTCCTATAACTTAGAACTACTTAAACCTAACTAACCTAAGGACATCACACACACATCCATGCCCGAGACAGGATTCGAACCTGCGACCGTAGCGATCTCGCGGTTCCAGACTGTTGCGCCTAGAACCGCTCGGCCACTCCGGCCGGCAGTAAGTGTAGGTCCAGTGTGTCTACCACACAGTCAGGTTGCTTGCAGGTCCTCAACTGGCCTCCTTCTAAGCAACAAACGACCATCACTGGCAGCGAACCACAACCAGATTTCATCATAAAACACAACAGACCCTCACCCTATCCTCCAACGAGCTCTCGCTTGACACCACTGAAGTGGCAGATGGCCGAGGTTTGTGGTCAGTGCTTCTGGCTCGGAGCTGTCCTTGAAGTAACCGATTTTTAACCGTTCCTTGTAACACATTGGTGCCAAATGCTGCTTATGTTGCTGCTTCAGCTGCAGTGTGACGCGTCAGAACCATACGCTGAATACGGTCGTCTTCTATCTCAGTAGTGCCACGTGGCCCTGCGCAGCACGGTCATCTTGCGACAGTACATTCCTGTGACCACCGCTTCCAGGAATCGTGTACGATGGCTACATTCCCGCATAGTCCTTCGACAGTGTCGCAGAAGTTTTTCGTAACCCTATTACACGACCTTGTTCAAACTCAATGAGGTGCTGAAAATGTCGTCTTTGTGCCCTTAAAGAAATTTTTGTCCACATCCTATCTCAAGGTAATAAAGGTAAGGCTCGTGATCGTTACGTACAGTGTGTAGTTAAAGCTAACTTGATTCACTTCCTGACAGTGGTGCCACTACCCACTCTAACGCATCATCTTTCATATGTGAAACACGCCCGTCAACTTTCCTTGACGACAGTCATGGGACACCTCCTAATATGGTGTCGGATCTCCTTTTTCCCAGCGTAGTGCAGCAACAAGACATAGCATGTACTCAACAAGTCGTTGGAAGTCTATTGCAGAAATATTGAGCCATGCTGCCTCTATAACCATCAATAATTGCGAAACCGCTGCAGGTGCAGGATTCTGTCCACGAACTGACCTCTCGATTATGCGCCGTAAATGTTCGATGGGACTCATATATCGGGCAATATGGGTGGTCAAATCATTCGCTCCAATTGTCTAGAATGTACTTCGAATCAGACGCGAACAGTTGTGGCCCGGTGACATAGCGCAATGTTATCTATAAATATTCCATCTTTGTTTGAGAACATGAAGTCGATGAATGGTTGCAAATGACCTCCAAGTAGCCGAACTCAACCGTTTGCAGTCAATGATCGATTCAGTTGGACCACGGGACACACTCTGTTCCACGTAAACACAGCCCAAAGCATTATGGAGCCACCACAAGCCCAGTGCCTGGTTGACAGGCTGGGTATATAGTTTCTGCACTGCTATCGATCCTACAATCAGCTGTTACCAGCTGAAGTCAGAACTCATCTGACCAAGCCATGCTTTTTCAGTCGTCTACGAATTCTTTACAGACGAATGGAAAAACTAGTAGAAGCCGACCTCGGGGAAGATCAGTTTGGGTTCCGTAGAAATGTTGGAACACGTGAGGCATTACGGACCTTACGACTTATCTTAGAAGAAAGATTAAGGAAAGGCAAAGCTACGTTTCTAGCACATGTAGACTTAGAGAAAGCTTTTGACAATGTTGACTGGAATACTCTCTTTCAAATTCTAAAGGTAGCAGGGGTAAAATACAGGGAGCGAAAGGCTATTTACAGTTTGTACAGAAACCAGATGACAGTTATAAGAGTCGAGGGGCATGAAACGGAAGCAGTGGTCGGGAAGGGAGTGAGACAGGGTTGTAGCCTCTCCCCGATGTTATTCAAACTGTATATTGAGCAAGCAGTGAAGGAAACAAAAGAAAAATTCGGAGTAGATATTAAAATCCATGGAGAAGAAATAAAAACTTTGAGGTTCGCCGATGACATTGTAATTCTATCAGAGACAGCAAAGGACTTGGAAGAGCAGTTGAACGGAATAGACAGTGTCTTGAAAGGAGGATATAAGGTGAACATCAACAAAAGCAAAACAAGGATAGTGGAATGTAGTCGAATTAAGCCGGGTGATGCTGAGGGAATTAGATTAGGAAATGAAACACTTAAAGTAGTAAAGGAGTTTTGCTATTCGGGGAGAAAAATAACTGATGATGGTCTAAGTAGAGAGGATATAAAATGTAGACTGGCAATGGCAAGGAAAGCGTTTCTCAAGAGAAATGTATTAACACCGAACATAGATTTAAGTGTCAGGAAGTCGTTTCTGAAAGTATTTGTATGGATTGTAGCCATGTATGGAAGTGAAACATGGACGATAAATAGTTCGGACAAGAAGAGAATAGAAGCTTTCGAAATGTGGTGCTACAGAAGAATGCTGAAGATTAGATGGGTAGATCACATAACTAATGAGGAGGTATTGAATAGAATTGGAGAGAAGAGGAGTTTGTGGCACAACTTGACTAGAAGAAGGGACCGGTTGGTAGGACATGTTCTGAGGCATCAAGGGATCACAATTTTAGCATTGGAGGGTAGCATGGAGGGTAAAAGTCGTAGAGGGAGACCAAGAGATGAATACACTAAGCAGATTCAGAAGGATGTAGGTTGCAGTAAGTACTGGGAGATGAAGAAGCTTGCACAGGATAGGGTAGCATGGAGAGCTGCATCAAACCAGTCTCAGGACTGAAAACCATAACAACAACAACGGTCCAATCAAGCCCAGGAGATGTGCTGAAGTTGATGATGTGTTTTTAGCAAAGGCACTCGCTCCGATCGTCTTCCGCCATAGCTCATTAACGCCAGATTTCGCCACACTATGCTAACGAATACGTTCGCCGAGCGTTTCACATTGATTTCTGCGGTTATTTCATACAGTGTTGCTAGTCTGTTAGCACTGACGTCTCTATGCAAGCTCCGCTCCTTTCGGTCACTGCGTTGTCCATGATGAGAGGTAATGCCTGAAATGTGGTATTCTTGGCTCACTCTTGAGAATGTGAATTTCGGAATACTGAATTCCATAACGATTATGGAAATGGAATGTCCCATGCGTCTAGCTTCAACTGCCATTCCGCGCTCAAAGTCTCTTAATTTTCGACGAGCGACCATAATCACTCGTAAATCTTTCCACATGAGTCATCTGAGAACAAATGACAGCTCCGCCAATGCACAGCCCTTTTACGCCTTGTCTACGCGATTCTACCGCCATCTGTAAATGTGCATATCGCTTTCCCCTGACTTTTGTAACCTCAGTGTAATTTATTTCATCATACATTTTTACAAATATCATTAAATTGACAGAAAGAGTAGTTCGATCTTGGCAGGAAGTTGTATATGGCCGCTTCTCCAGTTCAGATTGTTCCTGAAGTGAGACCTTATTTGTGACTCCATTTAGTATTGTGAGGGCCCCATGCCAGAATGATTTACCGGTCATAGTCAAGTTGGACTTGCGTCGCACTATTCTTCTACAGCCGGGCTCAATGGCTGATAAAGTGTTGTCATTCATCTATCATATCGAATGTATTCGATTCCTTAAAAGGACAGTGATTCCAGTTCTTGAAAACCGTGCTGAGTCTGGAAACACGTTGGTCTTAAACTTCATGATAAAATATTGTTGATAAATAAGGCTTATTACTAGCAAAAATGTCCATGACTTTTAAGCTGTAGTCACGAACAACCCTTGGCAAAATTTTTATGAATAACAGAAAAGACAAAGTGGAAAATTTTGTGAGAAGATGTTGTAAACAGTAGGAGACGACGCTATTCGCCCGGCTCGTCTGGTTCTCTGACACTTTCTGGCTGGGTGTAGAGGCGTACGGTAACTTGCCAGGCAGGTTTCCACTGCAGCGACTGGCTCCCTGCAGTCCGGGGAATGTCGAAGCAGTGGATGTGTCCAAAATCGAAGTTAAGTTCTCGCACCAACTTACGAACAGCATGGCAAATATTTCATCATTACAGACAGAATTCCAAGAGCAGACTTGTGGCAGCGGCTCATGGAGTCTAATCTTTCCAAAACATCATCATCGTTTGGTTTACAGGTCTACTATAGTTGAATTCTTTTATCTTGGCGGCTCGCGCATGCCCGCCCAGACGCGGGAGATTGCTACGTTGCCAGTTGCACACGACGCATGCGCCAAGAGAAGCAGCGCCATAGTATAGCATAGTTCGCAAGCTTACGTTTAGGGGGGGGGGGGGGGGGGGGAGCGCGCAGTTCATGAAGTAAAGCCACCACGGCCGCATTAACCCTTTCGCCGCTACAGAGACGTGCTCCCTGCATTCCGCGCTGTGCGCGATTTTGTCACTGCACTGCTCGCCTGACACATGGTGTTCAGACTGCTTTGAAACTCTTATCATTCGATTCCACAAAAACTATTTGGCCCAAAAATTAGATATTTACACGTCTTCTTGACTGATAGCTTCCCCCATAAATGACTTAATTTTGTTTCGATGTTCAACGCAGTTATTATGCAGCATTAAATTTTGAAGAGTTTGCAGAGGTAAAAGTCCATAGAGTATACTTTCCGTATGGTCGATTTTAGTTGCCACAATGTTGAGAATGGAATGTGAACAAGATACCTAAATTTCATATAAAATTTACTGTATAACAATATCTCATTTAATTTAAGTACCACATAGGTGTGGTATGTAATATTGAGAAATATTCCTTCTTTCGCGACTGTAACAAAAGTTTTATTTACACCGGGCACGTTTGGCGCAGCGCGGAATGCAGGGAGCACGTGACTGCAGCAGCGAAAGGGTTAATGAAGAGACAAAGCACTAGAAATTTCAAAAAATTGCATTCAAACGAATAAAATTCGTGAAGTAAGACACTTCGATATTGTTTTTAAATAAAGAAAATATTTAGCATCGCACAAGGTTTGAACTCTGTACCCAACACTTGTTATCCCAATGCCTTAACCATTACGCTAACGCAGCTCGTTGTGCAACGTACCTCCATAAGGACTCTAACAACTGCAACGTACCTCCATAAGGACTCTAACAAAATTCTGATAAACACTGTTGGTATGCCTATGACTTACTCGCACTTTGTCGAAGTACAATAGGAAATAAACAATTACCGCTGTTCTTTATTGCGAAAAAGCGGTTCGTGAAATTGATATGAACACCTTTCCTTGCTATCGCCTGAATTAGGAGTCTTATTGCTTGTTTGGTTTAATTAATTAATAGAATATGAAGCAATTGGTATAAAGAATGGTTTTTTCAAACTTTCTATAAAACAAAGTCTGCTATCAAGACATTGCTTTTGTTCTATTACTTTATTTATGACTGAACGTTTCTAAAACTGAAGACACTCGTCCGTGCTCTGCTCTGCAGTCGAGATCTGGCAACATCGTTCTCTGTTCATTGGCTGACTGTATTTTGTGACGTCAGATGCGCAGAACGAACCTAAACTCGGCCGCCAACATAAATGACGCGCACTTTAGCAGCTGTGTTTGAAATTTAATTATGCAAGTTTATATAGGCCTATTATGCAAACTGCTGTTCTTTTGAATGTCCAGAGATGTTTCTGTACAACTGTGCTATCATCAGTGGGCTCTTTTACTCAGGTCCAAAAATATTTTGTGCCTATTATGATTATCAACTTATTCTGTATAATGCTAGATTTTGTAGGATTTTCTTTACAATATTGCATAGCTTTGCGTTTGCAATGAAATGATATTATTATGATTTATAAAAATAGATATTTCTTCTCTATATTTTGCTATTAACTAGTTATTTTATTAAACTGTCGTTACGTACCTGCTCATATCTTGTAGAAAGTGGGGGTTTGTAATGCACCACGATCATCAGTTACAACTCCGAACTCCAGAAATCACTAAACACACAAACCCACACACACACACACACAAATATACATACATACATACATACATACATTCATATACACACACGCGCGCGCGCCATGGGATGAACAAAGGGGGAGGGGGCAGAGGAGGAGACAGAGAAACAGAGAGAGAGAGAGAGAGAGAGAGAGAGAGAGAGAGAGCTCTAGGCACAAAGGAGCAACATGAACACTGTGTTTTCTGTAGTTCAAAGTTGTAACTACCTATGTCGTTCATCATAAGCAGGCCCTGTGTATGTGTATGTATTTAAAAATGGTTCAAATGGCTCTGAGCACTATGGGACTTAACATCTGAGGTCATCAGTCCCCTAGAACTTAGAACTACTTAAACCTAACTAAACTAAGGACATCACACACATCCATGCCCGAGGCAGGATTCGAACCTGGGACCGTAGCGGTCTCGCTGTTCCAGATTGTAGCTCCTAGAACCGCTCGGCCACAACGGCCGGCATTATGTATTTATAAAACAGATGAGCATACAGACAGATACAGACAGTACGCAAATAACTGTAAGTAATCGCAAAATGTAAACAAGAAACATTTTGCTGAAATTATATCTTTATGGATGGCAAGCTATAATATTGTGATTAATGTCCTATAGAATCAAACAATCTAGGGAACAGTTTACTAATAACGACGGATATCTAATATTTTGATACCTTATTTTCCATCCTATAATTAATGTAATAGACATTTACAAATGCTGCTCACAATGCTACCTCATTTCTAAAAAGAACAAAAACTACAGAAAATAGCGTAACCTGTTTATTGCTGTCAGTAGCGCGCATTTGTTCATGAGATTCTACACTGGAGTGCCAAAAAACTGATATAGGCATACGTATTTTCGACGAGTATACCGTGAATATCAGGAATCCGGTAAAACGTCAAATCTCCGATATCGCTGCGGCCAGAGAAAGATCCTGCAAGAACTGGTCCAACGACGACTGAAGAGAATCGTTCAACGAGACAGAAGTGCAGCCCATCTGTAAATTAGAGCAGATTTCAAGAAGAGTCGGTGTGCGAACCATTTGACGCAACATCATCGATATGGGCTTTCAGAACCGAAGGCCCATTCATCTACCCTTGATGACTGCACGACACAAAGCCTTACGCGTCGCCTGGGCTCGTCAACACCGACATTGGACTGTTGGTGACTGGAAACATGCTGCCTGATCGGAGGAGTCTCGTTTCAAATTGTACCGAGCAGATGGACGTGTACGGGTACGGAGAGACCCTCACTAATGCATGGACCCTGCATGTCAGCATGTTCAAGCTTGTGGAGCCTCTGTAATGATGTAGGGCGTGTGCAGTTGGAGTGATATGGAACCCATGAGACGTCTAGATACACTCTGTCAGGTGATACGTACGTACTCATCCTGTCTGATCACCTGCATCCATTCATGTCCATTGTCAACTGCAACGGACTTAGGGATTTCCAGCAGGACAATGCGACACCCCACACGTCTATAATTGCTACAAAGTGGCTCCAGGAACACTTTTCTGAGTTTAAACACTTCCGTTGGCCACCAGACTCCTCAGGTATAATTGAGCGGATCTGGGATGCCTTGCAGCTTGCCGTTCAGAAGAGATCTCCACCCCCTCGTACTCTTACGGATTTATGGAGGAGAGCTCTGCGGGATGTATGGTGTCAATTCCCTCCTGCACTACTTCAGACATTAGTCGAGTCCATGTCACGTCCTGTTGCGGCACTTCAGCGTGCTCTTTGGGGCCCTAGACGATATTATGCAGGTGTACCAGTTTCTTTGCTCAGCAGTGTAAAATGAGTTACTAAAGTACAGATCAAAACCTATCGTGTGGTCGTAGACACACTATCCTACTACTCTTCCCTGCGTTTTCCCACTGAGCCGACATGGAGCGCTGGACGTGTTGTCTACAGAGCGGCAACAGCCGCTTGCTGTCCGCAGATCGCGCTCCAGCAGCCCCTCCCGGAGAAAGCCGGCATCCGGCAAGGCACACGCGTTCGCACGTAACCATCCGCGCCGAGCAGATCAGTCGCTGCACACATTACGTAACGCGCGTACCGGCCGTGCGTGCACGCACCGATTTCTACATTTAGCGACTCGGTTGCGGAGACAGGCTGCGCGGCCATGCCTTTTTGAGACAAGTAACTGAAGCTGACTAGTGGCATTGAGTATGAGGCACAGTTTATTTCTCGCAGTTGCTGCTAGCAACGGTACTCTTGAAGATTACGTACAGATTGTTGTCTGAATGCTGTTGTTATGGGGGAGGAAATCGTAACTGATCTTGGGGGAGTTACTTTATTGTGTGCCCAATATTACATTTAAATGTCTTACTTAAATGCCTTGTCTGTACACTATTATCAATGTTACCTAAAATGGTCTTACGAACTTCTTTGTCCGTTTTTACTTAGTTATGATTTCTGCATATCAAATCATCGGTGTAAATGTTTTATTCAATATTTATGTAATTGTAATTAATCTATGGATATAATTTCGAAAGTAATGTACTGTAAAAGAACGAAAATGTTAAAACTTTACTTGTAAAACTGGTTCATGCATATGGAAAGTATGTAATCATGTAAAATTTCGAGGGAGTCCCTCCGCAACGGAATTAGGTAGGCGGGAATAAAGAAGGTGGATCTGGCGGTCAAACTGCAAGGCACATGTGTAGCATGAGTCAGTCGGTGGCTAGCAGGTAAAAGGTGCGCATCATGTGAACTGAAAGGGCGAGAAGAACTGCAAGATTATATAATATAGCCGCGGATGCGGAAGTAACTCGACTTATTATTCATGGCATACTTTGGTTAAGCTCTATACTACGATAATCCGACGCTAAGAAGAGAATTTTCAGAGCTTGCTACAAAGGAAGAGCCTTTTGCCGCCTTTTTTGAATAGCGCAGAAGGTAAATACTGCCGCCACCTTTATCTAAATTATCAGTGGAGTTCTGCATAACTGCGTGGACCGTTTATGTGGTTTCATTTTCAATAATAAGTTTGTGTTCCACAAACTTTGTGTTCAAGCACTGTATTTTATCCTTACTCGTTTACCTATCCCAAGTGCTGCAGTAACCAATTTATTAACTTCTTGGAGTTGTAAAGTACTTAATTATTTAGTGAGCATAAGTTTTGAATTACCCCATATAGTTTTCGTAAATGGGCAGTTGAAGCTACATCAAAGTACAGTTGCTAAGCGAACATTTAGTTCAAAGATTTTCCTTATTGAAATAATAGTGTATCTAATTATCTAATAATAGTGTATCTAATTAACCTCCCCCCCCCCCATGAACCATTGACCTTGCCGTTAGTGGGGAGGCTCGCGTGCCTCAGCGATACAGATAGCCGTATCGTAGGTGAAACGACAACAGAGGGGTATCTGTTGAGAGGCCAGACAAACGTGTGGTTCCTGAAGAGGGGCAGCAGCCTTTTCAGTAGTTGCAGGGGCAACAGTCTGGATGATTGACTGATCTGGCCTTGTAACAATAACCAAAACGGCCTTGCTGTGCTGGTACTGCGAACGGCTGAAAGCAAGGGGAAACTACAGCCGTAATTTTTCCCGAGGGCATGCAGCTTTACTGTGTGGTTTAATGATGATGGCGTCCTCTTGGGTAAAATATTCCGAAACTAAATAGTGCCCCATTCGGACTACTCAGGAGGACGTCGTTATCAGGAGAAAGAAAACTGGCGTTCTACGCTTCGGAGTGTGGAATGTCACATGCCTTAATAGATCAGGTAGGTTGGAAAATTTAAAAATGTAAATGGATAGCTTAAAGTTACATATAGTGGGAATTCGTGACGTTCGGTGGCAGGAGGAACAAGACTTCTGGTCAGGTGACTACAGGGTTATAAATACCAAATCAGATAGGGGTAATGCAGGAGTATGAATAAAAGAAAGCAGAATTGCGAGTAAGCTACTACAAACAGCATAGTGAACGCATTATTGTGGCCAAGATAGAAGCGAAGTCCACAGTAGGGCAAGTTTATACGCCAAAATAGCTCCGCAGATGACGAAGAGATCGATGAAATGTATGATGAGATACAAGAAATTATTCAGATAGTGAAGGGAGACGAAAATTTAATAGTCATGGGTGACTGGAACTCGATAGCAGGAAAAGGAAGAGAAGGAAACGTAGTAGGTGAAAATGGAATGGGGGTAAGGAATGAAAGAGGAAACCGCCTGGTAGAATTATGCACAGAGCATGACTTAATCAAAGCTAAAACTTGGTTCAAGAATCATGAAAGAAGGTTGTATACATGGAAGATGTCTCGAGGTACCGGAAGGTTTCAGATAGAGTATATAATGGTAAGACAGAAATTTAGGAACCAGGTTTAAAATTGAAAGACATTTTGCTATTTTGGGAGCAAAATAACTGATGATGGTCGAAGTAGAGAGGATATAAAATGCAGACTAGCGATGGCAAGGAAGAGAAATTTGTTAACACCGAGTATACACTCCTGGAAATGGAAAAAAGAACACATTGACACCGGTGTGTCAGACCCACCATACTTGCTCCGGACACTGCGAGAGGGCTGTACAAGCAATGATCACACGCACGGCACAGCGGACACACCAGGAACCGCTGTGTTGGCCGTCGAATGGCGCTAGCTGCGCAGCATTTGTGCACCGCCGCCGTCAGTGTCAGCCAGTTTGCCGTGGCATACGGAGCTCCATCGCAGTCTTTAACACAGCGTGGACGTGAACCGTATGTGCAGTTGACGGACTTTGAGCGAGGGCGTATAGTGGGCATGCGGGAGGCCGGGTGGACGTACCGCCGAATTGCTCAACACGTGGGGTGTGAGGTCTCCACAGTACATCGATGTTGTCGCCAGTGGTCGGCGGAAGGTGCACGTGCCCGTCGACCTGGGACCGGACCGCAGCGACGCACGGATGCACGCCAAGACCGTAGGATCCTACGCAGTGCCGTAGGGGACCGCACCGCCACTTCCCAGCAAATTAGGGACACTGTTGCTCCTGGGGTATCGGCGAGGACCATTCGCAACCGTCTCTATGAAGCTGGGCTACGGTCCCGCACACCGTTAGGCCGTCTTCCGCTCACGCCCCAACATCGTGCAGCCCGCCTCCAGTGGTGTCGCGACAGGCGTGAATGGAGGGACGAATGGAGACGTGTCGTCTTCAGCGATGAGAGTCGCTTCTGCCTTGGTGCCAATGATGGTCGTATGCGTGTTTGGCGCCGTGCAGGTGAGCGCCACAATCAGGACTGCATACGACCGAGGCACACAGGGCAACACCCGGCATCATGGTGTGGGGAGCGATCTCCTACACTGGCCGTACGCCACTGGTGATCGTCGAGGGGACACTGAATAGTGCACGGTACATCCAAACCGTCATCGAACCCATCGTTCTACCATTCCTAGACCGGCAAGGGAACTTGCTGTTCCAACAGGACAATGCACGTCCGCATGTATCCCGTGCCACCCAACGTGCTCTAGAAGGTGTAAGTCAACTACCCTGGCCAGCAAGATCTCCGGATCTGTCCCCCATTGAGCATGTTTGGGACTGGATGAAGCGTCGTCTCACGCGGTCTGCACGTCCAGCACGAACGCTGGTCCAACTGAGGCGCCAGGTGGAAATGGCATGGCAAGCCGTTCCACAGGACTACATCCAGCATCTCTACGATCGTCTCCATGGGAGAATAGCAGCCTGCATTGCTGCGAAAGGTGGATATACACTGTACTAGTGCCGACATTGTGCATTCTCTGTTGCCTGTGTCTATGTGCCTGTGGTTCTGTCAGTGTGATCATGTGATGTATCTGACCCCAGGAATGTGTCAATAAAGTTTCCCCTTCCTGGGACACTGAATTCACGGTGTTCTTATTTCAATTTCCAGGAGTGTAGATTTAAATGTCAGGAAGTCGTTTCTGAAAGAATTTGTGTGGAGTTTAGACAAGAAGAGAATAGAAGCTTTCGAAATGTGGTGCTACAAAAGACTGCTGAAGATTTGATGGGTAGACCACATAACTAATGAGGAGGTATTGAATAGAATTGGAGAGAAGAAAAGTTTATGGCACAACTTGACTAGAAGAAGGGGTCGGTTGGTAGAACATGTTCTCAGGCATCAAGGTATCACCAATTTAGTATTGGAGGGCAGCGTGGAGGGTAAAAATCGTCGAGGGAGACCAAGAGATGAATACACTAAGCAGATTCAGAAGGATGTAGGTTGCAGTAGGTACTGGGAGATGAAGAAGCTTGCACATGACAGAGTAGCATGGAGAGCTGCATCAAACCAGTCTCTGGACTGAAGACCACAACAACAATAATCTAGTTAACAATCTTTTCCATATTGTGTTGTGACTAAAGTGTTCAGTCTTGATCTGAGTCTACCTGTGGATTAGTTTCCGCGCTCCATGTTAATAGTTGAGCCAGATTTAAATGTCATATTACAATAGCAGCCATGCTAGATCCAGAAACCACATATTCCATGTGAGCTAAATAGCATATGGAAGAGCATATTTCTTGAGAATCGGTATGAAACATACAATTACTTCATAACTATTTCAATAATAGTAATCTCCTATAATCAAACTGACAAAAGAACCCTTTGTCCAAGTTAGTAGTGCTCCACCACTAGCCTAAACGTATTAATACTCCTCCTGTATAGTTATAATCAAATTACTGGTATATCAATAGCTAAATTGTGCTACTCTCTTTTATATAATCAGCAAAACCGAAGGTAGTATCAAGCAAAGCCAATCCAAGTAGTTAACTTCCTTTATGAGTAATGCTAGTACGGGGTACATCTTTTCCTAAGAAGACTGATGTCTGTTTTCTCTAACGTAATTATTGTTTAATTTATTACTAATTCAACATTTGTTCGACTTACGATTGTCTTGCTACTGCTTCGTTTCAATAGGAATCTTTCGAGAAACGAAAAATAATTCAATGTCTTTCCATTACACGCAGTCACGGTCAAATTAAATTCCTTTCACAGGCGTAACTTTATCGGTGAACTGCTAAGGTACTTGTAGCCGCTAGTGTTATAACCTTACACCTGACATTCTCAGTTACACGGACGGAAATACTAAGTATGTTACCATGAACCAGCTGTCCAACACTTATCAAATTTTGTGGAGATAATCCTCACATAACGAAGATTAAATAATTATACTTTCGGTTCATTCGGAACTAGTTATTTCTATCAACAGCAGCGTGGGATGTAAGCATACATCCGCCGAATACCATCTTAAGTGATGTCTTGCCCTGCAGGAAACACATTCTGTGTCACTTTACGAACATTGCCGGCTGGACTCGGATATGCGAATATACATTACCTGATCGATAATACACTATGTGACATACGTTTTCACATTAGGTGCATTGTCCTGCCACCTACTGCCATGTACTACACATCAGCGACCTCAGTAGTCATTAGACATTGTGAGAGAGCAGAATGGGGCGCTCCGCAGAACTCACGGACTTCGAACGTGGTCAGGTGATTGGGTGCCACTTATGTCACACGTCTGTACGCGAGATTTCCACACTCCTAAAAATCCCTAGGTCCACTGTTTCAGACTTGATACTGAAGTGGAAACGTGAATGGGCACATACAGCACAAAATAGAATAGGCCGATCTCGTCCGTTGAATGACAGAGAACGCCGACAGTTGACGAGGCAGACATCTATCCAGACCATCACACATGAATTTGACTCTGCATCAGCATCCACTACAAGTACTATGACAGTTAGACGGGAGATGAGAAAACTTGGATTTCAGGGTCGAGCGGCTGCTCTTAAGCCACACATCACGCCGGTAAATGCCATACGACGCCTCTCTTGGTATAAGGCGCGTAAACATTGGACGATTGAACAGTGGAAAAACGTTGCGTGGAGTGACGAATCACGGTACACAATGTGGTGATCCAAAGGCAGGTATAGGTATTGCGAAAGTCCGGTGAACGTCATCTGCAAGCGTGTGTATTGCCAACAGTAAAATTCGGAAGCGGTGGTGTTACGGTGTAGTCGTGTTTTTCCTGGAGGGGGCTTGCACCCCTTGTTGTTTTGCGAGGCACTATCACACCACAGGGCTGCTTTGATGTTTTAAAAACGTTCTTGCTTCCCACTGTTGAAGAGCAATTCGGGGATGGCGATTGCATCTTTAAACACGATCGAGCAGCTGTTCATAATGCACAGCTTGTGGCGGAGTGGTTACACGACAGTAACATCCCTGTAATGGACTGGCCTGCACAGAGTCCTGACCTGAATCCTATAGAAAACCTCTGGGATGTTTTGAAACGCCGACTTCGTGCCAGGCCTCACAGACCGACATCGATAACTCTCCTCAGTGCAGCACTCCGTGAAGAATGGGCTGCCATTCCCCAAGAAACTTTTCAGCACCTGATTGAACGTATGCCTGCGAGAGTTGAAGCTACAATCGAGGCTAAGAGTGGGCCAATACTATGTTTAATTCCAGCATAGCCGATGGAGGGTGCCACGAACTTGTAAGCCATTTTCAGCCAGGTCTCCGGATACTTTTGATCACATAGTGTATATGGACACATATTAGTGGGTGTTAACGCTGGCCGCGTCCACCCTTCGATGGCTTGAACACTACTGGGGACACTTTCAGTGAAGCGTTTGAATGGCAGGCCATTCCTCCTCAAGTGTCGATACCAGGGAATGAAGGGTCGCTATGGTCTACAGCGGAGTCAACGTTCTAAGTCATCCCAAACGTGTTCCGTTTGGTTCAGGTCAGGACTTTGGGCGGGGCATTTCATTTCAGTAACGTTATTGTTCACAAACCATTGTCTCACAGATGCTGGCATGCTAAGTCATAAGTCATTGACTCTGAACTGTTCCTTTTCTGTAAAATTTGTTCATTTCGTTTCATGGTTAGCGAATTCTTCAGCGAAGTAAGGAGACCTCACCGATACCGTAATATTACGTTCTTCATATATGACTTTTGGTACTGCACATGACTGCACGTAAGGTTCTCCACATCTTAGACAAACTCAAGCCCTTGCATCCACAGGGTATAGCGTGTAGAATATATTCAGGTGTCTCTCATTTCATGATTCACTGCTTAGTTGCGTCGCTTTTTACACCACTTCAAGCGCCTCTTGGCAGTGAGTACAGAAATGTGCTAGCTGGCCTGCTGGTAGCAACTTGGAACTCACTACTGATCCCTTCCCCTGTTTCACGCGATTTTTTACAACCAGCCTCCGCAACGGTCGAGGTACTTGTCCATTAGCATGTGAGGTTCTCTTCGTCTTGGTTTAGTTTTGATAGTTCCTCCGCGTCTCATTTCACGACCAGACCTCCAACAGTGCAGCTTCAGAAGGGTTGAAATGTCCTTGATGCAGATACTACTCAGACGACATCCAATGACCTGTCCACATTCGGAGTCACTGAGCTCCCCTCATCGACGTGTTGTGCTGTTATTGCTGCTCTTCTCACACCACAATACAGCCGCTTATTTTACGCTGGTGGGACCACCTCTCGTGACACATAGCGGTCGATTCCGCATTACATCGGGATATCAGGATACTTTTGATGAGGTTGTATACGTCTTCCCATCGCATCCTAGGCACGCTCAGTAGGTAACAATTCTGTGGACCAGGAACGCTAATCAAGGATCTGTACATTCCTGAAGACTTTTTTGAACTGCTCTCTGAAGTCTTCTCTTGTACTACTGCAAAATTCCATTTGGTTGCCTAGTTCATGAAGACTATGACAACAGGGTTCACCATTCTTGTCACATATGGGGGAGCATTCAGCCTTCCTTCAGTACCAAATCAGTCCTGTGGTCATATCCAACAGCTCGCTATACTATGATTCTGAGGGTTGGAAAGGTGTAGGTTTCGAGAATCATTGGTACAACAGTTCTACAATCTTCTGTCTGTCTGAGCAAACTATCGGTACGATGCTTTCACGTCCCCCATGCCACTCGTTCAACCTTTTTAAAAGCGGAAAGTTGCCGATAGGTTACACGTGCACGTTAGCTTGGCACGTTGTGTTGTAATTTCCACCTAAAAAGTTCCAACAGCGTCGGACACAATAGCAATTATGTATTCGCACCATTTGTCTTCTGTGGAATGGCTTTTATGAAATTTTAATCAAGATATTCCACAGATATCAATTTGACATCGCTCGGACATAGCGTTAGAGGTGTAAAACCTTTCATTTCGGTAAGTATATTTGTTGGATGTATCCCAATATCTATCCTCCCCTACTAACTTTTGCTCTCCTGTGGTACTAAAGAAATTATTACCTGAAATCTTTAGGCAAGTCGTCATCTTATGTCCTCGGTGGCTCAGATGGATAGAGTGTCTGCCATGTAAGCAGGAGATCCGGGTTTCGAGTCCCGGTCGGGGCACGCATTTTCAACTGTCTCCATCGAGGTATATCAACAACACCTTTCGGCAGCTGAGGTTTCCAATTAATTATCATTTATTCTAGAGAAGCTGCACGATCATCAATGGTATCGGTTCTATCGAGAACAGTTGCTACCTTCATACGTTACATTTCTACCTCATTTTCACAGAGAACAGCAGTACCGTCAGCAAATATTATCATCGACATCCTTTCACCCCAAATTTAATCCCACTTCTGAAGCACTTCTTATATATTAACCAGCAAAGTGAGCTGAAGATCTCGTCAGGGTGGTAACACTGAGAAATAGGAAGAGGAGAGAATAACTTCGTACTCTCCAATATCCTTAAAAGTGTGAAGCTGCCACACGCTAAATGTCTGTAAGTCAGTATCCTGTGTTACACAACAATTACTGGCCGATACCTCTACCTGACAGTACTCCTCCCACACTATCACTGCGACAATATCCATCCCCAATGTAATTTCTCTGAATAAACCATTGGCCGTTTTAATTATGAAGCTTCATTTCTTCGTAAAAATCTAATGCGGTATTTTCTGAAACTAAACGAAACTCGTATGTCGTCTTCTTCGACATGATAACTTGTTTATTCTACCAACTTTTACACCCAAACCCTATAGACAGAATAATTTTTCTCAGAGTTTCTTTGCTAGTCTTGAAGTCAAGACAGGTAAAACAAAAGTTGTTAAATTTTCTCAAAGATGTCATTTCTCTGTATGTCTAAGAGCTTGCTTCCAATAAGGCATTTATCCACAACGTCAGTAGGATATTCGTCTCTTGCGTTTTATTTCTCCTTTGATATAGATACATGAATCGCCCTCCGCACTACTTTGGGTACCTACTTCCATAATTGTATCTCCATTACTTTATTCAAATTTAACGTTGGCGTTTGCACGTTCCGTCACCTTTTTCTCCAGCAGTCACTCCTTTCTCCTTCACATAGACAGTAATTTAATGACACTAACGGCAAGCCGTCACAGTTTTCCGCGAGGGCATTTTCCGCAAACCTTTCGTGATTGCACTGCATTAACTTGAATATGTCACGCGACATATTAGAGAGCGTGTCTCCTGTTCACTTTGTCGACCAATATCTTTGTGTTTCTTTTGACTCACAATTAAATCAAATTCTACAACGTGAGTTGCTTGAAATTGTTGGAATTTGAGTCATGTTAATGGCAGTACACTTAAACATGAATTTCAGTCACGAATCCTTTTCCTGATGCGTACAAATATGTTCTAAAATACTGAAACTCTACATTTACACATCATCCACATAATGGAAGAAGAGAGTGGAAGTTTGGAAATAAACATCGAGTCTCACTTCTGAGTACACTGCACATTCCTTCGCTTCTGCTTTCGCCCCTCCCATACTAACACCCTGCACCATTATCCTTGTTTCGAGCGCAGTCTGACCAAGCTATACAAGTACTTTCCACCAGTATCTACATTCATGAACAATCCATTAAGGTCGCTGCTTGAGCGCTACTGGCACCATGGCTAACTGTATAGTTCGTCGTAATTAGGGTGACGATATATCTTGACCAGCCCTCGTATTAATAACATAAACGCACTTCTTCACACTAGATGAGCAATTTCATCGAATCTGGTTTCGGTCAGGTAGGAAGTGCCTGACATATGGCCACTGGATTGTACTTCTATGCTATCATGTTCATGGTATACTGCGAGGACCTCTCTATATTCGTTGACAACCGCCACCTCAAGAGATTCCAATGGTTCAAATGGCTCTGAGCACCATGGGACTTAACATCTGAGGTCATCAGTCCCCTAGAACTTAGAACTACTTAAACCTAACTAACCTAAGGACATCACACACATCCATGCCCTAGGCAGGATTCGAACCTGCGACCGTGGCGGTCGCGCGGTTCCAGACTGAGGCGCCTAGAACCGCCCACCTCAAGAGACAACAGCATTTTGAGTGCAAGATATCCTGTCGATTATCATGGTTTGGATCAGTGGGTACTACAACAAATAACTAGTCAGAATGAGATTTTCACTCTGCAGCGGAGTGTGCGCTGATATGAAACTTCCTGGCAGATTAAAACTGTGTGCCCGACCGAGACTCGAACTCGGGACCTTTGCCTTTCGCGGGCAAGTGCTCTACCATCTGAGCTACCGAAGCACGACTCACGCCCGGTACTCACAGCTTTACTTCTGCCAGTATCCGTCTCCTACCTTCCAAACTTTACAGAAGCTCTCCTGCGAACCTTGCAGAACTAGCACTCCTGAAAGAAAGGATACTGCGGAGACATGGCTTAGCCACAGCCTGGGGGATGTTTCCAGAGATTTTCACTCTGCAGCGGAGTGTGCGCTGATATGAAACTTCGGTAGCTCAGATGGTAGAGCACTTGCCCGCGAAAGGCAAAGGTCCCGAGTTCGAGTCTCGGTCGGGCACACAGTTTTAATCTGCCAGGAAGTTTCAAATAACTAGTCAAATTAACATAACATCTAGTGATGATCATCCATACCGTCCTCAAGCAGCTCCTCGCTGTTCGTTCCAGAATCCATTAGCCCATATTAGTATAATGTACAACACAGAAAGTAGCATACATTCAGGAATATCATCATTGGACTCATGTAGTATGGAATAAGTCTCCTGTACTGTAGAGCACACGTTGGTGCATGCTGGTGCAGGAGTTCGAAAACTACATCTCTCCATATCTCATATCTGATGTCTGGACTTTGGACATGGTGTTAAGCGTTCTTAGTTTCTATACGCTTGTAACTATTCACACTTTTCATTTGTTTGTAAGAGAAGAAAATATATAATTACTGTTGATCAGCAATATATCACTGATTCTGGTTGGATTTAATGGACAACAGTGATTTATTAATAACGTGCTGGCTTTACTAAAGCAAAGTTCACTGGGTGTGCTTGTTACTGCGATGCATAAAATATGTCTTTCAATGATAGTCAGCCCTGGTAGGTAGCTTTCATGCCTGCTTCCCAAATTTACGATATCATCAGCATCTCCGGAGTGCGATAAAACATAGATCTACTTCATCTGCTGCGGAAGGTATGTCATTCTTCCAGTCCTTGAAATGGTCTCTCTTCCTGGGTGTCGATGACACTCTACTTGTAAGCTCTATATTAACGAACGAAAGTGAGAGAACTGACGTGGAAATAACAAACGATAACATGATAAAATGAGTTTCACGTTCATGAAATATTATTCTAATTATAATATTTCCTTTTGGCTGTAAGACACTATGCACTAACCATATACAAACGACTACGTTAATGATAGCGTGTTGTATCTGTATAACTTACAACTAAGAATTTCTTTCTTTCCATTAATTACAAGCATAATCAAATGAAGGAAAGAAGGCCAAAAAAACATAGCAATTTTATGTCTGGAAAAAGCTACAAAAGTCTCAAAGAAAAGGCAGGGCTCGATTTTTAATCCTTTGTGCCTCTTGTGAAAAAGTACGTTTCTGTTAGTATACATAAACTTTATCAATACCAACTTATTTTCCATAACGTGTACTGGCAGGTGGAAGGCGATGAGGTGGTGGGGTGGGGATGGGACGGGGGAGGGGAGGGGAGGGGTGTTTTATGCCCACCACAAAGAAACTAAAAATTAAATTTCTTTAACTGTCGTTAATTATTATTAACAACGTACTTTTTAAATGGTCGCTTTTGCGTAAGTATAGTTCAGAGTCTGAAAATATCTTTTAAGCAATACCATGCATTTCACACAATCAATGGTGATACCGTATGACCACTGGAAAAAAATTTTAAAAGTATAAGTTTCGATAATTGTGGTTGACTTTTATTTACAACATACTTTTAAGATATATTGATGTGAAGGAAGAGTCCTCAACATGAGAAGATGAATATGACATTTGTTGTGAAAAGTGACATCCACTAAAAAGACTAAATTTTTTGGTTAAGTTTTACTGAAAAATTTATAACAATTAAGGAATGTGATAAAAGAAATCATTGAAACAATGACAATTCTTTTCCATATTTTAATATATGAGGTACATGACAAGATTACAATATTTTCAAAAGGTGGGCATAGAGTACCCTCCCCCCTTTAGTGTGTGAGGGTGAATTAAGCTAATTCACTTCAGATTTATGTTTCTGTCATAGCATCATGAAATACTACCTGTATTTTCAGTAATTACTCACCTCACAGTCATTGTTCTGAACAATCTAGGTTTTTAAAATTTCTTTAAACATAGAAGAAATAATTGAATTGAAGGCTCTTTGGCGCAGTTTAATTTGTCTGTGGTCTCTTTAAATGGTTTCAGGAAATCAATAAATCTTGCTGGAAATTCATTATCGTATCCCTGGAATCTGTAAGCTCCATTCCTTTCTGCAACAAATTAGCAGCTTCGCTACGCTGAATGAGAAGTGCCCAGGTTACAACCGAAGCTGTTCCACGGTGTGCTGACCTCTCGTTTTAAGGATGAATTCAAAGATGAGCAGAGGCCACCTTTCTTCATGTGCCGTACAATGCATTTTGAATTATTTATTGTGGATGCAATGTTAGGGAAGCCAGTTAACAATAAGTTATTTCGTTCGTAAGAACGACTAAGTGCTGTGTTAATACAATGAACAGCATAAGGAAGCCGTGCGTGATTTTACAAAGTTTTTATTTCATTGACACACTGGTCTGAGATACAAACTGATGCAACATGGACGGTGAACTGTTCCAGTCAGATATTCTTTCCTCTGTTTCCTTCATAATATTTACCACTCTCTTGTTAAACACAAGGAATCCAATTGTAAAGGAAACACTGTTCACAAGAGACCAACTTGCATTTACTGCAGTAAGCGAAAAATAGAGCACCTGATTGTGCGAATTACATTTACCAACAGTCAGAGTACATATTCTATTAATAACGTGCCACAGAACATGCTGATAGAATTCGAAACAGTATAACGCCTTCCGTTATTAATAACTTCTTAATAGCAGAAGGCATTACAATGTTTAGGATTCCATCAGCCCGTTCTGTCGCATGTCTACTCATAGTAGAGGGATGTGGCATGGCGTCTGAAGCGCTGTCTTCTCCACAATATGCACATAGATCTATTCTTGGCCTAGTTCTTTGAAAGCTTCACGAGAAACAGCATTAAAAGGACTCACATCTTTAGCAGACTTTGCAATACATTCTGCAGTAATGCTTTTTTTTTATTTCTGTTGGTTCCTCGAAGGAGCTTTTTCAGTGCGAGATTTCTCGCAATTTTGTTTCTTGAAGTGGTAACACCGGTTCCCGGCAGATCACAGAAGTTAAACGCTGTCAGGTTTGCTAACATTTACATGGGTCACCGTCCGGGTACGCCGAGTGCTTTTGGTAATCGGGGTGCACCCGGCCCTTGTGAGGCCAATTTAGGAGCCACCTGATTAAGAAATAGCGGCTCCGGTCACGAAAACTGACAACGGCGGGGAGAGCGATGTGCTGACCACTTGCCCCTTCGTATCCGCATCCGGTGACGTCTTAGGGCTGAGCACGACAAGCAGCCGATCGGTACCGTTGGGTCTTCAAGGGCTGTTCGGACGGGGTTTGTTTGTTTTTGTGTTTCTTGAAATGGGTCGTTACTGATTGGAATAACAATAATGTAGAGCAGTTTATCCACGATACGTACACAGTGGGCTTTCTACCATGATCTCCCTTTTCCTACTCTCAAATTCCAGTCCCCTATCGAAATTAAATGTTCGTCGTCTTCCTTAGAGATCTAAATAATTTCTTTTATCTCATACATTGTTTTAGCACGTAAATCCATATGCGGAGTTAGTGGGCAAAACAAGTTATTACTGTGGCTTTGTGTGCATTCTGGCTACTATAGCGTTTTCCTTAAAATAGGAATTAGAAAGAAAACTGAAAATCGATAAATTTTTTCTGTTGGAGATTTAAAACACTGCTCTAGAAAGAAATCAAGGATCGAGGCGGAGCTAACAGATGTGTAATCCAGAGCTCTTGTCCGACACACTACGAGAAGTCCACAGTAACAGAGAATAAAATATAACTTGTGGGAAATGCATTCAGCATTCTATTTTTTTCCTTAATTTCTAAATTTAAATTGAGAGTTAGTGTTGTCGTGGTTTAAAAAACAGTGGTAATAAAATTTTGCAGTTTATTTATGTAGAATCAGTAACGTCGTGTTTAAAGTAGGAGCAGTCCTTCCTAAAACTCTAAGTGGTTGCAGCAGCAACCATCTGCTCTTAGCCACCACTTCCTGTATTGAAACTGGAGCAGCCGAGATACAAATCTGTTACAACATGCGGGCCAAGCACCGTAACAGGTATCGAGTGACAGATTACGTCACGGGCTGTGATGTTACTCCCGCATTCACGAGTTGCGACACCAGGGAGAGGCGGAGACCTGTTCAGCGTAGATGGACCGAGAAGCGCCTCTGATAGGATTATTTCACAAGGCGTCGCGGCGGATCCCGACCAATTAGCGTCGCGGGTAATCCTGCCCGTGGCGGGCAGGTCCACGTGCCCCTGCGCGTGTGGGAGCGGCTACCTGCAACGCAGAGCCGCCTGACCGGTTCCAGACCACGGGCTGCGAATTATCCATGGCTGGAACCAGAAAGACGCTGTAGCGCTTGCGATTCTATCGTGCGAGTTCCTCATTCCCATTCCTGAGCGTTCTATGTTTCTCCGTAAGTGATAATATCTGTGTGCTTATCTCCTGGGATCTAAGTGCCTATAAGGAAGCACCTGGATTTACATATACTTTCAACTGTTCATCAAACTGTTGCCTAGTGCGATTAAAAATTTTGGTATGTAAGTTTTTGCGGGACCAGGTTCTTCGTCTCAGGCACTTCCTCATTGATCAGTCACTTTGTGTTGGCTTCTACAATGTAATGAATTGAGCCAGAAGTAAGTTCCTGAAAACAAGACATACTAACTTCTATACTGGGTCTACGTGCAGCGTGTGCGAGCCGCTGGCTTTGCGCCGTCCTCCCCGGAAGTATCTAGAACAGCACAACATTTCATTCAGCGTTGCGGTGCGACATTTTGCGGTAGGCACAACTCTCCGAGTTCGACAGAATCGTGGTGTTGACGCTGTCTACCCTTCACCATTTGTTGGTGGTGTGAAAGACGTTTACTGGTCCATTGGCTCTTTGCAAAAAAAAAAAAAAAAAAAAAAAAAAAAAAAAAAAAAAAAGTGGCAGTCTAGTGATCTACCGTCACAACACTTTAAAAGGAGTAGGAATGACAGAATAGAGAGACCAGAATTCTCAATTCGCATAAACGATGGGTAATGCTAATCTGTTACGTTATAGTACCATGCAGACAGAATTTAAACTTTTAAACGACAATAAAAGAGCGAACAATTACAACGTCCGACATATGGGATTCATTGTTCTAGACATCAAGAAGTAGTTTGTGCTAGGTTTACAGGCAAGAATCACTTGTAGAATCTGTTCAATTTTTGAAGTCGCACCATTATTACACTGTTAGTTTTCAATGGAAATGAACGAAAAGTATGGAGACTTAATACACTCCTGGAAATTGAAATAAGAACACCGTGAATTCATTGTCCCAGGAAGGGGAAACTTTATTGACACATTCCTGGGGTCAGATACATCACATGATCACACTGACAGAACCACAGGCACATAGACACAGGCAACAGAGCATGCACAATGTCGGCACTAGTACAGTGTATATCCACCTTTCGCAGCAATGCAGGCTGCTATTCTCCCATGGAGACGATCGTAGAGATGCTGGATGTAGTCCTGTGGAACGGCTTGCCATGCCATTTCCACCTGGCGCCTCAGTTGGACCAGCGTTCGTGCTGGACGTGCAGACCGCGTGAGACGACGCTTCATCCAGTCCCAAACATGCTCAATGGGGGACAGATCCGGAGATCTTGCTGGCCAGGGTAGTTGACTTACACCTTCTAGAGCACGTTGGGTGGCACGGGATACATGCGGACGTGCATTGTCCTGTTGGAACAGCAAGTTCCCTTGCCGGTCTAGGAATGGTAGAACGATGGGTTCGATGACGGTTTGGATGTACCGTGCACTATTCAGTGTCCCCTCGACGATCACCAGTGGTGTACGGCCAGTGTAGGAGATCGCTCCCCACACCATGATGCCGGGTGTTGGCCCTGTGTGCCTCGGTCGTATGCAGTCCTGATTGTGGCGCTCACCTGCACGGCGCCAAACACGCATACGACCATCATTGGCATCAAGGCAGAAGCGACTCTCATCGCTGAAGACGACACATCTCCATTCGTCCCTCCATTCACGCCTGTCGCGACACCACTGGAGGCGGGCTGCACGATGTTGGGGCGTGAGCGGAAGACGGCCTAACGGTGTGCGGGACCGTAGCCCAGCTTCATGGAGACGGTTGCGAATGGTCCTCGCCGATACCCCAGGAGCAACAGTGTCCCTAATTTGCTGGGAAGTGGCGGTGCGGTCCCCTACGGCACTGCGTAGGATCCTACGGTCTTGGCGTGCATCCGTGCGTCGCTGCGGTCCGGTCCCAGGTCGACGGGCACGTGCACCTTCCGCCGACCACTGGCGACAACATCGATGTACTGTGGAGACCTCACGCCCCACGTGTTGAGCAATCCGGCGGTACGTCCACCCGGCCTCCCGCATGCCCACTATACGCCCTCGCTCAAAGTCCGTCAACTGCACTTACGGTTCACGTCCACGCTGTCGCGGCATGCTACCAGTGTTAAAGACTGCGATGGAGCTCCGTATGCCACGGCAAACTGGCTGACACTGACGGCGGCGGTGCACAAATGCTGCGCAGCTAGCGCCATTCGACGGCCAACACCGCGGTTCCTGGTGTGTCCGCTGTGCCGTGCGTGTGATCATTGCTTGTACAGCCCTCTCGCAGTGTCCGGAGCAAGTATGGTGGGTCTGACACACCGGTGTCAATGTGTTCTTTTTTCCATTTCCAGGAGTGTAGTTTACTCTAAAGAGTGTTGGTTAAGTCAAGGGGCATGCCTGGAACAATTTTTCGATTCAAATCTCACTGTTGTTGAATTTATGAAGGAAAGAGGAGGGCAGAAACGAAAATTAGGGCATCTGTAATGGATAACAGACATTGCATTTGACGTGGACTTTACTGCACTCTTCCCACAGTAAGACACTGCAAGATAACTTCTTCCTCTGGCAAAGACAGTCCAGTTTCCTAAGCTAACTGGCGTTGAAGGGTTCACTCTGGTCTTGCAAGAGCTAAAACGATAGCTTTATAAAGGTTTTGAGAACATTGTCAATTTTACATCTGTTTTCGAGCTGCTTTCGAGAACGTTTGCCGTTTCTGTTGAAAGCGCTCCTGTGCATGTACAGATGTAAATGACAGACTTTCAAGGTAATTCCAGTTTTACTTATACATCTTTTTACATTAAAACTGTTCAAGACATTTACATTGCTTCTCTCAGATAGATTTTCAAAGTCTCCATAATGAGGTTGCAAAAGTGCTACAACATTTGTGTGGAATACCTTGAGAGTGAAACTCTGTGAAGTTTTCTATGTCTGTCCTTATGTCAACATTTTATATCAGATAAAAATTATATTATGGCCTTATCGCGCCAAAAAAATTAATTAGTAACGAAAACTTGTTTTGTTTGTGATCAATGTTGTTGAGAAATATGAGATATAAAACCGAGTCATATGCAGTACGTCTGTACTGCCATTTAAATGCAATGTTATCGCTGTTTTCCCCTCTTCTCCCTCGTCTCGCTCAGACAGTGCTGATTGGTGGTGGGAGAAATGTGAAGTGAGTCTGAGAGCTTTGGCACTCGGGCTCAGGCATAGCCCGCGAGCCAAAATCTTGGGTACTCCTGTTCTAAGGGGTCACAACACGTTATGTAGAAACTAATGTTAACTTATATCAAGTGGATGATATTGTTAATCACGGCATTAGAAAGCAATGACATGCTTTCATCGTTTATTTGCCGGCCTCATCAGATAGCCTGCATCACTCCACGAAAAACAATACCAAGCTGAATTCGTCCCAACTTTCCACTGAATTAACATAATCGTTATTGCTGTCCTGGCTACTGTGCTGCAAGGGGTCACCGTGTTCTATGCTCAACGTCTTTCACTAGTAATTAAAACATTTTCGGTCCCATGTTCGATCCCACTGCATAAATTTTGAACAACAATCATCAACAATGGCGGCCGAAGTTTCTGGCTACCTTCGTTCTGGCAACCACCTTGCAAAAGTTTTATGGTACCCTCTTGCATTTAGGGAGGGGGGGGGGGGGGCAACTGTCCAAGAAAGACTGAACAAACAGCAACGATCAACGGAATGGGGATGCAGAAGGCAATGGGAATAACTACTCTAGAGACACATATTGTTTATCCACAGATAATGTGACCTGTGTTGAGAAAATGTCATGATGACCTCTCCATTGGCGAAGGATTTCGGATTAGTCCACCATTTGGATCTTCAGGAGGGGCCTGTAGAAGGACAGGTAACAATTCGAAAAATATTTTTAACACCTACAAAATGGTTACATTCTCAGGATCGGAACGTGAAACTCTCATCATAATCGACAGCAATCCAATGTCAATATAAACAGTTCAGGAATACTTTGATGAAGTATGTATTTCTTTTTGTATAAGTTTTTTGTATCTTTGATGACATATTAGTGTCGTCGTAACTGCCGTCTGCTTCACGTCTGCTGTGCAGCGAGCTACGTTAATTTAAGTATTAACTGTATTTTTCTTACTTGTCACTTCTTCTTCCGTGTGTTTTTGCTTTTAGGAAGCTTTAATTGTCGAGTGCTAGTAATAGTGTTCCATAGATTTCGTGTTTGTTTTGAATACAGTCAGAGAGAGACCCTTTAGTCAACCATAGTGCCAGTAGTGCTAGTGTTTGTTTTGAATACAGTCCAGAGACAGGTAGCGCTATTTTCATTGTTTTCTACAAGAAGTGTCTAGCAACCACAGTTTAGTCAACAATCAGCCGCCTTTAGTGAATTAGCATTCTAGTTAAAAGTTGATTAACTCTCTACAGTAAATTCATTTCTTAGGATGGATAGGATGTGTGACTGCTGTGTACGGACGCAGGAGGAGCTGGCCACTGTTCGCGAACAGCTGAACGTGTTGATGGCCGCGGTCAGCCGTCTTCAGACTGCTGCCTCGGAGTGTAGCGGCAGTGGGGAGTCTGGTGCATCGCATGGTACACCCCAGGTGTTACATGCTTCACCCACTGTCCCTGCTGTCGAGACATCTTCGCGGGTACCGGGCGCGGTTGGGCCACCTTCTCCCCAAGGGGAGTGGCGGGTTCAGCGGCGTTCGCGGCGCACGAGGCGGAGGGACAATGTGGAGACTGGCCGTGTGGCATCGCCCGCTCTGCCTGTGAGTGGACATGTGGCCGCTCCTTCAGCAAGGTCCGAGCAGGCACACGGGGGGAGGGGTTTATTAGTTATTGGGACCTCCAACGTTAGGCGGGTGATGGAGCCCCTTAGGGAAATAGCGGAAAGGTCGGGGAAGAAGGCCAGTGTTCACTCTGTCTGCTTGCCGGGGGGTCTCATCCGAGATGTGGAGGAGGCCCTGCCGGCGGCGATAGAGAGCACTGGGTGCACCCGACTGCAACTTGTTGCTCATGTCGGCACCAATGACTCCTGCCGTCTGGGTTCAGAGGTCATCCTCAGTTCGTACAGGCGGTTGGCGGAATTGGTGAAGACGGAAAGCGGGGTGGAATCTGAGCTAACTATTTGTAGTATCGTTCCCAGAACCGATCGCGGTCCTCTGGTTAGGAGCCGAGTAGAAGGCTTAAACCAGAGGCTCAGATAATTCTGCGGAGATATGGGGTGCAAATTTCTCGACCTCCGCTATCGGGTGGAGAAATGTAGGGTCTCCCTGAATAGGTCAGGCGTGCACTACACGCCGGAAGCGGCTACAAGGGTAGCGGAGTACGTGTGGAGTGCACGTGTGGGTTTTTTAGGTTAGAGAATTCCCTCCCTAGGCCCGACAAGACGCCTCCTGAGACGTGGCAAGATAGGAGTAGGCAAAATGCAACAGGGAATAACAATATTAATGGGCTAATAGTAAACCGCAGGAGCGTCTATAGAAAGGTCCCAGAACTTCTCTCATTAATAAACCGTCACAATGCCCATATAGTGCTAAGGACAGAAAGTTGGCTGAAACCAGACGTAAACAGTAATGAAATCCTAAACTCAGAATGGAATGTATACCGCAGAGACAGGCTGAGCAGTGAAGGGGGAGGCGTGTTTATAGCGATAAGAAGTGCAATAGTATCGAAGGAAATTGAGGGAGATCCGAAATGTGAAATAATTTGGGTGAAGGTCACGGTTAAAGCAGTCTCAGACATGGTAATTGGATGTCTCTATATGCCCCCTGGCTTAGAAGCTGTGGATAATTTGGAAAATATTTTGAGTAGATTTCCCCACCATGTTATAGTTCCGGGTGGAGATTTTAATTTGCCGGATATAGACTGGGAGACTCAAACGTTCATAACGGGTGGCAGGGACAACGAATCCAGTGATATTTTTTTAAGTGCTTTATCTGAAAACTACCTTGAGCAGTTAAACAGAGAACTGACTCGTGACGATAACATATTAGACCTTCTAGTGACAAACAGACCCGAACTATTTGAAACAGTTAACGCAGAACAGGGAATCAGCGATCATAAAGCGGTTACTGCAGCGATGATTTCAGCCGTAAGTAGAAATACTTAAAAAGGTACGAAGATTTTTCTGTTTAGCAAAAGAGACAAAAAGCAGATTTCAGAGTACCTGATGGCTCAACACAAAAGTTTTGTCTCAAGTACAGATAGTGTTGAGGATCAGTGGACAAAGTTCAAAACCATCGTACAATATGCGTTAGATGAGTATGTGCCAAGCAAGATCGTAAGAGATGGAAAAGAGCCACCGTGGTACAACAACCGAGTTAGAAAACTGCTGCGGAAGCAAAGGGAACTTCACAGCAAACATAAACATAGCCAAAGCCTTGAAGACAAACAAAAATTGCGCGAAGCGAAATGTAGTGTGAGGAGGGCTATGCGAGAGGCTTTCAATGAATTCTAAAGTAAAGTTCTATGTACTGACTTGGCAGAAAATCCTAAGAAATTTTGGTCTTATGTCAAAGCGGCAGGTGGATCCAAACAAAATGTCCAGACACTCTGTCACCAAAATGGTATTGAAACAGAGGATGACAGACTAAAGGCCGAAATACTAAATGTCTTTAGACACTGGACTCGCATTCGGAAGGACGACGGTTCAATCCCGCGTCCGACCATCCTGATTTAGGTTTTCCGTGATTTCCCTAAATCATTCCATTCCTCTGAAAGGGCACGGCCGACTTCCTTCCACATCCTTCCCTAATCCGATGAGACCGATGACCACGCTATCTGGTCTCCTTCCCCAAACCAACCAACCAACTAAATGTCTTTTAACAAAGCTGTTTCACAGAGGAAGACTACACTGTAGTTCCTTCTCTAGATTGTCGCACAGATGACAAAATGGTAGATATCGAAATAGACGACAGAGGGATAGAGAAACAATTAAAATCGCTCAAAAGAGGGAAGGCCGCTGGACCTGATGGGATACCAGTTCGATTTTACACAGAGTACGCGAAGGAACTTGCCCCCCTTCTTGCAGCGATGTACCGTAGGTCTCTAGAAGAGCGTAGCGTTCCAAAGGATTGGAAAAGGGCACAGGTCATCCCCATTTTCAAGAAGGGACGTCGAACAGATGTGCAGAACTATAGACCTATATCTCTAACGTCGATCAGTTGTAGAATTTTGGAACACGTATTATGTTCAAGTATAACGACTTTTCTGGAGACAAGAAATCTACTCTGTAGGAATCAGCATGGGTTTCGAAAAAGACGGTCGTGTGAAACCCAGCTCGCGCTATTCGTGCACGAGACTCAGTGGGCCATAGACACGGGTTCACAGGTAGATGCCGTGTTTCTTGACTTCCGCAAGGCGTTCGATACAGTTCCCCACAGTCGTTTAATGAACAAAGTAAGAGCCTATAGACTACCAGACCAATTGTGTGATTGGATTGAAGAGTTCCCAGATAACAGAACGCAGCATGTCATTCTCAATGGAGAGAAGTCTTCCGAAGTAAGAGTGATTTCAGGTGTGCTGCAGGTGAGTATCATAGGACCGTTGCTATTCGCAATATACATAAATGACCTTGTGGATGACATCGGAAGTTCTCTGAGGCTTTTTGCAGATGATGCTGTGGTGTATTGAGAGGTTGTAACAATGGAAAATTGTACTGAAATGCAGGAGGATCTGCAGCGAATTGACCCATGGTGCAGGGAATGGCAATTGAATCTCAATGTAGACAAGTGTAATGTGCTGCGAATACATAGAAAGATAGATCCCTTTTCATTTAGCTACCAAATAGCAGTTCAGCAACTGGAAGCAGTTAATTCCATAAATTATCTGGCAGTACGCATTAGGAGTGATTTAAAATGGAATGATCATATAAAGTTGGTCGTCGGTAAAGCAAATGCCAGACTGAGATTCATTGGAAGAATCCTAAGGAAATGCAATCCGAAAACAAAAGAAGTAGGTTAAGGTACGCTTGTTCGCCCACTGCTTGAATACTGCTCAGCAGTGTGGGATCCGTACCAGTTAGGGTTGATATAAGAGATAGAGAAGATCCAACGGAGAGCAGCGCGCTTCGTTACAGGATCATTTAGTAATCGCGAAAGCGTTACAGAGATGATAGATAAACTTCAGTGGAAGACTCTGCAGGAGAGACGCTCAGTAGCTCGGGGTACGGGCGTTTGTTAAAGTTTCGAGAACATACCTCCACCGAAGAGTCAAGCAGTATATTGCTCCCTCCTACGTATATCTCACGAAGAGACCATGAGGATAAAATCAGAGAGATTAGAGCCCACACAGAAGCATACCGACAATCCTTCTTTCCACGAACAATACGAGACTGGAATAGAAGGGATAACCGATAGAAGTACTCAAAGTACCCTCCGCCACACACCGTCAGGTGGCTTGCGGATGGATGTAGATGTAGATGTAGATGTTAATTTCGTTGCTATGACCTCCATTTTATTTTAAGACGTTGAACACGCCATGTGCAGTTTTATTTTAAACATTATAAGAACTTATTTTAACGTGTTGTACGCTGGAACTGTTGCAAAACCCACGTAAGGCTCGTATTTTCTCTTTTTACATACCAGACAGTACGTTGACGGTAATATGATATGACATTCATATTTCTACATTTTTCAAGTGAATTGTGCTAAATAGCGATGTATGTATAAGTTGTGGCCGTTAGCTAGCATGGTCGTAAGATACCGTTATTACAGATATCATCAAATTTTTCTCCGTCAACACAGACATGTGGAATGTAAAATGCTATATGATTATAACATTTTATGATGATGCCGGTAGCAGAGTTGTGTAAATTTTTATGTGTGTATTTTTTGATTGTAGTTCTTGTCCATTCTTGAAGCGGCTTTTGATATTGTTTTTACCATCCAATAGATTGAAAATACCCTAGGGTATGAAATTAGCTAACAACTAAAATACGAATTAAACTGATTGTGTCAAAATAATAACAGTCTGCATAGTTAAATGACTTTTTGCAAGAAACGTGGTTGCATGAATTGTTAAGGTGAATGTGCGACGGTTTTCAGACTTAACTTTCTTCCTACCTTCGGCATTGTGTGGATGATATTATTCTAGACGTCTTATATTACGTGTCTAGCCTCGTAGAATGTACACACAAACCTGAATATTATGTCTGCCATTCGCCCCAATGATGACAGTTTTTCCTATGGAATGTTATATATATATTTCGCTTTATTTGATCGCAAGCCTTCCGACGCTCTGTTAAGATCTTACTTTAATACTGTATAAGCTATGTTTTCCATAAGTCAACGGCCTTGACGCAGTGGTAACACCGGTTCCAGTCAGATTACCAAAGTCTAGCGCTGTCGGGCTTGGCTAACAGTTGGATCGGTCACCGTTTGGGTCTGCCGAGTACTGCTGCAAGTGGGTGCACTCAGCCCTTGTGAGGTTAGTTGAGGAGCTACTTCACTGAGGAGAAGTGGCACAGCCTGCAGAGCAGTGTGCTGATGGTGTGCCCTCTCTATCGGCATCCAGTGATGCCTAAGGGCTGATGGGGACAAGTCGGCCGCTCGGTACCGTTGGGCCTTCAAGGCCTGTTCGGACGGTATTTGTTTGTTTACGTCTTCCATATTGACTCCCAATTCTTTCTCAAATATAGCAGACAGGTCTTGCTCTCATAGAGGCCTTCAATGTACTAATCCTATGACCTTCCGCTCTCTGCTGTGCGTTTGGCAGTGGCGGTCCTCTTACGCTCTTAATGGTGACGCAGGTACTTTTAATTTCAACGAACAGCGTCGGGGCCCTGACGATAAAGGAGCCTATTAGCCGTGATGCCAAAATTCGCTTGATGAGTGCTTGTGATAAGTTTATCTAGAAAATGCTCTCAGTCCCACCACCACTCTTCAATAACTTGTTTACTGAAGTCTGATGTACGTAGATGCACCGCACCACATTTTTAAGTAAAAATGAGTCTCTAGAATAAGAAAGAATGAGAAGCTATGAAAATAACCAGAACTCTTCAAAAGTAGAATAAATGTAGAAGACTTAGTAGTTCAGATGGAAAGGAAACGCCGGCCGGTGTGGCAGTGCGGTTCTAGGCGCTTCAGTCGGGAACCGCGCAACCGCTACGGTCATAGGTTCGAATCCTGCCTCGGGCATGGATGTGTGCGATGTCCTTAGGTTAGTTAGGTTTAAGTAGTTCTAAGTTCTAGGGGACTGATGACCTCAGATGTTAAGTCACATAGTGCTCAGAGCCATTTGAACCATTTTTTCAAAGGAAACCTGAATTTCTAAACACTATGAATGAAGGCTACTCTTTCAAAACTGAGGAACTGTATTTGTGGTAACTTAGATTTACGTTGTTGCCAGTGAAATATTATGTTCTTTTCCTGTAGAGTAACATGACATAAAAGTCTGATAAACTTGCAGAACACTGTCTGAGGGTTTGCTCTGTTTTGCATTTTATCTTAAACACTTTAATCATGAGGGATTAATTTTGTATTCTCCCCATCACAGAGGCAGAGGTTGATAATAGAAGCAACGCTAAAGAAAAGTCAAGACACCCTCATAGGTTTTGTCGACTTGGAAAAAGAGTTCGACAGTTCGGAATTGGAAGAAAAATGGGGCTGCGCTGTAGGGAAAGGCTGGTAATATATAATGTTTACAAGAACCAATAGGGAACGATAAGGGTAAAAGACCAAGAACGAAGTGCTCAGATTAAAAATGGCGTAAGACAGGGATATTGTCTCACCCCTATTGTTCAATCTATACATCGAAAAGCAATAAAGGAAGTAAAAGATAGGTTACAAGGTTTTGGAGGTCACAACAGCAACTGTGTAAGTTGTAAACTATTTTGGTTTAATGTCGCAATCTTATCACAGGAATACACGCATTTACACAGTTTGCAATGTGACAATGTTACGGCAGTTGTCAAACGAACGCATCTCGTCCTCTGAAAGTGAAATAATCCTAAACACAACAATCGTAAATTTTACCTAGAAGTCTCTTTACAAAATTATTCTTATGACTACGTCATGATGTTGGGCAGTACTACGAAAAATCATCCGATTCCAAGTTTGGTACTATTTAGGATGACAATCAAGTCTACGGAGGATGGTTACTTCTGTGACAAGTTGAGCAACAGATTTCCCAAGGTCGCTCGAGTTTACAGTGGACGCAAGCTGGTGCACCAACAAGTTTACGCCACTACTCACAGTATTTACCTTAGCTGCGATGAGCTGTCGTCTGCACGGCTGCTCTCGTCCTCTGAAATTCCTATGAAAACTAATTAGGCCTTTGCTGATTTTTCCAGCAGAAACTCTCCCTATGTTTCTCGTTATGCGAGAAAACAGGCACTCATTCCCAGTCTTGTAATATGGCGATATACACGTGCATGGCTGGAGCAGCGTGCATATTAAAATGCCCTCTCAGTCCTCGCAAGGATAATTAGTTAACTGTCTGGTTCGTTTCTCCACAGTTGGAGCTCAACGACGCTACAGCTAATATGTAGCTGAATGTCAGCCGCAGTGAACGCAGTGTTCACACAAATTTCTCCTCTGCATCATACAGAGCGTTTGACGCCAGTTCAGAGAAGAGTTATCGAAAATTTCGCTCTTGTGTGTCTCGTAGCCGAACTGTCTCCCCACCTGTGTTCTTTAGTTCTTCACGTTGAAACTCTCTCTGCCAATCGCAAGGGCCTTGCCATTGAACTGTGACGAAATCTCGACACTCTACTCATTCCTAGTTCGTTTTCGCCAAACGTATGTTTTGGGCCCGCTTTAGACTCCTAAAAGTTAATTGCATCCATAACATGTGTGCCATTTGCTGTTCACGTGGTCCACTGCGTCACTGGTTTTGTTTGTATCCATTTGAAATTCCAAAACCCAGTTTTCTAAAGCTTCTTTCTGTCCTACTTCTGATGTCCCGTTACTTGCTCTCCAGTATGCGTCACCTGTCCGGTCGCTGACTCCCACCACAGGACGACCCCTAAGAGCTTTTTGTGGTGTCTCCCATGGTGCAGCCTCGTCTTCTGGCTGCACTTGCTTCCACACATAACGTTTCCTCTCGCTGCTTGTTTCACCTTCTGCTCATTGACATACGTTATATACACTCCTGGAAATTGAAATAAGAACACCGTGAATTCATTGTCCCAGGAAGGGGAAACTTTATTGACACATTCCTGGGGTCAGATAAATCACATGTTCACACTGACAGAACCACAGGCACATAGACACAGGCAACAGAGCATGCACAATGTCGGCACTAGTACAGTGTATATCCACCTATCGCAGCAATGCAGGCTGCTATTCTCCCATGGAGACGATCGTAGAGATGCTGGATGTAGTCCTGTGGAACGGCTTGCCATGCCATTTCCACCTGGCGCCTCAGTTGGACCAGCGTTCGTGCTGGACGTGCAGACCGCGTGAGACGAGGCTTCATCCAGTCCCAAACATGCTCAATGGGGGACAGATCCGGAGATCTTGCTGGCCAGGGTAGTTGACTTACACCTTCTAGAGCACGTTGGGTGGCACGGGATACATGCGGACGGGCATTGTCCTGTTGGAACAGCAAGTTCCCTTGCCGGTCTAGGAATGGTAGAACGATGGGTTCGATGACGGTTTGGATGTACCGTGCACTATTCAGTGTCCCCTCGACGATCACCAGTGGTGTACGGCCAGTGTAGGAGATCGCTCCCCACACCATGATGCCGGGTGTTGGCCCTGTGTGCCTCGGTCGTATGCAGTCCTGATTGTGGCGCTCACCTGCACGGCGCCAAACACGCATACGACCATCATTGGCACCAAGGCAGAAGCGACTCTCATCGCTGAAGACGACACGTCTCCATTCGTCCCTCCATTCACGCCTGTCGCGACACCACTGGAGGCGGGCTGCACGATGTTGGGGCGTGAGCGGAAGACGGCCTAACGGTGTGCGGGACCGTAGCCCAGCTTCATGGAGACGGTTGCGAATGGTCCTCGCCGATACCCCAGGAGCAACAGTGTCCCTAATTTGCTGGGAAGTGGCGGTGCGGTCCCCTACGGCACTGCGTAGGATCCCACGGTCTTGGCGTGCATCCGTGCGTCGCTGCGGTCCGGTCCCAGGTCGACGGGCACGTGCACCTTCCGCCGACCACTGGCGACAACATCGATGTACTGTGGAGACCTCACGCCCCACGTGTTGAGCAATTCGGCGGTACGTCCACCCGGCCTCCCGCATGCCTACTATATGCCCTCGCTCAAAGTCCGTCAACTGCACATACGGTTCACGTCCACGCTGTCGCGGCATGCTACCAGTGTTAAAGACTGCGATGGAGCTCCGTATGCCACGGCAAACTGGCTGACACTGACGGCGGCGGTGCACAAATGCTGCGCAGCTAGCGCCATTCGACGGCCAACACCGCGGTTCCTGGTGTGTCCGCTGTGCCGTGCGTGTGATCATTGCTTGTACAGCCCTCTCGCAGTGTCCGGAGCAAGTATGGAGGGTCTGACACACCGGTGTCAATGTGTTCTTTTTTCCATTTCCAGGAGTGTAGAAGCGGTGTGTTGATACTGTCGATTGAGTATCATCCCCTTTGCATTACATACTTGTAGGCAAATCTCCTCATTACTACCAAAGTGCGTTAGGTGTCATATCCACCTTCCGTTACGATGTATAAAACTCTTATGTAAGGTGCGAAATTGACCTTCATTTATTCTGCCTCCTCACAAGGTTCAAGAGTGGAATTAAAATTCCAGATGGATGTATATCACTAATAAGATTCGCTAAGACATTGCTACCCTCAGTGAAAGTGAAGAAGAATGCCAAGAGCCTCTGAATCTAGTCAACAGTCTAATGAGTACCTAATTTGGATTGAGAGTGAATCAAAGAAAGACGAAAGTAATGAGAATTAGCATAAATGAGAAACTTAACGACAGGACTGGATATCACGGGGTAGATGAAGTTATGGAATTCTGTTGCTTAGGTAGTTAAACCAGCCAAGATGGGCAGAGCAACGAGGACATAAAAAGCAGACTAGCACCGGCAAACGGGCATTCCTGGCAAAGAGTAGTCTAGTCGTATCAAATATAAGCCTTAATTTCGAGGAAGGAAGTTCTGAGGATGTACATTTGGAGGACAGCACTGTATGGAAGTGAAACATGGACTGTGAGAAAACGGGAAAAGAATACATTCAAAGTATTTGCGATGTGGTGCTACAGACGAATGTTGAAAATTAGGTGGACTGATAAGGTAGGAAATGAGAAGGTTCTGTGCAGAACACTGAAAAGAAGGGACACGAGAGTAGGACTCCTGTTAAGACATCACGGAATTGCTTCTGTGTTACTAGAGGGAGCTGTAGAGGGTAACAATTGTAGAGGAAAACAGAGATTGGAATATAAAACAGATTATAATACATCCAGCAAATAATTGAGGACGTCGGTTGTAACTGCTGCTTTGAGGTGAAGAGGTTGGCACAGGAGAGGAATTCAAACCAGCCAGAAGGTTGACGACTCAAAAAAAAGTCCTCCTCCAAGCTCACTTTTGACCAACGCTACTGTTTATAATCCTCCTAATCTTAGCTGACCGATTCTTCAAGTTGGTTCCAGCATACCTCGTTAGCACAAAGTGTGACAAACACATCTACATCGGTGATACACATGGAATATTTTCGCACATTCCTTACCGGTTTGATTTATTTTGTAATAGAAGTGCAAGAAGGAAAAATTCTTCGTAGTATGCCAGTCTCTCGATTGAATGTTCCCCGACGGGACGTTGACAATTATTCAAAAGATGCGCCACCAGCTGATCGGTCCGTAAGGTCATTCGCATCACCTTCTCATTTCTTACCTCATCAGTTCACCTAATTTTGAACATTCGTCTGTAGCACCACATCGCAAATACTCGTGTATGCGCCCGCTCTCCTCGTCTAATAGCAGCCACTTTCTGAAAGTGGCCTTCATAGTTTTGGAGTACCGACATCGTAACGATGAGCACAAAAATGGTTCAAATGGCTCTGAGCACAATGGGACTTAACTTCTGAGGTCACCAGTCCCCTAGAACTTAGAACTACTTAAACCTAACTAACCTAAGGACATCACACACATCCATGCCCGAGGCAGGATTCTAACCTGCGACCGTAGCGGTCACGTGGTTCCAAACTGGAGCGCCTAGAACCGCACGGCCACACCGGCCGGCCGATGAGCACAAATTATAGGTTATCAGTCGAGTCCTGTTATGGGTTTCAAATGTGCCGTTATTGACTATATCAGACTGACGGGAAGTGGTGACAAATGATCATATGTGCGTGCGTGTGTGTGTTTGTGTGTGGGCATGAAAACATTGCACGTGATCGCTTATTTTCACTTGCCGTAACGAAGCAGGTGAGACAAGTCATTAGAGCGCACGTAAAAGAGGACATTTTATTCAGTTTCTGTGTCTTCTTATGGTATGCACATAACATATCTCCTTTAATTCTGGAGTAACCCTCTCGCCTCTTGTGAACTCCCTATAGCCATCGATAGTCTTCCGAGATCTCATTTTCCGTGTAGGTTTTCATTTCTACGCTTTTTTTCGTAATGTCCGCAACTTTGAGACGTATGTCAAATCAGGGGAGGCCACTCCTTTATACAATTTTATTTTTGTTTGTTTCCGGACTTTGTTGCATAGTGTTCTATGTGTTGGAGCACATATTGTTTGATGTTTATTTTATTTTATATCTCCTTGTCGAAATATCATCGTATTTTATATAGGTAAAACTCAATACAACATATGAAGTGGCGCTTACTGGCAGATTGAAACTGTGTTCCAGACCGAGACTCGAACTCAGAACCTTTGCCTTTCGCGGAAAAGTGCTCTACCAGCTGAGCTACCCAAGCACATCCCACGAACGGTCCTCACAGCTCAAATTCTACCAATACCTCGTCTCCTACCTTCCAAACTTCACTGTAGCTCTTCTGCGAACTTTGCAGAACTAGTACTCCTGGAACAAAGGCTATTGCGGAGACATGACACAGTCCTCGCACATACGGCCGAAAAATGGAAGACCTTCGAAACTTACCCTGTCCTTAACAGGGTGCGACAGATCCGTATTGAATTGCACCGCCATATACCTTCGTATCTCACGATCGCTGGTTGCCACGCGATAATTATTTACGACGGTTAGCCGAGGACCTGCTCCGGATGTGGACAGGTAGGACACATGCGTACCGAATGCCTGCAACTCCGTCTCGTGCAATCGCCCTAATCCGATAAGATTCAACCGTCGATAGCGACCTCTATGGCGATTACGTATGTTGCGGCGGCGAGACGGGAGACGTCAGCTGTCTATGACCACCCTTCTTCATTGGTGCAAGCCTTGGAGGCTCCTGCAATAGTTTCTCAGGAGCCCTCAACGTCCTTCAGCGCCGATGCTTCTGATGCCCTCTCGTCGAGCCCAGATGCACCGCTACAACGACAAGCCGACGATGCGGTGGAAATTGAAGAACAGGATGCAGCGTCCTCCCCCTGCCCTACGCCGGAAACAGAGGCGACACAGCGTGAACAGAAATCGCCAAAGCGCCATAAGAAACGGTGCATAACAACCGACGCAATAGAACCGTCGAGACGCAACGATGGACGATGAGGTGCGTCAGCCGATGAACCGATCTGACACGGGCGATACTAATGTACCACACGGCTCGTCGTCTTCTCCCGCTACCGGCGGGTCTGCGCACTGTGGGAATGTGGGAGATCACCGTAGCCCCGACTCCTGGGATGCACCCACGACTAGGTCTGCCTCTCGAGATCCAGTGATATCACCGTCCCTGGGAGACAGGGAACATGAGATGGAGGAGCAGGATGAGTTTTAGGACCCTGACGATACACCGATGCCGCTGGCAGCGTCTACGTTGCTGGCGACAGATGCCTGGGCCGGCATGACCCACCTCTACGTCATAACGACTCTCCACATCACGACTACTGCCCAGCTGTAATACAAAGGACACCCTCCGCCATTTGATGGAACAGGCATACCGCCACGCCACGATCACTGTCAACGGCGTTACTTCTGCTGTCAAAACCCGTATGCTGCAAGATACGAGCTGCGGATCTGGATGTTGTTTTCCTTCAAGAAGTACGATCAGGACTCTGTATCGATAGCTACGGATATGACGCCTGCACTATGCCTTCAGATATCAGAGGCGGAGGTACGTCAATTCTACTGAGGGAAGGGATTATGCCAACTGATGTCTCCTGTTTACCGTCGGCCCGGGGGTTCGCACTCACGATTGACACAGTTCATCTGGTGAACCTGTATGCTCCTTCCGGCACCGGCAGAAGGAGAGAATGTCACACTCTTTTGCCGAAGACATAGCTCTGCCCTTCCAGGGCAATGCCGACCACTTGATAGTAGGCGGAGATTTCAACGCGGCCTGGGGTCGGCAGTTGCGGACGCTGAGATGTGGACGGCAGCGTTCACGCATCGCCTAGCGTATGTGTGTACTCTCACCCTCCCATGCCAACGCGCCCGACCACGTAGAGATCCGTGGCGCCTCAATCTGGCCCTTCTTGACGGGGCAAATTGCAGACGCGAAGTTGAGTCCTCATGGCGCAAATGCCACCGACGATTACCCGCGTACGGTTCCGTACTTCAGTGGTGGTTACTGTGTGTCAAACCTGTGAAGAACATTAGCCAGCTATGGACAAGATAGAGCGCACTGGTTTACTACGGCCACTGATTTTTACTACACTGCGCTCCGAGAACAGGCTGTGCAATCGCCGTCGCCGGAGCGACAATCCGCAGAACAGCACGTCAAGGCACAGTTGGTACGTATCACCGCCGCACGTCTTGCGGGTGTGCAGGTGCGAACGAGGATAGCCGCTGATGTTAGTGGAGAACGTCCATCCGTCCACCATATCATTCAAGATACAAGAAGACGCAACAGGCATCTCATTACGGAGGTCGAGACGGCGGATTGACGACGAGTTGACACGCAAATGGACATCGTCCGAGCGTTCACACAGTCATATACACTTCCCTACGAGCGAGAGTACAACATGGATTTAGCACTCACGAAAGTCCTATCTGACCTACCCGTTTCTCGGAACCCACAAGATGATGCTACGCTCTTGTCGTGAATGGAAGAACTACGAGAGGCTATGTTGCACGATGCTCCCCACAAAACGCCAGGCCCTGACGGACTCCCCCTTGAATTTTTCAGAAGGTTTTTTTCATCTCGTGACCCAATGTGGGTCAGGATGTACAGAGAACTCCTGAACCCGATTTCAGTTACCATCTGAATTCACTGAGGGCCTCTTGTTTCTCGTGGCCAAACGCGGAGGAGGCTGTCGCTCACTTGATTTCCGCCATTTGGCAATGCTAAAAAATTACTACAAGCTGTTGACACTCATCCTCCGTAAGAGCCTCAAACCTACGGTAATGGCGGCCATTCACACTGACCAAATCTGCCTCGGAGGCGACACTAATGTGTTTACGACTTTAAGCACCTATAGAGACCCATTTGAACTACTGATGGCCTCGGGAGAGCCAGTCATGACAAAACTCTACCATCTGGTGAGCACGATGTATGAGACAGGCGAAATACCCTCAGACTTCAAGAAGAATATAATAATTCCAATCCCAAAGAAAGCAGGTGTTGACAGATGTGAAAATTACCGAACTATCAGTTTAATAAGTCACAACTGCAAAATACTAATGCGAATTCTTTACAGACGAATGGAAAAACTGGTAGAAGCCGACCTCGGGGAAGATCAGTTTGGATTCCGTAGAAATGTTGGAACACGTGAGGCAATACTGACCTTACGACTTATCTTAGAAGAAAGATTAAGAAAAGGCAAACCTACGTTTCTAGCATTTGTAGACTTAGAGAAAGCTCTTGACAATGTTAACTGGAATACTCTCTTTCAAATTCTGAAGGTGGCAGGGGTAAAATACAGGGAGCGAAAGGCTATTTACAGTTTGTACAGAAACCAGATGGCAGTTATAAGAGTCGAGGGGCATGAAAGGGAAGCAGTGGTTGGGAAAGGAGTGAGACAGGGTTGTAGCCTCTCCCCCATGTTATTCAATCTGTATATTGAGCAAGCAGTAAAGGAAACAAAAGAAAAATTCGGAGTAGGTATTAAAATTCATGGAGAAGAAGTAAAAACTTTGAGATTCGCCGATGAGATTGTAATTCTGTCAGAGACAGCAAAGGACTTGGAAGAGCAGCTGAACGGAATGGACAGTGTCTTGAAAGGAGGATATAAGATGAACATCAACAAAAGCAAAACGAGGATAATGGAATGTAGTCAAATTAAGTCGGGTGATGCTGAGGGAATTAGATTAGGAAATGAGACACTTAAAGTAGTAAAGGAGTTTTGCTATTTAGGGAGTAAAATAACTGAAGATGGTCGAAGTAGAGAGGATATAAAATGTAGACTGGCAATGGCAAGGAAAGCGTTTCTCAAGAAGAGGAATTTGTTAACATCGAGTATAGATTTAAGTGTCAGGAAGTCGTTTCTGAAAGTATTTGTATGGAGTGTAGCCATGTATGGAAGTGAAACATGGACGATAACTAGTTTGGACAAGAAGAGAATAGAAGCTTTCGAAATGTGGTGCTACAGAAGAATGCTGAAGATAAGGTGGGTAGATCACGTAACTAATGAGGAGGTATTGAATAGGATTGGGGAGAAGAGAAGTTTGTGGCACAACTTAACTAGAAGAAGGGATCGGTTGGTAGGACATGTTTTGAGGCATCAAGGGATCACAAATTTAGTATTGGAGGGCAGTGTGGAGCGTAAAAATCGTAGAGGGAGACCAAGAGATGAATACACTAAGCAGATTCAGAAGGATGTAGGTTGCAGTAGATACTGGGAGATGAAGAAGCTTGCACAGGATAGGGTAGCATGGAGAGCTGCATCAAACCAGTCTCAGGACTGAAGACCACAACAACAGAGACATGGTGGCGCTCATGCAGACATGCCACCACCACGGCGCTCTTGTTGCGCCGGATTTTGACCATGCTTTCGATCGTGTTGAACATGGTTCCTGCGAGCAGTTATGGAACACATCGGCATCCCACGCAAGACGACAGCTGTTGTGCTTCGTTTGGTCCGTGGTGCGGTTACGAGTGAACCGTAAAATTACTACTGGTTCACCAAAGGTTATTAATCACAATTGATACACAAAATGTAAAGTGGAAGTAGGTGCCAAAGAAGAACTGGTGAAATTACACACAATTTTCAGTAACACTCTTTATTCAAATTTGGTGCAAGATTTTACGATATTTAAAAAACAAAAAAAAACAATCATTTAACGAATAAGTCATAATTTACGAGCTGAAAGGACTTTTAAAATATTAAATTATTATAAAAAATTTCACACTAGTAAAAGGCAGGTACAGGCAAGCAATTTAATGTATACAACGCGACGCTGTATAATAGTTCAAGCTCAACTAAATTATAGGTGAATTTCACTCCGTTAATGAATGAATACAATTTGAATATATGGCTTCACTTTTGGGCAGACAAATTTCCCATTTGGTTACAACAGCCGTAGCTACGGCCGCCCACAACAGTCTCACTCAGGCCCATTAAATGGCGCAGAATCTAACTTGTCTGAAACATATACAGACAATCCTCTTTACAAACGTTCTCAAAATAGAAAAACCAAAACGCATGCACACGGGGGGAGGGGGGGGGGGAGGGGACACTCACAGTTAATAACATCAACATTTCCAAAATATATTTAAAAAAAAAAACAATTTTACAAATTTCTGCCAGTTAATTTACGGCAAACGCTCGCAAGGTGGGACTTGCGAACCTTTACAACATTCTCCTTTCAAGGCAATAATTTCTACCCGTAATGAAAGGGCAAACTTTTGCATAGCAAGAAAACACACTAATAACCAACTACCTGTATAAAACACGTAAGCACGTTGAGTAAAAGCCTTAAAAGGTACTGAATTGGAAACCACACAACAGTTTTTGCTGACTAGAAAGAATATTAAAAAAATCCACTACGGCGTACATTAACAATCTTGCTTGATTATAGCCAAATATATATAAACACAAATTTACGTAAGTTACATCTTCCAGATGAATTCCAGGAATTCGTTATGCAATTGACTAGTTCTTACCACAAGGCAAAAGGAATTTATCTTCTTTCTTAGAGTACCATTTACACGTGAGTCTAGTAATACTAGTTATGGCAGGCGGGAGAATGGATCAGGTATTAGTGCCTTGCATTTTAAACTTACAGCCATTGGTGCCTTAGACTTTCAGAGACATGGCAGAGGCTAAGACTCGAATAAACCAATAGGTAAGGTGGGAGGAGAAAGAAGCAATCCGAACCACAGATTTATTCTGACTCCCCCCCCCCCCCCCGTTCGTCCTCAGAAGGGGACAAACGGACCACCCTTTCTAATGTTACCACCTTGCCGCGGGTGGGCAGACGAGAATGAATGGCGGGAAACCCGCAAAATATACGGCTCGTATAATTAACAAGAATACGTAAATTGAATTCAATTAAACTTCATAAAATCTGTTAACAATCAATACTCAACTTCTGGTGCGTTACGACTCCCAGGACTGAACCAACGCAACACCTCCAAATGCTCTGCCGAGCCGCCCGCTGCCAGCCGTTTCAACGGACGCAGGAAGGCGCGCCGATTTTCAGAACCTCCTCGCCGGTCGACAGCATACGGCCGAACTGCAAATTTGGCCCCTCGCGGACCCACGCTCAGGAAGATTCCTTTCGCGACGAGCAGTTAACGCCCCATACCATGGAGCCGCTGCTCGCGTCGCTTACGCTGATGCCGCGGTCTGCGTGCTGGCCCTCTAGCACCGGCAGAGAAGTCGCTTCTTGATGCCCCGACTGCCAACTCTTCACGGGAGCTTTTTTTTTTCCTTTATTGTGATTTTAAAAACCTGTGGAACAGGTAGGCTGGCAGCAGCACAATACGCCGCTCTTCAGCCGAAGATAGTACAATGATATAAACAGAGAAGATACATCACTTGGAAAAACGGCGGGAAAAAACAGTAGACACATGAACATAAAAACATGAAGCCGTTCACACCCGATGACAATCCACACTACAAACTATCGACACGAAGCACAAACACTGAAGATGACGATGGCACTGGTGAACGATGGAGTGTGACGGTGAACACTGAACACTAAACACGACGGCACACACGAGACACTGATGGCGGTGATCTCCGGCGCGCGAATGTCGACTTAGCGTGTGCGAGTCCGGGGACCTGCCAAGAGGGGAACAAGGGTGAGGTGGGGAAGAGGGGAGAACAAGGATGCCAATGGCTGAGGAGATGGGGGCAGGAGGAGAGGGACAGGGGAGGGGAAGCCCGGGGGAGGAGTGGGGAGAAATGGAGGAGGGTGGGAAGAGGGAGAGTAGGGAGGGAGGGTGCCCGGAGGAGAAAACACAGGAGGAGGATGGGAGGATCAAAAATGGTAGGAGGGGTATATGGAGGGGAGGAGGGCATCATCAGGGAGAGGGAGCTGGCGGAAGCCACCTTGGGAGAGGGTAAGGAGGGTGGAGAGATGGAGACCGAGTGGGACGTGGGAATACAGGCGCGGCAGCAGGTGGGGATGGGAGAGGATCGGGGAGACTAGCGGGTGAGAAGGATCTAGTTTACGGGAGGTGTACAGGATCCGTATCCTTTCAAGGAAAAGGAGGAGGTGGGGGAAGGGGATGAGATCGTACAGGACCCGCGTGGGGGAGGGGAGATGGATGCGATAGGCGAGGCGGAGAGCATGGCGTTCAAGGATTTGGAGGGATTTATAAAAGGTAGGGGGGGGGGGGGGGGCGGAGATCCAAGCCGGATGGGCGTAACAAAGGATAGGGCGGATGAGGGATTTATAGGTGTGGAGGATGGTGGAGGGGTCCGGACCCCACGTACGGCCGGAGAGAAGCTTGAGGAGACTGAGTCGGGAGCGTGCCTTGGCTTGGATTGTCCGGAAGTGGGGAGTTCAGGAGAGGCGACGGTCGAGGGTGACGCCAAGGTACTTAAGGGTGGGAGTGAGGGGGATAGGACGGCCATAGATGGTGAGATATTCACGGGAGCCCATACAGCCACCTCTTAAACCCACGCGAACAGCCCACTTTTCCCCTTTCCCGCTAGAGGGAGACACCGAAGCCTTCAGTTGCGACAACGGTGCCACCGCCACAAAACGGAGGGCGACTGCTTCACGCTACGCGCTGCGGCGCGCTTTTCAAAGCTACCTTTACTACGTCTCAACGAGGATTATGGTAAACGGCTATCGGTCAGCCCCCGTCCGTGTCAACGGGTCCGTCGGACAGGGGTGTCCTCTTTCTGCCATGTTATTCGCCATTGCCCTCGAACCATCTCATCATGAGCTGCGGAGACGCTTGGAAGAACTTAGCCTCCGCTCCATGACCTTTCGATGTGTTGATACGCCGATGATGTGATGTTCTTAACACGGACTGGTGACGAAATACAAACGGCGCTTTCCTGGCTCCAACAGTATGGGGCAGGCAGCGTGATAAACCTCCGGAAATCACGCTACATGGAGGTGGGACGAGACATGCCTGTAGATCTGGTTGTACCCCTGACGAAGGTCCAAATGCTCTAATTTTTACGGATATCGCTCCATCGACAAATACAACGTGCGGCGGCCTTTAAGTATCATAAGGTCTTACGACGACTCCGCATAGACGCTCGCCTCAATAAATTCAGATCGTTGGACTTTTTCAACGTGCTCAATACGTCAATGTCTACATGGCTTCTCACCTTAACCATGACGCCCAAGTATTACCGATGGCCGTCACGATGGCTTCCAGGAGACAGGCAGTGTTTGGACACGTGGTGAACGCTGCTGCTGTTTTTAAGATCCATTTTGTTGTTTACCCTCCCACAAAGGTGTTGGACTCACTCACGTCAAGCATAGAGCGTTGGCGCTGTACCTTCGCTCAATGCGGCGACTCTGGCTTTCACCAACAGACAGTCTTCCTGGCCTCCTGATAGCAGAGGTGGCCCCACACGCCCTGTGCCCACAGGTACTTGTTGGACATTTATCGCCCTCGCTTTCACATATTACGACGTTTTCCGTGAAGCACAGATACATGTTAGGGGTTATACCGGAGACACGAAATCAAACAGCAAAGACTTATTATAGTGTTCTCAAACGCTGGAATCCGGCTAACCACATGGTACGACGCCACCCCACGATCGACTGGACGCGGGTTTGGCGAGCCATCCATGCGCCCTTCCTGTCAACTTTAGTGCGGTGGACGTGGTACGTGGTCACTGAAGAGAAATTTCTGACCCGACGAAGGCTACATGACATTCACCTAACTGACGACCCTACGTGTCCCCGTTGCGTGGCGGTAGACACGGACGAACGCAGACTGAACAGTGGCCCCGCACGCGAGTGCTGGAAAGTGATCCACCAGATACTGGCTGTCCTGCTAATCTGCCCCTATGTTTCTATTGTGCCCCTGGACCTCTTTCATCCCGAAGCTGTCTATTTCCCGACGATCCGGATGAATGCGGTCAATTGGGTACGAAGGATAGCGGTACACTACATATATCGCGACGACGTAAATGAAGTACTCGATTTGTGGCAATACATGATCGATGAGTTCCTGGTCTTATCGAACAGAACGGAATACCGGAACCTTTTTTACAACTATCTGGGATCGTCATTCGTGGACCCACCGCAGAGCTGGCGTGTGCCGTATGTGAGAAGCAATATACTTGCAGACGTGATGTTTCCACAATTCCCCTTCGGTAACAGTTTCTGACTGTGTACAACGGCCTCGGACGCTCTGACGGTTAATGACTGGTGATGTCCATTGCAATGACGACCGCCTGTTACTGGGCGCTCGCTTAGATAAGGTGATCACAGCGGGTAAGATGTACCTTTAGGTTCACATTTTCGGCACAAGTTTTGGTGCGATAAAGTGGTGGGAGGGGAGAGGCATCGTGGCTTGGCCTCGGAATTCGTCCTCTACCCGCCTTGCCTCCTTGCCTCATCCGTCCTGCCGCTGACAGGCTGACTGTGCGACTTTAAAAAAAAAAAAAAAAAAAAAAAAAAAAAAAGCCTTGGTCGGCAGCTCCGGGCGATGCATTTGTTTTTAATTTATTGTTCCGTTTCCATATGCGAGAATTAGAAATGCAGTTTTTTTTGCCACAAAGCAGACAAAACCTCTTTTTTTCACTTAAAGGAAAAATTGATTTTACAAAAAATTGTTGGTAGTGCATTTGACCGTGAAAGGAAAAGGTCCGCGTTCGAGTCTCAGTCCGGCACACAGTTTTAATCTGCCAGGAAGTTTCATATCAGCGCACATTCCGCTGCAGAGTGAAAATCTCATTCTGGAAACGCCGTAGTAGTTTCATTCTTGGGACTCCTGGTTCCCTCCTGTGAGAGGCAGCAGGGTCAGACATGTTCAATGTCGCCTACCGTTGTAATGGAAGTAACATGCGAAGAACAATATGCGGCTTTGAAATACTGCTTTCGTCTCAACAAATCTTCAGCTGAGGCCTACACAACGTTACAGCAGGCCTATGCAGAGTCTGTTCTACGCTACAGCACAGCTCGAAGGTGGTTTAAATCTTTAAAGAGGGGAGACAATCAATTCCAAAGGAAGGTTTATCCGGTGCTACAGTTACAGCTCTCACGGAAGAAAACATCAACACTGCTGCTGTCATTGTGTGAGAGGTTCGACGAATTACCTTAAGATCACTTTCTGAAATATTAAACATTTCATTGAGTGCCACCCACATGTTGGTGACAGAAAAATTACACATGAGACGAGTTTGTGAGCGATAGTTTCCAAGACTGTTGATACCCGAGCAAAGGGACATTTCAATGCAGGTCTGCATGCAGTTAAAGTTGATGTTAGAGGAAGATCCGGAGTTTCTTTCAAATGTAATCACTGTTGATGAAACTTGGCTACATCATTTTGATTCTGAGAGCAAACAGCAAAGCTCAGTGTGAAAATCTCCTTCATCACCAACCCCCAAAAGAGCAAAAGTGGTTGCTTCTGCTGGGAAAGTTATGGTCATCTCATTATTTGATATTCGTGGAATGCTTTATCAGCATGTTGTACCTTCCCACACATCAATCAGTAACTGGACAATACTACAGGGATGTCCTGAAAACATTGCAAGTCCATATCAGGCGCGAAAGACGACATTTCCGTGAAGCAGGCTGGATGCTGCACTACGATAATGTGCGGCTGCATATTTCCAATGTTGTTGATGAATATCTTGCAAAAATCAAGGCGAAGTGCATCCATCACCGTCCCTATAGTCCGGTTTTAGCCTCATGTGACTTTTTTCTATTCCGTAACATGAAGAAACGCCTTCGTGGGAGGCATTATCAATCACCAGAAGCAGTGGTGAAGGCTGCGGAGGCGATTTTGAAGGACCTGTCAAAAAATGGTTTCCAGCATGTATTTGAAGACTGGCAGAAACGCTGGGACAAGTGCGTCGCATTCATGGGAGACTACTCTGAGAAGGACCATCAAAATTATGAGGATGAGTAAAGGTATGTTGTCAAAACAAGTTATGATCATCCTTTATTGAACAGCTCTCGAAGTGGAGCCATATGAAGAAAGAACCATAGTGACCAATAAAGACAATGAAATGAAACTTTTGGAAATGTATTCCCACATAGTTAACGCCTCTCTCAACAGTCTTCTCTTGAACTACGATCACGGAGTGCGAGATCTATCACGAATAAAATATTATGTAAAATAATATATTACATAATTAACATTCATCTCAAAACTGTATTAAATTGTCAGCTATTGCCCTATATTCACTAAGTATCTAATTAATAAATGCACTTTGTCCTTCAGAATAACTAAATTCATCTAGTAAGAGGTCGAGGAGGACCTAACTACACAACAGAAAAATTGTGCAAGGTCAGTCAGCCTCTTGAATCCAACGCTTTTGAATTCTCATTCACTGAAATTTTTACTTTGCCCTCAGTCCATAGGAATCCCAAATTACGAGGACACATCAACGAACCGACGGAACGCCGTGTTTTCCAGGACTCAGAGAAAGTGCATAAGTAAAGAGCGCGAGGTGACCTGTTAGCTGGAAGTAGCACTTGTACTCGTTTTCCCCTTCGGAATGCTAACGATGCTGCAAATAACGAGAATGAGGTTCTGAAGTCCGGAAATTATTATTTATTTTTTTTCCTTATTGGTGTACCTACGACCGGACGTGGGCAGTGAAATTCGGAAGCCGCGATTTCCGGCAGCTAAGGTGGGGTAGGATGTCGAATATTAGTCACGTATCTTTGCAAATAACTACCGAGCAAACTGCCGGAAGAAGCTGTGATACATGCAAACTCCCGTATAGTTTTATACATTTTGGAAGGGCACTCTTTATTTCTATTGTTGGGGTGCTGAAAATATGCTTTCATTACACGAGTACAAGTCAAAAACAAAAGATAAGTTTCCTTCTAGTCCATAGGTTTTGTTATGTGTCGACAGAAGTGCCGACACAGTGTTATTTAGAAGGGCCGAATAGGCACGCTATCAGCTCACCCAGAATATCGTGAAGTCTGAAACAGGATGCTCAATGAATGCTAATAAGAAAAGAACGGAGCTTCTCGTATACTTAACTTTTATTCTCTGATGAATACAGCGTTCTTCTTGAGACATTTATACTATAACTCTCAAAGTAGGTAAGGCTAATGGCGCCTTGCTAGGTCGTAGTCATGTGCTTAGCTGAAGGCTATTCTAACTGTCTCTCGGCAAATGAGAGGAAGGCCTCGTACGTCTAGTCGCTAGCAATGTCGTCCGTACAACTGGGAGGAGTGCTAGTCCGTCTTTCTAGACCTGCCATGTGGTGGCGCTAGTTCTGCAAGTACTGATGGCGGCGACACGCGGGTCCGACATGTACTAATGGACCGCGGCCGATTTAAGCTACCACCTAGCAAGTGTGATGTCTGGCGGTGACACCACAGGTTTACACTTCCAACTCAACGATGGTATGCGCTAACCTCAGTGTTGTTTCTTAGCGTTAGCTGCGTTGGTTCAGCGAGTAGCTACATCCATAGTGATTTCGGTTTATGAGGCAGAGGTGCGTCATTACAACTAACAGAGTAAGCGGGAGATCATGTTGCAGAAAGATCCCTCTTCCCCTACAATAGAAAAGTTGAAAAGTCAAGATTGCATGAAACCGAAAATGGAGAGAATGGAAGCGTCTGAGAAGCGTCTGAGATGTGGTGCTGTAAAAGAATGTTGAAATTCAAGTAGGCGGCTAAGAAACGGGCCATAAAAATGAAAAAGCTAATGAGTAAATTGTGGGTAGGATCGGCGAGGATAAAAAATATGGAAAAAACTGACGAGATGAAAGGGAATGATTGCACATCGGTTAACACGACAGTCAATAACTTTCATGTTACTAGCGGGAGCTATAGAGGGCAAAGCTGTTGGGGAAGAATGAAAATGGAATGTATCCAACAACAATTGAGGACGTCGGTTGCAGATGCTTCTCAGAAATAAAGTGTTTGGCACAATTCCTCAGTTGTGCATTTTATAGTCCATGTTTACTGGACGTTCTTCCATGTTTTTGTCCATACTACCACCTCTGAAAGTTGTGTACCGAACAGTCATAGGCGCAACAGTACCGGTACATGTATTCCACTGTCAGAATATCAGGACGATTTTCGCTTATAACTTTCGACTCTTTCTCCTTCTCCATCATCCCTGAACGTTTGCAACATCATCACGGAATCACCTTGCATATACGTATATGTCTCTCCGACGGGTCATCAGTTGCATTTTCTCTGGTGTTTTGGCAGATAGCCGGCCGTAGTGGCCGAGCGGTTCTAGGCGCCACATCTGGAACCGCGCGACCGCTACGGTCGCAGGTTCGAATCCTGCCTCGGGCATGGATGTGTGTGATGTCCTTAGGTTAGTTAGGTTTAAGTAGTTCTAAGTTCTAGGGGACTTATGACCACAGCAGTTGAGTCCCATAGTGCTCAGAGCCATTTGAACCACTTTTGTTTTGTTTTTTTCAACATATAGTTGAAGTCAGCGTAAACAAACACTGCCCAACGCGTCTTTCATATGACGCCCAGTATTGACAGAAAGGATCGGTTTGTTTCTCACTACAAACAAAATTATTTTTAATTTCTTGTAATAGGGGTCCCCAGCTTCTATAAATTATGTAACTGACGTCATATTGCTTTCATCTGTTGCAATTTCACTTTACAATTGCATTTTCACCGTTAATTCATTTTCAAGCGTGTGGCTTTGACAGAGAGATTTACATTAGCAGAGTTAATATGTTATCTCTGCCTAACATAAATCTATATATCAAAATCTCATGCTTAAAAATGGATTAATGCCGAAAATACAATCGCAAAAATAAAATATGTCGAAGTCTTATATTTAATACAATTGTCATTTATAGTTACGTCTCCATTGTTTATTGTTAATTAGATTACATCCAATTAAAAATTTGCAGCTGAGACGGAAGAATAAATGAGAATGGTCTTAAATACAAATACAGTTGCTGCACCTCTTAAGACGATTATGTCAGTTATAGTCAAAATGTTACGCTTGAAAATGTCTTTAGGCCGTCATTGAAATCGCAAAGTAAAATTCTAACAACTGAAAGCAAGATGACATCATTTCAAACTTACTTTTAAGTCGTAATTTCACTTGCCCATTCGATAGATAGATCGCAAATTAGTCTGGTGCGTTATTTGGTTTATCGATATGTATTAACAATAACAGTGAAACACAAAGAATAATCAGTACTCCAGCAGTGACTGACCAGCGCTTCTGCATGGCGGAAGCAGTCAGTGGGGGCAAGGGCGGCGCTGTCATTGCTTGATTACTGCTAATTTTTCATATTTTAATACACATCGATAACAGAAATATGGCACAAGACTAATGTCAGACAACTCTGTCGAATGGGCACGTAAAATTCCGCATTAAAAATAATTTTGTCTGTAGCGGCAAACAAACCAACGCTTTCCACTGACGCTAGTCGTACAAAGAATCACGGGATGAGCAATGTTTGTTAGCCTAACTTCACGTCGCAAAAAATAAATTGCAGATATCTGTCGAAACACCAGAGAAAATGTGCCTGACGACTGTTCGGAGAGACATCCTGTATATATGTGCCGGCATCCATAACTTCGACGCTCCGTAGCGTAGTTGGAAGACCTCTTCGGACACTGGTTCGTTTCCTCATTTTGTTTTCAAGACACTTTCTACATCCCCTCGAAGTTTGTCGTTATTTTGATACAACCTGTATAAACGTTTCATTGATAAAAATCCAAGCTCAGGACTGGGTTAGTAGATTATAAGGTGTGGTTACTTCCTAATTTCGTCCTACGAAAGTTGTATATGAGTTTTACATTCGCAGATTGTACTGTGTTCTGGTTATGATTTACTGAAACCCGAAGTAATGATTTTGGCCTGTGTGATACACCGAAAGCACTGTAGAAAACGAAAGAATTGTGATCAGCGACGCACATCAACAATTACGTACTACTGTGTGATCTCTGATTCTGACTAAAAAAGACATTATTAATTACTATTCTTTCCTTCTTCTGTCCAGCGAACAAACACTGACCCTAGTTCTCTTAAGATTACTGCTGCCTTAGACGGATGTGATTTTAATAGCTCTTATTAGAACACAGGTTTGTTAACAATAATTTTATGAATTATTTACTTAAACGCTTTCAGAATACAGTAGTATATTTGTTAGTTATAAAAAAACTTCTTTTATTTGTAATATAGTGCCCTCACATCAGATATTTAAGATACTTTTACGTACAGTAGCTTCAGTCCTCTTCTGTTGGCCGTCATTGATATCGACCTGATTAATTTTGTTGATTACGGCTCTTCAAGCCCACTTGCTTTTGAAAAAGTTCATTCAGTCAATTAACGGTTTATGTTTAACAACAAAAATTTCTTGTTTTTTTTAAAAAAAAACAGTGGTCGTACGTGACATATGCTGCGAGTACGTGCAGTTTACCACAATCGCCATCACAGCGCTCACGGAGTATTAATTTAAAATACAGGCTGGTTGCAAAGTAAATGTTAGCAACAATGTAATACACTTTTACATACAAACGAATCGATTTCGGAGTGAAATCCCAGAGAACTTTATTAATTTATGCCCTGCTGAAATTTATTGGTCTGATGTTTGCAGAAGTAATTTACGCAAACATTTTGAGCTTTTTCCCACAAATAGTTAAAAATATTGACATAGCATCAGACCGTTGTTGGCTCATAATTGTGTTTGAGTATTAATGTGGTTTTCTGGAAATAACAGTTTTTAATGCAAGGATTAACGATAGTGTCTCAAACTTTCATTTGCATTTGAGGCATACTTAAAGATCAGTGAAACTACAACGTAATACACTACGCAAATACGATACGACACGTCACAAGTGGTAGTTGATGTCAGTTTTTTTACATTGCGTTGCAGCTGATACAGAACATCAAAGTTACATGTAATTTCGTAGTGATTTCAAATGTATATCCAATGTTATTTTACAATGATATGTGAGGTGATAATATTCTTAAAAGTCGACCGCGGTTTCCGAGCGGTTCTAGGCGCTTCAGTCCGGAACCGCGCTACTGCCACGGTCGCAGGTTCGACTCTTGCCTCGGGCATGAATGTGTGTGATGTCCCTAGGTTAGTTATGTTTAAGTAGTTCTAAGTTTTAGGGGACTGATGACCTCAGATGTTAAGTCTCATAGTGGTCAGAGTCATTTGCACCATTTTTATTCTTAAAAGTAGTAATTGCATTCATTTTACGATCATTGTGAAAAGTGTAACAGCAGTAAATTTCAGCGACCGACAACGGATGCAAATCGTTCTTTGTTAATGAAGACAGTTTGACACTAATTTAATGGTCATTCATGAATCAAACGCATAAGAAAATGTATAGCAAAAAGAAAATTTGATGCCATTGAAGTGAATGTCTACAATGGGAGACAGACAAACGAATCATTAATAAAACTCTAACTGTACATGGAAATTTGTAGAGGAATTCAGCGGGGAAAATTGTACACTATGTGCGAACGGTAGGATGTGCAGTATGTGAGAGGGAAACGCAATGACGACTTCGCCACGAACCGTAATGTTATCGGAATGAAGGTGTATAAGATGAAGAAGAATTTCAAACTACTAGCATGTCAGGAATTCGAATTTAGGTTGGTGTAGGAGGAGGTTGGATTAGGTGTAACTAACTTTAAAATGAATGGTGTTTCACAAACACGTTTTTATTTGTTTGATTCGTCCTTTTATTACAACAATTTACCTGACTAATAATTGGCGTAAGTGTGTAGTTGTGGTCAGTGATGGTATGAACTGGGCAACACCTTTCTGTATCCATAAGTGTCCAGCTACACTCCCCACAACATTTGACGCATTTCACTGAGGTTGTTTCGATTCTGACGCTATGTGTGGCACATAATTTCATGTTACTCCTAAGATTTCCAGTTTTGTCCATTTCGTGATTTTGGGCATCATATTAAATATCAATTACTCTTGAATGTGTCCACTATGAATTAGTAGTAGTTTTAGCGTTGTAGGCATGTAACGAGTGTGTCAGAACTCTCCATTACATCGATTAAATATTACATTGAGTATCGAAAACAATATAGCCAACTTAGGGTTATTCTTTACATTGTGTAAGAGTCTCTATGGAAATAAATAAGCACGCAGACATCGATAGGAGATCAAAACATGGGAGCGCGATTCTAAACATTGTTTGAGACGAGTCTGTCTGCGAGAGAAACATTTCGGTAGTGTCGTTCGAGAGGTCGGAGACAAAAGATGTGTCATGCTGTCCTCACGTCGGTGATGGCAGATCTTACCACACTTAAGGCCTGATTTCATTTATATGGCCAGGAGAGATTTAGATGACTCAACTACGCTTGAAGATGGAATTCAAGGTAAAATTCGCAAGCATAGCGGAAAGCGCAATTGCAGGGTTAAGCTCGTGATTGTTAGTCCGAGTTTGCAATAATGCTATGTTTTTCTTGTCAGTTAAAGAAGCCTCCTTATCCGCCAAATAATAATTATTCTCCACATCTAATTCATAAACAGGCTGTGGTTATTAACTGGTAATGTAACTTGAAATTGAAATAATTTGTTAATCTGGCACTCAGTCATTACTGATACTTATGAAGTATTTATCAAACATTTCGCTATTATTAATACTTGTCAAACTATTATAGGTCATTATGATTTCTGAAGTTTTGTAAATAGACTTAATTTATGAAATCCCTTCTTACAAGTTATTTACTAGTTAACTGGACCCAAGCAAACTCCTTTTTATCAAATTCATTCTTAGTAACAATATGCTTTAGCGGCTGCTGCTGTATGCTGCTGCGAATTGCTGTAAACCACATGGAAAAAGGCAGTCATCTAAAGAGGTGAGTGGAAAACTTAGGGCCAAAACAGAGACACTGACACACCACAACATGTTATGTACTCTAAGCCAGTAAATTCCGTCGCACAAGCCAGATTCTGTATCACTTGTAAATTCTTAATCAAATACGCAGTCAGATAGCTTAGGTATTCATTGTTACAGGTTCATTTGTTCCTGTAGTCTTTCATATTCAAATACGCAGTCAGACAGCTTATCCAAATATTAGTTTTAAGTTTTTCATGTAACGATCTGTTGAGGGCTTAAATGGCAGTGAAACAGAGACTCATACAACACGCACACAGTGTTATCTAGGTTAGTTTCCGATTACTGATAGCTCAGGTTCCTCATCGAGTCCATTTTCACAGACGAACATAGACCTTATTTTTTGTAGGTACGTTACAGGCACGATAAAGTAAAAGTTCACATTTACTTTATATCGTGGATTTTAACAGCTGTCAAACATCAAAGGAGTGCCACATGTGTAGATATATCAAGTTCGACAAGGTGCATTTCAGCTGTGTACACTGAGGCGACGAAAGTCATGGGACAGCCATATGCACATATGCAATGGCGGCAGTTTCACACACACAAGGTATAAAAGGGCAGTGCATTAGCGGGGCTATTATTTTTACTCGGAATGGTAGTTGGAGCTAGAAGCATGGGACATTCCATTTCGGAAATCGTCAGGGAATTCAAGATTCAGTGTCAGCTGTATGCCGAAAATACCCCATGTCAGGTATTACCTCTCACCACGGACAACTCAGTGACGGACGATCTTGATTTAATGAGCGAGAGCAGCCGCGCTTGCGTAGACTTGTCAGTGCTACGGAGAAGCAACCCTGCATGAAATAACAGCAGAAATCAATGTCTGACGTACGACGAACGCTTCCATTAGTACAGTGCGGCAAATTTGGCATCAGTGGGCTATGGCATCAGGAGACAAACGCGAGTGCCTTTGCTAACACCAAGACATCGCCTGCATCGCCTCTCCTGAGCTCGTGGTTACATCGGCTAGGCCCTAGCCAACTGGAAAATCATGGCCTGGTCATATGACTCCTGGTTTCAGTTGGTAAGTGCTGATTGCAGGGTCGATTGAGGCGCGGACCCCACGAAGCCATGGAGCCAAGTTGACAACAAGGCACTGTGCAAGCTTGCAAGCTGGTGGTGGCTCCATAACGGTGTGGGTTCCGTTTACAAGGAACATTCTGGGTCCTATGGTCCAACTGGACCGATCATTGACTTGGAGACCATTGCAGCCATACATGGACTTCACGTTCCCAAACAAAGACGAGCTTTTTTATGGATGACAATGCATCTTGTGACCGAGTCACAATTATTCATTGTTGGTCTGAAGGAAACTCTGGACTATTCGGGCGATTGATTTGGCCACCCAGATCACCCGACATGGATGCCATCGAACATTTGAAGGACATAATCGAGAGGTTAGTTCGTGCACAAAATCCTGTTATGGACGGGTACGGGGACAGCATGGCTCAGTATTTCTGCAAGTGAGTTCCAACGACTCGTTGAGTCCGTGTCGCGTCGTGTAGCTGCACTATAACTGACAAATTGGTGGCCAGACAAGATATTGGGTGGTATCCCATGACTTTTGTCACCTGAACGTGTATTTTTATTTGTGGCAAGCATGTTTGTAATTTTATTTTTGGCAACCCTTTGTGGTATGTGGAATATACTCTCCACTATAATATTAACATGGCATGACTAACTAACACACAATGGAACATGATGAACAACCCAAAAAGCTTTTAAATATCTGAAGATGACAGTCTTGCCTGTTGAAATCGGTCAATAAGAAGCAGTTTTGAAAGCAAACTTGGCTATAAAGAATTTTTTACACATATACACAGACCACTCCTTCTCATTTCTCATTATGGAAACTTCAATTAGATATGATATGAGAATTTTAAATGTGAGCCGTGGGGATGATCTGGTGGTATTTCTATGTGTAACACACCTGCAGCTTATACACTACCTATGCTTTTTAAATAACCAACACTTGCAGCTGTACGATATTTACATTGGAAAATACTACCTGTACTCTCGTTGAGGAGGCCATTGGTTGTATTGCATCACAAAATATAAATAAAAATGAGAATGCACCCTGTCATAAAGCAGCATCTGTGAGGCAACGATTTGTGGACGATAACATTCCTCTAATCGACTCGCCTGCCTGAAGTCCGGAAATGAACTCAATAGAATCAGTTGTAATGTCGATTTCACTCCAGACTCTAGCATCGAACATCACTTCGTTCTATGGTTTCGGCTCTCGAAGAAGAATGGGCTGCTGTTCTCCCATGGACATTCGGACACATCACATAAAGTGTCCCCAAAGAGTCCAAGCCGCCATAAAGGCGAAGGATGGACACACAACATTCTAATGTCCAGTAATAGATGCTTGGATACTTTTGAGCTGATAGTTTAGTTATAGGCGTCGGCGACGGACATGTAAGTCCCCGCAGCGACCACTCCATAACCATTTAACAGCCGGGCCTGCATTTACGTGGCCAAAATTTCACTCCTGCCATCCACCACTACCTCAAGAACTGTAAATATTGTTTCCCTCGTCGTAAAGCGTCTAATGAAGGTTGCCAATCAGCACTGAGAAAGTCCTTATCCCCCATAACGAGATTCAACCTTGTAAGTAGGCTGTTTAGGTTTTCTTATTGGTAACGCCACGTAGCGCTCTGTATGAAAATCACTGGCTGTGCTGTGTGCAGTTTGTGGCTAGTTTGCATTGTTGTCTGCCATTGTAGTGTTGGGCAGCGGCAGCTGGATGTGAACAGCGCGTAGCGTTGCGCAGTTGTAGGTGAGCCGCCAGCAGTGGTGAATGTGGGGAGAGAAATGACGGAGACTTGAAATTTGTAAGACTGGATGGCATATATATTATGATTATTAAGGTAAATACATTGTTTGTTCTCTATTAAAATCTTTCATTTGCTAACTATGCCTATCAGTAGTTAGTGGCTTCAGTAGTTTGAATCTTTTATTTAGCTGGCAGCAGTGGCGCTCGCTGTATTGCAGTAGTTCGAGTAACGAAGATTTTTGGTGAGGTAAGTGATTTGTGAAAGGTATAGGTTAATGTTAGTCAGGGCCGTTCTTTTGTAGGGATTTTTGAAAGTCAGATTGCGTTGCGCTAAAAAATATTGTGTGTCAGTTTAAGCACAGTCGTATAATGTTAGTCAGGGCCATTCTTTTGTAGGGATTTTTGAAAGTCAGATTGCGTTGCGCTAAAAAATATTGTGTGTCAGTTTAAGCACAGTCGTATATAATTTTTCAAAGGGGACGTTTCATAACCTGAGTCGTATTTGAGTTGCGTCCCTAATAATACTGTCCCAGAAACCACTCGCTGGGCAGATAGCAGACGTCTCTTCGAAATCGAAAATGTGATCCAACATTAAGCTGTTTCTCAGCCAGTGCTGATTTGGCTTTGTGGCCGAGTATATGTTCAGTGCAGCGTACGGAGATGCAGCGCCTCCCTTGTCCAACGTATGACTTGCCACACTCGGAAGGAATTCGATACACACGAGATTTTCGTAAGCTTACATTACGTTTCACATTGCCCAAATGATTTCTTATTTTTGCAAGTGGTCGGAGGATCATCTCTCCCTCTCTCTTGTTTCGGACTTGGCTGATTCTTGTGGACACATGGAAAGGGTGTGTCCCAAGAAAGTGATAGGACCGCTCCTGTTTACAATATATAAACATGATCTAGTAGAATCAGTCGGAGCTATCGAAGACTGTTCGAAGATGATGCGGATGCCTCTGAGAAGGTAGCAACGCCAGAAGACAGTAACGTTTTGCAGATGGAAGTACAAAAAAATGCCTCTGAGCACTATGGGACTTAACTACTGAGGTCATCAGTCCCCTAGAACTTAGAACTACTTCAACCTAACTAACCTAAGGACATCACACACATCCATGCCCGAGGCAGGATTCGAACCTGCGACCGTAGCGGTCACGCGGTTCCAAACTGACGCGCTTAGAACCACACGGCCACACCGGCCGGCAGATGGAAGTACAGAGAATCGCTGAACAGAGTAGGGTGTGGCAATTGCCCCTGAACTTAAATAAATGTAACATGTTTCCCATACATAGGAAAAGAAATCAACTACTGTGCAGCTACAGTGTTGGTGACAAATTACTGGAAACATTAAGCGTGGTAAAATGTCTAGAGATATCTAAAAAAAAATGGCTCTGAGCACTATGGGACTTAATATCTGTGGTTATCAGTCCCCTAGAACTTAAAACTACTTAAACCTAGGGACATCACACACATCCATGCCCGAGGCAGGATTCGAACCTGCGACCGTAGCGGTCGCGCGGTTCCAGACTGAAGAGCCTAGAACCGCTCGGCCACACCGGCCGGCAGAGGCATCTATCTGGGGTGATGTTAAGTAAAATGACCACCCCAAAAAATAGTAGGAAAAGTAGATGCCAGACTAACGTTCATAGGAAGTATCTTAAGTGGGGACGTTGATGAAAAGCACACACTATTTCAAAAATGCATCAAATCCACAGTTTTGGAGATATGGCAATGAAATTTTCTACCACGCTTCACATGAAAATAACACATTTTTAATGAAATTTGAAGTATTATTTTCAAAACAAATGTACGTTCCTCTTTCTCAGAAAGTATTCAAGTCATTTCTACAAAAATTTCTCTGTTTCATGTCTTTATATGTTGTAAGCTTCTCTCATGAGGTTCTTGGAATAGGTCAAATAGGAGAATTTTCATAATTTTTTAATTATAATTCCACAAGTACAATTTTAAATTCATGCAAAATTCCAAGCACTTTGCCCCATGTCTTAGCTTGCAATCAGAATTTTAAAATTTGCTCTTGAGACAACGTTTAGTCTAGCATTCATAGAATCTGAAGAAAAGGTACATAAACTTTCAAAAACGAACTTTTCAGGAAACGCAATTTAACGTTCAAAACTTTTTTCCTTATGTCACTTCTTCATAAGGCACTACAAGGCTTCTCTTCTTGTTTCTTGTCGTCTGCCTCCTTTCCTTTACCAGGTCTTCAACTGACTTTTTAGCTACAGAGACGCACTGTAAATCTATTTTTCTCAGGATGTCTTGAGTAAAATTTCCCATCTTGAAGCCCATTCTTTCTAATACCTTCATCCTCCCGACGCTCCCACCATTAAATACAATAACTGCATCATAAGTTGCAATTCTGACAACTGTAGCAGATACAAATGTGTTTTTAGGGCATCGAGTCCATATGAGTGAATTTAGAGACTCATTTGGATTTTGGGTTTTACCATGAACACACTTTTTGAGAAGTGCAGGATCGGCAAAAGATGATCTATAAAACCAAACAGTATATATCGCGGCCTTCTAGATGTATCCCGCATACGTTTGGTTGAAAGTAATACACAGAATCGTTGTTCACTAGCTGTTATTGAAGTGCTGCTTCAAAACGTGGGCGTGGCAGGGAAGCCACGTCACACTTTTAATTAATTTTCAGGCACTTCGGATGCGATTTCAACATTGAAACTTTGGGAACTTATTGTCCATGAGTTGTACTAACAAATAAAAATAAATCGAAAATTCACATTTTTGGTCAATTTAATCAATGTCACCCCCTTAAAGTAATGTAATTCATCCTTTAAAGACGTGGCTTACAAGGTGTATGTTCGACCGATTCCTGAGCATTGTTCATCAGTCTGGGACCGTTACCAGGTAGGACTGATAGAAGAGAGAAAGGATATCCAACGAAGAGCGGAGCGTTTCGTCACGGGATCGTGCAGTCGGCGCGAGAGCGTTACAGCGATGTTTACCAAACTGCAGTGCCAGATGCTACGAGAGAGGCGTTGACAGCAAGGACATGTTGAAATTTAGAGAGAGTACATTCCGGGTAGAGTCGAAGTATATATTACTTCCTCCCACCAACATCTCACGAAATGACCGCAGTGAGAAAATGCGAGAAATTAAAGCCAACACACTAACTTACCGAGAGTGGTTCTTCCCACGCCCCGTGTAACAAGGAAGGGGGGACTAGTTACTGGTACCAGAAATATCCTCTGCCACATGCCGTCGGCAGGCTTACGGAGTATTTACGTAGATGTAGAGGCTGCGCCATCATACGGCACGACGTCGTTTCTCAGATCTCTTGCTTTTGTTTCTACGTCTTGGTGTCCTCAGCGCCTTCGTCCCTTGTTTTCTCATTGGACGACAAGGTCTTTTCAGAAGATTCAGCTCCATAGGTATGTTATCTTCGTCAGATACAGCCTTTGCCTAGTGCATTAGTGACATCAGACAAGAAAGATTACTTGTTCTGACATACACATAAGTGGGCTTTCTGTGTATACCACATCCCATACCATCATCATGTTTCTTCTCCAGGGGACATCTAGGAGCGACAGACGGTTGTTCTTCTCTTAGTTCGTGGTGAAACGTAGCTGCCATTCTGCGGATTGACGCTTCAATAAAGCAGGGAAAATTTTGTTGTCTTGGCACGGAGAGAAATTGGAAAAAATAATCTCGTTATTGGTGGGATCATAGTGGATAGCCAGTGAGAAGGGTGCGCGCAAGAGCTACTGAAGCGAGGCGGACGGCTTCTCCGCCCGACTCAAGGCCTAGAACAGGTGGCCGTGGCACCGGCAGCTGAACCAGGGCCTGGGCCTGCCGCTGCCGCTACTGGCGGAGTTTCGCAAAACGGGAGGCCAGGCCAAGGCTTCGCCGCCCCAGCCGGCTGTTCGAGTCCCCGACACTGACCCACGCCAGCCAGTGGCTGCACCTTGCCCAGTCACGCCATCTGCTGCGCTCATAAATCATAAGCAATGCTCCACGATACTCACGCATCGCGGACCTTCACCGGGAATACCGAATTGAGACTCTCACGGAGGTAATCCACAAACTCACCACAAGACTGTACAGAAACTCCAGACATTCGCAGAACCCGTTTATTCTGAATCTGGGGAACTACGACCACAACCATAGATGGAAACATAAAAGACGAAAAGACATACTTGTAAGGACCTAACATCTATGGCCAAGTTCACGCAAACACAACGGTACAGGTGAGCCCCTGTTAATCAGCCACCATTACTGGATATCCGGTTGGAACACACTTGCCGAATAATTGGCACCGCGCAGGGAAGCCGTACCGTACACTGCATGCAGACAAGCTCCACACACCCCCAACACAGTGAGATGACCTATGACCGATCTCCAACTAATATATAACGATCCTGATTGATCCAGGAATGTAGCAGCTGCAGCAAACTCGGATACATCGCCATCGCCTGCCACGGTAATGATGCGTTTACCCAACCTTGCATGAACTATCGCAGCTAGTAAGCCACTAATGCTCTTACTACCCATCCCACTGTCGCACAGGTTTTTTTTTCCCACGGCACGAGCCTTGACACTTTCTTCCCTCTGCTCTTCAAATTGCTACCCTCATTCGCGTTTCGTCCACTATCTATCACCTGATGGACCGTGTCAATGCTTAGTCTTACCCAGACGCACGGATAACATCACAGCCCAGCATCCTGTGATCCACCTATTAGATAACTGACATGTTGACCGAGGTGACAGTAGAACTTTTGGTTTGCTCACCACGTCGGTGCGGGCGTGGAGGGGCCCCATCTCTATTTTTACTCATCCCAGGGATCTCGCGCAGCTGCTGTACTCGTCTGCGCCACTACTTGAATTCCCCGTTCAGATGGAGCTGGTCTCTTAAATGAACAAATAGAGTCATAGTGGTTTCAGTTGGCTTTAGTATAGAACGTTTAAGTTGGCAGTACTTGGAAAAAATCATTTTCCAATACGTACGTGGCATAGAAAATTGTGAAGTCTCCAATTAGATAATGAGGATGCAGAAAATGAAGATGTCGTGAATGATGGCGGGTTTAGAGAGCGTTTTCTACAGTGAAACGTTTCTACATATGTCAAGCTTATTCGAGAATTACGTATTGCCCATTTACGGACGTTCAGGTGTCGCATTATTTGACAGAAGAAATTAGATATCTCTGTTTCAATTAAATTATTTTTTTTCAGACACTTTCTCACACAGTCTGATCCTGTCTCATTTTCCAACGTGTTAAAAATATGAAACTAAAAATCTGGTTGTCACACACTACATATAAATTATCCGTTTGTTATTAGTACTGCAGGGCTGTATATACCGTATTTCTTTGAGAATTACGTTTTGTGTGAAACTACCAAATATTTTTCTTGCTGAGATAGCTCTAAGAGAGCTTTTTTCATCTCAGAGTAGCACTTGGAACCTACGTCCTCAATTATTTGCTCGGTGTATCCCAATCTCTGTCTTCCTGCCATCCTCTATATTTTTTACCCTCCACATCCCCCTCTAGTACCATGTCTTAACACATGCCCTATCGGATTGTTCTTCTTCTCAGTGTTTTCCATACATTCCTCCCTCGCTGATTCTGCTGAGAACCTCCTTATTCTTTACCTTATCAGACTGTCTAATTTTCAACATTCTTACGTACCACCACATCTCAGATGCTTCTATTCTCTTCTGTTCCGGTTTTCCCCGAGTCCATATTTCACTGCCATACAATGCTGTGCTCCAACCGCACATTCTCAGAATTTTTTTCTTCAAGTTAAGACCTAAGTTTGATAATAGTAGACTTTTCTTGGCCAGGAACGCCCTTTTTTCCATCGCTAATCTGCTTTTGATGTCCTCCTTGCTCCATCCATCATTGGTATTTCCTGCCTAGGTAGCAGAGTTCCTTAACTTCATCTGCCTCGTGACGATCATCCTGATGTTACGTTTCTGACTGTTTTCATTTTGTGCTATTTCTCATTACATTCGTCTTTCTTCAGTTTACGCTCAATGCGTATTATTTACTCACTAGACTGTTCACTCCATTCAGAAAATCTTGTAATTCTCCATCACTCTCACTGATGGTAGCAATGTCATCAGCGAATCTTATCATCGATATCCTTCCTCATTGAATTTTAATTTTACTCTCGAACCTTTCATTTATTTCCATCACTGCTTGTTGGATGTATAGATTGAGCAGTGGGGGCAACATACTACATATCTTTCTTACACCCTTCTTAACCCGTGCATTTCGTTCTTGTGCATATTGCATATTACCCGTATTTTCCTGTAGATTACCCCTATTTTTCTCAGACTTTCGACCATCTGGTACCATTTTACACTATCGAAGGCTTTCTCCATGTCCAGAAGTCCTACGAACGTCATTTGATTTTTCTTCAGTCTTGCTTCCATTATCAAACACATCGTCAGAAACGCCCCTCTGGGGCCTTTACCTTTCCAGAAATTAAACTCATCGTCATCTAAAGATCCTCATTTTTCTTTTCTACATATTATTTTTGGCTGCAACTTGGATGCATGACCCGTTAAACTGATTGTGCAATAATTGTCGCACTCGTCTGCACTTGCAACCTTGGGATTTGGTAGATGATGTTTTCTCGAAAGTCTGATGGTGTACATTCTGCACACCAACATTAAGAATCGTTTTGTTGCCACTCCCATACCGCCTCTCCCTCCAATGATTTTTTTAGAAATTCGGAAGTAATGTTATCTATCCCATCTGCCTTATTTGATTTTAAATATTCTAAAGCTCTTGTAAATTCTGAGTCTATTACTGGATCCCCTATCTCTTTCCTATCGACTTCTCATAGAAGCCCACAGTGCAATCTTTCCACATATTCGCTCTCTGTGCTTCTAATGATAAGGTCCTTACTTTTATTTGCACCGAAAGGTGTTTTGACTTTTCTATATCCTGAGTCATTGATTCCGACATTCATTTCTTTTTCGATTTCTTCACTTTTTTCATGCAACTATTACGCCTTAGTTTAGCTGCACTTTCTGTTTACTTCACTCCTAAATGTCTCGTACTTCTGTATTTCTGAATATCCCTTAACATTATTGTACTTCCCCTTTCGTCGATCAGCTGAAGTATTCCTTCCGTTATCCATGATTTCTTTGCAGTTACCATCGTAATACCAACGTTTTTTTTCCAAATTTTGTCATTGCTCTTTTTAAAGATGTCCATTCCTCTTCAACCGAACTGCCTAATGGGCTATTCATTATCGCAGTTTCTATAGCTTCAAGGAACTTCAAGCGTGTCTCCTCATTCTTTAGTACATCCATAACTCACTTTTTTGTGCATTGATTCTTCGTGACTAGTCTCTTAAACTTCATCCTACGCTTCATCATTAGCATATTATGATCTGAGTCTATATCTGTCCCTGCGTTCGTCTAACAATCCAATATCTGATTTCGGAATCTTTGCTTATCCAAGATGTAATCTAACTGTAATCTTCCTGTAAGTACCGGCCTTTTCCAAGTATACGTCCATCGCTTGTGATTCTTGAACTGAGTATTCGCTGTAACCATATGAAATTTGTTGTACAACTTAATCAGACTTTCCCCTCTCTCATTCCTACTGCCAAGCCCATATTCTCTTGTAACCCTTTCTTCTACTCCTTCCCCTACAATTGCATTCCGGTCCCCCATGACTTTTAGATTTTCATCTCCTTTTGCGTACTTAGTTAACCGTTCAATATACTCATATACTTTCTCTATCTCTTCATCTTCAGCTTGCGACGTCGGCATGCATATCTGAACTCATTGTCGGTGTTGGTTTGCGCTCGATTCTGATGTAGCAACCCTATCACTGAAGTGTTCACAGTAACTCACTCTCTGCCCTACCTTCCTATTCAAAAAGAATCCTACTCCTGTTACACCACTGTCTACTGCTGTTGATATTACCCTCTACTTCCAGAAATCCTTATTTACTTTCCATTTCACTTCACTGACGCCCACCTTATCATTTCCCTTTTATGATTTTCTGTCTTCCTTATCCGACCTTCCAAGAACGTTATCCTTTCGTTGGTTACTCAGTTTTTTTCTCACGGTCACCTCCCCCTTGTCAGTGGTCTCCAGGAGGAGGTCCGTTATGAGGATTTAGTTCGTAATCTTTTGCCAATGGAGAGATCATCATGATACTTTTTCAATTACAGGTCACATTTCCTGTGGATACGCCCCTTGTGTCTTTAATACAGTGGTTTCCATTGCGTCGGCATTCTCATGCCCTTGATCATTACTGATTCTTCCGCCTTTCAGGGGCAGTTTCGAATCCTAAGGGCAAAAGAGTGTGCTGAATCTCTCTCCACTCATCCACCCTCTTTGACAAGGTCTTTGTCATAATAATGGTGGCCTCTCATGTCAGAAGTGTTCGGCCACCTTTGCTGATAATTTGTGTTCAAAATTTAAGCAGTGGCGGCGTTCGGACCCTTTACCGAGGACCATTTGATTACCATATCAAGGACGCTATCCCTATATCACGGGTGCATGGCTCATGTTTTTTATGCAAGTTCAAAAACGTCCTAGTGGTTTATGGAGGACCGTGTCGAACAAATTGCCGCCGACGTTGGTGGCCAATACGTCAGTTCAACGTGTAGGTGTTAGTAGAGGTAGTGCCCTTTGAAGTTCAAAGAAACTTTGCATATTTCTTGTCTCATGTACCCGAGTACTTTCTGACCTACCATTTGTTATCAGTTCTAGTGTTTACAACTGAGTTTCAGTAACAACGACACACAGTCAAAAGAAGAGCTGTAAACAGTGATTAACAGCCCATTGTCATTGACAGCATTCTTAAGGAAAAGTTAAACGCTACTTAACACACTAGTGTGTTCGCAATAGTACTCGCAACAGTTGCCAGGAAAAAATTTGCTTTTTCATTTGTTGCTAGATTTTCTACCCAAATACTCAATATTCTGAAAATTAAGCAATATTTAGTGATCTTCTATGCCAGAAAGATAGTAGACAAAATTCTGTCTAAACATGAAGGCAAACAGTCCCAACAGAACAAAAGATGAGTCTATAAGACTAACTGCAAAGAGCGTGGCTCATACTACGTAGTGTCAACACGTAGATTAGTGTGTTCCAGATCGAAATAACAACACAAAATTTGGAAACTGACTTCATCTTTGCGTAGAGTTGACTGAAAACAGGACACAGATAAGGAGCAGCTGCAGAAAAAGTACAGTCTCGGTACACTGGGCAGAAACTGTCTCTGCTTGAAATGCAGGAGATCAAGAGGCACCACAAGAACCACTTTGAACAGCTACTGAATTAACAGTCGGACTGCAGCCATTCTCCCCTTCTTGGCACTGCTAAATTTGACTGCCTAATCAGTTTTTTTTAAATTGTGTCTCACTACGAATCGATGTATCGATCATTAATTTATTTTAGTGCCCTATCATAATGCATAAACTATTTTCCATATCTGGTATTAGAAATTAATTTCTCTGATGATTGTAAGTTATTTGCTGTCTATGACCTTACCATTATACAGAACTACGTCTTCGTCATCTATGTTAAACGAGTTAGTAAACCGAAACCAAGCTCACAACAAAATTAACTAGTAAATCATTTGCCAAAAAGGTGTTTTTCTCGAAACAGGATTTAATTTGTTGTTAAACCGGCAGTTTCTTTCCAGTGATTTGCGCCTTCGATGTGGTAACTGATAAGGTTAAATAGACAGTGAGTGGAGCCTGTGTCTGGGAAAGAGTTGTCGTGGCAGTCGGACACGAACGTTAAATGCTGACCAAGTGCTTGTCTGCTAGAGAAAGGTAGCTGGACAGGAGAGAGGCGAAAGGTGTATCCATGTACTTCTGTACAAAAATTGAGCAGCCTGTATCGCCTTAAGATGCCGACAACTGCTTTCATTCCCAAATGAAACAAAAAGTAGTGATCATAAGAATATTCAAGCAACTTCTTGATGAAAAAGAAAAAATCAGTTTGGAATGGTGCAGAGTGTAAACACTGGACTCGCATTCGCACCCATCCAGATTTAGATTTTGTTTCGGTTCTCTAAATCGTTTAAAGCGAATTTGAGGATAGTTACTTTGAAAAGGACAAGATCGACTTCTTTCCACATCTTTGTTCAAATGTAGTTAGTGCGTTTTCTTCTAATGATTTCTTATGGGTGGTAATTTACGTCCCATTCTACTTCCTTCGCTGTAAGGCATAATTAGAAAATACTGTCGTAAATAATTCCACTTGCCATGCATGCTCATATTGGCCAAAACCCAGCAATACATTAAAATATCGTTTCAGTAATCAGTGTGAGGCGGAGGTTGAGACATTCTCATTTGCATGGGAAGCGAATTTTTTGCGAGTAGCAAAAGATTGTCTACATAATTTAGTAGTAGTGAACTGTTAACTTCCTGTGTTTCATACTGATGAGTGTTGGAAATAGAGCTGGGCGATGTTGGCAGATCATCACTGTTTATTCTGATTTCTTCATTGACGTCCAAATATCTATACCTGATTATAACTGTTCCCAAAATATCGATGCTTTGATATCGATCTTAAATAATAAGTTTGTAGAATACCGTAAAAAGCAATATATATAAATGCATCAATATTATATTATTAATCAATAATTATGGCAATAATAACGTTTCGTATACCACAACATGTATACAGAGCAAAAATAACGTTTTTGAGAATAGTTATTCAAAAACTAACCATGCAGCTATATTTATGCACAGCTGTTTGTATGTTTGGATAAGTTCTAACAATGATGTGATACCATACTTGCTAATATAATGGATCTTATTGAAAATCTAGAAGGCAGCTTTTCGGATAATAAGTGAACTTTGATGTTAGGCACCTTCCTTTTCCGGTTTGCAAATTATTATTTTCTTGTGCTATTTTATCATCACAACTGCAGTGATAAACATTTGATTTCTCTTTTTTTGCAAAACACACATCAAAAACGTTTTGCATCGCCTCGGGCCTGAGAGTTCCAGAACCTGCACAGAAATTTGGAATAGATATCAACATAAACATCATTTCCGCCCTTTTTATTGCTCACGAAAACCACACATTGCATGTTGTACCACCATACAGCGAGATCGTCAGAGATGATGGTCCAGATTCCTGTACACACCGATCCCTCTATTACCCAGTAGCACGTCCTCTTGCATTGATGCATGCCTGTATTCGTCTAGGCATATTATCCACAAGTTCATCAAGGTCCAGATTGTCCCACTCCTGAACTGCAACTCGGCGTAGATCTCTCAGAGTGGTTGGTGGGTCACGTCGTCCGTAAACAGTCCTTTTCAATCTATCCCAGGCATGTTCGATAGGGTTCATATATGGAGAACATGCTGGCCACTCTAGTCGAGCGATGTCGTTATCCTGAAGAAGTCATTCACAAGATCTGCTCAATAGGGGCGCAAATTGTCGTCCATGAAGACGAATGCCTCGCCAATATGATGCCGATATGGTTGCACTATCAGTCAGAGGATAGCATTCACATACCGTACAGCCGTTACGGCGCCTTCCATGACCAACTGCGGCGTACGTTGCCCCACATAATGCCATCCAAAAACTGAAGGGAACTGCAGGGAACATCCACCTTGCTGCACTCGTTGTACAGTGTGTCTAAGGGTTTCAGTCTTACCAGCCTGACCGGTTTGCCTCCAAACACGTCTCTGACGTGAAAAGAACGTGATGCCAATCCCGAGTGGTCCATTCGGCATGTTGTTGGGCCCATCTGCACCGCGCTGCATGGTGTCGTAGTTGTAAAGATGGACCTCGCCATGGACGTCGGGAATGAAGATGCGCATCATGCAGCCTATTGTGCACACTCTGAGTCATAACAAGACGTCCTGTGACTGCACGAAAAGCATTATTCAACATGGTGGCGTTGCTGTCAGGGTTCCTCCGAGCCATAATCCGTAGGTAGCGGTCATCCACTGCAGTAATAGACTTGGACGGCCTGAGCGAGGCATGCCATCGACGGTTTCGGTATCTCTGTATCTCCGCCGTGTTCGAATAACATCGCTTTGGTTCACTCCGAGCCGCCTGGACACTTCCCTTGTTGAGAGCCCTTCCTGGCACAAAGCAAGAATGCGGACGCAATCGAACCGCTTTATTGACCGTCTAGACATTGTTGAACTACAGACAACTCGAGCCGCGTACCTCCTTCCCGGTGGAATGACTGGGGCCAATCGGCTGTCGGACCCTCTCCGTCTAACAGGCGCTGCTCATGCATGGTTGTTTACATGTTTGGGTGGGTTTAGTGACGTTTCTGAACAGTCAAAGGAACTGTGTCTGTGATACAATATCCACAGTCAACGTCCATTTTCAGGAGTTCTGGGAACTCGGGTTATGCTAAACTGTTTTTAATGTGTGTATATCAATGTGTTAGCCCATCATGTCTGATAGTGGCATCAACCGCTGCTATCAAATTACGGATGGCTTTGATTGCCTTCAGACATACTGAAGCACCTTGAAAGCATATGTTCATCAATGCCGTATCGATCAACATTGATATGGCTGATATGTTGACACGTTCAGTTGACAGAAATCGCTTTTCGATTTCTGATAATATGTTACTCTTCAGATTCTCTCCAGTAATCTGTATTGTTAAGTACCAGCTAGTTATTGGTATTATTTTACTGCCTGCAGCGTACTTTTTTACCCCAATTTCGGGGAGTATCCACTTTACAGGCCGCAGAATGTCACACGTATCTGCCAGGTCTATTATGTCTGCGGCTGTTAACATAGACAGTGCATTACTACGGCAAATACCGATATTATTAATCACTTTGCACAGCTGCAAAAATCTTTCAGTAATACTGAATATTGAATTCTAGTCGACACTTCTTGAATTAGTTTGAAGGCTGACTCTTTTCTCAGCTCATTACTTGGTACTACCCTCCGTTTACACCACACAGCAATCTTTTAACAGCATTAATCATCTCAGACAGTTTGTCAATGTTTTGTGTAGAACTTCTGGTACCAAATAGATTGGGTGGGAATATCACTGTTCATGATTTTTCATTAACAAATGTCGTTTCTACTCCTTTAACCACTGCACACATGTTGTAATAGGATATTCTCAGAAAGTGTTGAATAAGTTATGGATAGTGATAATGAATGTCAATTTTTTAACATTGAAACTCGATATTTGCTCTTTAATAACAATGTTACAGTGTTTCTGAAACTTCAGTATCGATATGGACACGCTGACGTTTAGACTCCCAACATCAATAGCCTGAAAACATCGATTATCATCGCCCACACCTACTTCATAGTTCATGCAAAGAAGATTTGTGCTCATTTATTGCTAACAGTGATGAAATTGAAAAGTTAGAGCTTTTACGTAAGAAAAATAAGTTGCGTTTTACATATCGTGAATACGCTAGAAAACGATTCATTTACAAAGATGTTGAGCGCTATCGGTTTATTCTGACACATCGTACACTACCAATCACTTGTCCAAAATTATTTAGGAAAGACGACTTTTTCAGTGCCATCATTTTCTTTTGATAGTCAAAGAATTTTCTGTCAAGCAATTCGAAAGACATTTTACGCGAACTTTCCAAAGCGAATACCAAACAACACGTTCAGCTTGCTTTGTTAACACTATGCAGACCTATATTTGCGCCCTCGGTGACGTAAGTTTCTTGTGAATCAGGTTTAGATGAAAGGTATATTTTTGTGTCTCACACTCCTCCTGTCGCTTACTGATACTCATGGTTGTGACCCTTACACTGAGATCGTGGCACAGCATGCTGAGCATGAGGTAAACACCAAACCTACCATCCAGATCTGACGAGCTACCCGCACCCATAACAACTCTGCAACACATTTATTCCGCTCATTTTCTCCGAACCACAATCGCCATTGATTAGCTCATCTTATCATTTTAGGTACCAACGCCAGAAATGTGTTACAAACAAGAATCACTTAACCACAGACACCAACAGTCAACATATTGGGAGCCCTATAACGTTCTTATACGACGTACCTACCTACAATCTGTGGTGTCACCGCCAGACACCACACTTGCTAGGTGGTAGCATTTAAATCGGCCGCGGTCCGCTAGTATACGAGGGACCCCCGTGTCGCCACTGTCAGTGATTGCTGACCGAGCGCCGCCACACGGCAGGTCTAGAGACACTGACTAGCACTCGCCCCAGTTGTACAGCCGACGTTGCTAGCCATGGTTCACTGAGAATTACGCTCTCGTTTGCCGAGACGATAGTTAGCATAGCCTTCAGCTACTTTTGCTACGACCTAGCAAGGCGCCGTATTCAATTGATATTAAGATTCTATTAATGTATCATCAAGAGCGATGTTCTACAAATGTGGATTAAAGTTAAGTATTCCAGAAGCTACGTACTTTTCTTTATAGCGTTCATTACGTATCCTGTTTCAGACCTCACGCCAGCCTGCGTGAGTTTAAGCGCGTGCCTTTCGGCTTCCTCTCATTGTGTCTAGGCTGTCTTGTCTAGACACAACACAATCTCTGTTCCAATCCTCCCCCCCCCCCCCTCTCTCCCTGCCCCAACTTCATTTCAGACAATGCTTTTTCTTCCAAAATCTAAATTAACAATATCAAAATTCAAATGGCTCTCACCACTATGATACTTGAGGTCATCAGTCTCCTAGACTTAGAACTACTTAAACCTAACTAACCTAAGGACATCACACAAATACATGCCTGAGGTAGAATTCGAACCTGCGATCGTAGCAGCCGCGTGGTTTCGGACTGAAGTGCCTAAACCGCTCGGCCACAGCGGCCTACTTAACAGCATCCACTCGCTTTTGAGACACTATCCTACCTAACGTCATGCACGCATTACTGAAGACTTATTCGTTTTCTTATTGCAGACATCAAAATTTCAAACATTTCAGGAATCCCATACCCGACCCCCTTCGTGTTCCACCTAAATATTTCGCTGTATATTGCCACAAGCATTCCCACCTTTTTCCACATAACGATTTGTACAATTCCTCTCCTTATTAACCATATGCCTAAGAACGTCCTTCTTCAACCTTCTGTCATAAATTTAGGTCCCAACTCACATCTCACTTTCTTCCCCGAGATCATCTCCTCATTTTACCCGAAGCCGGAAGTCGAGCCTCTGAAGTCTCTAGATGACGCATAGTTGCACCAACGTCCACTTTATTAGTAGAAAATATCAGCACCAGGAGTATCAGCACTGATATCATGATCACATGAAATTAGTTGCAGCATCATTTTCCCCTGCAGAGTAATATTTGAGAAGCCGATGTGTTTGTTGGACAAACACTTTTCGGCTGTGAACATGCATCGACGGCAGAATGAAATACAATACATAAATTATGTTGGCTTCTATATAATGCTCTCGAGAGTTTTTTCTCTTATTTTGGTTCTGTTACAAATAAATTTAGTTTCACATATGAGCTTAGCTGTTGAAAACAAACTGTCAAATAGTTCTGTTTCCATTTTCTCACCTGTTGTTAAACATTTTAGTTTACATCTTGTTTTTATTTCGAATAGTATACACCAAAAATAGCTTTCGCGAGTTCTCATACACCAGTAAATTAACAGTGAGTGGTGATGCCTGACCCTGCACAGTTCCGGAAAAAAAGTGTTAGTTTGTCGGAGCTACACTTCAGAGTTACTAACATTTTCATGAATGACTCTGTAAATCTGAAACGCCGCTTAGTAGCCATTTAAGTTATAGAGAGAAAACTGTTCGTCTCGGTCTGGTTTACCTGCACCGACATCAGTCGGAGAATGTAGTGAGAAAGTATAATATGCCAGTAAAAACTACGTCGTTGTGACAATGACTCAAGCCCAACAATTTGATGTTCATAGTACTAGTAATGATATCGTGAGAAACGATGATTTTACTGGTACAACTGTCGCTAAAATCGCCTTGGTTCCGCATTATGATAGTTCACGTTGGAGCGGATTGCTGGAGGGGGGGGGGGGGGGGGAGAACGTAGATGGGAAATTGGGATCATACATCGCGGACTGGGTGAAAGTGGGGTAGTCCTTTTGAAAGAACTGTCCGGGGATTCAGGGCATATTTGGGGAAATCACAGGAAACCTAGTGCTGCATGCGCCGAAGTAGTTTTAGATCCTCAACCTCCTCCTCCCTGCCGCTGGCTCGCTCGTCAGGGCGTTATTGGTGACAGTATCGACCACATTTACATTGTAAGACTGCCGAGTTGAAACTCTTGATGACATCAGATTGGACGTAAAATCCGATGCGGATCAGAACTGAAAGTGGTTGCAAGGGTCCTGTGGAAGACAAATCGCGTCCAAACAGAAGCTGTGCCAGAAAGTTACTTTTCGTTTCTCAGCTAGATCTAGGAAAGAGAAGAGGGAGGCAGGTGGACGGGCGTCGCAGTGTGTGTGTGTGTGTGTGTGTGTGTGTGTGTGTGTGCAAAGCTGGCCCAGATTGCGGGGTCTGTATCTGTCGCGCCGTTGATGTACGGCGGCTGCGTTGCGCAACCGAGCGCGGGTGAAAGGCGTGACGCAAGAGCAGCGCAATTGGAGCGAGCGCTACCCGGGGGGTCGAATCGTCGCAGCAGGAACTAGTCGCCCGCCACAACACGTCCCACACCAAGAGCCGACCTACAGAACAGGCGCTAAAGCCACCGAGCGACTAAAGCTGCTGCTGAAAATGTACCTCCACGTGTCCCACAATTCCGGTAGGCGTCCGATACAGTTCTGCGCTATCGTTCAAAGAGAATATCGGAACAGATTGTGACTGAACTGAAGAGCTTGTAGCAAATAGCACACAGCATCTCGCTCTGAACAGTGAGAGACTTTAAGACGTACGTAAGACTTCCAGCGTTCTCGAAGGGAGTCTTGCACCGTCACTATTGTACTCAACATATACAAATGTCTTATTAGATAACGTTCAAACTGTATGAGACAGTTTTCGGGTAACGCTACTGTGTGCAGAGAGGTCCACACTTGGAAACTCTAGCGAAATACAGGATGACCCTCAAAGGACCGACACTTGGTGTAGGGACTGGCAGTTTGAGACGTAACATGAACAGGCGCGTAAATAGGCGGTTAAATTTTTGTATGATTACACGGTTGTAGAACAATAACTGGAAATAGCTAGGTAAAGACTTGAGAGTACATGTATGAAGCGGTTTAAAATGGAACGACGATACAGAAGGTTCATTGGAAGAATTGTCAGGAAGAGTAATCCAGACGCGGAGATGATAACTTAAAAACATTCGTTCTATATTCGATACTTGAATATTTCTCGTCAGTCTTGGACCCGTGTCAGATGGGATTGATACAGGATGTAGAGAAGATCCGAAGTAGAGTGACGCGTTTCGCCGCAGGTTCATCTAGCAAGCGCGAAAGTGTCACGGAGATACTCGTCCTATTGCAACGCCGAGAGCGTACATTCCTACAAGACTCAGCCAATATTGCTTCCTCCCTCATATGTTTCGCGAAACGACCATGAACGTAAAATTAGCGATTCGAGTCCACAACGTACCATCAGTCATACACCATAAAGTAGCTTGCGGAGTATAGACGTAGCTGTACGTGTAATACAGTTAAAGATATTGTTTACAACATATTTGGAGTGCGCTGCTGCGCTGCTGCTGCGTAACCGTGAATCGATGAATAGTAGCTGCAGTCCCTAAACCCCTCTTTACTCAACCCCACGAGTAGTTTCGACTTTTATATTGAAGCCATTTCATACTGGAACGCCGGCCGCGGTGGTCTAGCGGTTCTGGCGCTGCAGTCCGGAACCGCGGGACTGCTACGGTCGCAGGTTCGAATCCTGCCTCGGGCATGGCTGTGTGTGATGTCCTTAGGTTAGTTAGGTTTAAGTAGTTCTAAGTTCTAGGGGACTTACGACCTAAGATGTTGAGTCCTATAGTGCTCAGAGCCATTTGAACCACTTTTCCTATTGGAAGATTAACATTGTGCTATGGTGAAGCCGAGTCAATTTGATTTGACTTTGCTCCACCATAAAAACCGAAACTGACTGTGGAGCAAAATAAAGAACATTATAGCAAATGGAGCAGATATTCATCAATATTTAAGGTTTCTTTTCCATCGTCGATATCTGTCTTCGGGCTAGTATATCCGTTTCGCCAGGGTTTCCTCTCTTCTGCTATCTCTTCATCTCAGAATTCCATCTACAATCCGGTCCTCAATTATTTGCTGTAGATATTTTAATCTTTACTTTTCCCACAGTTTTTGTCTCAACAGCTCCCTCAGGTTCCCTGATGTCTGAACATTTGTCCTACCATCTTATACCTTCTGCCAGTCAGTCACTGGCTCCGTATGTCACTTTCCTCTTCAACTCTATGGGGTGATTATAAGCGAACTTTCTCGATTTACGAAAAACTATGTACCGAAGGGTTTCTTTTAGTCTGCTATCTACACTGGTATCCAAAACTAAAGCAACAAAAGGAAATTTTGCAAGGTTGCGTTTATTTTGTTACAAAACAGTACAAACAGGTGACAGTAAAGTAGAAACAATGTAAAGAATAAAGAACGTATACAGCTGCAACATGCATAACGGTAGACGAAAATGTTCTCCGATGTCTTCTAACTTAACGGACTTGCGCATATATACCGACAACCGGTTAATGTGCCCTGTATGGGGTGTGACTACCTCTGGTAGCAATACAGGCCTGACAACGACGGCGCATGCAGTGAATGATGACATCAGTCTCATGTTGAGGCAATAACGCCCATTCTTCGAGCAGAGCTGCTCCCATTCTTGGAGAGTGGCTGGTGGAGGCTGACGTGACGCCCACGCCGTCTCCCTAATGAATCCTAGTGCATTCAAATCGGGAGAGAGCGAGCAGGCCACGCCATGCGTGTAATATCTTCCGTTTCCAAGAAAACATCAACCACGCGTGCTCTATGAGGTCGAGCATTATCGTCCATAAATACGAAATCTGGGCCTACAGAACCTCGCAACAACCGCAAATGAGGTCCCAAGATCACGTCACGATACCTGACAGCAGTTAAAGTTTGCCGATTTACCCGTACAATTTCATAAAAGGGGTTAGACTGGTCAACATAATTCCAGCCCACACCATTAGGGATCCTCCTCGAAATCAGTCTCTTTCTACAATGTTTGCGTCCAGAAATCTTGTTACACGTTCCCTCCAGATGCAAATCCATTGAGAATACCTCTCCAGACTAAATCGGAAGTCATCTGTAAAAGCAACGTTGAACTACTTTTCGAGAGTTCAGGTGACGTGTTGGTGACTCCACTCTAGACGTGCCCTTCTGTGAAGACTCGTCAGAGGTAGAAATACAGTGGGTCTCCGACAATGAAGGCGCACTGTGCCGAAGCCTTCTATACATCATTTGCCTCGATATGCACGTCCATTGGATGCTGGACGCTCACAAACCAGTTGCCATCCATTACTAAGGCGGTACCGTAGTGCCCTTACAGACAAATAACGGTCCTCTCTTCTGAAGTCCCAATTGGTCGGCCCTGCCCTGGTCTTAGGGATACAGTTTCGAACTGTCGCCACATCCAAGAAACGACAGAGCGATTCACATTAAGCCATCGCGTCACGTCAGTCTGTGACTGTCCTGCTTCTTTAGTTTCTGTGCCTCCGCTCCCCACCACAGAGAGTCTGGTAGGCATCTTCCCTGCCATACTGCACCGTCTATGACTGTGTACTCAGCGATTGTGGATGTGAGGCTACCCGGAAAACACTACCTAGGTTCATGGGAATCCTGAAATCGTTGGCATGGTTGTCCATTGGCCGGATGCCATCTTCCCAGAATAACAAGATCGTTCGACGTCTGATTGGCAGTTCGTATGATTATATCGTGAATTAGACACAGGAAGAGAAAATAGAGGTTTGTTGCTTTAATTTTGGACACCAGTATATATGCAAGAACAGATCGAATGTTGCACATGAACTACGATGAATATAGATACTTTAACGTTATCTCAGACGTGTTAATATAACGAAGCATTATGGTGTTTAAGGGAAAATAGTCTACATATAACATCTACATGAAAAAGATAACAATCAAAAAGTAACAAAACGTCTACATATTACCATTTGGCCGTATGGTACACAGATATACAATATCATAAACTTCATTAGGTATCTCCTAATATGGTGTCGGACCTCCTTTTCCCCAGCGTAGTGCCGCAACTCCCAGTCTCACGAATTCAACCAGCCGTTAGACGTCCTATGCAGAAATACTGAGCCATGCTGTCTCGACAGCCGTCCACAGTTGCGAAAGTGTTGTCTGTTCAGGATTTTGGGCACAAACTAACCTCTCGGCTACGCCCCATTAATCTTCGATGGGGTTCATGTTGGGCGATCTGGGTGTCCAAATGATTAGCTCGAATTGTCCAGAAAGTTATTCAAACCAGATGCGAACAGCTGTGACCTGGTGACGTGACGAGTTGTCACTCATAAAATTTGCTTCGTTGTTTCGCAACATGAAGTCCATAAGCTGTTGTAAATAGTCTCAAAGTAGACGAATATGACCAATTCCAGTCAGTGATCGGTTCAGTTGGAATAGAGGACCCAGTCCACTCCATGTAAACATAGCCCACACCATGATGGAGCGAGCTTCCACAGTTTTGGTCTATCGGCACGATTTTCCAGTAATCGATACGGTAAAAAACCCATGAGAGGCGCTGCAGGCGATGTCGCTCTTTTAGCAAAAGCACTCGCGTCGGTCGTCTGCTGCCATAGCCCATTAACGCCAGATTTAGCCACACTGTGCTAACGGATGTGTTTGTCGCAACGATCCACATTGATTTCTGCGGCTCTTTCACGCAGTGTTGTTTGTCTGTGAGCACTGACGACTCAACACAAACACCACTGATTTCGGTTGTAAAGTGCTGGTCGTCGGTCGCTGTGTTGTCCGTGATGAGAGGTAACGCCCGAAATATCTCTCTGCGCATTCTTGACACTGTGGATCTTGAAATATTAAATTCCTTCACCGTTTCCAAAGTGGAATGTCCCATGCGTATAGCTCCAACAATCACTCTCCGTTCCCAGTCCGTTGACTTCCGTCGTGTGACCATTGTCACGTTGGAAACCTTCTCACATCAGTCACTTGAGTACAAATGACAGCTCAGGCAGTGCACTGTCCTTTTATACCTTGTGTAAGCGATACTACTGTCAATTGAAAGAAAACAGCCCTCGGTCACAGACTGAAGCGCCCAGAACCGCTCGGCCACAGCAGCCGGCTTCGGTTCCCTTTCATCACTGGGGTTGAAGAACACGTTTGCGAAGTTAGAATTAATCAACCATTCCAAATTGCGGGGGCACCAAGAATTCCAGATTTGAACACTTGTGTTTTCTAGCTGTGTGGTTACCTGAAATATAGGGTTTATCGGCGTACAGTAACGTTGAAAGGTTCCTTCTGTTTAGTCATGCATCGTTACCTTTTTGTATCTCTCTTCCTCTGTTTCCTTCTATCTATGCTAGAGGGTGCCGGACGTGTGTGTGGCCAAGTCACCTCATTAACACGTGCTTGCCCATTTGATACATTGCTCGGAAGGATTGAATTTAAGGGGCCGGACCGACGTTTAGTTAAATAATCTGTTGATTATTATGTTAATATTGCGCAACGGATAACGCGGGGGAGGGCTCAAACAACCAAGTGGGCAAGTCAGTAAAAGCCACGCTCTATCATGATCTATAAGGACACCACTTTTCTGGTAAAATTGCTCTCTACACAGGATTCGGGTTTGTAATGATCATTAAATTCATGATATCAAGTTTATAGGACATTTATTGTCTAGATTTCCAGAAACTTTACAAACTTAATTTTACATTTATTATCTATATTCCCCAAAACTTTACATATTTAATAATTGCAGCAAACAAAGTGAAGTCAAATAACTTCTAGTTTTGTCTCGCACTGAAGGTGCTTAAACTAACAGGCATCTCGTTTCTACTTAAGCACTGTGAAAGAGGACGGGGCTACATTGCTGCCCTTGTGGTCCGTCTGCTGGGACAGGGACAGTGATCGAAATTCTCAACCAAAAAAAAAAAAAAAAAAAAAAGGCTCTGAGCACTATGGGATTTAACTTCTGAGGTCATCAGTCCCCTAGAACTTAGAACTACTTAAACCTAACTAACCTAAGGACATCACACACATCCATGCCCGAGGCAGGATTCGAACCTGCGACCGTAGCGGTCGCGCAGCTCCGGACTGTAGCGCCTAAAACTGCTCGACCACTCCAGCCAGCATTCGCAACCAATATTACTACTAGGACCGAATAACAAAAATTCTGAAACTTCCTGGCAGATTAAAACTGTGAGCCCGACCGAGACTCGAACTCGGGACCTTTGCCTTTCGCGGGCAAGTGGTTCGCAGGAGAGCTTCTGTAAAGTTTGGAAGGTAGGAGACGAGGTACTGGCAGAAGTAAAGCTGTGAGTACCGGGCGTGAGTCGTGCTTCGGTAGCTCAGTTGGTAGAGCACTTGTCCGCGAAAGGCAAAGGTCCCGAGTTCGAGTCTCGGTCGGGCACACAGTTTTAATCTGCCAGGAAGTTTCATATCAGCGCACACTCCGCTGCAGAGTGAAAATCTCATTCTGGAAACAAAAATTCTCTTTGACGGAAAACTGAGGGAACAAAGCAGACACAAACATCTCCAATATTCACAAAAGAAAGAAAACATAAGACATCCTGTGAAATACGACACACGCAAATAATCAATTAACAGCAAAGTAAGCATCCTCACCTTAACTACTTTCCAAGAACGAACTGATAGTTCGCTGGTAGTGCAATTCGGCACCACGTGGGTGACCGATACCAACAGCTAATTTCTTTGTACTCACCCCTTTGTTCGTTCTTGCTTTCCATACTATAGAATCATTCACACGCTCGACCTGTTCTTTATCAAAATAGTTAGGACGTGCTGCTTGCAAATGGGGGTTAAAAGGAACCATGAACAAAATTTATGAGATGGCCTAGAAAAATTTTACGTCACACGCTTAGAACGCTTAGAAGTATGTCACACATGCATCTCCTACCAGGTTCCACACGGAGTCGTCATCCAAATCACTCATCAGCCGTTACGACCACGTGTTAACTAGGCGGGGTGAGGCCACAGGTTACTTAAACATTCCATAAAAATGCTGCTTCTAAAAGTGACTCTATACGATTTTTTTAGAACTATTGCTGCTCTCGTGTGCTGAAGGCACCAAGTGATTGTAGCACTATAAATGGATAACTTTAATTGTAAAGGCAAAATTTCTCAAAAAATGAATGAATGGCCGTAACGACACGCTAACTATTTCAATCCTGAGAAAGAGCGGATTAGTAACAATGTAAAACATAATACCTCATCCCACGGTGAAACTGGTGGCAAAGACGGAGATCGCCCTCTATTCCGTCCACTCAGTTCAGCCGCTACCCCAAGAGTGACTGTCATGGCGGCTCTCAACGGCCGTTCCCTTACATGGAGCGGAGGGGGACCTGTTACCAACCCCGGACTACCCCCTGGCAAACAGGTGCATCATCTCTGTCTTTACTCCAGGCTTAGGTTGGCACTAACCGACCTACAGGGTGACCACATCTCTGCCTTGGCATTACCAGCAGACCAACTCTTAATACAAACCACAAACTTAAGCATCCCAAGGCAACGTAGTGGGATTAGAGGAAGAAAGTGCATTTATGTAATTATGAATTGAATTAAATACACAGGTAGGCCACTTCTTCACTCGAGATAACACACTTTTTAAACTAAAAAAATGTTGAAATTATATTCAGTATAATGCAACAAAAAAACTAATTGTAATGAGATGGAACAAACTATTCCCCCTCAACGTACGTTGAAGGTTGAAGTTGAGCATAGCGAGGGAGGTAGCCAGTATCCACATGAAATGTTTCCAGCAGCAGTGGATCAATCTCTAGTGCGGTTCCAGGCTGTCGTCGATGCCGATAGTCATCACACTGAGCAACATTTGTCACCTGGGACGTAATCAATGTATCCAGTTTGCAAATTGTTACTATCTCATGCAGAAAGTAAAACGTGTTCCATTCAAAGGTTTATTCGTTATTTCTCTTCCGCATGCCATTATGAATGTTTCGACAAAGTTTCATTGTCCTAAGATCACTCGTTTTTCATGGGGGGCCTCTCGAGTAGCAAAGTTTGTTTGTAACCATCTTGTATATGCTGAATCTGTTTTCGATTTCTACTCATTTTCCTGTAGCAGTTTCGTTTTAGCTACCTATTACTTCCCAATTGATTTTGTTCCATAATGACTGAGGCTATATTGCTGTATCCCCTTCTTTTGTTAAATATTTTTGTGTTTCCATGTTTCATCCGTCAACTAAAGTATTTCTTCTGCTGACCACAGTTTCCACTCATTTATATTTCTTGACGTACTCTGATGGTTAGAGGTATAGATTTTCTACGTATTCCTGTTTTTATAGATATAATTTCTTATAATAAATTATTATATAGACTACATCAGCGCAACACGCATTACTTTGTAATCTGTCATCTGTTACTGTACATACGGCGATGCTGACTGGTTTTTGTTATGTACAGTTTACGTATCATAAATTAATTACTTTGTTACTTCAATTTAACGTCCTCTGATCCTACTATCATGAATAGTGAGATAAGTTAGATACATACATTACATCATTTTTTAGTTGTGTAATGTTGTTAATTCTTCAGAAAGACGATAATAACAGAATAAGTGAAACTTCCTGGCAGTTTAAAACTGAGTGTCGGACCGAAACGCGAAATAGGGACGTTTGCCTTTCGCGAGCAAAAGCTCTGCCGACTGAGCTACCCAAGTACTACTCACGACCCTTCGTTACAGATGTACCTCCATCAGTACATCGTCGCCTACCTACCAAACGTTCCAGAAGATCTCCGGTGAAGTTTGCAAGACTAGCCGTCCTGAACGAACGGATACTGCGAAAGTGGCTTAGTCATAGCCTGGGGGATCTTTCCAGAACGAAATTTTGACTCTGCAGCAGACAAGTGCTCTACCGATTTTTCTTTTTTTTTTTTATCGGGAGCGGTCGCCTTACCTTCTTTTGATACTGAGTACGGAAGAAAAGAAAAAAAATACGTTAGGGAACGCTTCCACAACTCGCAGCATGTGGCGTCGACACTCCACAAGCGCAGCAGCCTCCCAATTTTTTTCGAGTTTAGAGGTCTGCCCCCCTCCCCTCCCCCACCTTCACCACCACCGCCGTCATGGTGCATCGTCACAGTGTTTTTTTTAATTTCAACACAAATTAAATATCAACAATTGCAACGGAGCCATAAGGCAAAAATTATGACATAATGTGAACCATGAACAGCCGTCTTGCCCGCTGGGAACACCTTACCGAAGATGGCGGCTAGTAAGAGACGGTTGTCATTTCAACAGTCATCACCAGGCGTCAACTGTCGGAGTGTCCGGTGCCGCTACACACAGTCAGAGACTGTTTCTGTTATCGTATGGATATCGAGGAAACATCACGTCTACAATTCAACTTCTCACAACTGGCACATCCAAGCTGGGCGGTGGGCCCTTGAACGATGATCCCAAATAGTTAGCAAAAAGTTTCCAATATTCCATTCTGTTTGTTAAGATCATGAACTCGTCCATCATGTGGCGCCAGAAATCGAGGTCTTCCTTTTCGCCGTTGCGGTACATGTAATGTATCGCCATTCCCTTCAGCCGACTGACCGCACTCATCCGGGTCATCGGGAACTAGACGGCGTCGGGATGAAAGATGCCCATGGGCACAGTCGAAACAAAGTGACGGCGTAGAAGGAAAGCCAGTATCTGGCGGACCGGTTTCCGTTCGTATGCGGGCCACAGTTCAGTCTATTTCGCACAACGTCGCGCAAAGGGGGCACATGGGATCATCAGTTACGTGAATAGACTGGAGCCTTCGCCGGATCGAAAATTTCTCGTTAGTGACCACATACCACGCCGACTGCACGAGACTGAACAGGAAGGGCTTGTCGACGGCTCTCCATACCCGCGTCCAGTCAGGATAAGTTGAGAAAGGTTTCCATTTTTCGGCCGTATGGCTAAGGACTGTACCATAAGGTCGGTGAGCATTGGTGACTAAATCTGCTGGGACTTCAAATAGTAGCTAAAACACTTGCACATTTTGTATTCCCAGTACAGCACGTTCAAATGTTACCACACCCACGTTTCCGTCATAGTGGCAAAGCGGTAACCTTCCGTCGAGGGGCGTAGAAATTTCTCACAGACTTCATCGACAGTGAACTTGAGTATACAATGCTGCTGGCGATAGTCAAGTGGATACCCAGCAGCTTCTTTGGATCAGTGTGTATCATATCTCGCATAAATCTCACCACTTCGTGGGCCTTCAGCCCGGAGTACGTTGCGTCAAACTGCAGCTCGATCGTGGTTTCACGATACGAAAGAACCATCGCATGTCAGGAACGTAGCTACGACACCCGACGCCAGCGCGATGGCGCGGTAAACAACAACATATCCAGAAACGAGACACGGAACGGCCTGAACGTACCGCACCGTTTCACAGCCAATGGCCGGCTGGACTGAGCTACCCACGCACGACTCACGATCCGTCCTCACAGCTGTACTTTAGTCAGTAAGCCGTCTCCTACCATCCAGCCTTGCGTAGCTCAGTCGGTAGAGCACGTGCCCGCGAAAGGCAAAGTTCCCGAATTAGAGTCTCGATTTGCCGCACAGTCTTAATCTGACAGGAAGTTTGTTATCAGTACATACTCAGCTACAGAGTTAAAACTTCGTTCTGGAAACAGAGTTAGTGCTACCAAGAGAAGAAAAATGTTTGTATGAGTTCCTGAGCTACTTCTATTCCTGAATTATATGTTGTCCAAAATTTGTTTCTTTAATTCCACTCGATGATCACAAAATTTGTCGTGAGAGTATCGATTTCAATTTGCAGTGTCCATCTTCAGATCTGTTTAAAACATACAAAGCGCTATATTATTTGTGTCTTCTAGTGAGATACCGGCAGAGAAATTACAAAAAATGGCCTTAAATAGCGGGAGCAGCTTGTGATGTTCCTTCTTCGTCAGTAATTACACTTCCCATTTTCGATGATAGATTGTTTCATCATTAGTGTTATTTAGTGATCAGTTGTGTGAAGTTCATTAAGCATGATGGATTGTTACGCGGTACTGTCAGTCGGACGTCATTACAGTCTGAATGGGGCGTAGCCTCTGTGTGGACGCAACTGCCTGGTGGAGCGGTTGATGTATTTTCCTGGCCAGCAGGACAGAGATCCCAGTTGTGGTGGAAAAAGGGGCTTCTGCATGTCAAGAGGAGGACTACCTGAATTATTTTGAAGCTCACGATTTCATGCTGGTGGTTCAGAATGGTTCAAATGGCTCTGAGCACTATCAGACTTAACATCTGAGGTCATCAGTCCTCTAGAACTTAGAACTACTTTAACCAAACTAACCTAAGGACATCACACACATCTATGCCCGAGGCAGGATTCGAACCTGCGACAGTAGCGGTTGATACAGACATTTAGAAATTTTTCAGGTCAGAATAGTTTTGCGGGAGTGAGTCCTAGACTTTGAGCTCTGGCAGACCCTAGAGATTTTGTGTTTCTCTCAGTGGTTTACTGTTATGTAAATAGTTTAAGGCAGTTGTAAATTTTAATATTGCGCTGCATTTATTGTTTCCAATTGTGTGACGAAATTGTTACGAATTTTTCACAATAGTATTAGTGATTAATAAAATGCGGTGTTTGGTGTGACTTCGTGATGATTAATATTCTGCACCTTGTTTTCGTGAAATAATGCACATCTGTATAAACTTCTTTTCAGCATTTTATTCTGTGTAAATATTCTGCTTGTTCTATTGAACTATATTTTTTGATCTGCTGATTTAACTATTGTTCAACTGATGTATGAGTTTTATCCATGTAACTCTGCTTTCGCATATTTGTGCTAATGTTTATGGAATAATAACTTGGCTCTAATTTTAACAATCTGGTTTAGCGCTCAGCATGCTCCTGACTATTTCTTCCCTACGTCAATTACTCATGTATTATATATCTTCATTTCAATTACTTCTCTGTGCCAATAAAAGGTTTGAGGAATATTTAACTGTGTTGGTGTTTGGGCTTAAAAGCGACGGTGCACGATTGCCTCCTATTAACTTCAGCGAGCAATGATAAAATTTTAGGTCGTGTATTGACCTTACGAAGCTGCTAGGTCGAGTCTTAGCTGTATTGTGCCGTCTTGATACTAGCCGAACTACAACACGGTGAAACAGATTCTGGAATAGTATACCGAATACTTGGACGTTTCCAGTAGCAGATGTAAACTCAGATTACAATTTAGTGATGATGAAGAGTAGGCTGAAGTTTAAGAGCACTGTCACAAACGGTAAGTGTGTAAGTAAGTGAGATACTGAAGAGCTGACGAAAAATGGACCTTTCAAGTTCTGAGCATGCGGAAACTGTGATAATTAATAGCACAATAGACAGTTCAGTTATCGAGGAAGAAAGATCTCTAAACAGGAGATCACAGAAATTGGACAGACAACTATAAATATAGAGATAGTAACTGCAATGTAACCTCAGGTAAATGAAGAAATACTTCATTTGATCGACCAAAGAGGGAAGTACAGTACCGTGCAGGAAAAGGCAGGAATGCAGCAGTTAAAGTCACTAGGAATGAAATTAATACAAACTGCGAAGAGAACTTGCTGCACGAAAAGAGTGAAGAAATTGTAAAGGAAGTTCTCGTTGAAATAACAGATTTAGTTTGTAAGAAAGTAAAACAAGCATCCGATGACATTAAAAGCGTCACTAATGCCGCACTACTTGAAAGATTTAACAATAATGCCTTCTCTCACTCTAGACGAAGATTGTTTTATCGACTGACACACTGGTTTGACGGTAGGTAGTTTTAAAGTTCCCTTCGGCGTGAATTCATGTTGGGTTTCATCCATCACCCATTTGTTCCATTCCTCTCTCACATACACTTTAAATATTTTATTTATCGAGCCATCAGTAGGTTGCGATAAACCAAACATAGGAATTTTTATATTAATTTCGAGAATAAAAGACGCACCTGAATTTTGGAGGCAATTTTTCGAAGTGAAGAAGAAAGTGAGTCGTATATTCCGTAAAATAGGGTATGTGGAAAGAGTACACTGAAGACCTCTAAGGGAGGGAGGAACTCTCTGATGACGTGATAGAAAGGCAGTTGGGAATTCACTATGAGAATTTAACAAAAATGGCTCTGAGCACTATGAGACTTAACAGCTGTGGTCATCAGTCCCCTAGAACTTAGAACTACTTAAACCTAACTAACCTAAGGACATCACACACATCCATGCCCGAGGCAGGATTCGAACCTGCGACCGTAGCAGTCGCACGGTTCCGGACTGCGCGCCTAGAACCGCGTGACCACCGCGGCCGGCGGAGGGAGAGTTTAACAGAGTTTTGAAAGACTCAGTTACATGAAACAGGAGGGAGAAATATTTTTTCGGAATTTCTAAATTTATTGGACGACGAACCTACTGTTGAAGTTGGTGTTTAGTGTGTATGATGCCTGAGATATACCATCAGAATTTAGGTATAATATCATCCACATAATCCCGAAGATAGTAAATATAGATACATACGAGAACTACAACACAATTAGCTTAACACTTCATAAATACAAGTTACTGACTATAATAGTATGCAGGAGAATCCAAACGGAGATTGAGGACTGTTAGCTGTCTATCAGTTTGGCTTTACAAAAAGAAAAGCTACCACTTAGGCAGTTCTCACGTTGCACTTGATGCTGGAAACAAGGCTTGTGAAAAATGAAGACATCGTCATAGGATTTGTCCAGCTAAGAAATGATTTGTGAATGTAAAAGCAACAATAAGAAGGAATGATAAAGGAAAGTGTTCGGAGTAAAAAGTGTGTAAATTATCAAATTATGGATGCAGTATTTCTCCTTTACAGCTCTATCTGCGCATCGAAGAAACAATGATGGGAATAAAATAAACGTTCAGGAGATATATTAACGTACAGGGTGAAAGAATATCAATGACAAGACGATCAGTGGGAAGTGAGAAAAATTGCCGGACCTGTTGCCTGGAATGAACAAATCACTGAGCGCAGAATGTGGACTGAGAGTAAACAAAAGAAAGACGAATGTAATGATGAGCAGAAGAAATGAAATAAGCGATAAGCTTAGGATCTAAATTGGCGGCAAAGTAGTGGAACTGTGCTACCTAAGAAGCAAAATAATGCATAAGGATGTGAAAAGTAAAGTATCATAGGCAAGGAGAGATTTGCTGGCCAAAAGTATTCTACCACAACAATCAAAATCCTTGAGGAATAAATCTCTGAGGGAATGTTCGATTGAAACACAGCATCGTATGGCAATGAAACATGGACACTGGGAAAAGGGGGAAAGAAGAGAATCGAAATATTTCACATGTGATATTATGGAAGCATGTTGAACCTCATATGGACTGACTGTTTATGAGGAGGTTCTCTGCAGAAATGTCGAGAAAAAAATGTTTGGAGATAGCTAAGTAGAAGACGGTACGTATTGACAAGATGTGTTAAGACATTATGGAATAACTTTCCCGGTATTTGTGAGAGCTGTTGAAGACAAAAACAGTACAGTTAAACGGAAACCGGAGTAGAACCAATAAATTATGGAAGATTTTTTTATAAGGTTTTCTCTGAGCTGAATAGTTCGTCCTAACCTGCGTCCGTAGCGGTCGCGCGGTTCCAGACTGTAGCGCCTAGAACCGCTCGGCCACCCCGGCCGGCCGGAATTATAAGTCTAAACTTTGAAACTGTATATTATGCTGATATTTTATACTGATAATATATGTAATAGATGCATCGACTGAAGTACTGTGCACTGTGCTACCTTACATTGTACAGTAGGCTTATCGTTTCATTCTTTACTGAAACTGATGACAAAAGAGAATGAACCTCTTTGGCAGATTATAACCATCTGCTAGAATTGTACTCAAAGACAGGGACTTTGCCTTTTGCAGGGTAATGCTCTACCGACTGAGCTAAGAAATACGAGTGCTCACATCTTCCCCTCCGCCATTACCTTCTGTCTTGATCTTCCAGACATTTCTTCCAAGATTTGCTAGTTCCACAAGGCAAGCAGCAGGGCGTCTGTGAGGTCGGGAAGGTAGGAGATGAGGTACTGGCGGAAGTGCAACTGTGAAGGCAGAAGATGAGTAGTGCTTCGATAGCTCAGTAAGTAAAGAACTTCTCCACGAAAGATAAAGTTTCCAGTTTCGAGTGTCGGTGGAACACTCAGGAAGTTTCAAGTCAGCACACGCTCAGCAACAGAGTGAAAATTCATCCTGGCAAAAATAGAATGGTTGGATGCGAGTATCAAGTTTATCCCTGCTAGTCGGAGGCTCTGCCGACTTGGCAGCATCTGCTGAGTGCACACATCCCTGCGGGAATACGAGTCGGTGGTGGCGCGTGGATAATTATTCAAGTTAGACCGAAGCCAGTCCAGTCTATCATAAACGCCGGGCGATTTTCGCTTTTGGTTGAGTAATAGCCTCCAATTAGGATCTGCTTGTCTTAATGCTTTGTAACAGTACAAAAGGATAAAGCTGCAGTACATACTGTGTACTAAAAGCAAAGAGCATATCGAAAGAATTAGAGGCCACAGTAGAGATATGTTTAATTTTTAAACCATCAGAAACATCTTTCGATAGGTAGCATCAGTAGTTTATTAGCTACTCGTGTCTCCGTTTCTCAAACTCACCAACAAACTGTTTCCTGTAGATCGCATAACGCCCTGCGCTGTGTCTTATCGCAGTTCATCTTTTCATTAGTAATCCGATAACATGTTCGACTGCACATATTCGTTGCAGAGCTGACGATATGGTAAGTATCACTAGTGAATCCAATATATTTCTCTGTTGTGACCGTTCAGCAAATGGTGAGGTTGTTTCCACCGCTCGCAACTAATGAAATTAGCTCTGGAGAATTAAAATTGCAACAACACCTATGCACCAAGTGACAAACGTCAAATAGACATGAATATGGGTGCTCAAATAATTAACAATTGGGCCAAACCTCATAACGTAAGTGCAAGTAACGCCATCTACGTTCTATGTATACTGGAACATTACACAGTGGGTTCATCATTTACAAATCGCATTTGAATCTTGGTTGTTATGAGAAATTTCTACCAGTACGTGTCAAATTCGATAATCACATGTTCGATCCCTATCGACACTGGCATTCTGTTTCGTGATATTGCTGCTCGCGTTTGTCAAGTTTCCACGACTCCCATGCTAAACAAAATAATTAAATTTTTATAGTAAAAATATTTCTCTTTATATGTTCTTACTAAGGCCATCCAAGTCAAAACACGCGTACTGGATCTCAACGGCCTCGTGCGAAATGCAACAGAGGACAGACATATAGTTCGCTCGACCGTACAAGACCGTGGCTACGTCCTGTACATGAGCCAGGAAATGTGCCGGTCTACAGCCTAGACAAGTATCCGTGCAGATAGCGCAACGACGCTGTAACAACGTGGACTGCCAGGACGTAGACCACTGGTGCGGGCATGGGGGAGGCGAGCCGACAGTAGTGTGCGAAGCGGCAACAGTGGACACAGCAGTGGCCCCACGTCGTCAGTTCTGACGACTCCTGGTTCTGCAAACAGCATAACGGTGGACGTCTCTGTCTGCGAGGCTTCGAGGCGACGAACGTTGCCGGATTACATTCGCCATGATTATATCAGCCCAACACCAGGAGTGTTAGAATCGATATCATACATAGTAATTTGGACAAAAGGTATTACGATGTTTATAACTTATAATGCCACTGCAAGTGCCCTATCTTTGAGACCTTAATGAAGTTATCTTTTAAATGTCATCTTTCAACAAGGTAATGCAAATCTGCACTTTCCACACATTGTTCCGACATACGCCGATAAAGATGGTATTCGAATGTTGCTGTGTAACCTGTATATTCTCCAAATCTCTTGATAATGATGATGATGATGAAGTCCCATCCTCCTTGGCAGAGCGTAGGGGAACGATGCGGGAGACCCGCACCGCCGTACTAGGCAAGGTCGTATTGGAGTTGGTTTACCATTGCCTTCAAATTGGTTCAAATGGCTCTGAGCACTATGGGACTTAACATCTATGGTCATCAATCCCCTAGAACTTAGAACTACTTAAACCTAACTAACCTAAGGACATCACACAACACCCAGCCGTCACGAGGCAGAGAAAATCCCTGACCCCGCCGGGAATCGAACCCGGGAACCCGGGCGTGGGAAGCGAGAACGCTACCGCACTACCACGAGATGCGGGCTTACCATTGCCTTCCTCCACCCGTAACGGGGATGAATGATGATGATGAAGACGGCACAGCAACACCCAGTCATCTCGACGCAGGTGAAAATCCCTGACCCTACCGGGAATCGAACCGGGGACCCCGTGCTCAGGAAGAGAGAACGCTACCGCGAGACCATGAGCTGCAGTCCAAATCTCTTACGGACTGAAAACATTTAGTCACAGGTCGTCGAGAGACTGACAAGCAACCACTCGTCAGCCGCTACGAACGATGAACTCTCACATAAAGTCGAGCGTGTCTGTCATCCAAGCTCAGTTTAACGTAATGTCCAACCGGATTTGAGTCATCTTTGCTGCCACAGTGGCACTTCTCTAGACTAATTTTCAAACACTGTTTTTCCCATATCGCCTACAAATTTAATCACGTGTTCTCCCTACCATACTGTCTACAAACAGTGTACTTTATCTGCTGTCTCTCTTCATGTAGGAATTACACTGCCTGAAAAAACAATTGAAGCAGCCAGAAGAGATGGTCGCATGTCAATATACACGTAACCAACATCTGCAGGTTTGTTAATTATTAAAGTTACAATTCCCGTGAGAGATAGGACTGCCACCAGAGTGCATTAGCGTTGTTCATGGTTAACGTTGTCACCAGGCATGAGGGACGTAAATAGCGTCAGATGCTGAATGATCACTCTGAAGGATCTGATAGTGTTTGATGGGGTCTTACTGTAAGTTCCAATATGCAGATTTGTGGGGCCTTCGAATATGACAGTGGTTTGATATTGGACAGCATTGGAAAGTGACGGGAGCATACTCGTCCTCAAGTTTCTAGTCGAGCATGTGTGATCACCAGAAGAGAGAATCACTGTATTGCACTTCGTAACACCTTCACATCTTCGCCTGCCATCCGAGAATAAGTAATGGATTTCCTGCAACATTCCGCGTCTCCTCGCACCATTTGTCGGAGGCTAGCAGCAGCGGGAAAAGGGAATTACCATACTATCCTTATGCTGCCTTTAACGCTACAGCACAAACGGCTGTGTTTGGAGTAGTATTGCGACTGGAAGGCATTGACTGCGGATGCATGTGTCACATTGTGTTCAGGTCCAATCCTCCACTAACATCTATGACCATCGTTGGCGAGTATGGCGCGATCTGGGAGAGGTTCCATTGTTCCAGTGCTTACAGCAGTGTTACTCTTGGCTTCTTGGCTTCATGCTGGAGGGAGCCGTCAGCATCACTGGGGTCACAGGTGATTGTGATTGAGGGAACTCTGAAGGCACAACGTTACGTCAAGGAGACCATAGGTCCTCGTGTGTTACCTCCCACTTCACAGTATAATGCTACCGTTTTTCAACAATCCGCGCTCACACATTGCACATGTGTCTATGAACTGTATACGATATGTTAAGATATTGCAGTGGCCATCAAATTCCCGATATCTCTGATGGAACGCGTGTGCTACTAGCTCAGACGTCAACTCTGTCTCAGTTCTAGTACCCAGCATATCAAGGGCCAGTTACAGCAGCTTTTGGCTATCTTCCTCAAGAGAGGATACAACGTCTTTATTCCCAACCGAATCTGTGCATGTATCCAGGACAGACGGATAAGAGGGTGCGCCATTATACAAATTACTGAGTCAAAATTTCCCAAATATTTATAAGCTTCACTCAAATTTGTGATTACTGAAATGACATCACATACCCTCTCAACCCGTGAAGTACTATTTCCTTTCCTCCTTCCTTTCTGGGTGCTGCACTTCTTTTCTCAGACAGTGTATGATGACCAGAAAATTCAATGGTGTACACGTCTGAATTCTAAGTAAAGTAAATTTGCATTTATTGAACTAAAGAAATCGAGCTTCCTTATAACATCCGCCAGCTTGGTTGTCCGTACATGGAAATCCTATGTATTAATTCTGTAACCGGATATAACGCAATTACGCTAGGGCTGATCCACCGCATATTTCTAAGAGCAGTCTAATTGGCTTTTACATCAGGAAAAGGGAAAAAAATACGATTTAACGTCATCTCAGCGAGGAGGTCATTACGGACATAGCACAAGCTAGATCTAATCAAGGTTGAGTGAAAAACCCCTCATCGCGGTATTGACCTTATGCTGAAAACCTAAATCTAGAAGCTGGATGGGAATCTGTACCAACGAAGAAAAGATTTAAATGCTTGTCATGGGGAATGGAAAGAGCAGTAGTTGTAGTTTAGATTTGTAGAGCAATTACGTAAAAAGAACACACATCAAAAAGGTTTGCATCGCCTCAATTCCGAGAGTTTCGGAACCTGTACAAAACATTGCAGTAGAAATCAACATAAACATCATTTCCGCCATTTTTATTGCTCATGAAAACCACACATTGCATTTTGTACCACCATACAGCGAGACCTTCAGAGTTGGTCGTTCAGATCGCTGTACACACCGGTACCTCTAACACCCAAAAGATCGTCCTCTTGCATTGATGCATGCATGTATTCGTCATGACATACTATCCACAAGTTCATCAAGGCACTGTTGCTCCAGATTGTCCCATTCCTCAGCGATTCGGCGTATCCCTCAGAGTGGTTGGTGAGCCACATCGTCCATAAACAGCCCTTTTCAATCTATCGCAGGCATGTTCGATGTGGCTCATATCTGGAGAACATGCTGGCCACCCTAGTCGAGCGATGTCGTTATCCTGAAGGAAGTCATTCACAAGATGTGCACGATTGGGGCGCAAATTGTCGTCTATGAAGACGAATGCCTCGCCAATATGCTGTCGATATGGTTGTACTATCATTCAGAGGATGGCATTCCCGTAACGTGCAGACGTTATGGCGTCTCCCATGACCACTAGCGGCGTACGTCGGCCCCACATAATGCCACCCCGAAACAGCAGGAGACCTCCACCTTACTGCACTCGGTACACAGTGTATCTAAGGTGTTCAGCCTGACCGGGTTGCCTCCAAACACGTCTCTGATGATTGTCTGGTTGGAGGCAAATGCGATACTCATCGATGAGGAGAACGAGATGCCAAGTGGTCCATTCGGCATGCTGTTGGTCCCATCTGTAACGCGCTGCATGGTGTCATGGCTGCCAAGATGGACCTCACCATTGACGTCAGAAGCGAAGTTATGCATCAAGCAACCTATTGCGCACAGTTTGAGTCGCAACACGACGTCCTGTAACTGCACGAGAAGCATTATTCAACATGGTGGCGTTGCTGTCAGGGTTCCTCCGAGCCATAATCCGTAGATAGAGGCCCTTTGGTGGCCTGAGCGAGACAGTTCCTGTTTCTCTGTATCTCCTCCATGTCCAAACAGCATTGCTTTGGTTCCCTCCGAGACGCCTGGACACTTCCTTTGTTGAGAGCCGTTTCTGGCACAAAGTAACAATGCGGACGCGATTGAACCGGCATTGTTGAACTACAGACACCACGAGCCGTGTACCTTCTTCCTGGTGGAATGACTGGAGCCGACCAGCTGTCGGACCCCCTCCATCAAATAGGCGCTGCTCATGCATGGTCGTTTGCATCTTTAGGTGGGTTTAGTGACATCTCTGAACAGTCAAAGGGATAGTGTCTATCATCAGGAGTTCTGGGAACTGGGGTGATGCAAACTTTTTTTTGATGTGTGTACTTTGTACTTACATGAACTCTAGTGTAAGACAGTTGACTGAATGACCGGTGTGTCTTTTCCTTGTATTACCATTTTTAACGTAAACTCCAGCATGTGAACGTGTTACGTTACCTGTGTGCATGAATATATACGATGAGTCACGTATGACGTAAAACCCATTTTATTCCGTGAACGCATACGCATATCGAATCGCGGTTTTCGGCAAATGTTTGAGCTTCGAGGGGAACGTATGTTTTTGTTTGTTTAATGTTTTTTGTGCTGGTATCAACTGAGATACTGTAATAAGTGCGTTTTTAAATATAACCATATACTTTTCATAGCTGCAATAGATAGCTCTTGAGAAGACTGTTACAGTGATATAGCGTCTTTTAATGTTGATTTTGAAACCTGTCGAAAAAGTTCGAGAAATGTCCTAGAAAGTGAAACCACGGTAGCCGGAAACGGCATCTGTGGTGCAAACGCTGCCAAGTATGCGTCTTGGACCAGGCTGCGTAGTTGTACACCGTAAGGTAGGCCTGCGCTACGAGAATAAAGCTCCATTACTTCTTGTGAACTAACTTACGATCTAGATACAGGTTCACCAGCGGATGTTGCATATGGAGTAGCTTATCACACAGGGTACTTAGGAAAATATTTCACATTTTTGTATCTTCCCGGATTTACGTGGGCTGAAACAGAGAAATCAACCATGCATTCTTCAAAAATGAAGAGGTCTTATACGTTGCAAGAAACAGCTACTGTATTAAATATCTAAATATTAGGAGGAGGATTTGACCAACCTTTTGCTGTAGATGGCTGTTTGCTTCTTAGAGGTACGATTCATGCTGTCAGACAACTGACTCTGCCTAACACTGCTCTAAATTATGTCATATGGGATGCCTTCATTGAACTAAATATCATATTAAGATACCTTGGTGACCACCTGTACACCCCAAAACAAATATTCTAACTAACAAAACGTCGTTTGATGCTGGAGGTAAGCGCGTAATTACAGTGCTACTGGCTATGGACAATACACGCTGTCGACTTATTTGACATTGCAATGCAGTTTCGTGCACAAGTAAACGAAATAAACAATGATTTGGTAACCAGCTAAATCATATAACATAAATTTTGTCTTAAAAAAATAACTTTATTCTTACATAAGCATGTGTTCAAACTGTTGACCATGGACTGAAAGCAACATTTGCAATCGCCGTTCGAAAGAACGATGAACAGATATAATTACAGTGGATGATATGGTTGAGTATGCACTGGCGATTCGACGACACATATCGTCTGGCGTAGTTGGGACTTCATCATAGACTGCATCTTTGACAGCTCCCCAAAGAAAGAAATCAAGGGGAGTCAAATCGGGGGACTCACAGGCCATTTGACAACAGAACTTTGTCCTTTCCAACGTCTACGAATGTTCTCATTCAGTAATTGCGTTGCAACACTGGACTCGTGATCTGGACAACCGTTGCGTTGCAGCCACATGCACTGTCGAATCTCCAGCGGCGCCTCACCTAGGAGAACCGGCAGAATGTTCGTCAGAAAGCATGCGTACGAATGTTCATTGGGACACCTGAGATGAAATAAGATCCCACAATGTAATTTCCTGTGATGGCGCACCATACGTGTATGCTCCAAGGCCGTTGCTCTTGCACCTGACGAAGCCAGCGTACATTTTCGGCTGCCCGGTAGTGCATGTTATGCAAATTTACATTAGTGTGCTCAGTAATCGTTGCTTCATCTTTGAAGAGCACACAGTGGAAAAACGTAGGGGTCGTCTCTCAGTTGCTGAAGGCCAAACCGACGAAATTCTGTACGACGTTCGAAATCACTGTCGTCAAGTGCCTGATGTAGTGACAGATGAGAAGGATGGAAATTCGGTCGATGCAGGATGCGATTGACACTCGTCTGGCTGATTCCACATTCCTTGGCAATATGTCTCGTACCACTGTGCGAATTCACTAATTTCGTAGGCAGTACAGCTCCTTCGTGTTCTCTGTCAGTTGCAGTCTTCTTTCTTGTCCTGTTTTTGATGTTCAAGCAGCCTGTCTGCACTAGCGTCCTAATGAATCGTGCAATTGCCTGACACGTCGGACATTGGCAATCCAGATATATAGCCCTGCACCGCTGTATTGTTTTACGGCATTTCTTACGTTTACCATATAAAAGTTGTGTATCCAACTTCTCCTCACAGGTGTACATGTCTACACGCAAAAATTGTTCGAGCAAAACTGAGCGCCCTACAGTGCAGACAAGTAAAAAGGCAAATGTGTTGACATTCTGACACAGTGTACCTCGAGAGCTACGGCTGGTGGTGTCTGCACACCTATCGCAGATTCTCGGCACCGTGCTCTCAAATTCTAGGACATTTCTCGAATTTTTAAGACAGTTTTCAATGTCAACATTAACAAAGGCTGTAATTGTCTTCTCAAGAGCTGCCGAATGCAGTTGCAAAAGGGTATACGGTTCCATTTAAAAATGTACTTGCTTCGATAGCTCCCTTGATACCAGCAATAAGGAACATCAACCGAATAAAAAAATACGTACCCCTCGAAGCTCTAACATTTTCCAAAAATCGCATTTTGATACGTGTTACCGCTCACGAGATGAAAGGGGTGTTAACGTATTACGTGACTCACCCTGTGAGGGGTTTAGTATTTTTCCCAGACACTGGCTCATAGTCTACTGGCCAGGAACTTCCCAGCACTACCTCACGTCGCCGTTCTTCCGCCAAACATTTGAGATTAAAACACCGCTTGGATTGCACAGAGCTACTCATGGCCGATGGCACCTCATTAGCGTTTGTTATCGAGTTTTATTGCGGGCGCTAGTAGACGGAGTAGAGTGGGAAATGTATATTCCACCATCCACCTGTAGGTACTGAATTGAAAGGTCGATGATTAATAGTTCAGTCAAAAAGTGAAAGAAAGCATTTCAGATGTGCTTCTGGGGGAAAATGCTGACGATTAGACGGGTAGATCGAATAAATAATGAGGAGGTACTGAATCTAATTTGGAAAAAATAAATTTCAGTTAATAGGAAACTTCCTAAGGCATAAGGAATCGACAGGTTGTTAATTAAAGGAAGCGGGAGGATGGAGGGGGGGGGGAGGGGGGACAAGGGTTAAAAATTGGAGACAGAGGCCTGTCTATGGTAGAATGTTCGCTTATTTGGCATATTGATTCGATGTAGCCCGTTTGGTAGCAGAATTCGCGGAATGATACGAGAATTGTACCTGACTCGACGAGGATCGCGATCGTGAATGCTTCTGCTTTGCTGAACGGTTTGGGAAAGATCTAGTCACACTAGAAAAATTGACACGGTCCTGAACGATACCTGTAGGAGGCTAACCGTTTTCAAAATGAGCGCAGACAGTCTCGACCGCAAAAAACATTTCTTTTGTAGTAATCGTTTTCGTCAGTTTTTGATCATCTTCAGATCTCATACCATGATGGTCGGCAGTAGCGGCCGGCCGCTGTGGCCGAGCGGTTATAGGCGCTTCAGTCCGGAACCGCGCTGCTGCTACGGTCGCAGGTTCAAATCCTATCTCGTGCATGTGTGTGATGTCGTTAGGGTAGTTAGGTTTAAGTAGGTCAAGGGGACTGATGATCTCAGATGTTAAGTTCCACCGTACCTAGAGCCATTTGAACCAATTTGAATTCGGCGGTAGAGGTGAATGGAGCAGGTGTTGTAGTTCCACGAACGTCAACTGCTCGTGGAGTTATAACAACTGCTCCATTCACCGCCTTCGCCTACCATTATGATGTTCGGTCTGAAGATGGCCAAAAACCAATTACCCCAGAATAAATGTTTTTTTTCCGTCGACACTGTTTTTGCACATTTTGAAAGTACTTTTTGCCAGGTACTGTTCTCCACGAGAAATGTTCTCAAAAATTACATATTACGGGCTGCCTGATACCAGCTGAGTGGACCATTTATATTCATTATCGTGTATAGTCCCACCAAATGTCCATTCCTGAGCTTGAAAGAAAGAAACAAATAGATAAATGACCGGCGTCACCCGCTACACAACCATCAACCCGTGCCCAAAAAGCTTAAATCCAGAACCAACTGAAACTTTCATAAAACCATTATGGCAAGAAGAATATATAGAAGCTGTTATTACAGAGCAAGCTCAACCCCAGGGCTCCCATCTAGACTGGCGACGCTGGAAAAGGTTGAATCGACTTTTGTACGTGGCAGGGGCGATGAAAAAAAATTATGAAAAGGTGGGGCTACACAGTCACCGATAGGTCTGAGTGTGGTGAAATACAAACAATGAAACAACCTCTAAAATGCCCGTTAGTGAATGCACCTAGAGAGTGCGCCTGCATTAGGACTTTATCGAGAAGTCTGCAGCCTATAGCGAATCCTGAATGAGCGAAATACGATATATCTTACAATTTTCATGAGGTATTGACTCATATGTTTTATAAACGTACCCATCTTGCATTTTAAATTGTATACACTACTGGCCATTAAAATTGCTACACCAAGAAGAAATGCGGATGATAAACGGGTATTCTTTGGACAAATATATTATACTAGAACTGACATGCGATTACATTTTCACGCAATTTGGGTGCATAGATCCTGAGAAATCAGTACCCAGAACAACCACCTCTTGCCGTAATAACGGCCTTAATACGACTGGGCATTGAGTCAAACAGAGCGTGGATGGCGTATACAGGTACAGCTCCCCATGCAGCTTTAACACGATACCACAGTTCATCAAGAGTAGTGACTGGCATATTCTGACGAGCCAGTTGCTCGGCCACCATTGACCAGACGTTTTCAGTTGGTGAGAGATCTGGAGAATGTGCTGGCCAGGGCAGCAGTCGAACATTTTCTGTATCCAGAAAGGGCCGTACAGGGCCTGCAACATGAGGTCGTGCATTATCCTGCTGAAATGTAGGGTTTCGCACGGATCGAATGCAGGGTAGAGCCACGGGTCGTAACACTTCTGAAATGTAACGTCCACTGTTCAAAGTGCCGTCAATGCGAACAAGAGGTGACCGAGACGTGTAACCAATGGCACCCCATACCATCACGCCGGCTGATACGCCAGTATGGTGATGACGAATACACGTTTCCAATGTGCGTTCACGGCGATGTCGCCAAACACGGATGCGACCATCATGATGCTGTAAACAGAACCTGGAGTCATACGAAAAAATGACGCTTTGCCATTCGTGCACCCAGGTTCGTCGTTCAGTATCCATCGCAGGCGTTCCTGTCTGTGATGCAGCGTCAAGGGTAACCGCAGCCATGGTCTCCGAGCTGATAGTCAATGCTGCTGCAAACGTCGTCTAACTGTCATCTCGACTGCTAGTGATACGAGGCCGTTGGGATCCAGCACGGCGTTCCGTATTACCATCCTGAACCCACCGATTCCATATTCTGCTAACAGTCATTGGATCTCGACAACGCGAGCAGCAATCTCGCGATACGATAAACCGCAATCGTGATAGGCTACAATCTGACCTTTATCAAAGTCGGAAACGTGATGGTACGCATTTCTCCTCCTTACACGAGGCATCACAACAACGCTTCACCAGGCAACGCCGGTCAACTGCTGTTTGTGTATGAGAAATCGGTTGGAAACTTTCCTGATGTCAGCACGTTGTATGTGTCACCACCGGCGCCAACCTTGTGTGAATGCTCTGAAAAGCTAATCATTTGCATATCACAGCATCTTCTTCCTGTCGGCTAAATTTCGCGTCTGTAGCACGTCATCTTCGTGGTGTAGCAATTTTAATGGCCAGTAGTGTATTTGGCTTTTTTCAGTTGCTATATACACTCCTGGAAATTGAAATAAGAACACCGTGAATTCATTGTCCCAGGAAGGGGAAACTTTATTGACACATTCCTGGGGTCAGATACATCACATTATCACACTGACAGAATCACAGGCACATAGACACAGGCAACAGAGCATGCACAATGTCGGCACTAGTAAAGTGTATATCCACCTTTCGCAGCAATGCAGGCTGCTATTCTCCCATGGAGACGATCGTAGAGATGCTGGATGTAGTCCTGTGGAACGGCTTGCCATGCCATTTCCACCTGGCATCTCAGTTGGACCAGCGTTCGTGCTGGACGTGCTGACCGCGTGAGACGACGCTTCATCCAGTCCCAAACATGCTCAATGGGGGACAGATCCGGAGATCTTGCTGGCCAGGGTAGTTGACTTACACCTTCTAGAGCACGTTGGGTGGCACGGGATACATGCGGACGTGCATTGTCCTGTTGGAACAGCAAGTTCCCTTGCCGGTCTAGGAATGGTAGAACGATGGGTTCGATGACGGTTTGGATGTACCGTGCACTATTCAGTGTCCCCTCGACGATCACCAGTGGTGTACGGCCAGTGTAGGAGATCGCTCCCCACACCATGATGCCGGGTGTTGGCCCTGTGTGCCTCGGTCGTATGCAGTCCTGATTGTGGCGCTCACCTGCACGGCGCCAAACACGCATACGACCATCATTGGCACCAAGGCAGAAGCGACTCTCATCGCTGAAGACGACACGTCTCCATTCGTCCCTCCATTCACGCCTGTCGCGACACCACTGGAGGCGGGCTGCACGATGTTGGGGCGTGAGCGGAAGACGGCCTAACGGTGTGCGGGACCGTAGCCCAGCTTCATGGAGACGGTTGCGAATGGTCCTCGCCGATACCCCAGGAGCAACAGTGTTCCTAATTTGCTGGGAAGTGGCGGTGCGGTCCCCTACGGCACTGCGTAGGATCCTACGGTCTTGGCGTGCATCCGTGCGTCGCTGCGGTCCGGTCCCAGGTCGACGGGCACGTGCACCTTCCGCCGACCACTGGCGACAACATCGATGTACTGTGGAGACCTCACGCCCCACGTGTTGAGCAATTCGGCGGAACGTCCACCCGGCCTCCCGCATGCCCACTATACGCCCTCGCTCAAAGTCCGTCAACTGCACATACGGTTCACGTCCACGCTGTCTCGGCATGCTACCAGTGTTAAAGACTGCGATGGAGCTCCGTATGCCACGGCAAACTGGCTGACACTGACGGCGGCGGTGCACAAATGCTGCGCAGCTTGCGCCATTCGACGGCCAACACCGCGGTTCCTGGTGTGTCCGCTGTGCCGTGCGTGTGATCATTGCTTGTACAGCCCTCTCGCAGTGTCCGGAGCAAGTATGGTGGGTCTGACACACCGGTGTCAATGTGTTCTTTTTTCCATTTTCAGGAGTGTGTTTAATGATATAGTTCGTACACGAATAAATAACTGAGTAAGATGATCCAAGTGTACGTAGGTTGCAGTAGTTACGCAAAAGTGAAGGGGCTTGTACAGAACAGAACGAATAGCACGTAGAGTATCAAACCGTTCTCCGGTGGCCTATGAGGTACAAATATCTATCGGGGATGAACGGAAGGGCTACCAATAAGAACATGCAGTTCCACCTGTCGTCCCCTTGTACCTGCGTTTCCACCGTGCAGGATAACGATCAGGCTCTGTAGCACAGTGCGGCCTACACAGCCGCCGCCTCTCCAGCGACCACCGACCACTAGCTAGGCAGCGCCCCGTTCCACGGCTTCGCCTGTCCGCCTGGTACGGTAGGTGACCGCTGCCCAGCCGGGCGCCGCACGTTATGCTAATTCCGCGGCAGTGCGAGAGGCCAGCGCATCGTTTCGCACAGCCGTCTGTGCCGCCCCGGTCTGCCCCCGCTTCGCTTTCTACGGGCGCCGCCCGTCGCCCACCGGCACCGCGGACACACCTCTTTTGTGGACCGGCAACGCGCTCAGGCGCTTTCTTTTATTTATGGACTTGCTGCCACGTAACCTAGAGCCTTCATTGCTCGGCTTCCTCCTCTGCAGTCGCCTTTTACCAACTGGCAAGCTTGCCGTGCCCCTGTTTCTTACGGTATCTGATCAAAAGTATCCTGACACTCCTGTGTAATGCGTAGTGGACCACTAAATGTCACTAGAGGCGGACCAGTCAGTATACGAGAGTTGTTTGATAAGTCTGGTGAAGAAGCAAGAAAAGAATGTTCGTTTCATAAACAACTCATCTCTCTTCTCGACATAGTCTCCTCTGAGCGTTCTACACTTAGTCCAGCGATCCTCCAGCTTTTTCAACCTATCGGGAAAATATGTTCTGTCAAACTCTGTAAAATGTTCGTTGGCTGTAACTATCACTTCCACATTTGATGAAAATTTGTTCTTAGCAAACTATAGTTTCAAGTTAGGCAACAGTACGAAGTTACTTGGGGCTAAATCTGGAGAATAGCGTGGATGAGAAACAAGTTCAAACCCCAGTTCATATTCTTCCGTTATTGTTATCGCCGAAGTGTGGGGTGGTACATTATCCTGGTGAAAGAGACCTTTTTTGTTTGCGAACCTTAGTCTTATTTCAGCCAACGTAACTTTCAAATGATCCAACAATGAAGCATAATACAGTCCAGTTATGATTCTGCCTTTTTTTTTTTTTCAAGTAATCTATGAGGAGTATTCCTCAGGTATACCAAAAAAATAAACAGTGGTCACCACCTTACCAGCTGGCAAAATGTTCTTTGCCTTCTTCGATGCGGCGGGGTCAGGGATTTTCTCTGCCTCGTGATGACTGGGTGTTGTGTGATGTCCTTAGGTTAGTTAGGTTTAAGTCGTTCTAAGTTCTAGGGGACTGATGACCATAGCTGTTAATTCCCATAGTGCTCAGAGCCATTTTGAACCTTCTTCGATGCACTTTCACCAGCGTTTGTCCATTGTTTTGACTCTGATATGTAAAAAATGGTTCAAATGGCTCTGAGCACTATGGGACTTAACTTCTAAGGTCATCAGTCCCCTAGAACGTAGAACTACTTAAACCTAACTAACCTAAGGACATCACACACATCCATGCCCGAGGCAGGATTCGAATCTGTGACCGCAGCGGTCGCGCGGCTTCAGACTGTAGCGCCTAGAACCGCTCGGCCACACCGGCCGGCTCTGATATGTAATGATGGAGTCAGGTTTCATTAATAGTCACAAATCAGCACAAAAAGTCGTGCAGGTTGCATTACACATCACCAGACATTGTGTTGAAATGTTGTGCCGGATGCGCCTATTGGCGACTGTGAGCAGCTGCGGGATCCACCTCGCGCACAGCTTATTCATAGCCAATATTCAGTGCAGGGTATTATGCATTCTCTCAGTTAAGTAGGCTATGGTCTCAGCAAGATCACGAAGTTTTATTCGGCGTCTTGGATTAGCGTATCACGGATGTTGTCAATGGATTCATCTGTGGCGACCTCAGGTGGATGGCCGGAGTGACCTGTGACTTTGGTGCTTCTCCGAGCACGTTAAAATTCGTTAATTCAGAAGTAAATGGTTCCCAATGATGATGGAAAGTCAGCGTGAACTTCGTCCGATTCTGCGTTAATTTGTGTGGCAGTAGCTATAATATCCCGCCAGAACCTGTGATAGTTCGAGTTATTGAATTCGTTTATCTTTTTGAAGCTGGCCCCTATCAGCTGACGGGACAATGGACCTTTGTAATTAAAACTAAAATTGATAAAATACATCCTGTCAGCCCCTTACGCTTGCGGGAGGGATGAGTTTAATCTGAAAAATACAGTTGGTCCGTGGCGCACGGTCACTATATATGCAGATAATTATAGATTGTTGAGCATCGTTGTGTAAAACACAAACTGGAACAGAGTTGTATAAAGAAAGAGAGAGAGAGAGCTGAGGTTTTATCGCTGTAGATCTATGCGAGAATACATGGAAATTTTATAAACGGTAATTCAGCTGATCTCAATTATTTTCGGAAGTGAACTTTGAGTAAGTAAATTGCGCTAAACTTCTATAGGAACTTCGGACGTTTGGTTGATGTTGTTTGCAACCACGGTCAAGGGAATTTAGAAGTGTTTCCCGATATTAATAGAAATCTGCGAACGACTACGCATCATATAGCCAAATGTGGACTGAATTGTACAGAATAGTATCCAAGGATCCATATGATGATGATGATGATGATGATGATGATGAGTCCCATACTTCTTTACAGAGCGTAGGGGAGAGACGCGGGAGACCCGCGCCGCCTTACTAGGCAGGGTCGTAGTGGAGGTGGTTTGCCATTGCCTTCCTCCGACCGTAATGAGGATGAATGATGATGATGAAGACGACGCAACAACACCCAGTCATCTCGAGGCAGGAAAAATCCCTGACCCCGCCTGGAATCGAACCTGGGACCCCGTGCTCGGGAAGCGAGAACGCTACCGCGAGACCACGAGCTGCGGACAAGGATCCATATACGTTCCTATTAATGAACAGTAAAAGTTTAACAGGCGACCAAAAGATATCGGCAGTTCCTTCTACTCTAAAAGATCAACGAGATTTCACGACAACAGATTTAATATTCTTTCTAGGTTAAATCATATCGCCGGATATTTTTTGGTGAAGATTAAATGATATATACACATGGTCTGTAAGATTATGAGGTACAATAAGAACAATAATTTGTCCTCTAGTAACTGAGACTTTCAAGCATTAGCAAGAGAGTTTCTGCTTATTCACGATACAAAATTTCTCAGCATAGAGCAGTAGACACAGATTCGGATATTGAAAACCAGGGTAAAAAGGGAGAATAGATTTGAGTGGTACAGCTACATTACTGGCCATTAAAATTGCTACACCAAGAAGAAATGCAGATGATAAATAGGTATTCATTGGACACATATACATTACTACAACTGACATGTGGTTACGTTTTCATGCAATTTGCGCCCATAGATCCTGAGAAATCAGTCCCCAGAACAACCACCTCTGGCCGCAATAACGGCCTTGGTACGCCTGGGAATTGAGTCAAACAGAGCCTGGATGGCGTGTACAGGTACAGCTGCCCATGCAGCTTTAACACGATACCACAGTTCATCAAGAGTAGAGACTGGCGTATTGTGACGAGCCAGTTCCATTGACCAGACGTTTTCAGTTGGTGAGAGATCTGGAGAATGTGCTGGCCAGGGCAGCAGTCGAACATTTTCTGTAACCAGAAAGGCCCGTACAGGATCTGCAACATGCAGTCGTGCATTATCCTGATGAAATGTAAGGTTTCGCAGGGATCGAATGAATGGTAGAGCAACGGGTCGTAACACATCTGAAATGTAACGTCCACTGTTCAAAGTGCCGTCAATGCAAACAAGAGGTGACCGAGACTTGTATCCAATGGTACCCCATACCATCACGCCGGGTGATACGCCAGTATGGCGATGACGAATACACACTTCCGATGTGCCTTCACCCAAACACGGATGCGACCATCATGATGCTGTAAACACAACCTGGATTCATCCGCAAAAATGACGTTTTGCCATTCGTGCACCCAGGTTCGTCGTTGAGTATACCATCGCAGGCGCTCCTGTCTGTCATGCAGCGTCAAGGGTAACCGCATCCATGGTCTCCGAGCTGATAGTCCATGCTTCTGCAAACGTCGAATTGTTCGTGCAGACGGTTGTTGTCTTGCAAACGTCCCCATCTGTTGATTCAGGGATCGAGACGTGGCTGCACGATCCGTTACAGCCATGCGGATAAGATGCCTGTCATCTCGACTGCTAGTGATACGAGGCCGTTGGGATCCAGCACGGCGTTCCGTATTACCCTCCTGAACCCACCGATTCCATATTCTGCTAACAGTCATTGGACCTCGACCAACGCGAGCAGCGATGTCCCGATACGATGAACCACAATCGCGATTGGCTACAATCCGACCTCTATCAAAGTCGGAAACGTGATGGTACGCATTTCTCCTCCTTACACGAGGCATCACAACAACGTTTCACAAGGCAACGCCGGTCAACTGCTATTTGTGTATGAGAAATCGGTTGGAAACTTTCCTGATGTCAGCACGTTGTAGGTGTCGCCACCGGCGCCAACCTTGTGTGAATGCTCTGAAAAGCTAATCATTTGCATATCACAGCATTTTCTTCCTGTCGGTTAAATTTCGCGTCTGTAGCACGTCATATTCGTGGTGTAGCAATTTTAATGGCCAGTAGTGTATGTGGTCATAGTGTTTTTGGCTCATCGATTATGTAGTTGGTGTCCTGAGGACAGTTTCTCGGTTAAGGCGCTCAGTCCGGAACCGCGCGACTGCTACGGCCGCAGGTTCGAATCCTGCCTCGGGCATGGATGTGTGTGATGTCCTTAGGTTAGTTAGGTTTAAGTAGTTCTAAGTTCTAGGGGACTGATGACCACAGATGTTAAGTCCCATAGTGCTCAAAGCCATTTGAACCATTTTTGACAGTTTCTCATGTTAGAGAGTATGATCACTAGACACTTTATGATTCATAATGCTCTGATACATAATGCTCTGAAAAGCTAATCATTTACATATCACAGCATCTTCTTCCTGCCGGTTAAATTTCCCGTCTGTAGCACGGCACCTTCGTGGTGTAGCAATTTTAATGGCCAGTAGTGTAGTTTGATCTCGCTCAGTGAATTTTTATTAGAAAAACTTTGTAGCTTGTCTTAGTTGATGCTGCACATTCACATAATTCTATTTTCTTGGACTTTCATGATTAGCACTGTTTCTTGCGACTTTGAACCCAGCTATATTACACTTGTGCTAGGTTGAACAGAACATGATGTTGGTGGTTTATCATTGAAAACCTGTCAGCCCCTGGTAGCTGAGTGGTCAGCGCGACGGTATGTCATACTTAAAGGCCCGGGTTCGGTTTCCGGCTGGGTCAGAGATTTTCACCGCTCAGGGACCGGGTGTTGTCCTTATTATCATCATTTCATCCCCATCGACACGCAAGTCGCCGAAATGACGTCAGCGCGAAAGAATTGCACCAGGTGAACGGTCTATCCGACGGGAAGCCCTAGCCACACGGCATTTTCATTTTATTGAAAAGCTGATAGCTATTGCCATCAGATACAAGTATTATTGTTTTTATTTGTTATTCTTATTTATGTATTCTTGTCTCACTTCTTGGCAGGGTAATTCCATATTTATGGTTGAATAACGAGTAAATAGTTTTTGTTCTACCAATCATTAGAACAAAAATACATTACTTGCTATTCAACCACAAAAATGTTCTCCGTCTTTATTGTGGGGCTTGGATTACTTATCAGTATCACGAAAGATTATTTTAAATATACGTCTGGGGGCGAACCATGCAATGACAATTTGCGGTACTTGGAAGAGCAGGCTGCTTTGTAAATTGATTGTAGTGTGTTTGTTAAATGTATTTTATTTATATGTTTTAGAAGTACCAGTAACTGCGCCATTTGACCAGATCCTGTTGAACAGCGAGTCCAGTGCAGTGACGTGCTACAGGGCTTCAGTCCAGCCCACATCAGGATGATCGTAAAACGAAGAAAATTGGGCATCTGCTAGCATATATAATTGTATTGTAAAACTTCGTCGTATCTTTTGTATTTTACTTATTAACGCAGTGTTGGTTTACTTTAATAAAGTTGTTGTGCGAATGATGCTTATTTGATGACATTGCCCTACCACTCCCTAAGCATCTGTCTCACTGGCCATTTCAAGCACACTCCTTGCTCAGAGATGGAATAGAACTGTCACCAGACGATCATGTGACGCAGGCCAAGGCATTAAAGTTGTGCAAACGTTGCACTCGGTTCCATGGAATTAGCGCAGTAATATGGTTCGGCATCCAAACGTGACAGAAAAGCAGAAAGCAGCTTTTCTGTTTGCACATGCCAATGGTCATAAGGTGAATCAAGTTTTACGATTTGTTGATGGATCGATGCAGTCCGTCTCATGTAGGTATAAGCAATGGTTTACCACTGGCAGTCATGTAACATGATATACATATGGTCAGGATAGTGCAGGCAACACCTGGCTTCATGTTTTCTTGCTTGTAAGATAACATCACGAAGACTTCGAACATAAGGCACTTCCAACGGCTTTAAAGCATTAGAAGTGTAAATTCTGCTGCAAAAATTATTGGCTTTGCAAACCGGAGGTGATTGTGTTGTTTACCCAGTGGCAACTGACACCATCGTGCTGAGTGCGCGTCCCGTATGACAATGACGAATGCAATCTGGCAACGTTCACTCTCATCGGGGCTTCCACACATAGATACGTCCATTCAGATTCTGCACAAAGAAATGGTGCCATTCCTGTGTCATGTTGTAGCTGGAGCACCACTTCCGACACTTCTCTTACTAGTACGTCAAGCGAAAACACTATAATGGTCGTACTGCGACTCTGTAGTCCTCTAGAGGTCGTCGTACAGCTCTGATGCAAACGAGTCCGCTTCTAGAATCCATATACGCGACGAGGCTGTACGGTGCAGCACGGCCGAACGAACAGCATGCAAAGTTAACGTGCCACAGCAATGCCGCGGCGACGTGCATGGCGACGTCGCTTGCGGCACAGCTTTTCTGTGTATCGTGCATTGAAGGCAATTGATATTGACTTGGCTGGACAGTTCAATAAACAACAACTGATTGGAGGTCCGAATGTGTTTCGAGGGCTCCGCCTGAACTTTACATGTGATGTACAGGCTCTGTTTGGAGGTAGTACATGGCTCACACTTGCTGTAGTGTGGGGCAATCACTGTGATTATGGTGGCCTTGAAGCCTTCCCAGATGCTAATATTTTAGCCTGGAAAACTTGGAGTATAGCCGAGACAACAGGAGTCTTAGCTAAGGTTCCATATGGTACGCTTGTTCCACCTATGCCTTTTGTGTTGACTACTAGAAGAAAGAAGAAATTGCATGTCTGTCCCTTTTGGGCGCGAGTTGCGTGGAAATTTTGAAATCCTTCGTGACGAGCACAGCGCTCCTAAATACACAGATCCCATTTTCGCGTGACGGGTATGAGGACACCGACTGGCGCAAGCAGCAATATAGTGGACTGACAAACCATACTGTCGACAGGCCACGATTCTGCAGCTGCCGCATTCCTCCGTCAGCTGGTAGAAGTTTCATCTTTTCACATGGGACACAACACCATCTTATGACAAATAACATTCAGAAGCTATTTCTGTATGAGTAACCCGCTGTTGTAATCTTCGTTTATACAGAGAATGTACGTGACGTTGCTCCTATTTACTTTATACAGTTCCACTTAAATGCACATAATTTGCATATTCAAACATATAATGCACTACATGCCAGTTCGACATTTATCTTATGACACCTTCATGGTACAGACAGTTCGGTAACCGGCAGTATATTTCTTGCCGCAAGGCTATAAGATTCTGTTACCATACAGAGGATTATCTGATGTACTAAAAGGATTTATTTGCGATGGTACATCACAGATATCACAGTACTAAAGACTCAAAAGCTGAATCCTAAAAATGGAGTCGTAGCTGCTTCAAAATTGACTGCAAATAAATTAAAACAATAAATACACCTGACTCGCAGAATATTACTAAAAGATTAGTCTCTGTTCTTCATTACAAAATATTCACAGTTAACGACATCAATTTCCAGCGCTGTGGAAGTAACAAGACTAAATCAACATGACCGAATGATGAATTAGACGTCGGCTCTTCCGAATCGAGTCACGTGCATCTACTACTTCGAACCTTCATCGATCTTATCTTCTTACAATGAAATACTAAGAAGAAAACTACTTAATGTGATACCTTTTAAATGTTTTGGGCAGTGAACAATGTATACTGCAGCACCAAAGAAACTGGTATAGGCACGCGTATTCCAGTACAGAGAAGTGTAAACAGTCAACGCCTGCATAAGACAAGGGCCTGGCGCAGTTGTTAGATCGATTACTGTCGCTACAATGGCAGGTTATCGAAATTTAAATGAGTTATAGTCGGCCCACGAGCGATGGGACACAGCATCTCCCAGGGAGCGATGAGGTGGAGTTGTCCCCCACGACCATTGCACGAGTGTACCGTGAATACCAGGGATCCGATAAAACATCTAATCTCCGAGATCGCTACGGCCGAAAAATATGCTGCAAGAACAGGATCAACGACGACTGAAGGATCCTTCGACATGACGGAAGTGCAACCCTTCTGCAAATTGCTGCAGATTTCAGTGTTGGGTCATCAACAACTGTCAGCGTGCGAACCATTCAAAGAAACATCATCGATATGGGCTTTCAGAGCCGAAGGCCCACTCGTGTACCCTTGATGACTGCACGACATAGATCTTTACGCTTGCCAACAGTGACATCGGATTGTTGATGACTGGACACATGTTGCTTGATCGAACGAGTCTCGATTCAAATTGTATCGAGCTGATGGATGAGTACGGTATGGAGACAACGTCGTGAATCTATGGACCCTGCTTGTCAGCATGGGACTGTTGAAGGTGGCGGAGGCTCTTTAATGGTATGGGGCGTGTGCAGTTCGAGTGATATGGGACCCCTGATACGCCTACATACGACTCTAACACGTACGTAATCATTCTGTCTGATCACCTGCATCCATTCATGGCCGTTGTGCATCCCGACGGACTTGGCCAATTCCAGCAGCTCAATGCGACACCCCATACGTCCAGAATTGCTACAGAGTCGCTCCAGGATCACTCTTCTGAGTTTAAACACTTCAGCTTGCTACCAAACTCCCACCAAAACATGTACGTTATTTGCATACATGGGATACCTTGAAACATGCTGTTCAGAAGAGATCTCCAGTCCCTTGTACTTTTACTGATTTATGGACAGCCCTGAAGATTTCGTGGTGTCAGTTCCCTCCAGCACTACTTTAGACATTAGTCGAGTCGATGCCACGTCGTGTTGCGGCATTTCTGCGTGCTCGTAGGGGCCCTACACGATACTAGGATGTTGTATCAGTTTGTCTGGCTGTAGATTGTTTATACAGGGTGGTCCACTGATCGTGACAGGGCCAAATATCTCACGTAATAAGCGTCAAACGAAAACACTACAGAGAACTAAACGTGTCTAGCTTGAAGGGGGAAACGAGATGGCGGTATGATTCGCCCGCTAGATGACGCTGCCATAGGTCAAATTGATATCAACTGCGTTTTTTTAAATAGGTACCCCCAGTATTTATTACATATTCGTGTAGTACGTAAAGAAATATGAATGTTTTAGTTGGACCACTTTTTGCGCTTTGTGAGAGATGGCGCTGTAACAGTCACAAACATATGGCTCACAATTTTAGATGAACAGTTGGTCACAGGTAGGCTTTTTAAGTTAAAATACAGAACGTAGGTGCGTTTGAACATTTTATTTCGGTTGTTCCAATGTGATACATGTACCTTTGTGAACTTATCATTATTGAGAACGCATGCTGTTACAGCTTATTACCTGTAAATACCACATTAATGCAATATGTGCTCAAAATGATGTCTGTCAACCTCAATGCATTTGGCAATACGTGTAATGACATTCCTCTCAACAGCGACTAGTTCGCCTTACGTAATGTTCGCACATGAATTGACAATGCGCTGACGCATGTTGTCAGGCATTGTCGGTGGATCATGATAGCAAATATACTTCAACCTTTTCCACAGAAAGAAATCCGATGACGTCAGATCCGGTGAAAGTGCGGGCCATGGTGCTTCGACGACCAATCCAATCCACCTGTCATGAAATATGCTGTTCAATACCGCTTCAACCGCACGCGAGGACTGATGACCTTGCTGTTTGGTCCCTTAAACCCCAAAGAACCAACCGCACGCGAGCTATGTGCCGGACAACCATCATGTTGGTAGTACATCGCCATTCTGTCATGCAGTGAAACATCTTATAGTAATATCTGTATAACATTACATAGGAAATCAGCATACATTGCACCATTTAGATTGCCATCATTACAATGGGGGCAAATTATCCTTCCTCCCATAATGCCGCACCATACATTAAACCGCCAAGGTCGCTGGTGTTGCACTTGTCGCAGCCATCGTGAATTTTCCGTTGCCCAGTAGTGCATATTATGCCGGTTTACGTTACCGCTGTTGGTGAATGACGCTTCGTCGCTAAATAGAACGCGTGCAAAAAATCTGTCATCGTCCCGTAATTTCTCTTGTGCCCAGTGGCAGAACTGTACACGACGTTCAAAGTCGTCGCCATACAATTCCTGGTGCACAGAAATATGGTACGGGTGCAATCGATGTTGATGCAGGATTTTCAACACCGACGTTTTTGAGATTCCCGATTCTCGTGCAGTTTGTCTGCTACTGATGTGCGGATTAGCCCCGACAGCAGCTAAAACACCTACTTGGGCATCATCATTTGTTACAAGTCGTGGTTGACGTTTCACATGTGGCTGAACACTTCCTGTTTCCTTAAATAACGTAACTATCCGGCGACCGATCGGGACACTTGGATGATGTCGTCCAGGATACCGAACAATATACATAGCACACGCCCGTTGGGCATTTTGATCACAATAGCCATACATCAACACGATATCGACCTTTTTCGCAATTGTTAAACTGTCCATTTTAACACGGATAATGTATCACGAAGCAAATACTGTCCGCACTGGCGGAATGTTACGTGATATCACGTATTTATACGTTGGTGACTATTACAGCGCCATCTATCACAAAGCGAAAAAAGTGGTCCAACTAAAACATTCATATTCCTTTACGTAGTACATGAACATGTAATAAAATGGGGGTTCCTATTTTAAAAAACGCAGTTGATATCCGTTTGAGCTATGGCAGCGCCATCTAGTGGGCCAACCATAGCGCCATCTGGTTTCCCCCTTCAAACTAGACGAGATTCGTTCTTTTTAGTTTTTTCGTTTGATGCTTATTTCGTGAGATATTTGGCCCGGTCACTATCAATGGGCGACCCTGTATACCGCCAAAGAAAAAATTAGTACGCCTGGAAAAATTATGTCGGTTTCGATTTGATTAAGGCATATACCACCTGGAGGGATAGTAGATGTACTGATAATGATTTCAACTTTGTCCACCAACAGGTAGAGTAGTGACTTAGCGACTAGAGAGCCATGTGTATCTACCCTTTAATACGGAATGCTCACACCCAGAAGTCTCAGTGTGCTGCAGACATATGAAGCAAACAAGCAACCCGTGTTTTCTAGAGCCATATGAGCGACTTTGGAAGGGGTCAAATTCTGGCCTTCCGCATGGCGGTATAGTCCTTTGGGAGAATTGCCACAAAACTTAGAAGCGCTGCAGCAGCTGTGCAACGATGCTGTTATAAGCGATCACGTGAACAAACTCACACCCACAGATGAGGTTCTGGACGTCCACATAGCACAGATCATCTCCAGGATCGGTGTATTGTAAGGGCAGCAGTGGCACACCGTGCAGCTACCACAATACACATGAGAGGGGTTCTGAGTCAGACGTGTCAGTACGAAATGTTGCGACTCAGTTAATAGCAGTGGAACTATGGGCACTCACACCTCTGGCCGGTCTTCCACTCACTTCACAGCATCGCCGTGCCCAGCTCGACTGGTGCCGACAGAGGAACACTTGGAAGATAGAATGGGCAACATGGCCTTCAGCGATGAAAGCGGATTCTGCCTGTAGACAAGTGGGTTGTTTTCACGTACGATGTAATCAGTTAAATTTTTGGAAATTTGTGATAAGTTCCTATGGGACCAAACTGCTGAAGTCATCGGTCTCCAGGCTTACACACTACTTAATCTAACCTAAACTAACTTACGCTGAGGAAAACACACACACAAACACACACCCATGTCCGAGGAAGGACTCTAACCTCCGACGGAGGGAGCCGCGCGAACTGCGATAAGGCGCCTTAGACCTCGCAGCTGTTCCGGGCATCGTAATCTGATGAACACTGTCTCATGGCGTGGATTCCTCCAGGACACACTGGCCCCACCCCCGGTCTTACGGTCTATCGTGCGATACGCTACAACTCTCGTTCACCTTTGTTGTTTCTGGAAGGGATACTAACTAGCACTCGATACGTGCAGAATGGTGTTAGACCCATTCTATCGCCATTCTTTCAACAGGAAGTTGATGTATTGACCCAACAGGGTAACTCTCGTACACACACTGCCTGCTATACTCAATGTGCTCTGCAAGACGTGCAGCAACTTCCCTGGCCAGCACGACTCCCAGATTTGTCTTCAGCAGAGCACGTGTGGAATATGATGTGACGAGTGGTGACTCGTGCGACTCGTCAACCAACAACTCTCACAGAACTACGTGAACAGATCGAGCAGTTTCGGAATGACGTATCCGAGGACAGTATTCGTACTCTGTACGATCGACTGAATGCCGAAGTCAGCACTTCCATTTCCGCTGGTGGAGTCTAAATCATGTATTAATATGGGTGTTTAAGCATGGATCGATACCTGATAGATCAGGACCACTTATGCTACCCATCTAATCTTCAGCATTCTTCTGCAGCACCCTATTTCGAAAGCTGTAATTCTCTTCTTGTCTACACTGTTTATGTTGCTTGTTCCACTTCCATACATGGCTACACTCCATACAAATTCTTTCAGAAAAGAATTCCTGACACTTAAATCTATACTCGACGGCAACGAATTTCTCTTCTTCAGAAACGCTTTCCTTGCTGTGGCCAGTCTACATTTTACACCCTCTCTACTTCGACAATCATCAGTTATTTTTCTCCCCAAATAGAAAAACTCATTTACTACTTTAAGTGTCTCTTTTCCTAATCTAATTCCCTCATCATGACCCGATTTAATTCGACTACATTCCATTATCCTCGTTTTGCTTTTGTTGATGTTCATCTTATATCCTCCTTTCAAGACACCGTCCATTCCGTTCAGCTGCTCTTCCAGGTCCTTTGCTATCTCTGACAGAATTAAACGTCATCGGCAAACCTCAGAGTCTTTATTTCTTCCCCAAAGATTTTAATTACTACTCCAAGTTTTTCTTTTGTTGCCTTTACTGCTTGCTGAATATACAGATTGAATAACAACCCTGTCTCACTCCCTTCACTATTGCTTCCCTTTCGTGGCTCTCAACGCTTATAAATGCCATCTGGTTTCTGTAAAAATTGTAAATGACCTTTCGCTCCCTGTATTTTATCCCTGCCCCCTTCAACATTTGAAAGAGAGTATTCCAGTCAACATTGTCAAAAGATTTCCCTAAATGACCTTCCGCTCCCTGTATTTTATCCCTGCCACCCTCAGCATTTGAAAGAGAGTATTCCAGTCAACATTGTCAAAAGCTTTCCCTAAATCTACAAATGTTGTAAACTTAGGTTTCCCTTTCCTTAATCTATCTTCTAAGATAAGTCATGGGGACAGTATGGCCTCACGTGTTCCAACATTTCTATAAAATCCAAACTGATCTTTCCCGAGGTCGGCTTCAGCCACTTTTTCCATTCATATGTAAAGAAATCGTGTTATTATTTTGCAACCATGACTTATTAAACTGATAGTTCGGTATTTAACACACCTGTCAACACATGATTTCTTTGGAATTGGAATTACTATATTGTTCTTGAAGTCTGCTGGTATTTCACCTGTCTCATATATCTTGCTCACCAGCTGAAAGAGTTTTGTCATGGTTGGCTCTCCCTAGGTTGTATTGGAATGTTTTCTACTCCTGAGGCCTTGTTTCCACTTAGGTCTTTCACCGCTCTATCGAATTCTTCACGCCGTACTCTCCCATCACATCTTCATCTACGTCCCCTTCCATTTGCATAATATTGCTCTCAGGTACCTCGCCCTTGTATAGACCATCTTTACACTCCTTTCCCTTCCTTGATTAGGACTGGTTTTCCATCTGAGCTCTTGATATTCATACAGGTGGTTCTCTTTTCTAGTCATCACTGGTTAGCCATTTTGCGCTTTCTGTTGAACTCATTTTTGAAAGGTTTATGTTCCTTTTCGCCTGATTCATTTACTGCATTTTTATATTTTCTCCTTTAATCAATTAAACTCAATATTTCTTCTGTTACCCAAGGATTTCTGCTAGCCCTCGTTTTTTTTTTTTTTTTCTTACTTGATCCTCTGCTGCCTTCACTATTTAATCTCTCGAAGCTTGTTCTACTATATTTCTGTCACTTGTTCTTGTCAATCGTTCCCTAACACTCCCTCTGAAACTCTCTACAATCTCTGGTTCTTTCGTTTTATCCAGGTCCCATCTACCTAAATTCCCACCTTTTTGCAATTTCTTCAGTTTTCGTATGAAGTTCATAACCAATAAACTGTGGTTAGAGTCCATACCTGCACTTGGAAATATCTCATAATTTGAAACCTGATTCCTTTGTCTGTCTTACCATTGTATAATCTATCTGAAACCAGTGTCTCCACGCCTCTTCCACGTATAGAACCTTCTATAAACCAAGTGTTAGCTACGATTAAGTTCTGCTCTCTGCAGAATTCTGCTTCTTTTCATATTCACCTACCACTTTCACTTCTCTTCCTTTTCCTACAATCGAATCCCAGTCCCCATGACTATTAAATTTTCGTCTCCCTGAACTATCTGAATAATTTCTTTTATCGTATCACACATTTCTTCCAGCTCTGTTTGCGTTATTGATCTGTAAATGTAATCACTTTATGTATACCATATATATGATCAGATAAACATCCGCAACTGAAGAATATATTTACAGAATAACAATCCGTTTCAGTTGCTAGTAATTGCCTAAATTTAGAAAATTACTAGCATTTAAAGCCGGTTGAAGATATAGCCTATTTCCGTCCGAGTGTTTATGAGACCATGACGTAAAAATCTGAAGTAAATCGGTCAAGAATTTTTCGAGTTTTTTTTTTTTTGAAATAACGTTATACAACGTCTCGTCTTTATTTAGCAGCATAGACTATATAGTCTGACATTGCGATCTGAAAGTTGTAATATTCTTGAAGAAGCAAATTTGCTGAAATCTCTAGCTATTCTTTTTAATAGTATGAACGGGTTCAACAGATCTACGCTGTCTGCACAGGATCTTGTAACACTGTTAGATGTCAAAATTGTTACCACAGTAAAACTCAGTTAGTGCCGTTAAGCGAAATCGTTATTTTATGTTGATGTTCCCCGCTACTTCTTATTTAACAAGCACGTACGTCTAATAATATTACAAGATCCGACGATCACAGCGTAGATCTGTCGAAGTCAGTAATAGTTACAAAATGGCTAGCGATTTTGGCGAACTTGAGTCATCAAGTGTAGATTGTTATGAGGCTGGAAACGCTAAAAAAAAAAAAAAAAACACTAGAAAATACAAAATAAATATCAAAGAGAATAGTATTGTTAAGCATATCAAATGACTTCGTTTGATCAGAAGATTACGAAACTAAAATTGAATTCTGTCTGGGCTAAGTACTATGAGAGTTATCGATACGTTTTTAGTAAATTTTAAGAAATCGGTAGTAATGAAAAGGTGTTTTTAGTAGAGTTTTTTTGATCTTTTTATTCCACTCAGATACCTGAACTGCTTCAAACCGCTTTTCTAAAAGAGTGTCAGTATAAAGATCAGTGATCTGAAATCTGACTACGTAGGATTATGTCATGGAAGTTATCCTTCGCTAAACCTATAGCGTAACTGCAAGTAGTAAGTGGTTCTTATTTTCAATAGACGTTACTAGCGTTAGGCATAGTTTCTAAAAGAAGAACCAAGTACGATAACTTGAATCATACAAAGTAAATACAAGTAATAGGAGCTATATGGAAAGGGATGGATAATTTCAAGCAATTTTGGTTCCCGAAAGCGTATGATGTTACATCAGAAACTAGTCATACACTCCTGGAAATTGAAATAAGAACACCGTGAATTCATTGTCCCAGGAAGGGGAAACTTTATTGACACATTCCTGGGGTCAGATACATCACATGATCACACTGACAGAACCACAGGCACATAGACACAGGCAACAGAGCATGCACAATGTCGGCACTATTACAGTGTATATCCACCTTTCGCAGCAATGCAGGCTGCTATTCTCAAATGGAGACGATCGTAGAGATGCTGGATGTAGTCCTGTGGAACGGCTTGCCATGCCATTTCCACCTGGCGCCTCAGTTGGACCAGCGTTCGTGCTGGACGTGCAGACCGCGTGAGACGACGCTTCATCCAGTCCCAAACATGCTCAATGGGGGACAGATCCGGAGATCTTGCTGGCCAGGGTAGTTGACTTACACCTTCTAGAGCACGTTGGGTGGCACGGGATACATGCGGACGTGCATTGTCCTGTTGGAACAGCAAGTTCCCTTGCCGGTCTAGGAATGGTAGAACGATGGGTTCGATGAAGGTTTGGATGTACCGTGCACTATTCAGCGTCCCCTCGACGATCACCAGTGGTGTACGGCCAGTGTTGGAGATCGCTCCCCACACCATGATGCCGGGTGTTGGCCCTGTGTGCCTCGGTCGTATGCAGTCCTGATTGTGGCGCTCACCTGCACGGCGCCAAACACGCATACGACCATCATTGGCACCAAGGCAGAAGCGACTCTCATCGCTGAAGACGACACGTCTCCATTCGTCCCTCCATTCACGCCTGTCGCGACACCACTGGAGGCGGGCTGCACGATGTTGGGGCGTGAGCGGAAGACGGCCTAACGGTGTGCGGGACCGTAGCCCAGCTTCATGGAGACGGTTGCGAATGGTCCTCGCCGATACCCCAGGAGCAACAGTGTCCCTAATTTGCTGGGAAGTGGCGGTGCGGTCCCCTACGGCACTGCGTAGGATCCTACGGTCTTGGCGTGTATCCGTGCGTCGCTGCGGTCCGGTCCCAGGTCGACGGGCACGTGCACCTTCCGCCGACCACTGGCGACAACATCGATGTACTGTGGAGACCTCACGCCCCACGTGTTGAGCAATTCGGCGGTACGTCCACCCGGCCTCCCGCATGCCCACTATACGCCCTCGCTCAAAGTCCGTCAACTGCACATACGGTTCACGTCCGCGCTGTCGCGGCATGCTACCAGTGTTAAAGACTGCGATGGAGCTCCATATGCCACGGCAAACTGGCTGACACTGACGGCGGCGGTGCACAAATGCTGCGCAGCTAGCGCCATTCGACGGCCAACACCGCGGTTCCTGTTGTGTCCGCTGTGCCGTGCGTGTGATCATTGCTTGTACAGCCCTCTCGCAGTGTCCGGAGCAAGTATGGTGGGTCTGACACACCGGTGTCAATGTGTTCTTTTTTCCATTTCCAGGAGTGTATTACGAGAAATGTTAGGGTATACTTCGCAAAGGACTTTTCGTCCACCGAGCTAGGTGGCGCAGTGGTTAGTACACTGGACTCGGGAGGACGGTTCAATCGCGCGTTCGGCCACCCTGATTTAGATTTTCCGTGGTTTCCCTAAATCGCTCCAGGCAAATGCTGGGATGGTTCCTTTGAAAGGGCACGGCCAACTTTCTTCCATGTCCTTCCCTAATCCGATGAGGCCGATGACCTCGCAGTTTGATCTTTTCCCCCAAATAACCCAACCCAAACTTTTCGTCTTAAGCAATCGATTAGTCTTAGATCGATATCTACAATCGATCTTAGATACAGAAAAGTGCCAAAAATTCAACATAATCATATCACAACCTTCGTCCAAAAAAATTAACATGCGTTCTTTCTAAGGATAAACACAGAAATGCTCGTTCTCACCTTATTCGTTTCTATTTCAAGTATTTCTTCACTGTTTCCTTCTTACTTTTAGCATTTGTATGAATTATTTCACATCCAGTCAGTCAACTAAATTTCAGTTACAATTTTGATTAAATTTAATGTATTCTGTAATGTGTATCTGTTAATCAATGTCCACCCTAGATTTTGCTAAAAAAGTGGCGTACTTAATAAGTGTAATCAGAGATTTGTGTGTTCGTCTAACTTCAGTAATAACGCAGAGAAGTTCATAAAATTCAGGTAACTAAGGCGTTGTGCAGTTCTTAATGAGCAACGAAGCGCTTCTTGTGCCACTCCTGGGCGTGACTCTCGGCGAAGAAAGGCGGACAGCCAGTTTCTTGCGTCCGTTCGGCCACCGAGTTCACCGCGCCAAGGCCACTCCCTGCCCTGCGGCTCTTCTTTGTTGCCTCTGATAAACTCCTCTCGCCGTTCCTGCTATTCATCCTGAGTTTTTCGTTTTCTACTCGCGCCTACAGCCGTGAAACCTATAGATTCCCCATTGTAGACGGTGGTACAACTCGGAAAACATTCGAGCTATGACCCTTTTCTTAACACACTTTAGCACATTGGGCGTATGGGCAATAAGCGTTCTGCGAAGAAAAATTTGGCCTACCCTCCGTCTAACCCTCCATAAACTTGAAGATTTAACAACTGAGTCATTTCGTATAATCAGCCGTATGCTGAAACAACCCAGTTTTTAAATCGCAAACACGGAAGAACGAGAAGAGGGGCTTCAAACCTTGGTAAAATGAGTATATTTAAGATTTAACGTTTAAGATTTGCTGTGATTGAAATAAGTAATGTTCTTTGAGGCAAATGATATGCAGTAAATTACTTTCACTTGTAACCTCCTTCCCCCTATATTCTCGCTGATTATTAATTGAAACAGTTCTCTTTGCAGCGAATAGATAAGTAATGGTTAAGAGAGAGAACATGCTTCTTACGAAACCTGTCCGTCTTGCCTAAATGGAAACGCTCCTCTTTTCTTTACGAAGTATTAAGTCGTCAGTTCTTCAATTTAAACGACTAGGTTGCTTTGAAAGGATAAGGGGTTTTACCATCCACTTCGTTTATTTTCGTAGGTAGATCACTTCCTAACAATGGCCATAGCCAATCATTCTTAAATTCGTAACAACATTTTCACACTGAAGTTTGCCATTGCTGCGTTGTTTTACCAAATTAAACTGTCTTGTTAGAAAGTTCGTGGTCGCCTTAATAACTGTTCAAGTAATAATATAAGGCTAGGAATGACGATACTGATTTATCCAGTGATTTCTAGTCTAATTATCCTCAACGGCTAAACCGCAGACTCGATTTTCCCTACTATTCTACGGAAAACGTCCCAACTCATGCGTTTATAATATCTGAAAACTGCCCACAATCTTTGCAGCGACTCAGCTTTATACGGCCCTTCCACGCGAAACCTGAACGACGACTGCCTTCGTCCCTCATAAAGGCGCGCGAACGGTAGCGCTTGGTCACTGTTGAACGAAGCAACAAGATAACAACGCCTCCTGGCTTAAAAGGCACCTTCCTCTCCAAATGTGCCCGAGATCCAGCGATGTGTAAGAGGTATGCAGTGGCGTGAATCACTCTGCACTCGATTGTTTGAAAACGACTTAATTGAAAACAAGTCCGCCTTATTTGTCATAAAAACGCTTGCAGATTGTCATTAATCAAAAACAGTAATAATTGGTCACAATTTTGAAATACATCCGACGTCTTTCACAAGCTGCGACATTGTCGGGAATAAAGCAGTGACCCGAATATAGAATAAATTTCCTTTACTTTACGTCTATGGCCACAAACTTTTTGTCAACAGATCTGTTGACAAAAAAATTTGTGACCATAGTCGTAAAGTCAAGGCAATTTACATCCAATATCAACTGATCCTACAATGGATTGGAAATAACAGCCATCCAGTGACAAAATACCGATTTATTAAACCCTGCTCATGGTTTCAACAGTTTTAAAACGGTCTTCTTCAGAGGCTATTTGGCGTAGCATCACGTATTATCTATAGCAAATCTGGGAGACGTTGATTGTCTTTTACATGTGCGTGTACTAGACACTCATCGACTCCCACATTGTTCATAGATATTACGTGATTCTACGCACAATACCTTCTGATGAAGACAGTTTTAAAACTGTCGAGACCATGGACAAGCTTTATTAAATTTGTATTTGGCAACTGCTGTTATTTTCAATCCACTGAAGCTCTTACACACTTAGTTGCTGAAGTGCAGCCATGTTCAAAATCAACTCTGTAGATTCAAAACTAGCAGTCTGTACGCTGCTCATAGCGCAGGACGTCCATCACTCACCGCATCCCAGGTCGTACTCCCCGGAAACTGCCTCACCATTTTGCTTTCTCCAAGGCCGTCTGACGAGTTCCCCACAGCTTCACCTGCTAATGGATGCATCTCATAGCATTGCAGTATTAAATCGCTACTTACTGAAAAACTTAGAATCACCTTAGCAGTACCTTTGGATGAGTGTTATAGAGCCGGTCAGAATGGCTTGTTTATCACACTCTAAACATTACAACTCCCATATAACAGCAATAATTACAAATTTCAGTAACTCATTCCTGCAGTAAGAGAAATTCTTGACACCACTAAATCATAATTGAGATTGCGTACTATATTTCCTGTTGCGATTGTAAATTCTATCTTTTACCCTGTTCTCTATACTCTGTATGTAATACCTCTTCAAGCTCTTCTTCAGTAGTCCTGTTTTGCCTTAATTTTATTCTATTTTGACTGTTAATTTAACTGAACTGTTACATAGGCGGGTGTTTTTTCGAAGTTTTATGTTTATGTTTTTCTAGTTTGTTTCCTTCATATTTATTTACTGTTTAACATTTTAAATCATGTTAGCACTGTACTGTGAAAAATGTTGTTTACTCTCTATTCGTACCTCACTCTCTATGTGTAAAATCTTTTCAATGTTCCCTCTTTGACAGTGACACTTAAAGTCTGATAATGTCATTTTAAGCCAAAAACCTGTTGACGAAATAAATACTGTAGAACATATAGAATACTTTGCTTCTTATTTACAGTTATGAAGTTGTTCTACCAAGAAGCGGCGAAAGAATCAGTTAAAATGATTGACTCACCCCTCTTTGATCGTGATATGGTGGAGGACGATGCTGAACACATAATTTTCGGCTGTCCACTGCAATATCACGTGACAACCAGTTTGCTATGGTGCACAGCGCTTCGTGAACAACAACTTCCCTCCTAGATAAAGATGCTGTTTACAATGAATTATATCATTAAGTAAAAATACTAGATGTTATACTTAAACTGGTGGTGTTCCAATGCTGTAGTGTGGGCTGTATACATCGCAGGACGCTGCACGTCGTTGATAGGTGTGCTCGCGCAGTATGCTGAAAAAAGAAAACAATTCCGCCTTCTGCCAGCAGATGAAAATATGGCGCTCTAAGCAGTCAGAATTTTGCGTGGGTGCAGGAAACTCATGGTAACAGTGGTTCTGGCGTGGTTACGAGTATTAGGATATGGTTAAAAGTTACAACATGTGTTCGATATGGTCTCCCGACTCAGGAACTTACTGCACCCAGCAACACGGCATAGTCGACAGTTGCTCGCAGCACATCCCATTTAATCAGAGCGATATGTCGTCGTATGCTATCCTTTAGATCAGGGAGGCTCTGAGTACATCTCTCAAAGGCATGATCTTTCAGATATGCCCACAATCAAACGACAAGTCTGTTTAGGTCAGGGGTCTGGAAGATCACACATTTTGAAATTGCCTTGAGTGGAAGTTTCCCGGAGCAAATCTTTCACCTGGAAAGCGACATGTGGTGTCGCCCCCTCTTGCATGAAAACAGTGATGTGGATACAGTTGTGTTCATGTAAAGTTGGAAACACGTGTTGCACAAGTAGGTCCTTATAATGTGTAGAAGTCCCTCTAAACCTGACAGACCCACGACGTGTCATCTTCTCTAAGAATAAACGCCCGAGAATGAAGTAGCTAGTGAAATTATACCACATAGTAACGTAAGCTGAACGCAGTGGATGTTCCTGCACAGCATTTGGTCGATCAGAGCACTATGTGGACAGGTTTGTAGACTCGCAGCAACGTAGAGAGTAAAATGTGCCTCATCCGCCACATGTATACCATGTTCATATGTGCCATAAAACAAAGGGAAAAGTTTTGGGACTTCATTTGATGATAGTCTGAGTCTTGTAGGGACACTAGTGTAAAATGCACCGCAAAATATTTTGAGCTGTTGACCAGCGAAGAAACAATTCCTGAGGTACAGTTCAAGCACTCATCATCATCATCATCATCATCATCATCATCATCATTTAAGACTGATTATGCCTTTCAGCGTTCAGTCTCGAGCATAGCCCCCCTTATACAGTTCCTCCATGATCTCTTAATTAGTGGCTGGAATGAATGGCTTGACGAGAAATCAACTGTCTCTTAATAAATTTTTGAATTTAACTTTTGAGTCAAAAGGCTTAAATTCTTCTTTAGGACGAGAAGACCCCTATTCTGTGCTAACATTGGTGCCTCTTCTGATGTTAAACCTATTACTTCAAAATCATTCTTAACCGAATCCAGGTACCTTCTCCTCGGTCTGCCCCGACTCCTCCTACCCCCTACTGCTGACTCCATGAGTCTCTTGGGTAACCTTGCTTCTCCCATGCGTGTAACATGACCCCACCATCTAAGCCTGTTCGCCCTGACTGCTACATCTATAGAGTTCAAGCACTGGCTACGAAAATTAGGGCATGCGCTGCAAGGTCGGCTGAAACTGCACCAACTCCATCAACAACCGCCACGAGAATGAGGCGCCTCCACCTCCCTGCTGCACCTGTTTCTTGGTCATTTTCTTCAGCGCGTTTATTGAAACGAGACCTCTTTGCAGCCACCTCTGCCGGCGATATTCCAATACTGCAGCTCTGCTGCTGCTGCCGTTCTGCTGAAACGAATTCAGCAACAGTTCACGGTCTTAGTTCTCAACCCTTGACACCAACAGTCGCTTTACAGATAAACCAACTTTCGTCATCACACTACAAATAGCGTACTGACGTCAGAACAAGAAAATTTACATATTCTGACTGCTTACGGTACCATATTTTCAGCTGGTGATACAAAGTAGAATTATTATTTTTTCAGCATTCTTCATGAGTGCACTGATTATAATGAACACACCAATGTTCCAGCGTTCTGCGATACACACTGCCCGCACTGCAGCACTGGGGACAATACCAGTTACGTTACAACCACCCGGAGTAAAATATAAAACTTTTTAGCGGCTGGACAGATTATGACATAATTATCATGTTTACAACCAACTGTAAAAAAGTGTGTGTGTGTGTGTGTGTGTGAGTGTGTGTGTGTGTGTGTGTGTGTGTGTGTGTGTATGTGTGTGTGTGTGTGTGTGAGAGAGAGAGAGAGAGAGAGAGAGAGAGAGAGAGAGATTGGATATGTCTTTTCCACACCAAAATAGATGTTATTAACTATTATTTGTGGCACCTTATGTACAGTTCAGTGACTCGTGTCTGAAAACCGCAATATATACAAAAGTTTTGGATAACCCCGGTTCCCAGAACTCCTGGAGATAGACTTTGACTGTGGATATTGTATCAGAGACACAGTCCCTTTGACTGTTCAGAAATGTCACTAAACCCTCCCAAAGATGCATGAGAAGCACCTGTGAGACGGAGGGGTTCCGACAGCCGATCAGTTACACTCATTCCATCAGGATGTTGGTACACGGCTCGTGTTGTCGGTAGTTCAACCGTGCCTAGACCGTCAATATCGCGGATCCATCACGTCCGCATTGTTCCTTTGTGCCAGGAAGGGCTCTCAACACGGGAAGCGTCCAGGCATCTCGGAGTGAAGAAAAGCGATGTCGTTCGGACATGGAGGAGGTACAGAGAGACAGGAACTGTCGATGACATACCTCGCTCAGGCCCAGTAGCAGCCCAAGGGCTACTACTGCTACCTACGGATTATGGTTCGGAGGAACCCTGACAGCAACGCCACCATGTTGAATAATGCTTTTCGTGCAGCCACAGGACGTCGTGTTGCGTATCAATCTGCGTGCAACAAGGTGCATGATGCGCAACTTCACTCCCGAAGTCCATGGCGAGGTCCATATTTGCAACCACGACACCATGTAGCACGTTACAGATCGGCCCAACAACATGCCGAATGGATTGGCATCACGTTCTCTTCACCGATGAGTGTCGCATATACCTTCAACCAGACAATCGTCGAAAACGTGTTTGGAGGCAACCCAGTCAGGCTGAACGCCTTAGACACACTGTCCAGCGAAAGCAGCAAGGTGGAAGTTCCCTGCTGTTTTGGGGTAGCATTATGTTGGGCCGACGCACGCCGCTGGTGGTCATGGAAGGTGTCATAACGGCTGTACGATACGTTAATGCCATCTTCAGACCGATAGTGCAAACATATCGGCAGCATATTGGCAAGGCATTCGTCTTCATGGACGACAGTTCGCGCCCCCATGGTGCACATCTTATGAATGACTTCCTTCAGGATAACGACATCGCTCGATTAGACTGGCCAGCATCTTCTCCAGACATGAACCCTACCGGACATGCCTCAGATAGAAAAGGGCTATTTATGAACGCCGCGATCCACCAATCACTCTGAGGGATCTACGCCGAAACTCTGTTGAGGAGTGTTACAATCTGGTCCAACAGTGCCTTGATAAACTTGTGGACAGTATGACACGACGAATACAGGCATGCATCAGTGCAAGAGGACGTGTTACTGGGAATTAGAGATGCCGGTGTGTACAGCATTCCTCTGAAGGTCTCGCTGTATGGTGGAAAAACGTGCAATGTGCGGTTTTCATGACCAATCAAAAGGGCGGAAATGATATTTACGTTGATCTGTATTCCTGTTTACTGTACGAGTTCCGGTATTCTCGGAACCGAGGTGATGCAAAATTTTTTTGATGTGTGTATTTATATATTCGCTTTTTTGCACCAATTACCTTTTGTTCTGTGAAAATACCTTCACATCTGATTTTCATAGGCGCCTAAATACAGATACAATAATATGGCGATCGTTGTCAACGCTGCAGGAACAGAACAGCGTAGTATCATACTGATTCTTTTCCATTACATTCACTTAATCCATACACGTGGTGGATATCGTCCAATAGTTCAACAGAAATATATCCATAAAGTTGTGTGTCACTGCCAACGTACAGCGTCCAGGCATCTCGGAGTGAACAAACCATTACGAAACAAAACCGTGCGTTACTGAATGAAAGCTTGAGGGCGAAGATTAAAGGGGCATAACTGTTGTAAATAGCGGGTACCGTGCGTGAATGGAACAGGTTTCTCAGGCAGATATTTTTACTGCAATAAAAACGCAAGGATAAATGGGGTTGTAAATCAAACGCAATACAACTGCTCTTATAAAGAGCCATTGGAAACCACGTGTCTCACGGAAAATGTACCTGAACTGCTAAGGAAAATTTTGTCGATGCAGCTCGGGTTCACTTTGTATATTAACTTTTAAGTAAAATGGTTTCTGAAATTTTACGTCGGGATCTTCCGAACTGTAATCTCATTTTTGCAGTACTCACTTTGTAAGTAGGCTGTTTATGTTTTCTTATTGGCAACGTTACGTAGCGCTCTGTACGAAAATCACTGGCTGTGCTGTGTGCAGTCTGTGGCTAGTTTGCATTGTTGTCTGCCATTGTAGTTTTGGGCAGCTGGACGTGAACAGCGCGTAGCGTTGCGCAGTTGGAGGTGAGTCGCCAGCAGTGGTGGATGTGGGGAGAGAAATGGCGGAGTTTTGAAATTTGTAAAAATGGATGTCATGAACTGCTGTATATATTATGACTTTTGATGAATATTAAGGTAAATACATTGTTTGTTCTCTATTAAAATCTTTCATTTGCTAACTATGCCTACTAGTAGTTAGTGCCTTCCGTAGTTTGAATCTATTATTTAGCTGGCAGTAGTGGCGCTCGCTGTTTTGCTGTAGCTTGAGTAACGAAGATTTTTGTGAGGTAAGTGATTTGTGAAAGGTATAGGTTAATGTTAGTCAGGGCCATTCTTTTGTAGGGATTTTTGAAAGTCAGATTGCGTTGCGCTAAAAAATATTGTGTGTCAGTTGAAGCACAGTCATGTACAATTGTTGAAAGGGGACGTTTCAACTTGAAGTGGGCTGTAATATAGTATTTAATTGCTAAATTTTGTTTTCGAAAGTTAAGTGAATTCTGTTTACTTTTCCCTGAAGCTGGACTACTTAAGTCAACTTAGGCCATATTGCGTTTCTTAGACACCACTGAACGTACTGTCTCTACTCAAAATTTCGAAGTGATAGAAGAATCTCTTCAAAATGGCAATGGAACAATAATGCAATTTTCAGAATGAACCTTTCGATCTGTAACGGTGTATGGCCCGTTTTCAAACTTCCTTGCACATTAAAACTGTGTGGCAGGCAGGAATCGAATTCTGAATCACGCCTTTTTAATCTGACAGGAAGTTTCAGTAATGATATTCCTTGAAGTAAAGAAGTTTCTCTCAATCTCCCTAGTGAGGAAGAGCTCTCATTTCCTTCAGAAATTGTATCTTGGAAGCAGTAGACGCAATCGAATAGATAGAAATGTTCAAATGTGTGTGAATTCATAAGGGAACAAACTGCTGAGGTCATCGGTCCCTAGACTTACACAGTAATTAAACTAACTTAAATAACTTATGCTAAGAACGACACACACCCCCATGCCCGAGGGAGGACTTGAACCTCCGGAGGGAGGGGCCGCGCAATCTGTGACATGGCGCCTCAAACCGCGTGGCCTCTACGCGCGGCGAATAGATAGATTTATTATTGCCAGAATTCGGTAAGCTGTTTAACAAAAATATCATCAAATGAAGTATCTTCTCAGATATGTGTCTAACTGAGAGCCGAGTATTTTATAGTAGACAAGCAATCTTCAACAGTAAAGAAACCTGGGGTATGACTCAAGGAAGAATAATACGACGCTACTCTAATATTTTTATTACTTATCGTACATAATAGATAGCACTTTCAAGTGTCTCGCTGACGCTGCATTGTCAATGTACTGATGGCTGTAAATAAATGTTCCCGATTTCTTAACGATGTTTCTACCGGATTACGGTTAACATTAAATGAAGATAAATGCAGCCGAAAGACATAAATAACACACAGAATTCTGTATTATCAGATCGTGAAATCAGTTTCACAATTCTTGAGAATATCCCAATATTTATATGAATTAGGGCAATACTACGAATCGATACGAGTGGAAGAAACAAGTGAAACGGCAGCAAGGAGGAAGAATGGATAATTATGAGAAGGCAGCTGCATACAAGACCCTTGTGCGACCTATTCTATACTACCTCTTGGAGTTGTGTTCGTTAACAAGCCGGCTTGATGCAACTAGCATTACAACGTATCGATACCGTAGAAAAGAGTGTGTAACTGAGATTTCCTGGAAAAGCAAACGGGAAGTGTTGGAAGACAGGCCACGTTTTGGTGAAACCCTCGTCCTTATATTTCGAGAACCGATATTTGAGGAACTGCAAGCAATAATTCTGCAGCATTTATTAAACTTCTCAGGGACTTGCGTGAATGGTCACAAACTTATAAGGGAATTTTTTGGTTCATCGTTCACCTCACAGGTCTGATGCGGGCCGGCGCGACTTCGCCTCCTGTAGCAACACCTTCTTCCTGTCCCCTGTTCTTGTCAGTGTTCTCCACATATTTCTTTACCTGCCAATTCTGCGGAGAATTTCCTCATTTCTTATAAAAGTGGATCTAATATATTTTCCAAATTTCTGACTACTATGAAAAAGTTTGAACTTAAAATTAATAGTTAACAACCAAAATTATGATACTAAGCAAATGAAAAATAAGGATTGCATCTGACATCAAAATTAATGGAAATAGAACGAAAAACTAATACATTTTGTTATTTAGGCACTTAATTACAGTGAGATTGATTTAACGAAAACACGTGAAAGGGTGGCTCAACTTCATTCGTCATTTATCATTCCCAAACAAATATTTTTATCTAATAACAATGCTATCATGAATCAAGTAAGAGTTGCCAAATACATACAAATAAGTAAAAATCTTTAAATTAAATTCACAATGTATAAGGACATTTGGATAATACATAAAATTACAAGTAGTACTCAAAGAAAATGTCGACTGTGCAACATAATTGTGGCCGCTTGCAAACAGTTAATTGATTAAATCAACCTGCGGCGGCACTCTCTCCCTGCAATTACATCACGACTGTGAGCTAATCCCACAACAGGACTTGAATATATCTTCAACAAACATTCAATAAAAGACAATAAAATGCATACATCTCCAGCCGTTATTCTGCCCTCATATAGACGGGATACGGCCAAGCTGCCCAAACGCTACCCACATGTAATACTGAAGCAACAGTAGTACTTCACTGATTGGTCACACGCCTGTTACACATAAATCACGTTAAGTACTTAAATAAACTAGCGGCCCCCTAAAACAAAATTAAATGGAAAAACAATTAAACCCATTTTTTTAAAAAACGAAATAACTCAGTGCTAGGTTTGCCCAAAGACTTTCATCACACGCCCACAAAGAGCTTAAACAGCATAGATACTGACTCAGTTACTTCCTGATCCAGCGACCGAAAGAATAAAAACAAACTCCTCAACTTGCGGCTGTCAACACTTAGGCCTCGTGCGATGACGGGAAAAGCGCCGAAGCACAAGGAAAACGCGTTCCTGCCACGGACCAGGAGACCAGCAACGCGTCAGTCGCTGCCGTTACAAAGCTGTCGACATACACCAAACAGCAAACAGCACACAACTTTGGTAAAAATTAACTTACACAGTAATAGTTAAATGGACAATTGAAAATTCAAATATTAAAACTTCATTACGGGAGCGGCCCAATCGCAACATTGCAAGTTAACCTTCCCAGTAATGACGAGAAACAATTCACAAGGGCATTTAAAAGAATTACATAATAATTCAAGCAAGATTTAGAAGGTCAAGGTATACCTTTACTGGGGCCTCTAGGGGCTAATAGACACTATAATTGGGATGTGCACCAAATGGCGGTCGCCAGTTAAACTGTACACCTATAACCCGAAGGGCTCCTCAACAGGGAGTAAGAGAGTGTACAAATACAACCAGGCCCACAGTCACATGACCCACACGTACGTGCCTTTAGGCTGAGTGCACACAGTTTTAGCTACAGGCCGAAACCAATAACTCGCCCCAGGAAGGACTATGGGTCCTACAACAAACGTAAATTACAATCGGTAGTATCAAATACACGATAATCACAAACCATCGTTCCACGTACAAGATTAACATCGCAAAATATTACCTTGGCGCATTCAGAAATCTCCAGATTGAGACACATGTCTCCAAGGGGTCACCGAAGGGCATAAAGAAACTAGATTCCTGCCCAGCTCACATTGGGCAGAATTAACAATATTTAAGTACAGTACTTACTAAAGTCTTTATAGATCATTTCAAACAAATCCCAAGGAGGCCAATAGCTTTAGGACTGCAGGAAGGCACTGGCTAAAGCTGCCCTGATGCTCGCGGCTCTTAACAAGTTGTTCAATACATCACGGCACATTTAGCACGCTACAACTGACTAATGCAAGTCGTAACCAGATATCACGCGACGAGAGCCGCTCCTTGTCCACTAAACTCGCCGACAACAAAGGTCAACGCTGCAGCGAAACGCGGACCCCCATAGCCCAACGGTCAACGGTGTTAACTCGCCGAGTGCTCAGGCGCACCCGTCGACCTCCGTGTCCCACACACCACTCACCACCACGGAGCCCGAGAGGGAAAACATATCCCAGCAAAGACGAGACGACGACAGCCGGTCGACGGAACGCGCCCACAAGTGGCGCCAGTAGGATCAAGCCTTCGCCCTCACGGAACCCGCCACGGTTCATACAGGAAAACAGATACAGCATGAAAATCAGAAAAATAAACAGCATAATGTGCTTTTAATGAAAGATGTCAACGATTAGTAAATAAGTCATTTAATATGGCCTAGAAACGAAAAACCATTTTGTCACGATGTGTATACTCGTATATGAGTGTAAAAGCTGTATACTGTTGAGAACAACAGAAAGAGTTAAGGAGGATGGGAATAAATATATGGAGAAGGTGACAGACTAACAAGGAGGGGGACGGGGTGCCTACTCGTCATCAGCGATTTCTTCAAATTTATGGTACCGTATATGCGGGGCTTGGCCAGAAATGAAAGCAACAGAAGTGACACCTACAAGTGATCAAGCATTTGGAAAAATAGCGTTTTTCGCGAGGGTCGGGCAAGATATGAGACTTAATATGAATGCGCAGTGACTGTCTTTCGTACATGGCCGGAAGAAAAGACATCACGCATTCATATAATTGATTCACCTCGATAAGAAATGAATCCACAACCTTCAGTGTGGACTCACATTTACATTCGAATTCCAGTGTGCCTGGAGTACATGGACAGGGACAGCGGATAGGTGGCGTGAGGGAGGAGCGAGAGTCGGCAGGAGAGCGTGACCAGATAGTCCACGCACTCACGATAAACGCTGTGAACGGGTGGTGCAGTGCTTCTACATCTACATCTACATTCATACTCCGCAAGCCACCTGACGGTGTGTGGCGGAGGGTACCTTCAGTACCTCTATCGGTTCTCCCTTCTATTCCAGTCTCGTATTGTTCGTGGAAAGAAGGATTGTCGGTATGCCTCTGTGTGGGCTCTAATCTCTCTGATTTTATCCTCATGGTCTCTTCGCGAGATATACGTAGGAGGGAGCAATATACTGCTTGACTCTTCGGTGAAGGTATGTTCTCGAAACTTTGACAAAAGTCCGTACCGAGCTACTGAGCGTCTCTCCTGCAGAGTCTTCCACTGGAGTTTATCTATCATCTCCGTAACGCTTTCGCGATTACTAAATGATCCTGTAACGAAGCGCGCTGCTCTCCGTTGGATCTTCTCTATGTCTTGTATCAACCCTATCTGGTACGGATCCCACACTGCTGAGCAGTATTCAAGCAGTGGGCGAACAAGCGTACTGTAACCTACTTCCTTTGTTTTCAGATTGCATTTCCTTAGGATTCTTCCAATGAATCTCAGTCTGGCATCTGCTTTACCGACAATCAACATTATATGATCATTCCATTTTAAATCACTCCTAATGCGTACTCCCAGATAATTTATGGAATTAACTGCTTCCAGTTGCTGACCTGCTATTTTGTAGCTAAATGATAAAGGATCTATCTTTCTGTGTATTCGCAGCACATTACACTTGTCTACATTGAGATTCAGTTGCCATTCCCTGCACCATGCGTCAATTCGCTGCAGATCCTCCTGCATTTCAGTACAATTTTCCATTGTTACAACCTCTCGATACACCACAGCATCATCTGCAAAAAGCCTCAGTGAACTTCCGATGTCATCCACCAGGTCATTTATGTATATTGTGAATAGCAACGGTCCTATGACACTCCCCTGCGGCACACCTGAAATTACTCTTACTTCGGAAGACTTCTCTCTATTGAGAATAACATGCTGCGTCCTGTTATCTAGGAACTCCTCAATCCAATCACACAATTGGTCTGATAGTCCATATGCTCTTACTTTGTTCAATAAACGACTGTGGGGAACTGTATCGAACGCCTTGCGGAAGTCAAGAAACACGGCATCTACCTGTGAACCCGTGTCTATGGCCCTCTGAGTCTCGTGGACGAATAGCGCGAGCTGGGTTTCACATGACCGTCTTTTTCGAAACCCATGCTGATTCCTACAGAGTAGATTTCTAGTCTCCAGAAAAGTCATTATACTCGAACACAATACGTGTTCCAAAATTCTACAACTGATCGACGTTAGAGATATAGGTCTACAGTTCTGCACATCTGTTCGACGTCCCTTCTTGAAAACGGGGATGACCTGTGCCCTTTTCCAATCCTTTGGAACGCTACGCTCTTCTAGAGACCTACGGTACACCGCTGCAAGAAGGGGGGCAAGTTCCTTCGCGTACTCTGTGTAAAATTGAACTGGTATCCCATCAGGTCCAGAGGCCTTTCCTCTTTTGAGCGATTTTAATTGTTTCTCTATCCCTCTGTCGTCTATTTCGATATCTACCATTTTGTCATCTGTGCGACAATCTAGAGAAGGAACTACAGTGCAATCTTCCTCTGTGAAACAACTTTGGAAAAAGACATTTAGTATTTCGGCCTTTAATCTGTCATCCTCTGTTTCAGTACCATTTTGGTCACAGAGTGTATGGACATTTTGATTTGATCCACCTACCGCTTTGACATAAGACCAAAATTTCTTAGGATTTTCTGCCAAGTCAGTACATAGAACTTTACTTTCGAATTCATTGAACGCCTCTCGTATAGCTCTCTTCACACTACATTTCGCTTCGCGTAATTTTTGTTTGTCTGCAAGGCTTTGGCTATGTTTATGTTTGCTGTGAAGTTCCCTTTGCTTCCGCAGCAGTTTTCTAACTCGGTTGTTGGACCACGGTGGCTCTTTTCCATCTCTTACGATCTTTCTTGGCACATACTCATCTAACGCATATTGTACGATGGTTTTGAACTTTGTCCACTGATCCTCAACACTATCAGTACTTGAGACAAAACTTTTGTGTTGAGCCAACAGGTACTCTGAAATCTGCTTTTTGTCACTTTTTCTAAACAGAAAAATCTTCCTACCCTTTTTAATATTCCTATTTACGGCTGAAATCATCGATGCCGTAACCGCTTTATGATCACTGATTCCCTGTTCTGCGTTAACTTTTTCAAATAGTTCGGGTCTGTTTGTCACCAGAAGGTCTAATATGTTATCGGCACGAGTCGCTTCTCTGTTTAACTGCTCAAGGTAGTTTTCAGATAAAGCACTTAAAAAAATTTCACTGGATTCTTTGTCCCTGCCACCCGTTATGAACGTCTGAGTCTCCCAGTCTATATCCGGCAAATTAAAATCTCCACCCAGGACTATAACATGGTGGGGAAATCTACTCGAAATATTTTCCAAATTATCCTTCAGGTGCTCAGCCACAACAGCTCCTGAGCCAGGGGGCCTATAGAGACATCCAATTACCATGTCTGAGCCTGCTTTAACCGCGACCTTCACCCAAATCATTTCACATTTCGGATCTCCGTCAATTTCCTTCGATACTATTGCACTTCTTACCGCTATAAACACGCCTCCCCCTTCACTGTTCAGCCTGTCTCTGCGGTATACATTCCAATCTGAGTTTAGGATTTCGTTACTGTTTACGTCTGGTTTCAGCCAACTTTCTGTCCCTAGTACTATATGGGCGTTGTGATCGTTTATTAATGAGAGCAGTTCTGGGACCTTTCTATAGACGCTCCTGCAGTTTACTATTAGCACATTAATATTGTTATTCCCTGTTGCATTTTGCCTACTCCTATCTTGCCGCGTCTCAGGAGGCGTCTTGTCAGGCCTAGGGAGGGGATTCTCTAACCTAAAAAACCCCCATGTGCACTCCACACGTACTCCGCTACCCTTGTAGCCGCTTCCGGCGTGTAGTGCACACCTGACCTATTCAGGGGGACCCTACATTTCTCCACCCGATAGCGGAGGTCGAGAAATTTGCACCCCAGATCTCCGCAGAATCGTCTGAGCCTCTGGTTTAAGCCTTCCACTCGGCTTCAAACCAGAGGACCGCGATCGGTTCTGGGAACGATACTACAAATAGTTAGGTCTGATTCCACCCCGCGAGCAAGGCTTTCCGCCTTCACCAATTCCGCCAACCGCCTGTACGAACTGAGGATGACCTCTGAACCCAGACGGCAGGAGTCATTGGTGCCGACATGAGCAACAATTTGCAGTCGGGTGCACCCAGTGCTCTCTATCGCCGCCGGTAGGGCCTCCTCCACATCTCGGATGAGACCCCCCGGCAAGCAGACAAACACTGGCCTTCTTCCCCGACCTTCTCGCTATTTCCCTAAGGGGCTCCATCACCCGCCTAACGTTGGAGCTCCCAATAACTAATAAACCCCTCCCCCCGTGTGCCTGCTCGGACCTTGCTGAAGGAGCAGCCACATGTCCCCTCACAGGCAGAGCGGGCGATGCCACACGGCCAGCCTCCACATTGACCTTCCGCCTCGTGCGCCGCGAACGCCGCTGAACCCGCCACTCCCTTTGGGGAGAGGGTGGCCCAACCGCGCCCGGTACCCGCGCCGAGTAGGCAGCAGATCTCTGGTTCGAGTGCCGGTCCAGTGCACATTTTCACCCAACTCCGCTGATTCTGCATGAAGTTCCGATGCAGTTGATATCATTAGTTCCTTCCCTTTCCTTCCATTTCTCCCTCTCCACAATCAATTTACATAACGGCAGACAATTATGTTAAAATAGTTTCCACACAGCGGTTGCCGCAGTGGCAAGACTTGAGAGAGTCGTCAGGTCGAATTCGTATGCAAAAAAACTTATTTACTGCAAACAAATCGAAATACACTATGCGATCAGAAGTATCCGGACACCTGGCTCAAAATGACTTACAAGTTCGTGGCGACCTCCATCAGTAATGCTGAAATTCAGTATGGTGTTGGCCCATCCTTAGTCTTGATGAGAGTTCCACTCTCACAGCCGTAAGTTCATTTATGTGCTGGAAGGTTTCTTGGGGAATGGCAGCCCATTCTTCACGGAGTGCTGCACTGAGTAGAGGTGTCGATGTCGGTCGGTGAGACCTGACACGAAGTCGGCTTTCAAAAACATCCCAAAGGTGTTCTTTAGGATTCAGGTGAGGACTCTGTGCAGGCCAGTCCATTACAGGGACGTTATTATCGTCTAACCACTCCACCACAGGCCGTGCTTTATGAACAGGTGATCAATGGTGTTGAAAGAAGTAAACGCCATCTGCGATTTGCTTCTTCTACAGTGGGAAGCAAGAAGGTGCTTAAAACATCAGTGTAGTAGCCCTGTGTTCTGATGGTGTCACACAAGACAATAAGGGGTGCAAGCCCCCTCCATGAAAAACACGACCACACCATAACACCACCGCCTCTGAATTTTACTGTTGGCACAACACACGCTGGCAGATGACGTTCACAGGCATTCGACGCACCCACACTCTGCCATCGGATCGCCGCATTGTGTACCGTGATTCGTCGCTGCACACAGCGTTTTTCCACTGTTCAGTCGTCCAATGTTTACGCTCCTTACACCAAGCGAGTCGTCTTTTGGCGTGATGTATTGTTTATGAGCAGCCGCTCGACCATGAAATCCAAGTTTTCTCACCTCCCGCCTAACTGTCATAGTAGTTGCAGTGGATCCTGATGCAGTTTGGAATTCCTGTGTGATGGTCTGGATAGATATGTGCCTATTACACATTACGATCCTTTTCAACTGTCGGCGGTCTCTGTCAGTCAACATACGAGGTCTGTCTGTACGCTTTTGTGCTTACATGTACGTGTCCCCTCACGTTTCCACTTGACTACCACACCGGAAACAGTGGACCTAGGGATGTTTAGCAGTGTGGAAATCTCTCTTGCAGACATATGACACAAGTGGCACCCAGTCACGTGACCACTTTCGAGGTTCGTGAGTTCCGCGGTGCGCCCCATTCCGCTCTCTCACGGTGTCTAATGACTACTGAGGTCGCTGGGAGTAACCAGCAGTACGTGGCAGCACAATGCACCTAACACGAAAAACGTATTTTTTGGGGGTGTCCGGATACTTATGATCGCACAATGTATTTCTCAGTATATTGCTTTTATTAACATTTTCTTAAAAGGCATGAAAAGAAAAGGCAAAGGAAAATTTACCATTGCAAATGAACTTTCAAGAAAGGATTGCGCTTACAGCGTTCACAAGGACTCTGCAAAGAACTTTCTAAGTAGAGATTGTCATATTAAATTGTACAGGACTTTGCATTCTGACAGCTTCATTTTAAACTTCGAGCAACCCTCGGCATCTACACGAGAATACTGTAGTCCCCGAGCCGGTAAAATGGGCTCACCCCACTTCTGTCACTGTCATATCTGGCCAGGCACTGCGTATACCATAAAGCTGGACGAAATCGCTGAGGACGGGTAGAGGAGGTTCCCTTTAAGTCAGACAGGAAGAACACTCAACAATGATGATCAATGGCTCATAGCAAATCAACTAAAATGAAAATCAAAATTTAAAAAATGGGTACCTTTCAACAAACATATTGGAACGAAACAAATGGAAAATGAAACAAAGTGGAGGCGAAGAGATGTAGAAGTTGATCTGTTGAGTGTAACGAAGTGTCAGAAGTGTCAACAAATTAAGGGGACACAAGAGATAACGTTGATTATTAGAACGAGTACAAGCAGTATTTTGCTCCCAAAACACGCCGAGCTCTATACAGAGCCTAGGTGTGTGTGTAGATGTAGAGCAGCACACGGAGCCACCAGGGGCGTGGGTGCCAGTAACAGGCAGAACCAGTCCCCGCGCGGCGATCCAGTGGAGAGCAGCGAGAACGCCTGAAGGCGTGCATCCGGCACGGCCGGCGAGCTGGAAGTGTGAACGAGTGCGTGCCGAGTGAAAGGCGACCGGGTCGTGGCAGGGGGGGCGACCGAAAAGCGATTGCGCTGTTTACATTTCTGAGATATGTGACGCGCCGAATGTGGTCGCTTTCTCCACGCACGTTGGAGGCGTCTCTGCGGATTGAGATCTGCGTTCAGAGACGGAGGCCATGTCGTAAGCCAAACGTCGCTTGCTACCCCGAGCTGTTCTGAACGACCATGTATACTTCCTGCTTATGACGCAGTCCATATAACGTGATTCGAGCCAACCTGAAATTTAAAAGGAAATTTCCCAAAACTCACCACTCATCTGTTGGTCATTGGAATGTACGTAACCATTTCTGCCAAGACAACGGCTAATCAACTTAATGATAAGAGAGACATTAAAGTAAAGCTCATTTCCTTTTGGTCATAGTGTCTACAGGGGCTTTACTGTTATTAAGGATATTTCACATCCCTCTTCGTAATTGAAAGGTGGATTTCCAAAAACTTTCATACACTACTAGCCATTAAAATTGCTACACCACGAAGATGACGTGCTACATACGCGAAATTTAACCAACAGCAACAAGATGCTGTGGCATGCAAATGATTAGCTTTTCAGAACATTCACACAAGGTTGGCGCCAGTGGCGACACCTACAACGTGCTGACATCAGGAAAGTTTCCAACCGATTTATCATACACAAACAGCAGTTACCGGCGTTGCCTGGTGAAACATTGTTGTGATGCCTGGTGTAAGGAGGAGAAATACGTACCATCACGTTTCCGACATTGATAAGGGTCGGATTGTAGCCTATAGCGATTGCGGTTTATCGTATGGCAACATTGTTCCTCGCGTTGGTCGAGATCCAATGACTGTTAGCAGAATATGGAATCGGTGGGTTCAGGAGGGTAATACGGAACGCCGTGATGGATCCCAACGGCCTCGTATCACTAGCAGTCGAGATGACAGGCTTCTTATCCGCATGGCTGTAACGGATCGTGCAGCCACGTCTCGATCCCTGAGTCAGCAGATAATACCATCTGCACGAACAATTCGACGACGTTTTCAGCAGCATGGACTATCAGTCGGAGACCATGGCTGCGGTTACCCTTGACGCTGCATCACAGACAGGAGCGCCTACGATGGTGTACTCAACGACGAACCTGGGTGCACGAATGGCAAAACATTTTTTCGGATGAATCCAGGTTTTGTTTATAGCATCATGATGATCGCATCCGTGTTTGGCGACATCGCGGTGAACGCACATTGGAACCGTGTATTCGTCATCGCCATACTGGCGTATCATCCGGCGTGATGGTATGGGGTACCATTGGTTACACGTCTCGGTCACCTCTTGTTCCCATTGACGGCACTTTGAACAGTGGACGTTACATTTCAGATGTGTTACGACCCGTGGCTCTACCCTTCATTCGATCCCTGCGAAACCCTACAGTTCAGCAGTATAATGCAGGACCGCATGTTGCAGGTCCTGTACGGGCCTTTCTGGATACAGGAAATGTTCGACTGCTGCCCCGGCTAGCACATTCTCCAGATCTCTCACCAATTGAAAACGTCTGGTCATTAGTGGCCGGGGAACTGGCTCGTCACAATACGCCAGTCACTACTCTTGATGAACTATGGCATCGTGTTGAAGCTGCATGGGCAGCTCTACCTGTACATGCCATCCAAGCTCTGTTTGAATCAATTCCCATGCGTATCAAGGCCGTTATTACGGCCACAGGTGGTTGTTCCGGGTACTGATTTCTCAGGTCTATGCACCCAAATTGCGTGAAAATGTAATCACATGTCAGTTCTAGTATAATATATTTGTCCAATTAATACCCGTTTATCATCTGCATTTCTTCTTGGTGTAGCAATTTTAATGGCCAGTAGTGTAAGACAGTTTACTATCAGTCGTACAGCCAACGCTAGGCGCGTTTTTTTTTTAACCTCATCGTAATGTTCAACTTTGGAAAGAATTATCACACATTCTTATAAGAACTGATACTATATTGTAAGATCATCTAGATCTACATTTACGGCTATCTCTAGACTCCGCAATCTACTCTTCGGCGTGCAATTGACGATACTATTGGTACCATTATCTTCCCCCACTCCTCCGTTCAATTCGCTAATGTGGCATGGGAAGAATGACTACCTCTAAACGTCGGCTTGAGCTTTAATGCCTCTGATTTTCTCGTCGTGCTCATATGCTCGAGGAAGTAGTATGTTACGCTATTCTTCCCGAAGCTTAAGCTCTCGGAATTTCAACAGCAAACTTCTCAGTGATGCGAAACACCTCTCCTGCAGCGCCTTCCACTGCAGTTTGTTGGGCATCTCCGTGACGCTCCCGCACCGAGTAGAGGACCCCGTGACCAAACGCTCCACTCCTCGTTTCCCCCATATATTCTACTCTCCTACGAGAGCCTTTCTGCACCCAAGGTCCGACTGGTCGTGAAATTCAAACATATTGAAACTTGGGCGAGGTTTTGTGAAGGACTAAGGTTAAGCTTTATGCTTACCCCTGTGGTGTTAACGAGGTCTGAGCTCGGTGAACCATGCAGTGAAGAGACCACTCTCCATAAGATCATGTGGAAAATTAAGACAAATTCGCGCAACGGATATTAATGAACATCTAAAATCGAACAGGGTCGCCTAATTAAACATGTAATGTGGGTACGGTAGTACGCAATATAAAGAAAGAAATGTTTGATCAAACTATCGAACGAAACTATAGGTTACGATAAAGTCCTGTTTATTGCTAAAACGCATCGTATTGAGTCCTTACAGTAATACACGTAATTGTTAAGTGCACAATGGTTAAAATGAATCATTGAACATATCCAAAATACCTTGGAACAGAGGGGTGGCATTGGAAAGGAAGTGCTAATGACGTCGCTCAATTTGCTATGTCCATGTATACCGTCAATAATTGCTGAATTACTTAACAGATGAAGGGAAGGTCGCAGAAAAGAGCCTAAGAGCATTATTATCCTTGCCTAAGAGCATGTTGAACTAGCTGAGTGCATGAATTAATTCAGAAAAGCAAGACCCTAACTCTAAACAAATAACTACGCATCCGCCTCGAACAGCGGTGCGGGTCTCCCGCATCGTCCCCTACGCTCTTTCAAGGAGTGTGGGATTTCATCATCATCGCCTCGTCATGTTGTGTGCGAAAGGTGCATATGCTTACCATCGTTCTGAAACTCAGATGCAGAGACTGTCTGCAGAATTTCAAAATGAGAATCAGCTGGTTGTCTGCTTGAAGTTCAGACGCAGATCAACTGTTCCCTCTCTGTAACTCTAAGGGTTCCCTCTCTTAAGCTATAGGACTAGGTATGTCTATCGTCTTCTACTGAAAATTCTGCTGTCACTGTCAGCAAAAGATTCGAGTCAGGCAACCGCTGCGGGCGACCCGAGTTCCGCCAATGAAAAACTCTTCAAAATGTTAGCAAGCTCCCTCTTCTTAAGGAATCTGCAACGATTAGCCAGTAATAAACATCCAGTATTACAGATTCCGCCATTAGAATAGGGGCAGGAAACCGAAATCCTCTCCCAATATGAGCTTGGATTCACGTTTCCACTTGTGAGTTTTCCTCCCTGCTATACAAATAATTTTGGCGAGCCAGTCCAGAGCGCCTTACGAAACTTTTTCGTCAATTAAAAAATGTTCAAATGCGTGTGAAATCTTATGGGACTTAACTGCAAAAGTCATTAGTCCCTAAGCTTACACACTACTTAACCTAAATTATCCTAAGGACAAACACAGAAACCCATGCCCGAGAGAGGACTCGAACCTCGGCCGGAAACAGCCGCTCGGCTAATCCCGCGCGACTCATCAACTACAGCAGACCTCGATCCGCAATATCCTTTCTTCGAGGAGTGCTAGTTCTGCAAGTCCGCAGGAGAGCTTCTGTGGAGTTTGGAAGGTGGGAGACGAGGTACTGGCAGAACTGAAGCTGTGGGGACGGGCCCGAGTCGTGTTTGGGTAGGTCAGACGGTAGAGTACTTGCCCGCGAAATGCAAAGGTCCAGAGTTCGAGTCTCGGTCCATTACACAGTTTCAACCTGACACGAAGTTTCATATCAGCGCACACTCCGCTGCGGAGTCAAAATTTCGTGGAAACAGCTGACCTCATTTGCGTCACGCAGATTATGTTCATTAACGTTGGTATTTATTTCAGTTACTTGCATCCCTCGCTCAGTGCGTCGTAAGTTCTCCCATACCCTTGAGACCCTTATCTATTTAGAAAGATTTCCTTCCACTGCGGCTCACAGTGAGAGTTCACAAACTGCAGAGTTTGGCCTACTCCCTCCAGCTGTGTCCGACACCTTGATGCTGACTCCGCCCCTAACAACGCCCTTAGCCCATTGTACACCTGCTGGTGGCTCTGTCTTTTAGCGAAAGAACATTTTACCACCCGTTTTACACCTGCGACCTTCACATTCCCAGTCAGCCAGCGGACTCAGCTCACAAAAATATTTTACACGTATCCTTTGCCATCATAGAGAAATGAATTGAAGAAGTACTAATTATGTTCATAATCATTGATGTTTATTTCAGTTACTTGCATACTTTCGTGATTCGCTTGCAGTTTGAATCGATTTGGCAGTCTAATTTAAATAGTGTGTTATTAATCGGGTTACGGAGCAATTTTGGGAAAAATTGTCTCGTAAAATTTGCGCAAATATACTGTGCACTGTCTCTAGTATGTCTGTCGATTGTGTAACGTAGTACTTTTCAGTTCTGAGAGCACAGGAAACACGTAAAGATGCCTAGATCAGTAGAGTCTCCCACCAAGTGTGAAGTGCTTTCTGTCAATGCTGAGGGGTTCCACCTTGTTTCATGCAGCCCACATAACGTATCTGTCAGGCGTGACAGCAAAGTGCGCATTGGTGCAGCAAGTCTGAAGCAGGTTTTACAGAAATTCGTGAAGCAGGCGGTCAGGGACGGAAGCAAGTGTCAGCCAACGATCTTGGCCAACGAGTGGATCAGGCAATTCGGGAAAATCGTCTGCTCACAATTTCTGTGTTGATTGATTCGTTTCTCAACATTTTGGCACAGACAACGAGCTGCAGACCAACAATGAGAACTGACTGAAAGACAGATGTCTGCCTCCATGACGAGGGTTTTCGCAAATTTGTAGCACGCTAGACAAATGTCTAAGTCAGAGCAGCGACTATGTAGAAAAACAGTTGGAAGGTGTAGCTAAATGTTACAAATAAAACATGTTTTATTTTCATCCTGGTTTCCATTTCAGGACCGATCTCACATTGAAAAAAAAATAACCCTCGTATTAACCTGTTTGTTCGGTTATTTACATCAGCATGACTTTACGATGAAATAAAAAAGTACGCGTATAATTCATTGTTGTATGACACAATTCGAAACAGTAAAATACACAGCCCGAAGTCCCATAGCTTGCAATAATAACTCAATTTCTTTTCCATTGTTTCATTGGCGATCGAAAGAAAGCCGTTACGTACAAAACAACAAACGCAAAAGTGATATACCCTTTCTACTTTCGTTGCTTTGGTCCACTCGGCATACAGATAATGTCTCCATCTAGCGGCCGAAAGCAAGACGAAAGTGTCTCCTTACTAAGGAAAGATAGGTCGTGTGGAACTGTTGCCCATCACAATCAAATTCTAACGTCAATTTTCTTTCAGAAATCTTCTCCCCTTTCTTCTTATTCTTCTTCTTATTCATCCTGCTCCTACTTCGCCTTGTGTTTTTCCTTTACTTTTGCATTTCAATTCTTTTCGCCTGTCACTAAATGTGCCCCCATGGAAATGTCGCCCAGGGCACAGCTTCCACCTGCGATAAGCAAGTTATGCCACTGAACATGACAGCATCCAACTAACCCTGGGATCCATAATGGTGGACAAGACTTCGTATTCCTAGAGCCACATAGTAGCTTTATGTGGAAGCAATGCGTAGACAGACAGCAGACAGAGGCTGTGGCTGGACGTGTGTGATCCAGAGTACACCACTGTGTCCCTACATAGGTAGGTGCTGTGCTGTCAAAATAATGGTCCTGCCGTTTGGCTGCTACTCGTGGTGCACTCTTCTGTTACTAATATGAATGTTTTCTCCATCCTGGGGTCGTCGCCTCAGGGTTGATGTGATGTTAGAGGCGATTTTCAACTCCTTGCCCATTTCACACTTGCCTTCTAACCGGCCAGTTATCCGGAAACACGTACTATCATCCAGATGTCTTCACAACCAAAGTGTAATTACAGTACCCATCACTGACATCAGCAAAGCATAAATGTTATTTGATATATTAAATACGTACACAAACAAAACTATATATCTACAGAAATATAATCACATACACTTAAACAAACAAGAAACAGAAAAATTATATTTCACTTTCATCAAACCATCCTCCCTTGGATTTAACGACTATCTCACAAACGCGAGGTAGGTATTGCGAGTCTGTATGTTTCCACAAATCCTTAACGATATTCCAGAGATGCTCCTTACTTTTTTCAAACAACTTACGGGAACTCAGCCAGGTAATGTTAACAGCGTCCGCCAGATATTTCGGCGGGAACACACCCCGTCATTTTCAAGGCAAACTGCAACGGACAGGTGACGTATAGGCAAATTTAAAATCTCGGTTCTAGGACTAATGCAGGAAAGATAACACACACACTTAACACTAGTGCCACAAAAGATGACCAAATTCAGAGATATCGATAGTGATGCTACGAACTAACAGGTGAGGTAGCATTGACTCTGTCCCTCTGTTTTTTGACAAGAGGGAGAGAGCAGGATTCCAAACAGCATTTAAACAAAAACCTCCATCCCTGTTTACAACCTTGCTTGTTAATTTAATCTCAACAGCCTCCTTAATAACACTGTCCCAATAGCTGGACGTGCATGCCAATATCTCGGTGTTGTTGTATAACATAGGTTGATCCGTATCCAAGCTATAATCGCGTGTGCCGTTTATGCTCAGTACATCGGGCCTCCAAGGGCCTGATATGCCATGCCACAGCTACAAGGAATGCGATATACACCCGCCTTACGCAGACCATTATCATCCTTAACGGAACCCAAAAGCATTCTAATTATCGACGGAGGTCGGAAAACACATTTCAAATCGTATTTCCGTAAAATTCGACCGATCTTGTTTGTGTGAACTTCCCGGATACGTATGACCATTTCACCCAGGCCATTCCAGTTTGGTTGCAATCACGATTTTGGGAGAGCACACGCTATCTTTCAGTACCTTCTGCTTTTTCTTCGATGCAATGTACTTGTTACAGAACACCGACAGATTCCATTATCCTGCTGTAATGTGAACCGTATCCCCGTTACGCGCAAGCTACATTTATCATATGATACCGAAGTATGCGTTGGTGTTTCATCTGGTCCTTATAGCCCTCTGTTTTTAAAATGTCGCCAACTCTGTCACACGTAAAATACTCCCAAACCTTAGTAGAAGGCCCAACATGTTTAACTGTAGATAGAGTAGTAGAATGCACTGTTGTTTAGATCGACGAACAAATGTCCTCCTTCCGGTACCAAAAACCTCAATTTTGATTCATCTGTGAACAACACTTTCTTTCTAGCATTTTCGAGTCTTTTCTTTTTATTTACAGGCTGCAAAAAGGGTTCCATCGCTGCAAAGGAATAATACATGTTTACCAATGTTTCCTTACTCAGTCGCAGCCATTTATACTGAATTGTGTGTTTCTTTTCATCTGTTTCATCTGCGTGAAATATTGTCCAGAAGAGTGTTACGTACATACAAAACAGTTACCTGAAATACATGTTTGTTTACTGTGCTACGAATGAATGGCCATTCCACACTGCCCTGTTGATCTCAGTAGCGCCATGTTGTCAGCAGTTTACTTCAAGCGGTGTACCGATACAAGTACTAGTGGATACTGCACTTCATTCTGTTAGTAGCAGCTGGCGGTGTGCACATCGTTATTACGCCTTCAAGAGTGGAGGTATTCGTAGACAAAAGTGTTGCGAATGTAGCACTCAGATAAGCAGGTTTATCTATGCCCCGAATAGCGAAACAGTGTGCCGTCTCTATAGGGGACGTACAACACCGCAGGAAGACAACAGGTAGCACGTAGAGTTGGTAGTAACGATCAAGAAAAACATATATGCTGCAGTTGTACAGAGGAGAGTGATTGATCCCAGCTTGAAAGAACGTCAGAACTACTTCTTATTCGCTGTGACATAGTAGATATTGTAGATTATAGCTTCCACGAACTAATATTGCAAAGCATGGCATGAGAGGATTGCTCAGCTTAATTTTGATACTTATTTCGAGAAGCCTTTTGAAGCAATTAGAGTGTTTCAGTCGAACCACGAGGTCAAAATAGATTGCTTCTGTAAATCATTTTACTTCAACTGTACGTATGCTGTGAACCATGGACATTGCCGTTGGTGAATAGGCTTGTGTGTCTCAGCGATACAGATAGCCGTACAATGGAAATTTGTGGTAAGATCTTACGGGACCAAGCTGCTGAGGTCACCGGTCCCTAAGCTTACACACTACTGGATCTAACTTAAACTAACTTACGCTAAAGAGAACACACATACCCATGCCCGAGGGAGGATTTGAACCTCCGTCAGGGGCAGCCGCGCGGCAGATAGCCGTACAGTAGGTGCAGCCACAACGGAGGGATATCTGTTAAGAGCCCAGGAAAACGTGTGATTTCTGAAGAGGGGTAGTAGCCTTTGCAGTAGTTCCAGGGACGTCTGGATCATTGACTGATCTGTCCTTGTAACATCAACCAGAACGGTCCTGACGTGCTGGTACTGCGGACGGTAGAAAGCAAGGGGAAACTGTAAGCGTAACTTTTCCCGAGGGCATGTAGCTCTACTGATGTGTGGTTAAATAACGACGGTATTCTCTTGGGTAAAATATTCGGGAGATAAAATAGCTCCCCAATCTGATCTACGGGTGGATGTCCTCTCCAGGAGGATGTCGTTATCAAGAGAAAGGAAACTGGCGTTCTGTGGATCGGAGAATAATGTCAGATCCCTTAATCGGGAAGGTAGGTTATAAAATTTAAAAAGGTAACTGCATAGGTTACAGTTAGATATAATGGGAATTAGTAAAATTCGTTGGCTGGAGGAACAGGCCTCCTGATCAGGCAAATACACAGTCATAAATACAAAATCAAATAGGGGTAATGAAAGTGTAGATTTAATAATGATAAGCAAATTGTAATGCGGGTAAGCCATTATGAACAGCATAGTAAACGCATTATTGTAGCCAAGATAGACACGAAGCCCATACCCTTCATAGTAGTTCAAGTTTATATGGCAACTAGGTCCGCAGATGATGATGAAACTGAAGAAATATATGATGAGATAAAAGAAATTATTCAGATAGATAAGAGAGACAACAATTTAATGGTGATGAGGGACTGGAATTCCATAATAGTAAAAGGAAGAGAAGGGAAAATAGTAAGTGAATATGGACAGCGGTAAAGGAATGAAAGAGGGACATGCCTAGTAGAATTTTGCGCAGAATGGCAATTTAATCAACGCTAACACTTGGTTTAAGAAACATGGAAGAAGATTGTACATGTGGAAGAGACCTGGAGACACCGGAAGGCTTCAAATTGATTATGTAACGGTAAGACAGAGATCTGAGAACCAGATTTCAAATTGTCCAGGATCAGACGTGGACTCTGACTGCAATTTATTGGTTATGGACCGTAAATTAAAATTAAATAAATTACAAAAAGGTAGGAAATTAAGATGGGACCTGGATAAACTGAAATAACCAGAGGTTGCCGAGAGTTTCAGAGAGAGCATTAGGGAACGATTGACAAGAATAGGGGAAAGCAATACAGTAGAAGAAGAATGGTTAACTTTGACAGATGAGATAGTGGAGGCAGCAGAGAATCAAATAGGTAAAAAGGCGAGGCCTAGTAGGAGTCCTTGGGCAACACAAGAGATACAGATAAAAATGAGACTGATAGGAAGTGCAAAATGGTTAAGATGGAATGGCTCGCGGACAAATGTAAGGATTTGGAAGCATTTGTCAATTGGGGGAAGATGATACACACTACAGGAAAATTAAAGAGGCCTTTGGAGAAAAGAGAATCATCTGTATGAATATCAAAAGCTCAGATGGAAAACCAGTCCAAAAAAAAGAAGGGAAAACTAAAAGTTGGAAGGATCGCATAGTCTATACACGAGATATGCACTTGAGGATCGTATTACTGGATGAGGACGAATATGAGAGGGGAGGTATGATACTGCGACAAAAATTTGACAGAACGCTGAGAGACCTAAGTAAAAGCAAGGTCCTGGGAGAATTGATAGTCTTGGGAGAGCCAGCCATAACAGAACTCTTCCATCTAGTGAGCAAGATGTTTGAAGCGTGAAATACCTTCAGACTTGAGAAAGAATTCCAAAGAAAACAGGTGCTGACAGGTGAGAATATTATAGAATTATTAGTTTAATAAGTTATGGTTGCAAAATACTAACACAAATACTTTGCAGAAGAACAGAAAACTGATAGAAGTCAACCTTGGGGAAGAACAGTTTGGATTCCGAAGAAATGTAGGAGCACGCGAGACAATACTGACCCTATGACTTCTCATAGAAGATACGTTAAGGAAAAGCAAATTATACCATTTGTAGACTTCGATAATGTTGAATGAAATACTCTCTTTGAAATTCTGAGTATAGCGGTTGTAAAATACAGGGAGCGAAGGGCTATATAAATTTGTACAGAAAACGGACGGCAGTTACAAGAGTCAAAGGAAATGAAAGGGATGCAGTGGTTTAGAATGGAGTGAGGCAGTGTTGTAGCCTATCCCCAGTTACATTGAGAAAGCAGTAAAGGAAACTAAAGAAAAGTTCGGAGACAGAATTAAAGTCCACGGAGAAGAAATAGAAACTTTGAGGTTTGCTGATGACGTTGTAATTCTCCCAGAGACAGCAAAGGACATGGAAGAGCAGTTGAGCGGAATAGGCAGGATCTTGAAAGGAGAATACAAGATGAACATCAACAAAAGCAAAACAAAGTAATGGAATATAGTGAAATTAAATCAAGCGATACTGAAGAAATTAGATTAGGAAAGAGACATTTAAAGTAGTAGATGAGTTATGCTATTTGGGTAGCAAAATAAAAAGTGAGAGAGAAGTAGACAGGATTACAATACGTAGACTGGCAATGACAGGAAAAGCGTTTTTGAACAAGAGAAATTTGTTAACATCAACTATAGATTTAAGCCTTTACTGAAAGTATTTGTATGGAGTGTAGCAATGTATGGAAGTGAAACATAAACGATAAATAATTTAGACAAAGACAGTATAGAAGGATTTGAAGTGCGGTGCTACAGAAGAATGCTGAAGAATAGATAGATCAATCACGTAACTAATGAGAAGGTACTGAATAGAACTGAGGTGAGAAGAAATTTGTGGCACAACTTGACAAAAAGAAGGGATCGGGTGATAGGACACATTCTGAGACGTCAAGAGATCACCAATTTAGTACTGAAGGTAAGTATTGGGGGGGATTGGGGGAGGGGGGGGGGAGGGGTGTAGAAGTCGTAAAGAGAGACCAAGGGATGAATACAGTGAGCAGATTCAGAAGGATGTAGGTTGTAGTTGTCATTCGGAGATGAAGAGATTTGCACAGGGTAGAGGACACGGAGACTAGGTCTTCGTACCGAGTGTTTTGTAGCGCTCTGATCAAACGGAGTAGCTTGGCATACGTACATTAAATTGTATTTCATTGCCGTACTGGTATTTTTCTAGAGATTTCTGATTTTATGTTTTTAGCTTTTCCAGCCTCCTTTCAGTCTGTATTACTTTAAAGTGTTGAATTATCAGTATAATTGGCGATAAACATAAAATTACGTAACGCTTAACTTGATTCATAAGACACATCATGTTTCTGACAAAGGGCTTGTCTGATGTCACCGAAATGACTTCACGTTAAAAGCAGTGGCCTCAGCTAAGGGTGGGCGCCTGAGCATTTGTGACGACAGACTTGACTCTATGTTATGTCGACGAGTGTAACTGGCAGACTTTTGACAACTGTAGGCGTTCATGTTTTCAGGTTGGCGGCTTACTGTTTGCGTCTAAGGTGAAGTGCCAATACCCAGGCAACGGGATATGCCATCGTCTCATACTTGTGGTATTGTTTTTGGTCTGAATAATAATAAACGAACGTTACTTAAATCTTTTTTTTTTGTTATTTTTGGAACTGAGATCACGTTGAAACTGTGGAACTGCTACTCTGCAAAACTAATGACCACAAGGTAAGTATATCCACAGCATGTGTGTATTGGAGAATCCATCGATGGCGCCTTACTTTTTTAAACCAAAGATCTGACAAATCTCTGGTAAAAAATATATAAACTGTTTATAATAAAATATACGAATGTCTGGTGTTTGAGGCACACTGAATGGTCTCGTAATGGCGTGCCATGTACATCATTACTTTCTCTGTTGCCGCTAGTGTCACTATAATAATATCAGCTGGCTGTGGTTGACTGATCGAGTGCGGTTCTTTCAATATGACTCCACCATCTTCATCTCCATAGGCAACCCCAAATACACAACTGGGTATAGTTACCTGTCACTTAACGTACCGTTCCTGGGGACTTCCCACATCGTTGAAAGGTATTGACTAAATTAAAGGTAAATCGAAAATTTCCGTGGTTGAAATGTTGCGACGTTTTGGATCCCATCCACGCCGTTTAACGGTAGATCACTAGTCCTGACACAGTCTCAGCCTAACACAATGTTTCTAGTCCTTGACTTATGGACGTAAGTGTAGGAATACATCTTCCAATTTGCATGTAGCCTTCGCCTGTAATTTACCTCGGCGGTAGAGAGAAGTCATACCTTCGTCAACACAGGGTCAGTGCAAAACACAAGATGCAGTGGTGTGTTCATTTCTCTGTTCTACAAGGGAACTCTCTGCGTTGTCTGAATGCAGTTCTATGCAGACAGCTGGCTGAATGGTGCAGCGATGTCGAAAACCAAATAAAAACGAAAATATGTCCAATTTTCGCAACAGAAAAGCGTCTAGTTTGACGTATTCGAGACAGTCAGATGAAAACGAGATAGACGGCAAAAAAGTAAGGAAACTGTTTATAATTTCAAAAGTAATGGCCATAATTGTAAATAAATTTACCTCACTATGAGACAAGACACTCAGTGCCTTCATGAACAAAAAGTTGCTATTGCCTGCAAAACCATGATTGCACCCAAGCGTGCTTCTCTTCGTCCGAGGCAAATCGACGGCCATCCCTGAATGCCTTTCTTCAGGGCTCCAAAAACGTGGAAACTGCATGCGACGAGATAGGGACTGAATGGAGGATGTGTAATGGATTCCCAGCAGAACTTATGGAGCTTGTGGACCAAGGTTGTTTCGTCTACGCTGCAGAAATTTCGCTGGAAAGCTCTTACACAGCCTTCATACAATCCCTATCTCTACCACAAGTAATAAAATAGAAGTTTCGATATATCAGTAATACTTTATGGTCCCTATGGATGACCACAATCACCAATATCCTATCGCTGCGTAAGTTGTGCCCTCTAATCGTAGGCCTCCTGAAAACTTTTCAATGAAATAATTAATTACCATAATTCGTCGACGGCCTTTCCAAAAAGAGAATGTCTTAGCAAATAAAGATTCATGGCAATTTCACATTTTTGGAGCACAAAACTGGTACTCAAATCGTAAGTCTCGGCTGTGATCAAAGACACAGGATGCAACACTAAAATTATACTAAAGGCTAAGTATTTAATGCAGCCACGAAGTATGAAGTAATATAATATCGTAATGCACATTTCTTTCACAACAAAATCCCGTAGGTGCAGTTGTTCGTTACGTGATTAACCGGATGTGGAACGCTTAACAAGACGGTATCGGGAGACTGAGGATCCTGGCGTCCTGAGAGCGAAAACTTGATGTTGAGACAAAAGAGGAAACTCTGGACAAAAGTTAGGCGGAGAGGGGAGGGGGGGGGGGCGAGATGAGGAAGTGAACTGGTTTGGAAAGATAATAGAGATGACCGGTCTTGTCCTAGCTGCACATGACGAAAACGTGATGCCGCCGCGCAGATCAGGCGAAAGGTCTCGCAGGCGTTGATCCTATGCTGCCATCTAGTAGCGACACCCGTAGCCAGCAGCGCCGTAGTTACGGGAATGTCCGCGAGTAGCAGGAAGCGCTGTTGAACAGGATAAATTGCGCTTTTCCGATGTTGCTTTACGGCTCGATAATAATACCGATGCGACGTTAAAATATACCTAAAGAGACAAAGATACATTAAAAACCGTTAGTGCAATAACATCTTGACTTAAGACACATATTTCATGAGGCTCATTGCTTTACTCATTGTCATCATCACGTGGAAATGCCTTCCTGAAGCCAAGCGACCGCTCCGGTCGCAGGTTCGAATCCTGCCTCGGGCATGGATGTGTGTGATGTCCTTAGGTTAGTTAGGTTTAATTAGTTCTAAGTTCTAGGCGACTGATGACCTCAGAAGCTAAGTCGCACAGTGCTCAGAGCCATTTGAACCATTTTTGAACATGGAAATGTGTTATCTTGAGCAATTCGCATCAGTTCGTGTAGCTGTCATGACTTACTTATTTCCACTGTCTGTAGCACTTACTAGCTACACACGTAAATCCATTTCATTGACCGCAAATCACTTTGAGCATAAAACAAAAGTTCTAAGACACAGACCAATAACACATTTGTTAAGTTACCTTGTTTTTGTTTACACTTAACATTAATTGCAATGCACATTTTACAAAACTATTTTTTGTGCACGCAGACATATCAGTCTTTCCAATTACGAGGGCTTGCCGAAAAGTAATCCATCCGAATTTTTTGTATGAAAGTTCTTAAAGTTTTGACGATAAAACAAACTTACGTTCTACATCCTCATTCCTCATATCCACGTATTTATTTCTCAACATAATCAACCCGGTGACGAAACCATTTCTGCCAATGAGAGACCAGTTTGTTGATACCGTCACTGTAGAATGTTTGACTTCGTTGATAGAGCCAGAACCCCACCTTTGTTTGCACTGTTTAATCACCGTCAAAATGAAGTCCTCGAAAATGTTTTTAAGTTTTGTAAGAAGCTGTAACTCGGATGGGGCCAAGTCGGAACTGTATGGAGCATGCTCAATTAAGGGAGCCCAAGGCGTCGGATAGCTGCAGATGTTGCAGCACCCGTGTATGGTCTGGCATTGTCATAATGAAGAAGAGAGCGTTCCGTGTGTGCACGAACTCTTCAAATTCGAAAATCGATTAGAGCACACTGCTTCTCGCGCACCAACATTGTTACGTTACACACTGCCATGTTACACTTTACAATTCAGAGCCGTCTGGCTGTAGAGGGCTGCAGATATATAGACATGAAATATAAAGCTGCAGATTGATAATAACGGTTGTTGTATTTAAAAATCTTTAGGAGCTTTCACATAAAAAATTCGAGCAATTAATTTTCAGTAAGCCTTCGTATTCTCTGCAAAAAAAAAAAAAAAAACACAAACTCTCAAATTAATACAACAAATACCAGACTCCAGTCATTTAGAGTCCGGCCCTGTGGCTGGTACTAAGAGAGGCGAGTACGTAGTTATTTATTTACATTTCAATATACTGGTTCACAAACTTTCTGATACTCCTGCCCGTCACCAAGATTAGCACCAACTAAAATTCTGAATGAATAAGAATTTTATAAGAACTCTTTCATTTTTAAAACAACGAAACATAAATTATATTTAATTTCCTGGTGTTTTATTAAATCACGTGTTAATGAGACAACAGGTACTTTTTATTTGTAACGTTCTGTTTTTAAAAGAATGGTGAAGCAATGCTCAGTGCATAGACAGCGCTATCTACGTCTCTTCCTCAGAATACGAAGATAAATTGTCCACATTAAGAACAGACACTTGTTACAAAACATTTCACTCCTCCCCCTAATGACACATGTTTCACACCCATTCTGCACCCAACTTAAAATTAACCAGTTAAAATTGTGTGCTCTGTGCACTGTATTTACTATATGTAAATTCCTTGACTTCTGAATTAACAGAAATTAGAAGACTTCAAGCTGCCAATGCATTGTGCCTAACAACTGCTACTAATAATATAACTGTGTAGGCCCTGCAGCAATGTAGTAGCCTTTGCAGACGTACTGTATCCTATCAGTTAGTTCGTTTATTTTCTGAGAAACTGATAATGATCCTATCAGTTAGTTCGTTTATTTTCTGAGAAACTGATAATGAAGCAGTTTCTGGTTCACTGCGGGAACGGCATATGAATGATGTCTGTGTATCAGCCTTACTGTCATAGACGCATGGCACAAAGTACAAAGCGTGTGTGTATTGGCTAGACTATGTGAGGAAAACGTTGTTCATAGATCCATTTCACAAGCCACAGTGTATCACACGATAATGGCATGATTTGAAGAAATATGTAATTATTGTTAAAATTATATAATCAGTATTACAGTCTTATGAAATAAGGATAACAGGAATCATGTTTTAAAAATAATTCAATTTCAATGCCAGAATACAATCGAAGCCTTTTGTTTTAACCCCTCACTGAATTTCATTTTATCGCTTTATCTATAAGTTGGATTTTTTTTGTAATTGATGTAACAGCAGCCATATTTTTTTAAAGTGGATTTGAAATGAGGTTCTTCGCATTTCTGTTATAATCCATAAATATATTCCAGAACTATGCTGAACAGGGAACTTCACTAAAAATGTTGTTTCATTGATCACCAATACAATTTAGCTCCAAAATTTGAGAAAAAATACTTTGAGTATATGATTTCATCTGTGCTTGGAATACGATAGATCGCTTGTTTGCCGATATGTTTTGAAGCGAACTGCAAAGCAGTCACTAACATGTCTCTGATCCACTGACGTAACTCCTAAAGTGATTAAAATATGACGGATCCAACACTCCGTTTTCGGCAGGAAGGACACTGCGAGGTGAAATTTGTGCGTAACAATGCAATGAGATTTTCCCACGCTTAACTTTACTTTTCTTTACTTCACCGATAGCAGACGTTCTTTCTGAACATCGAACAGCCTGTCACAGAAATGGAATAATATTTATTGAAGAGTGTAGTCATGTTAAAAGTAGTGTCATGGCAAGTGTTTGAGAAAGTAGTTGCTGTGTTTTCAGGGAAATTTTTCCTAAATGTATTGCATGTAATGGATAGATTTCGTTTTCAGTTATTTGTTTGGAGGAAAGATGTTCTATTCCCATTCCCGAATTCATAAGTGTTTTCATTTTGTAGAAAAATAAGTGTGTGGAAGTCTGTACCGACTGCCCTGATTCACCAGATCTCCATCCTATGATACGATCTTACCGTACGAAAGGGATGCTAGTCGAAATCCTCGGCTTGTGACGGTGTCTATCTCGCATAAAGGGGAACAGACTTTACATTCTTCATAAGGCTTCGGTAACCTTAGAAGTAGTTTTGTTTATACAAATTAACTACGAAAATGCGGTGGTTTCATGTTGCGTTGCAAGGAAACTAACATTTGTAATAAAATATCACGAATATTCACATTTCGTTTGCGTTTTCATCTCTCTCGACGGCGCGAGGGAAAAATGAACACTTAAATTTTTCTGTGAGAACGCCGATTTTTCTTATTTTATCGTGATGATCATTTCTCCCTATGTAGGTGGGTACCAACAGAATGTTTTCGCAACCATAGGAGAAAAAAGGCGATTGAAATTTCATGAGAAGATCCCGTAGCAACGAAAAACACCTTTGTTTTAATGATTGACACTCCAATTCACGTATCTTGTCCATGGCACTATTTCCCCTACTTCGCGATAATACAAAACGAGCTGCCCTTCTTTGAACTTTTTCGATGTTATCCGTCAGTCACACCAGCTGCGGATCCCACATCGCATAGTACTAATCCAGAATAGGGCGGACGAGCGTGGTATAAGCAGTCTCTTTGATAGACCTGTTGCACCTCCTAAGTGTTCTGCCAATGAATTGCAGCCATTGGTTTGCTCTACCCACAATACTATCTATGTGATCGTTCCAATTTAGATTATTCCTAATTTTAATCCCTAAGTATTTAGTTGAATTTACAGCCTTCAGGTTTGTGTGACTTGTCGCGTAATATAAATTTAGCGAATTTCTTTTAATACTCATGTGAATAACTTCACACTTTTCTTTATTCAGGGTCAACTGCCACTTTTCACACCATGCAGATATCTTATCTAAATCATTTTTCAATTCGTTCTGATCATCTTATGACTTTACAAGTCGGTAAATAACAGCATCATCTGCAAACAATGGAAGAGGGCTACTCAGATTTTCTCCCTTGTCGTTAATATAGATCAGAAATAGAGGGTCTATAGCACTTCCTTGGGGAACGCCTGGTGTTATTTCTGTTTAACTCGATGACTTTCCGTCCATTACTACGAACTGCTACCTTTCTGAGAGAAAATCACGAATCCAATCGCACAACTGAGGCGATAATCCATAGACACGCAGTTTGTTTGGAAGACGCTTATGGGGAACGGTGTCGAAAGCCTTCCGGAAATCTAAAAATGTGGAATCAATTTGACATCACCTGTCGATAGTGCTCATTACTTCATGAGTATAAAGAGCTAGTTGTGTTTCACAAGAACGATATTTTCTGAATCCGTACTGACTACGTGTCAATAAATCGTTTTATTCGAGGTAATTCAGAATGTACGAATACAGTATATGTTCCAAACTCCTACTGCTAATCGACGTTACTGATATGGGCCTGTAATTCAGTGGATTACTCTATTTCAATATTTGGGTATTGGTGTGACGAGCAATTTTCCATTCTTTAGGTACGGGTCTTTCTGTGAGCGAGGAGTCGATTTAACTGCTAAATATGGAGCTATTGTATCAGCATACTTTGAGAGGAACCTGACTGGTATACAATCTGGACAGGAGGCCTTGCCTTTATTAAGTGATTTAAGCTGCTTTGCTACACCTAGGATATCTACTTCTATGTTTCTTATCTTAGCAATTGTTCTTGATTGGAGTTCAAGAATATTTACTTCGGCTTCTTTGGCGAGGGAGTTTCGGAAAACCGTGTTTAATAACTCTGCTTTAGTGGCACTGTCATCAGTGACTTCACCGTTGTTATCGCGCAAAGAAGGTATTGATTGTGTCTTGCCACTGGTGTGCTTTATGTACGACCAGAATCTCTTTGGGTTTTTTGCCAGCTTTCGAGACAGAGTTTCGTTGTGGAAATTATTAAAAGCATCTCGCATTGAAGTACGCGCTATATTTCGAACTTCTGCAAAACTTTGCAAATCTTGGGGACATTGCGTTCTTTTAAATTTAGCATGCTTTTTTCGTTGCTTCTGCAACAGCGATCTGACCCGTTTTGGGCACCATGGGGGATCAGTGCCATCACTTATTATTTTATGTGGTATATATCTCTCAACTGCCGTCGATACTATCATGCCACAACTTTTCTACGCTTACACGATCAGATCAGTAGGAATGGGCGTTAAGAATATTGAAATATGGTTATCGCAGTACAGAGCGGATCAGGTTGTGGAAAGGGGCCGAGATCAGTTACTCTTAGTTATACAAAAACACACACAACTTTATTCCTCAAACCAATGCACAGTTTTCTCTTTAAAACAACAAAGATAAATTCATGGCTGAGGGCCCAAGTAACATCTCCAGAATAAGTTTGAATGATTGCTTTTAAATCACCAGGATTTAGAGTAACAGTTGAAGGCGTTACTTAAGTAAAATTACAATATCTTCTCGGCTAAAGGCTGAATTAGTATTTCACATCAGCTAAGGAAATTCTTTAAAAGCCAAGGATTTACAAATTCCGGCTAAAGGCCATATTAAGGAAAACTCAAGTTAATTCTTCGGCTGAAAGTCCAATTAAAAAAATTTTCTTTACATAATAAAAGAGAGACTTTAAAGATAAGCCTTTACACAGTACAGCAGAAAAACATCTTAAGAAAACTTAAAGTATCTCGTCGGCTGAAGGCCCAAGCAATTACTCAAGAATAATTAAAGACAACCTTAAGATAAACATTTACAGAAAACGGCTGAAGGCCGTTTCAAGAATTCAAGATAATTAAAGAGAAAGCTTACAGACAAGGATTGATATATTAAAGCCACAGATTCTGAAACAAACGCTGCTGTAGGCCTAAACACAGAGCAAACAAGAAATTTAAATAAAACACGGCTGAAGGCCTAATTTCAAACATTAAAACAGCACTAATACACTAGAGAAAAGCCGAGCACAGTACTTCCAAAATTATAAAATGGGAAAACACAAATTAAAACAAAAACAAGTGGTGCGTCTTCATATGTTCGCGGCGCAAATACTGATCCATAAAATTTCGGGGGTCCCTCGGATCACTCTGAAGATGGCTGGACGGTATTCAGCCGAAATATTAGAAGAAGAAATGAAATTTATGAGGCTGCACGCCCGAAATTTTATGGATCAATAACAAGTAGTATCAGAAAATATTCCAGGATCGGTCTGTGGAGGTCCCTTACGGCTGTAGTGAAGTGGGACAGACAGCCAAGGCTTAAGGTCAGATAAGAGAAGGCAGCACGACCTAGGGACGGCTGAAAAACCAACCAACAACTTAATCAGTTCCCTGCCCTGTCGTAACCGACCAACTGCCTCTTACAGTACGCAGACAGCATTCATCTGCTCAGTGGAAATCACAGAAGCTACACACAATTCGACGTAAACACACCTCCACAAGGATTCGAACAATCGTAAAAGCAATCACTGTGGAACAACAAGGACGAATCAGTCCGACATACAAAGAGTTCCCACAAGCGGTCGGCGACCAAATACACGTCATCCGATGAGACGACCGACCGAACGACCAGCCCACGTCGTTCCACTCAAGTTACGTGTGTCGGCGACGATCGGGCGAGTCTTGGCTGTTCCCCCTACTTATACCTCCCGAGGAGATCACGAAGGTAAAATTAGAGAGATTAGAGCGCGCACAGAGGCTTTCAGACAGTCGTTCTTCCCGCGAACCATACGCGACTGGAACAGGAAAGGGAGGTAATGACAGTGGCACGTAAAGTGCCCTCCGCCACACACCGTTGGGTGGCTTGCGGAGTATAAATGTAGATGTAGATGTAGAAGCTGACTGCAGCTCCAACCCGACTCAACTCCATGACCGTTCGGAACTCGGAGACACGGCAACCCGGGCATCCTGGTTCAGACCCATCCACGCAGAGGTAACTGTTGCCCATTGAACACGACATCTCTGCACAAGGAAGGAACCGACCCACGTCCGGCAAGATGACCAAGTGACGAGACCCAGAAAAGGTCGTCCCGCTCCAATCTCCTTCCGTCGGACAGTTCGTGTGTGTCTCCAGCGGTCGGCGAGCACTGCCTGTCCGCACCTCGCTGACCGCTCCGTCCCCGACTCCACTGCTGCTGCGTCCGGGCTGAACTCTCGACAGACGACGACCCGGAAATACTAGCGGTCGCTCCAGAGATGGTACGACAGGGCACTTATCGATAAGCTCTGCTGCTGCCACTCACGGGCAAGCAAACCAGCAACCTAGTGACGCCAATAAATCGAATTAAAAGAAAATACGATGAACAGAACCACAAAAACAAGATGAGCAATAAACGGCATGACTGCTAGCCGTGCACGGCTCAGACTTTTTTTCAGCTTTTTTAAACACAAGTACTTTGTGTTTCGTTTTGACGGTTGTGGGTTTTACGGTATTCATCCTAGCAGCAACTGCCTTGTCGTCGCCAATCACTGTATCCGTCATGATACTATTTGTCCAGTATTATTTGTTGCTAAGAGGTCAAGTATGGTTTCGCAACCATTTACGCTTCGAGTGGGCTCGTGAACTAACTGTTCAAAATAATTTTCTTGGAAAGCATTCAGTACAACTTCGAATGACGTTGTACGCCTGCCACATAATTTTTCCAGCACATCGAGGGTTCAGTGAAGTCACCACCGACTATAATTGTATGAGTGGGGTACCTATTTGAAATGAGACGCAAGTCTTCTTTGAATTGTTCAGCAACAATATCTTCTGCGTTGGGGGTTGGTAAAACGATCCAGTTAATAGTTTAGCCCGATTGCCAAGTATAACCTCTACCCATACTATTTCGCAGAAACGATCTACTTCAATTTCACTTCAAGATAAACAACTTCTGACAACAATAAGTACTCCACCACCAACTGTATTTCATCTATCCTTTAGGAACACTATTAGGTCGTTTGAAAAAATTTCCGCTGAACTTATTTCCGGCTTTAACTAGCTTTCCGTACCTATAACTATTTAAGCTTCAGTGCTTTCTTTTAGAGCATGGATCCCTGGTTCTTTCCCAATACAGCTACGACAATTTACAACTACAGTACCGATCGTTTCTACAACTACATTACTGTGTTTTACCTGCCCCCTTCTAGACGGACACCCTTTCTGTGATTCACAGCAATCACAGTTCCTATCCATTGCTGAAGTAGCTCCTGTTTGAAGCTCGTAAAAATACATAGAAAACGAACGGTTTACTCGCCTTATTAAAAACAGGAACTCGAGGTGCTCTGTCGCTGACGGTCTAACCGAAACGAAGCTACACTACTGTTCTGTAGACGAGACAGCCATGGCTGAACTGTTTAAACTTTATGGTGTATATATTTTATAAACATTTCGTTGACCGCTGACCATATGCCAAGCGACTATCCTGGAACGTGGAATACAACACCAGTTGCAGTCTGGCCTATCCAGCGACTTCCAGGGGCGACAAAACATTGATTTTCAATATTTCGTGTCATTGTTGACCGAATTAAAAATTTCAAACTGCTTTCATAATCTATTCATTTAGAATCATACTCTCATGTTGAAAGATTAACAGAATAAGACATGTATTACAGTCTGAAACTGTATAGCTGTGTGGTTGTCTTGAGGCAGCGTAATGGACGGCGCCGGAATTTATTCTTCCAGAATTTGAGGATGAGAGCACTTCCAACAAACCATACACATAATTAAAACGTTTACAAAACTTTTTCTCGCTGACTCCTCCTCCCCCTCACACACAAAAAATTACTTTACACATTATTCAGATGTTTACGAAACTTTTTTCTCGCTGATCCCCGCACTACCACCACTATCACAACTGCACTGTCCACGCAGTAAAACTTTAGCATCAGAGACAAAGTTTTAATCTATTATTTCTTTACTAACGACTCTATTCACAATATTGTTTTCAGACAATAAAGATACAAAGTTTTAATTTTTTATTTCTTTAATACTGACTCTATTCGCAAAATTGTTTTCAGACAATATTCACCTGTACCACTGAATATACCTGCGAAGTTATATCACTGTACGACACATAGTTCAGGATATATGACCTCTTAAACATTGAGATACGTGATAAACTAGCTTTTGCTTATAAGGGAGCGCGAACTGCCTAGACTGTATTCATCCTGTGTTCATAATGACCATAGTTAGCTACGTCTGATAAACTTGAAGCATAATTTCAAACCTTTTCCAAACTAAGCGTCAAATATTTACAATATTAACTCACTTGTGGGCTAATCAGACGTTTGAAGCTGTTTTATACATGGAGGTTTGCTTTTTAAAGAAGCTGGTGTTTACTTACTGTCGCCTATGCGATGAGTTTTGTCCTTCGAAAGTCAGCTTCCATGTTGTGATGCTGGCAGGTTTTGAGTATTCTTCACGATTTGTTTTGTGTCAATAAGTATGAGAGTTTAATGTAATGGACAACTGACACTCAGCACCTGCTTGCATAGCGTAATGTGCTGCGCTCTAGCTTGCGAGACAGGGAGGTGGTCCACACGCGGGCCGAATCGGGATTAATAATCGTGGGCTTGCATACCTGAATGTGGTTTTAGGCGCTCCCTTAGTAAGAAGCTGGACTGGTCCCAAATTCTGCCTCAGAGAGCACGATGCATAAACATTTAGTATACGATGTCACTCAGAACAAAGTATATATATCATTCACAGACAAATGGCACCCAAGACTTCCTTCCCTTACCTGTATGTTACCTTGACGAACTTGATAGTACAAAAAGCATACGACCATAAAGTTATAAAATGGAATTTTTCGTATTCTGAACGAACAGGCCCCGTACAAGACGGTACAAATGCTAGGGAGAAGAAGAAGATAATGGGAAGTAAGTGTGCTGTTACCATGTTATCGTACACCATCAGTGGAAATTAAAATCTTGCAAAGAACACCCAGTGGATCCAGTCTCGTTATTGTATAGAAAAGTACCAGCGTAAGCTAGTAACACTACGAAGAGACGTGCGCTTCTTGTAATAATTACGTCCGGCTCATCATATCCGTCCAGCCCAAACGTCCTCCTGTTTCACCATCAGCAAAGACAACTCCCGTTTCCTCTATCCCACTATCCACTCTCTACATCTGGTATGTCCTACATACAGGCGTTATGCATAGGCGAGTGCCCCACGTACATCTCCTCCAGTAAACCGATGACACCGCCTTAAAAGATTTCTACCCAACATTCCAGAAATCTCAATAGTCCCACCAGATCCACACCAATCAATTTACCCCCTGGTGCAACCAGTGTCTCTTTACCACAAACCCTTCCCAAACCTAGGTATTATAGCATGCACCACCTGCAGCCTCGGCCCTAACATTACAATTTATGAACGTGCTATCAAAATAACTAACACACTAAAACATCCCGAACTAACTCATGATCATCAAGTAAAGTCAAAACCCTACCTACTAACCACTCAACATAAAGCCCACAACACATTACAAATACTACAATGAAGAGCCAAACAAACTGGTACACCTGCCTAATATCTTGTAGCATGCAGAAGTGCCACAACAAGAGGCCGGCCGCGGTGGTCTAGCGGTTCTAGGCGCTCAGTCTGGAACCGCGCGACTGCTACGGTCGCAGGTTCGAATCCTGCCTCGGGCATGGATGTGTGTGATGTCCTTAGGTTAGTTAGGTTTAAGTAGTTCTAAGTTCTAGGGGACTGGTGACCACAGATGTTAAGTCCCATAGTGCTCAGAGCCATTTTTTTTAGCCACAACAAGACATGTCATGGACTCGACTAATGTCTGAAGTATTGCTGGAGGGAACTGACACCATGAATCCTTCAAGGCTGTCCATATATGGAGCACGTTGCAAGGCATCCCAGATATGCTCGATAATGTTCATATGTGGGGAATTTGGAGGTCAGCGGAATTATTTAAACTCAGAAGAGTATTTCAGGAGCCACTATGTAACAATTCTGGACGTGTGGGTGTCGCATTGTCCTGCTGGAATTGCCCAAGGCCGTCGGAATGCGCAATGGACATAAATGGACGCAGGTGATCAGACAGGACACTTACATACGTATCACCTGACAGAGTCGTATCTAGACGTCCATCCGCTCGATACACTTTGAAACTACACTCGTCAACCAGGCAACATTTCTCCAGTCATCAACAGCCGAATGTCGGTGTTGACGGGCTCAGGCTAGGCGTAAAGCTTTGTGCCGTGCAGTCATCAAGGGTACACCAGTGGGCCTTTGGCTCCGAAACCCCTTATGTTTCGTTGAATGGTTCGCACGCTAACACTTGTTGATGGCGCAGCATTTAAATCTGCAGAAATTTTCGGAAGGACTGCATTTCCGTCACTTTCAACAATTCTCTTCAGTCGTCTTTGCCGCTTTTTTGCAAGATCTTTTTCCAGCCGCATTGATGTTTTACCGGATTCCTGAGATTCACGTTCACTCGTGAAATGGTCGCAGGGTAAAATCCCCACTTCATCGTTGCCTCGGAGATGCTGTGTCCGGTCGCTCGTGCGCCGGCTACAACACCAGACACTTGTTGTCTTACATAGGCGTCCCCGAGCGCAGCGCAGTATTATGCCTGTTTACATATCTCTATATTTGAATATACATGCCTATACCAGTTCCTTTGGCACTTCAGAGTATTTACTTATCATACACTGGAACGGTCCATTCACGAAAAAGATGGGTATCTTTTACACTGTGTGACAAATCGACATAGCTGCGTATATGCCTGATGTTGGCAGTTCACAGAAACATCTCAACATTAAAATTTTGTGCCTATCTCTAATCCACATTCTTTCCTTCAGATGGAAATGATTTGCCGACTGATTTATCTCTTTTGGTCTAGTAGTCCTAGAAGAAGGAATACCGAGGGGCAATAGTTTAGCCACAATCTAACGTTGTTCACAGATTTACTCGACAGAAGAATGCGCGTTGTTGTAGAACTTCCAGACAGGTAGTGTGTCTCAAGACTGACTTGCCTATCGCAAGCAATGCTTCTACCGATTGAGCTAGCGATCGCTCACCGTGAAAGCTGCAGTTCTTCAAGATCCCCTCTTTTAGTTTGCCAACCTGATACAGCTTGCCTACTGTTCTAGCTCAAGCGGTCATATTACTTCCAGTATCGCTGAAGTACACGGTTTCATGTCTCGGAAGTTCTACAAAGGAGCAATCCCCAGTAAAAAAACAAGGCAACATTTTTTTTAAATGTTTTCCGTTTGGTAATAGGAATGATCTCCAGAAGACACGAGTATTTCATATAAAAATTCATAATTCTTGCTAAATATTAACTATCGAAATCACAAGGCTGCAGCCGAAACAACTCGTGCTCACACACAGTTTACTGATATCTTTGTACTTTTGTCAAGTGTCTACATTATCATCCCTATTTTAAAAATTAAAGTGCCATACAAAAGACATAAATGTATTTGGAGATAGATTCGTCAAGATAAACTAAAGAGCTACCCGAATACGGAAATCGTGCTTGCTACTTTAATAGACAAACACTGTGTTTGTGCATAGAGTGGCTGGCTCAAATGGCTCTGAGCACTACGGGACTTAACTTCTGAGATCATCAGTCCCCTAGAACTTAGAACTACTTAAACCTAACTAACCTAAGGACATCACACACATCCATGCCCGAGGCAGAATTCGAACCTGCGACCGTAGAGGCCGCGCGGTTCCATACTATAGCGCCTAGAACCGCTCGGCCACTCCGGCCGGCGGCATAGAGTGTCATGAAAAACTTACGAGACTCGTTTCAGAAACCAGATTTCTTTTTTGAAAATTAGTATACTTTTATTTTCAGCCATATGTTCAACTTCATTCGTAAACCCTTTTCACACTGTGTAACTTGTTAAATACTTCTATCAGGTCTATCGACATTTTTCGGAGGAAAGTAGGCGAGTGTTCATCTCTTTCTGGAAGTAAAATTCCTTGGCTTTAACACTTTTAGGTTGTTAATGAAAGCTGGCCGGGGTGGCCGAGCGGTTCTAGGCGTTACAGTCTGGAACCGCGCGACCGCTACGGTCGCAGGTTCGAATCTTGCCTCGGGCATGAGGTGTGATGTCCTCAGTTTAGTTAGGTTTAAGTAGTTCTAAGTTCTAGGAGACTGATGACCTCAGAAGTTAAGTCCCATAGTGCTCAGAACCATTTGAACCATTTGTTAAAGAAAACAACTGTTTGTGACTTATTGGTAACAACAGGTCTCGATTCTAACCTTCGGTAAAGTGAATAAGAGAAAAAGAAAATAAAAGGATCGACAGTTGTTTTAATATATCAGACAAATTTATTAAGCATACAAAACGATTCACTGTTCAAAAATAAGAAAACAACTAATCTTAAACATTTTAACATGCAGATTTGTGTCATTAGTGAAGTGATGAGCATCTTTGTACCGTCCTCACAGCCATTAACTAGTTGTCGAATCGATGTGGTGAGTCGTATTCAGTACCCATAATCGCCTTCGTAGCCTCCAGCTCCAGCGCTGCCACCTGCAACAGCATCACCTAGTCAGCTACTGGTACATCTGCTACTGATCTACGGCAATGGCACAGTGACCACGAACCACTCATGAGAAATCACTGCTAAATTGTCGGGATCTAAAATTGGTAGAGTCCTCTCCGTACATTGCACGCCGTGACACGTTAGCCACCTATACTTGGAGGTACATTGTTTCCTTATAACCAGGACTCACCGTGGTGCGAGTGGTGCACGACGGGGTGGAAGCCGGACTTGTCGGCGTGGTACTTGACGGTGCGCACGCTGCCGTCCGCCTCCTTGAGCGAGTACTCGCCAGTCACGACGTCTCCGTCGCGGTGCTCCTTCTGGGAGTGGTGGTCCCCTGTGTGACCGTCAGACACCCCGTACTCGAACTCGTACTTCGGGTACGCCTGTGGCAGAAGAATGAAGATGGAAACATTGGTTACTCAGTTACAGACAATATTAGTAGTGAAACTTCCTGCCAGTTACATTTACAAAGAGGAGTAGGACTCGAATGGGAAACTTTCACCTTTCGCGGACAATGGTTTACTTCCACCAGTACCTCTCCCCTAATCTCCACCCTCTGAACCGGGCCTGGACAGCTCAGCAGGTAAAAGCACTGCCCATGGAACGCAAGGTTCTGGGTTCGAGTCTCTGGTGCAATGTCTTAATCTGCTTGGGAATTTAAAAACAGCTCAATCTCTAAGTAAAGTGAGTAACTAATTCTGGAATATTAACACTAAACTGAGGTTCTGCTTCCTATTGAAGTCTCACCAACGAAGTTGGCAGTAACTATAATACTGAGCTGCGGCTCCATGTGTGAGAGATAGCAAACATGGGAAATCTCTTCAAAGTGACAGAAGTATGTTGAATATTTCTTTTGTATGCTGTTCTTTAGCTACAAATAGTGTCAAATGCACTATAATAAGAGTCCACCAAAGTATATATACAACGTAATATTACACATTTACATATACTGATAATAGCTTGATTATATTTAGGTACACTTGAAAATACGCCATGCTCGAAACCGATAGCAATGAATAAAAAATACCAGCTCTGGTGGATTACCACTGCAAAGAAATATGAAGGCCTATATAAATACAGAATCCAGATAAAATTCGTATGTTTGGTACATTGTTCCGCAGCAAATTATGTATTTCGTCTGCATTTCGTTCAACTCATTACCCCCCCCCCCCTCCCTCCACAGTGTGCAACTACACTTGCTTCTTGCTTAGATGCTTTGTCACACAATTTTAACATTGGAATCGTTATGGAGACATTCATTTAAAGTTATGACTTGCACCCAAAAATTTCCACGTTCAGCAGTGTGCCTGTTTACTTATTGACTGGAATGACCATCTACTGTGTACAGAATAAATCAAAGCGAGACGAAAGTAATCATAAGTAGCAGAAATGGAGTCAGTGATAAAAACTTTACATCAAAACTGGGGGTCACGAAATAAACGAACTGATGATATTTCGCAGTCTTGGAGGCAAAGCAACATATTAAGGACGAAACAAGGACACAAAAAGCAGACCAACGTAGTAAAGAGGGCATTCCTGGCCAAAAAGGAATCTACTAGTTTCACACATTGACCTCAATTTGCTGAAGAACTTCGTGAGCCTTAAGGTACGAGAAGCAGCAGTGCGTGGTAATGAATCATGGACAGTGCGGAAACTGGAAAAGAAGAGAGTCGACAGCTTTTGAGATGTAGGGCTCTAGGATGAACTGATAACACAGTAAATAAGATTCTCTACAGAATTTGCGGAGAAAGGAACTTGTTGAAAAAACTGAAAAGAATTAGGGTCAGGGTGGCAAGACTTACGACGTTAGCGAGTATCTCCCATGATACTAGAGGAAGTTGCAGAGAATAAAACCTGCAGTGAAAGACACAAATTGGAACATATCCTACAAATAATTGAATACGTGGGATGTAAGTGCTACTCTGAGATGAAAAGGTTAGCACTAGAGAGGAAGTGGAGCCAGAGCCAATCAGACTGCTGATAAAAAATGACAGAGATAGAAAATTCTGCATCAGCACAGGAATTAGGACACAACTAAAAAATAAAGCTGCAATCGTAGCTCTCTTTTTTCCCAATTTCTGTGAAATCTTCACAGTGCAAAGAATAATAGATACAAATCAAAATCAAAATCAAAATACTGCCACAATCACAATGCCGAATATTGTACTTGTGGCAAACACTCGTAGCTCAACATCTCATGGGGAGGAGATAAATTTATTGAAACATAATCTTTCATTTTCTTTATCAGATTAGCTTTTTAGACATCCTTAACTGTGGAGAGAAGTGTATTTTGTAAGTAACACAAAGGGGCCTAACCCTTTACAACACGTTATCCCATCAGCATACAATATACAGTGTGGAGACTAACAAGAATAACTCTGACGATGTCCTCGTCTTCATTTGCGCTTTACCTTGCATCTATCTCATTTTACTGAGAAGTTTGCCATTCAAGTTGCAGAATCTCATTTCCTTATTCCAGTTCGTTTCTCACATTGATATCAGGCTTCTCATACTGTTGCTTTCCCCACCCTGTTTCACCTTCTCTTACATATGTAATCTATCCATTAGTTTTTATTTGAGCTAGTAGCCTGCTTCTGCCCCGTGTTGGCTATTTGTGCTATCACCCTTCCCCACCATTTCTCTCTCTCGCTCTCTTTTAAGATTTTCTGTCCAATGCAGACTGATACTTTCATAGATTGCGTTTTCTTTTTCATGTCGTTCTAATAGCTGTTAATTTTCACAAGCAGAACTTCTGTACGACTTTGTAGGCAATCACTCCTGTTCGGCTCTCTTCCATCCGTCTGAAAATCTGCAGACACGATGATTGGTCTACAGCGGCGTTCGGATAACCGTCAACGCATTCCAGACTTCGTCCTTCCCAACTTATAATCACTATAGTAGTTGAACAAACAACCATTCAAAAGGCAGACGCAGACACTCGAATGGACGCTCCTGGCATCAACAATAGGGAAATTTGCAGATCTGTTAACAATGCTCTAAAATTTTCGAGTGTCCTCCCGTTTTCGTGTCCCATTCAACTAAGTTTGAGAATAAGTTTTTACAGTTCCATCCCACGTACAAGGCAATCAACATGTACCTCACGAAACAAAAAGAAAATAGTTAATGAAGTAATTTAACAAAGAAATGCCGTTAACAACCATGCACCTTGTTAGCAATTGAAAATACTGACACATATTTACCGTCGTTATTTCAGCTAATCGTTCGCGGAACTCTCGCTACGTGGAGACACTAATTATGCCATATTCAACCGCAGGGTTTCCCAGACTGTGTTCTGCGGAACACCGGTGTTCTGCAGTAAGTGAACAAGTGTTGCTCGGAAAACTATTACTAACATGGTCACTTTTGCGACGCTTTGGCGATAGTAATTATTTTTTAAATAATTAATTGTGATTTCTGTGTTATGATTTGAAGTAGTCACTGAATAAAACAAGTTTATTTCAGGTTTTAAAAATGTTGATAAACTTTAAAATAAACATACTGTTCCCTCAGAGTATCAGGTGTCTCAAAGTGTGCCGTCATAGGAAAAGTTTGGGAACCCCTTTTCTAGAACCCTGTAGCGAGACATTTACGAACTTGACGTGCCTTTACTACAGCTGACAGAGTTGCCAGTGCCTGGAAAAGAAAGTATCTGTAACATCATCAGAAAATTAATGTTAAACGTCGATTAATGAGCATCAAAGGGTAATAAAGAGAGATACGAAAAGGGAATCTAGAGTGTAATTTCAGAGACTGTCAATGACACTTCACACTGTCAACTGAAGCACACGATCTGTTTCCAATTCGCTCTTTTATACGTATATCTCTTGACCGCACTTGGTAGATAAATTACATTTGACAGGTTTACACTGTACTCATAATCGGAACTAAATATCCTGTATCTTGCTGTGAAAGTAACACGGCGAGTCTTAATCAGTCACTGTGGTGTTTAAGAATTAAATCAAGTGACCACAATGACTCTTTGCTCCACGGTTTTGCTTTCTAACAAGATTCAGAACTTTTAGTCCTGATAGTTACTGTCTGAGACGAAAACAGTTAATTGTAATTTATCTATCGAATTTGGTCAAGACATTTATAAATAAAATAGTGTTCAGTCACTCCACTTAGCTGTAAGCAGCGGAACGTGAAAATCATGTGGAGGTCGTTAAAACACCCACAAGCATAACCGTGGGCATATTCCGCATGAGTGCAAAGCATGCAGGCTGGACAAGATGTGCTGCACCTGCCTGCACGTGCGCTTCCTTGTAATAGTACTCGAAACCTATAGTAGGCAAAGCGGTGTGGTAGTCTTCAGCCGTTTTTGACGTCACACCAAGCTCGTGTGAAAGATGGATAGAGGCATGCAGTAGGAAGATTGCATTCAGCACGTTTACGTTTTCTCTTCTCTTATCCTGGATCCAATATGCATTAGTGAATTTACTGATGGATGAATGCATCGTGTCTAATGTGACCGAATTTTGTTGTAGCAGAACGAATGACTGTAACAGTGACGTTGTTATAAATGTTTTTAACGAATCTTACCATTCACGGTTGTTCGTGAAAACTTAGAAATTCTTAAGAATTTTCTGTCAGTTCCCTGTCTCAGTAATTTAAATACAGAGAACAAAAAAACATAAATTTCATACGAACATTTAATCCTGATAATTATAACGAAACAATTTGGTTACGTGGCAGTGAAACATTTCGTAAACTGTTCTGTTGGCCATGTTTGTTTCTTGGAAAGGATAGATCTCTTTGGAACAATAAATATCGTGGTTAATCAGACCTTGATAATCTGCACACACACTGCAATTCCATAGTATGAAAAATCAGAATCTCATATCCATGTATGGATAGCCCTGGGCACATCTGGAAAATGTTGGATTGATTTGCTATTAGATGAGAAGACACGTGCAAGAATTTTAGAAGTACAATGAACCAGTGAAACACAGTCGTCAAACGGAGAGACGGACAGAAGCCACCTGCTGTTTACGACATCTAGCATACAGGAAAACCTGCGACTCCCACAATAGGTACAATTACTTTGGAAACACAAAACTGATACACAATTGCTATCAATTAAACACGTTGATTTCTCATTATGTTACGATACTTTCTATTTAACTTCCTTTAGTGTCTGTCTGAAGACCATATTACACTGACAGACGTTATATTAAACATTGTGCAGCCAAAATACTTATAATTATATTTTGGGGAAAAGAAGTAGGACACGTGAAATCTGTGCATTAAGATATACAACGGCTTTGAGAAAATAGGGTGTCAGGCTGAAGGAAGGAGGAGAGAAAGGAGAATTGCACAGAAACGTATGAAAATGATGACTAAAGGAGAATGTACCTTGAGAAATTAGGTACTACAATCATGCAGTTAAACGTTTGATTTGATTTGCTGCCTCACTCACAGTTTAGGAAATGTTTGACTCAAAGAAGTTCTCAAGTTTGGCAGATGTGTTTCCCATGGAGGCATTTGCAAAATTAAGGACAATGTACAAAAAGTTTTTTCATATTGTTGGATTAAAGTCTGAAATTTAGATTATGTTTACGTCAAAATATCTTACAGACAAGTTTTCGAAGGAAACATAAGGTTTCCTGCATCAAAATTTACTTCACATTGGACTTCCAGAATCATATAAGCTCTATGTATTGATTTTAACCAGCCGGCAACATCGTCATCAGTAGAACGACCATTGACCACAATGAAAAGAATAAAGACTTCCGTCTGCACTACCCATCTTGTTCACAGAAAAGGACCTGTTGATGCAGATTAAATTTCAAAACTCATTTTTCGATGACATTGCCGAGCAGTTTTGCAAGAAGAACCGCAGAGCTGAGGTCCAAAAGGAGACAGTCCGACTGCAAACAGTTCCAGTCATTCTACCAAGAAGGAGGTACACGGCTCGGTTGTCTGTGTCATGCTTAGACGGTCAATACCGCCGTTCGATCGCCTCCACATTGTTACTTTGTGCCAGGAAGGGCTCTCGACAAGGGAAGTGTCCAGGCGTCTCGGAGTGAACCAAACCGATGTTGTTCGGACATGGAGGGGATACAGAGAGATAGGAACCGTCGATGACATGCCTCGCTCAGGCCACCCAAGGGCTACTACTGCAGTAGATGACCGCTACCTACGGATTACGGCTCGGAGGAACCCTGACAGCAACGCCGCCACGTTGAATAATGCTTTTCGTGAGGCCACAGGACGTCGTATTACGACTCAAACTGTGCGCAATAGGCTGCATGATGCACAACTTCACTCCCAAGGTCCGTGATGAGGTCCATCTTTGCAACCATGCAGCGCGGTACAGATGGGCCCAGCAACATGGCGAAAGGACCGCGCAGGAATGGCATCACGTTGTCTTCACCGACGAGTGTCGCATATCCCTTCTACCATACAATCGTTGGAGACGTGTTTGGAGGCAACCCGGTCAGGCGCAACGGCTTAGACTCACTATCGAGCGAGTGCAGCAAGGTGGAAGTGCCCTGCAGTTTTGGATTGGCATTATATGGGGCCGACGTACGCCGCTGGTGGTCATGGAAGGCACCGTAACGGCTGTACGATACGAGAATGCCATCCTCCGACCGATAGTGCAACCTTATCGGCAGCATATTGGCGAGGCATTCGTCTTCATGGACCTCAATTCGGACCCCCATGTTGCACATCTTGTAAATGACTTCCTTCAGGATAACGACATCGCTTGACTAGAGTCGCCAGCATGTTCTCCAGGCATGAAACATATTGAATATGCCTGGGATAGATTGAAAAGGGCTGTTTATGGACTACTTGACCCACCAACCACTCTGAGCGATCTACGCCGTATCGCCGTTGAGGAGTGAGACAATCTGGACCAAAAATGCCTTGATGAACTTGTGGATAGTACGCCATAACGAACACAGGCGTGCATCAATGCAGGTGGACGTGCTACGAGGTATTAGAGGTGTGCACAGTAATCTGGACCACCACCTGTGAAGGTCTAGCTGTATGGTGGTACGACATGCAATGTGTGGTTTTCATGAGCAATAAAATGTGCGGAAATGATGTTTATGTTGACTTCTATTCCAATTTTCTGTACATGTCCCGAAACTCTCGGAAGCGAGGTAATGCAAAATTTGTTTTGATGTGTACACATGTTTTGAGACGTAATAGTAGTAATGATTCTGAACAAAAAACTTCATGTGAACATATGCCCTATTGTGAATGGTTTCCGACATAGAACACGTTTAAAGTCACTTTTGTACATTCTTCTTCAATCACTCGAAAACCGCACACTCCAACGAAAACGTGTCTCAGTACACAATTAAACTAAATTAAATTTGCGTCAAAATAGGTCCTATTTTTTCTCTAGGATTGTTTGCGAGAGACCGTGGGAATATTGAAAATCTCGCGCGACGCGGGTACGCTGTAGGTTAAGTATTTTTTGGAGATTAGTTTGAGGTAGTTTTCCGACTTGATAGACCACAAGCGTCCTGTTCGTCTCAACTTCCTCTATGTTACTGTGGTACATTGTAAATAATGACAATTAATAATACAGAAAATAAATAGAAATGTGCGTTAAAAGTGTTCTATCTCAGAAACGATTCGGAATAGGGAATATGTCCACATCAAGTTTTTTGTTCAGAATCAGTAATGCTATCACCCGTCAAAACACGTACCTTTCCTCCTAACTCACCCTGTACACACGTGGAACGGATAAGTTTCATTTTGCATGCCTTTACAATATTTTCAGGATACGCCGCAGCGCTGAACTCACTGAGCCTTCTGGAACTGGAAGCCTGTAAGGTCTGAACCTCAAAGAACAACGCCACCTGACATCTGCTGCTAGGAGGTAATTAGCGTTTCGAGGCGCAGCATTAACGCCAGCTACAATATTTTTTTAAGAAAGAAAAAAATCGCTGTTATCAACAAACTGAAAAAAGTTGAGCGCAATTATTTACACCCATGCGTAAAGTAGTCGAAATGCTTACTGGCAATTTAAATTCTGTAATACATTATTGAAAAAATATTTTACTGTAACTTCCAGGGCGGCGGCTCCGCCTCAGAGCATTTACGAGCGGCATCTGCTTAAGTCCACTGTTGCACTCACCACGTAGTCGACGCTGTGTCCATGTCCATGTCCATGGCCGTGACCATGGTCGACCTCTACGGGATGCCCCGGGCCCACGACAGGCGCTGATTGGTGGACGTAAGAATGCGCGTGCCCGCCGCACAGCACCTCCTGCCATCTAGCGGCCGCCGCCAGCACCAGCAGCGCGAACACCATCTGGCGGAAACAGGTGCAGCGAGCGGTCAGAGATGGCGGTTACATTGCGTAACACTTGTGCCGGGATAAGGCCCAGCGGAAGAGAAACTCGACGGCACAGCTTGCTCAATTCGTTTGGACACGAAGATATTGAGAACAAAAGGACCAAAATGTAAGAAAGGAATGCGAGGTGGAGCACTATCTGGAGCATTAGCGCTATGCTACCAAGAAGGAAATGCGCATGAACGTCTTTCAGGTGTGGCCTTGGCCTCGTCCGTGACATTGATAAGTCTACAGGATGTCCAGGCAATGAACAAAAAGTGCATAGCTGCATCATAGCAGCCCAGTGAATGTTGATAATTTCAGTCTCGACACCAAGCTCTAATTACCGAACCATGTATGAAGGTCATCATTTGGACTGCCACCTACAAAACTGCAGTACAACTTAGCATCTGTGCTGTGCGAAATCCCACAAGGAAATATTTCCATCAGTTTCTTTAAATCACGGCTGCGTCTTGTCACGGTCCGCGCGGTTCCCCCCATCGGAGGTTCGAGTCCTCCCTCGGGCATGAGCGTGTGTGTTGTCCTTAGCGTAAGTTAGATTAAGTTAGATTAAATAGTGCGTAAGCTTAGGGACCGATGACCTCAGCAGTCTGGTCTCATAAGGCCTTACCACAAATTTCAAAATTCCAATTTAAATCACGTTCCACAACCGTTGTGAAGTTTCTCCTATACTGTACCAACAGTGTAACTTACAATATTAAAAACAGGGTAGCACTTACGTGAAGACTCAAACAATAAAACATAAGTTTTCATCTGCAGAAATGTTTGTATCAAAGTCGCAGAGCCCATGTCTGTTCTAGAAAGTCGTAGCCTCCATATTCTATTAGGAACTGAGAGTTGGTTGAAACCCAATGCATAAAGTAGCAAAAGTTTTAGAAAACATGAAGAATACACATGGAAAAGATTTATTAGACTGCTCAAGAAGTGGTATGTTTATAGGAGAAATCTGAAACATTAGGACTAGCAATGTGCAAAATAAATTTGTTTGCATGCCTCTTGTGGACAACTATCAGCTGATTTAGATTAATAATCAGATGTTTCAGACACAGATATAGCTAAAGATCGATAGCACTGAAATACCCAAAGCATACGGTAACAGTAGGTGGTAGCTTTAATTTGCTCAGTAACTAATCGATAAACAACGCATATGTCATTGAAACGGTCTATCGAAGTTCACACTAAACGCTTTATCAAACAAGCGTCTCTAACAGGTCATACGCAAAAGAAATATGTTATACCTACCGGCTACAGTCAGAACCAAACTTTCGAGAAAGTAGCCATAGAGAAGTCTTAGTGATCTCTACGGGGACGATGATTCAAACCCAAAAAATTCATCAAAAAAACTAGGAGAGTACTTGTATATGATATAACTGGTAGAAAATTACTAACATTCAGCAAAGATAAAAATTAGTTCAAGTTTGATGAATAGAGAAAACATGTAAGCAAATATCAAACACGATAAAAACTCCACTCTATATATAAAATAACAAGTAAAATACGACAAAGACCTTCCATACTTCAGTGACACATTTCAGAGGTCGTTCCAGAAACAGAAAATGTGACAGTCTGACTAGAAAGAGAAAACTGACTACTGACATAGAAAACTTAATGGCTAGTTGTGAGTCCTGCAGAAATGTCTAACATGTGGCCTACAATATTTTCCTCATACCGACCTCTCGTTAGAGCTCTTAAAAAATCATAGGGAGTTCTGATCATACGTAAAATCAAAGAAATGCTCTCTGCTGTCGAAACTTAACAGACAGAAAAATGAAATTTTAAAATATGCATTTAAAAATATATTCTCGCATGACGATATTATTACATACAGTGAGACACATTTACAAAAAAGCTCCGGTATTGAAAAATGTTTAAAACCACCAAAAGACTCCAGACCCTGACGGATTTCGTATTAGATTTGATAACGGCCGAAATTCCAAGCTCACATTTACTGGGTTATCACTTGTACAGCGAATAGTCTCACATGAATGCAAAATGGCACCGGTCATTCCTGTTTACAAACAAGGTGAACGAAATGGTGACACGACTATAGGGCAGTATCGTTAATGTCTTCCTATTGCAGAATGCAGAGCATGTTCTATTAAAGGATCAGAATGGGTTCAGCAGAAACTAGTGAAATACAGCTCTGTCTTTTCAGTTTCAATGTTTTGTAAATAAGCAGACAGATTCCGTCTTACGAAATCCTTTCAACATTTTATCATAGTGATGACTGACAACAATGGTAGAAACATATTTTTGCTTGGCTAGAAGAATTTTGAGTAACAGAACCCAGTACGATAGAATGGACGGAAAATTTTCAGCATAAATGAAAGAAATATTAGTTATGTCCCAAGAAACTGTTGCTAATGTTCGCAGTATACATAAACGATTTATTAGATAGCGTCAGAAGCAATAGCAGATTGTTCGCTGACGCTGATGTTCTCTGCAGCAAAACATTGTAGCTGGGCGATAGTCAAGAAAAGGCAGAACGAGTTAAACAGTATGTCCACCTGGTGTACTGAACGGTAGCTCTCTTCATATGTGTATAAATTTAAGATAATAACCAAAATAAAGACAAAGAGCTCAGCAGTGTCTGATTACGGACTAGTGATAAGCGTCTGCATTTCGTCACATTATTTAACTCTTTGTCTACCATTAGGACGTTTGAGTCGCACGATAGTCTACCAGAGAACTAGTGGGAATTTGCTGCATGATATTACTACATTTCGCCTTCCCACTAGTGAAGGGAGATCTGCTAATATTTTGCATAAATCTTATAGACTGTTCCTGTGCATTGTGCTGTCTTCAAGTTTCGTTGTTAACTCTGTGCTCTTTATCGTCGCATCGAATTTGTTGGCGCCTGCAGCTAGGCTACCCAACTAAGAGATTTGCAATGCGGGCTGATATCACGCCGTCCCAGGCTATTCGCGTCAATGAACTAACACACCTATAGACGTTTGGCGCATCACACAGCGTGCCCTTACTGAGTACCTGTGAAGTGAGTTACAGACCAGAAGAGGATAAAGGTAGGAACCCTCATTAGCAATCATAATCTCAGAAACAGGAATAGTCCGGTATGGTAAGATTTCTCTGCTTTCAAAGGATTCCAAACCTGGTCTACCTGCATTGTTACAGGCAACGAAAGCTACAGTTAGCCATCCGTTACCCAAACTAGAGGAAGAAGATACTTTCATTAAAGAAAAATTAAACCTCGCCCCACAGAACAAAGAAGGACCATGAATAAGAACAAATTGAGCTGTTTTAGAAACCGCTCTCGTTTCGTTCTTTTTACCCTTGCCAGAAGATGTCGAAGCACCAAGAGTCCCGTCCACATTGACAAGTGATGCGTAAACGTTGTTTTCGTCGTCGCCGGCGAATGCTGGTTTACAAATCACCTGTCAATGTGGACGGCACTCTTGGTGCTTCGACATCTTCTGGCAAGGGTAAAAAGAACGAAACGAGAGCGGTTTCTAAAACAGCTCAATTTGTTCTTATTCATGGTCCTACTTTGTTCTGTGGGGCGAGGTTTAATTTTTCTTTAATGAAAGTATCTTCTTCCTCTAGTTTGGGTAACGGATGGCTAACTGTAGCTTTCGTTGCCTGTAACAATGCAGGTAGACCAGGTTTGGAATCCTTTGCAAGCAGAGAAATCTTAGCATACCGGACTATTCCTGTTTCTGAGGTTATGATTGCTAATGAGGGTTCCTACCTTTATCCTCACGGGAATTTGTCTTTGTCTTGTCGTAGACGTTCTAAGATAAATTCTGACTGTAGCGTTCACTTATGGGTGAAGGCAAGTGGTCCTTCTTCTTTGGAGGATTGTCGTATTGTGGGCGATGTTACGTTATATAATCATTGAAAGTAGTGTTCTCAATAAACGGCCCTTTTCAGGGCCACAATGAGTAATGTGACAATTAGCACGTACATCCATTAATGTTTGTCTGTTTTCCGTATGTCTTGCAGTTTTTGCGTAGTCATCTTCTGAGGCCGCAAAGATACTGACAACAGACATCGAACTCCTTCACAGACGAGCTGTTTGTCCGTTAACGCGTCAGCACAGCTAACAGAAAAATGTTCACGTCACTTGAATGGTTTTCTTTCGAGGAAAAGGTTCCCGCGTAGCCTTATTAGGTAACTTTATGTATCCAGTTACACAACTTCATACGAATGATGATCAGACAGTGGGCTGCAGGATTTGCTTTGGTAATAGTGATAGTATTGAGTTGCCGCTAGTACTGCGACATAGGGTTGAAACATATTCATCTGTGTGCGTTACAGCTGGAGACGGTCAAGGTGAGTATGGACAACATGAGCAGGGCTTAAATGCAAACCTGTTTTATCAAAACGACATCAAACGCTTCTGGTCTTTGCGAGTATCGATGCATTAAAGGAGTACGGAGAGGTCTTCTAGGTTTGAACATCATGATTCGGAAGTTCGAATTAATAGGCGATTTAGAAATTGCTCCTGGAAGAGGTCGACAGCCAATTGCACCAAAAATTGCTTAAGAAGTTGCTGTTGTCATGGCCGAGAATACTAGAAGCAATGTGCAGTGCATGGACGGAGTCACGACAGCTGAACTTTCCGTGGTCCACCGTTCGAAAAGTTCTGCAAACAATTGTGAAATGGTATCTCCAGTGCGGTTCCAGGCTGTCGTGGATACAGATGGTCGTCAGTCTGAGTAACGTTTTTAACCTAGGCGAACCATCAGACTATCATTCTGCACTTTGTCTTTTTGTGGTTGGTTCGTATTGACAACACAATGTGGTCAATTTCACCAAAGAAGAACCGCCCATGTTTTTAATTGCAGTCAAGTTGCGGCAGATGTCCGAGCTCATTTTTTCTGTACCCACGGTATGTGAGTCAAACTTTGTATTCACTTTACTTTTTTTCAAAACTTTCTAGACAATGTCTGGTTTAGGGATATTCAGTTCGTTGCTTCATTGCGATTTGTGACACAACGACGTTGACACACTACATTCGCACTTCTACTACCAAGCACTGCTTACTGACAATTGAGTGGTCGAACGCACATCTATGGTTTATAATTTTTTGTTTAAGTTGCCACCGTAGTTGTGGTACTGACGTCGCTTATGTGTCAGGAATAAAATCATTCTAGGAACGTTAAGGACGGATGCGTTAGCCTTGGATCTTTCCTTCTACCTTTTGGGTGATGACTGAATGCTCTTGCTTACTTCGTTATGAACAACTTTTCCCAACAAATTATCGTCCTCATATTAATATATTTCCATAGATAACTTCGCAAATTTTTGTCATGAATAGAAATGAGTCTGCGATGAATTTCAGTACTAATTCCCATATCACGACAAGAAACGGAATCGCAGTAGAATCTTCGCACTTACTGGTATTTTGAATCGATATTGTCATTATCGTGAAGTCATTTTTTTTAGTACAAACGTACTTCATAAGGCAAACTGAAATCATCATTTAATGACTGTGACGGCGTTGTCATTAAACAGCACGTAGGTTCAAGTAGACGCAAATGGCTAAGACAACCGGCCGCGGCCGGTTTTAACAAACCTACCTAACACAATCTTGAGTAATAAGGTAGTATAGGAATTTGGCACCTGCCCCGTCCTAAAGCCAGTCTGGTGTCAGTGTAGCCACCCTCGTGGCACACGTGAAGCTGACGATTAGCGAGACGTCACTGCAACCAACTGCGAAAAAGTTTCTCTCATTTTCAATAAGTTTGCGTCTTTACATTAAACGTAGCTCTCACACTTCCTTGCCGTAGCCCGCATCTGAAAGGTTGTTTGGAAATGTTGTGAAACACAGGGGATAAACGTTTCAGACCAGAAGAGAACAGAGGCTTTTGAAATGTGGTTCAACAGAAGAGATGGCTAGATCTACTAATCAGTAAGGAAGTACTGAACAAAATTTAGAGACAGAAAAATTCAAGTCCTAACCCGATTAAAAAAGGGTCTGATTGATAGGTCGTCCTTATACATCAAGTAATCGCCTATTTTGTTATGGAGTGGGATGAGGGGGTGTGAGTGCGGAATTCTAGAAGCAGACCGATGCTCGAACACAGAAAGCAGGTCCAAATGGTTGTAGATTGTAGCAGATTTGTTCGGATGAAAGGACTCGTACATTGTGGTCTAGCGTAGAGAGCTACATCAAACCAATCTTCAGAATGAAGTCTACAAGAATGCATCCTGCCTGCCTGCTGTGATTATTCCAGAGGTTGCTCGGAGTAGGCAAGAACGGAGAAATAAATAATTCGTAATTTTTTCAATGTGGATACGGGAAGCGAAACTGAGATGTGAACCGCTCAGCCACTTGGCACAGTTAACACTTTTCAAGGGAAGGTAGACAGACTTGGATCACAGACACTCCGTAAATTAGCTTGTCAGGGGCTAGTATTATTACTGACCGCCACCACGAAACACCTAGTTTCGTAGCAAAAGGAGTCTTACTTGTGATCAATACCGCAACTCACCTGACTGCGAAGCATTGTCGTGCTGTCTGTTGTCTCTTCTGTGCGGTTCACTTCACTGGTAACCAGTAGCTTGTAGGTCTCGCTTTTATAAGCCGCCACAGCGGCTGACGTTTTTCGTCAATTTGCTGGAGGCACGCGTTACACGGCAACCACCGTCTGGTCTCCACGCACTGGCGATTTCGCTGAAAAAGCAGCTGTCAGCGCTGGAGTTTTGTGGCTACTTGTGACAGCTAGCTGCATAGCTGCAGCTGACCGTGACGAAAGTTTGGGCACACTGCCCGCACGAGCGACATTGTGAAGGACGCAGAAGAAAGCACAGACCACCGCGACGACCACTTGCGGCGATACTACTGCAGCATTAAGCAACGGTCGACGGACGAACTCCTACGACAACTTTCTGCGTATATGACAAACACTAAGGCATGTGATCAACACATTAAGACTGATAATCGGTATTCATGCGACAGCATGATTACCGATATGTTTCAAAACACAGCGCATAAATACGGAAGTTTTCGTGCTCTTACCTCTGTTTCTATTGGTGATAAAAAAGTAGTGGCAAATGTTTTGGATATCCCTTGGGCTAGGGACCATTTGTACAGCCAATAGAAGCTTCGCATTCCTGTCACTATCCTACAGGATCAAAAGTACGAATATTACACACTTCCTCTTCTTAGGCAGATGGAGAAACTCAGTTAGTTATTCTTGATGGAGATTGTAGAATCTGATGTAGGGAAATATTATTATTATTAAGCATCAGATTGAGGAGGGGAAGCAACATATACTTTCGTGGCTCCCTTTCCCGTTTAGAAAGCTCCGCCTACCATTGTGGAACAGTGAGGCTTTGTGCGAGCGATGTGCGGTTGGAGAAGTAAAGTTTGCTAAGAAATTCCCGGACGTCACTCGCACTGAAAATGTACCTAAAGGCCATTTTAAAACTGAGATTGAAGAATATTACAAGCGGGGAAATATAAGTGGTGTGTTAACGTCGGCCTCTACTGTTCTGTCCGCACAATGACACGTCGGACACCGTTGGCTCTGTAAAAAAAACTTGGCACATAGAAAGTAAATGATTAATCATACACAAATTTAGAGTAATTGAAACTATAATTAGGGACTTGGACTTAACCTACATACAACATGTAAAGTCTGGAAGGTAGGAGACGAGATACTGGCAGAAGTAAAGCTGTGAGTACCGGGCGTGAGTCGTGCTTCGGTAGCTCAGATGGTAGAGCACTTGCCCGCGAAAGACAAAGGCCCCGAGTTCGAGTCTCGGTCGGGCACACAGTTTTAATCTGCCAGGAAGTTTCACATCAGCGCACACTCCGCTGCAGAGTGAAAATCTCATTCTGGAAACATCCCCCAGGCTGTGCCTAAGCCATGTCTCCGCAACATTCTTTCTTTCAGGAGTGCTAGTTCTGCAAGGTGTCGCAGGAGAGCTTCTGTAAAGTTTGGAAGGTAGGAGACGAGATACTGGCAGAAGTAAAGCTGTGAGTACCGGCAGTGAGTCGTGCTCCGGTAGCTCAGATGGTAGAGTACTTGCCCGCGAAAGGCAAAGGTCCCGAGTTCGAGTCTCGGTCGGGCACACAGTTTTAATCTGCCAGGAAGTTACATATAACATGTTTATACTTACGTCAATAACAAAAAGCTTGAGTGGTTTGAAAAGTTTAGAAATCACGTAGAAATGTCCATTCATTAACCACTCTGCGTTTTTCACACATACTAGTGCCACTTGCAACAAAATGGCAGTATTTATTTGTAGGGTTTAACAAATTAAAGTCTATGTAATGGTGCGTCCTTATTATACAGGAGATAAAATGAGAGTGATACCGTCCGGCAGTGGACGATGGGTTGCGGGCTTGTTTTTTTTAATATTCAAATGTTTTCAGAGTATGTCTTCAATATCGATGTTTCTACATGCACGTTAACTAGTCTACAGTTTCTTAGACGCGTCAGAGACGCTGGATTCATTTCTCCTTGTAAATCGTCAAAATACATCATTACAATGTGTAGTTAAATATTATACATTGGCAAATAAATGGCTCACGGCCTGTTTCATTACTCAAATCAGTGTTTTATGTGACGAGATGTGGCGGTGTGAAAATACATCATCTCAAGAGGCACCATTAATTCATGAGCGGTTCCTCGAAAAGCCCGCCAAAGAAAGATTTTTACTACATCTTCGCCGTCACCAGCGGACCAAAACCCAGTCGAGATTTCCAAAATGTCTATGTACAGCTAACGGCTGAAATCTGTGCGATACGTTCCTAAGATCCTGATCTCGAATAAACTCGAAAATTTTCTAGATAGGTTTATCCCTTTCCCAGATACAAAGGTTCAAAGTTTCCTAACTCGTACAAGTAAAATATGCAGGTAAAAAGGAAATAAATTGTTTGATGACGGTATACCCGTGATAAACCCATGATTTAATTAAACTGACGGGTATGCTCGTGGATGAATGATACATTTGCGTAAATTCATAGGTGGTTTCTGAGGAAACCCCAAAAAGCGTTTTTCGTCATTTTTTTTGCCATCAACAATTGACCAAACCGCAGTCGCAGCTTCCAAGATGGCTATATCCAGCGAATGGCTTTAATTTTTTTAGGATCCTAAGATTTCGGTCGCCATAAACCTTGTAAATTTTCTAGATACCGTTACCCGTTTTTTTATGCTGAGAGGATGGTAGCAGAAAAAAAGACAGAGAAGTAATAAGAACTCGAAAATAGTAAACAGTGGTCGTGGTACAGAAAGAGCGAAGGAGACAATGGCATTGTGAGAGAAAGATAAGGACATAGTGCTAGTGGAACTTAGTAGACAGTGAAAGACAGGAACAGGAAAAGAGTGAAGGAGACAGAGCCAGTGGAAGCGGGTGGGAGTCAATGATAATGAGAAACAGAGACTATGACAGTGACACCGGGGAAGAGAGAGACTATGATAGTCAGAAGAGACAGCAGTAGCGGGAAGGAACGAAGGAGACAGTAGCACTAAGAGAGAACAAGAGGGAGACAGTAACAGTGAGAGGGGCCAATAGTAGCAGGACAGAACGAAGGAGTCTATGGCTGTGTGACAGGGGACGGTGACAGTTGGAGAGCCACAAAGAGATGATGACAATCAGGTGAGCCGAGTGAGGGAGTGAGGATGGGAAAATTGGGAGTGGATGGGCAAGAGAGACTTACAGTAATGGACTACTGACTGTAATTGAATTACAGTCAGGGCAGCTTGTGGGAGTAAGAGGTGAGTTGCATGTTAAAAACAGCGCATATATATTCGCATGCCAATGTTTCTGCGAACATTTTTAAAGGTGCTGAGGAAGATAGCATAAGGCAGCTGGTACCCCCCTTCTCAGTGAGAATCTTTTAATAAAGAGGAGCATATTCGTATTTTTTTGTGCTCCGATAGGATCATTTTTCCGCTATCTCTAATATCTTCCTCATTGTGATTTTTTCTGGTTTTGTACGTTATTTCCTGAACAAAGACTTTTGCTGTCAGTGAGCCTTTTAATATTTGCATAACTAATGAAAGAAAAATTAAGAAGAAGATAAAGGAGGAAACGATAGACTCGCTAAAGAAGGCAAGCTGGTTAGAAGTAACTAAGGAAGTTTTCCAGCACATTGTAAAGATTGTAGCAAACAGGCAGAAGGGGAGTCGTGATGATGAGCGATCTGTCGTATGCCCCACTATTGGGGAACATATTGCGACGTTATGGCCTTTTGGTCGCCAGCTAAGGTGCGACTTCTGATCATCCACAAAATCACTCAGCGGGTCGAAGTCACTCGTTAACCTGTCTGGTGTGGCAAAAGAAGACAGAAAAAGCAAACCCGAGGTTTTAAATGTCGTGTTTTAAAATCATTCAAGCAGAAGGTCTGTACAAACATACTGTCGTTTGACTATCGCGTAGAGTACCGCATAGAGCAGATACGTAGAAATAGCAACCCTGGAGTAGAGAAGCAACTGAAAGAGTTGAAAACAAATGAATCTCCAGGTCCGGATGGTATCTCAGTTTGGTTTTACATAGAGTATTCTAAGGCACTGGCCTCTTAATTAGGTTGCATTCATCGAGAATCTGGCCCAGGGCAAAATCCTAAGCGACTGGAAAAAATCGCAGGTAACTCATGTACCTAAGAAGGATAAAAGAACGAACGAGCAAAATTACAGCACAATATTTAACATCGGTTTACTGAAAAATTCTTGTACTATTCTCCCTTCTAATACATTCCCTTGAGACGGAGCACTTTATGCCTACAAATCAGTACGGACTTAGGAAGCACAGCTCGTGCGAAACTCTGGTTGCCCTTTTCTTACATGATAGCGAACGGGGTCCCGGGTTCGATTCCCGGCGGGGTCTGGAATTTTCCCTGCTTCGAGATGACTGGGTGCTGTTGTGTCGTCTTCATCATCACCATTCATCCCCATTGCGGTCGGAGGAAGGCAATGGCAAACCACCTCCGCTAGGACCTTGCCTACTCTGCGGGTCTCTCGCATCGTCCTCTACGCTCTTCGGAGTACGGGACATCATCATCATCATCATCATCCTGCATACCATGGATGAAATGCAAAAGACAGTTTCCATATTCCTAGATTTCCGGAGAACGTTTGACACAGCACCCCGCTGCAGACTGTTAGCAAATGTACGAGCATGGGGAATAGGTTCCCAGATATGTGCGTGACTCGAAGATTTCTTACGTAATAAAATCCAGCACGAGTGTCCATGAGAGACAGCGGCATCGTCAGGAGTGTACCAGAGAAGTGTTATAGGACCGCTGTTATTCTCTATATACTGAAATGATCTGACAGCCTGTTTGCTGATGTGTCCTAGTATACGGGTAGGTGTCGTCGATGAGTGACTCTAGGAAGATACAAGATGACTTAGGAAAAATTTCTAGTTGGTATGATGATGGAAGTTAATGCAGTTGGATAGGAAAAACAATCACATAATGTTATAATACGGAATTTGTAGTCTGCTGCTTGACACAACCACGTCGATTATTTAGACGAAACGTTGCAAAATGATATGAAATAGAACGAGCACGTAAGTACAGTAGCAGGGAGGCGAACGGTCGACTTCCGCTTATTGAGAGAATGTTGGTGAACCATGGTTCACCTATAAAGCTGTAGCTGCCGAGAATTCTTCCGGGATGTTTGGCCATGCTCCATGGAACTCTTCTATCCCTGACGTTTCGTCTAATGCTACGTTGGACATCTTCGGAGGTGCTCCTGGTTTTGCTGAGTCTTGCCGACTGACCACGTATGTATCACCAGTCCGACCCATTTTTGAGACTACTCGAGTGTTTGGAATCCCCAGTAGGTTGCATTAAAGATAGACATCGATCAGTTCAGAGATGGGGTGCTGGATTTGATATCGATAGGTTCGATCAACAAGCGAGTATTATGGAGATTCTTTCCAAAGTCAAATGGGAATTTCTGGGGGGATGACGACCTTTTTTTTTTTTTTTTTTTTTTTTTTTAGAACCGGCATTTGAAGTTGGCTGCAGAACGATACTACTGCCACCAGCGTACATTTCGCGTAAGGACCACAGAGGTAAGAGAAATAAGGGCTCGTACGGAGATGTATAGATACTCGTTTCTGCCTTGCTTTAATTGCTAGCGGAAAAGGAAAGGAAACTACTAGTAACGGTACAAAGTACCCTCCGTCATGCACTATACGGTGGCTTCCGAAGTAAGTATGTATGTAGAAAGCGTCTTCATTTCTCACCGGCTCAGCGCAACATTGCCGAATATGGCAGCGTCGCTTTTCCTGGGCGCAGATCGATCAAAACGCTTGAGGCAGATAAACTACTTACGCTAAACGACGGAGTCGGGTGGCGGCGATAGCCGAGACCGGCCCAAGGTCACGGTTGGCGACAGCTGATAGCATGAGCTGCAGTCTGTTCATTGCTCAACACATGATTAAGTGTTGTTTACAAACAGTTGCATTACGAGAGCTGGATTGCGGGGAGTTGCGTGAGCAGTACTGTGTGCGATGGCGCAGGCGGCTATTATTATTAATTCGAGCAGATGTGTGCTAACTGGCAAGAAAGTCATTCTGATCGTTTATATCGATGATACTGTGGTCACCATTGTAGTTAGCGAGTTTCATTCATGACTTACGAAGGCGTCAGTCGTATGGAATGCTGTGTAATATGTTGTGATTGGATTTTCAGCAGTGTCGTGGGAAGAATTTCAACGTTGAATAAATTAATGGCATGCCTTAAAACGAATTTACGCGTTCTTTACCGTAAGATAAACCAGGATCGTTCCATATCAGTTTCAGCCAACGTTTCATAACAAACGAAACTACGACGGTGAGTGACATTTTTTGAGCGCGGCAGTTACTTTAGAAGACACAAGGCGAGCAAATAGATTAGTATGATGAATGCCCGATGCCGTTTACATCCAACGGTATCGCTCATGTCTACGGCCAGGCTGTTACTACCGGCCATCCTGGCACGGCTCTCATATTGGATAAGAGACCTTTGGAGAAAAGAGAACTACCTGTATGATCATCAACAGCTCAGACGGAAAACCAGTCCTATGCAAAGAAGAGAAAGGAGAAAGGTCGAAGGAGATATAGGCTCTATACAAGGGAGATGCTCCGCGCAGGATTAGCCGAGCGGTCTAGGGCGCTGCAGTCATGGACTGTGCGGCTGGTCCCGGCGGAGGTTCGAGTCCTCCTTCGGGCATGGGTGTGTCTGTTTGTCCTTAGGATAATTTAGGTTAAGTAGTTTGTAAGCTTAGGGACTGATGACCTTGCCAGTTAAGTCCCATAAGATTTCACACACATTTGAACTTTTTTGAACAAGGGAGATACACTTGAGGGCAATATTATGAGAATGAAAGAGGACGTAGAGAAAGATGAGAAGCGAGATATGCTACCGCGTGGAGAATTTGACAAAGCACTGAAATATAGAAGTCGAAACAAGACCTGGTAGTATATAACATTCCGTTAGAGCTACTGATAGCCATCGCAGAGCCAGCCATGACAAAACTTCTCCACCTGGCGAGCAAGATATACGATACCCTCAGATATCAAAAATAATATAATAATCCCAGTTCCAAAGAAACCAGCTGTTGATAGCTGTTGACCGAACTATCACTTTCATAAGTCATGGCTGCAAAACACTAACACGAATCATTTACAGAAGAATGAAGAAACTGTTAGAGCCCGATCTCGGGGAGGATCAGTTTGGATTCCAGAGAAATACAGGAACACGCGAGGTAATAACGACCCTCTCATACGAGACAATAGGAAAGTCAAACCTACGTTTATACCATTTGTAGACCAAGAGAAAGCTTTTGACAATACTGAACTGGAATACTCTTTTTCAAATTCTAAAGGTGGCGGGGATAATACACAGGGAGCAAAAGGCTATTAACAATTCGTACAGAAAACAGATGGCAGTTATAAGAGTCGAGGAACACAAAAGGGAAGCAGTGGTTGAGAAAGTAATGAGAGAGGGTTCTATCCTACGCCCGATGCTATTCAATTTGAATATTGAGCAAGCATTAAAGGAAACAAAAGAAAAATTTGGAGTAGGAATTAAAATGCCGGGGAAAGAAATAAGAACCTTGAGGTCTACCGATGACATTGTAATTGTGTCAGAGACTACAAAGGACTTGGAAGAGAAGTTGAGAGGAATGGACAGTATCTTGAAAGGATGATATAAGATGAACAACAACAAAAGCAGAACGAGGATAATGGAATTTAATCGAATTAAATCAGATGATGCTGAGGGAATTAGATTAGGAAATGAGACACTTAAACAAGTAAATGAGTTTTATTATTTGGGAAGAAAAATAACTGATGATGGTCGAAGTAGGGAGGATACAAAATGCAGGCTGGCAATGGCAAGAAAAGCATTTATGATGAAGGGAAATTTCTGAACGTTGAGTATAGATTTAAGTGTCAGGAACTCCTTTCTGAAAGTATTTATATGGAGTATAGCCATGTCTGGAAGTGAAACATCGACGATAAATAGTTTAAACAAGAAGAGAATAGCAGCCTTTGAAATGTGGCGCTACAGAAGAATGCTGAGATTAGATGGATTGATCACGAAACTAATGAGGAAGTACTGAACAGAATTGGGGACAAGAGAAATTTGTGGTACACCCCGACTAAAATATGGGGTCGGTTGATAGGACACATTCTGAGACATCAAGTTACTTATCAGTAGTTACTTATGAAGAGGCTTGCACAGAATAGAGTAGCATGGGGAGCTGCATCAAACCAGTCTTCAGTCTGAAGACCATAACAACATGTTGCAACACGAACACGAAAAAAGGCAATTTACTAAACGGTGTAGCCCAGGGAACACTACTAAAGAAGAAGATTCAAAAGAAGACTGTAAGTACTGGTCAGGACACCAAAATAACTTCTTTTCTTTCCTTTATTGTTTTCGAGTCATCAGTCTTCTGACTGGTTTGGTGCGGCCCACCACGAATTCCTCTCCTGTGCCACCCTTTACGTCTCAGAGTATGACTTGCAAACTACGTAATCAATCATTTGCTGGATGTATTCCAATCTCTGTCTTCCTCTACAGTTTTTGCCCTCTGCAGCTCCCTCTATAACCATGGAAGTCATTTCCTGATCTCTTAGCAAATGTCCTGTCATCCTGTCCCTTCTCCTTGTCAGTGTTTTCCACATATTCTATTCCTCTGATACTGCACAAAACCTCCTCATTCCTTACCTTAACAGTCCACCCCTCAAATTCGAATCTTTTCTGTTCCTGTTTTCCCATAGTCAATGTTTCCCTACCATACAATTCTGTGCTTAAAACGTACATTCTCAGAAATTTCCTCCTCAAATTAAGGCCTATGTTTTATACTAGTAGATTTTTCTTGGCCAGGAATGCCCTTTTTGCCAGTGCTAGTCTGCTTTTGATGTCCTCCTTGCTCCGTCCGTAGTGGGTTATTTGGCTGCCTAAGTAGCAGAACGCCTTAACTTCATGTCCGCCGCTCGTGGTCTCGCGGTAGCGTTCTCGCTTCCCGAGCACGGGGTCCCGGGTTCGATTCCCGGCGGGGTCAGGGATTTTCACCTGCCTCGAGATGACTGGGTGTTTGTGTTGTCCTCATCATTTCATCATCATCCAGGAAAGTGGCGAAATTGGACTGAGCAAAGATTGCGTAATTGTACGGGCGCTGATAACCACGCAGTTGAGCGCCCCACAAACCAACCATCATCATCATCTCGCCTTAACTTCATCTCCTTCGTAACCATCAACCCTGGTGTTAAGTTCCTCGCCGCTACTTCTCATTACTTTCGTCTTTCTTCGATTTACTCTCAATCCATATTCTGTACTCATTATACTGTTCATTGCATTCAGCAGATTCCGTAATTCTTCTTCGTTTTCAATTAGGATATGACATCAGCAAGTCTTATCATTGATATCCTTTCACCTTGAATTTTAATTCCACTCCTGAACCTTTGTTTTATTTTCATCATTGCTTCTTCGGTGTAAATATTGAACGGTAGGTGCGAAATACTACATCCCTGTCTTACATCCTTGCTCGTACACTCTTATTATTCCCTCCTGGTTGTTTTACATATTGTAGATTATCCATGTCTCTCTATCGTTTACCCCTATTTTTCTCATAATTACGAACATCTTGCGCCATTTGAAATTGTCGAACGTTTTTTTCCAGGTAGGCAAATCCTGTGAATACGTCTTGATTTACCTTCAGTCTTGCTTCCATAATCAAGCGCAACGTCAGAGTTGCCATTCTGACGCCTTTACCTTTCCTAAAGTCAAACTGATCGTCATAAAACACATCATCAGTTTTCTTTTCCATTCTTCTGTATATTATTCTTGTAAGCAAATTGGATGCAAGAGCTGTTAAGCTGATTGTCCGATAATTCTCGCACTTGTCAGCTCTGCAGTCTTTTGAATTGTGTGGAAGATATTTTTCCGAAAGTCAGATGGTATGTCGCCAGACTCATACATTCTACATACCAACGTGGATGACCGTTTTGTTGCCACTTCCTCCAATGATTTTAGAAATTCTGATGGAATATTATCTATCCCTTCTGCTTACTTGATCTTAAGTCCTCTTAAGTTCTCTTAAATTCATCCGCCTTTTCTAAATCGACTCCTGTTTCTTCTTCTATCACATCATACAAATCTTCCCCTTCCTAGAGGCCTTCAATGTACTCTTTCCACATATCCGCTCTCTCCTCTGCATTTAACAGTGGAATTCCCCTTGCATTCTTAATGTTACCACCACTGTTTTTAATTTCACCGAAGGTTGTTCTGACTTTCCTATATGTTGTGTCATCCCTTCCGACTATCATATCTTTTTCGATTTCTTCACACTTTGCGTGCAACCATTTCGTCTTAGCTTCCTGCACTTCATATTTATTTCATTCCTCAGTGACTTGTATTTCTGTGTTCTTGAATTTCCCTGAACATTTTTTTACTTCCTTCTTTCTTAGATCAGCTGACGTATTTCTTCTGTTGCCATTATTTTTTCGCGTTTATGTTCTTTATACATATGTTTTTCTGTCCAGCCTCTAGGATTGCCCTTTTTAGAGATGTTTATTCCACATCAACTGTACTGCCTACTGAGATGTTTCCTATTTCTGTACCTATGTCCTTAGAGAACTTCAAGCATATCTCGTCATTCTTTAGTACTTCTGTATCCCACTTCTCTGCGTACTGATTCTTCTTGAATAAACTCTTAAGCTTCAGCCTACTCTTCATCACTACTACATACTGATCTGAGTCTATATCTGCTCGTGGGTACGCCTTACAATCCAGTATCTGATTTCGGAATCTCTGTATGACCATGATGTGATGTAACTGAAATCTTCTCCTACCACACAGCCTTTTCCAATTATACCTTCTCTTCTTATGATTCTTGAAGGGAGTATTCACTATTACTATCTGAAATTTATTACAGAACTCAGTTAGTCTTTCTCCTCTTTCATTCCTTGTCCCAAGCCCATATTCTCTTGTAACCTCCTTCTGCTCCTTCCCCTACAACAGAATTCCAGTCTCCCATGACTATTAGATTTTCACATCCCTTTATGTACTGTATTACCCTTTCAATATCCTCATAAACTTTCTTTGTCTCTTCATCTTCAGGCTGTGACTTCGGCATGCATACCTGAACTATCGTTGTCAGTGTTGGTTTGCTATCGATTTTGAGAGGAGCAAACCTATCATTGAACTGTTCACAGTAACACACTGTCTGCCAACTTTCCTATTCATAACGAATCCTATTCCTGTTATATGGTTTTCTGCTGCTGTTGATATTACCCTATACGCATCAGACCAGAAATCCTTGTCTGCTTTCCGTTTACTTCAGTGACCGCTATTGTATCTATATTGAGCCTTTGCGTTTCCCTTTTCATATTTCCTAGCTTCCCTGTCATGTTCAAGTTTCTGATATTCCACGCCGCACCCCGCAGAACGTTATCCTTTCCTTCGTTACTCAATCTTTTTCTCATGGTCACCTCCCCATTGGCAGTCCCATCCCTGAGATCCGAATGGGGGTGGGGGCTCACTGAACAGACCAAAGTGACACTCTTCCTATTACAAGCCACCTATCCTGTGGATACACATTACGTATCTTTAATGCATAGCCTTCTGCATCCTCATGCCGCCGATCGTAGTTGATTCTTCCGCCTTTATGTGCACTTTCCCACTCGAAGGACGAGAGACTATCCTGCACCTCCGTTCGATCTTCCGCCCTTTCTGACTACGCGGTTGGAAGTGTGAGGGTGGTTTCTTATGCCGGATACTGACCATTAATGAAAGTTTGAGCGACGGCGGGTTTCGAACCCGGGACCGAGGACATTTTGATAACTAATTAAAGACGCTACCCCTAGACTTCAAGAGTATGACGTCTGGAAGAAAATATATAGTGAATTAATTGATTTAGTGAGGATATAAAGACGGAAACCATAAAGCCAACTAACGAAGGAGTGAAAATGATAAAGGATTCTACTAGCCTCTAAACAGATTCGATATACCTCTCCTTATTTTAATACAGTGTTGAAATCCAACGAAATCTCCCCAGTTGCTTGTAAAGCGTTTTATGTGATACAGCGATTCTTGTAAAGTCTGATGCTAAATGTCTTTCCATCGTACCTTCTACACTGTAGTCACAATTATCCCAGCTAACGTTTTAAGTAAGCAAAGAAAAGGAATTCAGCATCAGTTTGGCGTAGCGTGAAACTGTACCGAAAGCCTTCCAGATTTCAAGGAACGTAGAAACCACCTGTATGGCATTATCTGTGGCCCTCTGGGTAAGATGTACAGACAATCAAGCTATTACCAGCAAGTGTCTTTATTTATATCTTTATTTATATACATATAAATGAACAGTGCTTGTTGTCTTACAATTTTTATTTTTGCTATAAGATCTTAAATGTTATGGCAAATTTATCGACTCCAATATCATTAGCTATTTTTATGTCTAAGAAGCTTATGGTCTTGTCTGTTTTATATTTGATGGCAAATTTGATTATATTATGCAGTTTACTCATTTGTTCGTGAAATTCATTATGTTGATCATTATTTCCTTTAAATAAAATGACAGTATCACCAACATAAAGTTCGAAATATGTGGATTTATCAGGCCATTGGATTTGCTCACTGAGAAAATTTGGTTTCTAAGTGATCTATGAAAATATTTTTCAAGTGTTCCTGTAAGTCAGCTTCCCATAGCCAACTCGCAATTCTGTTTATACATACTTCCTTGGAAAGTGAAATAATAGTATGACAGTACAGTTTTTATGAGGCCAGGCCACATATTTCTGGTTGGCTACTCTTGTCAAATTTTAGTAGGTTATTTCTTATGATGATTTGTATACATATGAAAGACATTTAATGAGATGAATTTTTCATTAACTGATACATTTGTATCTTCAATATGATTACTTTGGTCTATGGCATTTTCAATTGTGTATTTATTGGTATATGTATATTGATGGTTAAGAAAATTATTTGGGTTTTTAGTATCTAAGTATGTTGGTATATTTATATGATTTTCAAATCAAACACAAATCCCTTCTTTGTGCATTTTGGGTCATACTCTCAGTTTAATTGTTTGAGCTTTCTTTGCTATACAACTATTCATTTCTTCACTAGGAAGTAGAAAATCACATCCTTAACTGCTCATTTAATAGCTGTCTGAAATTTGCTCCTTGGGTCTTACTCTAAAACTCTTTAGGCTTTATGCATGACTAAGATTTATTTCTTTTTCGGATTTTATTGCTATAGCATCATATGACTATAGATTATTGTTGATTTTTTAAACTTAGTAATTTCATTATTATTATTTCCAAAACTTTATTCTCCTGTAGCTGCTTGTTAATGAAACCTGCAGTTTTGGTTCTTATGTGCTTCTGTTCTATTGTTGGCAACTTTGATATATCTCGTGCTTCTTTACTATGGGCCATAATGGACTTAATATTAGCAACATTAAATGTTGGAATTATGTTTTAGCTTAGTCCTTTATGCAATAATTCTACCTCTTTGGTGACAAAATTTATGTCAGTAGGATTTGTTACTCCTTCATAAAATTGAAATTTGACTTAGCTGAGCCTTACTCCTGATCTTTATTTATTTTCTCAGTGAGAACAGCAATCTTCTTGATGTGTCTTTGCATGACCTAAGCAGTTTTTCTATATACTTATTTTGCCACCATTTCCCTAATTACATCAAAATAAGTATGAGGTAATTCTCATAATTTTGTATGTAATAAGTAAACCTGTTTGTGCGAAAAGTCTTTGTGTTTGTAATGTTCAATGAATTTTGTCTCTCACCCATCATTGTTCATTTCTTTTGTTTAACATAATTTGCCATATTTGTAGCGGTTTTAATCTTTACAATTGCATATTTAGGTGACACATTCTTCATTATGCAGAGTTTATTGATTTTAATACTGTCTTTGATTTTCATTAGCTTGAATTGGATTCATTGGAACACTAGAACTGCATTTATGGTCTTGTTATACAATGCATTGAATACTTCTTGTGTATTCTATTCTGCAGTCTCAACAAATTACATGAAAAGCGAATCATAGTAAGAGCATCCACAAGAACTGCTTTTTGTATTTTAACTCCTACTACAAGTTTCGATCACTTGGATGCAATCAAGCTGTTACCAGCACTGTACAGTGATCTCACTGAATCATAATACTTACTCACATTATAAGACGTTAAAAGTTATTTTCTTACATATGATCTACTTTTATTTTGTCATAGTTATGTATGATTTTTTACAGTATCGATTTATGTATCATAGATAATGTTCATTATTAAATTTATCTCTTTGACGAAACTCAATTATGTATGAAATATTTTGGATCGCCTTTTATTCTGAGTTGTCCATGCAAATATGAATTTTATCTAAGTTCTCACTTATGTTTCTGACCTTCTTTTTACTGTTTAAAATGTTATTCAGATTTTTTACTAAATGTGTATAAAGTTCAATTTTTTTATAAGATGTTTGTGTAGTATATTTTGTAATGCTAGTCTGAAAATTAGATGTTGCATGGAGTATAAAGTAGGAATGAAGATAATACACACAACACACAAAGTGCAAAAATACAACCAACCAAGAATATATAAAGTAAAATGCAGTGCTGTGACATACTCAACAACGGGCAAATAGGATGAAAATTTACTACAAGATTGAATGAACATATAAACAAACACCAAAGCAACTGTTTCACATTTAGTGTGCATCTTCATTAAAATTGTCAGTCCGCCAAGCACAAACATGACAAAAAAAAAGTAAAGGATATCTGAAAAAAAATTTAAGATCTTATAAGTAAAATTTACAATTTAACTAAATACTGTACAGTTGTATATGCATTCTAGGTACTGCTTGAGAATGAGCCACTGCCCAAAACTGGTGGAGGAAAATAAAACATATAAAAACACGAACTCGGGACCTTTGCCTTTCGCGGGCAAGTGCTCTACCAACTGAGCTACCGAAGCACGACTCACGCCCAGTACTCACAGCTTTACTTCTGCCAGTACCTCGTCTCCTACCTTCCAAACTTTACAGAAGCTCTCCTGCGAAGGTACTGGCAGAAGTAAAGCTGTGAGTACCGGGCGTCAGTCGTGCTTCGGTAGCTCAGTTGGTAGAGCACTTGCCCGCGAAAGGCAAAGGTCCCGAGTTCGAGTCTCGGTCGGGCACACAGTTTTAATCTGCCAGGAAGTTTCATATCAGCGCACACTCCGCTGCAGAGTGAAAATCTCATTCTGCATATAAAAACGGCTCTCATAGATTTTATTATAATTGTATGCATTTCATAAAATTTATAGACGCTACAGACAAGCAAATACAAGAAGATTCAAGAAAGGCAACTAATTGAAGAACGTGTAAGTCTCATCTGACACTTGGATGATGCCTCCTGTTACTGTTATACTATAATTCCCATGTGTGTTACACCATCAGCTATACAGATATTTCAAATGAGTAGGGAAAAAAGTACTGAAACAAAAAAAACTGAATCGCCATTTCTCACATTATTTATAGTTCAAGGCCAATGTACAGGCAGTCCAGATCAAGTGGAACTCAACTCATTTCTTTTCTCCCCACTGTAAGAAAAACATTGAAGTGTAATCCAAGCACTTTACACCGCTGTAGAAATCTTATAAACGTTTAGAGGATTAAGAGCTTGTACTGTATGACACCATCAAAAGCTTTTTCCATGTCGACAGATGCTATGAACGTGTGATGATTTTTCTTCAGTCTTGCTTCCATTGTCAACCACAACACCAGAACTGCCTCTCTGGTACCTTTATCTCTTCTAAAGCCGAAGTGATCCTCATCTAACAGATCCTCAGTTTTCTTTTCCTGTCTACTGTACATTATTCTTGTCAGCAACTTGGATGCTTGAGTTGTTTAAGCTGATTGTCCGATAATTCTCGCACTTCTTGGCTCTTGCAATCTTGGGAATTGTGTGGATGATATTTTACGAAAGTCTGATGGTATATCGCCATACTCATGCACTCTACACACCAACGAGAATTACCGTCTTGTTGCCACTTCCCTCAATGATTTTATAAATTCCAGTGGAATGTTACCTATCCCTTCCGTCTTTTAATTCACCGAAGGTTGTTTTGACTTTTCTGCAGTGTACCAGCAAAGTGTCCCCGTGGCGACAGGCTCCATGTGTCTTGCCTTTTGGGGCGCCCAAGACTGGCAGCACTTTCAACTCTCTGTACAAACTAGAGGCTGGGATTCAATGCTGGTGACTGGAGTATTTTGGAAGATGGGATTCAGGATGATTACAATTAAAACAATGAAATTAATTAATTATATTAAGTACAATTAAAGACACTGTACTCGCCAGTACCACAGTATGTCCTGGAAATGTATTCCTGTTTCCTGAAGGCATAGTTCAAAACTGACATTTATTTGCTAACACCTTTACCAACGTTTCATGCCGACATAACGATAGACCTGAATTTCATTAGAACTGGCGGGATTCAAAGAGGGCAGGACCTCTCAAAAAGGTGAATTTGTAAAAGTTAGGTCTCCTAATCCCAATAACGACGCGCGCCAACAAAGAGACAGTAGGCAGTGACTCACACCGCTGGTAGCCACAAAACGTAGTTATGAAGCTGATGACGTAGCAGCCGTGGCTAGTAATTACGTAAAAATGGAAGACATTAGGGACGTCTTACTCCAGGAACACGACGTAAAACAGAACAACATTGCATATCCTGTGATTCACAGTACAGTAAATGACGTAAAATTTACGGCAGTACTTGACTCTGGCAGTCCCATTTCAGTAATTACTGAGACAGCCTTTAGCAAATGCTACAAATCGAACTATTGCCCCACACTCCCATTACGTAAGATTAAATTACAAGGTGTAATCGTTGCAAAAAGTGTAGATATACGCCAACAAACCAACTTAGAATTCTTTTGTCAAAGCCACAGTTTCTCTATGAACTTTCTTATTGTTCCATTACTGTCGACGGAGATTATATTGGGAGTAGACTTCTTGAATGAATACAAAGCAATCTTAAACTTTCACGATGCTGAAATAAGTTTAGAGAAAGAAGGTAAGCCAATAGCTTTGAAATTTGAAGATTGGCTCTCAAACCATAACGATGAAATTAATCGGCTTTACCTTCACTTACACAACACTTCGGAATTTTCGGCGGAACTTGACACTAACAATCTCTCTGCAAATACTGACAGGGATGATATCGACAGCGTATTTGATACTAATGAGTTAATTCAGAATAAAATTCAAACAATTGAAAATTGTAATGACACTGATAGGCAGGACCTTTTTGAGATTTTACAAGCACATTCCACAGTTTTTACTCACAAAACAGGAACAATCAAGGGATTTCAATACCAATTTCGTGTTCGTGAGCATACTAAATTTTGTTTGACCATACGTAATTCCAGCACATTATAGGGACCGTGTTAGAACAGAAATACGATCTATGCTTGACGAGGGAATTATTGAGCCTGCAGGAAGCTCATGCAACAATCCATTACATGTTGTTGAGGAGAAAAATTGATCGATGAGGCTTGTCTTAGATTCGAGACAAATCAATACTATCATCATTCCTGAAACAAACAGGCCGCAAACGTTGGAAGAACTTCTTCAAAATTTTAATGGTGTAAAAATGTTGTCTTCTATTGATCTCAGATCCAGCTTTCAGATCGAACTTCATCTAGAACGTAGAAAATACACAGCTTTTCTTTGTTTCTGCGTTTGTTATCAATTTCGGAATCTTCCTTTTGGTTTGAACATTTCTTCGGCAGCATTCATTCGTGGGCTAAATTCCATATTACCTGAGTTCTTAAAACGTCAAATCACCTTATACGTGGACGATATTCTGATAGCAGAATCCTCATGGGAACAACATAATGGCATCCTCAACAGTGTGTTACATATTTTTGCAGAATATGGAATTACAGTTAACTTGGAAAAATCTGCGGTAGGACAAAGGTGAAGGTTTTGGCACATATTTCTTCTGAAGGCATTCAGCTGGATCCTGAAAAGTTAGAAGCAATCAGAGCCATTCCAGTCCCATCCACAAAAAACAAGTCCGCAGTTTTCTAGGTCTCGTAAATTTTTACCGTCGTTTTCTGAATATGCAAATTCTAGTTACACCCAAACTTTGTTCTCACTGGAAAAAATACTATTTCGAACTGGGACGAATAGGCATATTTGGAATCCAGTTCTTTGAAAGAATCGCTACTTAATGCGCCAATATTAGCTCATCCAGATCTGCACACACGATTTCTGCCTTAGCACGGAGTCTTCTAAAGTCGGTCTTGGTGCCCATTTACACTCCTGGAAATGGAAAAAAGAACACATTGACACCGGTGTGTCAGACCCTCCATACTTGCTCCGGACACTGCGAGAGGGCTGTACAAGCAATGATCACACGCACGGCACAGCGGACACACCAGGAACTGCGGTGTTGGCCGTCGAATGGCGCTAGCTGCGCAGCATTTGTGCACCGCCGCCGTCAGTGTCAGCCAGTTTGCCGTGGCATACGGAGCTCCATCGCAGTCTTTAACACTGGTAGCATGCCGCGACAGCATGGACGTGAACCGTATGTGCAGTTGACGGACTTTGAGCGAGGGCGTATAGTGGGCATGCGGGAGGCCGGGTGGACGTACCGCCGAATTGCTCAACACGTGGGGCGTGAGGTCTCCACAGTACATCGATGTTGTCGCCAGTGGTCGGCGGAAGGTGCACGTGCCCGTCGACCTGGGACCGGACCGCAGCAACGCACGGATGCACGCCAAGACCGTAGGATCCTACGCAGTGCCGTAGGGGACCGCACCGCCACTTCCCAGCAAATTAGGGACACTGTTGCTCCTGGGGTATCAGCGAGGACCATTCGCAACCGTCTCCATGAAGCTGGGCTACGGTCCCGCACACCGTTAGGCCGTCTTCCGCTCACGCCCCAACATCGTGCAGCCCGTCTCCAGTGGTGTCGCGACAGGCGTGAATGGAGGGACGAATGAAGACGTGTCGTCTTCAGCGATGAGAGTCGCTTCTGCCTTGGTGCCAATGATGGTCGTATGCGTGTTTGGCGCCGTGCAGGTGAGCGCCACAATCAGGACTGCATACGACCGAGGCACACAGGGCCAACACCCGGCATCATGGTGTGGGGAGCGATCTCCAACACTGGCCGTACACCACTGGTGATCGTCGAGGGGACACTGAATAGTGCACGGTACATCCAAACCGTCATCGAACCCATCGTTCTACCATTCCTAGACCGGCAAGGGAACTTGCTGTTCCAACAGGACAATGCACGTCCGCATGTATCCCGTGCCACCCAACGTGCTCTAGAAGGTGTAAGTTAACTACCCTGGCCAGCAAGATCTCCGGATCTGTCCCCCATTGAGCATGTTTGGGACTGGATGAAGCGTCGTCTCACGCGGTCTGCACGTCCAGCACGAACGCTGGCCCAACTGAGGCGCCAGGTGGAAATGGCATGGCAAGCCGTTCCACAGGACTACATCCAGCATCTCTACGATCGTCTCCATGGGAGAATAGCAGCCTGCATTGCTGCGAAAGGTGGATATACACTGTGCTAGTGCCGACATTGTACATGCTCTGTTGCCTGTGTCTATGTGCCTGTGGTTCTGTCAGTGTGATCATGTGATGTATCTGACCCCAGGAATGTGTCAATAAAGTTTCCCCTTCCTGGGACAATGAATTCACGGTGTTCTTATTTCAATTTCCAGGAGTGTATTTCAAGAATCCATAGAAAATGACACTACTGTTCAGAAAACCATTGCTTTTGCTAGCCGAGTGCTAAAAAAATCTGAAAAAAAATTACTCCATTACTGAATTAGAAGCTTTAGGTATCGTTTGGGCATTTAACAAATTCCGTTTCTTTCTTTCTGGTAGGCGCGTAAAAGTATAGAGTGATCATCGTGCATTAAAATTTCTTATGTCTTCAAAATTAAATCATGACAAGTTAAAACGTTGGGCATTGTTTCTGCAAGAATTCCACTTCACAATAGTCTACATTCCCGGCAAGGAGAACATTGTTGCGGACGCACTATCACGCACACCGATTGGACTTGAGAAAATTAACACAGAAGGCGGCAACCCCAAAAAAAATTTCAGTATTCTTTACATTCAGAAAGTCGCCTTTGAAAACTTCATCACCACATCTTTAAAGGACATTGCTCTTGAACAAGATAAAGATCCGATTTGGAAAGACATCAAAAGTAAATGCCATGAAAAGACACACACAGATTCAGCATTATTATCTGATAAGAAACAACATACTCTTCAAACGCTGCACTATTGACAAGCTATGGGTACTTTCATTTCGGACGGTTTTGTTAATAAACTCATTTGGTACATTCATTTCAACTACGCACATTTTGGTCCACAAAAATGTTATATTCTTCGGACGACTTGTTATTTTAACAATACGGAAAAGAGAATTCGAAGAGTCTTGTCTATTTGTAAACTTTCTTAAAAAGCTAAACCATCTACTATCTCACATCGTGCTCCATTGTTTGCTATCATTACTTCTAAATTAAAAGAAGTTGGTGCCGTTGATCTCTTGGGATCTGAAAATGACTGACTGTGCTGTGTGAAGTCTGTGGCTGGTTTGCATTGTTGGAATATTCGCTATTGTAGTGTTGGGTAGGTGGATGTGAACAGCACGTAGCATTGCACAGTTGGAGGTGAGCCGCCAGCAGTGGTGGATGTGGGGAGAGAGATGGCAGAATTTTGAGAGTGGACGATCTGGACGTGTCCATCAGAAAGAGTGAATTTGTAATACTGTATATCATGAACCGATATATATGACTTTTGAATATTATATAGGTAAATACATTGTTTGTTCTCTATCAAAATCTTTCATTTGCTAACTATACCGATCAGTAGTTAGTGCTTTCAGTAGTTAGAATCTTTTATTGAGCTGGCAGTATTGGCGCTCGCTGTATTGCAGTAGTTCGAGTAACGAAGATTTTTGTGAGGTAAGTGATTCATGAAAGGTATAGGTTATAGTTAGTCACAGGCCATTCCTTTGTAGGGATTATTGAAAGTCAGATTGCGTGCGCTAAAAATATTGTCAGTTTAGTGATGATAAGAATAAGAAAAGAGAGAAACTCTGAGTACGTTCAGTTTTGCTAAGCTGTTTGAAAATCAAATTACGTAAGAGGTTTATCAGCAGTCATTTATAACTTTCCAAAGGGGACGTTTCAGATTCCCCTGCTTGACCTGTGAATGTGGTGGAGATCGACTGCCCAGCTGTGGCTTCTCATCCTCAAAACTAAGGCTTTCGAAGTCAGAGACCAAAGGAACAGCCTCCACGAATGGAGTTTCTCGAGAGGGCTACACACAAACATTCCATGCCTTCCAATATATTGTTAACAATTTCCCATCCAGTAACTTGTCATTCTAAAATAGAAATCGCCATGTGAATTTGCTCAATATATCTTTCCTTTGTTTCACTCGGACATTGCACTTTCCAAAAATGTTTACATCCATGTTCACTTCTAATATGGGGAGCTAATTTTAACTCAATAATGCACTTTCTCAAATTACGCAACAGTCCTTGCACCTATAAAACCTCCAAAAATATCCTACATAATACCAATGGATTAACGAGTAGAAGAGCTGGGGAACGTGACAGTGTGATATTCCCAAAGCTTCAGCATGAAATTCAAAACTAACGGTCAACCATAAGATAACCTCAACATGAACAACCTGTTCAACCAAAAAAGTCAGTAATTCCCTGAAACAAATGAACTAGGAAGACGAGCGAAAGATTCAACACCCAGTCTACTTTCTGCTACCTCCACTTCATGATCACTAGGTTGGACTAGGTTGAGCAACGGCCGAAATACATTGGTCGCTACCTCCCATAACATCACCTAACCAAGAACACTGATGCGCCCCTGTAATTCTCTAAGCTGATTGAGCAACTGATCAATAGAACTAGCTTGTTCGGCACCCACATATAGGTGCTTCAAATCCACAAGATGATTAACAGAATGAGTGACTTGAGCCTGAATCCTATACATCTGCTTTCGGGTAAGTTGGCTGACCTCCAAAAATTCGATATTAGAAAGTAACAATGCAAGAGTCGCTGAACAAGCACTGAGGATTACACACACGCTGCGAAGGCTGCCGGGGAAGAGGCTCAATGGTCTCTCCAAGGCGGCGCCAAAACGGGCAGCTAACTCTGCTATGGTACTGGCGGCCACCTGCTGACGAACTCTCAGTACGCGTAACTGCTCTCAGTACGCGTAACTGCTCTCAGTACGCGTAACTGCTCTCAGTACGCGTAACTGCTCTCAGTACGCGTAACTGCTCTCAGTACGTGTAACTGCTCTCAGTACGTGTAACTGCTCTCAGTACGCGTAACTGCTCTCAGTACGCGAAGACAGTTCCCAGACATACTCTCACGTCCGTGCTCGCAATGGCTCCCTGAAATACACAATCAATTATCACTAATATATAATTCACAGTAATACATATTACGAAAAATGGTGAATGATGTCAACAACGGTAGAAGAGAGACTCTTCCCCACCTGTCCCCCGCTGTTTACTTCGTACCGGAACAGCCACACTCAGAGATGCCCATTTGGAATGGGCAAATTATGCCCCAAGGAATTTTGAAGAAATCCACTTAAATGAAAGGGCTAGACCCCAAAGTTGTTCAACAGTATTCACCGTTTAATTTCATGTACAATGTATATTTTATAACTATTCGAAAACAACCAATTTAGTTAAACAACTAATGAGTTTAAAACAGTTTTTTAAGGCTGCAATTACCCAGAATTTATTTTACCTATCTGAAAACGATGTAATGTGAAAAATTATCAACATCACGATCCAAATGTTTAATTCTTAGAATAAAATTGTACATTCAAATTTCTTTCTTTCAAATAATATTATCAAGAAAAGACTAGATGCATCAAAATGTTAAGCAATGCATTAACAGACCATATAAAAGAATATGAAACAGTACAGTAAGCAACTTCATAGAACATGAAAACTAAATACTTTCTTATTTCATGAAATATTAAAAGCCCCAGATCAATTTAAAACGATAATAAAGAAAACCTTAACTTTTCCGTTACTTATTTGGATTAGTTGCAATAGGCACGATATACAGAACTGAATGCCTCTTATGATCACACCCAAGATGTGTCAAAGTCACTAGTGGATTACAGGTGTGTGCACATTGTATAACGACCCTCTCAGCGACCCAAGAGTGCAACATTAACACAAGCAAGATAGCCCCAGACAAGCAACTACACCAAACTAAAATGGGAGACAGACCTATGGTACAAAAATCTAGTAGTTGAGGTACAAGCAAATATCGTGTTAACTGCACAGGGGGGTAAGCCGTATTTGAACTACACTGTTAGTATTAAATTTTCATTACTGAAACCTTGTACCAGCGCACTATGTTTCATAGTGACACAAATTTAAGCTTATTATTTTGAAACCTCAACAACATGAATGATCTCTCAAACGGAATAAAATGTAATGAATATGCTGACTCGATTGCACAAGAAAACTTAAATACATAATTTGCAATAACTTGTTAAGTAGGTTACAAATTTACATCACCAAGACCTAAAATGTTGCACATTATGTTACATGTTAAATCCGAAGACTGAAAAGAAGGCAAATTAAGCTTCAATATCTCACAGTTTGCCCCACAGTTCCAGCAGTGAGCCCATGAGCAAATAACAGGTCGGATACACTCAGCAGCATAATCAATGAATGATACACCGTAGTTGAAACTTAGCGGTCCACGTGGGCAATACTAAATCACATCAAGGTTTTCATTAATATAGTACATATAAATTCATTAATTTAAAACAAATCGCTGACATGCAAGCTTAACCATGTCATTTTGCATGTAGCTGGAACCAAAGTAGGTGAAGACGGCCACACTGGCAATACACCTGGCAGCAGGAAGCAAATAGAATGATTTGATTCCAAGTTTCGTACAATAATATCTTCGCTTCATTCCAAGCCAATATGGCTTCAATGGACAAACGGAAGGCCCACGAAACTAGTTCAGCCCGCTGGCCAATATGGAACCAAAATATAACATGGCCACCAGAATATTCATTTGGATTGGGCAAATTACGCCCCCACGGAATTTCTAGGAAAACCACTTGCATGGAAGGGCTTGACCCCAAGGTTATTCAGCAGCATTCGCCGTTTAATTTCATGTACGGTGTGTATTTATTATAGCCATTCAGAAAACAATTAATTTAGTTAAACTGAAAAATGTTAAATTGAAAAAGTTAAATTGAAAAATGGTTCCCTTTCGTACATTCAACACTCATTCCATGTCGTTAACCTTTGCATTTACTGTACCAATTAACCTCAGAATGATTTTTGATGTTACTGAGCAACAGTCATACAATAATTTTTAAATAAACACACCGCCATTTGACTGTATTGTTGTTTATGACCCAGGTTTCGGTGTTTTGTCATTTTCAAGCGATGGAATTTGTCATTAACATATATTGCAGGACATCAAGCTCAAAGTAGGCCATAAGTTAAGAAACTTGAAGTCTTGCAATACACGTTAATGACATAAACTCAGCGAGTTGAAAATGACATAAAAGGCTGAAACCTAGAGCGTTATTAAATAAACAATTCAGTCAAATGGTGGTGTTTTCATTTAAAAACATCAGAATGATTTTTATGTTTTCTTCCTGTGCATTTCTTCACCTGAGGACTGTATCTCTCTTTTAGACGTCAGAGTTCGCTACAGACACCTCCTGCTGCATTGCTTGACAGTCACCCTGCAGCTCAGGTAATCGAAATTCAAAAAACCCAATACACACTAATACAACAAAAGTGCTTCACGGGTTCTAATAGCACATCGTGAAAAAATAAACCAGCGCTCGTAATCAACAAGTCACAATGAAACACATGTACTGGTGACTAGTGAAAATCTCGTCCCAAAAGATTGCAACAGGAGAAAGAGGGAGGGGAGGGGGGGGGCAGTTGAATGTTCGCTCTCCTCGATGCATGGTCAGGACCTACCGAAATTAGAGCTACTAAACCTACCATCATCCCTTCCTCTCCTAACCGTAGGTGGGAATACAGGCGTTTTCAAATTGTCAGCTGCTACTAATTCCGCATGGCACCTATGTTGACCGCAGCTTCCCGTCGATCTGGTGGCAGAGTCTTTGACCAATGTAGCACATGGCTAGGTGGTTAAGGCGGCTAACACAAAACGATATAAATGATGGGCACCCCGAGTCCAAATTGCTTTTCCGTCTAAAATTTAGCTGCGCCCTGGCTGAAACACATCTGCCTTGGGAGATCACATACACACTGGACATACACCCCGCCCACAACTACATGCTGTTCTGCATTCTTCAAAACTCCTCCCAAACTGAGCATCTATAAAGAAGAAAAAATACAATAAATGTCCTCTTTCCACGAAAATGGGCGCAGTCCATTTTCTTTTAGTTTTATGGACAAAATCGGTGAAGTTTTCATGTTCAGCTGCAGGATAATATTTGCATATCTCTCTCCCTCCCACCTCCTGTTATTTTGCAACATCCAATGAAGTGAAAAAAAGAAAAGTGTTGCTGATTACAGATGATCAAACTACAGAAGTCACAGTGATTTCTTTCAGTACGATGAACGAAATTAAATGCCTTGAGTGTCCCTCATGTTCAAATCACTATCTGTAAATGATTCGTCACGAACACGTGTAATGCAAACATTACAGACATGTGGAATAACATTAAATAATACAGCCTTACATGCCATTTGCTCACATAGTAACGTTCATTTAATTACGAAAACTTTACGATTACGTTGAATGAATATCTGAACTGTGGAACGGTACTGAACTCGAATTATCGTACTGTAAGTGCTATTCTTAACAAAACTTTATACGAACTGATTTGGCAACGCAACTCCCAGTACCAATAAAGAAGTACAGTCACTGCGAAATACATTCAGTCCCTTAGGCACGGAATCCTCTGGCACTGTTCAAAACTGATAACTATGGTCCCTATGCACATAACAATAAATTAAATTGTCTTACCTCTAAAGCAGCAATAATGGAATGTGATATAATCTCTCACGAAAAAAAATAAATATGCTAGATACAGGCTCAGCGGTGCGCAATGCTGGCTGTAACAATTTGAAATGCACATGAAATTGTTTTGGCTGATAAATGAAAACATTTATGAAAAAGCCAACTTCTTTGAAAAACATATGACCTCGACTGGGAGGCGGTACTGTTTATGAACAATTACTAACACTGAGATTTTTAATAAAATATTTCAAGTTAAGTTTGTCTTTTCAAAAACATCTACAATTGAAATTACATTTGTTAGAATAATATATTTACTAATTGGTCCACAAACAATGAGATTTACACAGCAAGTATTATCTGACCAGACTACCAGCATAAATTCAATTAATCAAATTACACAGAACTCTGATAAGAAATCATAGAAACATTACAAAAGAGAAATATGTAACAAGCCTCTTTATCAAATCAGTTTACGTACATTCTGGGGTTACCCAACAATTACAAATTACCAGCCAATTCATCTATACTAAAACGCTGGCAAAACAAAACTCATAATTATTTAACATCCTCACCTTGCTTGCATGAAGACTTCTGCTTCCATGTATAACAATATTGGCGTACCTACATGAATAAACACTTGGTGGCTTTACACAGCACATCACGAAAACTGCCTACTCCATCGTCTTTCGCTCACAGTTACCTACAACTGTGCGCCCAGTCAACTCTTCCTCCAACACTACAATCTCAGACCAGAAACAGTATCTTTGGCTCTGTGGTCATGCACAGTCAGCGATCCGCTTTATAAAGCCTATCACAGACGTACATCGTTTATATCATAGTTTCAGTTTAGTTAACATTAATATTATCACATTCAGGTGTCACATACAAGTGTGTCCAGTAGACTTCTTTCACAACCCTCCAGCGGGGTTTAACAAATTTGACACATATTTCGAAGTACCTTGTACAACAAGTGTGTGGTAAATACTATCGAATTACTGATGAGTAGAAATGTTGAGTAGTATAAAACCATCACAGTGTAGTATTAAGAATCGTTATAAAGTAACGTGTCATGATAGTACAAAAAATCGAACTGTATCATCATTAAACTTGAGAGAAATTATAGTGCTCAGGTGCACTTGAATGAATCATCATCTGGTTATAGTATGAGTAAATTATCTCATAAACAAAGCTGCTGACAAATCTTGTAGAGCAGAATCAGTATACAGTACTGTCATGATGATGGTATAGGATTGGGCAAGGGAAAGGAAGAGTCATGGCTGAAGCCTATGAACATTTTGAAGTGACTGCATCATAAAGTCCATTTCTTTTTGAAATGAGTAGTGACTAACTTGGGCTGCATTCAGTGTACCAAGACATCTGAACTCCATATTATTTTCCACAGTCATGTGCAGAGATAAAAGAGGTACACAGGAACAAATTACCAACAATGATAGTTGACAATTACCATAATGTCAGTAATGTGAAGAGAAGCATCATCACTGTTCTTCATAGTAGAGATTCTTCTGAAATCCAAACGACATATATTGTCACTTACGTTGAAGTATGAATACCAGTAATAAATTGCTCCAATACCATGAACAGAGGTAGGAGACTGGATAATGGAAGGTACGAAAAGGTAGCAAAGGTAAGGTAATGGAACATGAGCACTTCTACCTATGTCAACATCGAGTAATCTATCTCATCGGAAAAGGTTCAGTATCCTAATGGAATTACAGACTGGATGAAGCAACAATGCTTTACATCAGAGTGAATAGGCAAAAGTGGACATCAATAAGTGCGGCATCAGACTGCCAATTAGACATAGAATAACCTAACATGACAGAGAACATCTACATCTACATGACTACTCTGCAATTCACATTTAAGTGCTTGGCAGAGGGTTCATCGAAGCACAATCATACTATCTCTCTACCATTCCACTCCCGAACAGCGCGCGGGAAAAACGAACACCTAAACCTTTCTGTTCGAGCTCTGATTTCTCTTATTTTATTTTGATGATCATTCCTACCTATGTAGGTTGGGCTCAAAAAAATATTTTCGCATTCGGAAGAGAAAGTTGGTGACTGAAATTTCGTAAATAGATCTCGCCGCGACGAAAAACGTCTTTGCTTTAATGCCTTCCATCCCAACTCGCGTATCATATCTGTCACATTTCTCCCCTATTACGCGATAATACAAAACGAGCTGCCCTTTTTTTGCACCCTTTCGATGTCCTCCGTCAATCCCACCTGGTAAGGATCCCACACCGCGCAGCAATATTCTAACAGAGGACGAACGAGTGTAGTGTAAGCTCTCTCTTTAGTGGACTTGTTGCATCTTCTAAGTGTCCTGCCAATGAAACGCAACGTTTGGCTCGCCTTCCCCACAATATTATCTATTTGGTCTTTCCAACTGAAGTTGTTCGTAATTTTAACACCCAGGTACTTAGTTGAATTGACAGCCTTGAGAATAGTACTATTTATCGAGTAATCGAATTCCAACGGATTTCTTTTGGAACTCATGTGGATCACCTCACACTTTTCGTTATTTAGCGTCAACTGCCACCTGCCACACCATACAGCAATCTTTTCTAAATCGCTTTGCAACTGATACTGGTCTTCGGATGACCTTACTAGACGGTAAATTACAGCATCATCTGCGAACGACCTAAGAGAACAGCTCAGATTGTCACCCAGGTCATTTATATAAATCAGGAACAGCAGAGGTCCCAGGACGCTTCCCTGGGGAACACCTGATATCACTTTAGTTTTACTCGATGATTTGCCGTTTATTACTACGAACTGCGACCTTCCTGACAGGAAATCACGAATCCAGTCGCACAACTGAGACGATACTCCATAGGCCCGCAGCTTGATTAGAAGTCGCTTTTGAGGAACGGTGTCGAAAGCTTTCCGGAAATCTGGAAATACGGAATCAACTTGAGATCCCCTGTCGATAGCGGCCATTACTTCATGCGAATAAAGAGCTAGCTGCGTTGCACAAGAACGATGTTTTCTGAAACCATGCTGATTACGTATCAATAGATCGTTCCCTTCGAGGTGATTCATAATGTTTGAATATAGTATATGCTCCAAAACCCTACTGCAAACCGACGTCAATGATATAGGTCTGTAGTTTGATGGATTACTCTTACTACCCTTCTTAAACACTGGTGCGACCTACGCAATTTTCCAATCTGTAGGTACAGATCTATCGGTGAGCGAGCGGTTGTATATGATTGCTAAGTAGGGAGCTATTGTATCAGCGTAATCTGAAAGGAACCTAATCGGTATACAATCTGGACCTTAAGACTTGCCTGTATCAACCGATTTGAGTTGCTTCGCAACCCCTAAGGTATCTACTTCTAAGGAACTCATGTTAGCAGCAGCTCGTGTCTCAAATTCTGGAATATTCCATTCGTCTTCCCTGGTGAAGGAATTTCGGAAATCTGGGTTCAATAACTCCGCTTTAGCGTCACAGTCGTCGGCAACAGTACCATCGGCACTGCGCAGCGAAGGTATTGACTGCGTCTTGCCGCTTGTGTACTTTACATACGACCAGAATTTCTTCAGATTTTCTACCAAATTTCGAGACAATGTTTCGTTGTGGAACCTATTAAAGGCATCTCGCATTGAAGTCCGTGCCAAATTTCGCTTGTATTTTAGCCAATCTTCGGGATTTCGCGTTCTTCTGAACTCCGCATGCTTTTTCCGTTGCCTCTGCAACAGCGTTCGGACCTGTTTTGTGTACCATGGGCGATCAGTTCCATCTCTTACCAGTTGTGGCATGAATTTCTCAATTGCTGTTGCTACTATATCTTTGAATTCGAGCCACATCTCGTCTACATTTGCATAGTCAGGTCGGAAGGAATGGAGATTGTCTCTTAGGAAGGCTTCTAGTGATACTTTATCCGCTTTTTTAAATAAAATTATTTTGCGTTTGTTTCTGGTGGATTTGGAAGAAACGGTATTGAGCCTAGCTACAACGACCTTGTGATCACTAATCCCTGTATCAGTCATGATGCTCTCTATTAGCTCTGGATTGTTTGTGGCTAAGAGATCATGTGTGTTTTCGCAACCATTTACAATTCGCGTGGGTTCGTGGACTAACTGTTCGAAATAATTTTCGGAGAAAGCATTTAGGACAATCTAGGAAGATGTTTTCTGCCTACCACCGGTTTTGAACAAGTACTTTTGCCAACATATCGAGGGAAGGTTGAAGTCCCCACCAACTACAACCGTATGAGTGGGGTACTTATTTGTTACGAGACTCAAATTTTCTCTGAACTGTTCAGCAACTATATCATCGAAGTCTGGGGGTCGGTAGAAGGAGCCAATTATTAACTTAGTTCGGCTGTTAAGTATAACCTCCATCCATACCAATTCGCACGGAGTATCTACTTCGACTTCACTACAAGATAAACCACTACTGACAGACAAACACTCCACCACCAATTCTGCCTAATCTGTCTTTCCTGAACACCGTCTGAGACTTCGTAAAAATTTCTGCAGAACTTATTTCAGGCTTTAGCCAGCTTTCTGTACCTATAACGATTTCAGCTTCTGTGTTTTCTATTAGCGCTTGAAGCTCAGGGACTTTCCCAGCACAACTACAACAATTTACAACTACAATTCCGACTGCTCCTTGATCCAAGCACGTCCTGTATTTGCCATGCACCCTTTGAGATTGCAGCCCACCCCGTACTTTCCCGAGGCCTTCTAACCTAAAAAACCGCCCAGTCCACGCCACACAGCCGCCGCTACCCATGTAGCCGCCAGCTGAGTGTAGTGAACTCTTGACCTATTTAGCGGAACTCGAAACCCCACCACCGTTTGGCGCAAGTCAAGAAATCTGCAGCCAACACGGTCGCAGAACCATCTGAGCCTCTGATTCAGACCCTCCACCCGGCTCTGCACCAAAGGTCCGCAGTCGGTTCTGTCAACGATGCTGCACATGGTGAGCTCTGCCTTCATTTCGTATGCAAGACCGGCAGCCTTCACCAAATCAGATAGCCGCTGGAATCCAGAGAGAATTTCCTCAGATCCAAAGCGACACACGTCATTAGTGCCGACATGTGCCACCACCTGCAGCTGGCTGCGCCCTCTGCTCTTCACGGCATCCGGAAGGACCCTTTCCACATCAGGAATGTCTCCTCCCGGAATGCACACGGAGTGCACACTACATTTCTTAGCCGCCATATCCCTAAGGGACCCCATTACGCGCCTAACATTGGAGCTCCCAACTACCAATAAGCCCACCCTCTGCGATTGCCCGGACCTTGAAAGCTGAGAATCATCCTCTGAAACAGGGCAGGCAGCTGCATCTGGCTCAGCCAGAGACAGTACCTGAAACCTATTTGTCAGACGCACCGGGGAGGCTTTCTGATCAGTCTCTGGGGACGTCTTTCGCTGCGTGCCACGCCTTGGAACGACCTCAAAGTCAACCACAGGCGAGGGCTCAGCCCCACTGCGGGCAGCAACCGGGGCAACCACAGCGACAGACCGATCTGGGGACAGACGGGACGAGGTTGACATTCCCGTGATACCCAGGTCCGGCTCCCCACAGTGGTGCCCATTGGCAACAGCCTCAAGCTGCGCGACCGAAGTCAACGCCGCTTGCAGCTGTGAGCGAAGGGATGCCAACTCAGCCCTCATCCGAACACAGCAATCACAGTCCCTGTCCATTGAGTAACAACAGTTACTGAAACACGAGTCCGTGCCTAGATAACGCAAGGGAAACACGCAAAGAATGTATGAACTAATCTGTACAAATGCCTAACGACTGCGCTACAATATGCCTGAATTTACGATTACAGTAACTAAAACTCGAAATTACACCTCCTATACGAAACTCGCACGCAATTTAAGTAAGAATCTACGAAGTAAACACTAAAGCGCGATGCTAGAACTCTCAAATACCATAATACGCCCGAAATTTATGAATTAAACAATGCAGGTACCCAAAAACACGCAAACAAATTAAGAATTAAACTATGTAACAAATAAGTAAGCTAGGAGTATACGACTTGCTGCTGGCAGCTGCTTATCCAACGGCGGCAGGGAGCACACTGGTTCATATTACTATACTGTGGCTCTCAGTGGCCTTGTATATGCAATATTGAGACATAATTACTTAAGAAAACCTAACAGTAAAATCAAGACCTGAATGGCTCCAGGTGTCCTTGTACTTGGAATACATGCCAATCTTAATAACTAAAACAATTGTAGAAAAAATATCAATCAGAGGCTCCAAGTGGCCTTTCTACATACATAATTGCTGATCTTAGTAGCTATAAAATGTTTGGGGCTCCAAGTGGCCTAGTACATGAAATACATGCAAACTTTAATATTTAAAACAACTGAATAGTAAATATCAATCAGAGGCTCTTAAGTGGCCTTTTTACATAAACAAATAGCTAAGAAAACGTTACAAAATCATCTTAGCAGCTCAAAGTGGCCTAGTTTACATGAAATTAATGTTGATCTTGATAGCAAAAATCTGGTAGAAAACATCTTTGTTGCACAAGACGGCCTACTTTTACACAGCATAAACATCAAAGCTGAGAAAGTATCGTAAAATATCATTAACAGTAACTTCATATGGTACTCAGAGGCCCATGCATGTTTCACAATGAGAATACATGGCGCTGTGCTAGTATTAGTCTTAGTTGTAGGAAAGGGGAATTATGCTAAAATTCAGTAAAGACGCGGTTGGGCGATGAAGTCTGGGGCCGCTAGCAGTGTGTGGTAATAGTTGGCAGCCAGTAGGCCAGGCAGAGTAAACATGGCGAGGAGCTCCAGCGGCGTATTGCACATAAAATTTGTTTGGAGTGGAGCAACTGAGGCGAGGCAGTAGGCCAGAGCCGGGAGTGGCGATGTGTAAGTGGCTGATGTATGGGAATTTACCCCTGCCATAGTTTCTGTCTCTCTCTGACACTACGTCAGAAGCAAGGGGAAAAGTAGTATAAATAGTCAGGCACTTTTAGCTTGGGGGGGGGGGGGGGAGAATGGGGTGCCAGGTCAGTTGAGAGTCGGGTCGGACATGTGCTGGTCTGACAGCGATGTTGTAAATATTTAGTGTAAACCTGTACTTCGTTTCTATGTACTTCTTCGGGCTGTATTCCGCCTCTGGGGACACAACACCGGGATGGGACGGAACGGCAGCTGGGTACTTAGAGACTGCATGGTCTGCCTGAAGTAGGTCAGTGACAGCGGTCTGCAGCGGGTCCAGAACAGGCCACGTTCGCTTCCCACGTGGCGTACTGGGGTCCGCACAAGACGTACGCTGTGGGAGGATCAGCAGCGCTGAGACAGTGTTAGGGATGGTGGCGAGTGTTGCCATCTAGCAAGCACCGCTAGTGGCAAGTTGTGACACAGCGTCCAGGAGGGCGTGGGTTCGAGTCTGGTCCTGTCCTAGTAGCAGCAGCGGTTGAGGGCCACAGTAAAACCACCTTAGTCCCATGGTCAGACAGAGCAGGCCAAACAGGGCAAAGGGCGGTGGGAACCACAGACTGTAACAGTCTCTGGTATCATGGGGAGTAGAGCGGCGCCAGTCGCTACGACTCAGCAGGCGGCGACCGGGCAAGCGCGGCTGACTTCCATCGTCAGGCGGCCTTGATGCTGCAGCAGCAGTGTCAGCAGTCCAGGAGTGCTGAGATGGCTGGACTGACGGAACAGCATGTGGGCGGCACGCTGACATTACGCTTCTTAAAATTAGCTGAATAAAGGAATACTTCCGAATACCTCTGTATCACTCTACACTGCCCCTTGACACTATTGAACTTGCTCAGCCTCCTGACAAAATACGGCGTGGTGGGTCCCGGCAATAGGGGGACACCCTATGTGCCACCCCACTCTCCATTGTTGCAAAATTTATTCAATATGGCGGCGATGACGTCATCCAAGATGGCGGCATGTAGACTTGGCGTCATCACATGACGTCATCCAAGACGGCGGCTTTTGGCGGGCGAATAGTCAAATTGTGCTACCTCCACTAACCTCACCTCAAAAAAAATGGCGGGAAGTTTGAATTTTGGCCGGAAAATAGTTCAATTGTGCTATGTCCACTAACCTAAGCCTCCAGAAGAAAATAAAATGGCGGTAAGTTTGAATTCAAAAACGATAATGCATGCAATGACCGTACTTTATCATTATTATTATTATTATTGATTGTCATTCATTGTCATTTATAATCATTTATTATTACAGGCCTACCTCCACTAGAAAATTGCGCCAAATTCAAATTCCAACACGATATTCTCTCGAAAACTGTACTTCTATGTATTATTATTATTTATTCAAGATGTCCGATTTTCTCGGTGAGAAAGCCATTCTCCTTACATCCATAACAAAAATCTATCACAAGCTCAAATCTCCAACACCATAATTGATCACATGTACAAGCTTTCTCCGTCAATTATCTTTCTTTTTTTTTTCACTGGTAGCCTATCATAATCACGTCAAATAATAAACTGAACTTATAGTAACGTAATTCACGTCCTTTGATTTTGCAGGGGGAAGGGACTGAAGACTTTATTTGAAGCAGTACGGTCATCACTTGTTCTCCAACACAGTCAGCACACACATCTTTGATATCGCAGTGCAGTCACCACAACGTCCGCGCCCCAACTGAATTAGTTCAAATCCTCACCACCCCCTGGCCAGCACGCGGTGACAAATAGTATACAATGTATATACCATTGAAGCCCATCCTGCAGAATGTGTTCAATCGATGAGTTATTGGTGTTCGACCGTGATGAGTTTAACAGCAGTGTAGTTTGCAAGCATACAGCCGAGGACTGCCCCCATAACCTCCTACATGCTGAATGGAAACATGCATTAATCCTGGAACATATGAATAAGAACAAGAACACAGTCCTCCAAATAAATTCCCTCCAACAAAATGCTTCAAAAATGCATTACCCATCCCATGGAAACATCTGCTACTGTTGGAACTGTCTACCTTTTCTAAAGCCCACATATAAGCTCCCAGCCCACAAGAGACGACTGCCTCCGATCCAGCAGAGCGACGAACTGATCTAGTTCACGAGTTCTCCGCTAGAGGGCACTTCGATAGGTCACGTGTTCACCATATTCAACCAATAGCAGCACAGCATCATGATGACGTAGTTGGTTTCTATATAAGGAGGACTCAGCAGCTCCTCCATCTCTGTTCCAGTCGGACAAGATGAAGCGTCAGTCACCATCACAGCAGAATAGGAGGAGGAGCAAGCAGCACCAGAAAAGTAAGTCCTCAAATTATTATTATTATTATTGCTATTATTATTATTATTATTTCTCTACCAACATCACATCATTTCTTATGGATATTCGTCTTGGTCCTCCAGCAGCTCGGCCCGTGACGCTAGCATCAGCAGGTCCCAGCATGTCCCGGTCCATGCATGTGAAGGCATCGGACTCGTACACGCAGGATCCTGTAGCTCAGCTTCTCAGCATGCTGGAGCAGGATAGCCAGGTGTTAATGTCGGTGCCAGAGGCTGCACTTGACAGGGCTTCACAGTACTGGGCTCCTTTGTACGTGCTGTCCACTGATCATAATCTCACAAGGGACATCCCGCCATCAGTGCAAGAAGAGCAGGCTAACACCGCTGGTGTGGATGTCGTGGATGAGAAGATACCGACCGCCGCTTCACCTCATCCTTTACTATTCGCCTCAAGCTATGTGTTAACAGTTAGTGGTTCAAAACTTATCCATGTAGGAAGTTTCACAATACGGTAGCCTCTCAACTGTGTTAGTGCTGGAAAATATACTCAAAAATATTAAAGTGAAATTTTCTGACTACGAGTGGGATGAACTGTGTCGTTTAAAAACACAAATCAGAAATCATATGACTACCAAATATTATCCATCCCACTCCTACCATGACATGTACTGTGGCAGTCTAACTGTGAGTATTCTATCAATGTATGATGATGCTACACTAAAAATTAAAAGTGCTGATGGTTATAGTTTTTTCATGCAACACCCCACTGTTGATAACTTGTTCAATTTAGACATGGCTCTAACTAGTACGATAGAGAGACTAAATAGATGGTGCCCATATGTTCAGGTAATGTACACCGACATCATTAACTGGCTTCACACATGTAGCATTCACATAGATGGTATAGAACATTGTTTTAGTATGTGTATAACACCAGTGCCCAAGTCTTGTGCTATTCCTCGAATAAGTGTTGAAAATGTCGATCTCATATTTACTGATGGAATACTGGACTATTGTAATTCACCCATAATAATAAGAGATGGAAATGGAAATGAGCGTTTGGCGTCATTGGCCGGGAGGCCCCTCGCGGGGCAGGTCCGGCCGCCTTGGCGCAGGTCTTATTACATTCGGCGCCACATTGGGCGACCTGCACGCCGGATGGGGATGAAATGATGATGAACACAACACAACACCCAGTCCCTGAGCGGAGAAAATCTCCGACCCAGCCGGGAATCGAACCCGGGCCCGGAGGACGGCAATCCGTCACGCTGACCACTCAGCTACTGGGGCGGACATAATAAGAGATATACATGCTGAATTTCAAGCATACAAGAAGCAGCTATTTTCCAAATACTGTACTTCTGCTGCACCGCTTAAAAAAGAATGTACTGATTTTTTCTCATGCTGATCATATTTGTAAATATTTTAATAAATAAATATATTATTTTATAATATTAAATTTGTCATTGCGTGTTTTTTATTTGTCAACACAAAATGTCACCTACGTTAATCTATATGAATGCCTTCCCTTTAAATATACCACCTCGAGTTCATTCTATTGTGTAGCCGCTGTAGCTCAGTTGGTAAGGTGACTGCGCTATAGTGACTACACACAAACACATATTTTTAATCATATAAAAGCGTATTCCACACCTTGACCTACCACAGTAGGTATGATGGCGGGCTGGGTGAAACACCCTCGCCTCAAGGGCTTCGTTGTAGGTGACTGGTCCTGTGATGATGTCCAAGACCAGAAGCCCAACAAGAATGGACCACTCCTTCCCGACAGCATACGAGCTATAATTGTAGGTCCATCCAGTTGTGGTAAGACAAATGTCCTCATGGCTCTGTTAACGCACATAGACAGAGTCCGCTTCGAGCACCTTTTCGTCTTCTCCAAAACACTCTTTCAGCCCAAGTACCATTTACTGAAGAAAATATTAGATGGAGTAGACGGTGTAACGTACAGAGCCTTCAGTGAAAGCGACGACGTCCCCCCACCTGAAGAGGTAAAGCCTAACACTGCCTTCATATTTGACGAAGTCGCTGTTGAAAAGCAAGATCAAATCCGTAAATATTTCTGCTTTGGCCGTCATATGGGTGTTGATGTATTTTATCTGAGTCAAACGTATTCCAGGATCCCAAAACAGCTGGTGAGGGACAACGCAAATCTCATTATAGCATTCAAACAAGACAACCTCAATTTAAAGCACATTTACCTTGCTCACGTAGGGACCGACATGTCGTACAATGAATTTGTAAAGATATGTGCTGATTGTTGTAACCACTCACAATACGGCTTTCTCGTTATTGATAAAACCCATAAACTAAATGACGGTAGGTATAGCAGGAACTTCCAATACTTTCTCCATATATAAACGTACGAAACTACCTTATCCCATCAGTTAACACTTCACCATGGACAAATTCGTACGCATGGCGGATGCTCAGTCTGAGAGATTAGGTGTGCAAAGACAGAGTGCCCGAATGTACACAGATATCAGATTTAAAAATCTTGAGTCCAGACTAGTTAAAGTTGCAAAGGAATTAAAGGACACCCAGAAACTTCTTGCCATTAACCAAAGCCGGATAGAGAACAGAATTAGTGCAATTGAGGACGTGATAGAAGCCGAGGCCGTTGTTATTGAAGAAGGTAGCGTAGGAAAAAAGGAGAAGAAGAAGTACAACAAAGCATATATAAAACCTCTTGATTTTCAGAGCTCTGATTAGTATCCTTCGAGATGTCGACAAAGCATAAAGTCATTCAGGCGCGCAAAGCAGTTCGAGAGAAATTACGTTTGCTGAAGTTAGGGCATATAGATCGCGAGCAAACACTAAACGAAACTTTTAAACTTGTTACCGAATCTATCGCCAATATAGCTTTGCATAATGATGACCCAATCGCAGAATTCACCAACCAGTATCCGACCGTTAGATAGAACATTTGGTGTCAGCAGGGCGAGACCATACATGCTGGGCTCTCAAATTATAACTTTATCCGATATCACAATACGCATCGGGGATACAGAGTTTAAAAGAACACCTGGCTTAATGAACCTAATCTTCCTAAGGCCATCAAAAAACTTAAAATAATCAACCGATGATCGCAAAGTTTATCGGGAAATAATTAACTTGACTGATCTGTACAAAAATCCCGACAGAACACTGAAAAAGCCTGAAAAATCTAAATACACTACCGTTATACAACCTTTACTCAATGAGCAAACTAAAAGTGTCGGTGAGGGTGTAGACTTTCAGCATAAAGGAGTGAGCAATCAAGTCCTGCAGTATATATATTACGATGATCCAGATGAACTAATAGACAGACTTAGACTGTTGATGGTTTCGGCTGCTGCGGGCAATACAGCTCATTCGAATGAGGTTGTATCCATAATCTCAGAGCTTCGAGAGAGAGGTATCATCGAATAAGTATGGAAACAGTGGTTCGAGAACTGCACAAGCCAGCACGCAAAACATACCCTCGTAGACATGTCAAGATTAAAGGGCTGGATGACCTCTGGCTAGCTGATCTTGTAGATATGAATCGATATTCTCCTCATAATAATGGACTGAAATACATTTTAGTGGTTATTGATGCATACTCTAAATTCGCCTGGGCATTACCCGCGAAAACGAAAACCGGTGGTGTTTGAGCGTCTGTTGCAGACAGGAACGAATCGATGCCCGACCAATCTTCAAACCGATCACAGTGGGGAGTTTTACAATGACCATTTCAAGACTGTGATGGCGCGGTATCGCATACACCACTACTCCACGTTTACCCACCTTAAAGCAAGCATGGTCGAGCGGTTGAACAGAACAATCAAAGCTCAAATGTGGATGCAGTTTAATCTTCGCGGTTTGTACAAGTGGGTAGATATCCTCTCACAGATAATTACAAAGTATAATCGAACCAAACATAGTACAATAAAAATGAGACCGATCGATGTACGCGATAATTCACTCATGGACACAGTATATTTCCGGATTAAAATGCCCGACCCTCGCAAACAGAGGTTCAATATAGGTGACTTAGTACGTATTTCAAAACACAAGACAGCGTTCGAGAAATCGTACTTACCAAATTGGTCGACTGAGATATTCACAGTGTCCAAAGTGCAGCGAACCAACACTAGGACATATATCTTAAAGGACGGCAAGGGCGAAGAAATTGCAGGATGCTTTTACACGGAGGAATTGCAGAAGAGTTCTGAACCAGATGTATTTCTCATCGAGCGCGTGATAAGACGTCGTGGGAATAGAGCACTGGTTAAATGGCTAGGATTTCCATCATCAGAAAACAGTTGTATCGAAGCTGACATGTTAGTATATAACGAGGAGAGTAGACCCTTATCTCCTCAGTAGCGTACCATGCACGATAGGAGGCACATCATAATAAGAGGTGGAGGTGGTGTTCTCGACAAGTTGCCTGTTGAATTGCACATTCCCGGATATAACTTCTGTGGACCTGGAACAAAGCTTCAGAAGCTCCTGGCACGAGGCGATAAAGGTATTAACCTACTAGACGAAGCCTGCCTTGAACACGACCTTGCATACGCAGCAAATACGGATCTCCCAGCACGCCACGTCGCCGACCGGATATTAGCAGATAAAGCCAAACAAATAAGGCTAAGAAAAGATCTCGGAATAGGTCAACGCGTTGCTGCATTCATGGTTGATAAAACCATGCATGGGAAAATTAAGTTGGGCTTGGGTGTGATGAATTTCAAACGAATTATGAAAGCACCGCGAACAGCTTTGCGAGCAAAGAAGAACAGGAAGAAGAACAACAAACCCGGTTGTTTGAAAAACTGTATTCTCACCTCGATGTCTGCAGCTAAACGTGTGTTCAATTGTGGGAACAAGAAGAAAAACACGACTTCAATTAAACCACCTAGGGTCCTACCGCTACCAAAGACTTCGGGCGGAATTATCCCGTTCCTCGTTCCAGCCCTTGCAGCACTGTCCACTATAGGTTCACTGACAGGCGGTGCCGCAGCTGTAGCCAAAACGGTCAAAAACGCACAGAATGCACAAGCCCAACTAGAGGAAGCCAAAAGACATAATCGCGCTATGGAGGCAGCAGCTATCGGAAAAGGTCTCTACTTGAGACCATACAGGAAAGGACTAGGTCTCTTCATAAATAAAAAAAAAGTTCGTTAGTTATCCTACCCGACCAAGCGCTCACGAATAAAGATCTAGTTAAAATTATTAAACAAAAACTTCACATTCGTGGATTCCGCGGCGTCTTTATGCGGAACACATTACTGAAGACCATGTGGCGAACTAATGAGTGCGGAATTGTAAATTTAGATGTTGCTGGGGGTCCAGGGACCCATTGGGTTGCGTATGTTAAGAAAAGTGCAAATAGAGTTCAGTATTTCGATTCATTCGGCGATTTACAGCCGCCTGAAGAATTACAACGCTACTTCACCGGCAAAAAACGCGTCTTCTACAATGTCCGGCGATATCAGGACTTTAACACATATCTCTGTGGTCATCTCTGCGCTATGTTCCTCATCACAGCGACGGCGAATCCCCTCTAGAATGCGTCATCGTCAGATCAGGTGCGCGATGTATAAAAGAGCTGTCATTGAACACATGACCATCATTTGATGTTTAGATGCAATGTCGTACACTCTGACTTTAAAAGAGCGAGGTTCAGTATTACGCGCAAATTACTTTCCGCCGATTGTTTTAAGTGCAGCGGACTGGAGTATTGCACTGATTGGTCTAGAGACGTATAACAGCATTCCAAATATTACACAGAGCAACAATAAACTACATCTTGAAATTGACGGCCGGAAGGAGATTCTACAAATACAACCTGGTGCCTACGATATTGACGATTTAAACGAACTCTTAAAACAGTCAGAAAAAGGTATTGAACTACGGGCAAACATTAATACCCTTAAATCTGAAATACGGACAGAGAGTGCTACGATCGACTTTACACAGAGACATTCAATTGGTCCACTGCTATGTTTTGCGGATGATCGTCTTTTGGTGAAGGACGGAAGTAAATTTTACCCATACTCCCAGTGAGTACAATCCACGTTGAGTGTAATATTGCCACAAACTCATACCTGAACGATAAATTGATTCATTCAATTTACGGATTCTTTCCTACAGTCGGCACAGGGTATAAGATAGTTCAAACCCCCACAAACGCTATATATCTCCCGGTGACTGTTCAGACACTGGACTACCTTGAACTGCGTATTGTGGATCAGAATAATCAGCTTGTTAACTTTAGAGGAGAAGAGACCATTGTACGCCTGCATCTAAGGCGAGATGGGAATAAGGTATAAAGCTAGCACACCAGGCTCACAACCCATTAGTGCAACGCAGAAGGGCAAGGTGATAACACGCCTTAATTACGAATTCCTCATTTCAGCAGGTTTAAAGCCGCAGAATGACGTCGCTCAACGTAACTCAGTCAGTAGAGTATGATGACCGAATTATTCGTCATGAATACCACTCACACAAACCCTACGCTTCAAGCACATTTAACAAAAATGATGAAATTAGGATTGTTATCCAGCATCAGGATGCGGTAACACTGCCTAGCAAGAGCTTCCTCTATCTGGACTACACATTTAAGAAAGCTGACGGGGCTACCGTAGCGCTCTCGAAGCTCACTCGAAATGCCGTAGCATTCCTGTTTCAAGAGATACGCTATGAAGTCAACGGAATTGAAATAGACCGAACTAGAAATGTTGGCATTACATCAGCCCTTAAGACGTACGTTTCAGCCTCACCCTCTGATTCAGACAGTTGGGAAAATGCTGGGTGGTTCATAGATGCAGCAGATGTGGAGTGTAGACAAAACCGATTTACCACGTGCGTGCCACTAAAAATGCTTAGGGGTTATTTTGAGGATATGCAGCGAATAATTATCAACGCTAAACAGGAACTTATTCTGGTGAGAAGTGCAAGTGACGCGAATTCATTCTCTCAAACAGCTGCAGAGAATGTTCAAATCAAGATTAATAGCATATCATGGAAAATGCCTCACATCACCGTTGCCGACGAGGAGTGCTTGAAGCTCTTAAAAGTTCTGAATGCTGGCACCTACCTACCACTAACTTTCCGATCATGGGAGCTTTTTGAATACCCTGCCCTACCTACAGCGTCCACACATACTTGGGCTATTAAAACATCAGTACAGTTGGAAGCACCTCGATTCATCATACTAGCATTTCAAACTCAAAGGCGTGCTAATGTATCAAAGGACTCAACTGAATTTGACCACTGCAAGTTAACTAACGCCAGAGTCTACTTGAATTCAGAATAATACCCATATGAGAATCTACATCTACAGTGGGACAGCAATGTATACAGTCTGGCATTTGACATGTATGCGAGATTCCGAGCATCTTACTACGAAGGTATTGAAAATGAAGGATGCCTACTCAGCCCACAGAGTTTCAAGAAGCTAGCGCCAATAATCGTGATTTACTGTTCAAAACAGAATGAGATAATTAAATCAGGACCTATAGATGTACGGATTGAATTTGAATCTTCAGCAAACGTCCCTGATCAGGTTTCGGCATATGCTCTCGTTTTGCATGATCGTCTCGTTAACTACTGTCCGCTCACTGGTGTAGTGCAACGAGTTGTATAAATTAATACGCACTCTGCTACCTGTAGCGTAGATGACGATGTTACCAGAAGGTGTGAGGATCGTAGCTGACGTTCAAGGATTTTACTATGATGAGTGCAGGCGTTTCATAATTAAAGACTGTGCATTAATAGCATTCACGCAAAGTGATGGAGTAATAGGAACTTTTGTATCAAGAGTTGAATCGCCGAAACCATTTAAAGACGTCAAGTGCAATAAGACAGTCAGAAGTGCGATGTGGCTAACAAGATTCTATCATGGGATTAAGTGGGACGCCCCTGGCATCTCTTATAAACATTTGCTGCAATTGCTGAGAGTATTTGATCACAAGGAGACAGTAATCTTTGTTAAAGGCGATGAGAAGAGTAGCTGGCTGCGTCGAATCTTCAAATATGCGGCTATCCATAACCTGGAATACTACGATTGTCCACCTATCCATCAACTTAGACAGCGATAATAAATAATTTTTTTCTCCATAAGAATTCTTCTTGTTTTCTTTCTGTGACACCTACTTCCATAGAAGTAAGTTTATTGGTGATACTGTTCGTGAAGCGCATTCGACTGGCGCTGTCTGAGCAGTTTACCTGCTTCCACCTCGCCGGCGCGGCGATGAGTCAACCGTTGAAAGTGACAGGAACTGAGAGAGAGAGTGCTGGGGTCGGCTTCGCCAGATGCCCGCCGTTTAAAGTGACAGGACCACAAAGAGAGTGGCGGGGTCTGTTTGTGACCAGCGGACGAAGTCCAGCACGTGTCATTCAGATTTCATCTCTGTCTTTAAATCAGTAAAAATCTTATAGGTCTCTCTCTGTGCCAGTGCAACGTATATGGATCATGATTGAGGGTCAAATAATAACAAACTCGGGCATTTTTTTACAATAAAATAATTGAATTTATTATTCAATTCAGATTTTGTTTACGACATATCGGTTTACAGTAAAATGATTCACTTTTCTGTCACACTATGTAAGTTTACAAATACATTATTTGTCTACAAGTAAAAATATGGAAGTTCTGATCTTTGCAGATACGTGTTTTTACATTATTCATATATACACTCCTGGAAATTGAAATAAGAATATACACTACTGGAAATTGAAATAAGAACACCGTGAATTCATTGTACCAGGAAGGGGAAACTTTATTGACACATTCCTGGGGTCAGATACATCACATGATCACACTGACAGAACCACAGGCACATTGACACAGGCAACAGAGCATGCACAATGTCGGCACTAGTACAGTGTATATCCACCTTTCGCAGCAATGCAGGCTGCTATTCTCCCATGGAGACGATCGTAGAGATGCTGGATGTAGTCCTGTGGAACGGCTTGCCATGCCATTTCCACCTGGCGCCTCAGTTGGACCAGCGTTCGTGCTGGACGTACAGACCGCGTGAGACGACGCTTCATCCAGTCCCAAACATGCTCAATGGGGGACAGATCCGGAGATCTTGCTGGCCAGGGTAGTTGACTTACACCTTCTAGAGCACGTTGGGTGGCACGGGATACATGCGGACGTGCATTGTCCTGTTGGAACAGCAAGTTCCCTTGCCGGTCTAGGAATGGTAGAACGATGGGTTCGATGACGGTTTGGATGTACCGTGCACTATTCAGTGTCCCCTCGACGATCACCAGTGGTGTACGGCCAGTGTAGGAGATCGCTCCCCACACCATGATGCCGGGTGTTGGCCCTGTGTGCCTCGGTCGTATGCAGTCCTGATTGTGGCGCTCACCTGCACGGCGCCAAACACGCATACGACCATCATTGGCACCAAGGCAGAAGCGATTCTCATCGCTGAAGACGACACGTCTCCATTCGTCCCTCCATTCACGCCTGTCGCGACACCACTGGAGGCGGGCTGCACGATGTTGGGGCGTGAGCGGAAGACGGCCTAACGGTGTGCGGGACCGTAGTCCAGCTTCATGGAGACGGTTGCGAATGGTCCTCGCCGATACCCCAGGAGCAACAGTGTCCCTAATTTGCTGGGAAGTGGCGGTGCGGTCCCCTACGGCACTGCGTGGGATCCTACGGTCTTGGCGTGCATCCGTGCGTCGCTGCGGTCCGGTCCCAGGTCGACGGGGACGTGCACCTTCCGCCGACCACTGGCGACAACATCGATGTACTGTGGAGACATCACGCCCCACGTGTTGAGCAATTCGGCGGTACGTCCACCCGGCCTCCCGCATGCCCACTATACGCCCTCGCTCAAAGTCCGTCAACTGCACATACGGTTCACGTCCACGCTGTCGCGGCATGCTACCAGTGTTAAAGACTGCGATGGAGCTCCGTATGCCACGGCAAACTGGCTGACACTGACGGCGGCGGTGCACAAATGCTGCGCAGCTAGCGCCATTTGACGGCCAACACCGCGGTTCCTGGTGTGTCCGCTGTGCCGTGCGTGTGATCATTGCTTGTACAGCCCTCTCGCAGTGTCCGGAGCAAGTATGGTGGGTCTGACACACCGGTGTCAATGTGTTCTTTTTTCCATTTCCAGGAGTGTATAATAAAATATCCTGCATTACCCCTATTTGACTTTGTGTTTATAACCCTGTAGTCACCTGACCAGAAGTCTTGTTCCTCCTGCCACCGAACTTCACTAATTCTCACTATATCTAACTTTAACCTATCCATTTCCCTTTCTAAATTTTCTAACCTACCTGCCCGATTAAGGGATTTGTCATTCCACTCTCCGATCCGTAGAACGCCAGTTTTCTTTCTCCTGATAACGACATCCTCTTGAGTAGTCCCCGCCCGGAGATCCGAATGGGGGATTATTTTACCTCCGGAATATTTTACCCAAGAGGACGCCATCATACAGTAAAGCTGCATGCCCTCGGGAAAAATTACGGCCGTAGTTTCCCCTTGCTTTCAGCCGTTCGCAGTACCAGCACAGCAAGGCCGTTTTGGTTATTGTTACAAGGCCAGATCAGTCAATGATCCAGACTGTTGCCCTTGCAACTACTGAAAAGGCTGCTGCCCCTCTTCAGGAACCACACATTTGTCTGGCCTCTCAACAGATAGCCCTCCGTTGTGGTTGCACCTACGGTACGGCTATCTGTATCGCTGAGGCACGCAAGCCTCCCCACCAACGGCAAGGTCCATGGTTCATGGGTTGGGGGCGGGGGCAAAGTTATAAGATGAATAAATATTATCACCTACATTGTATGTACTGGGACGTTCAGGATGTACTCTATAATTGTAATTTCTCTCGCAAGCCAGGATTGACCATGCAAAACAAGCGTGATCTTTTGTATTTTCGACATTAATGCATGCCTGCTTATTAGCTATATCTTTAGTTAGCTTGATATAGCTAGACCCTCCATTTAACGGATCGTGGACATGTATATGGATGTCCAGGTGTAGAATTCTGCTGAGTGCCTTAGCTGAGCCTTTGACTTCCACTCGGAAAAGCGGCCCAATATGACACTCAAGGTGGATTTACGAAACCACTCGGCGATCGATGTGCTCCGCGTTATCACGCCATTATCCCCCCAAAGATAATGAATGCTGGCCTCTTCCTGACCGGACTGAACTTTGAAGAGGGGGGGGGGGGGGGGGCATAACTCAATGCAGAGCACTGCACTGCACCTAAAGGCGGGATAACGCGGATTGTCGACTACTCTGAGGAGCTCGGTTTCCAGGACAGGGAGGCATTCGTTTAATAATCCAACAGGATCGCGGTACCCCCCTGCCGGGTTTTCGATGCGAGTGACCGACCTCATCTGCTTCACTAAAAGGGCGGGTTAGAGAACTGCCACTAGCCACAGGATGATCACTAATACTATTTACCGCTAATGATACTGGGGGTCCAGCCGGTGGATGACGGTGTTGGCGATGGTGCGTCATCATCATCATTTAATGGGAGGGGTATGCGTCTTGGTACACGAACCTTGCGCTGGCGGTGTCGTGGGCAGTCAGCTTCGGGAGGGGTAGCGGCGGTGGCGACCGCTCCCCTTGCGGCGGCTGTAGGCGGCCAGTGCGAGCACCCAGGCAGAGATTCGGCGATCTTGCCAGCTGCAGCTTCGCGCACACGTGCTGGCCGCTGCGAGGGACCCCTGCCAGTGCTGCTACCCGTTTGTTGGGACGCCCATGGACGCCCGATAGTTTGGGCCACCGGCGCCGCCGCGGCGTGTCGAGCTGCGGTGATCGGTGCGATGCAAGGTGGGGCGTGTCCTCGCCCACCCCCGAGCCCCGCGCCTGCAACCGCCGCTCGCCGAACACGGGCAATGCCGTGTGATATACCTGTAACATAAATATAAGTTTAATGATCTGGATTTAAAAGAGGTATAAATAATAATTACTATTATAACAGTAAATAATGGTAATTATTTTGGACTAATGATGAAAACTATTCAACTTCTCCGATCTCATTCCACGGCTTCAGCAGTTCATTGCCGCATTCGACAAGCCCCTCAAGCCAGTCAGGCACGTCCAGTTCGTCCTCATCTAAAAAAGTTATTACTGTGTTCGGCTCCCTCGCTCCTCGTGGAATTAGGATCATCTAGAAACAAAATATATGTTACGGCTAGATCAATACACTAGGAAGAAGGGTATATATTAAAAGAACAAGATGATAAAATTATTTAATTTTTTAGCGAGTATGATTTTTACTATTATTAGAGATGTACTTACATTCACGACGAGTTCTCTCCATTTCGAGTTGGCGATCAAACTCTTCTAGCGCTGGGCCGATGTAATCTAGAATGATGGAATATAATGAGTATAATATAAAGTGAAAACTGTTTGTAGAAGAAGTTTGGTGATATAGAAATGAGAGGATGAAGGCGGATATATATAAAAAAAATGAAATATTTATAGAGAGCGAGTATAACAGACACACCAAGTGAAAAGCGGATCTTTATATAGAACTATCCAAAACAGATGTAGCGCTCGTACACGGAGTTAACGGGTAGAGATATCAAAACATTGAAAAAATGTACTTACCAGGTAATGGAACTTGTTCAGGACAAGGCTGATTGACGCCACCTGCTCGCTCCTCAGACTCGATGATAAAGTCCGCGAGTTCAGCTATAACGATGAGATTCATAATTAATAAGAAGAATATATAGGATATAAAGGAAAAAATGATAATTAAAAATAAAAATTATTTACTTACTTGATAATGGCGAGTCATGGAGTCTAAGTCTCTTCGCAGCAGACTCCTGGGTGTTGTTATTCGCTTCATCTTAATAAAACAGATGCAGCACACACACACACACACACACACACACACACACACAAGAACAAACGCACGATGCGGCTGCAACTGAAGAGTGAGAAACATGACCAGGGGGTGACTCCTTATATAAGTGTGATGACGTAGTATCACATGATCTTAGGATGAACGAATGGCTGTTGAGAATTCTGTGGGGGTGGTGAATGAGTTCAGTAGCGCCCCTGAACTAGTCAGATGATTCCTGGACGTGGTGGAGGGCTGAGCATTTTATAATTTATAAAACTATACACAAATAATTCATAGTATCAGTGAAGATCTTATTTAGATTAGAGAGAGGATGATAGTGAGATCATTATGTGTGTGTTAGGATGAATGATTATTATTATTATTATTATTTCTTTTCTTTCTCAGACGTTATGTCTGGTTAAAAATGGAAAGTGACGCGGATCTTGATCAAGCGTGACTTCCTTTTAACTCTACGGTATATGTTACTACGCATTTAGGAACTTTCGGGTAACTGAACAAGTGTCAAAATTACAGATTTCTGTAGTTGCATATATATGTTTGGATGTAGCTGTATTGCGTTGATGTACTGGTGGATATTGTGTGGTATGACTCCTGTAGTTGATAATATAATCGGTATAATGTCAACTTCATCCTGATGCCACATGTCCTTTACTTCCTCAGCCAGTTGGATGTATTTTTCAATTTTTTCTCCTGTTTTCTTCTGTATATTTGTTGTATTGGGTATGGATATTTCGATTAGTTGTGTTAATTTCTTATTTTTATTGGTGAGTATGATGTCAGGTTTGTTACGTGGTGTTGTTTTATCTGTTATAATGGTTCTGTTCCAGTATAATTTGTATTCATCATTCTCCAGTACATTTTGTTGTGCATAGTTGTATGTGGGAACGTGTTTTTTTATTAGTTTATGTTGTATGGCAAGTTGTTGATGTATTATTTTTGCTACATTGTCATGTCTTCTGGGGTATTCTGTATTTGCTAGTATTGTACATCCGCTTGTGATGTGATCTACTATTTCTATTTCTTGTTTGCAAAGTCTGCATTTATCTGTTGTGGTATTGGGATCTTTAATAATATGCTTGCTGTAATATCTGGTGTTTATTGTTTGATCCTGTATTGCAATCATGAATCCTTCCGTCTCACTGTATATATTGCCTTTTCTTAGCCATGTGTTGGATGCGTCTTGATCTGTGTGGCTGTGTTAGATGATGCGGGTGCTCGCCATTTAGTGTTTTGTTTTTCCAATTTACTTTCTTCGTATCTGTTGATGTTATGTGATCTAAAGGGTTGTAGAGGTGGTTATGAAATTGTAGTGGTGTAGCCAATGTACTTATATGAGTGATTGCTTTGTGTATTTTGCTAGTTTCTGCTCGTTCTATAAAGAATTTTCTTAAATTGTCTACCTGTCCATAATGTAGGTTTTTTATGTCGATAAATCCTCCTTCCTTTCTGCTTAATGTGAATCTTTCAGTTGCTGAATGTATGTGATGTATTCTATATTTGTGGCATTGTGATCGTGTAAGTGTATTGAGTGCTTCTAGGTCTGTGTTACTCCATTTCACTACTCTAAATGAGTACGTCAATATTTGTATAGCATAAGTATTTATAGCTTTTGTCTTGTTTCTTGCTGTCAATTCTGTTTTCCGTATTTTTGTTAGTCTTTGTCTATATTTTTCTTTTAGTTCTTCTTTAATATTTGTATTATCTATTCCTATTTTTTGTCTCTATCATAAATATTTATAGGCATCTGTTTTTTCCATCGCTTCTATGCAGTCACTGTGGTTATTCAATATGTAATCTTCATGTTTAGTGTGTTTTTCCTTGACTATGCTATTTTTCTTACATTTCTCTGTTCCAAAAGTCATATTTATATCATTGCTGAATACTTCTGTTATCTTTAGTAATTGGTTGAGTTGTTGATTTGTTGCTGCCAGTAGTTTTAGATCATCCATGTATAGCAAATGTGTGATTTTGTGTTGGTATGTTCCAGTAATATTGTATCCATAATTTGTATTATTTAGCATGTTGGATAGTGGGTTCAGAGCAAGGCAGAACCAGAAAGGACTTAATGAGTCTCCTTGGTATTTTCCATGCTTAATCTGTATTGACTGTGATGTGATAGTATTTGAATTTGTTTGGATATTAAGTGTGGTTTTCCAATTTTTCATTACTATGTTTAGGAACTGTATCAATTTAGGATCTACATTGTATATTTCCAATATTTGTAGTAGGCATTAGTGGGGTACACTATCAAAAGCTTTTTGGTAATCAATGTATGCATAGTGTAGCGACCTTTGTTTAGTTTTAGCTTGATATGTCACTTCTGCATCTATTATCAGTTGCTCTTTACATCCTCGTGCTCCTTTGCAACAGCCTTTTTGTTCTTCATTTATAATTTTGTTCTGTGTTGTATGTGTCATTAAGTTTTGTGTAATGACTGAAGTTAATATTTTGTATATTGTTGGTAAGCATGTTATGGGGCGATATTTAGCTAGGTTTGCTGTGTCTGCTTGATCTTTAGGTTTCAGATAAGTTATTCCATGTGTAAGTCTATCAAGGAATGTGAATGGGTCTGCACTGTAACTGTTAAATAATTTAGTTAGATGTGAATGTGTTGAGGTGAACTTCTTTAGCCAGAAATTTGCTATTTTATCTTTTCCAGGGGCTTTCCAATTGTGAGTAGAATTAATTGCTTGGGTGACTTCATGTTGAAAAATTATCACCTCAAGCATTTGTGGTATCATCTTGTATGTGTCTGTTTCTGCTTGTATACACCGTGCATGCCTGTTATGTTGTATCGGGTTTGACCATATGTTGCTCCAGAAGTGTTCCATGTCGGTTATGTTTGGTGGATTGTTTATTTTAATGTGTGTGTTATCTATTGTTTGGTAAAATCTCTTTTGGTTTGTGTTGAATGTTTGGTTTTGTTTCCTTCTATTTTCACTTTTTTTGTATCTTCTAAGTCGTTTGGCCAATGCTTGTAATTTCTGCTTCTTTTCATCTAACTGCTCTATCGCTTCTTATTGTGAGATTTTACCTAACCTTTTTCGTTTTTTGTCTGATATTTCATTTCTTATAAATTTTGTTAGCTGTCCAATGTCTCTTCTCATTTTTTCTATTCTGATCTGTAGCCTGTGTTGCCATGCTGGTTTTGTGTGTTTCTTCTGTGTCTTGGTTGTTTCTGATCTCTGCCTAGTGTGTATATTTAGTGTAGTGAGTGCTCCTGTATAAATCAGTAGTTGTAGCTCTTCCATAGTTGTATGTTCATTTATTTTGTTGTGTATGATTGTGTTGATAGTTGTTATTGTTGTTTCGACTTGCGGGTTATTTGGTGGTCTATGCAAGAATGGTCTAATGTCTGTATTTGTGTCTTTGTATTCTATATATGTCAGCTGAAATTTTTCTTCTATATCTAACATGTGTGTCACTTTGTGTTCTATTTGTGCTTGTTCTGGTGGCTGTCTTAAGATTTTGTTCTCCTCTGATTGTTTAATTGATGTGTGTTGTTCTTTGTTAGTTTTCTCTTGGATGTTTGAGTCAATTACTGTATTTTCTTCTTCTTCTGATTGCACATTATTTTGTTCTAGTATTTGTCGTTGTTTGATGTTTTCTAATTCTGACTGGGGTATCCTGTTATTTTTTATTATTACATGGATCTGATCAGCTAGTCGTTGTTCTGTTAAAAATTTAAATTCCGGGTATCTGGTAATAAATGTTGTGTATACTTGTGATCTGTATCCAGTTGTGTTTGTTCCTAAGTTTGTTGCTTGGTGATAACAGAACATGAGGTGTCGATTAACTTCATCTGACCATCTCATCCTCTGTCTTTGTTTTCCTTCTAGGGTGGTTGCAGGAAGCATATCCTGCAAAATACCTCTATTTGGATTTAAATCATTTTCTGTGTGGCTAGCAGTGTCGTTACCATTGTGGACGGGCATAGGGTTCAAGCGTTGTCCCCAACCATGGCAGCACTCGTCCAGGGCTTCATTAGTTCTGTCCTGAACTAACTAATCACACTAAAAGCGAGGTTAGCCCTATTAGTGGTTTGTTCTTTTCGTCGCCTTTTACGACTGGCAGAACATACCGGAGGCCTATTCTTTTCCCGGGCCTTCACGAGTATTATTATTATTATTATTATTATTATTATTATTTAAAAGTATGTTATATAGGCGTAATTGGAGGTTGATGGTATTAAGAATGGTGTTGAAGGTAATGTTTTTGGAGATGAATATTGTTAGCTATTTTTTTATTGGTGAGGAGTTTATGGTAGGGAGCGAATATATTTTGAATGAATAAAGAGGAGGTTAAGTATTTTGGGAACATATAGAATTTGAGTGAGTTGATAAGTATGTGAGTTGAGAAGTTTGCTAGGAGCGTGCGATGGATCCCACATGTGCATGTGATATTGACTTGTTATTTTTTTTTTATTTGAGTTGAGAGCTTCGTGTTAAATTGCCTTGCAGAGGTACGTATCTTGACGGGAGCGACGGTTCATGTGTATGTGTGTGTTTTCGAGAAGAACCTGGATTAGGTAATCGGGGTATGTGGTGTGAATAATGAGAATCGGGTGATCAGTTAACTTGGTGAGCGCGTTCTTTGTCCCACAGTGCCACGTAGTCGATCGCCCATTGTGACGTCAAGGGAGTTTCCAACGCGGAAGCAAACATCCCAGTTCGAGCGTGTCGGTTCCCATCTATCGGTGAGAGAATTGCAGCGTTTATGGGGTGAGAGCATAGTTTGTGCTCCATCATCACACGTGCTGGTGGTGGCGTGGAGTCGCGGGCATGTAGCGTGAGTGTCCATCGGTGCAGGGAAATTGCGAACTTTAGGACTGATATAGCATTTAGTGTGTCATGTGATAGTACTTTCCAAACATCTCGGGCGGTTGTGGGAGGTAGGTTGGAACCTGCTCAGAAAAAAAAAGTAATTGGGGTGGAACGTGTCCTTTGTTTGGCACGCGGTTGACAGTTTCCATCGTTTCCAGTGTTAAGTGCTTGCGGGCGACAGTTTCCATCGTTTCCGGTGTTAGCTGCTCACGGGCGGGTGAGGATGTTTATGTAGCCGGACCGTTTGTGGCGCCGCTCGCCGGCTACCTGGCTTAGATGGACAGATATGTGGCTTTCACATGCTGCCGACGGCGCTCGCTCGGGCGGGGGCCTTTTTTTTTCTAAACAGGCTCCAACCTGTCCATAGTTAAGTGCTCGGAGGATGTTTACATAGCGGGACTGTTTGTGGTGAGGATTTGAACTAATTCAGTTGGAGCCCAGACGTCATGGTGACTGCACTGCGATATCAAAGACGTGTGTTCTGACTGTGTTGGAGAACAAGTGAGGACCATACTGCTTCAAATAAAGTCTTCAGTCCCTTCCCCCCTGCAAAATCAAAGGACGTGAATTACGTTACTATAAGTGCAGTTTATTATTTGACACGATTATGATAGGCTACCAGTGAAAAAAAAAAGATAAGTTATGGAGAAAGCTCGTACATGTGATCAATTATGGTGTTGGGGATTTGAACTTGTGATAGATTTTTGTTATGGATGTAAGGGGAATGGCTTTCTCACCGAGAAAATCGGATGTCTTGAATAAATAATAAATGATAATAATACATAGAAGTACAGTTTTCCAGAGAATATCGTGTTGGAATTTGAATTTGGCGCAATTTTCTAGTCGAGGTATGCCTATAATAATAAATGATAATGAATAATAATAAATGATAATAAATGACAATTAATGATCATGATTGTTAATAAATGATAATGAATAATAATAGACAAAAGTAAGGTTTTCAGCCATTATCGTGTAGGAATTTGAATTTGGAGGGAATTTTCTAGTGGAGGCAGGTCAATAATAATAAATAATAATAAATGATAATGAATAACAATGAATGACAATGAATGATAATGATTGTTAATAAATGATAATGAATGATAATGAATTTAATGAATGATAATCAGTAATAATAATAAAGCCAGGTATGGTCTTCGCATGCATTATCGTGTTGGAATTCAAACTTCCCGCCTTTTTTTTTCTTCTGGAGGCTTAGGTTAGTGGACGTAGCACAATTGGACTATTCTCCCGCCAAAAGCCGCCATCTTGGATGACGTCATGCGATGTTGCCAAGTCTATGTGCCGCCATCTTGGATGACGTCATCGCCGCCATCTTGAATAACTTTGGCAACAACGGAGAGTGGGGTGGCACATAGGTTGTCCCCCTACTCCCGGCTTCAGCTCGGCCATCTGGAGTCCCGGGTTTGACCATCGACAGTCCACAACAGTGGTGTCAGAAGCGGTGCTGGTTACAACACTGGTACCGGATTTCCACTGGCACATCTTATGTCGAGTAAGCAGCAGATGTCCTTGTGTAGAGGTGTTTGGTTGCGTTCGTGATGGATGGTTGTACACTTCTTGTTATATCTTGTCATTCAGGAAGTGTTTGTCCATACCAGTAAAGGGAGGAACGTAGGACTGTTACCTGTGCACGAGCACGATGGGGATGGGTGAGTAATATTTCATTTATAGTTTATGTGTCATTCTTTTGTGTTTTAAGGGGTTAAGTGTCATTTAGGATGGACTTTTTGAAGGTGTCTTTTGTAAGGCCAGAGGAGCCTGTAGATTTATCTGAATTCTGCGGAAATGGAGGACATGACAACATAGCGCCTAAGGAATGTAATTTTTGTAACCTGTCAGGTCATGGATTACCATGTACAAAGTGGGTGCCAAAGAGTTGTTTTATTTGTAGCAGATTTGGACATTCAGCGCACAATTGTTCCGAACATAGATGGACGATGATTCGCCGGAAGAACTAAGTTTTAGGAGTAGCAGAGTGAAATTAATACTAACAGTAGAGCCAAAAGCAAGAATGGTGGAAACACAGCAAGCAGCAGAGGCTGTGGCAATCAGTACAGCGGAAGCTGTAGCCGCTCTAACTGAGCAAATTCGGGTACTGTCGGAGGCAAGGATAAGGAACAAAGAAAAATATGAAGTATAAGCGAGGAGATTTGAGGCATTGCAAGTAGGGGAAGGGATTTCAGGTGAAAGTAGATTGCAGTTCGGGGAGGGTTATAGACCATTTGACCTGGTAATCCTGACATTGATTAACCCTTTTTGGGTAAAACAACGGAGGATGTGTTGGTATTCCTTAATGACATTATCACAATGGCTGAGGCCAATGGGTGGTCGATTGTTGTAATGTTGAGAGTGGCGAATTCCGCTTGATAGGGGATGCCAAGTCGTACGTACTGTACCATGAAACGTTTAACAATGTGGGGACGTTTGCAGAGCTTGTGGCTGGGTTACGCCAGAGGTACCAAAGACAGAATAGTACCAGGTTTTTTCGGGAAAAATTAAGTGCGTTAATTATGAGAAGAAATGAGACTGTGGAGGTTTCCTCAGACAGGATTGGAAAGCTGAATCCACAAACGTTCGAACTGTTACCACCGAATGGGGAGACGAATAGAGTGCTGTTACAGGAGGCCGAGAACAGGGCGTTAGACGTGTTTTTGCAGGGAGTACATCCGGCGATGTCACGTCGGGTGGGAATGGAGAATCCCAGTGATGTTGCAGCTCTAAGGGTTGCCACATACTTAGAGTAGGTGGAGTATGTAACGAAGCAAAGAGTGGAGCATAACGTTCTGGCAGCGGAAATTAAATGTTTTGGTTGTGGCCAGGTAGGGCATATTAGGAAGCAGTGTCAACGTAGTTGCGGTGTTACTTGTGTGGGAAAATTGGTCATCGGGCAGTGAACTGCAGGTGCAAAAGTAGGGGGGCACTTCGGCGACAGCAGCCGTTTAACGAGAAGGGACTGCTTCAACCACCGGAGGGCGGTCCCAGTGAAATTAGGTAACGTGCTTCTAGGTGCACAGACGGAATGCTGCTTATTAGGCTTGGTGAACGTAAGGAAACAGAGGTTTCTGGTTGACATGGTGGCACACGTGTCTCTTATTAGTCTAGACCTAGTTAGCAGGAAAAGGCTTGAGCCACCACGTTATAGGTTATGGTGGGTGGCGGATAGTAAAGTGGAGTCATTGGATACGACGATACTTCAATTTGTTATAGCATGAACTAAGTTTAGTGAGCAGGTAGAGGTGTTACCATGTGTGGGTGAGGGGTATTTGGTGATTCTCGGACAGGACTTCCTTGACAAACATCGTGCGAAGATAGATCTTTGGCAACAAACAGTGTCGCGCAGTAGAAGAATGTTTTGCAGGGGGGACACGGTTGCAAATGGACGAATGTCGCAAGGTACATGTAGTGTCCCTTTTGCAATTTTCACCATTATCGAGGTAAAACATAAATAAAACTGACTGTGTGTGACTCAAAATGAACTGCAGACATCGATTTATCTGCGAAAGGTAATAACACAAACTGTAAAAATATACCATACAGATCGATAGATGTAGAAAAGACATTATGAGATTATAACGTGTAAGTAAATAAAAGAAGTATTATTATCTTCGTAAGATTATAAAACACAATGCAGTGCTCATTCTTCTGTCTAGTCCGTTTTGTTCTGTTCGTTCTGGTGTTAGCTGGAATAAGGTACGCAAGCTACTGTGTTGCGATAGCATTTGTTTTTGTCGTAACGTAATTGCAAATATTTAATTGTGTAAACTGTGTCCTAGTAAGAATATATTAGTATAAAGTGATCTCCGTGTGTTATTTCAAGAACCTACGCCACATTTATCTTACGAAAAGAATAGATAATGAAAATTATTTAGCATGTTTCCAGTTGCTACGGAGCGAGTAACAGTGATCTCTGACGTTAACAATTAGCCGCCATTACGCGGTACATTTAAAAATATTTTTTCACAGCACAATGTCTGATAGCCGGAGAGAAAGAAATTATGTAAAAATATTCATTGAGATTAATTGAAGGAATCGAGTGAAATAATTTTATTAAAACTTGTCTATTTTCTGTGATAGTAATAATTTCAGATCAGTGAACTGGAGCTGAGTAATACTACGCTATTGCATTTACAGTAATTTGTATGGAGCCTGGCGCTCGATAAAAACAGATATAATACGTAATTGGCAACCTACGCAATTCATTATTTTGCTTATTATCTCTCTTTTGTATTTTTTTGAAAGCTAAACGTAAAAACTAACTTCACTAAAAATCAGTAACAGATAACAATAGATCAAAGGACAAAAAAATTTACTAGGAAGTGTTTCCTCTACATAAATACTTACATTATTTTTTCAGAGATATAATATACACTTAACAGTAGACCAAGAACGGGGAGCTTTGAGGGATGAAGTAGTGAAGGCAGCAGAGGACCAAGTAGGTAAAAAGACGAGGGCTAGTAGAAATCCTTGGATAATAGAAGAAATGTTGAATTTAATTGATGAAAGGAGAAAATATAAAAATTCAGTAAATGAAGTAGGCAAAAAGGACTACAAACGTCTCAAAAATGAGATCGACAGGAAGTGCAAAATCGCTAAGCAGGGATGGCTAGAGGACAAATGTAAGGATGTAGAGGTTTATCTCACTTAGGGTAAGATAGATACTGCCTACAGAAAAATTAAAGAGACCTTTGGAGAAAAGAGAACCACTTGTATGAATATCAAGAGCTCAGATGACAACCCAGTTCTAAGCAAAGAAGGGAAAGCAGAAAGGTGGAAGGAATATATAGAGGGTCTATACAAGGACGATGTACTTGAGGACAATGTTATGGAAATGGAAGAGGATGTAGATGAAGATGAAATGGGAGATATGATACTGCGTGAAGAGTATGACAGAGCACTGAAAGAGCAACTGACGGCCCTGGGAGAGCCAGTACTGACAAAACTCTACCGTCTGGTGAGCAAGATGTATGAGACAGATGAAATGTCCTCAGACTTCAAGAAGAATATAATAATTCCAGTTCCAAAGAAAGCAGGTGTTGACAGATGTGAAAATTACCGAACTATCAGTTTAATAAGTCACGGCTCCAAAATACTAACGCGAATTCTTTACAGATGAATGGAAAAATTGGCAGAAGCCGACCTCGGGAAAGAATATTGGAACTCGTGAGACAATACTGTCCTTACGACTTTTCTTAGAAGGAAGATTAAGGAAAGGCAAACCAACGTTTCTAGCAATTGTAGACTTAGAGATAGCTTTTGACAATGTTGACTGGAATACTCTCTTTCAAATTCTAAAGGTGGCAGGGATAAAATACAAGGAGCGAAAGGCTATTTACAATTTGTACAGAAAGCAGATGGCAGTTATAAGAGTCGAGGGGCATGAAAGGGAAGCAGTGGTTGGAAAGGGAGTGAGACAGGGTAGCTTCTCCCCAACGTTACTTACAAAAACTTTGAGGTTCGCCGATGGCATTGTAATTCTGTCAGAGACAGGAAAGTCTTGGAAGAGCAGTTGTACAGAATGGACAGTGTCTTGAAAAGAGGGTATAAGATGAACATCAACAAAGCAAAACGAGGATAATGGAATGTAGTCGAATTGAATCGGGTGATGCTGAGGGAATTAGATTAGGAAATGAGACACTTAAACTAGTAAAGGAGTTTTGCTATTTGGGGAGCAAAATAACTGATGATGGTCGAAGTAGAGAGGATATAAAATGTAGGCTGGCAAGGGTAAGGAAAGCGTTTCTGATGAAGTGCAATTTGTTAACATAGAGTATAGATTTAAGTGTCAGGAAGTCGTTTCTGAAAGTATTTGTGTGGAGTGTAGCCATGTATGGAAGTGAAACATGGACGATACATAGTTTGGACAAGAAGAGAATAGAAGCTTTCAAAATGTGGTCCTACAGAAGAATGCTGAAGATTAGATGGGTAGATCACATAACTAATGAGGAGGTATTGAATAGAATTGGGGAGAAGAGGAGTTTGTGGCATAACTTGACAAGAAGAAGGGATCGGTTGGTAGGACATGTTCTGAGGCATCAAGGGATCACAAATTTAGCATTGGAGGGCAGCGTGGAAGGTAAAAATCGTAGAGGGAGACCAAGAGATGAATACTAAGCAGATTCAGAAGAATGTAGGTTGCAGTAAGTACTGGGAGATGAAGAAGCTTGCACAGGATAGAGTAGCATGGAGAGCTGCATCAAACCAGTCTCAGGACTGAAGACCACAACAACAACTCCGCCCTGAACGGTTTTGATCTCACGATGCACGAGGAAATCGGAATCAACATCTCTGTTTTGTCTCCAGACAGTCTGAAATCACGCCGTGTGATTTTTTCTTGTGAGGAGTCCCTCAGATAAACTGTTTCTGTCTTGTCTCCACCAGATGACGACAAATGCATTGAAAAACTTAATTTCAGCTGTTGTGATCGCACTCAAGCAAAATATGGGATGAATTCACTATCGTCTGAAAGTTATCTGTGAAGCCGAAATTATCATTTAGAATTGTCATAGTAGTGTAATCAAAACTAAGGAGCAATATTCATTTATTATTTATGTTTCATGAAGTTGAGTACTTCTTGTTGAATAAGCCTTTGTAATAACAAAAACGAGCTACTACTCTTGTTAACCTGTGAATCACACTCGTGGTGCTCATCTTTAAGTGCTGTAGGCTCTTCTTTAAGCGTTGCTAACAGGGCCTACCACGTCTGAGTCATGTATGTACTATTAAAACCACGATATGAAGAAATACACTATGTGATCAAAAGTATCCGGACACCCCCAAAAACATACGTTTTTCGTATTAGGTGCATTCTGCTGCCACCTACTGCCAGGTACGCCATATCAGCGACCTCAGTAGTCATTAGACATCGTGAGAGAGCAGAATGGGGCGCTCCGCGGAACTCACGGACTTTGAAAATGGTCAGGTGATTGGGTGTCACTTGTGTCATACGTCTGTACGCGGGATTTCCACGCTCCTAAACATCCTCAGGTCCATTGTTTACGATGTGATAGTGAAGTGAAAATGTTAAGAGACACATACAGCACAAAAGCGTACAGGCTGACCTCGTCTGTTGACTGACAGAGACCGCCGACAGTTGAAGAGGGTCATAATGTGTAATAAACAGACATCTATCCAGACCATCACACAGGATTACAAACTGCATCAGGATCCACTGCAAGTACAATGACAGTTAGGCGGGAGGTGAGAAAACTTGGATTTCTTGGTCTAGCAGCTACTCATAAGCCACACATCACGCCAGTAAATGCCAAACGACGCCTTGCTTCGTGTAAGGAGCGTAAGCATTGGACGATTGAACAGTGGAAAAACGTTGTGTGAAGTGACGAATCACGGTACACAATGTGGCGATGCGATAGCAGGCGAATTTCGTGTGAACGTCATCTGACGAAGAGTGTAGTGCCAACAGTAAAATTCGGAGGCAGTGGTGTTATGGTGTGGTCATGTTTTTCAAAGAGGGGGCTTGTACTTCTTGTTTTTTTTTGTGTCACTATCACAGCAGAGGCTTACATTGGTGTTTTAAGCACCTTCTTGCTTCCCATTGTTGAAGAGGAATTCGGGGATGGCGATTGCTTCTTTCAACACGATCGAGCAACTGTTCATAGTGCACGGCCTGTGGAGGAGTGGTTACACGACAGTAGCATTCCTGTAATGGACTGGCCTGCACAGAGTCCTGACCTGAATCCTATAGAACACCTTTGGGATGTTTTGAAACGCCGACTTCGTGCCAGGTCTCACCGACTGACATCGATACCTCTCCTCAGTGCAGCACTGCGTGAAAAATGGGCTGCTGTTCCCCAAGAAACCTTCCAGCGCCTGATTGAACGTATGCCTGCGAGAGTTGAAGCTGTCATCAAGGCTAAGGGTGGGCCAACACCATACTGCATTCCAGCATTACCGATGGATGGCAGTAAGAAGTTGTAAGTCATTTTTAGTCAGGTGTCCGGATACTTATGATCACATAGTGAAGCAGCCCGTTATACGACGATCAATTGTTTTGTTTTATACAAACCTGAGGAGCAGCAACGACGAGGTAAAAATTTAGGAAGTATACAGCAGAATTCGTTGTGCTATCAACAACATGAAAATTCCAAAGCAGTATATGAATCTAAATATTAATGAAAGTATATATCCATGCAGGTTTGTCTCTGCAATCATACACTGTCACTCACCTGTGACAGTGTGTGTGTCTGTGTGTGTGTGTGTGGGGGGGGGGGGTGTTGTATGGGGGCTTAATTAAAAAGAAAATATATGCAATAATGCAATAACTTTAGTAGCTGTGGATCTGGTTACGAAATCTCATAACCGGTTGGCCCTGAGTAATATTAGCACACAATCTGACCGCATAATATAAAAATAAAGAATGACAAGAAATTTCCATTAACACAATTGATTAATTAAGTTCGCTGCAACTATAAAAGCTACGAAACAACAAAGCACAAGTGTAACTGTTCTGTGTGTGGTAGTGTGACTCAACGTACATGTATCTGGCACGGTTCTTCCTCAATACGACAAGATATTTTATACACCATTTACAATGAACTAATTGAAAAACCAGAAATACTATAATTGCACATAGAAGCCAGAATTACAAGTCTAATACATGAACATGAGCCAGATGCTTTGTTGACTGAACCTGTGACCAAGAGGCATTGTCATTAAAGAAATGTGAAATAATTTTTTTTATCTCAATATGTATTACACCAACCGAACAGCATCTACTCTCTCGCCCAACAGAACAACAACTGCACTCGACATCCTTTGAACTAGTACTTCATTCGACATCCTCTCAACAAGTACTGCCCACGGCAACCTCTGAACTACTACTGCACCAGTGGAGGCGGCGGAATAATAATCTTTGGCGCAATCTCTGGCGCTGTGACTCATTGTAGCCACCTTTCATATGCCCCTCCTCCACGGGCTAGAATTTTATGGTATTTTTGCCAGCATTGGTGGTGAAAATACCACCAAATTCGTCCAAGAAACACAGACAAAAATACAAGGTGATATTGAATGGTGGCTTTCATTTGTGACATTCATTTCGCAGATTATTCTGCATATTTGGAGTAAATAAACCCATATAATGGTTAATTAGTCTTATTAGGTGGTTTAGAAAGAAGGGTTTTGTGGGCGCACGACAGCAAGGTCTTCAGCGCGGTTTAGAAAGAGAGATACGTGATGATTAGACGCATGTCTGAAATAATACGGGCTTTAGTAATGATGATATTTAGTTGTGTGCTGTAGGTGTAAGCAAAGTAAATTTGCCAGTGGAGGCGAGGAGTGGTTGGGCTCAGCCGGGGAGGCGAAGGTCGGCGAGCGCCAGAAGAGCATTGTGCAGGGGCCGGGGGTCCCAGGAGAAAGCATCAAAAAGAACACCGCCGCGTGTCAGTTGAGAGAGAGAGGGGAAATGTCAAGCAGACAGAGAGCGTCCAACGTACGCGCTGGCGCTACCCAGTCGCGCGCTGTTTTAGCGGCAAATGGGCTGAGCTCTGATTGGGCAGTTCATAAGAAAGTGCGGGAAACGATGAGGGTCAACGCCCGCTGTTTGAACAGAGAAATTTTTGGATAGGTGGAGAAATTGTATCACTCCGCGAGGGAGATTTGGGAGGCCTTTGCAGCGTCGGTATTGGCTGATTAGAGTTTGGCAGCAAGATTTTCGCAAAAGCATCGTGCAGCGCGAGGCAGGAGGAGAGCGTCTTGTGCCGTGAAAGCGGACAGTCGCAAAGTTCGGTAGCTCTGAGATAGGGACTTAGAGTCTGAATACTGTGCTGTGTATGATCTAGAGTCTGCAGCTACAGTAGGACATCAGCGTCCACGATAGGCATTGCATTGATTACTAGTATAATTGCAGTTGATTCCGCGTTATAGGCTGGCAGTCACCATTGAACGTAGTCAACCAGTGCACAGAGCTATCTCACTCAAATAGAAGCCCTCCAATATTAATAAGTAAATATCACCGAGCTATATAAATTTTGGCTTTGCACTGACCCTTCAGTAACCTAATATATAAAATACAGTAAGGAATACAAATGCTTGCATACATTGTTTTTACATAATAGTATCATTTGTCAGAGTAGTTAAACAGTTCAATCAATGGCACCAGCAATGACGAATAGGTGCAGGTAAGAGTCTCATAACATTTCATAAACCGTAAATACACAAAAAATTAGTTTAAACAAATATTCACATAAAATCTTTTCAAAAGTTCAATAAACAAGAAGCACTCCTCAGAGTAGTTGGCATTTCCAACAGTGGCACCCTGCAATGGTCAACAGGTGCAAATAGCAGTCCCATAACATTTCATCAGCAGTAATTAAACAGCTCCAACAGTGGCGCCCAGCAATGGCGTGCAGGTGCAGACACCAACAAGTTACATTATCTCAGTAGAAGCAGTTCCATCAGTGGCACCACCCAGTAATGTTGAACAGGTGCAGACAGCAATAGTGACACCATTTCAGTAGAAGCAGTTCCATCAGTGGCACCCAGTAATGTTGAACAGGTGCACACAGCAACAAGTGACATCATTTCAGTAGAAGCAGTTCCATCAGTGGCACCCAGCAATGGCGAGCAGGTGCAGGTAATAGGCCATAATATTCACCAGCAATAATTACACAGTTCACCAGAGTTCCTCAGCAGAAATTAAATATTTCCAAGTGGCACCCACCAATGTTAGTAGGTGCAGGTAACAGTCCATAATATTCACCAGCTATAATTACACAGTTTATCAGAGTTCCTCAGCAGAAATTAAACATTTCCTAGTGGCACCCACCAATGTTAATAAGTGTAAGCATGAACAACAGTTTGAATGCACACACAATTGCTTTTACAAAATGATTATCAATGCTCCTACACTAAACATACAAATTATAATAAACACACAAATGATATCAGATAATTGTCATATTAACTATTACAAATACACAAATATCAGTAAACCTATAATATTTATGGGTGTCAGTGCAAGCCACAACAACAAGTAAAATAATATTTAGGAGATAGGTCGCTACCAATTATTTGGGATTAGGAAAGGAAAACACAAAACACACTCACTCATCTTTCATCCACATATTAAGTACTACTGTGTAATTGAATAGTGTTAACTGTGTAAACTCAGTTCTGTCAAAATTTGATGTTCAACATGTGTATCAAGTAGTAGTGGAAACAGTGTATAACAGTCAATAATAGTTAGTCAACATCATAGTCATCATGTCAAGACCAATGTTTGTCAAGCCAAATCAAAATGTACAGTTGCTGAACATCTGTCAGTGTGCCAAGATATGCAAATACTTCCTCTCTCCAAAAAAAAGTATATACTGCTTATTGATTTAACGAAGTGTGTGTGTAGACAATCTTCCTTCCACTGGAGTGTTCTAGTCTGCCATCTTCATCCTTCTTGTTCCATATACACCAACAAAAAAAAATATGCTCCTCACTTACTTTACCTCTTATCCACCAAAACTCCAATAATCATCAGCATCACATAATCTCAATACTTCAATAATACCTCTTATAACGTCGATACATATAAACCTTATCACCAATATCATTTACCTTACCTCTTATCCACCAAAACTCCAATAATCATCAACATCACACAATCTCAATACTTCCTCTTCAATACGTCAATACATATACCAATATCATTTCACTTCCATAACAACTCTTTCCTCTAGTCAGTCTCCTCGAACAAGTACAGATAAAATCCTAGTGCAAACTTCAGTTCATCATCCCATAGAATCCGAAGACACAGTGTCCACACACAACTTCTGTGTAATCCACCTGAGCCAAATCTTCTACTCAATATAAATTATCAAATGCATTTTGGTTACCTTGTCCATCATAAAATAAAAGAAATGCATACATGACCTCTAACAGCCTTCAGTTTGAATAACTCTCAGTAAGTAGGTGCGAGTATGTAGTATGAATGATCATATAAGACTTTGAATGAATAAATCATAATATTCCACAGTGTGTACACCACTTCAAGAATCATGACAAAACAGAAGCAAACATGTGGAGAATTTCTTTGTGTCAAGTGTCACTTGCTATTTCAATGGCTCACGAATAATGCAGTGTAATAACTATCAATGGTCTAAAGCTAGTGTTGGTATTACATGTCGTTAGCTTCCTTTCCATTAGCATAAATTTATACAGCTTCATAAAACCCCCAGTTCATGCGACTTCAATGAAATTTCTTATACCCATGTAGTTCATAGAATTATAGCAGTTCATTTTCTTATCTTAAAATATAAAGCACTGAGCGTAAGCAAAACATGCAATAGCGAGTAAATATACCAGTAGAGAACAGAATGTCAACAAGTGGATGTAGCACAATCCCCACAACGAGGCTCTGCCAAGCGAACAATCTATAATTAATACCATAGTGTAACCTAAACTCCATGTTCGTACACAGTATATAAGCATTTATATATACTAAATTGAAGAGTAGTTACGACAACAAAACAGAAATGTGTAAATTTGCAATCCATACGCAAGGCAGCAAGTAGATATCTTACATAATAAACAGGCCATTAGCATCATATCAGCATAAGAAATAAATGTTCATATGTAATCTCAATAAGTAAACATGAAGGCGCAAGCAGATAAGTCACAAAGTATATCTTACATACATAACCATATCAGCAGAACTTATCAGGTGACAATTATAATTTAAATAAATAGGCACAGCAGGCGCATAATAAAAAATATGACATCAGTGAAAAAAGCAGAGCAGCCAAGCGATGCATAATATACATAAGTAACAACCCTGTTCATTAATCAATCATTGTCAAAATCAGTTAACACAAAGTATAAATCACGTAATCGCGAGCAGCAAATTATGTATAAAGTACATACCTAAGTAGAAATATGTTACATGAAAAATAAACTCAATTAATATTTACCTTTTTAGTTTATTACTTTCTTCTTCGAAATTACATTCCTCCTGAAATATTCTCGATAGCAAGTCCTCTTAACGTCGGACACACACAGAATTTACCTGAAGTTCTTAAATATTTTATACAACTGTGTCCTGAAAAAAACTGAACGTTAATAACATAATTTATCAAGTCACTATAGCTTTATACTGAATTTAATCGGAGAAATTTGACTGTGTATGTCTACGGCTGTCAGTGCATTTGCACTGAGCACTCGATCAGCTAGCTGTAGGTACGCGTGACGTAGGAAGTAATTGTTTGCGGTCAACGGCTACCTAGTGCGGCGCGCGGACTGACTGTCGCTTTGAGTATATGCCGCTGCCAGAACATGGCGCAGTATCCTTGTATTCTCTGCGTGTTTACATGTAACTGTTAATTTCTCAAAAGTATGTCATTCCACAAAAATTTTAACGTTCGATATGTGATGTATTCCCTTAGAGCGCCGTGATTTAAGAGTTTCTACTTCAACAGTGTTATCATGAATAATTCTGCGAACTCTATACGGACCGTTATAAAGCAGAAAAAATTTGCGACACAAACCTTTTTCTTTGTGAGACAAACGATGAGACTTAATTAACACCTTTTGACCAACTGACGAAGTTTTTAAACGACAAGGACGTTTAGCTGATTTCTCTCTTCTAGCAGCCGCAGATGCAATATTTTGTAGAGCCAGGTTCACAACTTCAGAATGCCGCAGTTTCCGTGTAGGCGGAAAAGGAACGATTTCAGAAATGCGATTTGTCGGTGCTTTATTTTTAATATCAATATAGGCGGTAAAGAAGTTGAATCATTAGGGAGTACATTTAGAATGTTTTGAAAAATATGAAGATACTGATCCCACGTTCTGTGATTATGATGACAATAAAGACGACACAATTTATTGATTTCCTTCATCCATCTCTCTGAAGCGTTAGATTGAGGGTGAAAAAGTGAAATGAAAATTGGTTTAATCTTACGACGCCATAGAGTACGAACCCAAATTTTAGAGCGAAACTGTGATCCATCATCTGATATAACTTTATCAACATGACCCATTTCTTTAACAAAATGTTTGATGAAAGCATTACATACTGAACGAGCTGTTTCTTTGCGTAAAGGTGTAAAACACACATATTTTGATGACAATTCCACTACTACCAAAATGTACGCAAAACCATTAGTCGAACGAACCACTGGATCGAACAAATCGACTGCAGCCATCTTCTTTAATTTCGCTGGAATGATAGGAAACAACGGTTCTCTGTGAGAAATAGTTAGCGGCTTATCCTTTTGACATAATTTGCATTTAGCAAGAACAAATCGAATCGTTTTTCCATATTATTGAAGTAGCAATTTTCTCGTAATTTATGAAAGCATTTTCTGGGACCAAAGTGTGCATAACTGAAATGTGTATACCAAAATAAATTTGTTAAACGTCATCTGTCACTTCAGCTTTGTTAAACCTTTCATTAATTAATTCTTCACTATTAATCATATCATCCATCGCATCTCTGTATCTATTGTCGTTGTCATGAATGAACACATTGTCGTCATAATGCTCAGCGAAAACGTCAGAAGTAAGAAACTTTAAACAATTTGTTTCTGATTCAGATTTCGTTACACACTCGAAAACTCTCAAACATCTCGGCATTCCGGCAACAGTCAAGTTCACACTTCCTTCTTTAAAGTTTAAAATTGCCTTGTGTGTGTTAAGGAACTCCATACCTAATATAATTTATGTACTGAGTAATGGAACAACAATAAAATTAGCAGAAAATTCATATCCTTGACAAATGAAATTTAAGTTGGTCTGTTGTTTGACTTCCACACTTTTTCCAGAAATAGCTCCTCGAATTGTAGTTTTAGAAACAGGTAACACAGGACAAGCAATATTTCTTACACATATACGAATAACTGATTCACTAATAACATTCAATGGGCCCCCAGAAGCTAAAACTGCAGTGAACTTATTCTTACTCACGCATATTTCAATAACAGGAAGTAAAAATGCGTCTACATTATTTTCCTTTTCGTCTAGCAAAATATCTCTCATGTCTTCCAAGCGTACGTAGTGTAAAGTCGTAGTGTCATTACTTTCTGAACCGTCTATATTGCTGCCAGAAGCCGAAGCTGCAAGTCATTGTCGATTGTTTGCGTCTCGTCGTTGATTATTCGCGTCATTTCGCGGATCAATTTCTACGATTTGCACTTGTCTCTCTGAATTTCTGTCACGTGTAGGATGCCAATTAGGTCCCTCCTGGCTGTTACATGTAAATTCTTGGTTGTGTCTGTTATTAAAATTTCTATTTTCCTGGCTATCTGTATGACTACTTCTTGTGTAATTTCGACTGTCACTTCTGAAATTATTGTTAGATCTGCTACCCTGGTTATTCCTGTAGTAAGAATTTCTACTATTGTATGAATAATTTCTGTCTTGACGATACCGATTACTGTTTCCGTATGATTGATCATTCCGGTAGGAATTTACTTTATTATAATTGTCTGTGTAATTTCTGTTAGAACGTCTGTTATTGTCATAAGGCTTGTATCTATTGTCCTGTCTGTTCCGTCTGTCATTTTAAAAATTACCGCTATAACGTCCGTTCCGATCATTATCCCTTTTCTCTGAAAATCTATTGTGATTGCCGTTACTGAAAAAATTACAAAAAGTTCCGTCGTCGTTGTCATACTCAAGTTCTTGTAGCAAAGTCTTAAAAGTTTCAATGTCGTCCTTACATCTTCCGGCTAAAGCAATGTGTCTTATCGATTGTGGCAGCTTAGTTAAACAAATGCGAATTAATTCAGTCGGGCTGTAAGGGTTGGAAAGGAATTGATTCTTTCGAATCATATCTTCAAAGTATTCTGCCGGCGTGCGGAACTCTGACTGTTTAAAATTACGCTGCATAATAAGACTATATTTGACTCTGTCTTGCGTGTTTTCGGACCAATATGCCGATAGAACTGCATGATAAAAAGCATTTAAATTATTACAATCTCTAATAAGTGTGCGCATGCGCGTCGCCGGTTCGTTTTTCATCAGTATACTGAAAATTGTCACTTTTGGGTAAAATAGTCATATCCGGTTATTCTTTACTGATTCCTTTTCTGGATAGATTGATAGTTGAAGAGTTGTTTTGATAGATACAAAGAATAGTAAAAGAGTAGGCAGCAGTGCAGAAAACTAAAAGAGAAATAGCACCACTACAGCTCGGGGCCCTCTGCACGCTACGGTACATATTCACTTAGTGTAGTGAATCCCCTGAGGACCTAAATAGTCACACATAAATTCCAGTTTGTGTCTTAGTGGCCAATTTGGCGGAAGTGCGTACATAAATTGATCTAACCGTGAACATGGATGTCTGTCATTATTAGAATTGCAAAAGATTCTAAATTTCCGAACAGTTAAAAAGTGTTAATAGTCAAAGTTTTCGCCTCGTGGCGACAAAGCCCTACCGCGTCTGTCCCAGTCCGAATGTCGATTATTGTCAAATTTGCGCGCCTGGCGCTCTCTTGTTGCATCTCGTAAATGAAAAATTATTTTCTTCAAAACGCGCTGCTATCGGTGATTCTAAATTTCTTCTACTGTCTTTTCCTACGATTTCGCTTTCAATTTGTTCAACTTGCTTTCTTAACGCCTCAAATTCCCTTTTAACGTGTTCATTAATTTTCCTTGATTTTCAACATGTTTATTTATGTTCTGGTACTCTTCTGTTTCTGCAAATGGCAATGGAGCTGTATCATCTGAATCTCTGTCCCCATTTAAACTAAGACTTGTCAATTTATCTGAAATCTCCTCAACTCTTTCCGATAAGTCACCTATTTGTTCTTTCTGTTTATTTACGTCTTCCGTTAAGTGTCGCGACTCGGGTTTCAGTATTGACACATTTAGTAGTTAACTGTTCATATTGTGGTGTTAGGTTATTTATTCTGTCATTTGGTACGGATTCCTCGATTCTTTCAAATATTTTTTCCTTATCGTGTGCGTGTTGAAGATTTAACTCTGAAAATTTTTGTACTATCACGTGATCTCTTTCTTCCTGTTCTCTATCCTGTTCCTTTTGACTAATTTCTATTGAAATTAATCTGTTATTGTGAGCATTCATAATCGGTTGTACTTCTTCTCTAATTTCTTTCTTTAATTCATCTTTCATGTTTTTAAAACATGTCCCTATTCGTGAGTCTAGCCGTGCTTCCATTGTTCCCATATCCGTTTCTAACCATGTTGCCACTGTTTTTAATTCAGATCCTAACTGTGATGCCAAATTTAATATTGCATTCATCAACTGCTCCATATTAACTGGTTCGAAATTCTTTTTGCCCCTAACATTTCCCATAAAACTAACTTCCTTCGTCATAGCTGTAAAGCTATCTGTGTTCGATACCATTCCAGAATCTTTAGTCGTTAATCTCGTATTCTGAAAATTTTTTGATTGTGAAAAATTTTGAACTGGTTACGGACTATTTTCCCGGCTTATTAAATTGTTTTCTACTTCATTATTCATCATACTGTTCTCCTGTGTTTGCGAGTTCGCCATGTTAACAATTTCGTCATTCTGACTATCCATCATTTTTGCCTTTTTCATTGATCGCGTAACCATTTACAAAACATACAAAACTCGTCACTATACGGTAATTACACACAATATAACACTTTATCACCAACAATACCATCCACACGAAATGCTTCCCGACAAACACGATTAACGAACAATTAAAACCTTCACAAATGCTCAAAATTGTCAAACCCATATACGACTCATCAAAAATTAAATTGTACAAAAATACCATTAGAAGAATGACAAGACAACCACAAATGTTCAATTACCAAATCTACACATACAATATAGAGTACAATTACTAAACTACAAATTACTACCAACAATACTACTGTCTGCTATTTTTACTATCAAAAGAATTCCAAGGCACGATCCTGGCAAGGTCGCCACGTGCATGGGAGCTTAAGTAAAAAGGAAATGTATGCAATAATGCAATAACTTTAGTAGCTGTGTGTCCAGTTACGAAATCTCGTAACCGGTTGGCCCTGAGTAATATTAGCATGCAATCTGACTGAATAAAATAAATAATGACAAAAAATTTCCACTAACACAATGGATTAATTAAGTTCCCTACAACTATGAAAGCTACGAAACAACAAAGCACAGGTGTAACTGTTCTGCGTGTGGTAGTGTCACTCAACATACATCTATCTGGTACGGTTCTTCCTCAATACGACATGATATTTTAAACACCATTTACAACGAACTAATTGAAAAACCAGAAATATTATAATTGCGCATAGAAGCCAGAATTAAAAGTCTAATACATGAACACGAGCCAGATGCTTTGTTGACTGAACCTGTGACCAAGAGGCATTGTCATTAAAGAAATGCGAAATATTTTTTTTTACCTCAATATAACTTAATCATAGCTAACACTTGGTTCAAGAATCATGAAAGAAAGCTGTATACATGGAAGAACCCTGGAGATACTAAAAGGTATCAGATAGATTATATAATGGCAAGACAGAGATTTAGGAACCAGGTTTTAAATTATAAGACATTTCCAGGGGCAGATGTGGACTCTGACCACAATCTATTGGTTATGAACTGTAGAGTAAAAATGAAGAAACTGCAAAATAATGAGAATTTAAGGAGATGGGACCTGGATAAACTGAAAGATGGTTCAAATGGCTCTGAGCACTATGGGACTTAACATCTATGGTCATCAGTCCCCTAGAACTTAGAACTACTTAAACCTAACTAACCTAAGGGCATCACACAACACCCAGTCATCACGAGGCAGAGAAAATCCCTGACCCCGCCGGGAATCGAACCCGGGAACCCGGGCGTGGGAAGCGAGAACGCTACCGCACGACCACGAGCTGCGGACAAACTGAAAGAACCAGAGGTTGTACAGAGTTTCAGGGAGAGCATAAGGGAACAATTGACAGGAAAGGGGGAAAGAAATACAGTAGAAGAAGAAAGGGTAGCTTTGAGGGATGAAATAGTGAAGGCAGCAGAGGGTCAAATAGGTAAAAGGACGAGGGCTAGTAGAAACCCTTGGGTAACAGAAGAAATATTAAATTTAATTGATGAAAGGAGAAAATATAAAAATTCAGTAAATGATGCAGGAAAAAAGGAATACAAACGTCTCAAAAATGAGATCGACAGGAAGTGCAAAATGGCTAAGCAGGAATGGCTAGAGGACAAATGTAAGGATGTAGACGCTTATCTCACTAGGGGTAAGATAGATACTGCCTACAGGAAAATTAAAGAAACCTTTGGAGAAAGGAGAACCACTTGCACGAAAATCAAGAGCTTTGATGGAAACCCAGTTCTAAGCAAAGAAGGGAAAGCAGAAAGGTGGAAGGAGTATATAGAGGATCTATACAAGGGCGATGTACTTGAGGGCAATGTTATAGAAATGGAAAAGGGATGTAGATGAAGATGAAATGGGAGATATGATACTGCGTGAAGAGTTTGACAGAGCACTGTAAGACCTGAGTCTAACAAGGCCCCCGGAGTAGACAACATTCCATTAGAACTACTGACAGGCTTGGGAGAGCCAGTCCTGACAAAACTCTACCATCTAGTGAGCAAGATGTATGAGACAGGCGAAACACCCTCAGACTTCAAGAAGAATATAATAATTCCAATCTCCAAGAAAGCAGGTGTTGACAGGTGTGAAAATTACCGAACTATCAGTTCAATAAGTCACAGCTGCAAAATACTAACACGAATTATTTACAGACGAATGGAAAAACTGGTAGAAGCCGACCTCGGGGAAGATCAGTTTGGATTCCGTAGAAACATTGGAACACGTGAGGCAATACTGACCCTACGACTTATCTTAGAAGAAAGATTAAGGAAAGGCAAACTCACGTTTCTAGCGTTTGTAGACTTACAGAAAGCTTTTGACAATGTTGACTGGAATACTCTCTTTCAAATTCTGAAGGTGACAGGGGTAAAACACAGGGAGCGAAAGGCTATTTACAATTTGTACAGAAACCAGATGGCAGTTATAAGAGTCGAGGGGTATGAAAGGGAAGCAGTGGTTGGGAAGGGAGTGTGACAGGTTTGCAGCCTCTCCCCGATGTTATTCAATCTGTATATTGAGCAAGCAATAAAGGAAACAAAAGAAAAATTCGGAGTAGGTATTAAAATCCATGGAGAAGAAATAAAAACTTTGAGGTTCGCCGATGACATTGTAATTCTGTCAGAGACAGCAAAGGACTTGGAATACCATTTGAACGGAATGGACAGCGTCTTGAAAGGAGGGTATAAGATGAACATCAACAAAAGCAAAACGAGGATAATGGAATGTAGTCGAATTAGCTCAGGTGTTGCTGATGGAATTAGATTAGGAAATGAGACACTTAAAGTAGTAAAGGAGTTTTGCTATTTGGGGAGCAAAATAACTGATGATGGTCGAAGTAGAGAGGATATAAAATGTAGACTGGCAATGGCAAGGAAAGCGTTTATGAAGAAGAGAAATTTGTTGACATCGGGTATAGATTTAAGTGTCAGGAAGTCGTTTTTGAAAGTATTTCTATGGAGTGTAGCCATGTATGGAAGTGAAACATGGACAATAAATTGTTTGGACAAGAAGAGAATAGAAGCTTTCGAAATGTGGTGCTACAGAAGAATGCTGAAGATTAGATGGGTAGATCACATAACTAATGAGGAGGATTGAATAGAATTGGGTAGAGGAGGAGCTTGTGGCACAACTTGACTAGAAGAAGGAATCGGTTGGTAGGACATGTTCTGAGACATCGAGGGATCACCAATTTAGTATTGGAGGGCAGCGTGGAGGGTAAAAATCGCAGAGGGAGACCAAGAGATGAATACACTAAGCAGATTCAGAAGGATGTAGGCTGCAGTAGGCACTAGGAGATGAAGAAGCTTGCACAGGATAGAGTAGCATGGAGAGCTGCATCAAACCAGTCTCAGGACTGAAGACCACAACAACAACAACACATATTGACGAAATATACACTGTGATCTTTGCAACATCTTCCATCTATACATTACACCAACCGAACAGCATCTACTCTCTCGCCCAACAGAACAACAACTGCACTCGACATCCTCTGAACTAATACTGGTTTCGACATCCTCTCAACCAGTACTGCCCATGGCAACCTCTGAACTACCACTGCACCAGTGGATGCGGCGGAATAATAATCTTTGGCGCAGTCTCTGGCGCTGTGACTCAGTGTAGCCACCTTTTAGTGTGTATGTGTACGTGTATGTGTATGTGTGCGTGAGTTGGTAGGTGGGTGGGTGGGTGGATGTGTGTATTGCAGCCCTGCGACTTCCATTGCGGATTAGGGTGTGATAGGCGGCATAGGTTGAGACTCGGACGATGTAGCAGCTGGATGTTTCATAAGATTTAAATAACGGGGAAGTATTCTTCAATTCAGAAGGAAATATATCGAAATCTAATTCTACTCCCAAACGTTCTGTGTGTTTCCTGGATATTTTACAAATCTTTTCGAAATAAATTTCGTGACTTTCTTACAATTCTATGATTTTTCTCGAATGTTTCGTAAATTTCTTCAAGTTTCTGGAATCAGGTAAACGGTATTTTTTATCATGTGGAATATTTTTGGATTATTGTCAGACCTGGAAATGAAAATACGTTGTACCATGTTCTAGAAGCTCCTATAGTGTTTAAAGCAAAGTCTGGCTCGGTTATATTAGTCTTTAATTACAAAATGATGTCAAACTCGACTGAATGCTCACAGAGTCGCTAAAAAATAAAACAGAAGAATGTCACTCTAGAATGTTTGATCCTTGACAGTATAAAAGATAAATTTCGGGTCAAATATATTGATAATTCAACACTGAAGGTGAATATTTAACTGAGAATTTTGGAGTAACATGTGCTGATTTTCATTGTTGTGTGTCTTTACATAATTTCGAGTTAAAACACGGGATACACGATTCAATTAAACAAAGAGACAGGAATTTGGTTCAGAACAGGAACTTCACCAATAGACGAGAGCGAGTTAAAGTGATACAAGTATCTCTTCTTCACTATTGACAGGTAAAGAGTCAGAAAAATTTATAATTAGTTCTCCACCTCCACACGAAAATGTATTGTGCTGTTTGGCGAATGAATCACGTTACCAGATTCCTATACCCTAGAAAAATTGAGAGATAAACATATGCCGATATATCCACTACACAGTCCGACACGTGTGTCGCTTGACTTTCTACGAAACACTATGCTCCATTCGCTAAAATATCAGAGATACAGTTTCTCCAATCCGCTAAGCCACACACAATGTTATATTACTTTATATTACACAGAAAGGTGCCTTTGATCACAATGAATGTTTTTCTTTGTGCTGCTATTCTCTTCGTCGTCGTCATCGATGGCATGGCTACCGACTCGACAAAGAAATATATATGTACCGTGATCTGTTTCACAGAATTTATAATATTCTGTCCATAGACTTTCCTGTTAAATCTCATACAGTGTGGCGTTAGCTAAACTATTCGCTCCCAGCAATTTCAGAATGAATTGCCGATCTATAATGAGATGCAGAGCCGCAGAATATTATGTCAATAGGAATATAGAGACTACTAAGGTTTCCATCTGAAATAAATTTTCATACACCCCATTTTAATTTTATTGTTCGTAGCCGGATAGCAAAAGAAAAACAAAACCTGCACAGATATATTGGCATCACAATACAAGTCTATGAAGCAGTTCATTAGGTAACACTTTTCAGATGCTGTTTCCTGCGTCCGCGTTTTGGTACAGAAATCTGCTCACTGACATTGAGGATTGTAAAATTGATATATAATTGTATAGCTAAGATTGCAGCTTGAAAGCAAACATCGGGTGTGAACCTCGAACAAAGATCACGTGAAGATAAATACCTCAAGGATGATGACGAAATCAGCCACTCAAACAGAAGGCGCTATCAAGTTAAACGATCGAGTAAAAAATGCTCACTTATGTCAGATCTTCAACTGTCGCGGACAACAACAACAAGAACAAAAAATGTGGGTGCTAGCTAGCAGCGCTGTCTTAATATCACAGCAGTAATGCGTCTCCCACTTCATTTACTGTCTGTAAGTTTCTCATAAGTTAAAAGGCATCTATTCCGCAACCACACTAGAAAATCGAGGACTTAATTACAGACTTTCCTTGTTCTAAAAGTAATCGTCTTTTCCTTTAAAGTCTAGCAAAAATGAATTTGAAACAAAATGACACCTGTGAGATTTAGAATTGTTTTATTTCTCAAACATGTAAAAAACATATTGCAAATAAAATCTTATATTTAATAACAGGTATGTACAATGCTGATATGCAGACAGGTTGTTGCAATTGGTATGCGAAATGGCTGGGACTGAAGGTGGTTTCTTCGATGATATTCTCCTACAAAAAAGTTTAGTATTTTAGTAATAGCCCAAGCCATTTCCAGCACCGACAGATGTTCCTATCGCAGATCCTGCCGCATGTCCTGTAACAAAAACAAATGCAGATAGTGGTCAATCTTGTTTGTTTTTTATCTTGTGGGACTTAACTGCTAAGGTCATCAGTCCCTAAGCTTACACACTAATTAACCTAAATTCTCCTAAGGACAAACACACACACCCATGCCCGAGGGAGGACTCGAACCTCCGCCGGGACCAGCCGCACAGTCCATGACTGCACTGCCTTAGACCGCACAGCGTTGATCGTGTTCAGTTTGAACAATTTATTAAGGTAAATATTTACGAACTTTAACACCTCCAATATAAAATAAAAATATAAATGGCAGGAGAACTAAGTAAACTGAATAGCCACAAGGTGACTGAACATTTATAAAGACCATTGTACCCACTGACGAAGTAAATGGTGACAATTATTGAACTACACACATCAAAAAACGGTTTAAAATCACCCTGGTTCCTAGAACTCCTGAAGATAGACGTTGGCTGTGGTTATTGTATCATAGACACAGGCCTTTGACTGTGCAGAGATGTCACTAAACCCGCCCAAAGATGCGGGACTGTTACGGTCGCAGGTTCGAATCCTGCCTCGGGCATGGGTGTGTGTGATGTCCTTAGGTTAGTTAGGTTTAAGTAGTTCTAAGTTCTAGGGGACTTATGACCTAAGATGTTGAGTCCGATAGTGCTCAGAGCCATTTGAACCAACCGCCCAAAGATGTAAACAACCATGCATGAGCAGCGTCCATTAGACGGACGGGGTGCGACAGCCGATCACTTCCAGTCATTCCATCAGGTAGGAGGTACACGGCCTACTAGAGTGGCCAGCATGTTCTCCAGACATGAACCCTATCGAACATGCCTGGGATAGATTGAAAAAGGCTGTTGATGGAAGACGTGACTCACCAGCCACTCATCTACATCTACATCTACATCCATACTCCGCAAGCCACCTGACGGTGTGTGGCGGAGGGTACCTTGAGTACCTCTATCGGTTCTCCCTTCTATTCCAGTCTCGTATTGTTCGTGGAAAGAAGGATTGTCGGTATGCCTCTGTGTGGGCTCTAATCTCTCTGATTTTATCCTCAGGGATCCACGCCAAATCGCTGAGGAGGAGTGGGACAATCTGGACCAACATTTCCTTGATGAACTTGTGGATAGTATGCCACGACGAATACGGGCATACATCATTGTAAGAGGACGTGCTACAGTGTATTAGAGGTACTGGTGTGAACAGCAATCTGGACCAACACCTCAGAAGACGTGCTGCTATGTATAAGAGGTACCGGTGCGGTTTTCATGAGTCATGAAAAGGACGGAAATGATGTTTACGTTGATCTCTACTCGAATTTTCTGTACAGGTTCCGGAGCTCTCGGAACCGAGGTGATGTAAAACCGTTTTAATGTGTGTGTATGAAAAAGAAAGTAAGTTAGTTACAAATTACGGCATGCACACACGTTATCCAACATGTAAACGTCACTACAGATATTCGGTTTTAGATTATGACGTGTTCGACATGCTTGCCATCATTGCCGATGATTTGGCGCAGGCGAATAACGAAATTCTGATGCTGTCAATGACCTCCTGAATGTCTGTTTTCAGCTCATCAATGGCTTTGGTGTTATTGAGCTACAACTTGTCTTTAACATAGCACCATAACAAGGAGTCGCACGTCTTTCGATCAGGAGAATATGGCGGCCAATCGAGGACCATGCCAGTGGCCTCTAGGTACCCCAGGACCAGTATGCGGTCCCCAAAGTGCTCCTCCAGGACATCATTCTCTTGCTTCAATGGAGTCGATCACCGTCTTGCATGAACCACATCTTGTCGTAATCAGGGTCAATTGGGATAATGGGAATGAAATCATCTTCCAAAACCTTCACGCAGCGTTCGGTAATCACCGCGCGATCAAGGAACACCGCGCTGTTTATCCCGTGACTTGACATTGTGCACGACACGGTCCCCCGTTGAGGGTGAGGAGATTTCTCGAACGCGAAATGCGGATTCTCAGTTCCCCAAAAGCTCCGATGTTGCTTATTAACGAGCCCATCCAAATGATAGTTGGTTTCGTTGCTAAACGAAGCATATTCACGTCGAAGTCCTGTCCGTCAATTCTGTGGACAATAATGGTGGCAAAACACAACAGCTGTTCCATGGCCCTGGAGCTTATTGGCTAATGGGTTTGAATTTTGTATGTCAAAACACAACAGCTGTTCCATGGCCCTAGAGCTTATTGGCTAATGGGTTTGAATTTTGTATGGGAAGAGATGCAGAGCTATTGCACCTTATATCATCATCTCAACTTTCCGACACATTTAAATCCCTTGTCAACTCATTTTACAGACGTGTGAAAAGCAACGGAAGTGATAAATCTTAACTTCTGGTTCACGGCAATCATGGTTAATGCTTTTATTGTTCTTACTCTAGCCCTAGCTTTCAGTACAGGAAGTCCATAACGGAACAATAGTAAGCCACCACAGTCTAGAAATAGATATCAAATGGGTGGCAGGTTTAAGAATCATTGAAAGACATGGAGAACACCTTTGGACATCGCACTGGGGTTGGCTGAGAAATAGAAATAAAAAATTCAAAATGTATGTTTCAGGTACAGGACGTAAACAACAAAGAGCTTGAAACTTCCTAGCAGATTAAAACTGTGTGCCGGACTAAGACTCGAACTCGGGACCTTTGATTATCGCGAGCAAGTTCTCTACCAACTGAGCTACCCAAGCACAACTCAGGCCCCGTCCTCACAGCTTCAATTCCGGCAGTACCTCGTGTCCTACCTTCCAAACTTTGCAGAAGCTCTCCTGCTCACGGTAAAGGTCTCGAGTTCGAGTCTCGGTGCGGCACACAGTTTTAATCTGCCAGAAAGTTTCATATCAGCGGACACTCCTGCGCAGGAGAGCTTCTGTTAAGTTTGGAAGGTAGGAGACGAGATACTGGCAGAAGTAAAGCTGTGAGGACCGGGAGTGAGTCGTGCTTCGGTAGCTCAGATGGTAGCGCACTTCCCCGCGAAAGGCAAAGGTCCCGAGTTCGAGTCTCGGTCGGACACACAGTTTTAATCTGCCAGGAAGATTAATGTGGTCCTTTAATTGGTCTAACAGCGGTATAGAGACGATTGGACTGTTATCTGCCGTGAATTACGACTTGGAGACTTAGGAAAAGACAAACGAGTAGATATTTTTGATATTAGTCACTCACCGTGGTGCGAGTGGTGCACGACGGGGTGGAAGCCGGACTTGTCGGCGTGGTACTTGACGGTGCGCACGCTGCCGTCCGCCTCCTTGAGCGAGTACTCGCCAGTCACCACGTCTCCGTCGCGGTGCTCCTTCTGGGAGTGGTGGTCCCCTGTGTGCCCGTCGGACACCCCGTATTCGAACTCGTACTTCGGGTAAGCCTGCCAAAGGAAAAGATATTTGAATATTAATTTGCCAATTGTCGGCTCTGTCTTACCCGCTTACACGTTCACCGACAACTGTTTTCTTCCTACTAGACCGACAGAGTGGTATGCTGCGGTTTCATCAGTACAGACACAGGATTGGTTGGTTGGTTTTGGGGAAGGAGACCAGACAGCGAGGTCATCGGTCTCATCGGATTAGGGAAGGACGGGGAAGGAAGTCGGCCGTGCCCTTTGAAAGGAACCATCCCGGCATTTGCCTTGAGCGATTTAGGGAAATCACGGAAAACCTAAATCAGGATGGCCGGACGCGGTATTGAACCGTCGTCCTCCCGAATGCGAGTCCAGTGTCTAACCACTGCGCCACCTCGCTCGGTCACAGACACAGGACTGCCTATCGTAGACACGTAGCGACCACCCGAGTCAGGTTACACTTTAGAACATACAATTACATTTTTATGTTGTCGCTCTTGCTATATTCTACATTGCCCGTCAAGCATTGACATCAGAGGTACAACAAAACCACTTCACACATATGGTATAGGGTTTGGTTGGAGGGCATTATTAGTCTGTACAATTGTACGGTTTGCCCGCATCTCGTGATCGTGCGGTAGCGTTCTCGCTTCCCACGCCCGGGTTCCCGGGTTCGATTCCCGGCGGGGTCAGGGATTTTCTCTTTCTCGTGATGGCTGGGTGTTGTGTGCTGTCCTTAGGTTAGTTAGGTTTAAGTAGTTCTAAGTTCTAGGGGACTTATGACCACAGCAGTTGAGTCCCATAGTGCTCAGAGCCATTTGAACCATTTTTTGAATTGTACGGTTTCCCAGGAGTGGAGCCTGATGAAAGCAATGGCACCAAATGGTAACATATTGTCAGAGAGTTATTGTGCTAACAAGACTTCATCTCTCAGCAACAAACAGAGTCATCACCCAAATACTAGTCTGAGAAAACAATACAAATAAAAATCGTTGTCATAATACAGGGCGTATTAAAAAGTAATCATCCGATTTGGCACATCTATATTTCTGAAACTAATGAACGTATACAATTAATTTCGTTTTTTGATGAAAAAGTTTTATTCATACCTTTTCGTAGCTGTTCAATATGCTCCCCTTGAGATGCATGCTATTTGTCAATACGGTATTCAAATTGTTCCCACACTGCAGCGAGCATCTCTTGAGTTACAGCGTCCACAGCTGCTGATATGCGATGTCTCAGTTCATTAAGTGCTGTTGTTAACGGAGGCACATAAACAGAGTTTTTTTATAAACTCCCACGAGAAATAATCACTTACAGTTAGATCTGGTGATCTTGGAGGCCAGTAATGTAAGACAGGATCATTTGGTCCAGTGCGACCGATCCATCGTTCAGTAATCCTTCAATTAAAAAATTCCCGCACTTCCAAATGCCATCGTGCCATCCTATTGGTAAATCAAGTCGTTCGAATCAGTCTCCAACTGTGGGAAAAGAAAGTTCTCAAGCATATCGAGATATGTGCTTACTGTAACAGTGTTCTCGGTAAAGACAAATGGACCATGCACATTTTCCCGGGAAAGTGCATAAAACACGTTAAATTTTGGCGAATCCTTCTCATGTTGAACAACTTTGTGTGGATGTTCCGTACCCCGTATTCTCACATTACGACGGTTCATCTTTCCATGTAAATGGCATGTTGGCTCGTGGCTAAACACTAAGCGTGGAAGAAAACTGTCATCCTCCATCTTACCAAGAACGAAATTGCAGAACTCCACACGTTGTTGTTTTTCACCTTCACGACGAACTTGCAGTAGCTGATTTTGTGCGGTTTCGTGTGTAAAGGTCGACGCAACACACGCCAGACGGACGTCAGGGGCATGTTGAGCTGTCGAGCTGCACGGCGATCGGATTTCTGCGGACTCATTGTGAATGTATGGCAGATGCGTTCGACGTCAGTGTAAGACACTTGGGGGCGGACCGGCAGTTTGCCTTTACACAAACAACCTGTTTCTCGGAACTGTTCAAGCCATCATCTAATGCTCTGTGCTGTAGGAGGATCCACACCATAGCTAGTATGAAAGTGACGCTGAACAGTTATTACTGACCCGCACTGCGCAAAATGCAGAACACAAAACGCTTTCTGTTGTCCCGACACCGTTTTTACTAGAACTGAAGTGGGCGCACACTGCTGCTACCTAGCGAGAACCATGTAAAACTCGAGAGTTTTCTATTTCCAACGGTGTAGTGTGCGCGCATATATCTCAAATAACAAAGTAGTTATGATTTGTTCTTTAAATCGGATGATTCTTTTTGATACATGCTGTGCTACTTGTACCTGTACGTCAGGTGTTCTGAGAGAAACTATGTGCTAAGCTACAGTATTAAGATAAACTGCACTTCAATTCCAGCTCGTGTCAAGCCCTATTGTATTCAAATATGCTACTTGGCCGAATGTCCCTAACACATGTTGTGGTTAGTTCCAAAGGCAATTACGATCCTAATAATACGAACATCATCCTTATGCTATTCTACACCGTTTAGTCGTCAAATGAGACTTACGTTTAAGTCGTGTTACAATGAACATGCACGTCCGTATTTATCGTTGTTCACGAGAGGTAGGTGTAAGTTGATCTGGTACGCAACCGACGTTTTAGTTCACCATAAAGCTGTTTGACGTTACTCACTCGGGACTAGACTAGATTAGTCCAGCAAATGCACTCGATGTTCCTCGAACTACAATGGAATGATCCTTACTTTGCATGCAGAATTATCGAGGTCCGATCCCAGACTGTTGCCACCGGGTGAGAATTTTCCTATAGTCCTAATCATTTTCATAAAAAACGTGCTTTCATTTTGCTACCGAACCGTGAGTATTGGTGTGCGCGAGCTATACGCCAGGACCACAAATACCTCAGGGCACATCAAAATACAACGATTCATCTCTTCCTAAAATCTTCATACGCTATTCCACAACACAGTGATGGCGCTTTTAGTGTTATTGCAAACCGTGTTACGCATTCATTCTGTGATGGGCAGCTTCTCTGCAATGGCGTTACCAAGCAAACCGAATCATAAAGCACCTTGATTCATCGTTCTATACGTTACCTTACGTGCTTTCGGAAAACGAACAAAAGTTATCTGGAGTAGCGGACAGGGACGTTTCACGAGAGGTTATTACGAACTTCGGTGGCACCACTTAATTTATTCGTACATCAGAAACCTCAGATTTCGAACTTCCCTAACGTTTAACCTTCACAGCAACATCTTAACAGTGGATCTAAGGGCACGTATAATTCCTACGAAGTCTAGGGAGCATTTATGCATTTATGATCATGCTTAGTTCTGTCTCACTTCGTTTCCTCTGTTGACTCGTCAGAACAACAAAAATCCGTAATGTTATCACTTTTACCCTGTTGTATAAACTCGTATTCGTAGCTTGATGTGAGCCAGAGAACATTCAGTGGGGTGTCTGGCGAGCTGTAGCTACACGTGAAACAAAGACCACACTCGTTGGAACTTTAAGAATAGAGTTGAGTGACACACAAGTACACTACACGATCAAAAATATCCGGACTTCTGTTAGTGGACTATAAGATGGGGTTAGTGTAAATCCAAGAACATCATGTCGAAACCTATTCAAAGAATTGGGCATACTAACCACAGCTTCTCAGTATATTTATTCCTTAATGAAGTTTGTTGTAAATAATAAATCTCTTTTTCTACCTAACTGCTTAGTACACAGTATCAATTCTAGGAATAAGAACAATATGCATAAAGATTTAAAACCACTTACTCTTGCCCAGAAAGGAGTCCAGTATTCAGCAACGCATATTTTCAATAAGTTACCAGCAACCATCAAGAGTTTAGTTTCAGACAAGGCACAATTTAAACTTAATGTAAAAGAATGTTTTGGTGGCCAACTCCTATTCCATCCATGAGTTTCTCAACAAGTGCAGTAGACCATTTTAAGGAAAATTTATTATACCTTAGTTTTTGACAATACTTGGTTGTAACACGCAAGTAACTACCAACTGTGTGAATGATGGATGTATGGAAAGCAGATGTAAGTCTTAAGTCTGTAAATAGTGGACGTTTAATTTTAAATCTTGTGCATAATTTGACTGTTCTAAACTGAGGACCACTGAAATGAATAATTTACTTTAATTTTTGACAATACTTGGTTGTAATAGCCAAGTAACTAGCTACTATGTGAATGATGAATTTAATGAAAGCAGATGTAAGTTTTAAACCTGTAAATATTAGAAGTTTAATTTCAATTCATGTACATAATTTTACTGTTTATAGGCTGAGGATCATTAAAATTAATGAAACTCAAATTTTTGTAATTACATTTTTGTAATGTGTTTCTCTGACAAGTTCCACACCCAGAAGAATCCCCTCTTTTCTGGGTCTACAGAATGAATAATTAATCTAATCCAATCTAATCTAACTCACCTAAAACTATTTTGTTTACACAGAGTGGATATATAACTAGTGAGTCTGACTAAAACAAATACATATATAGATAATAAGATGTGATGAAAAGCTTATATTCAATATCTTGTTTCAAAACTGAATCCCGTTATATTTACCATTACAACAGTATTTCCATTTCGTGGTAATGCGACACGACAATTAGTCTTCTTTGCTTATGTTCATTCGCTTAAGACATACAGCATTGTATTCTGGGGTAACCTCATTCACATAGGGTAATTTTGGCACAGAAATGGGCGGTTTAAGCAACGTGTGGTAAAACTTCAAGACCCTCTTGATGACACTTGTTGAGGAGTCTGGAAAGTCTGACACTGGCCTCTTAATATAAATTTTCCTTATTACCAAGAATTATCAGCTTTCATTCAGCTAATACGAGGCAGACATCCTATTTGCGTTTGGATCACACTTCCTTGACTCTTGTGCAGAAATGTGTACAGTACACTGCTGCATTCATTTTCAATAAGCTACCGCAAGAATTCAAAAACCTTAGCAGTGACCCTCGCATTTTCATGTCCAAAGTAAAGAATCTACTCATGGCTCAATCCTTATGATCTGTCGGGAAGATTTTTGGAGAAGCTCAAGCAAGTTTCTGTGTTAAATTGTTGATTCCGCTGTACACTCAACAGCTTATCCGTAAATGATTGGTGTAGCTTTTATTGATGATTAACTTTTCTGATGTACTAACTTGTTCCAGGGATACGGACATTGATTTCTCAGTTTGGTCCCACAGAACTAGACGTGTAAATAAAACAAAATAATAAATTAGTGGAAGATCTATTACAGCACCGAGTAAGTGTTAATTTTATGTTGGAGAGAGCGGTAGAAGGGAAAAACAGTAGGTATAAGCCACGCAGATTGTAAAGTACGTTTGACGTAGTAGTTACGTAGGACGGGAAAAAATTAGCACAAGAGAGAAAAAGATGCCGAGCAGCATTTAACCAGTCAAGAGGCAGATGGGTTAAAAAATGAAATGAAAACTAAGCAATGTCGCTCACCACGTAGTCGTAGGAGTGAGCCCCGACGCTGACTTGATGTGCGGGCCCCACCACAGGCGCGGTCTGGTGCGCGTAGGAGCGGCCCCTCCAGCACAGCGCCTGCTGGCAGCTGACGGCGGCCATCGCAAGCAGCAGGGTCACGGGTACCTGCGACGAGATACAGCCATGTACAGCACACGGGCAACAAGTAGGGGCTTCCTCACGTACTCACCGAGCTAGCTGGCCCCATTTCTTTCAAAGTGTTTCTTTCGCTGCAAAACTCAGGTTTTCTCATATACTGGGTGAAAGTTACAATATTTCAGGGACGATGGAGAATGGTAAGTGTATCAGTCTCAGGCGAGGGACCTTGGCCCGAAGACGAGCGAGTCGAAAATTATGTGCGAAAATCTTTCTGATACCTCTGACAGTGGAATATATGTACTGGTACTGTTGCTGTTAAGATCGTAAGGTAGGCGACTTTCAGAGGTGGTAATATGGATCAAAACAAGAAAAATACGTCCAGTAAACAAGGGCAGTAAAGCGCATACCTTAGGAACTATGAGCACTTGTTCATCTTCCCTACTGTGAAATACATCTCTGTTACTGAAGAAGTACCCATAGCTCTTAAGTCATGCATTTTAGAGTCCGTGTTTACTAGTCATTTCTTTTCTTGTTTTCTAGTCCATACTACCATCGCTGAAAGCTACCTTAACAACAACAATGGCGGTACATGTCTTCCATTGTCGCTTATAACTTTCGACTTTCTCAGAAGTCCGAGAAAGTGCATTCCATTTAAAGAACAGGGAGGCAAATCGTGAATTAAATGTAATATGGAGAGGTGTACGTCTCGAGCATTTTAAAACGCCCAAATATATTGGTGTCACGTTGGATCACACACTGATCTATAAACATCATTGTGATGCCACAAGGGAAAAAGTCTCAACTAGAAACAACATCATCAGGAAACTAACCAGCCGATCCTGGGGCGCAAACCCAAAAGTCCTGAGAACTTCAGCCCTTGCGCTCAGTGTGTCAGCCGCGGAATACGCCGCTCCAGTATGGTCTGCATCAACACAAGCGACAAAAGTAGATGTCGAAGTGAATGAAATGGCACGGATTGTTACCGGATGCTTGAGGCCAACCCCAGTGCACAAGATGTTCTTAATCATGGGGATCGCACCGCCCAACATACGACGTGACATCGCTGCTGAAGCCGAAAAAACCGAGCAAGAAAAGGACATGAGTCACCCTTTAAATGGACACCAGCCTGTTGGGCAACGGCTTTGTTTGAGGAAGAGTTTCCTGTCACGTACCCGAGCCCTGGAAGGGTCGGCTGCAGAGAATCGTTTCAAAAAGTGGGAAACTGACCTGAGAAACCCCCATAAAAATGTAAAAGAAGAACGAGCTCCTGGTGGAGACCTACCAAACACAGTCTGGAGAGCCCTAAACCGTATGAGGGTAGAAGTGCCAAAGTGCAAGACAAACCTGCAGAAATGGGATTTCCTAAAAGAGAACACTCTCTGTCTGTGTGGTTCTGTCCAGGATCCTCAACACATGCTTATCTGTCCATATTTAGACCAGCCCTGCACAATGAATGACTTACGGAAGGCAAATGACAAGGCCATATTGGCTGCTGATTTTTGGAAGTATGAAGTCTAGTTCCGGACACGGAAAGTAAGTGCTTTCGACTCGGTCGTTTCTGAACCTTGTCCGTGATGGCTGGTTGTTGTGTGCTGTCCTTAGGTTAGTTCGGTTTAAGTAGTTCTAAGTTCTAGGGGACTGATGACCATAGATGTTAAGTCCCATAGTGCTCAGAGCCATTTGAACCACTTTTTTTGAACCTTGTCCTTAACTCAAACTGATACGTTTACCCCTCTTCGTCAACGCGGGTAGTTTGTAACATCATGACAACCTTGTATGGCATCGAACACGTGCAGTCATAGTGTGGAAACTACATTTCGTTTTGTTTCATAGCTTACAGCTCTAATTTCACCCTAGTCAAATGGTTCAAATGGCTCTGAGCACTATGGGACTTAACTGCTGCGGTCATCAGTCCCCTAGAACTGAGAACTACTTAAACCTAACTAACCTAAGGACAGCACACAACACCCAGCCATCACGAGGCAGAGAAAATCCTTGACCCCGCCGGGAATCGAACCCGGGAACCCGGGCGTGGGAAGCGAGAACGCTACCGCACGACCACGAGATGCGGGCCCACACCCTAGTCAGGTTGTCCAGATCTAGTAAACAGTAACGCTAATGGTACCATCCAGTACTTGAACCTCGTGGTAAATCAGATGATTTTCAACTACTACCACCCATTTCCTAATTCCTGTAAGTGACAAGTCGGGAAAAGAACACAGGCACTGTCTGAGCTGTGGAATACGTTCGTGCGTGGCAAATAGAACACACCAGTTTCTTGTTATTTTCAGCAGACGGAAAATGGGAAGGAAAGCTTACAGTTATTACTGATCTTTTACTTTATCTGAATGTTAGTATAACTGTAATTCATTTTATCGTTGCATGGGTTTGCTTACTAAATGTAACAGTTTTAATATACAGAATCTGATCGTGTTAGTATGTAATACCAAGCTGGGGTAATGACACTCTGAAGGAGAATATATGTGTACCTCTCACGAAAATGAAGCTGGAAGAGGCTGAAATGAACAGGAAAGTAAAGAATGAGAAGAGGAAACAACAGATTCGAATGAGGAACGAGAACGGGAAAGCTGTACGTGGGTGTATTGCTTGGCAGCCGGAAAAGAAGAAACAGAAAATCAGAAGAAAGAGGGAAACACCAGTGTCATAAGAGGTATCGAATGTTTCCAGTATTTGTGACGATAATAATTACGATGATCACTGTACTGGTACTTTACTACTCGTAGGAAAGAGCCCAATTGGGAGAAGTGCGAAAAGACAAAAATTGTGCCGCGGGTGTGCTGGATGCTCCGTTTGAAATCATGCTGCGTGTATTGGAGAAGACACCTCAAGGCTGTCTTTATGTTGATTGCTTAACCGAGAAATGAACATTCTAAAAATTGTTCAGATATGCAAATGATATCGATTCTATACTACGTGTTCCCTATCAGAAATTAGCAGATAGTTTAAGTGACAGTTACTTTCACTCACGTATATTTAATACAATTTTCCCCTGTCGGATGCACAAATCCCCAACCACTGCGGATAATTATCCCACTGGGTGACTGTGATGTTCTCAGTTAAATTCCATTGAGCTGTCTTTTTTTTTTACGTTTAGATTGACTTAGTACAGTAGAAGTAGAGAAACTACAGGAATGTTACAACCAGCTGAAGTTACTTATAATGCATGTGCCAAAATTTTAATTTTTGCTTAGGTCCACACTATTCCTCCATTTTCCTTTAAATTGTGAAAATGAAATAGTGACTGCGAACATGATTAGCTAAAATAATAGAGTAGGCAGTCACAATGCTATTATTTAAAGGACCTAATCCCGACTGATCTATATTTGCCGAAACTCATAGTTTACAACAAATTACGAGGCGAAATGAAATAGCAACAGTGGCTGGCCCCTTACTTTCACGGGTACCTATTACACCAATGACGTAAGACTTCTGTTTTTAAAGCCACGTCTGTGAAATTTTTGAATGATAACCGTTATCCCTATGTCCGCAAAACCAAAGACAGGAATTCGATTTCAAATTCTAAATTCAACGATGGTTACTCATAAATATTCATAGCTGGAGTCGTCAACATTGCGGATCAAATAGCACGCAAAAGCAACATAAAAGTGCTCAAAGATGTAATTTTCATTCATTTGCCGATTTAATATGTGACGTAAGAGCACAGAATGCGGTCAAGAGCAACCTCACGGTACAAGCATCAGCTACTGCACAATACAGAATCAGGGATCATTGGTTTTAAAAGCAAAAGTTACGCTGCAAAATGGCTGCACCATTTGCAGAGTGTTTTATGACAGGGTTCCGTCGGCACAGCGTTTTCAGCTCTCATCAAACAAATACATTAGCGCGTTTTGGCAAAAGTTGTTTTCAGGAATCAGAATGTATCACAACACATAATCCTTGGTGCTTACATGTGTCACTCACTAGCTCTAACTGTGAATCAACTACCCACAAAATTGTTAATGTTATTTGTCTTATTCGTCTACCTAGTTAGTTTCGCTTAGTTTTGAAAGGTGACCAACTGATAGCACATTTTATACGATCAACGTGTCCTCGATCTTATTCATGACGCTCATCCTGATAATGATGCCTAACTTTTTTTTCACAGTTGTGTTCAAGTGTCACAATAAAAACATTTCACTGCGCACAACCTGTCCTGTCGTATATGGTCTGAGATGTCATCAGAACTGTTGGCAGGAGGGATGTTGTGGGTGTAGAGAGAAGCGTTCGGTTACGGTTGGGGAGGGTGATGGGGAGGCACTGTGTTCTCTGTGTGTGTGTGTGTGTGTGTGTGTGTGTGTGTGTGTGTGTGTGTGTGTGCACACGCTTGCTTTTGGTAGGTTACAATTAGTGAGAACGTAGTCCCTCTGCTATCGCTTTTTCGTCATATTTTGTTTTATTTTTTTATTTGTGGCCTCCTGTATGAAATAGTCTTCCTGTAGAACAAGCATTCCCTTTCTTTTTTTCCCTTTGTTGTGGTATAAGATTTCCATGACTGTTTTTATCCCTGTATTTCTTTTATTAGGTGTTCTGCATAAGCCGGCCGCGGTGGTCTCGCGGTTCTAGGCGCGCAGTCCGGAACCGTGCGACTGCTAAGGTCGCAGGTTCGAATCCTGCCTCGGGCATGGATGTGTGTGATGTCCTTAGGTTAGTTAAGTTTAAGCAGTTCTAAGTTCTAGGGGACTGATGACCACAGCTGTTAAGTCACATAGTGCTCAGAGCCATTTTTGTTCTGCATATATGGAGTGGGTACTTTCGCTCTTCAGTGGCCTTATATGTTCTTTGTACCCGATATTAAAATTTCTTGCAGTTTTCCCAGTATATTTAGAGTAGTAGTTCATTTACTACTGAACGAGACCATGTTCAGTATACAACAGAACACGCAATGTGCAATGAATTTAAATGTGACCTATGAACTGGAAGTCAGAACTATGTGCATCTAGTACCTACAGAAGAACACATTAATACGTCAAAAGGACATAAAAATGAATACCAGTGTACAAAAGGCGCTACCATGTATTTCTAAATAGTTAAATAATTTATATGTACCGCCAAGACTCATTGCAAAACCCCTAACAAAATAACATGCTCACGCCAGCATGTAACATCGCTGGCTCGCGGAATAGCGTTCCAACAGGCGACCTGTGGCACCGTTGGCTCACGCTCGACTCTACCGACTATGGCACCAGCCATACCGTAACTATGATGCATTACCTTTGAGCCATGAGCAACGAACGGCTGTGAATACAATTTTGTGTGACCCTTCAGTGATAGAGCCTTCTAAACAAAATAATTTGTGATTAGTTTACCGTCGAATTATGTTATGCGATCTGTCGTTGTTTTCAAATAAATGAATTTCAACATAAAAGTTCAGTATATTAAAATAGTAGCCTATGGCGTTTAAAACAGGAAAAGCAGTGTCGCCAGATGAAGGAAAGCATGAATAGGTGCCACACCCCAAAGCGAGAAACACTATTCTCGGCGCCGTAGTGAACGTGTTAAATTATTTTCTTTATATTATAGGGCACTCATGATGCCTAGCATGAATAGGTGAAATATGTTTGTTGGCCACGAATAAAATATTCAAGTGCAAAACAAGATTTTTTTCTTATCTTTATGATAAAGCATAATTAAACATTATATACTTCCGCGGGACTTGTGCATCTCTAAAAGCTGTTCTCAAGCTCGTTGTCTTGATAAAATCTAGACAGGCTAGCAAGGCTTCCTCGGATGCCCGCGACATCCAAAGGAATCAGCCTCTAATCCCAGTAGGTCGGTCTCTTACCTGAGCACGAGACATTGCTGTAGTGGTATGAATCGTTGTGGTGCTAGCGATCGACTACTTCTCCACTGCCTGAGTTTCCCCTTTTATACAAGACAGAGACCCAGACTTCCGCTTTTTATCGTTTTGTTGATCCCCGCGAGGAGTTACATGTGTGTTAATGACGAAGAACAAGCAGACACAGAGTAGCACTTGCTAAGAAAGCGGCCTGTAACCACATTCCTCAAACCTTTTTACTGTCCGAAGGCGGCAACAATGGGTAACTTGCTCGGAGGAAGGTTTTTAGTTAAACGTGAGGCAGACAATTAAGACCGCTCGAGCGCGAAAAGCAAGGCCTGGCTGACATAACTTCTGTAAACAGCATCTGCGACATTACCAAGCTAGAGCATAGGACAGTTACGTCGCGGCGAGGTACCAGGTTTGGGAATCGCGAAGTACAAAGCACTCTCGCCCATCTATGATTAACTTCCAAATTAGTGTGAATGATCCGTATCTCTGGAAAGCGATAACTAAACTCAGCGGCGCGGCGAAGGGCGGTTGCGTTCCAAAGGGAGCAGTCTGAGTTATAAATCAAAGGCCAATATAACATACTAAAATGTCAAGTAACTTGAACAATTGCGTACAGCGTATTTCCATGAGACAGTCGTTCCGAAAAATACTTCCTATCGAACATATACCAAATTACAGAAATTACAGTTCACGTCTGTCTCTATATCCATCTTGTTTGTTATCTTTATTACTGGTGCAGACCGTAACCGCTGACGGAAAATGGTAATAGGAAAATGAAAAGCTCTTCTGCTTATATCATTATGTTCCTTTTTTCCAAGGTTTGTGGTAAACCAAATTCAAAACAAGATGGCTGTTGGAACCACAAGGGTCTGATTACTGAGAGCGAAATGAAGAGATTTAATGTACATTTAAAGACATCATACTGTGGTCGTTTCTCCGGCTTATTACTGACGTAACCCAGCTTTCTATCAAAAAAATAATAATCAGTCGACTAGACATCAAACGCTATCATACAAAATAACTGTGAAAATATAAATATTACAATTCACCAAAACTGATAATAAATCAGGAAAAAGCCACATTTAATTTGGCAACACACAAAGAACTGAATAGTAAGAACTACGTTTAATGCGTTATTAAAGGCAGAAAAACAGTACAGTGCACAGAACCTGCTACAGCCAGATCACGCTTTACACTACGAAATTATATTTTCTTCACATTTAATTAATAACTGTGTTTTTCTCACACGAAAATGTTCTATACGCTACAGGAGGGATACGCACCAGTACGAAATGAGAAAGAAACACAAAGCAAAAACATACTATGGGTACAAAGTCCACTATAAGTACATTTCAGCACATCTGCAGTTACTAATGTTTACGTCTCACTTACACCGTGATAAATAAAAATCCAGAGAATACGACTGCCACAAAGAAACAGATATAGTATTTTACACAAATACATTCGATTAAGAGATTCGAATGCTTGAAGAATAGTCACAGTTTTGATTTTACAGACGGTTTTTCCTATAAATGACAGGAGAATGTGTTTCTACACGCAGTCTTATCAAACAATATAAAATCAGACACAGTGAAGTTTTTGTTGCAGTTACGTTATTTATATGCAGTTCTAGGTCTTCATTAGTTTATAAAATGTCTAACTTACATACCCATATGCGGAGAATTAATTCATTCAGACAAGGATGGATTCTTGGTGACCTCGTTAGGGAAGTTATCCTATAATTTGGCCAGCAATAAACATTTCAAGAACGCCGAAATGAACCTAGTTTCTTTCATATACCAATTATACATCTTAACATAGGTATAGCTTTGATCCACATTAAAAAGTAACAGATATAGTATATCCACACGCACGTTAAGAAGGAAACTGCCCTAGAAGTTCAAAATTCAGTAGGTGAAGAACAACTTATCAAGAACAGTATTTTCTTAAGAATAGAAAGCTAGGAATGTAGCTTATTAAGAGAATTCTTTTTCTTTTCGCTATGACTGTTAATTTCTATGAAACCATACACTTTATTCCATTGAATGACCAATTACGATTGTTGAGTCATTTTCAAGGGGCTCGTGTAAATATGTTATAAATAAGTTCTTCATATGTAAAGCTGTAAACAAATGCCATAACAAAAACCAAAACTTGGAAGACCTTCCAAGAAAATCGGACCTGGATTATATTCTCATGTTTGGTTATTTATTGTAAGATCACTGGAATCTGGTTTCGCAGGACAGAGCGGATCAGGTTATGGTTGTGGAAAGGGGCCAAAATGAGTTACTATCAGTTGGACAAAACACACCAACTTTGGTCCAAATGGCTCTGAGCACTATGGGACTTAACATCTTAGGTCATCAGTCCCCTAGAACTTAGAACTACTTAAACCTAACTAACCTAAGGACATCACACACATCCATGCCTGAGGCAGGATTCGAACCTGCGACCGTAGCAGTCCCGCGGTTCCGGACTGTAGCGCCTAGAACCGCACGGACACCACGGTCGGCCACACCAACTTTATTTCCCTAAAAACACTTAATCGCACATGCCCTTAAAAGGATTAAAAACAATACGGCTGAAAGCCCGAACACAAGTTATTATAATGGCTTTAAGGAATACATTCGGCTGAAGGCCTTACTTTAAAAAAAATTACGTTAATTCTCGGCTGAAGGCCAGACACTGGACACAGAAGAACTAAGGGCTTAAGGCCTGGAAACAAGAATTTCGGGTAAACTAGAAAATTTTAAAATGTTTTAAACAAATGAATACTCAAATTTTGATTTGAGGCAGCTGAAGGCCTTGTCTTAAAATATTTCATGTAAGAGTTTGGCTGAAGACCACATACTGAACATTGAACAACTCAAGGCTTAAGGCCTGGATAATAAGGATTTCAAATAGAGCAAAATCTCCTTTTTCAAAAAATAAGTTTTAAACAAATCAATCTTGAAAAATTAATTTGAGTTGGCTGAAGGCATTATTTTAAAATTGAAACAAACTAAATTAATATATGGCTGAAGGACTCGCACAGTAACTGAGACTAAAAGAATATCACAATCTAAAAACAACAGTACAATGGTGGTCAGAAGTGTTCCAAGGGAAGTAACTCTAACATAAGTTTACGTGAGACAGGAAGCCAAGAGTAAGACTAAACAATCAGATGGCAACCCGACCTAGGGACAGCTGAAGGACCAACCAACAACATAATTAATTCCCTTCTGCCCCACCAATGGCACGAAAATGGAAAATATCGGCGAGGCCGAAGATACCAGCAGCACTACGTCTTGAAAATTCGTTTCTAAATACAGTCAAGGCACAATAACCACTCAAAATACGAACAACACCATGGCTGTCGAACTACACGCCGTGCCGCACAGCATCAACATGGCAAGCAATAACACACTGCCGGCAAACTACGCTAACGATCAGGGCAGACAACTGGAACGTTAACGGCCACAAGGCCGAAAATACCGCTGGTGCACTTGACTAGTGAGTAACAACCGATTCAATAGTTAAACATCATATAGGAAGACAGCTCCAAAATTTCGCCGACTCCAGCACACTATATGATGCTGCCTGCAGGAAGGGCACAGGAAGCAGCAACCGGCAATGAACAAAGACATGCCACAGCAGTTGAGGTTTCATAACAAGTTAATCGATCACTCAACTTCAGTGTCCAGGTTCAGTGGGCGACGAGCTTTGTAGCTCTCGCAGCTAGCGCCTCACAAATCCGACCGCGCATGCACGCTGCCAATGGCCCCGGCCTGACCTCGCGCCGTGGAGACTTCCTCGCTGCTCCGTCCCAATCGACCGACTCCATGCAGCACGCAGACAGCATTAAAATAGTTGCTCAGTCAAAACCACACAAACTACACACGGTTCCACGAAAACACTTCTACAAACAACTCAAACAATACTAAAACCAGTGATTGTGGAACGACAAAGACGAATCACAAGTCGACACACACGAAAACCCAGAATCGGTCGGCGACCAAATACAAGTCGTCCGATGAGACGACTGATCGAACGACCAATCAAGGTCGTCCCCACTCAAGTTATGTGTGTCGGCAACGATCGGGCGCGTCGTGGCTCCGTCTCGACTCAACTCCCGACACATGACGACCTAGAAATACTAGCGCTCACTCCATAGATAACATGACAGTGCTCTTATCGATAAGCGCTGCTGCTGCCACTCAAGGGCAGGCAAGGCAACAAATTAGTGACGCCAGTAAATCGAACAAGAAACGAGGCGGCAGTGCCGTAGTAAACACAAGCTGACAAGCAATAAACGCCATGAACAAGTGCCGCGCACAGCTTAATTACACTACTGGCCATTAAAATTGCTACACCAAGAAGAAATGCAGATGATAAACGGGTATTCATTCGACAAATATATTATACTAGAACTGACATGTGATTACAAATGGTTCAAATGGCTCTGAGCACTATGGGACTCAACATCTTAGGTCATAAGTCCCCTAGAACTTAGAACTACTTAAACCTAATTAACCTAAGGACATCACACACACCCATGCCCGAGGCAGGATTCGAAACTGCGACCGTAGCAGTCCCGCGGTTCCGGACTGCAGCGCCAGAACCGCACGGCCACCGCGGCCGGCATGTGATTACATTTTCACGCAATTTGGGTGCATAGATCCTGAGAAATCAGTACCCAGAACAACCACCTCTACCCGTAATAACGGGCATTGAGGCAAACAGAGCTTGGATGGCGTGTACAGGTACAGCTGCCCATGCAGCTTCATCACGATATCACAGTTCATCAAGAGTAGTGACTGGCGTATTGTGACGAGCCAGTTGCTCGGCCACCATTCACTAGACGTTTTTAATTGGTGAGAGATCTGGAGAATGTGCTGGCCAGGGCAGCAGTCGAACATCCAGAAAGGTCCGTACAGGACCTGTAACATGCGGTCGTGCATTGTCCTGCTGAAATGTAGGGTTTCGCAGGGATCAAATGAAGGGTAGAGCCACGGGTCCTAACACATCTGAAATGTATCGTCCACTGTTCAAAGTGCCGTCAATGCGAACAAGAGGTGACCGAGACGTGTAACCAATGGCACCCCGTACCATCCCGCCGGGTGATAGGCCGGAATGGTGATAACGAATACACGCTTCCAATGTGCGTTCACCGCGATGAAGCCAAACACGGATGCGACCATCATGATGCTGTAAACAGAACCTGCATTCATCCGAAAAAAATGAAGTTTTGTTATTCGTGCACCCAGGTTCGTCGTTGAGTACTTCATCGCAGGTGCTCCTGTCTGTCATGCAGCGTCAAGGGTAACCGCAGCCATGGTCTCCGAACTGATAACCCATGCTGCTGCAAACGTCTGTTCGTGCAGATGATTATTGTCTCGCAAACGTCCCCATCTTTTGACTCAGGGATCGAGACGTGGCTGCACGATCCGTTACAGCCATGCGGATAAGTTGCCTGCCATCTCGACTGCTAGTGATACGAGGCCGTTGGGATCCAGCACGGTGTTCCGTTTTACGCTCCTGAACCCACCGATTCCATATTCTGCTACTAGTCATTGGATCTCGACTAACGAGAGCAGCAGTGTCGCGATACGGTAAACTGCAATCGCGATAGGCAACAATCCGACCTTTATTACAGTCGGAGACGTGATGGTACGCATTTCTCCTCCTTACACGAGGCATCACAACAACGTTTGACCAGGCAACGCCGGTGAACTGCTGTTTGTGTATGAGAAATCGGTTGGAAACTTTCCTCATGTCAGCACGTTGTAGGTGTCGTCACCGGCGCCAACCTTGTGTGAATGCTCTGAAAGCTAATCATTTGCATATCACAGCATCTTCTTCCTGTCGGTTAAATTTCACGTCTGTAGTACGTCATCTTCGTGGTGTAGCAATTTTAATGGCCAGTAGTGTACGTACGATCTTTTAATACTCTATGTACAAACATTTATATATGCGCACTTTAAAATGGCCGCACAGTTGCAATAGGCGTACAGGATTAAATAAAATATATCGGGTCAGATGAAGCGACATAAACGGTTGCTTTAATAGAAACATAGTTTCTGCGAAAAAAAAAAAAAAAAGAGTATGGCTTCAAATCATACTCACTAGTCAAGTGATCCCTGACTTAGGGGCCGTTACAGATGGTTGATTCGAGGAAAGAAATTTTGATGCCTACAATTAAATGCATGCTCTAATCCAAATTCGCGTTCTCTAGCCGTTAAAAGTGTTCCAGATTTCTTATCGCGTGATTTAACATATGTGATATTTATAAGCAGCCGACCGCTGTGACCGAGCGGTTCTAGGCGCTTCAGTCCGGAACCGTACGACCGCTACATCAGTCCCCCTAGAGCTTAGAACTACTTAAACCTAACTAACCTAAGGACATCAGATAACACCCAGTCATCACGAGGCAGAGAAAATCCCTGACTCCGCCGGGAATCGAACCCGGGAACCCGGGCGTGGGAAGCGAGAACGCTACCGCACGACCACGAGATGCGGACCGACCGCTACAGCCGCAGGTTCGAATCTTGCTTGGGGCATGGATGAGTGTGATGTCCTTAGGTTAATTAGGTTTAAGTAGTTCTAAGTTCTAGGGGACTGATGACCTCAGATTTTAAGACCCATAGTGCTCAGAGCCATTTGAACCACGTTTGAAATTTATAAGCATCACTTTATGGGCGAAAATATTTTCTTGAAAATTTGAAAAGCGCTCTTCAGAAAATTGGAAACCTCTTCCCGTACCTTTTGATGCGTAAATTGACGTCTGCACAATTTTTACTTAAAACCCAGCTCTTCTGTGATAAATCCAGAATGTTTTGGATTCATTGTTATTTCTTTGGTTTATTTGGTAATTCAAGATGCTTTTAATAGCTAGTCTTGAAATCTGACAGAAAATCCACAGAGATTCTGGTCATATGTAAAGTATACTAGTGTCCAGACACGAACTGTACCTTCACTACGCGATAACAAAATATCACCGATGACAGCATCTTTTAAGTGGAGGTATTAAACATAGTTTTTCGAAATTTTTTCACGAAGACGAAGTTCCACAAATCGGATGGAGAATAACTGTCAACATGAGAAACTTAGAAGTAAATGTCATTGGCGTAGCGAAGCAGCTTAAAGCATTTGATAACGTCACGACTTCCGGTGTAGATGACCCATCAATAAGGTTCTCTTCTGACTATAGCAGCCCCATACTTAGCAGCCACATACAACTGCTCACTCGATCCATACCAAAAGACTGGAAATTGTACAGGTCACACCAGTACTCAAGAAAGGAAGTAGGAGTAATCTTCTGAATTAAATACCCCATATCACTAACGTCGATTTACAGCATGATTTTTGAATATATGCTTATTCAAACATTATGAATTACCTCAAAGGTAACGGTCTATTGATACAAAGCACGAATTCAGAAAATATCAATCTTGAAAAACACGATTAGCTCTTTATTTGCACGAAGCATCGAGTGCTACCGACAGGGCATCTCAAATTGATTCTGTATTGTGAAGGCTTTTGACTGTTCCTCATCACAAGAGTCCTCTAATCAAATTGCTCACCTATAGATTGCTGCTTCAGTTGTACGACTGGATTCGTGATTTCCTGTCACAACGGTCACAGAACAGCACAGCACTGATCGACGGAAAATCACCAAGTAAAACGGAAATGATATCCGACGTTCCCCAAGGAAGTGTTGCAGACTCTCTGTTGTTCCTGATCCGCATAAACGATTTAGGAGACAATCTGAGCAGCCCTCTTAGATCGTTGGCGGATGACTGATGACGCTGCAATTTACAGCCTTGTAAAGTCATCAGATGATCAAAACGAATTCCAAAATGACTCACCCACTATATTTAAAGCTGAGCCGGTCATCTCAAATTAAGAAATGTCAGTCATCATATGCGAGAAAATAATGAAAGTGAAGTCACCGGTCTCTTCAACCACTATTGAGAACAATGTTTAGAACACATATTTAGTCTGTGAACTGTACTATTTATTTAGTTTATGGCAATGCAAACTAAACTGCATTTTCTTAACTTGAAACTTTCTGGCTAACAAGCTGCGGTCGACGCATAAAACTATCTCCTAAAGTTTCCTCTCCGACAGCGGGAGACGTCTTCAAGGGGTCAAGCGGCGAACTGCAATCAGAACTCGAGGGAGCACCGAATATGTGGGCAATATGGAGAGCACCACAGTCCATCACGTAACGTCGGCTACGAGATTATCCAATTATCAACTAGAATTTACATACAGGGTGTCCGAAAAGTCTTTCCCTGATTACATAAATTGATAACTCAGGCTAGAAGTAAGATACAAAAAAAATGGCTCTGAGCACTATGGGACTTAACTTCTGAGGTCGTCAGTCCCCTAGAACTTAGAACTACTTAAATCTAACTAACCTAAGGACATCACACACATCCATGCCCGAGGCAAGATCCGAACCTGCGACCGTAACGGTCGCGCGGTTCCAGACTGTAGCGCCTAGAACCGCTCGGCCACCCCGGTCGGCAGTAAGATACAAATATGAAACTTGTGTCAAATTGTTTACAACTGTCAAAGTTTTTTTTCTGTTTTAGGTTCGCAGTTCGTAAGTAGTGGATGAGGTGCAGTGCCCAAGAAGTCATGTTAACCAATCAGGAGAAGGCACAGTGTGTCCTGTGGTACCATGAGACACGATCACCAATCACAGTGCAGAGACACTTCCAGATAACATTTGGAAGGAATCCACCTGATGTCAAGAGCATTAAAGCCTGGTATGAGAGGTTCGAGAACACAGGATCGGTTTGCTGACCTTCTTCGAGAACACAGGATCGGTTTGCTGACCTTCCGAGGTCTGGCTGACCAAGAACCTCAGCAGGCAGGGTGGAAGCTGTAAGGCAGTCTTTTCTGCGAAGTCCGAAGACATCGGTGCGCAGGAACTCACGTGAATTACAGATGCCAAAAAGCTCTCTCCGTGACATTTTACACAAACGTTTATTGTTTCGTGCATACAAAGTGCAAATCGTTCCGGCCTTGTTGCCCAATGACAGTACACGTCGATACGACTTTGCAATCGAAATGCTATCAGGTATTGAGGACGATGATGGTTATCTCAGACGAATTGCCTTTTCCGACGAAGCGACCTTTTTTGTCAGTGTTCACGCCATAATGTGCGCATTTGGGGTTCACATCCCCCTGGCGAGGTCATGGAGTGCACCAGAGGCAGTCCAAAGGTGAATGTTTGGTGCGCGCTATTGCACGATCGAATTATCGGGCCATTCCTCTTCGCTGAGGCTACCATCACATCTGCAGTGTATCTGGACATGTTGCAACTGTATGCTGTTCCTCAGCTGCTTCAGTATCACCCCGATGTCTTGTTTCAGCAACACGGTGCACCGCCTCATTGAGGTTTGGACGTCCGTGTCTATCTCGATATGGCCTTTCCTGGGTGATGGATTGGTCGTGATGGGTCAACGGTTTGGCCTCCACGCTCTCCTGAAATAACCCCATTAGACTTCTTTTTATGGGGTTATGTCAAGGACGAGGTCTACCGAACATGTGTACCAGATTTTGAAACCCTGCGGCAACGGATAACCACAGTCGTTGGCTAACGTGTGGACGGAAATTGAATATCGCCTAGATGTGCTACGTGCTACCAATGGTGCTCATGTGGAAGTTACTGATGTGTAATGTTCATTGTCACAGTTACAGTGAGAAGATGCAGCCTTTCCCCGTATGTGGAGGTTTTCTGCTGAGGCTGTAATTAAAACTTAGTGTCAAAACTTGATAGTCGTATTTCAGAGACTAACACAAGCATTTGAAGCGATTCGCAAAAAAGAAAAAAGTTAAACTACTCACTTGTACAAGATATATTGCTTCGAGTTGCACAACACTATGAAAGGTATTCGTATCACGACAGATTTCATGCGGGACATTGAGGTGTTCTCTTTACTACAAGAGGAATTTTTAAATTTTTATCAAGAAACTGAGATAGTCAGTAATGCCCACTAACTCCAGTTGTGTGTGTGCTTGGGGATTTTGTCTCTGCAAACTTGTTGTACCCATTGCTTTTAGTTAGATGACCTACATAATCGTCCTTTTACTCAGCCATACATTCTCCCTTTACTACACTTCCATTTTCACATTAACAGGAGCAGTGTAATTTAGCTCTTATTTCATCAGGCTATTCCTACTTCTGCCGAGAGATCAACAGACACTTCTTCATTTCGTCCTTCATTTTCCGTATATGATCGTTATACATTCCACACTTCATCTCTTCAGTTCATATTTACATCGTATATCAATTGCCGGTTTTTTCTTTTTTTTTTACCTGTTTTATGAGTGTTGATTATTCACTTCCTTACAGCGCTGTGTTAAAGATCTAGGTTAGAAAATTTCCCCCCCACAAGTCAAATACAATAGACGTCGCCGGTAAACTAATTACTACACTTTTATTTTACAATGCAGACCTGCTCTTTATTATTCTGTACGTAGTTCATTCTTGCATACTTATTTCCAACACAGAATTTTTTTTTTCAATTTTTCTGTGGCTGTCTCAAAGTAAAATTTGCGATATGCCGATAAGTAAGGATGCAGACAAGTAAACTACAACGTTTATTGAAACCAACTACAAACATTAAATACGGAAAATAGAAGTTCAAAGAGTCATCGGCCTTCTGACGGGTCTGATGCCTCCCGCCACAAATTCCTCTCCTGTTCCAACCTCTTCATCTCAGAGATGCACTTGTGACCAACGTCCTCAATTATTTGCTGGATGTATTCCGCTCTCTGTCTCCCTCCACAGTTTTTACCCCCTACAGCTCAGTCTGTTGTTGTTGATGTTGTCTTCAGTCCTGAGACTGGTTTGATGCAGCGCTCCATGCTAATATCTCCTGTGCAAGCTCCTTCATCTCCCAGTACTTACTGCAACCTACATCCTTCTGAATCTGCTTAGTGTATTCATCTCTTGGTTTCCCTCTACGATTTTTACCCTCCACGCTGCCCTCCAATGCTAAATTTGTGATCCCTTGATGCCTCAGGACATGTCCTACCAACCGATCCCTTCTTCTAGTCAAGTTGTGCCACAAACGTCTCTTCTCCCCAATCCTGTTCAATACCTCCTCATTAGCTACGTGATCTATCCACCTAATCTTCAACATTCTTCCGTAGCACACATTTCGAAAGCTTCTATTCTCTTCTTGTCCAAACTATTTATTGTCCATGTTTCACTTCCATACAGGGCTACACTCCATACAAATACTTTCCGAAACGACTTCCTGACACTTAAATCTATACTCGATGTTAACAAATTTCTCTTCTTCAGAAACGCTTTCCTTGTCAATGCCAGTCTACATTTTATATCCTCTCTACTTCGACCATCATCAGTTATTTTGCTCCCCAAATAGCAAAACTCCTTTACTACTTTAAGTGTCCCATTTCCTAATCTAATTCCCTCAGCATCACCCGACTTAATTCGACTACATTCCATTATCCTCGTTTTGCTTTTGTTGATGTTGATCTTATACCCTCCTTTCAAGACACTGTCCATTCCGTTCAACTGCTCTTCCAAGTCCTTTGCTGTCTCTGACAGAATTACAATGTCATCGGCGAACCTCAAAGTTTTTATTTCTTCTCCCTGGATTTTAATACCTACTAGAAATTTTTCTTTTGTTTCCTTTACTGCTTGCTCAATATACAGATTGAATAACATCAGGGAGAGGCTACAACCCTGTCTCACTCCCTTCCCAATCACTGCTTCCCTTTCATGCCCCTCGACTCTTATAACTGCCATCTGGTTTCTGTGCAAATTGTAAATAGCCTTTCACTCCCTGTATTTTACCCCTGCCACCTTCAGAATTTACAGGAGAGTATTCCAGTCAACATTGTCAAAAGCCTTTCCTTAAACTTTCTTCTAAGGTAAGTCGTAAGATCAGTATTGCTTCACGTGTTCCAACATTTCTACGGAATCCAAACTGATGTTCCCCGAGGTCGGCTTCTACCAGTTTTTCCATTCGTCTGTAAATAATTCGTGTTAGTATTTTGCAGCTGTGACTTATTAAACTGATAGTTCGGTAATTTTCACATCTGTCAACACCTGCTTTCTTTGGGATTGGAATTATTATATTCTTCTTGAAGTCTGAGGGTATTTCGCCTGTCTCGTACATCTTGCTCACCAGATGGTACAGTTTTGTCAGGACTGGCTCTCCCAAGGCCGTCAGTAGTTCTAATGGAATGTTGTCTACTCCCGAGGCCTTGTTTCGACTCAGGTCTTTCAGTGCTCTGTCAAACTCTTCAGGCAGTATCGTATCTCCTATTTCATCTTCATCTACATCCTCTTCCATTTCCATAATATTGTCCTCAAGTACATCGCCCTTGTATAGACCCTCTATATACTCCTTCCACCTTTCTGCTTTCCCTTCTTTGCTTAGAACTGGGTTTCCATCAAAGCTCTTGATTTTCGTGCAAGTGGTTCTCCTTTCTCCAAAGGTTTCTTTAATTTTCCTGTAGGCAGTATCTATCTTACCCCTAGTGAGATAAGCCTATATATCCTTATATTTGTCCCCTAGCCATTCCTGCTTAGCCTATTTGCACTTCCTGTCGATCTCATTTTTGAGACGTTTGTATTCCTTTTTGCCTGCTTCATTTACTGCATTTTTATATTTTCTCCTTTCATCAATTAAATTCAATATTTCTTCTGTTACCCGACGATTTCTACTAACCCTCGTCTTTTTACCTACTTGATCCTCTGCTGCCTTCACTACTTCATCCCTCAGAGCTAACCGTTCGTCTTTTATTGTATTTCTTTCCCCCATTCCTGTCAAATGTCCCCTGAAACTCTGTACAACATCTGCTTTAGTCAGTTTTTCCAGGTCTCATCTCCTTAAATTCCCACCTTTTTGCAATTTCTTCAGTTTTAATCTACAGTTCATAACCAATAGGTTGTGGTCAGAGTCCACGTCTGCCCCTGGAAATGTCCTACAATTTAAAACCTGGTTCCTAAATATCTGTCTTACCATTAAATAATCCATCTGATACCTTTTAGTATCTCCAGTATTCTTTCATCTATACAACCTTCTTTTAAGATTCTTGAACCAAGTGTTAGCTATAATTAAGTTATGCTCTGTGCAAAATTCTACCAGACGGCTTCCTCTTTCATTTCTTAGCCCCAATCCATATTCACCTACTACGTTTCCTTCTCTCCCTTTTCCTACTCTCGAATTCCTGTCACCCATCACTATTAAATTTTCGTCTCCCTTCACTACCTGAATAATTTCTTTTATCTCATCATACGTTTCTTCAATTTCTGCGTCATCTGCAGGGCTACTTGACATATAAACTTGTACTACTGTGGTAGGCGTGGGCTTCGTGTCTATCTTGGCCACTATAATACGTTCACTATGCTGTTTGTAGTAGCTTATCCGCATTCCTATTTTTTTTTATTCATTATTAAACCTACTCCTGCATTATCCCTATTTGATTTTGTATTTATAGCCCCAGCTCAGTCTAGTACCATGGAAGTCATGCCCTGATGTCTTAACAGATGTCATCTGATCCTGTCCCTTCTCCTTGTCAGTGTTTTCCACATATCCCTTTCCTCGCCGATTCTCGTTCCTTAACTTATCAGTCCACACAATTTTCATCATTCGCCTATAGCACCTCATCTCAAATGTTTCGATTCTCTTCTGTTCCGGCTTTCCCATGTTTCATTAACATATAATTCTGTGCTCCAAATGTACGTTCTCAAAAATTTCTTCCTCAAATTAAGGCCTATGTTTGATACTAGTAGACTTCTCTTGGCCAAGAATGCCCTTTTTGCCAGTGTTAGTCGGTTTTTGATTACCTCCTTCCTCTGTCCGTCATTGGTTATTTTACTGCCTAGGCAGCAGAATTCCTTAACTTCATCTACTTCGTGACCATCAATCCTGATGTTAAGTTTCTTGCTGTTCTCATTTCTACTACTTTTCATTACCTCCGTCTTTCTTCGATTTACTCTCAATCAATACTCTGTCCTCATTAGACTGTTCATTCCATTCAGCAGATCACGTAATTCTTCTTCACTTTCGCTCAGGATAGCCTACGTTCCATATATTTCTGGTAATATAAATAAAAGAAAGACGAAAGTAACGATGTTATTTCCTCAGCCAACGAACTGTATTCATGTTCACATCAACGTATTAAGGACGAAAATGTTTCTGGAACTGTACGTCTGAAGTACACAACTGTACCATAGTGAGCAGTGGACAGGAGGAAAATCAAACGACAGGAAATAGTCTGCATTTGAAATATTGCGCTTCTGAAAAATTTTGAAGTTATGTGAACACGTAAGGCATAATATGATGATATAAATGTAAATATCGAACAGCGCTTTTGCCTGTATTTCTGATCTTTGAATAACAGTGTTATTTCTGTTCTTCCCATTGCGCATTTCATAGAGTTATCTTCTGTACTACACTGAAGCGCCACAGAAACTGCTGTAGGTATGCCTATTCAAATACAGAGATATGTAAACAGGCGGAATACGGCACTGCGGTCGGCAACGCCTGTACAAGACAACAAGTGTCTGGTGCAGTTGTTAGATCGGTTACTGCTGCTACAATGGCAGGTTATCAAGATTTAAGTGAGTTTGAACGTGCTATTATACTCGGCGCACGAGCGATGGGACAGAGCATCCTCAAGGTAGTGATGAAGTGGGGTTTTTCCCGTACGACCTTTACACGAGTGTACCGTGAACATAAGGAATCCAGTAAAACATCAAATCTCCGTCATCGCTGCAGCCGGAGAAAGATCCTGCAAGAATGGGGCCAACGACGACTGAAGAGAATCGCTCAACGGAACGGAAGTGCAATCCTCCCACAAACTGCAGCAGATTTCAATTCTGGGCCATCACCAAGTGTCAGCGTGCGAACCATTGAGCGAAACATCATCGATATGGGCTTTCGGAGCCGAAATCCCACTCACGTACCCTTGATGACTGCATGACACAAAGCTTTACGCCTCGCCTAAGCCCGTCAACACCGACATTGGATTGTTGTTGATTGAAAATATGTTTACTGGTCCGACGAGTCTTGTTTCAAATTGTATCGAGCGGATAGACGTGTGCGGGTATGGAGACAACCTCATGAATCCATGGACCCTGCATGTCAGCAGGGGACTGTTCAAGCTGGTGGGGGGCGTGCACAGTTAGAGTGATATTGGACCCCTGATACGTCTAGATATGACACTGACAGATGACATGTACGTAAGCACCCTATCTGATCACCTGCTTTCATTCATGTCCACTGTGCGTTCCGACAGACTTGGGTAATTCCAACAGGACAATGCGACACGTCCAGAATTGCTAAAGAGTGGCTCCAGGAACACTCTTGAAAGGTCTCTGTTGGATTCCTTTCATGTTAATTTCTTAAATCTGTTGTCATTTACGGCATACATTCCACTTCTAAATTTACTGTGGTGTTTCTGACTATCTGGGAGGAGACTGAGCAGTGAAACGTGTTACTTTTACACATAAACAAGAACGATCTGTCACACTACTACACTTTAAAACACAGTTTATATGCAATTCATGTCACAGTCTCATACGGAACCTACATCCGCTTTCTTTTATGTACTGTATATGATAAGATAATGTCATCCAACTTCTCTTCTGTGTGAAAGAATGAATGAGCAAATGTATTTCTAGTTGCATGCTTGGTGGTAGCAGACAAGCCTGTCTGCTAGAGAACAGTAGGACCAACGTCGGAACAGGTAGCTACGCTTTCTAGAAGCAAAGAGGTTTCTATTCTTAGTATGGTCCTGTCCGTCCCTTGTCATGTTGGTATAGGAAGCCCCTCTGGCCACTTCCGTTTGTATTTGTGAGCCACCCTCAGGAAGGGACCAGGTCAGTCTGTCCATGGCGAGCATCTGAAGTGGTAAGATCTCCGGCTAAACACGTGTCTGCTAAGTCCGTAGGATAACGGATTTCTTAAGTTCAGCCTAACTGAAAATTTAATCACCTTTATTTCAGGTTTAGCTCTAAAATATCTAATGTTATCTTAAATTACAACGCAGTGTAATTCGAGTGTGAAATTCAGAATATCTTCCGGTGGTTGCTTTGTCACTACTTTGTGAGTAAAGTGGAACCATGTGTTGATCAGTAACTCTAACTATAATCATCAATCTTAAATGCGAATGTGCGTGAGATTATAACGTCTCGTCTTGACAATATTTTTCAATATAGCAACTTTTCTTTATGTTCAACCCACGTGGGGTTTCTTCAAGTTTCTTCAAAGTTATTTAAGAAGGGGGTGTTAACTGACTCTGTCTGTTTGAAGAAACTTTTACTTTGTTAAAATAACTTAAGCCCAATATCCCATCAAACACATTCAGCATACAGGCCCCAAAAACTGTTTATATGTCATTGAAAAATTGCATAATGAAAACATGTGCATTGTATATTATGTCATATATTAGAATTTATCCCCTACTATTGTAACAACTAATTAGTAACACACAGTAACTCTGTACTACATATAATGTTTGTAATCTTATTTGTATGTAATTTTATTTATTCCGTTTTAGATTAATTTCATACAATAGCAAAGAGATATTTTACTGTACCCATATCGACTATACAGCATCTGTAAGTTAACATCGTTATGACTGTAAGCTCTTTGCAAATATTGTTCTCGTTTGTAATATGAAGCTGGGCCACGTTTTGTAAACGTTATTCGTGTGTGCTGCATGTGTAATTAAGATGATGAGGTTAAAAGTGACATCCATAGACTGGAATAGCACTCACATAGTGCATATTGAAAAGTGTATCAAGCTTGTGTTCGAAAACATAAACGCACGAATATTTCGTCAGGCAGAACTACACAGCTCGTAAGTACACTAACCTGCAAGTTTACTAATGTTTATAAAAACCATCTCTGAGCAATTAGATCTTGTAAAAGAAGTAAACCTTTCGTAAAAATACCATTACCGATATGACAACAAAAATATTTCTTTTCTTTCCCAGTGTAGCAAATGAATAACATAAACAAAACTAGGTCCAACTAAGAACGCTTGTAATCTGCCATCTGAAGATGGATTTGTAAAGATAAATCCGAAACCAGTCATGGTCTGAAGATAATAAACCTTTTTAACCATACATGTGGCTGGTAGCTGTTTTTTAATATAAATTATAAACCTTACATACAACAGCCACGTTTCTTAACATGTCGACTTTCGACAAAATAGCGTTAAGCTTACCTAGCCAGGTAATGATAATGTTACATGCGTTCAAAAAATGTAAGATTGATGTAATGAAAACAATTAACAACATAAAATTCAACAAAAGATGTCTGTTAGAAAAGTAACCCCAAATTATGTTAATGTTAAGGTCAATAGTCAAACAAAAGCTGCCAAGCTTGCTAAAGTAAAATGTGAAACTATTTGGATAAAAACAGAAATCAAATTACAATATAAGAAGAAAGATAAGCTGAATAAATCTATGTACAAGCTGCATTTACAATTAGGAAATAGTCTCACACCTCTACAGATCATATATGTAACACACCATATTAATCATGCTCTTAGCAGAGAACAACAACAAATCTCCTCTAGGCACAAGAAGAAGTTAAAATCCCTCATTCAACTCAAACTAAAGGAACCACTTAACATTGGTGAACAGCAGAAGCACATATTTTATAACAGAGTGGTAAACACAACAGATATTTCTTTCAATCCCAATGAACTTAACCTCTTAGATAAAGGCTTCAAACATAATATTGCCCCAAGATTAACTAATAAGAACATAAAAGACCTAATAGCAGCTACAAAACTGGCATGTGACACTGCCAAACTTAAGTCTAATGAGAAAAATGAGTTGGCATATAAAGCCAACAAACTCATCTCTAAACACATGCTTTCAAAGAATAATATAATTAATAATGAGCAAAAAATTCTTAAAGATATCAATGATAAACTTACTGCTAACAAAGCTCTCATGGTAAAGGCTGATAAAGGAATTTCAGTTGTTGTTTTGTATGAATCAGAATACATTGAAAAAACTCTTGAATTTTTTCAGTCCAATAACTTCACAGAACTTGAATCAGACCCCACAGCAAAATTTCAAGCTAAACTTCTTAAATTACATTCAGTTTTGAATCCCTTTTAAATAAATATGAAATTCGGGACTGCATTACCATGAATCCAACTGCACCGAAACTTCGGTCACAGCCTAAGATCCACAAAGAAAATTCCCCCATATGCCCTGTTGTGAACTCAAGAAACAGCCCAGCATACTACATAAGCAGAAAATTGAAGGATCTCCTTACCACTTACTACATGTTCGAGCATAGTTATACAGTTAAAAACACAACGGACCTTATAGAACATATCAAAGACATCCACATACCACCAACAGCTAGATTTGCCTCACTAGATATTGTAAACCTATACACTAACATCCCAATAGATGAAACAATTAACGTAATAAAAAGTAACGTTTTAAAACACAAAAAGATCAATCTACCAGAAATATATGAGTTAATAGAGATCCTCACACTCATTTTGTCTAATAATTACTTCACCTTCAATAATAAAGTCTATAAACAAAATGATGGCCTTGCAATGGGTAGCAGTCTTGCTGGATTATTAGCCGATATTTACATTAACCATCTTGAGCAAAAGTTCTTCTCATCCAATAACCAAATGAACAGTAAAATAATTTACTACAAGAGATACGTAGATGACACTCTATTACTTTTTGATGGTAACAGCAGCGAAATTGATGCCTTAGCTGAAGATCTGAGCAAATTACACAACAGCATCAAATTTACAGTGGAGCATGAAATAAATAATAGCATCAATTTTCTGGATCTCAAAATATCAAACATAAATAAAAAACACCATTTTGGTATCTTTCGAAAGCCAACAACCACAGATGTTACCATCAGTAATACATCCTGCCACCTGAATCAACATAAGATGGCTAATTTCCGGTCAATGCTACATCGTATGCATAAAGTCCCCCTCACCCCCACTGAACAGCACAAAGAAATCAGCATAATCAAATCAATTGACCAAAATAATGGCTATGATGCTTCAATAATAGACACACTCTCTCAAAAAACTAAAGTAAAAATTGCTAGCAATAAGTCCTTGCAACAAGCAACAGCCACAATAACTATGAAAGACAAAAAATCAGTAAAATATGTAGCCCTACCATATATAGGCCCACTTTCATATAAAAATTCCAACTTATTCAAGAAGAAGAATATCAAAATTAGTTTCTCTACCAATAACAAACTCCAACAAAGAGTCATACACTCACTCCCACACAATAGCATACCCCATAAAAGATCTGGAATTTATAAACTAAAGTGTAACAACTGTCCTAAATTCTACATAGGCCAAACAGGTAGAGCTTTTGAAACAAGATTCAAGGAACACCTTGATGCTCTACGTCTGAAAAACCTAAGCAAATCTGCTTTTGCCACCCATCTTGCAGAAAACAATCATACAGTTGAGAATATAGAAAACAACCTGCAGATATTACAAATCAAAGACAAAGGTTTCACATTGAATCTCCTAGAGGAGATTGAGATTCATACACATAAAAACAGGTTCCCTGATCTCATTTTGAATGAACAGACAGAGTCAGTTAACACCCCCTTCTTAAATAACTTTGAAGAAACTTTTACTTTGTTAAAATAACTTAAGCCCAATATCCCATCAAACACATTCAGTATACAGGCCCCAAAAACTGTTTATATGTCATTGAAAAATTGCATAATGAAAACATGTGCATTGTATATTATGTCATATATTAGAATTTATCCCCTACTATTGTAACAACTAATTAGTAACACACAGTAACTCTGTACTACATATAATGTTTGTAATCTTATTTGTATGTAATTTTATTTATTCCGTTTTAGATTAATTTCATACAATAGCAAAGAGATATTTTACTGTACCCATATCGACTATACAGCATCTGTAAGTTAACATCGTTATGACTGTAAGCTCTTTGCAAATATTGTTCTCGTTTGTAATGTGAAGCTGGGCCACGTTTTGTAAACGTTATTCGTGTGTGCTGCATGTATAATTAAGATGATGAGGTTAAAAGTGACATCCATAGACTGGAATAGCACTCACATAGTGCATATTGAAAAGTGTATCAAGCTTGCATTCGAAAACATAAACGCACGAATATTTCGTCAGGCAGAACTACACAGCTCGTAAGTACACTAACCTGCAAGTTTACTAATGTTTATAAAAACCATCTCTGAGCAATTAGATCTTGTAAAAGAAGTAAATCTTTCGTAAAAATACCATTACCGATATGACAACAAAAATATTTCTTTTCTTTCCCAGTGCAGCAAATGAATAACATAAACAAAACTAGGTCCAACTAAGAACGCTTGTAATCTGCCATCTGAAGATGGATTTGTAAAGATAAATCCGAAACCGGTCATGGTCTGAAGATAATAAACCTTTTTAAACCATACATGTGGCTGGTAGCTGTTTTTTATATAAATTATAAACCTTAGGTACAACAGCCACGTTTCTTAACATGTCCACTTTCGACAAAATAGCGTATCAGAACTGTATTGGAACAGATCAAGGATTTTTTTAAATATTGATATGGAACTGAGAAAGAGACTTTTAAATTTGTACGTCTGGAGCACAGTGAAACATGAAACATCTGAAATGGAGACAAGAAGAAACTGGAAGTATTGAAGTGCATTCAAGAATATTAAAAAATGGGCTGACAAATAAAGAACGAATTGAAGAAGGACAACAGTACAAAAATGAGAAAATTTCCTTGGAAGACGCTTACGAGAAATACGATGTTGTAGTGCCTGTGTTGTTCGAAGTACGATCCAAAGTTTCTGCCCGAAGGAACAGGCAGTGCGGCGACTACAGCCGTTATGAAGTACATGACAGTTTTTTTTTTTTTTACTAATACCCAGTTTCCTTTTGTTACGACACAAAAAATGGTTTTACCCGAGGGGAAGAACGGACACAGCCAGCTTCAGCTAAGTGGAGAGAAGGTGGGCAGAGATACCACGACGCCACCCCTCCTCCTGTCACTGTGCTGGTCCCGCACATGGAACTGGCCTTCCTTTTTTTCAAATCCTTACAATCATGGCAGATAAATTTATGTTGTAGTGTGTCTAAGGTGGGACAGCGACTACACTGATCCCTGAGTCGTTGGTGGATAATAAATTGTGTACCACGTAATACCACGAGAACACCACTGCCATTGGTAAAACGGGAATGCTCAGTTGAGCCCACACCGTCTTCCGAGAAATTTGTAGTGGTGCCCGTTCAACCGGCACCGTACAGCCAATCCTTCTATCGCGCATTAACAAAAATGCGCTGCCTTTGTAGAATATCAGCCCCCAAATAACAGACAACAATATAAAATTCATGGACGTGTTTTAACTGGAAATTCATTCGACCAACATCGACAGTCAGTGCAAGACCGCCCGTCCACAGACAGTAAAAGAATCGAGACATGAATGTGTGGATTACGTGAGAGATAGTCAGCACGATGCGCGGAGCAAATAACACAGACCCTTTCCTCTGAAAACCGGAAAATTCCAAACCTCCGACAGAACGCACACGCACAGCCATCAAATATCGTTATTGAAACGACTAGACACCTGTTTTAGTTTACTAGCCATCATCGCGGTAAGGGGAAAGATCTCAGCGATGTAATACGCTTTGCACAAGACGTAGGTATCCACAATCCGAACTTTCTGAAGCAGGCTAAGGGAACGCCGTTCATGTTCCAGGATTGCTTCTTGTATCTTCCCCGTAACCGACTTCTAATTAAGTATAGCCATTTGGAGTGGAGAATGGTCAATTATGACTCTCAAAGATTTCTGTCTATCAACCACCGTTGCCCAAGATATGACAACATTATGAAAAATCCTTAATTTCAACTACTGACATTTGGTTTCGTTGATTTTGACAGCAGGCACAAGGGACCAGACATCCAACGTAGCCTTGAGCAATTGAATCTCGACGGGAGAGCATAGTCTCACCATCACATCATCCGCATGGGGGCGCACCGAGATCGTCTCGCCCAAGCGTGTCCGTCCTTGTAACTGAGCGACGATTCTTCGGATACGGGACTCAAGTGATAGAAAAAACAATGACACTAAAAGCCGACTTCCATGAGGGAGATCAGTACAGATGGTAATAGATAGTGTGTTTTGGCCATTGACAGACATCGAAGCCTGGATACACGTAAACAAATTGTACAAGACCCTATGCGCGTCAATTTTGAACCCAACGGCTTCCAGTACTTGTGATAGGAAGCCATGGGTAATCCGTTCTAACGCCTTGCCAAAATCAGAAATTACCAGACCAACTGCAACAGAAGTAACAGCAGCGTCCGATATGATATCACGACGTTCTTCTACCGGGGTCAGACTAGACGAACCAGGAATACAACTTTGATGGTTAGCAACAACTTTCCCCAGCAACGCAGACAGCCAGCTATTCACCGCCCTCACCACAGTCTTATACTCAGAATTTAATAAGGTAATCGGACGAAATTTATCAGTTGCTGCCCGACCAGAACTTTTAGCAATTAACACAATTTTACCAACTTTAAACGAGTTGGCCCCAACCCTCCTCTCAACACTTTGTTCAAAAGCCATATAAAAATAGTACCTAACAACCAATGTCAAAAACGTGTCTAAAACTCGTTAGGTAGACCATTCAACCCCGGCGATCTGCTAATAAAGCCATAGACATCCTCACATTGAAAAGCTTCCAAAAACGCAGCATTGTGAGCACATGTAAAAGTACGATCCAGAGCGTGAACAAATAAATCGGATGACATATCGACAGGAACTGGTACCTCATACAGCCCAACACAGAACTGATGTAGAGCATGCAACATGACCTTTTCTGCCGTCACAATACTGCCGTCCCCTGTCTTGAGAGACGTGATACACGCACGTTGACGACGAGTCTGATATCGAATGAAATGATGTAAAGAAGTCACTTCATTTGTTACCAAGAAATGGGTTTCGATCGCATTTTTATTCCTTCCATTTGACGCTGCTAAAACCGTTACATACGCGCCTTTACACGTCTGCCATCTGCAGTCCTTAGCGGAGCTTAATACGCACTTTCATAAAGGTGACGTTAGACAGAGTAGCAAAAATCTTGCGCGTTCCGAAGTTCCCGCGCTCTATCTGCACAGAATCGTATCAGTGTTTGTCTGTCAGTTGAGCAGGCGTATCGAGCAGTTTAACGAAGATTACTGTCTTATAGTTCCCGATTCACCTCATCGAGAGAAGGACCCTTCAACTGCGTCACATTCAGCTTCCAGGGCGATAGAAACAATTTTAAAGACTGTCGCGTGTGATTTAAAGTAACAGTCACCGCACAGTGGCCCGCGAAGCTGGCGGGGATGACATCGACAGTCAAAATCCTATCAAGCATCCGACCAGATAACATCTGTCAATCCTACTGCTAGACATACCACTAAAATAGTTATATTTGACAAGTCGGATATTCACAGAGCCAGACATCTTGCATTTTCAAGGAACGAAGAAAATTTTGTAATTCTCGACAAAAATTGAAATTGGGAGACAGATCTGTAGGACGCAATACACAGTTAAAATCACTACCTACCAAAATATTCTGCGGAATTTTCCGTAAAAAATAAAGCACCTTTTTTGTATAAAAATCGGGAACGGTGCAAAGTGCGTCCATTACCGGACGCTGTGTATAAGAGAATCAATGTCAGGTGAAAAGAAAGTATATCCTATTCCCCTGCCATTATCAACAAATTCGATACCTCCAATGGGAATCCCCTCCCTAAATTACAAGGCAGTCCCCATGGAATATTCGGGAGTCACATTAAACACACCGCAAAATCCAGGGAGAGAAAAGCGAATAAATGATACCTCTTATAGTAATACGACATTCGCACAGAAACCATATATAAACTGACGCAACGAAGCGAGCCGCATTTCCGATTCCCGCCTATTAACATTCAAAGAAAGAAGTGTATAAGTCTGCACCTTCTGGCTCTCATCCCCGTCTTTGGGAATATTTGATTCTTCTTCTCACGGGCTGCCTCCTGCTCCAGTTGCATGCTTTGGTTACAACAACTGCGAGGTAGTAAAGCATTTGCAGTCGCAGAGTTAGGAGGTTCATGAATATTAATGGAGCAGGTGACAACGATGGAGCCGCAGAGGCCAACTCCTTAGGAGGTGATCCTTGCAGTTCAGACAGACACGTAAGACAGGGGCCAGCACCTCAATACCTGGGTCGACAGGTAGGATTTCATGGCCACCAATCGCCTCCATTGGAGTAGCAACGGTAGGTCGTTCCGACGTCACCTGAGTAGGTGCTATCAAGTGAACAGGTAATTTTAGGGGCACCTCAATTTGCTGCTACTGAATCACTGGAACATCAGAAGGCTCGACATCTTCCCCACTATTGGGTGGTTCTGGAGGAGCTACCTCAACCGCGGGAGAATACTAGGAGAAATTACGTTAGACCTCAGTAGCTGTTTTCGCATTAACTACCCCATTAGGAATTCAGAACTCAGCACTAGAAGAATCTTCAACAGACGAAGTTACTTCACGGAGGGATGGGTGAGGAATAGACGTATCTGACTCCTCACCATCCTGCGTACCCTATCTCTTACGTTACGCTGTGGACACTGCCGCTTTGGCAACAGCAATTTCAGGTCCATGCTGCGACGATAAAAGCGGAAATTTGGTGGCAGTAAATTGCGGATCCCTCCGTTGTTCCATTGCAGCCGGGGAAGACGTGGCACCAACCTCGTGAGCACTAAGAACGAGATCAGCTAACGTCGGTTTTCTACGCTGTTCAAAATGTTCAAATGTGTGTGGATTCCTAAGGGACCAAACTACTGAGGACATCGATCCCTAGACTTACACACTACTTAAACTAACTTGTGCTATGAACAACACACACAACCATGCCTGTGGGAGGAGTCGAACCTCCAGTGGTAGCGGCCGCGCAATCCGTAACATGTTGCCTCAAACCACGCGTCCCTCCAGCCCGGCGCTACGCTGTTCAAATGAGGACTTCAATATAAATACCTGCAGCGAGCAATTAGGTCTAAGGTAGCCCCTCGCATCATAAGAGAGGAGACCTCCTTCAGTAAACTGTTGTCAACTGCCGGTGGCAGATATAACATTCGGACACTGATATAATCCAGTTCCGCTTTAGCAAGAACCACTATACTTATGGAACCATCACAACGCTTAAAAGGAAATTGACAGCCATGGCGCAAAAGCAAACTGTCTACTTGTACTGTATCCAAAGGCTTTAGAAACGAGACATAGTTATCAGAATCAAAATAGGCAGTATGAACATGATCAGAACTTACATGTGTTGTACTAACGACCCAGTCATGAATCTCCAAGGATCCGGGCTGCAGGGTGTAAGTAGGCTGTTTATGTTTTCTTATTGGCAACGTTACGTAGCGCTCTGTATGAAAATCACTGGCTGTGCTGTGTGCAGTCTGTGGCTAGTTTGCATTGTTGTCTGCCATAGTAGTGTTGGGCAGCTGGATGTGAACAGCGCGTAGCGTTGCGCAGTTGGAGGTGAGCCGCCAGCAGTGGTGGATGTGGGGAGAGAAATGGCGGAGATTTGAAATTTGTAAGACTGGATGGCATATATATTATGATTATTAAGGTAAATACATTGTTTGTTCTCTACTAAAATCTTTCATTTGCTAACTATGCCTATCAGTAGTTAGTGCCTTCAGTAGTTTGAATCTTTTATTTAGCTGGCAGTAGTGGCGCTCGCTGTATTGCAGTAGTTCGAGTAACCAAGATTTTTGTGAGGTAAGCGATTTGTGAAACGCATAGGTTAATGTTAGTCAGGGCCATTCTTTTGTAGGGATTTCTGAAAGTCAGATTGCGTTGCGCTAAAAATATTGTGTGTCAGTTTAAGCTCAGTCCTGTATAATTTTTCAAAGGGGACGTTTCAAGGGAACGAGTGATTTATCAAAACTAAAGCTGACTATCTTTCCTTAGGGCACACTTGGAATCCATGACCAACGTTATGAGCAGACTACACCGCTGCTAACGGATACACACAACACATTACAAACCAAACAACGATACGCTATACAGGAAGAGACAAACAAGACTAAGGAAAAGTTGTCCAGGCGCGCGCGAACCTGCGGCGCGGCGATAAACTAACAACCCTCATCTCGGCGCTGGAGGCGGAATTCCCATCATTAGGCTATCCGAAAACGACTCACGGCTACATCCAAACTTCGATATGTCGTCAACCATGAATCAACAACCTGTACCCGTGCATTCATTATGTGAAGTGAGACATTTTCTTAGAAAGTCGCTTGCCCAGTGTCCGTAGATAAATACGATATTGCAGGGCCTGTGTTGTTCAGACGTACGATGCAAAACATCTTCAGACTTACATGCATGTCGTGCTGAGAAAAGCATAACGGTAAGGCAGTCGCTCGCAATAAACGGGAAATCCGGTTCGAGCCTCGATCCGGCACAAAGTTTCATTGTCGTCGTTCGATTACGCAGCTGATGGTCGTTCATATTTGCAATTGCGCATACATTTCATGTATACCTTACGAGAAGAGTAAATCGGTTAATGGGACGTTTCTTCTGCATCCATAAACAGTCTACTCATCGATAGAAGAAGCAGTGGAAGGGGAAAAAAGGTAGGAAAGGACAAATACAAGAATATGTAAAACAGACTATGGAGAAAGTTGTGTGTATTAGTTGCGTAGAGAAGAACAGATCATCACAAGACGAGACAACATGGGAGACAGCATCATACCGGTCGAAATCCTCATATTATAAAATAAAGTCTCTCACTTTAGGTTACATGCTGTTCTGCTAGGCGCCTTCACCGAGTAGTGGTTTGTTATTAGCTGTGGAGAGGGTTGAAACATTGACAAATACAAAATGTGAGAAACCAGGCAAACATTCTGCAAGCGCAGTTTAACGAACTTCAAGAGTTACTCGAAAGCTGTCAAACATGGAAGTCAGTGGAAGAGAGTGGGTCTAACGAGACCTGGACTAAAGCCTTCGTTCCCTAGATGAGGTGTGTTATTGGCAGATTCCAAGTTCCGTAGACGCACGCCTACGTTGTTTTATAGCAGCAACTTTGAACGATAGTCACGGCTTTCAGCGTAAAGTCTATCGTCACTTTGCCAAAGTTTGTGGTATTATGTGGTGGTAGTTACGAGATGGACCACGGAGCTGATCCTTAGCTAGAGGACGTGTTGGTCAAAGAAACGGCGAAGTTTCTGGAGATGGTAATTATATTTTCCTGGCGAAACAAGAGGTTTTAGTTTTCCTGTAATAATGTGATCTTCATATCTTTGGAATCACATCCTGCGATTTACTGGGGAGGCTGGAGTCTAAATGGGGCAGTTATAGGTACGTCCCAGGGGACGAATCACGGTACTGAATACAACGCCGCAATGCGCAATCATGTGTGTCGCATGGCAGCGAGTGCGTAGATAGCGGTGCGGACGTGCATCCTTGACTTGGATCTTTTACGAAGAGAGAAAGCAGATTGTTAAAGTCTCCTTAGAGGAAAATTCTTACTTCGTTTCTGCATAATGGGCATCTTTCCATAGCGAAATGTCTTGTTTCCTAATTATAGTTGACTGTGGCGAGTAAGTATACAGTGTAGCGTCGTGTTTGTGATGCTGATGGGGACAAGTCAGGAATGGGTGAGTGTAAATACCGATGCCGTCACATGCCCTGTTCAACTTGAGTAGTACCAACTGACACCGCCGATCTCAAACATTCTTTGGTCTGTGCTGAGAGACTGCTTCACCCAGGGCGTTGATACGAATATGGTTGAAGAAATACTGCCACAACGTTATCCCTTGCCGGTCAGTTATTGGTGATGGCAGTTTCTGACGACAACATTAAGACCCGTTATCTTTGGCTCAAGCACGGCTGACCACGAATGTGTATGCTAATTGAAGGTGGAGGGGGGAGAAAGGAAAGGGAAGGGATTACTGAAGTCAGTTGCATCGGAATATTAAGGGGAATCAGCGGCGACGAGTGAAAATGTGTGCCGGACTGGGATTCGAGCCTGGGATCTCTTGCTTACTAGGAAAGTGCGGTAACCACTGTCCCACCCGGGACACAGTGTTGACAGCCGCTGCATGAACTATGTTGGTTACGCCTCTCGGTCGACCCGCATTCCTAGCTAGTGCTACCTCTCTGCATTTTTCGTCCATGTCCTCCATGCTCGCTAATTCTAGATTCTCACTAGAGATTGGAAGTACTTGTGCATCCGCACAGGAGATGGTGGATCCATTACCCATCTAGGCGAATCAATTATAGGAAGGCGTCACGTCTGTTCCTTCGGACATGTCCGAAAGAACACACACGATGTCTTCATATAACTAACTGGGAAGTGTCAGCAATCACGATTATGGGAACTTATAAGTAGGTACTAGTAAAAGCGGGATAATGTGTTTTTGGATAATATGTATCAGAAGGAAAATAGGATAGTGCAAAATATCCTAAAGATGGAGAAATAATTAACTCGGCGATGCAAGGAGCAATATACGGAATAACTCAATGGTGGCACATACATTATGTGATCAAAAGCATCCGGACACCCCCAAAAACATACGTTTTTCATATTAGGTGCATTCTCCTGCCATCTTCTGCAAGGTATTCCATATCAGCGACCTTAGAAGTGAAAGAGCAGAATGGGGCGCTCCGCGGAACTCACGGACTTCGAACGTGGTCAGGTAATTGGGTGTCACTTGTGTCATACGTCTGTACGCGAGATCTCCACACTCATAAACATCCCTAGGTCCATTGTTTCCGATGTGACACTAAAGTTGAATCGTGAAGGGACACGTTCAGCACAAAAGTGCATAGGCCGACCTCGTATGTTGACTGACAGAGACCGACGACATTTGAAGAGGGTCGTAAAGTGTAACAGGCAGACATCTGTCCAGACCATCACACAGGAATTCCAAAGTGCATAAGGATCCACTGCAAGTACTATGACAGTTGGGCGGGAGGTGATAAAACTTGGATTTCATGGTCGAGCGGTTGCTCATAAGCCACACATCACTCCAGCAAATGCCAAACTACGCCTCGCTTGGTGTAAGGAGCATAAAGATTGGATGACTGAACAGTGGAAAATCGTGGTGTGGAATGACGCGTCACGGTACACAATGTGGCGATCCGATGTCAGGGTGTGGGTATGGCGAATGCCCGGTGAACGTTATCTACCAGCGTGTGTAGTGGTAACAGTAAAATTCGGAGGCGGAGGTGTTATGGTGTGGTCGTGTTTTTCTTGGAGGGGGCTTGCACCCCTAGTTGTTTTGCGTGGCACTACCACAGCAGAGGCCTACATTGATGTTTTAAGCACCTTCTTGCTTCCCATTGTCGAAGAGCAATTCGGGGACGGCGATTGCATCTTTCAACAGGATCATAATGCGCGGCCTGTGGCGGAGCGGTTACACGACAAAAACATCCCTGTAATGGACATGATGAAGGCGAGACACGAAAACGATTGATTATTGCAACAGACCTGTCAAAAACAGAGCAATGTGTTAAAATGATGGCTCAACAACCTAATTACAGCATAAAAAACGGTATAATTTATGCATTTCGAGGGTCAAGCATTCGTCAGCAGGATAACTTTACAGGAACCTCTAAAAGCAACCAATTTTAAACATGAACAAAAAACAATACCGTTTGTTGCAAGTTTTCTCTGGGAACCGTCATCCAACATGTTTCAGAATTTTATGCTAATTTCCCCTGATCAAGTAGACAATGACTAACGCTTTATAATAATTGCTATCGACATTCTGTACCCCAGTGACTGTTCCTTTCTGTTGGCAACAGAACACTTTACGTTAAAGAAATTCCATAAATAGAGTCAGAAGACAGAACATTCAAAACGTCCTGCTTTATAATTTGACGGAAGAATATGAATAACTTGCAGCGACTTGGGTTAAGTTAAGCTTATATTCAGGAGTTCTGTTTTAGTAATGCCGTCACCTGGTCTCTCCATGAATACAGTGACTTGACGAAAAAGCGAAATATTTTTTACTACTTTTCTTAAGAAGATCTCGGTTACGTTTAACGAGACTGGTTACGTGCATCCCATTCTATTTACCACTTCTTTCCACCTCTGCTCGACGCAACGTCGAATGTTCTTCAGGTCGCGTAAAAAAAGTCGCAGAGCTAAGATAAATCAAAATGTTACGCTTCAGTAAAAGTATAAGAAAAGAGGAGTAGAGTCTTGGACTAATAATGAAAACATACAGGGTCCTGGGCTCAAAACCTGCCACTGCTTTAACTTTGAGTAAAAATCATTAGTACAACAAGACTTTCGGCATAAGAACCCATCCGGTTTCTGCCAAATGCCTTGTCAAAGAGGAAAGAAGAGCGGACAGAGGGTTAGGATATTCTCTTACCCTTGGAGCGAGAAATTTCACATACAAAGCAGGTAATGAACAATAGTCAACGGCATGAGGATGCAGAAGGCAAAAGAAACCACAGCACTGAAGAAGATGTGTTCACAGATATTTGACTGTAATTGAAAAAAGTGTCATCATGATCTTTCCAGTGGCAAAAGATTCTGGTTTAATCCCCGATCCGGATCTCCGGGGGAGGTCTGCGAAGGCGGAGATGTCCATGATAAAAAGAAGTAATAACAAAACGAAAGTGTAACGTTCCACGAGTCAGGACGTGGACTGACAGAAGTTTGAACGAGGTAGGGATGCTCGAAAATAGCAAAAGGAAAATTCTAAAGCTCAATCCATATTTTGTGTGTCCCAGTGAACTGAAATAGAAAGAAGATAAGGTTTCTTATAGTATAAACAGCAGCAGAAAATAACAGAAGTAGGATTCGTTATAAAAAGAAAGGTAGGAAAGTGAGGTGAATTACTCTGAGCAGTTCAGTGATGGGGTGTTCTCATTAGAGTCGACAGCAAACAAACTTCGACAATAATATTTGACGCATCATGGCCGACTTCACAAGAAGAAAATGAAGAGGTGGATTAATTATGTTAGGGTATTAAACGGATAATTCAGTACGCAAAGTACGTTGAAAAGCTATAATCGTGGGGGACTAGACTGCAATTATAGGGGAAGAAGAAGAAATATCCTTACGGAAAAATATGGGCTTGGTAGTAGGAATGGGAGGGGTGAAAGATTAATTGAGTTCTGCACTAAATTTCACCTATGAACAGTGAATATTCTGTTCAGGAATCACAAGGGAAGGAGCTATATGTAGAAAATGCTCTGATACATGGAAAGATTCCAGCTGACTTACATCCTGATCAGAGATTTCTATATCAGATATTAGATTGCAAGGCGTATCCAAAAGAAGATAGAGACGGAGATGATAAATAGATTGGAGCTTAAGCGAATCGTTAGGGAGAATCATTGTGGAAAGATGTGGGATTCTGAATTTGTGAGGAACGACGAGATGTTTTCTCAGTTCGTTAAAGATGTGGATACTGAGATAAGGCAGGCCACAGTAGAGATTTCAGACGAAGAGCGGTGAACATCTCTAAAACAGAGCAGTCGCAGATGTTGGAAAGGCAAACACAGGTAATTATTTGAAAGGTAACTACTACGAAACCTTGGGTAGCAGAATAAATACTGTGATTGGTCAACACAAGACAGAAGAACAAAAAAGTTCAGGAAAAGACGGGAATACAGCAATATAAATCACTTAGGAATAAAATAAATAGCAAATGCATGGCAGCCAAGGAAAAATAACTGCAGAAAATGTTAACAAATAGAAAAAGAAATTATAGTCGGAAGGACTGACTCAACATATAGGAATCTCAAAACAACCTTCGGTGAAATTAAAAGCAAAGGAGACAATATTAAGAGTGAAATGGGAATCCTACTGTTGGACACAGCATATATAGGTGGAAAGAGCACATTTCAGGCCTCTACGAGAGGGAGGAGTCTTCTGATGGTGTGATATAAGAAGAAATTGAAGAAGATATGGAAGAGACAGGGGATGCTGCATTTCAATTCAAAAGAGCTTTGGAAAATCGTATAAAGCGGAAGGCATAGATAGCATTCCATCGACGTTTTTAAAATCATTGGCGGATGTGGCAAACAACGACTGTTCAAGCTGGTATGCATAATCTGTGAGACACGCGACATACCATCAGACTCCACATCCGCACAGTTCTGAAAACAGCAAGAACTGATAAATGCGAGAACAATCGCACATGTAACAATGGAAGAGACAGTTAGGGATCTGTTAGATGACGAGTAGTTGGACTTCAGGAAAGGTAAAGGCACTAGGGAGGAAGTTCCGATGTTTTGCTTAATAATGGAAGCAAAACTGGAGAAAAATCGAGACGCGTTCATAGCGTCCAAGAAATGCAGCAAGATTTCGTAGTTTCTGAGAGAAATAAGAGTAAGCTACAGGAAGAAATGAGTTATATACGATACGAACAATCGACAAAACAAAACTGTTCACATGTCTCTATGTGCTAGGATACCTTCGGTTTTGTGCAGCCCACACCAGTTGTAACGTTACACAGAATGACAACGGCGGCAGCATCGGATGCAACACACTTTAAGCAGTGTATTTGGTCCCTTCTCACTGCAACGATTTTACTTATTGATCGTTTTTTATTTTCTGTGATTGCGTATAATTACCGCATTTTGTTCTGTGCACGTATTATAGCACTTACTTTCATCTTTCGCAGGCCGGCCGGTGTGGCCGAGCGGTTCTAGGCGCTTCAGTCTGGAACCGCCCATCCGCTACGGTCGCAGATTTGAATCATGCCTCGGGCATCGATGTGTGTGATGTCCTTAGGTTAGTTAGGTTTAAGTAGTTCTAAGTTCCGGGGGACTGATGACCTCAGATGTTAAGTCCCATAGTGCTCAGAGCCATTTTTGAACCATCTTTCGCAACCACTTAATGACGCCCATAGGGTTGGTAATAAGAGTCCCTCTTCGATGATCACAAACTTTATAATGTTGACTTCACTGAAGTGAATGTAGTCTATGACTGGCACCACGTTATCTTTCCAGACGATTCAATATTTAACTCAGTGTATGGCGGATCCGGTGATGGCGTACAAGTGACAGGGAGCACGTTACGACCCACAATACAGATGTAACATTCGTGAGATGGTGCATCACAGTTTCGTTCAGGGGATACTTCATCGAATGTACGGTGATCTGTCCGCATATCAGTACGTGCACATGCCACAGCGCCTAGAGAGACGTTGCGCTGTGACTTTGCGCAGAGTACTATTAGAAGACGTTGCGCTTTCCATACGGAGTGATCCATTTTCAGCTGGATCGCCCACAGGTTCACACGAGTCGGACCCTTGAGCAAAGATTTTCGCAACAAGCTGATGTCGACCTGTTCGACTGGCATTTTAGAGCCCCGGACTTGAACCCTACAGAGAATATGTGGGCCAAAATGAAGCGTCGCATAAAGTTAACACTGGCCGACGCTCAATTGTGGGGCCTGCTGGGGAGTTTCGCGGACGAAGATCTGTGAAAGCATGACGCGTAGACGTTTCGAACCGATTTGCGATGCTTGAACACATACATATCAAATCAACAAATGATTTAACCCTGTTCTCGGTTTCAACCATGCGACGATTCGAACTGAGCCCAACCGAGCGGGGTAGCGCAGTGCTTAGCATGCTGGACGCGTATACGGGAGGACAACAGTTCAAACCCGAGCCCGGCCATCCTGATTTAGGTTTTCTGTGATTTCCCTGAATCACTTAAGGCAAATACTATAATGGTTTCTTCAAAAGTGTACGGCCGCTTTCCCTCTCTAACATTCCCTAATACGAGCTTGTGCTCCTTCTCTAATGACTTCGTTGTCCAGGGAACTTTGAACACTAATCTTCCTCTCCGCCTCCTCAGACTGAATCTGGTCCACAAACAGTACTAAGGTTCTTACTGACAGAATTAGGCAAGGAAGAGAAAAGAAATTTTCCATAGTCTTAAAGGTATTACTCCAGCATTCATCTCAAGCATTTCAGCGAAACGCGATTAAACATCGACTATAACGTAAAAGATCATTGAGTAGACCAAGAAATACGTGGAGAGAACTGCAGCAGCACTTAACCACATGCAACGGATGCCTATAACAGAGCGACTGTTGAAAGTCTAAGACCTGAGGAAAGAAGAAAAAGAAGAAGAAGAAATCCTAATCCGAATTAGTGAACAAGAATTTGAAACCGACTCTTCCCGAACCCTCTTAACCATTAAGTCTTGACAGTAGGTATTTAAAAGCTAGCTGATCGCTGACCTCCTGCTTGAAAAAGAGAGGTACCGTCATTCAGATTTAGATGCGAAAACACCATTCAGTAGACAGAGTACTGTTCCTGCAGCTCAATAGCCCACAAAGTCATGGATTTCGTTTACGCCTTACTCGTGTGGAATGTTTCTCGTCACGTTGGGAGCATAGTTGTTGCTGGAACGCGACAATAGTCACGGACCTTGAGCACAGTTTTTCTGAGTTAGGTATGTTGTGTCGGCAGAAAAAGTTTCAAGCCAAGTGACTACGAAACAGGTGCTTGTGTGGTACATTATCTAACACCTTTCCTCGAGACTTTTCCTTCGCTAAACCTGACGTACAATTCGATACGCTGTGCCGAGAACACGTTCACTGCATTGCATGGAGTTACGTACCGACTAACTTCTGTGTCATTTCACTTCACGCTTTCCGACATTTTGAACTCCCAGGTGAAGAATCTCACTTCTCACTTGGGAAATGAACCAGCGTTTAATTTTGAGTATAAGACAACACATTCATCAAGCGTAAAAGAAAACATTGCCCATTGTAGATTATATACTTTTATCATGTTTTGCTGTGCTACTGGCCAGTTTCGACTAACACGTCATTATCAATCACTTATAAAAAGAATATAGCAACGTAGAAGAGTAATACGTAACGTGTATATAGTGTAGAGAACTCGATAACTTAATAATAACACAGTCGTAAATCCAGCTTAAGTTACCGTCCATTACTGACGTATATACACACAACAAAAAAAGGTTTTGCATCGCCCCGGTTCCCAGAACTCCTGACTGTGGATACTGTATCACAGACACAGTCCCTTTGACTGTTCAGAGATGTCACCAAACGCGCCCAAAGATATAAACAACCATGCATAAAGAGCGCCTCTTAGACGGAGGGGGTCCAACAGCCGATCAGTTCCAGTCATTCCACCAGGAAGGAGGTACACGGCTCGTGTTGTCTGTAGTTCTGCCATGTCTAGACAGTCAATACCGCTGTTCGATCACGTCGGCATTGTTATTTTGTGCCAGGAAGGGCTCTCAACAAGAAACGTGTACAGGCGTCTCGGAGCGAACCAAAGCGGTGTTGTTCGGACATGGAAGAGATACAGGGAGACAGGAACTGTCGATGACATGCCTCGCTCAGGCCGTCAGGCCGCCCAAGGGGCACTACTGCAGTGGATGACCGCTACCTACGGATAATGGCTCGGAAGAACTCTGACAGCAACGCCGCCATGTTGAATAATGCTTTTCGTGCAGCCACAGGACGTCGTGTTACGACTCAAACTGTGTGCAATAGACTGCATGATGCGCAACTTCACTCCCGACGTCCATGCCGAGGTCCATCTTTGCAACCACGACACCATCCACTTCACCGATGAGTGTCACATATTCCTTCAACCAGACAATCGTCGCAGACTTGTTTGGAGGCAATCCAGCCAGGCTGAACGCCATAGACACACTGTCCAGCGAGTGCAGCAAGTTGGAGGTGCCCTGCTGTTTTGGGGTGGAATTATGTGGGGCCGACGTACGCCGCTGGTGGTCATGGAAGACACCGTAATGGCTGTACTATACGTGAATGCCATCCTCCGACCGATAGTGCAACCATATCGGCAGCATATTGCCGAGGCATTCGTCTTCGTGGAAGACAATTCGCGCCCTCATCGTGCAAGTCTTGTGAATGACTTCCTTCACGGTAACGACATCGCTCGATTAGAGTGGCCAGCATGTTCTCCAGACGTGTACCCTATCGAACATGCCTGGGATAGATTGTAGCCGCGCAGGGTAGCCGCACGGCTACGGAGGTTCGAGTCCTCCCTCGGGCATGGTGTGTGTGTCGTCCTTAGCATATGTTAGTTTAAGTTAGATTAAGTAGTGTGTAAGCTTAGGGACCGATGATCTCAGAAGTTTGGTCCCATAAGACCTTAGCACAAGTTTCCAAAAATGGATTGAAAAGGGCTGTTTACGGACGACGTGATCCACCAACCAATCTGAGGGATATACGCCGAATCGCCGTTGAGGAGTGGGACAATCTGGGCCAACAGTGATGAATTTGTGGATAGTATGCCACGACAAATACGGGCATGCATCAATGCAGGAGGATGTGCTACTGGGTATTAGAGGTACTGTTGTGTACAGCAGTCACTAATATCACCTCTGAAGGTCTCACTGTATGGTGGTACAACATGCAATGTGTGGTTTTCATGAGCAATAAACAGGGCGGAAATGATGTTTATGTTGATCTGTATTCCAATTTTCTGTTCATATTCCGGAATTCTCGTAACCGAGGTGATGCAATTTTTTTGGTGTGTGTGTATTAATAATACGCACATTGTCGCACGAGATGTGCCATACAGATCAAACTATCTAACGCATTTGAAGCGACACATGAATAACAATGTACTATGTATCGAATACAAACGAAAGAGCAATAACACATGTAAAAGATCCAAGTACAATATAACTTGACGACGAAGATTCCATGCCCGTGCAGGATCACATAGCATTATGTGAGAATCACCACTAATCTACTAGTAACATCAACATACAGACTTAAGTTGTAATCAGGTGTTTTTACTTCTGCCAAAGATACACCCAAAAATACTGTACAAATCTACTGATACTATATGCCTATGCGTAATATATATTTTACTGGCGTACTGTAAGTAGGCTGTTTATGTTTTCTTATTGGCAACGTTACGTAGCGCTCTGTATGAAAATCACTGGCTGTGCTGTGTGCAGTCGTTGGCTAGTTTGCATTGTTGTCTGCCATTGTAGTGTTGGGCAGCTGGACGTGAACAGCGCGTAGCGTTGCGCAGTTGGAGGTGAGCCGCCAGCAGTGGTGGATGTGGGAAGAGAGATGGCGGAGATTTGAAATTTGTAAAACTGGATGTCATGAACTACTATATATATTATGATGTTAAGGTAAATACATTGTTTGTTCTCTATTAACATCTTTCAATTGCTAACTATGCCTATCAGTAGTTAGTGCCTTCTGTATTTTGAATCTTTTATTTAGCTGGCAGTAGTGGCGCTCGCTGTATTGCAGTAGCTTGAGTAACGAAGATTTTTGTGAGGTAAGTGATTTGTGAAAGGTACAGGTTAATATTAGTCAGGGCCATTCCTTTGTAGGGATATCTGAAAGTCAGATTGCGTTGCGCTAAAAAAATATTGTGTGTCAGTTTAAGCACAGTCTTGTATAATTTTTCTAAGGGGACGTTTCAGTACGTATTAGTGACAGTTAACTCTTACATCTGGTACAACATCAGAGTGATAAAATTCCAATTACATGAATGTGAAATACGTAAATTTCTCTTAAGCAAAACTAAACAGTTCCAAGAACGACAAAGCACAGCAGTATTACACAATACGCGTCACGTTAGCCTAGCCAAGGAGGAGATGGGAATTAGGAGAGTTGGGAAATTAACAAACTGCTTGTTTAGGTAGTGTCTGCAACACTTACATATCTCGTTCACTTACGTACGAAGTACAATTGTAACAGTAACCTATAACTGAAAGTGTAATAATACACTGTCCGAAGGCTACAAAGAATACTGTAGATCCAGCTGCTGAAGAGATTTTCAGGCATAAGTGACGAGTAACGTTATGACAAAAGTATTCTTAAATTGTGATTCATGAAAAGTAAACGTTAATTGTTTATTACATGATGGGTAGAAACATCGTTTTCTACATCAATGGTTTATAGTCTCATGTAGGGCATACATTTACAAAAAGCGTTACACATATATGGGGGATGAAAAACGTGACAGTGTATCAAATGGATTTTTTGTTAGTGTTTCTGGAAATATATTGGGGTTGCAATAATGTCATTTTTGGTTCAGTATTTCTTCACTCTTCAACTTGAAATGAAAGTTATGTGTAACGCAGAAAATATTCATTTTTCTATACACATCTTAAGATTTCTTGTCGCTGTGTTATTTGCAGTGAGTCTCAATTTTCTCTCCTTAAGTAACGTATTCGTACATTTTTATTCTCTACAATATAGTTTCACGAAAACTGGACAAACATTAACTGAGAAAAAGAGCGTACAAAAGCGAAAATGTTTTCAGCCAAACAAATTCCTAATCTGAATAAATTCCTGTAAAAGACTCTTTTGTCTTCACTTGGAGTTGACAACTTCCCTCAAAATCAGAGAAAAAGATGCAAACCTATAATTATTGAAGATGTAGATTTTGGGATACCGTTTTACATTGTTGGCTGGTACATTTCTAAAGGTGGCTGGAAGAAAATGTGTTTATAAATTAATTATACATACGTAAACGTTATGAAAAGAGTAAATAACTTACAGAAATGTCTCGTACAGCACTCAATACAGTGCATCTTTAAGCTTTACTTCCGCCTTAAACTGTTCCCGACGTTTCCAGTAATTTTCGTGTGCAATGAGTTACTCTAACAGTGTCCATGCAGTCGTATGACAGTGCAGAGCACGCGCAATGTTGTCTATGGCTTCATGAATCCATTTCCACTGCTGCAGTTCAGAGACAATTCGGGACTTATCGCAAGCCACCGCCTCAGAGACAAACTGTTGTTAATTGGTACAACCGTTCACAGAAACTGGCTGTGTATCATATAGGAAGCCGGGTCGGAGCGGTCAGCAGTCCCTGACGCAGCAATTAAACAACTTCGGCAGCCTTACATTTGTAGTTCAGGTAAACCAAGAAGACGTGCTAGTTTAGAGTTGAATATGCCTAGTGTTACAGTGTGTAATGTATTATGGAAACGTCTGCCATTCAAACCATGCAAACCGAAATCGTAGCAAGCTTTAAGAGAACGAGAGAAAAAAAAGGAGCTGATTTTTGTGTAGAAATATTTATCAAAACACAGACTGAAGATATTTCCTTAGTAAAATTATGTTCTGCGACAAAGCCACCTTCCATACCTGCGGTAAAGTGAATCGTCATAATATTCGGATACGGAACGAGCAGAAACCACGTCATGTAATCGAACATTTACGGGACTCACCTAAGGTAAATGTTTCTTGCGTTCTAATCTGTAATAATAATTACTGTTCTTTCTTTGCCGAGCCAACTGTAACATCTACATGGATACTCTGCAAATCACATTTAAGTGCCTGGCTGAGGGTTCAACGAACCACCTTCACAATTCTCGATTATTCCAGTCTTGTATAGCGCGCGGAGAGAACGAACACCTATATCTTTCCGTACGAGCTCTGATTTCCCTTATTTTATCGTTTCTCCCTACGTAGGTCGGTGTCAACAAAATATTTTCGCATTCGGAGGAGAAAGCTAGTGGTTGGAAATTCGTGAGAAGATTCCGCGGCAACGAAAAAACGACTTTGTTTTAATGATGTCCAGCCCAAATCCTGTATCATTTCAGTGACACTCTCTCCCCTATTTCGCGATAGTACAAAACGTACTGCACTTCTTTGAACTATTTCGATGTACTCCGTCAGTCCTATCTGATAAGGATCCCACACTGCACAGCAGTATTCTAAAAGAGGAACACATTTTGCAGCATCGTGCACTGCGTGCGGTAGAGGAATGTTTAGGAAATGATGATTGTTTCTATCAGCATGAAAATGCGCCCTGACGTAAAGTTGCATCTGTGAGACAATGGTATGTGGACAACAACATTCCTGAACTGGACTGACCTGCACACAGTCCCAGCCATAACATATTAAAACACTCATTTGGGATGAGATCGACTTCGCTCCACACCCCATCATCCAGTATCACTATCTGCTTTAGTTTCGGCTCTTGAGGAAGAATGGGCTGCTATTACTTCACAGTTGTTCAGATCACTCACTGAAAGGGTCCATAACAGATTTCAAGTCTTGATAAAGACGAAGAGTTGACACACCCATATTAATGTTCATTAATGTCTGAATGCTTTTACTCAGATCAGGTATATCCAACAGACAATACTGAAATGGGAAGAATGGTACACGAGAGATCATACCATCTCAGTCAGGAGACTGTTAACCATATCATCCCCACCACTCATACAAAAAATAGCGCACAATTTTTTTTCTTATTTTCTTATGCATCATAAAATCTGTAATGGTTCCAGATTTATGTTTTCTAGCTTTCAAATAAAGACAACATTCTCATTATCCTGTTAAGTTTGACCTCATTAGGTTAGACATCGGTAAGCACTACTGTCTGGTTTGGAGTGTTGGCGCATGTACAGATGAATGTCGACACGTCATCCTGGCATGCATATAACGAAAGTCAAATGCAATGTACAGTTACACATGTCATGGTCATCAGACGACACACTCCTGGAATGTTGAGGTTGTGGTCTTTACTGTAACGGATTGTTTGATGCAGCACTCCATTCTAGTGCCTCCTGTGCAATCCTTTTCATCTCCTCATGCCTGCTGCAACTTTCATCCATTTGCATCTGCCTACTTAACCTCCATCTACATTTTGTACCCCCACACTCCACTCAGTTGTCAAATTGACGATTCCGTGATGCCTCAGAATGTATCCTATCAACAGATGACGTATTTTAGCTCCGTTGTGCCATAAATTTCGTTTCTCCTCAGTTCGATTCAGTACCTCCTCATTAGTTTTCCGGTCAACCCACTTAATTTTCTCCTCTAGCACTACGTTTCGAAAGATACTATTCTCTTTCAGTCTGAAATCACTATCGTCCACAAGTCGCAAAGGTTGTACTGAAAAAATATGATCAGCGGATCAATAAAAAATGGTTCAAATGGCTCTGAGAACTATGGGACGTAACATCTCAGGTCATCAGTCCCCTAGTACTTAGAACTACTTAAACCTAACTAACCTAAGAACATCACACACCTCCATGCCCGAGACAGGATTCGAACCTGCGACCGTAGCGGTCGCGCGGTTCCAGACTAAAGCGCCTAGAACCGCTCGGCCACCAACGGCCGGCAGCGGATCAATAAAATAGAACTTAAAAACAAAGATCAGTTTGAAAAGCTTCGAACAGAGTTGATACAAACTATCGAAGAAAAGATCGAGACCGATTACACCTGTAGCGAAACAACTGATATGTCAAGCATTAATTCAGTAGACGAACACGCGCCGTCTAAGAAAGCTCAAGTAGAACGAAGGTTAGACGTAACACTCGCGCAGAAATCGAAACAGTAATTAAAGTAATACATGACATGCCACAGGACCAGGCACAGTATCTAGAAAAACGGAACACATACATTCAGCCGATCCCAATCGAAAGACAGGCAACTGAACCAGTAAATCCAATGACACAACATAACAGCAACACAGGTACTATACCGCGAACGACGAGAGTAGAAACACACGAACAACACTTTTGTTCACCAATGATACGATATGACGCGGATATGAGTCAGGAAATTGAGAATAGGCAGACAGGCAGTAGATTGCCAGAGAATAAACACGACGACACAAGCCGTGGCAGATTATTTGAGTCCATGAATCAGCCACAAAGCGGATTTATGAGTAGATATGATACAGACCACTTCCTTACAGTTAAAAAATTTCAACATTTCAAGGAAGAAGGCGGTAGCTTGCATGCACGCACATTCATCGGTCAGTTTCAAGTAGGCTTACCAAACCACTGGAGCGTAGCTCACAAACTTGACTTCATTTGTGCACACATGCCAGGGACAGTAGCAGAGGTGATGCAAAAGATCGCGGCTACCTGTACGTCTTACCTACAGTTCAGAACAGCATTGCTCGAAAGATATTGGTCTAAGGAGGCGTAAAACAAAATTAAATACGAGTTACTTCAGGTGACACCATATGAAAACTCAGGAGAGAAAAGCGTGGTAAAATTCTTTGATACAATGGACAAAAAGAATCAATGCCTAGACGAACCGTACAGTAACGGAGAGCTGATACGTCTGTGTAGAATGAAATTACCGGTAAAGTATCAACAGGCGACAGTAGGAAAAATTGAAAATACCGAGGAATTCAAAGAGGTTTTAAGGAAACTTGAATTTATGTTTAAAGAAGACGAGGTGAAAGAAAAAAGACAGGAAAGAGAACAGCAAAAGGAGAGGACTAGGAACGAATATTCCAATAATGGAGACAATTGGCATAGAAACTAAAACCAGAAGAATTGGTACCGAAATAGGAACGGTAATGAACACTCATACAGTGGCGGATATGGGTTTAGGAATCAAAATGCCAACGGTCAAGGGTACTTTGAAAGAGGTAAAAGAAAAGAAAGGGAAAGTGACAGAGGGGCAATCGCAAATCGTGTACTAACCACTAAATCAAAAAATAAATTAAGAATCAACAAAATAACACATCAATTGAAAGAAAAAGAGACACAATGCACACTAACAATCTCTTGTAGTATCAAGTACACTACAACATGCACACAAACAATAAATGGTACACAACAAATGAAAGAATGAAGAAGTGGTAGGCTATAAAATGATAGATATATGCTTTAATTAAATTATCATATGAGAAATAAATAATAATTTTCTTCATTTTTATAAACATTGCATTGTGTAGAGTCAAAATATCTTGTTGTTTGTATAAAACAAAATATTGTAAAAAATTTCTCTACACGAACAAAGGGAAATCGCCCCCAACACCAATCACCAGTTCCCTTAACCCAAGATGCTTCGAGATAGAGACGGAGAGGGTACAGAAATGTTGTGAAAGCACTTAGGGCAATTACAACATGATGACCAACGCCACACTCGAAATGCAAGTTGCAGCCAGGTTGGACTTCAGGAGGACAACGCGCAGCACGGACATTTCATACGTCATGACAATGCTACACAACGGAAGAGTGTGGGGAGAATCATAATACGTCGAGACGACAATGAAGGTACAAAAAACTACTAAGATCTACAAACTCATCAAGTAACATCTGGAAAGGCAGTCAGATCCTACAAATCCTATATCACTCCTACACTAAAATTCACATATTCGTAGCCCAAGAAGAACAGAAAAATGCAAGAAAGAAGAGAAGAACAGAAGATGCAAGATGAAGAAGGGCAGATGACAGCAAGATACGTTTCTCTGCCATCCTACAAAGCAAATTGCTACAAAAGTCTTTCCATGAACTTTGAGGCATGGTAACTACTACAACCACCTTTCCAAAAAAAAAAAAAAAAAAAAAAAAAAAAAAAAAAAACCTTGAAAAGTCAAACAAATACAAGTTAACGGCAAACGGAATATTAAGTAGTACCAACAAACATTATCTAGAAACAGATTCAGCGAAATGAACAGTATTCTCCCTGCCACATTATCAAATTGCCATACCGAACCAGGTGTGAAGTACCAAGATATCACAGCACAATATTGGGTGACGATCGTCGGTAGTCAACTACAATCATCGAACTGCCATACCGCCCCAGATGTGACAGCAAAGGAGTAGCAAGACATCACTGTTTATGCAGTAAACCACAGTCATCATCATCGGTTAAAAGTACCACTCCATGATGACATTTTCAACACGTAAGACCCAGCATCGCATGCTAGAGTACTTCTCTCATGATTTGTGACACCCATACAGATGAGTCGATGCCTTCCAATATTTCAGTGGGGATCGTCGAGCACAGAAACACACGCAGCACAAAACAAAAAGTCTGTTAAAATACAAATGTAGAGTTAATAAAATGATAATTTCTCAAAATATTTTTCCTTTTTTGTAAAAGTAATTATTTTATCATATATGTAAAGCCCATAATGTGATAGAGACCTTAAAATATTATGTAAAGAAAATTAATTAGTACAAGTAGATAATCTCAAAAATCCCTGTAAAGCCAAGTTAGTTTTTTATATAAAAAAGGTTTTGGTTAATCACAGGTTGAAAGAGGATAGAATAAAGAAGAAACACTTCTTCACTCTTAAAACAGTGACACAAAAAAAAGAAAAATAATGCCTAAATAAATAAAACAAAGTCGCACAACAGAGCTTTTGTGAACATTCACGTGAAGCTTAAATAAAGAAAAGATATAACCATACTAAAACATGATACACTGTACACTAACGAGTTTAGAAAAATTATTATTGTAAAAACAATTTTTGGAAATGAAAAAGAAAAACAGAGACATGTACTGGCAACGACATAGAATAACAACCTTTGTGAAGTCTATATTTGCCTAACAACAAAACATAAATCGTAGAATAAAAAAATAGAAACAATAGCTATAAAGAAATCATTAGAAAGCATTGTTAAGAATGGCTGAGAAACGTTTATTGGAAAATCTAAAAGAACAATTTTTGCCTAACTTTGTCAATGTTTTCCTCAGCATTGACAAACCCCAGACAAAAATTTTGTCACAAGGAGGGAGGCATGTAAGACGTCATGGTCTCCTGACCTTCATTGCTTACATATTCCCCCCTCAAAATCATATTCCGTACATCAAGACGCTTCAATCGAACCCAAACTCGTTAAGATAAAGTCAATGTTGTATGAATTCATGTAAACGATATGCAAATAACAAATAATCACAAGTGTGCACCGAGATCGAAATACTCGAGGTTAGCGTACACACACACACACATTCAAGACACGACGGTCACAAAAGCGTTTAGTTTGGGAGAGGCAAACCGCACGCCAGGAGGCCGGTCCCTTCAGAGGATGAGTCAACCTATCTATGTTGGCCAGCGACCGCCCATAGAGCAGACAGCATTTGCCCAAGTGAAAGGGAGAATGACCCCGTGTTCGGCCTAAAAGCAAATTCCGCTACATTGTGTGGCAGCGCCCTGCCTATGCATTCTTTACAAACATAGCACGCAGTTTCAGAGGTTTTCACAGGGAGACAGCAAACGCCAAACGCTGATGCTACAGATTTCTGGATTGGTCACCTTTAACGAAACGTCATTCTCCCGTTTTAGAAGAGCAATGCTGATTGGCAGATGATATTCCTGATGCCATGAGCTGAAGGAGTAATGGATGTGACCGAAAGATATACCCCTTCACGTCTGGTGTGGAGAGGAGGCCGTTCTGTTGTCACTCTTGGAGCGAGAACACGTAACGAGAGTGTGTACGCTCGTACGTGTACTCAAAGAGCGAGGGACAAGTCTCTCCTCAGTACTTCACTGGGAGAGCACCTCTGTCGAGAGCGAATCGGAGTGCAACTCTATATTGAGTCCTTGCGATTAAGCATTGTTCACTGTGTTGGCCGCCACACTTATTGTGCGGTGTGAACAGACAGAGTTATAGTTAACGCCTGCAAGTGAATTTTTGAGTGGCATCCCGGTGGACTGGTTATCTGACCGGTGTATCACGCCAATAGCTAGACTAGGGGCGAATAGGAGTCCTTCATTTCATCAAGACGTAGGGAGAGTTTGATTGGCGAAGGTCAATCCAGATAGAACGAGAGTTATCTTATTTGTCAGCAGCGAGCGGCACAGACAGCAGTAATCGCAGCTTACGGTATTGTGCGCTACAGCTCTTGCGAGCCCCATATTTCCTCCACAAAAGTACACGTCACTGCATTTCACACGCGCCAGCCTCGACCATACCTAGCAACATTCTAATGGATAATTATTCAAGTTGAGTAGGCGCAGCTCTCAGCCATTGTGCCAAGTCAATAACAATCTTAAGCTTTGTATAGAAATTTCATTAGCGAATCCTATCCTTAAGAGGTGACTTCACATTCGGAAAAGAACCCGGAAATAACTTGTTCAGTTCATAACTAAAAGTGCCATTGTGATTTCTCAGAATTTTTGAAAAAAATAATAATTTTGGTTATTTTCATGTTTTTCTTACACTAACTAGCCCTACTCCAGTACCTAAGTATCCCACGAGTTATATAAGAAATTTTGTGAATTTTCATGTCATTTCCTTACAGTGGACGACTCCAGAAGATATTTATTGCTGAAAGTTTTTCAGGCATTTCTCTTGCGAAAGTTAGGAGCGTCTGTCTGACTTCTGTAGTAGTGTGGGGGTGGAAATTGCATCTTGCAGGAGCCACAGGGTAAAGGGTACATCTCAGATTAATCCGTTGCGCAGAATGACAGAATAGTACCCACACGTTCACAGATCTTCACGGAATACTGTTAACGTTCTTGCTGTAACATCTGCAATTAAAGTGCTGCCTGGCTGATGCTTGTTCATAATGCTGCTTTTTGCCGCGAAAAAAATACTCTTTGTCATTAAAGTAGTAACGTAAAATTATGTTTTGTATTTTAAAACTTGCTAAGCGAATTATTATTTTAAACTCGTTTTATTGTTACAGTTCACATTTTTAAAAGGAATTTGACTGTACCAGGGTTATGCATTTTGGTTTGTTTAAATGTTGAATTCTCTACCTAAATCGAAGTGGAATGCTTAAAATATTTATCTTCTGTCTAGTTTACTGTTTCATGAATCATTTTAAAATTATTTTAAACTTTATTGTAAAATAGTCATTAAGTTCTCTGCTTCTTTATATCAGTGATAACGAATTAGATTTTATAGAAATTATTTTGTTGCTATAGACAGGCTGTATCTTATATCCTCCATACATCGCCCATCATCAGTTATTTTGCTATACAAATAATAAAACTCTTCCACAGATTTTAATCTCTCATTCCCTAATTTAACTACCACATCATCATATGAATTAGTTCTACTACATTCCTTTACAACTGTTCTATTCTTGTTGATTTTAATCTTACAACTTCTTTTTAAGACGTTATCCATTTTGTTCAACTGCTCTTCCAAGTTCTTTGCTGTCATCGGTAAACCTTAAAGTTTCAGTTTCTTCACCCTGAACTTTAACTTCCTTTCCAGATTTTTCCTTCGTTTCCATCACAGCTTGTTCAGCGTACAAACAGAATAACATTAAGAATAGGGTACAACTTCGTCTCTTCTCACATACAGCTTGTAATTCATGACTTTCAACTTAGCCTAGGTTTCGCAGATATTCTTTTTTGTCCTGTATTTTGTTCCCGCTACCTTCATAATTCCACAGAGTGTGGTCCAGTCGATATTAACAAAAGTGTTCCTTAAATCTAAAACGCTATGTTTGGTCAGTATTGTCTGCTTCCTACGACATTTCCCCGGAATCCAAACTGATTTTTTCGAGGTTGTCTTCAACTAATATTTATGAAGGGCACCAGCATTTCTAATGAAACTGATGGTTTCGTAATGTTCTCACTTCTAAGCAGCTGCTTTGGAATACGAATTTATTACAACTGACGGCATTCATCCTGTCCCATGTATCTTGGATATTAAGTGAAATAGTTATGACATGTCCTCCCAAGGATCTCAATCGTTCTGAAGAATATTGTACACTCCAGGGGCCTTGTTTTCACTTAGGTCTTCCAGTACTCGCACAAATTCTTCTCACAGTATCACATCGCTCCTTCGTCTTCCGTCTCAATAATCTTGTTTTCATGTCCGGAATAAGTATCCATAACTCACGTTGGCGAGGCTTGATCATTCTTGGTTTCTCCTTTCGTTTGACGACTGTTAGCATCTGATCATGGATTAACACTTTAATTTGTGAGTCACGCAAGACAATGTGCCGCAGGGCCTACTTCGTGAGGTATTCTCAGTCATCACGTGTCACCACTCATGCGAGAGTACCAATGTGCCATTTATCAAGAAGACAATTCTCGTTCACAAACGACACGTTTCTCTATGATCTCCTTGCGTGATTTTGAGGTAGTCCAGTAGTCGGCAAGATTCACAAATGTGTCTCCCAAAACAAGTATGTGGGACCAGCTTGGGCATCAACTCCGTTCAGGTGCTAATGTCCAGGACATCGGGAACCAGTCACAGTAGTTGTGAGCGAGCTTGCTTCAGGAGAGGATATCACAGCTTTATGAGGTCCTTCCAAAGCCGATCTGTGTGTGCATCCAGGTCAGAGGGGGAGCAACGTGACAGTGGTAAGCAGGCTCACACTGCGAAGTTGTTCGTAAATTTGACTGCATTTTGCAGTCAGTCAAATAACATCACATACCTTCTACCCACTCAACTCCATCCATCCCAGTTTCATTTCATTTTCTCCTCCCATTCTCTGTGCTTCACAGTTTTAGTGAGGCGGTATGTACAATATGTCCCAGGAGGAAAGGGATACGACAGCTACTATCGTTCAAACCGAAAAGATATAGGAAACATGGGCTCTAAAATGCTTACTTAAGAGCTATGAACACATCTTCATCTTTGATTTGCGAAACAAATGTCTTTTCTTTCTGTATTTTGGGAGCAACAGTACAGACCAAAACCAGTTGCCGCGCGAGGCAGCCGCGTTGTATAAGATGTCTTGTCACGGTTAGCGCTGCTCACCCCGTCGGAGGTTCGAGACCACCCTCCCGGGCATGGGTGTGTGTGTTGTTCTTAGCGTAGTTATTTTAAGTTAAATTAAGTAGTGTGTAAGTTTAGGGACTGATGACCTCAGCAGTTTGGTCCCATAGGATCTTAGCACAAATTTCAAAAAGTTTCCAAAACCAAAACAAATTGCCCAGTAAACATCGGCTCTCAAATGCTATGAGGACCTGTACAGCAGATGTTCTTCACGGTAGTGAAAATGAAAAAGTGCTCATAGGTTTTAAGGTAGGCGCTTTACAGCCCATGTTTAGCGGTCATTTTTTCATGTTTTGCTCCATATTAACATCTCTCAAAAAATGGAAAGCAAAGAGCTTGCAATAGACGAAACTTGTTTCACAGTACCAAAGCTGAAGAATTTCTCATAACTCTTAAGGTATGCATTTTAGAGCCCATGTTTACTGCACTTTTTTACTTAGAATGATCGTTCCTGTCATATCCCTGAATATTGACCACTCCTCTGCGGACGCCTCATGCATGAAAAAAGTATTTAATTGGCTACATGCTGGTCATTTACAGTTTTTTCTATTCAAGAATTCCTCTGTAGTACAGAAGGATTTCTTTAATTTAAATTTGAAAGCACTTCAGCCATCTGCCAGAATTTTTTTCTTTTTCATGAGTAGATCGTCAAATAATTTTTATTTTATATGTCAAAGTAAGATTCATTGAAGAATAATGTAGGTCAGTTTCCTTCTAGTGTTGTACTTTTGAATCTCTCTGATTACTGTCAAACTGAAATGAATTGTTGATGAACAAGAAATGTACAGCAAGGCTATAGTTAACATTCATACATAATTTATTTTTTAAATCCTGAACGTTGACATTTATTCCTATGGTGAAAGCAGCCAAAACAAGGTGTTTCAGCAGCTGTGCTCTATTATTATTCCAGTTTACGTTCTCGTCAATACGCACACCTAAAAAGTAACAACTTTCTACTCACTTTATTTTCTCTAGTTACTGTTGTAGGTAACTAGGATATGGAATAATTTTGACAATACAAAAATAGACGCACTGTGCTTTTCCAAAGTTAAAATCTAGCCCATTTCTCCAAAAACAAGCACAAATGTTTGACTAAGTTGTGCAAAGATGAAGTTGTAGCTATAAAATAGAAATAAATAAATAACTGCATCCGTGTTGGGTGATGATTAATGAGTACAAGTAACAGTCGTTTCTCAGTTTCCAGAATTTTATTCATATCTATAAAATAAAAAACAGTAACAAAATATAAATCATTTTACACGTTATACATCATCTCGCAATTGCAGTCTTCTGTTACCGAATGGGATGAAAACAGCGAACTGTCACGAAGGTTGGCAGAAGAAGACATCATTTATTTACAGTTAAAAGATGAGAAAATACGCCGCGTTTCTTGCCCAGTACTTGGAGCAGGGAGGAGCTGGCGTGGCTGGATCAGCTCTTCCTCCGCCTGCTGTCCTGTGCTGAGCTGGACTCAGTAGCCGCCGTTGCTGTACGCGTACCCTGCGTAGCCACCGTCCGTGCTATATCTGCCGCCGTGCCCTGGATACACAACACAAAGGCAGTATACATTTAGAGTTATTTCGTGTGCTTTAGAACATGAAGCAAAGGTGAACATTTAAATCTCATTCGCAATAAATCAGAGGATAGCAACAGTTGAACAATTGTTATAATTAGAGATTTAGAAACAAATGATGGACGTAGTCTTCTGAGTAACGCTCTTCATTTCTTCGCAATCGATTTTTACATAGCAATATGCAACAGCTGTGTGTCTCTAAAACTTCATAGTGTTACCTTTGTGCTGGACTGTACCAGCAACACGTAGTATTAAGCTACATACATACACTCATTCTCTTATTCGATATTGTGATGTGATATACTAAATGGATGAAATAGTATCCACGGCATTTTGTCAGCAACCATCGCAGTATTCGTCAACGCCACAGGATGACTTGATCAGGTAACAGTCCTGAGTCTTGTAACTTCCAGACAGAACTCGAACCCGCAATGTTGCCTTTGACGGGCAGTGCCTCTCACCTAAAGGGCTATCCAGGGAAGATTTTACGGTTTCACTCGTGCTATTTCCTCCCCATCTGTTCCGAACTTCACGGAAGCTCTCCTGCTTAACTGCCTTGACTAGCGGTCTTCGAAGAAATCGAATTACGAAGAAATCGTCAGTAAGAGCATGCCTGCGAAAATCTGGTTGGAGTCGCGATGGGGCACATTTTTAATCCACGAGGAAAGTTGGGAACACCACACAACTGATGCAGAATGGAAGATTCATTCCAAAAGCAAATCCCTTAGCCATTAATCCTCGATCCTGAAGGCTCGACACAACCACACTCACACACATAACACCATTCATTTTAGTAACTGTGAGTGAAATAGTAATTCCAAACACAAACCTCTTAGCCATTTATTCTGAATCCTAATATCTCAACACAATCAATTTCAGTAAGTAGCAATATCAACAATCACGCTTAAAAAGATCTTAGTCAGCACACAAAACGAGTCACCGAAGTGAAATGGAAGTATTATGTGGCGCTGTGTGCTAGAGAAATAATTTATCGTCTATAATGCCATGTCATATTATAAACTGAGAGCACAGTATCGATAGCTATAACACGCATATCCATCAGGGCACTTACCCATTATGAAGAAACTTTGGTTGTATTTTATTACGTATTTCGGTAATTATACTCCGTTTCTGAGCAAGCTTGTTTTTTAAAATGCAGCAAAGAGGATTTCTGCGTCCTAGATAGTAAATTTATACCTCGTTTACATTTTTACTTAGTTTCCTGTTTTGATCACGACTAAAATAAAGGTCAAGCTACTGCCTGCTTCTTATCATGAGCTGTGGAAAATCCGATTGACGGCTCGCAATAGGTAGCAGATTGGACACGTCTCTGAAAGAAGTGGGGTTCAGATCTCCGTTGTGCCGTTCTACTTTACATGAGAAGACAATAGGAGAAATCTATTCGAAAGGAACTCTCACCTAAATTAGCAGCCGATGGGAGATCTGAACCCCCAATTCCTTCCTCATTTCCCCGTAAGAAATTAGGAACCATTTTTAATTATCAGCCGTCAATGGGAAGTCAAATCCTAATCATCCTTCCTTAATCAAACTGTGGAAAAGTTCTCAGCATAAAGACGAAAAGTAATATAATTAATTGATGATTCTAGAGTAAGATAGAACAAAATCCTGAACGTGTCGTGTATGTTGTAATTACATAGCGTTGCTCTTGGTCTGAGTGGAGAACGTCACTACTGTTTCATTGCGTCGGAGTGGCGTTCTTCATTTTTGTCAGCGACGGGTGTATACAATGACATTACTATAGCAGAAGAGTTACCTGTAGCTTAGGAAGCCTGTCGTTTCAAGAGTATCTCGGGGTACTCACCGTGGTGCGAGTGGTGCACGACGGGGTGGAAGCCGGACTTGTCGGCGTGGTACTTGACGGTGCGCACGCTGCCGTCCGCCTCCTTGAGCGAGTACTCGCCAGTCACCACGTCTCCGTCGCGGTGCTCCTTCTGGGAGTGGTGGTCCCCTGTGTGCCCGTCAGACACCCCGTACTCGAACTCGTACTTCGGGTATGCCTGCAACAATCAAAAGTATTAGATATCTCATTCAACAAAGTCTTGACCCCATTACGACGAAGCAGTTTACATATCGCTTAGCAATACGAGAAGACGTTAGCGAGTGTTTAGTACCAATTGTATGATTTCCTTAATGTCAGAGCTAAGCCATTTTTCAACGGCTTGCTGTGACTTGTTGACGAAATACCGAAAACATAAAAGACAGTAATTACGTCCCGTACTTAAGGTATACTAAAACTGAACTCCGTCCGAGCAGGTCTTGGAAGGCCCAACGGTACCGACCGGACGCCGTGTCATCCTCAACCCACAGGCGTCACTGGTTGCGCATATGGAGGGGCTTCCCGGCCGTATGTCACTTTACGAGACCGGAGCCGCTACTTCTCAATCAAGTATCTCCTCAGTTTGCTTCACAAGAACTGAGTGCACCCCGCTTGCCAACAGCGCTCGGCAGACCGGATGGTCACCCGTCCAAGTACTAGCCTAGATCGACAGCGCTTAAACTCGGTGATCTGACGGGAACCGGTGTTACCACTGCGGCAAGGCCGTTAGCTTAGATATACTAATAACTGCAAAAACATCATTTCATTCGTATATTCTGGAATTTCGGAATAATGGTGAATGACTGCATGGTACTTCCATGTATACGACTATTAGCAATTTTTGTCCTTTCTAAAATGATCTGTGTAGGTAGAGAAAGCTCAAGGTTCACTTTCTCAGTGAGGTTGCTTAGAAAGTAGTGAATGAATATATTAAGACTTCTGATATTTTGGCGTATTCAGTAGTCCAGCCGTTAGTACAGGATGATTGAAAACACACAGATCGAAAACTACTGATTTTAGATACTTCAAGTATTTTTGTAGTGTGCTATTAGTTTATCTATCTTAATATGCTACAGTTAGTATTCCATATCGATAACTAAGCTCCAAGCTTTGTAAATAATCCTTCAATTACTACTAGAACGGATTTAAACCACAACGTTTTTATTCCATAATATTATGTGAGCGTCTGTCTTCTCGTGAGCGGAATAGCTGTGTTTCAAAGTAGTCAAGTTTCTTGCCCTCCCAGAAGACTGAATAGACACTTACATTTTCCTCGCCACATGCGTTCTGTATGCTTCATATCCGATGTAGGTATTTTCCTAATAATTCACAATATAAAATGTAAATGTCGTGTGACTAGGGCTTCCCGCCGGATTGACCGTTCGCTGGGTGCAAGTCTTCCGATTTGACGCCACTTCGGCGACTTGCGCATCGATGGGGATGAAAGGATGATGATTAGGACAACACAACATCCAGTCCGTGAGCGGAGAAAATCTCCGACCCAGCCGGGAATCGACCCCGGACCCTTAGGATTGACATTCTGTCGCGCTGACCACTCAGCTACCGGGGGCGGAAATTCATAATATGGAAAATACCAGTTATCAGCGCTTATACGAGGGATATTCGGAAAATAAGTTCCGATCGGTCAAGAAATGGAAACCACTGAGAAAATCTAATAAAGCTTTGCACATATGTGTTGGACGGTGTCTCTAGTATGGCTGTCGGCTGAATCACTTCGGTCTTTTCAGTTCTGAGCGCATGGTGAGCACATAAAGATGCGTATAAAATAGTGTCTCCCGCCAAATATGAGGTCCTAGTGAGGGATTTCGCCTGCTGTTATGCAGCTCACATTACAGAACTGTTATACGGTTCCCACTTTGTGACAATTCACGGTCACAATCTGCAGGGGCTATGAAAATGTTCCTGCAGCGTTTTCGATGGGAAGTGTTTAATCACCCGCACTACAGCCCGTAGTTGGCTCCCTCTGCGTTTAATCACTGCTCACATTAAGTACTGTCTATGAAGACAACGTTTTCACACAGACGACGAGCTACAGATGAGCGTAGAGAGTAGGCGGGAAGCACAGGCGGCTGCCTTCTATGACGAGGGTATTGGAGAGTTGGTACAACGCTACGACAAATGTCTAAGTCGGAGTGGTGACTACGTAGATCAGTGGCTGGAAGCTGTAGCTAACTGTTGCAGATAAAATATTTCTGATTTTCATAGTGGTTTCCATTTCGCGATCAGTCGGAACTTAGTTTCCGAATAGCCCTAGTATAATATTTGAACAGTTGTAGATATAGTTTTGATTTCAATGCTAGGTTGGAAGCAGTCTACTGAAACACTACTCTCTCTCTCTCTCTCTCTCTCTCTCTCTCTCTCTCTCTCTCTCTATGTGTGTGTGTGTGTGTGTGTGTGTGTGTGTGTGTGTGTGTGTGTTTGTGTTTCGTGTATGTGTGTGTGTTTGTGTGTGTGTCTGTGTCTGTAATTGTGCTTGTGTTTTTAATATTAAAAAGATACAAAAACAAACAGAAACAAAATTAATTTCGCTATACTATTCATTATATGATGAAAAGAGACATCTGATACCTGAAATAAATAAGTTGAGGAGAAACTAAATCCTCATTTTCTAGTGTGACAGATCGCCTAATAATTCTGGATGGAGATGCAGTACAAGCTCCGCTGGTGAAGCCATTGTGTGGTGGAAGATTTTACTCTTTAACTAAAGCGACAGTAAATTCCACATGGAACAAGAAATATGACTTCGAATTCCAGACAACAGTCAATGATGAGAAAAATATGACTGTTCTCGCTGAGTATTCTGGCGGCCACGTTTAATGTCACTTACCACATAGTCGACAGCGTGGCCTCCAACGTGGACTGGATGAGCAGGCCCCACCACTGGAGCTGTCTGGTGGGCATAGGAGTGTCCGTGCCAGCTGTGTGACTGCTGACACACAGAGGCGACGACCACCAGCAGGAGGCCAGCTGACATCTGCAAGCACAGTACCACCAGGATAATAATACAATTTGCTTCCTCTCTTTCCTCCTCTTACCCAGCCTATTTTTCACCGGACAAATACGGGGTGATCTCGAATTTTTCGGTGTTTCTTCAGGGATATTTTCTGATCAACTTGGTCTGAAGTATCCACGGTTTCCGGTGGCCCGTTTCATGGTTGTATTGTCGACAATATGAGCTTCGTATCTTGTTTGGAAACAAATCTGTTCTGTTCACTTGCTACTGACAACAGTAACGCCCACTTCATTCGTCACCCTTCAGCTGGCATTCAGTAATTCTCGCTACTGTCTCGATTTTGTACTTACGGCAGTGATAGTTCTACGATAACATAGAACTTTTGCTTCCGCAAATTGTTGCATCGCTCCGTCGTTTGTGTTCCAAGCCTTTTGATTTCATATGAAAGGGTTTTTCGCCTTTGTGAAGGTACCATATATATACAGTCACAAAGATAATTGGGGTAACAAGCCGAATAAATCACAATTACATTACTGTTTCGAAAGGGTCACAGGAGAACACGGGTCTCTCAAATCAAAGCACTCAGAAATTAGAATGAAATTTTCACTCTACAGCGAAGTGTGCGCTGATATGAAACTTCCTGTCAGATTAAAACTATCATTCTAGAAAAGGAATATTCCTTTGTTTGTCTATAGGAATACTCTGTTCTATTTCAATTGCCAGTTCACATTCATGATAGAATGTTATCGAAAAATATCTCTTATGTTGCACCGTTCGAAACTCAGATAAGACAATTAATTTTTTCCCGGCTATCACTGTTATTCACTAACTGATAACTTCAAGCCTTATAAGCCATCTCTTTTCTAAAGTGATTTTGACACTATATTATTTAGCCAAGGAAACTTCTACCAACTTTTCAATTGAAGCATTTCTTTAACATATGGTCTATTTACATAGTGGTTGTGTTTACTACATTTTCCAGTTATCACGAATTTTCTGATTCGCGTAATAGGGCTTTCTACTGAGAAATTGCAAGCCCCAAATTAAGAAACCTGTTCGTTATATTACTTTTCTGATATTCAGAGTCGATGCACGAATAAACACTGGCACCTCACCTGTGAGTGGGCCATTGTTATTTCCCTGCTAAGAGCACCAGTAGACTAATGAAGGTAGCAAGTCACAAGCCTTTTATACTCGGCCGGCATCTCACAGGAATCAGTTTTTTGGTCAGTATTCTGGTAGCCATTGTCGTTACGTTAACAGCAAAAGAAACACCTGTTACAATATACAGGTATGCTGAGAGCTAGCAATGCGACAGTCGTCACGGTTTAATGGGCACTACGGTTCTTATGTTCCATTTCTTCTGTTGGCACCTGTGAAACGAAGCACATTAGACAGACAATTCATTCTGATCACGTAACAGGTGACATGTTTATTTTACGTAACTCCTACAGAGGATTATTTTTAATTCCACCTCGATCTTATTCCTTTTTCTGTTTTATTTTATGGATTACATTGGATCACTTTAGTCAATATTATGAATCAGGATCATTTGTTTCTTCTTGGCCCAATAGTTTTTCATTCTTTCAGATTGTGCCCTTCTCCCCTCACCCAAAATGACCCTTCCCACTCTATTCTAATTTTATTGGTACTGTGATATGTTTGTCCTGAAGTATCTTGAGCGCGTCTGTATTGTCCTTCAAACCTCCGTCGTAATTTGTAATTTCATCATGTCCTCTTTGATCTCTGCGATCCATCTAATTATTCTTCTCAATTTTTCTCCTGCTAATTCTATTTTCCGTTGTCCTCGTCAAATCTTCTAGAAAGGAGACCTCTTTCTTTTTCATTGTACTTGTCACTGGGTCTACTTCTTTATAAACTGTTTCGTTTCAAGTTATTTTTCAGACTCAGTCTTTTTGGTATTTTTTATTTGTGCATGTTCTGACTAACCTTTTTTTCTGTTTTGAGCAGTCTGTGTACTGCTACAGTGTTGGTTGTTTTAAATATAGTTTCGCTAAACTTAACTCCGTCCGAATAGGCCTTGGAAGGCACAACGGGACCGACTGGCCACCGCGTCATCCTCAGCCCACAGGCTTCACTACATGCGGATATGCTTTAGCTAACATATGTTATATGCGACTGTGTGACTTTTGTAGTGCTCCAGATTTGTGGTTATTGAGAGGCATTTTTTGTTATATGTCTTCTTGAGAACATAATGTGTTTTAATCAGTTTGTTTACGCTGCCATGATGTTATCTCCTTAAGGTTGTGTGTTATTATTTATCCCAAGTATTTAAACTTTTCAACAATTTTAATGCTGTGTTCTCCAATTCTAATTTTGTTTGCCAATGGCGGTTCCGTTAGCATTATTTCTGTTTTTTCATAAGATATTTTAAGGTCAATTCTCAAGGCTATTTCCTATAATGATTGTAATTGTTGTTTGGTTTCTTGAATGTTGGTGAAAAGAGTGAGGTCGTCAGCAAATACTTTCTTTTTTTTCTTTTGAGTCATGAGTCTTGTGACTGGTTTGATCCGGCGCGCCACGAATTCCTCTCCTGTGCCAACCTCATCGTCCCAGAGTAGCACTTGCAACCTACGTCCTCGGTTATTTGCCGGGTGTATTCCAATCTCTGTCCTCCTTTGCAGTTCTTGCCCTCTACAGCTCCTTCTAACACCATGGAAATCTTTCACTGATGTCTTAACAGATGTCCTATCATCCTCTCCCTTCTCCTAGTCACTGTTTTCCACATATTCCTTTCATCTCCGATTCTTCACAGAACCTCTTCATTCCTTACCTTATCAGTTCACATAATTTTCAACATTCATCTGTAGCACCTCATCTCAAATGCTCCGATTCTCTTATGTTCCTGTTTTCTCCACAGTCCATGGTTCACTACCATACAGTACTGTGCTCTGAAACGTACATTCTCAGAAATTTCTTTCTCATATTAAGGCCTATGTTTCATACCAGTAGACTTCTCTTGGCCAGGACTGTCCTTTTCACCATTGCTAGTCTGCTTTTGATATCCTCCTTGCTCTAACCGTCATTGGTTATTTTGCTGCCTTGGTAGTAGAATTCCTTCATCTACTTCGTGACCATCAGTCCTGATGTTAAGTTTCTCGCTGTTCTAATTTCAGTTACCTTTCATTACTTTCGTCTTCCTTCAGTTTACTCTCAATCCGTACTCTGTACTCATTAGACTATTCATTCCATTCAGCAGATCATGTAATTCTTCTTCACTTTCACTCAGGATAACAATGTCATCAGCGAATCATATCATTGTCATCTTTTCACCTTGAATGTTAATATCACTCCTGAATCTCCTCTCTTATTTCCTTCATTGCTTCTTCGATGTACAGATTGAACAGTAGTGGCGACAGACTACATCCCTGCCTGACACCCTTTTTAATCCAAGCGCATCTTATTGGTCGTCCACTCTTATTGTTCCCTCTTGGCTCTTGTGCATATTGTATATTACCCGTCACTCCCTAAAGCTTACTTCTATTTTTCTCAGAATTTTGAACATCTTGCACCATTTTACATTCTCGAACGCCTTTTCCAGGTTCACAAATCCTCTGAACACGTCTTGATTTTTCTTTGGTCTCGCTTCCATTATCAGCCGCAACGTCAGAATTACCTCTCTGGTGCCTTTTTCCTAAAGCCAAACTGATCGTTATCTAAACATCTTTAATTTTCTTTTCCATTCTTCAGTATATCATTCTTGTGAATGACTTGTTACATGAGCTGGTAAGCTGATTGTGCGATAATTGTCACACTTGCCAGCTTTTGCAGTCTTCGGAATTGTGTGAATGATGTTTTTTCCGACAGTCAAATGGTCGCCAGACTCATACATTTTACACACCAACTGGAATACTCGTTTTGTTGCCAACTCCCCCGATTATTTTATAAATTCGGATGGAATGTTATGTATTCCATCTGACCTATTTGATCTTAAGTTCTCCAACACTCTCTCAAATGCTGACTGTAATACTGGATCACCCACCTCTTCTAAATCGACTCCTGTTTCTTCCTCTATCACATCCGACGAATCTTCCCCCTCACAGAGGTCTTCAATGTGTTCTTTCCACCTGTCTTCTCTCTCCTCTGCATTTAACAGTGTAATTCCCGTTGCACTCTCCTTGTTTTTAATTTCACCGAAGGTTGTTTTGAGTTTTCTATATGCTAATTCAGTCCTTCCGACAATCAGTTCTTTTTCGATTTCTTCACATTTTTCAGGCAACCATTTCGTCTTAGCTTCTGTGCACTTCCTATTTTATTTCATTCCTCAGCGACGTGTATTTCTGTATTACTGAGTTTCCCGGAACATTTTTGTACTTCCTCCTTTCATCGATCAGCAGAAGTATTTATTGTGTTATCCATGGTTTCTTCGCAGTTATCTTCTTTGTACCTTCGTTTTTTTCCAACTTCCGTGATTGCCCTGTTTAGAGATGGCTATTCTTTTTCAACAGTACTGCCTACTGAGCTATGCCTTATTGCCGTGTCTATAGCTTTAGAGAACTTCAAGCGTATCTCGTCATTGCTTAGTACTTCCGTATCCCACATCTTTGCGTGTTGACTCCTTCGTGACTTATCTCTTTCACTTCAGTCTACTCTACGTCACTACTACATTGTGATCTGAGTCTATACCACTTCCTCGATACGCCTTGCAATACAGTGTCTGATTTCAGAATCTCTGTCTGATCATGATGTAATCTAACTGAAATCTCCCCGTATCACCCACCCTTTTCCAAGTATACCTCCTCCTCTTGTGATTCTTGAACAGAGTATTCGCTGTTACTAGCTGAATTTTATTGCAGACCTCAATTAGTCTTTCTCCTCTCCTATTCCTTGTCTCAAGCCCATATTCTCCTGCAACCTTTCCTTCTGTTCCTTCCCCTACAACCGCATTCCAGCCCCCCATTGCTATTAGATTTTCATACCCTTTCCGTGCAGTATTATCCTTTCAATATCATCATATTCTTTCTCTACCTCATCATCTGCTTGCGGCGTCGGCATGTATGCCTGAACTATGATTTGCTGTCGATTCTGATAATAACAACCCTGTTATTGAACTGTTCACAGTAACACACTCTGCCCTACCTTCCTATTCATAATGAATCCTACTCTCGTTGCACCATTTTCTCCTGCTGTTGATATCGGCCAATACTCATCTGTCCAGAAATTCTTGTCTTTTTTCCATTTCACTTCAGTGACCCCTATTATATCTAGATTTAGCCTTTGCATTTCCCCTTTAAGATTTTCTAGTTTCCCTACCACGTTCAAGCTTCTGACATTCTGCGCACCGACTTCTGTTGATTATTCAATCTTTTTCTGATGGTCATCTCCCCCTCGGTAGTCCCCTCACGGAGATCCGAGATCTGAATGGGGGATATTCAAGAATCTTATGCCAATGGAGAGATCATCATGACACGTTTTGAGCTACAGGCCACATGTCCTGCGGGTACACGTTATTGTCTTTAATGCATTGGTTTCCATTGCCTTCTGCATCCTCATGCCGTTGATCGTTGCTGATTCTTCCGCCTTTAGGGGCAGTTTCCCACTCTTAGGACACGAGAGTGCACTGAACCTCTGTCTGCTACTCCAACCTATTTGACAAGGACGTTAGCTGAGTGAGGGTGACTTCCTATGCCGTAAGTCTTCGGTCGCCAGTGCTGATCATTAATTAAAATTTAAGCGGTGGCAGGTTTCGAACCCGTGACCGATGACACGACTTTTTGATTACTAATTAAAGACGCTACACCTATACGGTTCAACTTTTTGCTATCTTCTTGTTTTCTAACCTTAATGTTCCTTGGATTGTCCTTGTACCATTCCCTCATTATATACTGGAGCGCACAATTAAGTGTTGACACGGCTTCTTCCTGTCTTAAACCAGTTTTTACCAAGAATGATTGAGAAAGTTTCCTTCTGAACTTAATTTCCAGATCTGTATTTGTTAACGTAAGTTATATCACGTTAATTAATTTTGGGTGGGGTCCGAAATGTCTCAAAATTGTTAACAGTGAGGGTCTATAGATAAAGTCATATGCTTTCTTAAAATCTATAAATGTAATTGAGAGTGTTTTGTTTAGTTTGCGACAATAAGCCATGCTTAATTTAAGAGTAATGGCCCAACTGCGCCTTTCCACTTATCCAATCAGGATGTTTCCATGTCATAAGTCTTCTTGGTTTTCTTCTAAAATGTGTAGATTTAAAGATGAGCCCATGGTTTCTGAATCTTTCAATGAGACTTTGCTCGTTTCTATTAGTTTGTTTCTGTGGAGCCCATTTTCCAGTTACATCTCGGTATTTCGTTTCCTTTCCCAGTTGGGCATTAAAATCTCGAATTAAGATGTCTCCTAATAATATATTTATTGACTAGATTTATTGTCTGATCCAAAACATCCCATAATTTTTCTACTTCTACCATAGTTCTCTTTGATAGGGACATGGGCGTTTATGATAGCTTAGATCTTGTTTATGGGTTTCAGAGACAGTTGCGATTCGCGAAGAAATAGTCTTAAAATCGGTTATTAAATCTATCATTTTGAAAGGTCTCTGTTGGATTCCTTTCATGTTTGATTTCTTGAATCTGTTGTCATTTATGGAATAAATTCCTCTTCTAAATTTACTGTGGCGTTTCTGACTATCTGGGAGGAGACTGAGTAGTGGAACGTGTTACTTTTACACATAAACAAGAACGATCTGTCACACTACTACACTTTAAAACACAGTTTATATGTAATTCATGTCACACAGTCTCATACGGAACCTACATCCGCTTTCTGTTATATACTGTATATGATAAGATACTGCCATCCCCCTTCCCTTCTGTGTGAGAGGATGAATGAGCAAATGTATTTCTAGTTGCATGCTTGAGGGTAGCAGACAAGCCTGTCTGCTAGAGAACAGTAGGACCAACGTCGGAACAGGTAGCTACGCTTTCTAAAAGCAAAGAGGTTTCTATCCTTAGTATGGTTCTGTCCGTCCGTTGTCATGTTGGTATAGGAAGCTGCCCCTCTGGCCACTTCCGTTTGTATTTGTGAGCCACCCTCAGAAAGGGACCAGGCAGTCGGTCCGTGGCGAGCGTCTGAAGTGGTAAGATCTCCGGTTAAGCGCGTGTCTGCTAAGTCCGTAGGACAATGGATTTCTTAAGTTCAGCCTAACTGAAAATTTAATCACCTTTATTTCAGGTTTAGCTCTAAAATATCTAATGTTATCTTAAATTGCAGCGCAGTGTAATTCTCGTGTGAAGTTCAGATTATTTTCGGGTAGTTGCTTTGTCACTACTTTGTGCATAAAGTGGAACCACGTGTTGATCAGTAACTCTAACTAAGATCAATCTTAAATGCGAATGTTTGTGTGATTATAACGTCTCGTCTTGACAATATTTTTCAATATAGCAACTTTTCTTTATGTTCAACCCATGTGGGGTGTACTTTGCGAGACCAGTACCACGTGCTTATATAACTGTTTGACCCGTCAGGTTAACAGTAAGACGTTAGTAACCAGTTCGAGGTTTTTCTTTTGTAAATTGCTTTTCGATCTTATTTATTTTAATTATCAAAATTATTGTGGAGTTACACTCTTTGTGTAAACCAAGTTGACCACGTGAAGCAAGTGGTGTAATCATCAAAGTAGCCCTCAGCTATTCTTCTCGCGAAGATTTCACAGAGTTAATATGAATTTAGTATACCAGTGTGTGGTAATTACGTGACGGACAGGATTGCGCTATGAACGTAACTTCTTTGGGTGAAAATTTGAATCTGTTGGTAGTGGTTAACTTTCTCTTGCATACGTTTCAACGTTCTTTGTGTGTTGTTTTATGAATGCAGTGTTGTATGCAGTCTCCCGATCTTGCCTCCATATTTGATGTGTTCCGTAAGATTGCAAACTCACATTTTCACAGTCCTAAATAAGGCACCAGCTCAGTTATAACTCACGTTTAATATGCTGAAATTTCAATGATCAATGTTAAAATAAATTTCCAAATATAAACTGATTTATTTCTTTTTATTTAAATTCACTTTTATATATATATATATATATATATATATATATATATATATATATATATATATATATATATATATATCACCGGTTGTCGTAGGACTGTTAAAAGATTATAATTAATGTTAGTCTCGTTGGGAATTTGGTAAGCTAGACTGGATACCTGGTGAAACAGTTGCGCAGTAATGCAAGGTTAACTTCCCCAGACAGCTCACAGCTTTTAAACCGCTTTCATTGTCCATCAGTACCGCTTTCATCATAGCAAATTAAAGTAACAAACTTACAATTTTCAGATTGACTGTAAACCTGCTCCGAATAGTTGGCTCTGTTCCATAACACTTTGTTCTGGTTCTCCATTCTAAATTACACTACTAGCCATTAAAATTGCTACACCACGAAGATGACATGCTACAGAAGCGAAATTTAACCGACAGGAAGAAGATGCTGTGATAAGCAAATGATTAGCTTTTCAGAGCATTCACACAAGGATGGCGCCGGTGGCGACACCTACAACGTGCTGACATGAGGAAAGTTTCCAACCGATTTCTTACACACAAACAGCAGTTGACCGGCGTTGCTTGGTGAAACGTTGGTGTGATGCCTCGTGTAAGGAGGAGAAATGCGTACCATCACATTTCCGACTTTGATAAAGGTCGGATTGTAGCCTATCGCGATTGCGGTTTGTCGTATCGCGACATTGCTGCTCGCCTTGGTCGAGATCCAATGCCTGTTAGCAAAATATGGAATCGGTGGGTTCAGGAGGGTAATACGGAACGCCCTGCTGGATCCCAACGGCTTCGTATCACTAGCGGTCGAGATGACAGGCAGCTTATCCTCATGGCTGTAACGGATCGTCCATCCAGGTCTCGATCCCTGAGTCAACAGATGGGGACGTTTGCAAGACAACAACCATCTGCACGAACAGTTCGTCGACGTTTGCAGCAGCATGGACTATCAGCTCGGAGACCATGGCTGCGGTTGCCCTTGACGCTGCATCAGAGACAGGAGCACCTGCGATCGTGTACTCAACGACGAACCTGGGTGCACGAATGGTAAAACGTCACTTTTTCGGATGAATCCAGGTTCTGTTTACAGCTTTATACTGGTCGCATCCGTGTTTGGCGATTTCGCGGTGAACGCACATTGGAAGCGTGTATTCGTCATCGCCATACTGGCGTATCACCAGGCGTGATTGTATGGGGTGCCTCTGATTACACATCTCGGTCACCTCTTGTTCGCATTGACGACACTTTGAACAGTGGACGTTACATTCAGATGTGTTACGACCTGTGGCTCTACCCTTCATTCGAGCCCTGCGAAACCCTGTATTTCAGCAGGGTAATGCACAACCGCATGTAACAGGTCCTGTACGGGCCTTTCTGAATACAGAAAATGTTCGACTGCTGCCATGGCCAGCACGTTCTCCAGATCTCTCACCAACTGAAAACGTCTGGTGAATGGTGGCCGAGAAACTGGCTCGTCACAATACGCCAGTCACTACTCTTGATGAACTGTGGTCCCGTGTTGAAGTTGCATGGGAAGCTGTACCTGCACAAGCCATCCAAGCTCTGTTTGACTCAATGCCCAGGCGTATCAAGGCCGTTATTACGGCCAGAGGTGGTTGTTCTGGGTACTGATTTCTCAGGGTCTATGCACCCAAATTGCGTGAAAATGTAATCACATGTCAGTTCTAGTATAATATATTTGTCCAATGAATATCCGTTTATCATCTGTATTTCTTCTTGGTGTAGTAATTTTAATGGCCAGCAGTGTATATAACTTTGAGATTCAAAAGTATCTTCTGTTGTATTTCTCATTTCTTGGAGTCCTGCTATTATGACGTTTTGTCTGTCCAATTCATTTGTGAAGTTTTTGATCTTTCCAGCTTTCCAGAGTTTATGTTATCTGTAGTGATATAGTTTATGTTTTAATTTGACATTTTGCCCTTGATGAGAGTGAGGTGATTTCAAACTCTGCGATTAATTTGAGTCTTCTAACTGGCTACCCACCGAATCCGGTGTCAGATTATTTAATGGAGCTCCTACCTGCAGCTGAGCAAAATTATGAACTATTAACTCTTGGCTAAATTCATTACCCATTTCCTCTTTTAATTATAAGTGAATTAGATTGGGAGGCTATGTCTCCTGAATATTTAAGGGTGTTTCTATGTGTACCCGTATTCATCTTTCTTCCATTGTTTATATAACCTGCATCAGTGTGTTGCTTTGTTTGTTTAATACGAAGGTTGCACAGAAAGTAATGCAACGTATTTTTTTTTATCAGCCGAAAACAATGTTACGAATGCGAAACGCTACGCATGTATTATTTAAGGTCTCCTGAATGAGAGTGCCATGTTTCCGTCACTTCCGACACAGAGCGTAGCTGCAGAACAGTTTTAAAATGGTGTCTATAAGTGATGTACGTTACAAGCAACGTGCCGTCATTGAATTTCTCACTGCTCGTGCAAAGTCTATGCAGCATATGCTGTCGACAGAAGTGCAGTTAGTCGCTGGACACGAAGGCGGTTTGGCGAAGCTCCACGATTTGCAGAGGTTGGGGAGACCATCCATGGCTGTCACACTTGACCTAGCCCCCTCGGACATCGACTTGTTTGGGCATTAAAGGATCCCATTCGTGGAAGACATTTTGAGGACGACGAGGAGGTGATTCACACAGTGAAGCAGTTGCTTCGCCACCAGGACAAGGACTGGTATCGAAAGGACATACACGCCCTTGCTTTGCGCTGGAGGAAGGCCACAGAATGGGATGGAGATTACGAGGAAAAATAGGATGCGTGGATAAAACATCATTCTTTCATATGTGTAGTTCTCACTATGTTCGATAAAGAATTGCTGAAGAAAAAATGCGGTGCAATACTTTCTGGGCAACCCTCGTAGTTATAACGTCTGTTTCAGTCAAGCCTGTGTTCTGTAGTCCATTCCCCGATCATCAATAGTCCATTGGGTCTTCACTATTACCTCACTCCCAACGCCCTCCCGTCCTTCCACTTATGCTTCACGCGTCGACACTGGGTTAAGGCACTCAATCTTTTTGTTTCACAATTGAGAACGATTTTTATTTACGTTGTCTCAGGGAATTACACCGTCCGTTCAAGAAGAGTCGAGACTGATTTTATTCTTGTTGTGTAAATGATGTCAGCGCAGTTGCGAGCAGGGAGCCCTAAGCAGTGGACGTACGGCTATAGTGTGTCAATTTTTCTGTGTCACAAATAACAAGGGAGCGACATCTCCAAATCAAAGCTTTAAGACATGCTGCAAGATGTTTTGAAGAACACAAAAGCTTGTGTAAAGTTTGTGCGGCAGACCTTGACTCTCGAACAACAACGACGCGTGCATACTTGAAGCAACTCAAATGAAACGTAAAACGTGGACAGTTCTTCTGTGAAAAAAATCATCATGGATGACGATACGTGGTGTTATCAATACGAACCTGCCGCAATACGACAAAGTGCAGAAATTCACACCAAGAATCAACAGTTTGACGGCATAAACGACTTTCAGCCCCATGTCACGCGCGAGATGTGCAACATCCCAAAGAAGGACTTTTTCAGTTTCTCATGGTTGTATGAACATTTTCTGTGTTGTACTCAAATGAGGGAGACTATTACAAAGCATGAAGCATTAAAACCACCATATTAACTTTCCTCTATTTTTTTGTTAACCCAGTCTCAACACTTTTTGTACCGACAGTGTATATAAATCCTTTAGTGCCTGCTCTTGACAACTGACGTTAACCAAGTCAGCAATAAAACTTTAACAGTAACTTATTCAGCAAACGCTTTCCTTAGAGGGAAGAACCATAATTTTAGTACGCTACAAATTCATTTTGTATTTTAGTCCATAGAGGAAGTGACTGACGTGGCGAATTTGGCATCACCTTTTCCTGATTTTTCGAAATATGCTTCAGTGCACAAACGTCTAGAGTGATTGGAGGGTCACAGTGGATTTACAACGAAACTGTTTTCGAGTTTCATTGCATACAATACCTGGCAAACAAAGATATGGTCAGGTGTCAGTGTCACTTCGTATGCATACAAACCAGGAGCGGCTGCAAGAACGATTAGAGTTGAAATTCTTTGTTACAGCTAGTACAGCCACCAGAAGTGATTGTTTTCTTCATGTTTAGTGTTGTTACCAGGCCTGGTAGGGTATCTAAGGGGCAGGGGCGTGAATGTTTGGTAATCACAGTGAAGGACGGGAGACATCAAGTACTCATCTGAGACAGCATTATCAGCAACTGAATCGCTTGAAAGGGACCTCACTGTGAGTCTCCATTTCGTCGATTGGTCGACTCATGCAACATCCAAATGTGCTGGGCATTCGGATGTGACCACGGTCTGATATCGGACTGCATGAGTACGTGAGGGCAGGCATACTGGTAATCAAGATCCTGCTCGACCACATCTGATCACCATAAAGGCGGATCGTCCTATTGCGCGCTGTACACATCTGCACCTGCCATCCAAGAACAAACAATACAGTGCAGCATGCTCTCTCAGCCCACACGATTGGTCGGACACTAGCAGCAGCCGGACTAGCGAATGACCGTCCCATGCGTTGGCTGTCGTCAAGGTCAAAATATGAACGGCTACGTGACTGATACTATCACTGGGAGCCACGGACTGCAGATGAATAGCGTATCATTGCGTTCAGTGACAAACAGTTGTTCTACACTACCTCGGATAACCATCGTCGGTTAGTATGGTGGCGATTTAGAGAAAGATCCCAGTCTTGAAATGTTTTGCAGAGGCACAGAAATGTTACTCCTGGCGACATTGTGTCGGTAACCATCAGGTATGATTTCAGGTCACGGCTGATACTTATTGAGGGGACTCTGCCAGGACAACGGCAGGTACGGACATGCTCCTTCCTTATTCGTTACCTCTCGTGCTATAGTATCGTGGTGACATTTTTCAACAGGACGATGCTCGACCACACGTGGCACGTTTCTCTATGAACTGTCTGCGTGACGCTGAGCTTCTCCTGTGACCAGCGATATCCCCGATCTGTCCCCGATAGAACATATTTGAGACCAGATCGGACGTCAACTCCGTCCCAGTGCCAGTATCCTGGATATCAAGTTCCAGTAACAACATCTGAGGGCCAGCTTTCCTCAAGAGAGGTCACAACGGCTTTATGACATCCTTGCCTACGGAATCGTGCGTGCATTCGGGCTGGAGGGAGTGCAATGTCATAATGATAAATGGACTCATACTGCCAAGCCGTTTATAAAATGGATTCGATATTGTAAACACTTAACTGACATAACAAACCCCCCTCAACCAGTGAAATTTCCTTTCGTTTCCTCCTCCCCTTATGGGTGCCTAAGTTTTTTTTCTGGCAGTCTTAATTACCGCTAGTAACAACTTACACAAAGTAGAAGGGCCGATCAAAAAGTTTCTGTTTGTGCAACGTAGCGTGATCCCGATGCGGTTATACAAGAACCGACATGTAGGCAAGGAATTAGTGTGGCATTCGTGTCTTTCCGACGTAGCTGCGGTGAATCTGGAAACATGAACGATCGCTTACCAAATGCGTCGTGAGGCAAGCCTGCTCAAGTGGGAGGCACTCGAGTACTCGTCCTATAGTCCTGATCTCTCTCGGCTTCTTAAAAAAGAAAAGGCCCTGGAACGTTGACAATTCCTGTCGAACGAGGATGTGCCGCAGGCAATTGTGGACTTCTTCACGCACCAGACACAGTGTTTTACCAAACGCGTACCTTCAACCTGGTGTGTCGGTTTGATGATTGCCTCAATGCTCACGGCAATTTTTCCTCATTGGCGTAGCGATTTTGGACTGTACAGCCTTCGAACGGAAACTTTTTGTTGTTCCTCTAAAATAAAACTATTTCAGGTTAGCTGATATATTCGTTATGTATATAAAGTGGAGTAAGTGTAAATGAGTTTCCTATGTGAAGAACTCTACGCTTGGGCTATATACATCGACGAGCGAAAACATAAGGACCACGTGCTTAATAACTTGTTGGTCCACCTTTCTGGCGCAGTTCCCCACAATCTCTATGTAGAATGGATTCGGTAAGCCCTTTGTAGGTTTCCAGAGGTTTTGGGTCACCAGATGTCTACGCACAGGCCACCGAATTATCGTGATTTTTGGGCGCGAAGCTGGGGTCCTACGGCGTCCCAGATGGGTTGCATCGGGATCACATGAGGCCAATTTCATGATCGAAACAATATTAGCTTTTCAGAGCAATGCAGCGCGATTCTGGTGTTTTGACACAAACAGTTATCCTTCGGCAAGACGCCATCGCCATCGGAGAGGACATCAAGTATAAAAGGTGGCAGGTAATCAGCAACGATGTTCAGGTGGCCCACAGCTGTCATGGTGCTTTTGATTACTAGCACAGATCCCATGGAAGCCCAAGTGAATTTCCCCCCCATACCGATTCCACCAGTCTGCGTCTGGGGCATGGTGTGTGTTTGAGGAGTCGTTCAGGTGGGTGGTGGCGCATCCTGACAATACCGTCGAGCAGGTTTAAGGAGGAAAGTTATTCATCCGACCAGGCGACAAGTCTCCATTGATGCTGGGGCCATTGCAATCATAACTAACGATGTCGTTGGCTCAACATGGAAACTCTTAGGGGAGGGGGGGGGGAGGACTGGAATGTCATTGATTGGAGTAAAGCTGTGTTCGGTTGTAAGTCCCACTTCGAATTGAATGCCGATAACCAACAACGACATATCTGGAGATGCTCCGGACAGCGGTGGGATACCAACCTGTCTGTCAGTCGAAATGCGGCTTGATAACAGGGACTGATGATGTGGGCTGCCCTATCTTTCATAGAAGGTTGGTTGTCATCTGCGGCATCATTACAGCACATCGGTACGACGGCATTTTAGGGCCCGTTTCGTTGCCCTTCATGGCGAGCAAGCCTCCTGGGCTTGCATTTTAGCAAGATAACGCCCACCCCTAGACGGCGAGAGTTTCTGCTTATCTTTGCGTTTGACGAACCTTACTTTAGACTGTGAGGCCGACGGTTCTCTTCCCAGTTGAGAACGTTCGGGACGTTACGGGCAGGGCCCTCCAACCAGCGTGGGACTTTGATGGTCTAACTTGTGAATTGGACACAATCCGCACGACATCCCTCAGGAGGACAGCCAACAAGTCTGTCAGTCAATTCCAAGCCAAAATCCTGCTTTCATAAGGGCCACAAGTGGACCAACACGTTATTGACTTGCTCAATTCGTGGAGCTCTATCTCTTTAGTAAATCGTCGAAGATTTCCGAAATTTTAATTATTTGTCTGTACATTTACAGCACATCTACTGATATCCATCCCATCCGACTTATTCCTTCGTGGATCGTAGTTTTTTTTCTTTAGATTGTATTTGGTTGTCGTGATATAAAAGTCTCAAAAAATTAAATCATAAAACAGTTGTTTTCTGTCGAATTCAGTACATTCATTGCGCTGCTACTCCGTTGCGAACAAAAGACCTCTGAACAAACCAACTGTGCCCCTCATTTCCCAACCTATTGGAAGATGGTATCTCGACCGCTGTGAGCCGATGCTCAAGGAGCGTGAGAAGGACATACTGCATTAGGAGAAATTTTGAAGTCCCACTCTGGGAAGACGGATAGCATAAATAACAGTAAGAAAAGTACGCTCTAACACCAGCACTGCCCAGCCCGCACACTTTCCTTATTTAACTGGTATTTACTGTTAGCTATGAAGCAAGTGATGTAAGTAGTTACATATTGTTCTTCAATAGCATAGGCATATTAAATTACAGCAATACAATTTAAGCCTTGTAATACACTTCATAGAACTGAACGCTATTATTTTCATTCACTTATTTCTATTTACTGCTTGGAATATGACAACTATTAGGAATAAATGTTCACATGCGCTGTCGGCAGTCATCCTTACACATCGTGCCTGGGTATCTCGAAAGTTGAAAGTCTGATATGTGACGTTCGGTTTGGCTATAAGAAAGGTAAAGACAACAGTGAGGCAGTTCTCACAATGTGTTTGATAGTGGAAGCAAAAATTGGTTCAAATGGCTCTAAGCACTATGGAACTTAAGATCTAACGTCATCAGTCCACTAGACGTAGAACTACCTAAACCTAACTAACCTAAGGACGTCACACACATCCATGCCCGAAGCAGGATAGGATTCCAACCTGCAACCGTAGCAGCAGCGCGGTAATTTATAATACATACATATATAATACATACATATATAATATGTACCAGAGCCAAGAGGGGACAATAAGAGTGGAAGGCCAACAGCGAAGTGCACGGATTAAAGAGGGTGTAAGGTAGGGATGTAGTCGTTCACCTCTAATGTTCAGTGTATACAGCGAAGATGCACTGACAGTAATAAAAGAAAGGTTCAAGAGTGTGATTTAATTCAGGGTGAAAGGATATCAATAATAAGATTCGCTGATAACATTGCTACCCTCAGTGAAAGTGAAGAAGAATTACAGGATCTAATGAATGGAACGAACAGTATAATGAGTACAGAATATGGATTGAGAATAAATCGAAGAAAGATGCAATTAATGAGAAGTAGCAGGAATGAGAACAGAGAGAGAGTTATCATCAGAATTAGTAATCTCGAAGTAGATGAAGTTAAGGGATTCTGCTGCCTTCCAAGCATGACGGACGATACAAGGATAACATAAAAAACACACTAGCACTAGCAAAGAGGACATTCCTGGCCAAAAGAAGGTGGAAGGTGCTGGTATCAAACGTAGGTCTCAATTTGAGGAAAAACATTTTTATAATGTACGTTAGGAGGACAGAATTGCGTGGTAGTGAATCATTGACAGTGAGAAAACCACAACAGAAAAGAATCGAAGCATTTGACATGTGCTGCTGCTGCAAAAAAAAAAAAAAAAAAAAAAAAACCAGAGAGAGAGAGTTGAAAATAAGGTAGTCAGGTGTATAAAGACTTTGAAAGTCTCTGCAGAATCGGCGAAGTGAGGAAAATACGGAAAACACTGATATGAAGAAGGGACACGGAGATACGACATGTGTAAAGACTTCCGGAAATAACTTGTATGGTACTAAAGGGAGCTACAGAGGGTAAAAACAGTGCCGTGAGATAGAGATTGCAATACACACAACAAATAATTGGGGGCATAGAGAGCAAGTGCTACTCTGATACGAAGAGGTTCTCGCAGTAGAGGAATTCATAGTGGGCCGCATCTTACCAGTCAGAAGACTGATGCAAAAAGAAAGGAAGAAATGGGGATGTGCGTGTGGGGAGGGGGGAGCGGGGGGGGGGGGGGAAGGTCACATGGAAATTGTGTCGACAAGTAACTGCTTATCCTATGACATCCACAGTTACCTCACCACTGGTTTTCCAACACCACCCTTGTGTCATCCCACACTACATTTTAATTGATGGAGCAAGAATTCATAATACGGCTTATTTCCTACTGAGTATGGGCATCTGTCTGTAGTGTACTATCGTCTACCTTTACGTCTGCACCATATCTGTATATCCGCGTCTTTCAGAAACTAGGCAATAACGGCAATGTCCGCTGTGGACAGCTGCCGAAACGATTCTGTCACAGAGGTAGGTTACGGAATGCCTCCCCTTATTTGGCCAGCCAGCAATACATTTAACATGTTATTTCTATATCATTTTCCATATATATGGTAACCAAACACTCGACATTGTTATATCAAACTAAAAGCCATTAAGAATTTAAGAGTTGAAATGTACTGATAGAAGACAGCGTAAGATTCAGAGGTGTAAAAAAATAAAAGAGATCTTAAAACTGGATATTACAGATTTCAGAACTTATTAAGATAATGAGTCTAATTATACAGCTTATCCTATTGAGTGCTTTCCCCTCCCCGTTAATCTAACTCTCACAGGATAAGCAATGGAAAGAAGCAAGGTAAGACAGCGAGAAACAGGCTGAAAAAGAAGTGGACAAAATCGTCCGGTGATTTCAGTCCGGAATTGGTGGCGGAGTTATCTTTAAAGAGAATTAGTCTGCAAGACATACTGGTACTCCATTATAGTTGGCTGTTTTCTAATTGTTCATCAGTTCATTTCTGTTTTAGATTACAAAGAATATGTCAGCTATCTTCTTTTTCCGACTTTTTTTGAGCATTTTTTAAAAATAAAGCAATTATATTAGTCTTATTAATGATTACTTAACGCACCACTGTTAATGGCATGCAAATGCAAGCGATTCGGTCAACAAGTAGACAGCAGTCTTCCTCGGCAAGAAATCTTAATGTTCAATTTACTGATAAAAAGCAAAACTAAATATATTTTTCAATCGCACCAATACCTGATACGAAGAGAAAAAGATAAACTGCTGATAGGGGCACTTTGGGTTTGGTATGTCAATCGAGATATCACTTTTAAACTCCAATAAAAACGTTTTACGATATTAATTTACGTGTAAAATGTTGTTCTTAAAAAAATAAATTAATCAAAACTCAAGACTCAACTAAACCTCGTGACTAGTAATCAGTCACAAAGTTATCACCTGATCCTACTTGTCGTCTTCTTTGTTTTCCGACCCTGTTTTCCTCAGTCGCAGCTATACAAGTTTTATTGTTTGATACTGTCTTTTGAGACTGTAATAAAAATATTAGTAAGACCATATACGATCCACATTATTTACAATATCGTCGGTGGTCACTGTAACGATATGGTTTTTCTTACAAATCTGTTTGCCAGTATCATGAACAGTTATGGTGCATTAATTTCCTACCATAAACAGTATTAAACTATCGTCGTTACTCACGGTTTTACTCTCTCATTTAATCCATTTTTATATAACATTCTGTTATAAATTTCATGAACTATACTTTCGTCTCTTCATGATCTTTTTCAAATGAAGTAAATGCCGTTTATCTTCGATATCTAGCTATCTGGACCAACATATCAACCAATGTATATTTTGGTCGAAGCTATTTTAGTTCTTACGATGCTTTTACAAAATCCTTCGTACGGACGTTCAGTATGATGTATTACGTATCGAATCAAGAACAAACCAGTCAGAAATTTCACTTCCTAATTGTGGTACTTCCCTGATTATAGGTCCAATGACCCATTCAGAGTCCCTTGTTTATTTGCAATCGACCAAACTAAACTTTCCTTATTCTGCTGGTGATTTCCTTCTTAATACTACGTCTTCGTCTTTTCACCGCTTCTTTTGAAAGATTCTACGGGAGCTGGTGTGTCAAATCCTTAGTCCGCATCGTTAAGAGGTATCAGGCCTGCCCCTGTAATTGCTAACAAGTCGCCCGCCACCTTCCTACTGCGCTGCCCATTCCTCTCGCTTCTCGATTCGCCGGGCGCCTCAGACAACTTTTTCCTTTTTTTGCACCCGCCTGCTGACAATGGCCGCCGAGTTTGCCGAGAAAGCTGGGGCGCGTGGCTGGACCCGCTCATGCGGTAAACAGCGGCAGCCGAATTGACGTAATCTGCGCGCCAATTACCCAACCGACGGCGCAATACATGGTCGAGGGCAGACCGCAGAGTTCTTCCAGATGAGACTGGTATTTTTGTCGCCTCTTTCACGCAGGCGTTCCATCAGAAGTTCAGTGGTGGCCTTAAGGCTCCAATTCTTACGTCGACTAGTCCTGTAAGGTATGCAGGCATTTCCTTTGAACTGCAGCCTGCGCAGAAGCGACAAATACTGCCGGAAAAAAAATAGTACTCCCTTTTAGAGTTTTTCAATTCACTCAAGATTTATTGCTGCAACATGAAATGATTGCATTTACAGATCAACAGTACAAGCGTTTCTAAAATACCACGCATCGTCCCATGCTGAAACCTTCATATTATTACATGGTATAGCATCCATGGGCATCGAAGCAGGTGCTGACTCTGGCTTCCAGTCGATCGTACAGATGGCGAGTACTGTCCTAGCATACGTTATGCCATGCCTGCCCGACCTGTTCATTCAGTTCTCTAACAGTTGTTGGTAAAAGAGACGCACAATTCATTTCTCGTCCCCACGTATCCCAAATGTGTTCGATTTGAGATAAGTCCAGGGAAGTTGCTGCATGTCTTGCACAGCACGTTGACTTCACCGGCAGAGAGTGGTCGTGCATCACCTTCCTGTTCCACCGCGCAAGATGGCGCAGTTATTAGCACACTGAACTTGCATTTGGTATGACAACAGTCCGGCCACCTTGATTTAGGTTTTCAGTGGTATTCCTAAATCGCTTGGGATAAATGCCGAGATGGTTCCTGTGAAATATCACGGCCGACTTCCTTCCCCATCCTTGCTTGCCTAGTCCAATGGGACAATTGACCTCCCTATTTGATCCCCTCCCTAGAATCAACCAGCCAACCAACCATACAACCAACCTTCCTGTTGCAAGAACATTCTGCACATGCCTGAAACACCAAAAATGAACGAGATGGTTCAAATGGCTCTGAGCACTATGGGACTTAACATCTATGGTCATCAGTCCCCTAGAACTTAGAACTACTTAAACCTAACTAACCTAAGGACAGCACACAACAGCCAGTCATCACGAGGCAGAGAAAATCCCTGACCCCGCCGGGAATCGAACCCGGGAACCCGGGCGTGGGAAGCGAGAACGCTACCGCACGACCACGAGCTGCGGACAATGAACGAGAGTTGTAGCTTATCGCTCCCCAGACCACAAGGCTGGGGGGGGGGGGGGGGGTAGGTGGGGCCAGTGTGTCTTGGACTCTACGAGCAGGGCTCACCACACGTCGCGCGCACGAGTGAGGGTCACTTGCGTGCAGGCAGAATCTGCTTTCATCACTTAAGACCACGGCACGCCGTTCACCTTCCTACTATGACAACAGCCGTTGAGACGTACGGATCGCCGCCATGGTGGGAGTGGAAGATGGGGTGTACGTCCCACTGACAGTAAACGGTTCGCAACAGTTCGTGTTATCACGTCTGGGCTCACAAGCCCTCTCATCTGTGCTGTAGTAGCTGTATGATTTGCCACTGCTTCCCCTATAATACTACGAACGTGGCGGAAGTCTGTGCTGTGTATACGTCCAGTCTCTCTTCTACGGATGTGAGAATCTTCACGTGCCCATTGATACCAGCATCGTCGCACAGCTGACACAAAAGGGCCAGTTTGTGTGGAAGTCCTCCAAAAGGACCGTTCGGCCACAATTTGACCCCTTTCACACTAGCTCAGTAGCCCGTAGGAAGCCAGTGTGTGTCTCTGTGGCATAGTTGCCCCCATGCCTCCCACGTTTGCGCTACACAGACCCTTATGGTTGTGAGCATGTTCTATTAAGGGGTAGACACAGAAGGTGCTCTGGTAGCTATTCCACTATGCTGTCTACGGTATCTGTCGGCGGAAGACGTTTAAATCATTATCAGTGCATCTTGATTCCCCAAGTGGCATATACCCTCATCAGATCAAAATGTACATCGTCTTTTCAGATGTACAATGTTTCCAGGCGGTGTATACCGTATTTCAAAGTGGGAAATTTGTGTTAAAGACAGGCAGCACTCTATGTGTCAGCAGAATGCTTAAAACGTTCCTGTTGCAAATAGAGTTCATGATAACAGATCTCAGTGAAGTTAGTAAATAAAATCAGTTCTTGTCTTAAAGCGTTTCACTATATTCCCCTTTTAACAATACACAAGCTGCTATCAAGGCCGTTGCAACAAAGAGTTCCTGATGTAAAAAGACATACTTCCTCACAGCTTGCTGTATCACGTCCACAGGTGTAATACATTCTCTCAAAAGTAGCTAGCATGAGTACAGAATTCGCGACCTGCTGCCTGAAGAATCACAATTTCTAAATCAATAGACAGTTTTACATCTCAACGATGCTTATCACTTTTATATGATCGATCAAAACTATTCAGTTCACCAATACTCAGTAATTTCAAGTATCCGATTTTATGACCGCACATTATGACACCGGAATTTTTCTTAGCCTGTGGGAAGAAGGTTACAGAAATCTCTAAAAATCTCGAAACAGCCGGAAACGTTTCTTAAGCTTGTTTTTATAATTTTTGAACCACTGAGTTTCTTATTGAAAACACATTATAAAATTTAAACTGACATACCTAAAAATAGCTGAACCACGACTGCTTCAAACGAGCATGCGTAGATGTCCCTCTCCTCCAGAACACGCCAATGTTGTCTTTTCTGACTGGTTGGAACGACTGTAGGCAATCAGCTGATAAGCTTGTAACAAACAACCACAGTAATTCCTCTCCTTGACCAATCCCCAATTCAGAGTATACTTTAATCATTTGCCAAACTAAGCATTTTCCAAATATCACATAAACTGTAAATAATTTCATATTTACTTGTCTTAGGGACAGAACTAAAAATTTTGCTTCTAGGATCCACTGGATGCTTTACATTAAATATATGGTATACAGGTCACTCACTGCTCCATTTCACAGTATTATTTTTACGTTTATTTGTACATTCATTCATCATAAACCATAAAAAATTTCAAGATCTATACATAAATACATGCTGCACTCCTTCAGTCACTCTGACACCATAACAAACAAAAATAATGTCAAATGCAGAAAATAATGGCTACCGTTCACAAACAGAGAACATTATGTACTGTTGTGAAAAAAATATTTTGTTTAAACAGCTATTTATCGGCAAAGTGCTTTCAGCCATCCTCTGGTGCATTTGCGGAAACAAACGATCTGAAAAACGTATTATTCTTGAAGAGTCTAGTGATTATTGTATGACGAGACATCAGTACAATATTTTTTTTTTGATTGAATTGTGTGATATTTTGCTTTTGACATGCTGATTGATATACTCTGCCATTTTTATCACAGTTTGTCTCAACATCACTTGTTATTTTCAGTATTAAGAAAGGCTTGTACATGCAATGATGTTACAAGATTCGATGATAGTGTAAATCTTTCGAAACTGATAATAGCATCAAAAAGAATAGTAGTGGGGCAAGGCCGATTTCAGAACAATTTGTTAGTGCAGGTCACCTACATCAGCGGCAAGTATACATTCAGAGGTAAAGTATTCTTCTCCTTCGACTGACAGGCCCTTAACCTACTGTTATGCTGAGAGGATTGAAACCTCATGGGAATAATCCATCCTTTAGATTGACAGTCCTTTACCTATTGTTCCCCCACCCCTCCCCCTCCTCCTCCTCCTCCCCTCAACCTCCTAATCCCCTCACCGATACAAGCACACTTTTGATATCAATCTGACTGAATAATTAATTTAATCAACAAATTAATTAAATCCACACTCTGGGAAACTCTCCAGCCCTGTCCATCACTTCCTCCTTTCAGAAATTGGTGGGGAAAAAACTCATTCGATTGGCCATTTTGAAGCAAATCGTTCGCACTGTACGGAATATTGTTTACACAATTTAGACAATGTGTGGAATACTATTTATTTAAACAATTTTAAGGGTTCAATGTGGTAATTAATATACAGTTTATTTATTCAGTTAAAGAATTCGTCAGGAAATCGATGTCATGTGTGATGAAACATGTCCATCCTTTTTTGACACCTTCCTCTAAATGAACGAAGATTTATGCAACATACTCCATACCCCTGTCGCATCTTTGGATAAAATAGAGTCTTCAGTTTCATAACTATGATGATTCTAAGCTAGCGAAAGGTGTTTGTGAGGTACTACAATCCTAGTGTATACATTTGCTTGACAGTTGTCCTGTTTATGGAGTTAGTGGCGACGTGACTGTAATTTCGCATGTCAAACACCGCTGCTATGCATTTGTTTCTTTCTTTGTAAGAGGCATCTTCCGTTACTGACTATAATTTTATAGAGCACAGAACCGTGATCGGATGTGAACAGTGGGCGCTATGCACCTCTGGAAAGCTATATTGTGCTTGTATCACAAAGAATCGATGTTTCAAGGAAATAGTTTTTTCATTTTACATTTGTCACCGCAGTTTATCGCTGAGAAACTTGCAAGGAGGGTGTATGTCACACGCTGGAAATATATTTCTTACATTGGGATAGTAAGAGCGACGCACTTCACACGACTAATAGGTCGGAATCCGCAATGATGTAACATTATAGCATGTTTTAAGCGCAGAACTGTGTAGCCTTTGGAGAGCACGTGTTTATGTTCTCTCTTACCAATACCTTCTTGGTACTGATCCCAAACACTAGAACGATACTTTAGAATTGATAGCGCAGTTGACTTACATAAAATGCTTCAAACTCTGTCCATCTGGAGCTCCATCACGCATAAAAACCACCCGTTTATCGTTCTTAACCGTATATTATATCATCATAACACTTTCATATCTACTATACACCGATAAGGAGTGCTAACCTCCTAGACATTCGCGTATCTGGAGAAATCATGTACCCTTGGATGGGTGCGGGAGAGCACTCGGTTTGCTCTGTTCCGTCACGAAACGTGGAATATAGCGGTCTCCTTCTCGTCAGCTGCAGATTAAGTCGGCAGTGTTGCAGGCAGCGTTGGTCAAAGACAGTGCGAGGAGATCTTAAAGCCTCTAACTTTATCCTAAGAATGCGAGACTGCTCTTTGACTCCCATCCACATAGGGGAAGATGGGCAATCGTAATCGCAAATTATGCACTGTGATCAAAGTGCTAGAAATAAGTAGATCGCTGTCTGGTATACCTTGTTGTATAAGTTCGAGAATTAACAATGAATGGACGTACTGCACAGTCATCTACCTACATTCTCAATGGTACTCGCAAAGTAGAGGAGGGGTGGTTTAGTGATGATAAAAAAATTGGGAAGCCTGCTGCTGTCTCACCAGTCGGCGTTGTAAAAAATTGGTAAAATTGCTAAAATTGATCCCACTATCAACTGTGATGCTCATTACAGTACATCGGTAGTGTCTTTTCATCCCATCCATCCACTGGTATGCTCCTGATTACCACATAATGATTGACTGACATCACTTGTTTTAGTTGGAGAAAGAGTTTTGGTGGGAAGTCAACACCTTCTGGGGATGGCTAGAACCAAAACAATGATCGCGTACATGACTCCAATATGAGGAATCAGTCGAAACGAAACGCAGAGCCATCAGCTATTCCGTCACTGTGACAGATTAGTTTGCCGCACGGGATTAGCTGAGCGGTCAAAGGCGCTGCAGTCATGGACTGTGCGGCTGATCCCGGCGGACGTTCGAGTCCTCCCTCGGGCATGAGTGTATGTGTTTGTCCTTAGGATAATTTAGGTTAAGTAGTGTGTAAGCTTAGGGACTGATGACCTTAGCAGTTAAGTCCCATAAGATTTCACACACATTTGAACATTTTTTTTGACAGATTAGTTTAAATGTAGAGGTCATCAGTCACCATCGGACAGCAGCTTGGAAACTCCCCACAACGCCGAAAAACTCTTCCAGTTTCATTATGTTGTAACTGTCTTTTCTTTCAACCATCCAGTGTGCCTTTTCTTTCAACTATCCAGTGTGTGTGTTGTGGGAGCAGCAGCAACATGATTTACACCGTTAGACATCTAGTCTTCTGTGAGTGCCCATGGATCGAAACGTGTTAATGTCAGTTTAGAACCTGACACATACCTCAAAATCGTCACAGAAAAAACAAAATGTACGCCAGTGTATGAAGAATATTACAGAAGGAAAAAAACAATGTATCAAACAACAAAACTGGGACCCTTTCTTGCGACACATAATTTGTGGGATATGGTCCTCCTACACTACTGGTGACAAAACTTTACACGGATCTGTGCAAGCGACTTCGACCACTGGCCACCTGCTCCATTGTATCAATACATGTGTATTTAATAGGATCACCACATATGCTCGATGCCAGCATGCAGAAAGTGTTTGTTTTCGATATGTCGGAAGAGAGAGTTGCAGTAAAAATCTTATCGAGTTCTCTGTCGGATGAAGTTAGTGGAGCTTTTATAGTTCGCAGTTTTTCTCTGTTGGATGGTACAAAATAATGATGATAGTATGTTTGGGTGACAGATGTGAATGCATCGGGAGGGATGCAACTCTCCTTCAGATTGTAGTACCTGTATGTAGTTTGGAAATTCATAGCAATGCAGTAGCAAAATACTCATCATTCTTCCAGTTCCTGTATGGTGTGGAGACTTTCTAATCTTCCCCGTAAGAAACACCACTATAACTGTTCATACTGCCTTTTATACTACTTCATGTTGCAGGAGAAAGCTCCGTTTTGGCGCTGATCTTACACATCATACACAATTACCGGAGTTACAACGTGTTTCCACTCCCACTGAGTGGTCAAAACATGGTCCTGTCACGAAGCTGCAGGGAGGCTGTGGCAGAGCTTGAGGAACAGCTACAAGATGCAGAAGCATTGTCTAAAACCACGGTGGAGTCTTACTGTAGCATATAAGTTTGGAAAAGATGACTCGTTTCGAGGTATGAGAGTGGCTCGAATATTATTCACCATTGCCTGTAATAATTAAAAGACGTTTCCATAGGATCCAACGCAAGTATGTGGTTGAACAACAGTCTTGATTCCAAATCGGTGGCAGCATTTCTTACAAAAACCGTTACACTATCAGCGACTCTTGTGTATAGCTATAGAACCAAGACCTCTTTTTATGAATGATGACGGTAACATAATCGCTGTGATCAGTTATTTAACAGCGCGGTCCTTGCGTGTAATGTATGTTCCTGGCGGTAGCATCTCTCTGTGTTCAGCTTCAAATGACGGTTCTCAGTACTGTTCCCCGAAAAGAGCATCGTCTTCCTTCCAAAGATTCCTATTTGAGCTGCCTGGTGAGAGTAATCCGACTACTGAAAAACAAAAATTACTCTCCTTCCAAAGTGACTCTCACAATCAATTTAATTAATTAGCCTATCAATTTGATATCATTGACATGTCACCTGGCCGGTATAGGCGATGGCTAGGGCAACATGGATATGATTCTTCACTTGGTATTTTTTTCGTTGCGCAGATATCTTTTGACGATACATCAGTCGTCCACTTATACTGGGAGAGGCAATCATCGTAATAAAATCTGATGAGTTACGGAATTTATAAAGAGATACGAGAAAACGCGTGTATTGTTCGATTTCTTCTACCTTCGAAAACAACTCATATAAATGGGATGATTTTACTCTTCACGTGAGAAATTGGAGGTGTACGGTCAACAACATCGTTGCCACGGATTGGGTAAAATAGATTTCTTAAATTGGTGGGTCTATGTCGGGGTGGAATTGTTTAAAACTACTGTATATACATCCAAGCTGCAGCTGCTTGTTTCGGAGTGCAGCGCGGCTACCTGCAAGGTCGGTCACAAGAAGGCGGTAACCGGAAGTAACGGATTAGCTCAGGCTTTGACGTGTACAAAGAATGCTCCTACCTGTCTGATGTGTGTGTGTGTGTGTGTGTGTGTTATATAAGAGAAGATTCAAAATCATGGACATTTCCGCTGGAACTGTTGATAACACCTGAATTCCTACCATTCCAATCATCCTTGGATGCCCTCCATGGTGCACTCTAGCATACATGCACAGCAGCTGTGGCCGCGGCGGTAATTTTCACCAACCTCTTTAAATAGCGCTGATGGTGTACATGGGGATGGGCACGCTGCATATGGACCCTGGTACATGAGCGCATGGCATGAGCGAATGTTTTCAACTGTCTGCAACATCTAGTAATGAGAACTACTGCTGTGGACTAGATCGTGACTTAAGTGTGTTGTGTTTAGTGCTTCTCAGTACATTGCAGTGGACTCCGTCTTGCAGTGTTATTTGCTGTTTTCACTATCCTGTCACGCACTCGGCTTTCCTCCTTCCAAATGTAGCAGAGAGAACCAATTTAGGAATTTTATTGCCCTTAAAAAAAGATTCCCGATTAATGGCGATCTCTGACATCTAACCTCTTATTGCCACAGACTGGATCATGGTTTAAGTGTGTCGTGTTTAGTGCTTCTCAATACATCGCAGTGGGCTCTGCCTTGCAGTGGTATTTGCTGTTGTCTCTGTTGTATCCCGCTCCTTCTATCCTGCCTTGGAATGTAGTGAAGAGAACAAACTTAGGAGTTCTACAGTACTTTTAAAAACAAAGTCGTGACGTCAAATTGCTGATTGATCAATTTATTGTTAGTTTATTGCATGCACGCCTGTGTTCGGGTATGGGTCTCTCTCCCAACCAGTGTGGATGGGGGTTATGCTGTAGACGACGAACAGTGTGCCTCGCGATCGCTAGTTTATGTGATAAGTAGAATTTTTTTCATCAGATATGTTTACTGGAACATTGTGGTGGAGAATGGTGTTTGCACATTGTAACGTTGGTGCGTACAAGACCTCCGATATTTTTAGCGCTACGACCTATTTGTTGTGGAAATTTGATTACCTGATTTGCATAATGTTTGTATGTGACACTCAAACGTAGGAAATATGTTTTATTGCGAAGAAAGATTTTCGTAAGGTGGAGGTAACCGTTTTAAGCGATATATTTGACTGCTGTAAATTGTTAAACAATTAATTTGAAAGGGTAGTGCAAATGGTTTATCTCACTGTATTTTTGATATCAAAATTGTATCAGCTCTCCCTTTGTTTGCAGTATTTGGCAATAGGAACATTAACGAGAGACACAAAACTCCGTCTGCATGTTTCGGGACATTGGTTCACACAGATAATTATAGAGTGGCCTCTTGAGAACGACAGAGACAGGAAGTGAGTCTGTGATTTCCCTATCAACAGAATGCCTCCATTTGATGCTTTGTTTGGGGGCCACAAGATCAAAGAATGGCGATATGTGGTCTGTGGTCGGTGGTATTTTGTAAGTTGATCTGTCATTAGGACATTGGGAGATTTTTTGACCTTTTTCGGTACCCTGACGATAAACACACACATGGGAGACCCCAAATGATGGCTACTATACTGCATTTCGTTCCATTCATGATCTGTAGACCACTTTCTTACGGTTTAACTGTCAGTGCTATATGACCACTGTATGTTTCTCGATCTGTACAAAGTAGTCCGCTGCTGAGACTCTTATAAGTTGTCCTTGCGGAAAATAAATAATAAGAGCCTTAACGTCCCTGGCTCTGGCAGAAAATGTAAGTTAAGTATTCTCAGCGTTTCCAAGCACGATCAGAATAAAAAAAATCGTCACATTTGTTTAAATATTCCATACTGTGATCTATTTCCTGACAAATTCTTTAAATATACTATATTCCATAGACCATCTTATATCCTGTAAATTGTTTAAATAAACAGTATTCCACACACCACAGTCAATTTCCCAGCAAATTCTTTACCTAAATAAACTACATTCCAAACAACAACTTGTATTTTGTAAATTGTTTAAATAAATAATTTTCCATGCACTGTCTTAATTGTTTAAACAATATTCCATACACTGAAATCGGTTTTCTGATGAATTCTTTAACAGAATAAATAATCCAATAAATTGTTAAGATAAACAATATTCCACAGATTGTCTAAATTGTTTAAACAATATTCCATACACTGCAAAAGATTTCTCTCCAAATGACCGATCAGCTTAGTCTTTTCCTCTCCAATTTCTGGAAGGGGGAGGGGAGGGGGAGGACTGGAAGGTTTCCACGAGGGTGGATTTCATTAATTGATCGATTTAATCAATTATCCAATCAAATTGATATCAAAAGTGTGCTTGTATTGATGAGGGGAGTTCCCTGAGGGATGGGGGAGGAAGAAGTGGATGGCAGGATCAGGAGGAGAGGGAGGGCTGGAGGAACAATAGCTTAAGGACCTGTCAATCAAAAGGAAGGATAATCCCTAGGGGGTCATGACCTGTCAATCAAAAGGATAGATTATCCCCAAGGGGTTTTCATCCTCTTAGCAGAACAATAGGTTAAGGAACTGCCAATCACAGAAGAAGAAAAGGTATGTCCCTGAATGTAAACTTGCATTTGACGTTTTTTTTTTTTTTTTTTTTTTTTGAGTGAAATCTTATGGAACTTAACTGCTAAGGTCATCAGTCTCTAAGCTTACACACAACGTAACCTAAATTATCCTAAGGACAAACACACACACCGATGCCCGAGGGAGGACTCGAACCTCCGCTGGGACCAGCCGCACAGTCCATGACTACAGCGCCTTAGACCGCTTGGCTAATCCTGCGCGGCGCACTTGATGTAGGAAACCCACACTAACAAAGTGCCCTGAAATTGGTGTTACCCCATTACTAAGAGTTACTAGCGATCTTGGCAAACTCGATTCTTTAAGACATATTTATGTGTCAGAATGCTTCTTTTGATCATATATATAGGTATATATTAGAAATCATTTCAAGTGTGGAACTAATGCTTGTACAGCAGAAGTGCAGCATTTTCATTGTGAATGACTATAAAATTGGTGAGTTATTTAAACGATCTGCGGAGCATATAAGCGTGACTAGGCCTGCAACCAGGCAGCCAGAACTGGGGTGGCAGTTAGCAGCACGTGCTTTATGCCTCCAGACGACTGACTGTGCAATGAAATGTAGCACTGAGTGTCTAGATCAAGTGTTAAATGAAAGAGCGAAATATTGCGTTTTACATTATTCTGAAACCGTTAATTTCAAATAATTCAAGTACTCTAATCTTGTTCTCTCTGTTGCATCAGACTTCGTATTAAAAAAAAAAAAAAACAAGCAGGTTGTGTATAATTACTACAATTAGTAGTTATCTCAGTGAGATAGCCGCAATGGCGGCTAGACAGATTGCGTCCAGACCGGATAATTCTAGTCGAGAGAAAAAGATAGCGACACTGCCAAAGTATAAGCTGTTGAAATACAGATATATCGTGTCAGCGAAGTGAATAAGCACAATGAAATGTGTCTATTTGATTGTACTTTTTATTCTCCAGAATGATAACTTACATAGTTACATACATCTGCACAGATAGAGGTTAGGAGCAGGACAGATAACGAACGAAATGACAAATAAGAAAAGATATATCCAGAGTTATCAACATTCTAAACTCACACTATACAAGTCTCATTTTAACCCAAAGGAGAAGCTTAACTGTCCACGTAAAAACAAGACACAAAACAAAAATTGTGTCTCTACAAACAGCAGCAAGAGGAATCTTACACTTTCTTAATCGTGAATTCATATCGCTATGCCACATGCTCTTCCTTATTTGTCTCAAGTTACGAGTTATTATTCACGGTTGTCACTCCAGTTTTCACAGCTATTCTCTTGGAGTAAAAGTTTATCTGCCAGAGATTTTTCTGTAAAGTTTCTTGAAAATAGTGGAGGATAAATAAATCCTGTTCTCTATTTACTTCTCTGTCTAGTAGAAGTCACCACAAAATGATACACCAAGTTACAGGGTTGGACAAAAAATGGAAACCTGGTGATAAATTCACGCTTGAACATAAATGTAGAAGCTAGCCAAGCGCGCAGATTTCGCTGTTGTTCTCACCACGAAAGGCACTTGTGCAATATCTTCAGCTTATTGCTTTAGTCGCGGTCACAACAGTATTCTGTGTAGTTGTAAGTGCATTATGTTAGAGCTAAGTTAATTCGAACGCGAGGAAATTGTCGGTATCTTATTGTGGGTGCTTCTGTCAACAAGGTAACCAAAGTGTTGGATATTTCAGGAGACGCCAGATCTAAGATTTATGCCACGTAGAAAAAATGTCACCCACTACCAGACAACACGGACGAAAGTGTGCTTTGAGTGGCGAACGGTCATTGAAGAGGCTTGTGACGAAAAATAAGAGGACAACAACTGCAAGAGTCACTGAATGTCGCACACATGAACCTTGTCAGCACCGAGACAGCTTGAAGGGAGCTCCATAAATAGATAATTGCACGTCGAGTTGGAATTCCAAAACCACTAATCAGCGACAGAAATGGCCGCAACAGGAAAACGTGGCTCCACAGCCATTAAATCCGGACTATGGAGCAGTTGGTCAGATGAGTCTTCTTTGTTTCCAGGTGCCGAAACCATAAAACCTGGACTACACATCAATGGAAGAAAGTCATTTGGGGTCGGATGAGTCTTGACTGTTTCCTACTTCTGCCGGAGTTCACTGCCCAAGAGCGAAACACGACTAGGAGGGGGTGGAAGGGGGCAGCATTCGATTCGGCCATGAATTGGTTAGCCATATAGTGGTATTCTCTGAACCTCATTGTTACACTGCAAGCTCACATTATTTCCAAGGATTACGTGAGCATTTTGCAGTTCAGATCCATCCGACAATGCAATGTTTGTTCTCCGGATGTGATGCTGTGTTGTAACACGACAGTGACCATCTTCACACAGCATGCATCGTCGAGGACTGGTTTTGTGAGCATGAGGATGGACAGTCGCATCTTCCCCCGCCATCGCGGTCACGCGATCTGAATTAATGAGCCTGTGTGGTCCGCTTTGGAGGGAAGGGTGCTTGATCGTCCCATAAAAGTTCGGCTATCTAAGATGGTCTAAATTTTTCGACTAAAATTTCGGAGATATGAAAAAAGGTACATTTACTTTATCATACACTACAGATAGTAAAACATTTTTATTCACATTACATTAGTAGTGAGAAAGAAATTATGAACATGTTTTTCAGAGATGGCTACCAGGCACGTTTCGAGATATAATCGCAGCATCCGGCAAAGTTGCCAATACAAAAACATTTAACATGAGCACATGTATATCTTCAAACAGCCGTATTCTGTCTAGGTATGTGCTGCTTCTTGATCTGTTCATTTGAAATGGTTGTCCTCTTGTACCGTAAACTTTCATCCATTCCTACTGCTAGCTAGATGTTGTTGTCCAATCTTTACAAACTTGTAAAAAATACTTCCAACGCGTTCTTTATTAATGATCGCTGTACAGCAGAAGCAATATAGCGGTCAAAATAAACCTTGGTTCGACTTCATTATCAATGTGTCGATCCCAGTCTTATCTCTCTCTTTTTAATATCTTCTGAGCACCTTGACGAAGGATCTTTGATATTAGTAGACCAATTATATTACAATAAGAGGAAATATAACTATTTATGTTGTTAATGACAACGTTAAATTATTCTAAATACACGAAGATGTGCTATGAAACATACAGATTCATACACACTGTTGATCAATACGAATTTTCGGATTTAATGCTACTGAGTTAAAGTTGCTATCAATTAGTTCAGGCTTTCATTTTTCCCCTTTTGGTCATGTATGTGTATTTCTATTTCCTCCAATATGCCTGTTTTTCAGCTCTCCTCTGAGGCATGTAGTACTTGAAGGTCGATATTTATTGAAACAATACGCCGTATTTAATATCTTTCGCTGACTTGTTGCAAATGTTAAGTATGGCTTTAAATTAATTTCAAGGAATACTATTTCTTATTCACAAATTAATAATGTGAAACATTTCAAGGCTACGTTAAATTATTTGTACCTCAAGAACTGGTTGGATAAGTCTGTTCAAATGTCGGAGTACGTCAATGACGTACTACATCCTAGCGCTATATCCCTTGTCGTATTCTGCAGACTTTATGCTTGTGCTTACCACAGAACGTTTTATCTGACTTGATCCTCCGTATAGTGGATGAACGTTAATACGTCTCAGTTCTAACATCAGGGACAAAATGGGTTCGTGTCTCACTGCCGAATGTGAGACAGAGATCAAAGGAGTGATTTCTTTTAACCACGATAAAAATATTAGTAGGAAGTCTGACGGTAGAATAAAGAGTGCTTGATAGGAATTGGATCAGTTTAGTAAGTATTAACTACGTGTATATGTAGAACATAAAACGTTTATTGATTAGGAAACCGTACAGAACTGGGAAAGCGCCTAGCTTTTACCGCCTTTTCAAATCTTTGGACGCAAGCGCGTTGAGTTGTAGCTTGTCCCAGCTGCCATATGAAATAATACAGGATTCACGATCTGCAGCGTCAAACCTAATAGCATATAGTGTAGAAATTCATCCAATACCTAGCCATAGAAACTCAACTTCTCGCCGTCCACCGCTGTGCAATAGTTACAAGTAAAAGTCGTTGCTCCAAATAGAATAGCCTGATGTCTACACATCTTCCTAAATTTGACGATGTCCGTAGACTAGAATCTTCTCCTTGCAGTAACTCAGCTCGACTGACTGAGACCAGAATTCCGACAACCATAATCTTTGTAAGCAATACTGACACCATTCACCCTCTTGCAGTTTGAGGCAGGTCCTTTTGTTCCCCTCAGATGACCTAGACTCTCCACCCTGCAAGTGTAACCAACATTTTAATAATTTCCTAAAAGCTGGAAACTGCTTTCCTCGACTGTCTTGTGAGCATTTCTCTGTGAAATACAGCCGCCTGCTATGTGATTGTTCCCTCTCTCGCTGTCATCGTCACGCTTGTGTGGTAGCCCTGATTCAGGAACCCACTTCGTACCTGCGTGAGTAATCACTACTGGTAGCCACCTGATGTTAGCTGAGTTATGAATCGAAATAAATTCAGATGCGTTAAGGTTTTAAGTGATATTTACCTAGAAAGGGTATCACAGGAGGAATGCTCAATATTCAGGGATATGACAGGAACGTATTTTTGAATTAAAAAGCTTCGTATTAGCTTACGCCCTATTCCGAACAATCAGCCTATTGACTGGTTTGAAGCGACCAGCCACAAATTCCTCTCCTTTGCCAACGTTTTCAACTCAGAGTAGCAATTGCAAACGACGCCCCCAATTATTTATTGGATATATTGCAATCTCTATCGTTCTCTACAATTTTTGCCCTCTACAGCTCCCTCTAGTACCGTGGAAATTATTCCTTGATATCTTACCATATGTCTTACCATCCTGTCCCTCCTTCTTTTCAGTGTCTTCCATATAATCCATTCCTCGCCATTACTGCGACGAACCTCCTTATTCTTTATCTTATCAGTCCACCTATCTTTTAGCTTTCTTCTGTAGTACCACATCTCAAATATGTCGATTCTACTCTGTTCCGGTTTCAAACAGTCTATGTTTCATTACCATACAACGCTGTGCTCAAAAGGTACAGTCTCATAAATTTCTCCCTCAGACTGAGATGTTTGATACAAGTAAGTTTCTCGTAACCAGGAATGTCATTTTTGCAGTGCTAGTTCGTTTTTTATGTCCTCCTTTCACCATCCACCATAGATTATTTTGGAGCCTAGGTAACTGTATTCCTTAACTTACTCTGCTTTATGATTTGATGTTCAGTTTCTCTCCGTTCTCATTACTGCTACTTCTCATTACTTTCGTCTTCCTTCGGTTTACTCCCAGCACATCATCTGTACCCATTAGACCGTTCATCCTATTCACCAGATCCTGTAATTCTTCTCCACTTTCGCTGAAGACAGCAATGTCATCAGGGAATGTTATCATCGATACCCTTTCATCTTGAATGTTGATCACACTCTTAAATCTTTCTTTTAATTCTCTCACTGCTAGTTCAACGTAGAGATTGAACATTACGGGCGAAAGAATATATCTCTGTCTTCCACCATTTTTTATCCGAGCACTTGGTTCTTGGTCTTTCACTCCTATTGTTCCCCCTTTGTTCTTGTACGTATTATACATTATCAGTCTTTCCCTGTAGCTTATCCCTATTTGTCTCAGAATTTCGAACATCTTATACTATTTTACGTTGTCGAAGACTTTTTCCAGGTCGACAAAAACCTATGAAGGTGTCTTGATTTTTCGTCAGTCCTGCTTCCATTACCAAACACAATATGAGAACTGCTCCTCTTGTGCCTTTACTTACCTTTTCTCATCTAACAGATGATCAATTTTGTTTCCTATTCTTCTTTCTGCAACTTGGATGCGTGAACTGTTCAGCTGATTGTGCGATATTTCGCGCTTGTCGGCTCTTGCTGTCTTCGAAACTATGTGAATGATATTCTTTTCCGAAATACAGATGGTATATTGCCAGTCTCATACATTCTGTACGCCAGTGTGAATAGTCGTTTATTGCCATAGTTTGTTATAAGGGCGTATTGACATAGTCGTAAGGCCATCAAGCTAATTAAGGTACTAATTGTGAAGTTCACTTTTTTGAGTAAGGCTAGAGTGACCGCTGTTTGCGTCTTATTTATAATGCTTTGGATTACTGACTGGTCATATAAAGAAACGTTAGCTATGTTACTGTTTGATGGTGAATGCTCGTTTGTGTCCATTCTGTATTGAAAGAATACAGTGTTCAAAATTTACTGCGACCTGATTATCTATCATTAATACTTTTCCGGTTTATTTCAAATTGGTTCAAATGGCTCTGAGCACTAGGGGACTTAACATCTGAGGTCATCAGTCCCCTAGAACTTAGAACTACTTAAACCTAACTAACTTAAGGACATCACACACATCCATGCCCAAGGCAGGATTCGAACCTGTGACCGTAGCGGTCTCGCGGTTCCAGACTGAAGCGCCTAGAACCGCTCGGCCACTCCGGCCCTTCGGTTTATTTCAATGCTAATGCATAACGCAAAGCACTATAATAAATATGGAGTCAGAACTTGTTCAGGTTTTCGTATGAAATTTTATGCTAAAGCTTAAGCAGTGTGTTGCTCTTTGCCTTTCTCCTAAGTCATCGAATAGTGGTGGTGTTTATTGCAGTGTGCCGGCCGGTGTGGCCGAGCGGTTCTAGGCGCTACAGTCTGAAAACGCGCGACCGCTACGGTCGCAGGTTCGAATCGTGCCTCGGGCATGTGTGTGTGATGTCCTCATGTTAGTTAGGTTTAAGTAGTTCTAAGTTCTAGGGGACTGATGACCTCAGAAGTTAAGTCCCATAGTTCTCAGAGTCATTTGAACCATTGTTTTGCATTGCAGTGTGACTTAGTCACTTATTCAGTTGTCTGTTACAGAGCAAGACAGTTCCGCTGTCTCTGCGTCTCGCTCCTTCTACAGCGGATGGCGTGCGTGCCAGCGTTGCCACCCATGCTGCATCAGTACTGGTGGTACGGTCCTGGCTTCCAGCACCTGGATCAAGGAATGTACTTCGGGCGTCTGGATAGGGGCTGCAGCCGGCCAACGGATGATGCGCTTTAGAAAAGAAAAGAAACTTAAAAAAAAATAAGGAAAAGTTTTAAAATAAAAGTTTGTCAGCCCTGAACATCTTTTCATCGTAAACTCTGAACTCTCCACTTCCACTTTCCCACGCTCTCTGCATGTGTCACTGTTTGTGGCAGCCGCCTCTCAGGTCTGCAAGCCAACATTGAATTGTTGGACGGTAGTTTCCACACCTGGACTCAGGTGTTCAAAATCAGTAAAATTCTGCGTATTTGAAAGTTACTTGGTGCGCAGAAATCGAGTATGCTATGTCACACTGCGAATGGAAGGCCACTACCGATAGTAAACATGGTGCGACTGTATCTTGGCATTTAGCGACTCTCTCGACCTATTATCAAAGGATTGAGTACTGACGTGCTCCTAGAATGCGATTTTGAGCACATCGGGATGCATATTAACTTACGCCAAAAAAGTCATTATGTTCAAATTTAGGCCGGGGAGTAGTTTTTGTGCAGGTACCGTCACATGCCGGGTGTTGCGCTCTGCAGAGATAGAGGTATCACCTTTTGATATGTCTCGTTTCAGTAGATAACGGGACGTGCCTAGTTTGTCTTGGAATGGTACACAAAAGTACACATCGATATGCTAGGGGTCGCTGGCAAAGTCCGATGTAAGATCTTGCTGACGGAACAGGTGCCAGTTCGGCAGTCGCCCTGCAGCTTATGACCATCGATGATAAGATAATTAAGAAAGTTTGATCAGCTTTTGGCTGATAGCGTAATTCGTCGCTCTAGCCCTACGCAGTGCCGATCTTTTGGTTCCCAAACTCGGTGGGGAATGTTACGACCAGTTGTACGTTATAAGGCACTGTGGCTACTTCTCACAGAGAAGTCTAAAGTACTTAAATATTTCTGTACAAGTTGCAACATCTTTGAATATAACGAAGTCCGTTTGGGCTGGCAGCTGTACTATCACACCTATTACTCTGTACTGGGTGATTTAAATTTTAAATGTGTCCAGAACTACCTGGACAACGTAGTTTTTCACAGCAAAATCTACATTGAGAACGTGGATCATAGAGGCCAAATCATTTGGAAACTAGCCGCGTGTTTATCATCATGGAAACCGTAACTAATATACAAGTTAGGGAGGCAGAATCAGTATGTTATGCAAATCACATCCAAATGGGTTTATAATGAATCTGCACAAGGTATGTAACGCAGTGTTATAATGGCTAGCATCTCATATAACTTACTCATTAAATTAATTAATCGCACTTCCCTTCCAGAAATAATTACGGGAAAGGATTCTGGTCAGTGTGACTGTGTAACACATAAGTGCTCTCGTAAAAATTTGTAATTACATTTATCTACTTTAAATGGATCACAAAATTGATCATGAATTTGTCCAAGGAACATCAGTGGTATTGACATAAACCAAACATGTAAATAGTCCTCACTTGATAGAGATGTTGGCAAGACCCTAATACAAACGACACTGCGTGAAATGTAGTGTGCTTCTGTACTACGAGAAGCGAGAGCAAAGACAACAGGTGAAAAATATAATATCGATAAACAAGTAGGAAATCGGATGGAGTACCACGATATCATCTAAGGCGAAAAAAGCGTTTCTACAGATGCCACTGCTGAGAAACCTCGAATTTTGGGCGGTTGAAAAACCACCTGAAACCCTGCAGGCCGGAGCTGCGTTATTAGCGTCAGAACGGCGCAACACGGCGAACTCATGGCGGCAGCTACTCGTGGTGGCACCTCTGCATGCAGACACACCGAAGTGCCAGCACGGAAAAAAAAAAAATGAAGTGTTTTGTTCGTGGTCGGACAAGTGAAACTGCGAATGGAATTACTCTGCAGCAAGGGCGGCAAACCACATGACCGACAGATATCATCTTCGTATAAATAAGGCTTACCGGCCAACGATCTTCTTCAGTACGGACGCACTCACATTGCTCAAACGCTTGCGGGAATCAGTAAATAGTGGGCAGGGGCACTACAAATGTAGTGTGTGGACAGCAAAGTTGGAAATGTGGGTCTCACGGGGAGCGTACCACAGATAAGTCCCTGCAGTAGCACTGTCCGCTGTATCCTCGATGGCTCAATCGGATAGAGCGACTGCCATGTAACCAGGAGATCCCGGGTCCGAGTAGCGGTCGAGACACACATTTTGTTGTGTCCGGTTCACTTCTCGTGCTGACTCACTTTGTAGTGGATGTGAGACAGCGTTGTACACAATGGTTCCACATTCAAATCGAGAACATGTCGACATGATGCTTATTTACAGAAAGGCAAATGGCAACGGGCGGTGGACAGCAAGGTTGTATCAGAAGACCTATCCCTGCCGACAACAATTACAGCATTCAATGTCTACAACAGTGTTTCGCCTTTTATCTGAGACAGGATAGTTTCAGGAAGCAGGAAGTCATCAAGGACGTACCCGAAATGTTCGGACACCAGACTAGGAGGAAAATGTGATTAACACTGTGGAAGGCGACCGCCGTTTCAGTACCAGGCAGTTGGCCCGCCAGTACAGGGTAAGCCAGATGACCGTGAGGAACATTCTCCATGACAACTGTTACTACCCTTATACTTACAGCATGTGCGGTGATTACTAGTGACAGAGTTTCCACATCTAGAGCAGTTTTGTCACTGGTTTCTTCACAAGGTAACTACGATTCCAGGATTTGTCATCCATCCTATTCACAGATGAAGCCATCTTTATGCGGAATGGTATCTTTCACAACAGTCATCTGTACGGTAGTATGCAGAACCCCCATGCTGGTGGTGGTGGTGGTGGTGGTGGTGGTGGTGGTGGTGGTGGTAGTGGTGATGGCGGTGGTGGTGGTGGTGGTGGTGGGGGTGGTAAGTTCCAGCAAAGTGCTGAGGTCATCGGTCCCTAGGCTTACACACTACTTAATCTATTTTAAACTAACTTTCGCTAAGGACAAAACACACACACACACACACACACACACACACACGACCGAGGGAAGACTCGAACCTCCGACATGGGGAGCTGTGCGAACCGTGGCAAGGCACCCAGAGACCGTGAGGCTACAACGCGCGGTCCCCCCCCCCCCCCCCTGTGGTATGGTGACAGCGTATCATCAGCATTGGTACATCCTGAATGTGTGGGCCAGTATGATTGGCGACTGTATTTTGGGACCAGTCTTCCTTCCATGTCGCCTAACAGGCCGGAACTATCGGCGTTTCCGACAGGTGACAATACTTATTCTGCTGGAAGAAGTGTCATTGATGATTCGAATGGTTACATGGCTGCTACGTAATGGTGCCCCAGCCCGCTTCGCCGTTAACGTCCGGATGCGTCTCAATCGTGTCTGCCCTGGTCGATGGATCAGACGAGGGGATCCAGTTGCATGGCCTGCTCGTTCACTGGATCTCAACCCATGCGATTTCTGGTTAAAGGGCATCCCAAAAGTATCGTGCATGCAGAGCCCGTTGCAAATGTGCAGACACTGGATCAGCGTATTCTTGCTGCCTTTGACACTGTTCAGATGCAGCCCAGCCGATGAGAACGTGTCAGACAGAACATGCTACGGCATGTACACACATGTGTTGGGGCACATGGAAACCATTTTCAACACATACTGTAATTGCAGCTGCGTTGTACAGTGAGTATTAGACAGCGGCCTCTGTTACAAAGTATCACTGAATAAATGGACTTTAGCATGAAAACCATGCATTTTGAGACATAAGTCCATTAGACTTTTTTTTTCCTCATAGACCAAACATTATTGAAATCAGCTTTCGCAATACAGGGCGGATCAGGATAAGTTTGTGGAAAAGGGCCAAGATCAATTACTGTTAGTTACACAAGAACACACAACTTTATCGCTCCAAAACACAATGCACAGTTTTCTCCTTAAAACAACAAGGGCCCTAGTAACTTCTCAATAATAAAGTTTAAATAATTCCTTTTACAAGACAAGGATTTAGACAAATGGTTGAAGGCCTTACTTAAGTAAAATTAAAATATCTTTTCGGCTAAAGGCCCAAGTAATACTACAGATCAGCAAAGAAAATTCTTTAAAAGGCAAGCATTTACAAATTTCGGCTGAAAGCCATATTAAGAAAAAATTTAAATTATTTCCTCGACTGAAAGCCCAAAAATATTTCAACATAATAAAAGGCAACCTTTAAAGACAAGCATTTACACAGTACAACAGAAAACCATCTTCACAGCTGACGGCCCAAACAATTATTCAAAATAATTAAAGACAAGCCTTAAGATAAGCATTTGCACAGTATGATTATAAGCCATTTTAAGAACTCAAGATAATTAGAGAGAAATCTCAGAGGCAGGAATTTCCACAGTACAGCTGAAAGCAGCATATTTTAAAACAAACGCAGCTGAAGGCCTAAACACAGAGCAAACAAGAAATTTAAGTACAACACGGCTGAAGATCTAATTTCAATCATTAAAACAGCATTAATACACTAGAGAAGGCAAAGCACAGTACTTACAAAATTACAAAAGAGGAAAGCAATTAAAACAGTAACAAGTGGTGTTCCGAAAATACTCCAGGATCGGCTGAGAAGGTCCCTTATGGGTGTAGTGAAGTGGGACAGTTAGCCCAGGCCTAAGGTCATATAACAGAAGGCAGCACAACCTGGGGCAGTTCATGACCGACCGACAATCTGACCGATTTCCAACCATCAGATCCAACTGCACAAATAACAGTAAATATTTGCTGATGATGAGTAAACCAAAATACCCATACTTCGGAAAAGGCCTCACCAAGATCAAGGCATCACATACCACTCAAGACAAGTTTAAAAGAATACAGAAAACACAAGTCACAACTGTCAAATCACTACGAAAGAAGGCTGTGGGTTCTAGGTAACAACACACACCACTTGTTAGCACAAACGTCAATAGCTGAGGAAAGAACAATCCACCAAAACGAAGAAATCGTAATCGTCTAGTTTTAAGAACAGGCAACTAATTACTTGAGGATCCTGCTTCAGAGGAAAGTGAAAAGTCGCTCACATAGCTAGTGCCTCCAAATGCAACAGTGCATGCCCGCCACCAAAAGCCCTGGCCTGGCTTTGTGCTGTGGAGACTATGTCGCTGCTCAGTTCCAACGAACCAACAAGGTCCAACCACATCCCGACTCGGAAAATGGTGTTAATGGCCTGTTTTTTTTTTGTTGTTGTTGTGCTTCTGAAAGGCCCACACTAATGGCTTTTTTCCAGGTGACTGTCATACAGTTGGGCGCCTACAGCACATTACGTCAAGGTGACTTACCTTCCTTAGCGAAATATTTACGACAGCAGTTTCTGCTACAGTGACAGTCTCATATATAATAAAAAAAAATTCACAGGTCTAAAAATTGCAGTAGAAATGTGTAGAAACGAAATCTCATGAATAACAGTGTTGTGATACATTCACGCATGTACACACATTTCATAACTCTTACAATACGATTCTTGGTTTCCAACATCCTTTTCACAAATCAGAGTCTCTAACCACTACTCATTATTCCTTACCTTATTACACATATACATATTCGTCGACACTTCTTCAATATTTCATCATAATAAATATGTAGGATAATCAAATTCCTCATATAGCATCATCTCATTGATCATAAACAAGCCTCAACAGCATAATACACATCGTCGTCGTAATAATATAATCATAACACATCAATCAAATCTCAAAATCGTCATAGCTTCCTCCAATAATCACAAAACCTTTAAAAATTCTCTCTGTTCGCTTCAATAGAGTCATCTACCTCACACATACTTCAGAAATCATGATCCCTTACCAAATACATAATTCAAAGCTCTCATAGTATCACAATGGTTCCAAAAAATTATGAACAGTTCACAAAGTACAGACAAAATACAACTTCCTAAGTGTGAATCAATTTAACTGTGTAATTACGTAAATATGTGTCACTGAGAAAGTAAAAAAAAATGTTTATCTCTCTTAAATGATCAGACAGCTGTGCAATTCTGTGTTAGAGAATGTGATACCAATGTGTAAAGTTGTATAAGCAAATACCAAATTATCTAAGGCTCCTAACGCTTGCCACACGCTTAGTATACGAGTCAGGCGTGTACCCCCTGAGGATTAATGTAATTATACCCTCAGGTGTTACAGATTACGGCAATGGAATGAAATGTATCGCTGAAAACCTTCTTTGTATGTTTGTAATTCAAAAATCTTTCAAAAAAATGTTCCAAATACAAAAATCAATCACTAAAATACGTGTACTGTAGCGCTAAACAGTGCGTGTTGTTGTGAGACAGTCTGAGTCATTACGTAACGGTAAAAATGTGCCAAGTGTCGCAATTATCGTTATCCGTAGACAAAGTCCTGTAGAAGTCAATGTACTTACCTCACAATAAACAAAAATGAAATGCTACACGTATAGACATAGTAGTTATTACGTACATTACCGTGACCACGAAAGTACTGTACTGTGAAGCATTGTTGTGTAACGAAAAATACCTATCTCATTGTAGCTATACCACAAGAGTTACTACTAAAGCATGTTTTACTTTCCAGAATAATACAGAAACACTGTGCAGATATAAAACAGATACAGCGCAAAAGCAACAATGTAAATTGTGTCACTCATTAGTAGCGTCGTAATATAATCGTGTAGCTCTCAAACAAACCAAATACTAAGTCATTTGTAATCTCACAGGAAGTACGTTAAATCCAAAATGTATTTTCAAGTAAACCAAAATGTTACATTAAAATCTCATTAGCAGTCTATGTTCGAAATATGTAAGCCTTATAGTCGTTACGTAATCGTGCAACTAACAGGCAAGAATGTACACACAATAACACTGTGTCATCTGTTCACTATCAAAATGCATTCGTAATTACTGTTTAAATAAGTTCCCTTTGTTCTTGACCGGATAGTTAACTTTAAAACATTGTTACATGTTAGCAGTTTCTAAGTGTGACAAAGTGTACTACTAACGTGAAGTGAGAAATCTTATGGCAAAGACTCAGTTAAAAGCAGATTATCTCTCTATAAATGGTTTTACATGTGAAATGTGGTATAATCCTTTACTCTTCCTAGTATGCAGAGTTTCAACTTCAACGCAATTACCATGCGGTATACATCGGTAACGAATACTGAAATTTTTCTCTTAGGTTAGCTTCTATGTTATTTTTCTCAAGCCCAGGCGGCGTAACTGGCCGCCTGCGGTGCAGGTCATTGTCTGTTGCCTCTTTGTTGTCGCCTGTCATTACTGGGATTTGGAGACCTAACTTCTACAAATTCGACTTGTCGAGGGGGCCCTGCCCTGTTTGAATCACGCCAATTTTGGTTAAATTCTGGTTTGTTGTTAAGATTATATCGTCTGTCGTCATGTCTGTAATTTCTTTCTTGTCGGTCACATGGTGGAGAATTTGCGTCTGAAATTATTCTGTGTCCCTTGATAATAATAGTTCTGGTTCCCATATTGTCTGTTTCTATGGTTGTCTCTGTCATAGTCATTAGTGCTGAGAGGTGATCTTTCCCTGTCATTATTATTAATCTGCCAACGGTTGTCATATGGGTGGTGCCTGTTTTGGTCACGATTTTTGTTGTAAGAATATCCTTGTCGTGTCCAGTTACTATTTCTCTCGTCATGGAATTGTGATGGATGTGACCTATAATTGTTGTTTTCCTGGTTTCGCGTCCTGCGATTTTCAGTCAATTTCCAATTCTTGTAAGAGTCCCTGAAAAGCTTCAGTGTCGTCTTTGCAACGTCCTGCCAAAATAATATGTCATAAATGTTCAAGCAATTTGATTAAGAAAATGCGGATGAGTTCTGAGGGGCTGGATGGGTTTGACAGATACTTATTCTTGTGCAACATGTCTTCAAAATATTTGACAAGACACGAGAATTGAGTTGTTCAAAGTGTTTCATCATTATGATGCTATGTTTTACTCAGTCTTGAGTAGCTTGAGACCAGTATGCTGAGAGGAAGGCATGATAAAATTCTCCTTCATTGTGACAATCGCGAATGACCGATCGCATTCTTGCAGCTGGATCATTCTCTAAGTAGCCACACATAAATTCCAATCTGTGCTCTAATGACCAGTTGGGAGGAAAACAATGAGAGAATTGATAAAGTCACGCTTGTGGATGAATGTCGTTGCCAGAATTGTTAAATGTTTTGAATTTACGTTTAGTAATGAACAGCTTATAGTCAAAATCATGTCGGCGATTCGCATATCGGTCATTGTTACGTCTTGTCGGTGGTTTCGTCTCAAAATTCGGTGCATCTTGCCAATTTCTTTCATAGTTTCCGAAGTGCCCTGTGTTATTATTTACTGGATTTTCCGTATTTCTAAGTCCCTCTTCCCGTATTGGAGCGTGAGTCTCCTCTGAAATATGTAATTCTTGTATTACCTGTATCAACTGATTTTGTACTTCCCGGATTTCTCTTTTGTTCTGTGTATTGATTTGATTCTGATATTGTTTAAAATTCTTAATTTGTTCATGCTCTTCTGTGTCAGTGAAGGCTACCGGTCTTGTGTCATTCAGATCATCATCCACCTTGGTAGATAAGTTAGTGAACTGATCTGAAAGTTCGGTTATTTTCTCTGATAATGAAGTGATTTCCTCCGTGTGGTTTTCTGAACCAAGTTTTAGAGCATCTACTGTGTCCTTTAAGTTTCTGCAAGTTGCGTAACCGAATCGGTAGATGCAACTGAGTCAATTTTAGCTTGCAAGGTGTCGCGATTTGCATGAACAACAACTTGCAGTTCATTTATAGCTGCTTCGTGATTCTGTAATGCATTTTCATGGCACAGAATATATGTTGAAAATGCTCACAAATTTGTGTTTTTATGTCATTACAAACTTTCTGAGATTTCGATTCGACGTTATGTATCTCAGTTGTTAAATCTTCACGTCTTTGTTCAAGCGTTTGTTTCATTGAGTCTAACTTTTGAAGCTTTTGGTATGTTTGTTTCTGATTTTGTTCCATTAAGTCTAACTTTTGAAGCTGTTGCCCAATTTGTTTCTGATTTTGTTCCATTCATTGCATGAATTACAGTAACAATGTATTAGTGTCTGCAACATGTTCCTCTGTGCTTTTTGGCAGTGCATTTGCACCTGCAACATTCGCATTTTGAAAAGCAGAGACATTTCTTTGTAGAAAGCATCGCAAATACGACACGCTCATACTTGAAGACATGTAACTACACTTTGGAGCTCGTAATTGCTGATAATTACTGAAATGACATACGGCTAGTGAATGACATTTCATGCTTTGCTTTATATATATACTTGCTCATTTTGTTTAATATCTAGTTTCTAGTTGCACTGCAGCATGGGTTAAAATAAAATTTGATATATGTACTAATATCACTGTTTTCTGTCTACAGATGCATTAAATAATAATTTTATGATCTACTTCCTTAGAAACGGGAGCACAAAGAGACATTTCCCTTCACAGGAATTGCATACATAATTTTTTCAACGACTTGGTAACTTGTTTGGTAGAGTAAGTTATAGTGATGCATCACTCTAGTGTAATATTTTTTCTGTTTGAGTTTTGTCATATTTAGGTATAAGTTATTGCATTTGTTGCTGCTGTTTGACAGGCATTGTCCTAATGAATTTCATGTTGTATTAAGCCAGTTTTACTACTGACTTATTTTTCTTGTTGCTGGACATTGACTCATATTGGTTGTAATGTTGCATTTACCTTTCTAATTTAGATATACTGCTGCTTTCTTTGTCTATTTGTATAATTTTTTATCACTACTGTTTGTGTTAGTTGTTTTGTGCTCCTGCATTGCCTCGTACCTTAGTTTATGCATCTGAGCTCAGTAGATTTAAGTTAGTTTAAGATGGGGTAGGCTATATAAGAGAATTTGTGAGGAACTGGAAGAAATGCATTGAGATGCTGTAAGAAAAAGGTTTGGTCAAAAAAGTAGTGTACAATGGAGAATAATTATTTTGAAAGAGGATATGAACAAAAAAGGAGGGTTTAGGGACAACAGGTTTAGGTAGGATTTTCTTGGAAATAAATGATGAGGTAAGATAATGGAAAATAAATATTGAGGTATGAAATATGTCAACATATAAATACAGAAAGCATGCTTAGTTGGGATTTTTATGTGGGACAAATGTTGAAATAATATCTATAGAATGAAGTTTTGGGTTTGACTGCAGTACCAAATGTTATACTGAAAACAAACCCTGTCCTTTCCTTTTTTATGTGTTCAGCTGATAAGAGCTTTGTTAGAATTTTTCTAATGCAAAGCTACATTCACTATGATGAGGAATACTGTTATCGTCAAATATAATTTGCATTAATGATATGTTATTTAGTTTGTAAAGATGTTTAGACGTTATTTATTCCGTTCTGTTTTAATGCTCATGTGTGAAGTTAACGTTTCGAAAACTATTCTCATTATTTTATTTCTTTACTTATGTCATCGTTCCTGTAATACTGATGTATATGTTTATTTCTATTCTTTTGTAAAGTCTGTATTAATACAAATGTTATCTGTATTGTTATGTTCTTTAATGATGTATTTTGTGCCTTTGTAATTTTATTCTCATGTCATAAATTTGTAATTGTTAGACACCAGTTCTTCAAATTAAGCTTCATTTCACTGCACACCTTTCTGTTGGTCATAGTATATGCACAGTATGTGAGAAGTTAAAAAAAAGGGGGACTGTTTCCGCTCGCACGTGTGTTGATAATTCAGCAAGGAACCTGTTAACAGCACTGCTGGTTCTAAGGACAATTCCAAAACCTTTGTGAGTGCACAGGTGGTGGTTTATGGACTTGCTATATTATCAGCAAGATTCTTCGTTGGGGACTGAGCACCCACACAGTCGCAACAGATGACTGCTGGCCATCTCTACAAGGACTACAGTGGGTCTGCACCTTTGATGACCCACCAATACCATACTCTCTACAAGGACTACAGTGGGTCTGCACCTGTGGTGACCCACCAATATCATTATCTCTACAAGAAATACTGTGGATCTGCTCTGTGGTGACCTTCCTACCAATATTCTTCAAAACTTCGACTGACTCTGAAGTGGGTTTGCTCTGTTGTGGCCCATTACCTGTCGGCATGTCAAGAGTCAGCACTGTCTTTCCGCTGGGAGGACAACACTACTTGTTCAAGACTGAATGGAAATCCACTGCTTCTGTGTGCATTTTCTTTTACTGCTCAGACTTCGTACTACTGTCATGAATTATCAGGACTGTCTTTATGGCCTGTGATAACAATCTTTGCATGTGAGCAACATTATATCAATAAGTGTATGCATTTGATATTTGGTATTGTAATTATGAAAAAAATTTTCTAATCACTATTGGGCATTACCCAAAAAATTTGTAAAATTTTTTGTGGGGAGCGTGGGGGCTATGTAAGTAGGCTGTTTAGGTTTTTATGTTGGTAATGCCACGTAGCGCTCTGTATGAAAATCACTGACTGTGCTGTGTGCATTCTGTGGCTGTTTCAACTCATTGTTGGAATATTCGTTAGTGTAGTGTAGGGCTGTTGGATGTGAACAGCACGTAGAGTTGGGCAGTTGGAGGTGAGCCGCCAGCAGTGGTGGATATGGAGAGAGAGATGCCAGAGTTTTGAGAGGTTACTATAAGCGGACGATCTAGATGTGTGTCTGCCAGAAAAAGGAATTTTGTAAAGATGGTTATCATTAATTGATGGATATATATGATACTTTTGAACAGTATTAAGGTAAATAAATTGTTTGTTCTCTACCAAAATCTTTCAGTTGCTAACTATGCCTATCAGTAGTTAGTGCCTTCAGTAGTTAGAATCTTTTATTTAGCTGGCATTATTGGCGCTCGCTGCATTGCAGTAGTTCGAGTGACGAAGGTTTTTGTGGGGTAAGTGATTCATGAAAGGTATAGGTTATTGTTAGTCAGGGCCATTCTTTTGTAGAAATTACTGAAAGTCAGATTGTGTTACGCTAAAAATATTGTGTGTCAGTTTAGTGATGATCAGAATAAGTAAAGAGAAAACTGTTTGAGTACGTTGAGTTTTCCTCAGCTGTTTGAAAATCACATAACTTAAGAGGTTTACTGGCACGGTAATTTTTAATGTTTTCTAAGGGGATGTTTCAATGTAAATATATTTTCCACAGATTTTCTCGTATTTTAGTATATCATACAGTATTTTGATTTTTCACCTTAACAAAGCCGAAATTGCATTGTTTGTACCTACCAAACAAAAATACGTCCTATTACATCAGGGCCAGATTACGAGCCTCACACTCTGCAGAAGTAACAATATTCCAAAGGGATTACGATTTTTCTTAAAAAATGAAACCCAGCTAGTTTTCGTTATAGTTTAGATTTCGATTATTATTTCATAAACGAATTTAGAAATAAACATAGTAAACAGTTCAGGATTGCGTAATTAATAATATAAATTTTCAATGTACAAATAACATGTAATTTCAAGTATTTCTAAAAAAATTTTAACTGTACATTCAGAACTAGTACTTATTGATTATAACATCGAAATTAAAATATTTTATAAAGCAGTTACTTTCCATAAATTTTAGCTTGAAATATAACATACTGTGTATAAAATTATATGAAAGTTTTCAGAAAAGCAACTGAGATAATACTGAGCTACCCGAAATTCGAAAAAAATGATACTGGTATCGACAGTTACTGTTGAGGAAAAGAAATGCTAGAGGAGGCTGTCCTGTTACAACTTAAATCTAAATTTTTCTGACACTTTGTGGAGCGAGAGGAAATACCAAGGCAGTGGTGTGTATCTATCTACAAAAAAGGAAAGAAGATGCACCCAAATAATTATAGGGGAACTAGTGTTGTTGCTTCTGTCAGCACCACACTGAGGAACAGGTTGGAGAATGAGATTGAGAGAAAGATGTGAGAGGAACAGGAGGCCATTGGGCTATCCTGTGTGGGTCATACTTTCAGTCATAGACAAACAAGTGAGAAGGTGTATTCCAAGGGTCAAGAGGTACACCAAACATTCTGGATTTAGGAAAAGCATACGATTCTGTACCAATCAACGAACTACTGGAAGCGATGGAGTATACAGTTGTAGAGCACAATAGATACTCCTAATTCAAAGAATCTACCAGCAATCGTACGCAGCAGTTAATGTAGTGAGAAACTTGAGTGAGACATTCCAAATATCGAAAGAATTTACAAAGGGCTGCAATATGTCGCCGACTCCGTTTGAAATACGTATCTAGTATATATTGGAATGGGGGAATCAGTCATGCGGAAGTGTGTGATTTATCTTCCAGCTTGGTACTACCTACTCATTATTATTTGCCGATGATCTGGTACTGATAGGACGAAGCAAAGAGTACGTCAAATATATGATAAATAAGTTAATGGAAGCATCTGAACGACTCGGTCTTGGAACAAATATAAGCAAAGCAGAATATCTAGTAGAGGGAGGAGATAGAAGGGATATAGTACTGCCTCAAGGAAGTTTAAATACTTAGGATCGATTATCGATTCCTCGGGAAGCTGTGAAGCAGATGTGGAATCCATGACCCAACACACAAGAGGAGCAATTAAAATGCTAAATATTCTGCGCAGCTGGACCATATGATTCTGTACCATCAACAGACTATGGGAAGCGATGGAATATGTAGGTGTAATTGGAATGGTGAGAAAGAGAGGTCTGTCAGAGGAAGATGAAGACTGCCCTGATCGTGAAAGCTGGCGAGTGGGAATTCGGGGCAACTGCAGGAGAGTGGAGAAGACCTTAAAAGTAAGTAAGTATAAAAACAGCCGACAGGCCAAGAGGGGTTGAGTTTCTAGGACTCAATTGACAGGGACGAGAGACAACAGACCTAGGGTGCGGAGATGATGGAGGACACTTCAGCTCCCTAGACAGGAGGGGAGACTTGAAATCCAGACTGAAGAGAGACTGAGTGCCCTTTCGAGCTGACACCTTTATGGCACGACGCACCATGATCTCTGACTCCGGTAAGAACACTTTGCACCAACAGCTTGATGGGGCTGGATAGGCAGGTCAACTCGTTGGCTTTATGGAAATAATGATCGGTCGCTCTGCCCCAGCAATATTCTTTCCTTAGCTATCATCCTCTTGGCTTTGCAGTTACTGCATACTTGTTGTTGAACTTCGCGACAGGATAATGACGACGGAAAATCGGCGTAATTAAATTGCTACACCCATCCACCTAAGAACTTTGCCAGCAAATGGTGGCTTGGCCAACTGTGTAATACTGGATTCAGCACTGTTTATAATGGATGTTTAATTCCTTCAATATCTAAACTCCCAGTTATGGAATACATTATGAATATATTTTACCCCTTGATATTCCTTTCACAGTTAATGAAGCCCATATCATTAGGTAAGTAGAAAGTAAAGTAATACCCACGCAACAGATACAATCCTCATAGACCCATAAATTATCGCTTTCTTTAAATTCCATTGCGCAACTTAATTAATCAGCACTAGCTCTTCAGGGGCGATCTGATTCCTTAATATATCGCATCTCTGCTCTCTGAATTTCATTTTTTTTTTATTTGTGTGTGTGTGTGTGTTAACCTAGCTTCCGTAGGATAATACGGAAACCACCATTAGTCTACAGAATGTCATGATAGTTTCTTTTTGTACTTTATGGCCTAGTGTTCTGCTAATGGTACCACAGAAATCTTGGAATTTGTGTATGTTATTTTCAATAACAGGGTGCAAATCAAAACCTACAGCATAACCTAAATACGATATCTGAGACACTTGTTCTAAAACTGGATTATCCAAAACAATTTTTTATCTGCCTCGATATTTTCCTCGGATTTCATAACTGAAAAAGAAAACAGAGGAGCCTTATCTCGTAAGCTAAATAAAATGAAGCTGTTCTTTTTTTAACAGGAATCTGTTTTTATTATTTTTAGATATATTACATAAACAGTACAAAAATGTATAAAATCAACATGCAACACAGATTATATTTACACGAGGAAGAAAATAAGAACAATGTCACCATTCTGATTCATTTGATGATAAGATAGCTTGTACCTTCAGTGATAGAAATTTCACTGTGTTATCATCAGATTATATCAATACCACAATCAAGAAAGTGTATTCAATGGAATAATAATGAACAGTTATTGACATTAAGATGTTAACATAAAACATCAATCGATACGTCCATTACAGGAATACTGTCGATATGCTCTGGAACCCAGCGGGACACCTTCAGTAGTATCCATACCCACGTCCTAGTCCAGCACCTCCCACAGCAGCCCCGTAACCTGAGGAGGAGTAAATACAAGTATTAGCGCTGCAAAGCAAAGGATTTCTGTCACATCTAATAGGACCATCTTCAAAACATTAGCCCTTCGGCATTTTAAGTGTATGCTTCGCTGTAGAGCTTAGTACGAAATGTAGCTAAGATACCCCACGTCCGTAAAACCACAGACAAAGACGTTGGTATCACTACCGATAGAAACTTGAACAATCAACTTTTCAAATACATACTTGTTATCATTTACCGACACAAGCCTCAACAATCAACTATTCAAATACGTACTAAATAAGACAATCTAAAAACCGTCGTAACTTTACTGCTGTTCGATTTGGCTTCCATTTGTTGCCGAACGTACATAGAACTAATGACTTAGTTCATTATCTGTACCAAAAGTCATTCTGTTTCTCTTCTACAAATTTGGAGTATAGTTGACTTGATCATGATACGGTAACTTACTGAGCTGGCAAGTAGCTAAAGGAGTGAGGCTCATAAATTCTGGTTTTCATTGAAGCCATCCCTGCTAGTACATCAATGACAGAGTTTCACATGAAGAAAATAACACAAATGATACGATGCGCAGGAGCTCTGTCTTTTCGGAAGATTACATAGTCAACTTTTCGCTAAGTTTCTGTTTCTGTGCATGATAAATCCTCCCAGTGCTTCATTTTAATTTGACTGTAGAGAAAAATTCAGATACGAAATTCAAATAACATTACTTTTCGAGAAATTCAACTCTTTTTGTAAGGGTAGACATAGTGTCGACATTGAGACACAACAATTGTTGGAAAGTTAGGATTGACTATTTACGACAGTCATAGTTGCGATGTAGTACTTACTGGCGACTACTGGCTCGATCATTATGGCCACCTTCAGATGGTTTCAGAATTTTTGCTCTGAAACAATTTCGTCGCCGTGTATGGCTGCCTCAGTACAAAAATACTTGACTTGAAGATCAGGAATTATACAGTAAACCAGCTGACAGTATCTGATGATGGCCCATAACGGCAGCAACCGATAACCGTCAATATTTAAAGCAACTATGGCTTTAATCAATGATCATTGTCAGGTCCCTTTTACAAGTAGCTTAAGAATAACACTAAGCAAGGGTTTGTAACGAAATTTCGCGAGTGATGAAACTATTCAGTCAACCACACACATGTGAGTGGTATAAATTAGCCGACATAAGAGCGAGGCTCGGTGAAAGGCGCAGTGGAAAGGCGCTAGAGACGCATTCTAGAAAATGATGATTCAAATCCCCATTCGTCCACATAGATTTACGTCTTCCGTGGCTTCTCTAAATTACTTAAGATAAAGGTAGAGATTGTTCTGTGGAAAGGGAAGCATTTTCTTTGACATCACTCACTTCCCAACCGGTGCTTGAGATCTGTCTAAATGTCTCGTCATCGACGGAACGTGAAACCCTAATCTTGCTTCCTTTCTTATCTCACTACAGCTTTGACGATCTTGTAGACAACTAGATGAAAAAAAAGGAAGGCTGTAAGTGTTGCAATCTTTAAAGTAAGCATTGCAGTACATTTCCATCTCCATCAGCGCCTCTAAAACAACAGACTGTTCCTGAATATACAGGAATTTATTTTCGAGAATCCCTAACTATGATCTTCTCTTCGTATTAGTGCGTAGCTTGGATCAACCATCAGCACATTCTTGCTCAACCATCAGCACATTCTTGTTCTTCACTCTTACTCCTGCGTTGCATCCATAAAGTTGATAAGGAACTGAGACAGGGTTAGAGATTGTCCCCGTTGTCTATCAATCTGTAGGCGCTCATTGAATGTAGGCGCTCATTGAACAAGCAGTAAAGGAAACCGGGGAGAAACTTGGAAAGGAAAAGTACAGACAGGAGAGATAAAAATTTGACGTTAGCAGAGGTTAGAAACAACTTTTAATATTAGTTGAACGGAATGGATAATGTCGTGAAAAGAGGCTGAATATAAACAAAAGTAAAAGAAGGGTAAGGGAATGTAAACAAATTAATTCCGGTAATGCTGTGGGAACTAGATTGGGAAATGAAGCACTAAAAGTGGTACATGAATTCTGCTATTTGGGAAGCACAATAACGGATGATGGACGAAATAGAGGGGATACATAATGCAGACTAATAGTTTAAAGAAAAACGATTGTGAAAAAGGGAAATTTATTCACATCTAGCATAAATGTTACGAAGTCTTTTCTGAAGGAATTTATCAAGAGTGTAGCCTCGTGTGGATGTGAAAATTGGACGACAACCAGTTCAGACAAAGAGGGAATAGAAGTTTCTGCAATGTGGTGCTACAGAGGGAGGCTGAAGATTAGATGGGTCGATAAAATAACTAACGAAGAGGTAGGAATCGAATTGGGTTCGAATGGCTCTGAGCACTATGGGACTCAACTGCTGAGGTCATTAGTCCCCTAGAACTTAGAACTACTTAAACCTAACTAACCTAAGGACATCACACACACCCATGCCCGAGGCAGGATTCGAACCTGCGACCGTAGCAGCAGCGCGGCTCCGGACTGGAGCGCCTAGAACCGCACGGCCACCGAGGCCGGCAAATCGAATTGGGAAGTGAAGAGCTTTAGGGCACAAGAACAGGGATCAGTTGACAGTACACATTCGAACGCATCAAGGAATCGTGTTTGGTGATGAAGGTAAGTATGGAGGGTAAAAGTTGTAAAGTAATAACAAGGCTTGGCTACGGGTTGTATGGGTTTAAGTGGAAGCCGATTGCAGTAGTTATGCAGAGATGAAAAGACTTGCACATGATAGATTAGCATGGAGAATTTCATCAAACCAGTCTTCGAACTCAAGACCACAATAGTATCGGAGTCTCTCACCGTGGTGCGAGTGGTGCACGACGGGGTGGAAGCCGGACTTGTCGGCGTGGTACTTGACGGTGCGCACGCTGCCGTCCGCCTCCTTGAGCGAGTACTCGCCAGTCACCACGTCTCCGTCGCGGTGCTCCTTCTGGGAGTGGTGGTCCCCTGTGTGCCCGTCAGACACCCCGTACTCGAACTCGTACTTCGGGTACGCCTGCGAAAGCATACAGTCACGTCAGTCACATTAAACTACTTCGTAATTTTATTTGTTGGTTGTTGATAAAAGCCCTCTGTTAGTATAGTGTCAAATCAATTTAGACATGAAAACAGTTTTTGCTACAGTATGTATCTCTGCAGCGAAGTGTACGCCGTTTTGAAAGTTCCTGGAAAATGAAAATTGCGCCCTGGTCTGGGACTCGGAAAGCTGGACCTTGTCTTTCGCTGGCACTGGACTTAACGACTTAGCTATCCATGCTGGACTCACAATCGTCCTTAGAGCTCGAATTTTGTCAGCACCTGTCCCTAACTCATAGAAAATATCCTGCTTACATTGCTGGCCTTACCACTCTTGGAAGATACGGGGGCTATTTTTTATTTCAGCCTCCGAACAGTCACGAAATGGAATTCACAGGGAAGATCAAAAATTTTATTTGCAACATTTAACTGTACTTTCCAGCTACTATATAGCCACCACTCCGACTTAGACATCTGTCGTAGCGTGGTACCAACTTTTCAGTACCCTCGTCAGAGAAGGAAGCCTCCCGCTGTTTTCGCCAATTCCCTACGCCGGTGTGAAGCTCGTTGTCTGTGCAAAAATGCTGTACTCATAACTAGCGGTTCAGGTGAGCGAAGGAATGACAATCACAGGGAGCCAGGTCCGGACTGCGTGGCGGGTGATCAAACACTTCCCATTGAAAACGCTGCAGGATAGGCTTCGTTGCACCTGCAGTTTGCGGCCGAGAACTGTCATGACGAAGGAAACACATCACACGTTAGATAAGCTGCACGAAATCAGGCGAAACCTCCCAGCAGGCACTTCACGCTTGGCGGGAGACACAGTGAACGCTTAAAGATCTTTAAGCGTTCACTGTGTGCTCAGAACTGAAAAACGCGACATGGCTGAATTACATGGGCATACTAGAGACTGAGCAATACATCTGCGTAAAGCTCCACCGAATTCTCACTGTGGTCCCAATTTCGCGACCGAACGGTGGTTGAAAAAAGTAGCCCTCGTAGGATTAACCAAACCTCAGGGTTGTTTTCAGAACTGATCTTTCACTGGGGTGTACACTGCTTTGAAACGCCCTGAAAAATTAAAACATTACGGGAGAGATAAATTGGTAGAATTTATGAGGATGAGCCGTAAGTTTTGCGTGGATTGCTAAGACGTTAAACGTTCTAACCACGAAAAAAAGCTTCTGGCTTTGAGGCCCTATTCAGCACGGAGCCTTCATGTGGCCGTAAGTTTTCAAGGAGCCAACATTAATTTATAAGATGTTGAGCAACATTTGGAATACAGCAATAGCAACAAAATGTTCAAATGTGTGTGAATTCCTAGGGAACCAAACTGCTGAGGTCATCGCTCCCTATTATTACATAATAAATCTTTTTGTGGAATCCAGATCGTTCTGTCAGTGTACAGTACAGCTCGTATTAAAGGAAGAACTTTCTCTTGCAGGTATTGTTCAAAATGTCGACTATTACGATCAGGACTGAGTGTACGGTATCCGGCAGCTTGTTACAGAGTAATAATTAAATTATGATTTATTCGGTTTGTTAGCACCACCACCCTTGTGTCTGTGGACAACACACACACCAATGCCGGCGGGAGAGGCCGCACAGCCTGACATGGCGCCACAAACCGCGCGGGCATTCCGCGCGGCAGCAATAGCAACATGAGATAATATCATTACAAGAGCAAAAGCATAAAGTTCAACAAGAATATGGAATTGTTCTTGCCGGTTGCTACCTTATTTTCGTTTCCTGATTATCAAATGTTGTTGAAATCTATAACCACACAATAAATCTTAAAAATGAACCTGAACAGTCACAAACGCAGTGAAACTTCTTTCTTATATGAGGTTACCGGTTTCGGGCTGTTTTAGACCACCTTCAAACCTACCACGTTGTGGTGGTCGGTGGTACTGGATGGAGCAGGTGCTACGACTCCACGAAACGCTAACTGCTCAAAGAGATATGTTTTCAAAAATTACATAATAAAACTTTTTGTGCAATCCAGACCGAGTAGAAAGCAGTTCATTTACACTTTGATAATCTTCACTTTTGCGCCATAGTTAGTAAAAAGTGGAAATGATACTCCCATAGCACTGTGGAAGTGTTTTCGGCATTCCTTCTTAAGGTCTAATGGTAAATGTGTACCCTTGTTACTTTTATTGATACTGACCTACAGGTTTGTATGAAATTTATACAACAATTGACAGATGATGTCGAGAGACACAGAGAGAGAGAGAGAGAGAGAGAGAGAGAGACGTAGGGGCGATTATACAACTTTACTTCGTCTGGAGGGAACGAAGGCGTATTGTGAACAGGTAGAAATAGCTGTGATTATTTTGCCGGTTTAAGCAACTCTATCACGTGAACGTATCTTGGTTCATAGTAATGGTGAAATGACTTTTTCTCGTTGTCGTGAGAGTAAATTTCCAAAGTTTGTCGCTAACAGAGCTGAATAAATTGTTGCGTAACCTCAAGTATTTGCTGTTTTTCGTAAATAAAATCAGTTGCCATTTGTGTTAGTGAAACATTTTCCAGTTTCAACAGATTAATTCGTAATTTTCGGAAGTTCAGTATTGGCTTATAATATGGATTTTGCATTAATTAATTGGCCACAATAATCATAGAAAAATGTTCAAATGTGTGTGAAATCTTATGGGACTTAACTGCTAAGGTCATCAGTCCCTAAGCTGACACGCTACTTAACCTAAATTACCCACAGGACAAACACACACACCCATGCCCGAGGGAGGACTCGAAACTCCGCCGGGACCAGCTGTACAGTCCACGACTGCAGCGCCCTAGACCGCTCGGCTAATCCCGCACGGCAATCATAGAATGTCTTGCTTAGAGATAGTAGTGGTCCATTCACAAGCACTGACAGGAATTGATGCTAGGGCCTTACCACGTAGTCCACACTGTGCCCTCCGTGTCCGTGTCCGTATCCCCCATATCCGGCGTGCCCCACGGTGACTGGGTGGGCGGGACCCACCACAGGACCCGTCTGGTGGGCGTAAGAGTGGGCGTGGCCGCAGATCGCCTGGTGACACGTGGAGGCCATCACCGCCAACAGCAGAGCCGACACCATCTGCAGGAACATAAACCGTGTTATGGCGTTTTGTAGGCAGCAGCAAAGCGCCTTACATTAGCGAATTTAAGAATGAAAAAATACAACGTCTGTAAATCATTTCGTGCACGACAACAGCATGTGCAAGTCAGATACTTTTACAGGGTAAATCAGAAATCCATCGACAAGCTTTCACACGTTGTTCGCGGATAGCTTCTCAGTATTTTGGCTTAAGCTATCTACGGTGTCAGGCATCTCGTTACAGAGTAATAATTTAATTTTGATTTGTTCGGTTTGTTAGCACCACCACGCTTGTGTCTGTGGACGTACTTTCACAGCAGTGAAGAAGTTTTTAATGTGCATTAACCAAAAGGTACAGCACACAACACAGAGTAATGCAACAACCCTCAGACGAAACAAATACGCTTTTGTCACAATAATGTCAGTCCGCTCTCTCAGTGTACAGAAAGGAAAAACCTTCTCTTGCAGGTATAGTTCAAAATGTCGACTATTACGATCAACATCGAGTGTACAGAGACGCAAAGTGACTGTCTTACATGCTCAAGAAACCAGTAGTTTTTACTACTTCTGCGGCTGCGGTAATCCTAACCAGGTCCGTGCGAGTATCGACTGGAATCTCGTAAACTATGCTCTTCACATTCCCCCACACGTAGCCCATTAGTGGCAAGGAAAACCATTGCATTACAGACACATTATGGGTATTCACTGCACGCGTCGCCTGTACTTGCATAAGTGTCTTCATGATTTCTCCATTGGAAAAAGATTCCGGACTAGTCCCCCATTCGGATCTCCGGGACGGGACTGCCAAGGGAGAGGTGAACCAATGGAGAGGTGAACACGAGAAGAAGATCGAATAATCATCGAAACTATAACGTTCTACGAGTACGGGCGTGGAATGTGAGAAATCTGGACTTGGCAGGGAAACTAGAAAATCTGAAAAGGGAAATGCTAAGTCTCAATCTAGATATAGTAGGCCTCACAAAAGTGAAATAGAAAGAAGACAAGCATTTCTGGTCAGATGAGATAAGAGGAACATCAACAGAAGCAGAACGGGAGTAGGATTCTTTATGAGTAGGAAGTAGGGCAGAGAGTGAGCAATTGTGAACAGCTCAGTGATAGGGTTGTGCTGATCAGAATCGATAGCAAACCGACACCGACAACAATAATCCAGGTACACATGCAACCACCGCAAGCTGAGGATGAAGAGATAGAGAAAATATATGACGATACTGAACTGGTAATTCAACACGTAAAGGGAGACGAAAATCTAATAGTCATGGAGAACTGAATGCAGTTATAAAGGATGCAGCAGAAGAAAGGGTTAGGGCTACTATGAGCCTGGTACTAGGAATGAGAGAGGAGAAAGATTAATTGAAATCTGCAGTAATTTTCACCTAGAAATAGCGAACATCCTGCTCAAGAATCACATGAGGAGGAGGTATACTTTGAAACGGCTGGGAGATCCGGGAAAAAATGTTAGATTAAATCACGGTCAGACAGAGATTGCGAACTCAGATACTGGATTATAAGGCGTATCCAGGAGAGGACATCGACTCAGATCACAGTTTAGTAGGCTAGTGATGAAGAGCAAGCTGAAGATTAATCAAGAACAATCATTGCGCGAATAGTTCCGACGACAAATATTAATCCAAGGTTGAAGTCTCGCTTAGCAGCAATAAAACTCGTAATGAAGACCCTGATTCATTACCGCTGAACGCTAATCATGCAACAAGCATCACAGTGAGTAGTAGCAGATGAAGTTCGCTGTAAGTCTACCGACACAAAAATTCAAGAATACATATGTTACATTTCCATTACACGAATCAGATGACACAGATGGTCAACTTTCCTGCTAAGGCCATAGCTACGTAAGCTGATTAATACTGATCAAACAGGAGCAATCTAAAGAAAAGAAAAGCACAAATGTAACAATCACAAATTTTATTTCTCAGTGTCAGTGTGAAACAGTACGGTCGTGCTGTCGTATGAAAAGACACAAGAACATATCAAATAAACTTCTTTACCTTGACGACAACGATCACATCATCTGCCCACCTGGTATATTCCACAACGAGGTGGCAACCAAATATGGCAGTTAGACATAACACATTGAAATGCGCTGCCGTGGAAATGAGCAGTCGAAAACCAAAAGAATCTCATCTCCCATATATTGCTTTTTATACCTACTGATCGACGATGAAAGGGAAAAAATACTTAAATACTAAAGATAAAATTTCACTACGAGTGATCAAGCAAGCAACGCACACTGATGGCGGCTGCCAAACGTTATAGTGATAACTCACTTTTACCGTTGTTTCGTCTTGACTACATGAAGTTATAAGTAAAATTACTATTGCTTTTGAAAGAAACGTCGCTGAAGTATTAGTTGCCGACATTCTTTTTTTAAACAGCGTTTCAAGAAATAAACTCATCGAATAGGTCGTTATACAATGCACATCATAGATTCACTAAGAAGACACCTAAGTCATGTAACAATATAAACACAGAATTTCATGGGAGCCAAAACAGTAAAAGAAAGCGCTTGGTACTACAAGTCTACTAAAGTGACTCCTACTGCCTGTTACACCTTCTGCGTAACCTGAGCGCAGTCAGAATATCACTGGACGATAATATCACTGGACAGTTACTGTGATTCAGGACGTTCTCTGCTTTAAGACTCTGCTTGTAAGACCTAATACCTCCAGATTTAAAGAAAATACAAGAATACGTAGGTTATACACAGATGTGTACACTGATCAGCCAGAACATTATGACAGCCTACCTAATAGCTGGTATGACCGCCTTTGTCACGGATAACAACGGCGACACTTTGTGGCATGGAGGTAACAAGGCCCTGGTGGGTCAGTCGAGCGAGCTGGCTTCACATCTGCATAAGTCGCCAATTCCCGTAAATTTGGGGGCGGGGAGGGGGGGAGGCGACTAGCTCTGACGCCACGTTCAGTCACATCGCAAATGTGTTCGACCGGGTTGTGGGGCCAGCACGTCAACTGGAACTCGCCACTGTGTTCCTCTAACCACTCTATCGCGCTCCTGGCCTTGATACATGGCGCTTTATATTGCTGAAAAATGCCACTGCAGTCGTAAAACATGGTAGTCATGAAGTGGAGTACGTGGTCTGCACCCAGTGTACGATACTCCTTGGCCGTCATGGTGCTTTGCACGAGCCCCACTGGACCCATGAATGCCCACGTAAATGTTCCTCACAGCACAATGGAGCCGCCGCCAGCTTGTCACCGTCCCACCGTCCAGGTGTCAAGGAGCTAATCCCCTGGAAGGCGACGGATTCGCACACTCCAATCGGCACGATGAAGAAGGTATTCGGTATTCATCAGACCATGCAACGCTCTGCCATTGCGCCAACGTTCAGTGTCGGTGGCATGTGCCTATTTCAGTCATAGTGTTAACATTGGTAGATGCGTGGGTCGTCGGCTGCAAAAGCGCATCGTCAGGAATGTTTGGTGGTCTGTGTATTCAGACACACCTGTACGCCGCCGAGCATTAATGTCTGATGTCAGTTCCGCCACAGTTTGTCGCCTGTCCTGTTTTCCAGTCTGTCCAGCCTCCGACGTTCGGAGTGTGTAATGAGGGATGACTGCCCAACTTCACGACGTCTGGACAAGTTGAAGACCCTCACCATAGCACTCTTCGAGCAAACGAAAAGCCATGCAGTTAAAGGAATGCTCGTGCCGAGCCTCTGGGCTCTCACAATCTGCCGTCGTCAAACTCAGATACATCGCACGCCTTCCCCATTCTACAAACGGACAGCATGTTCGATGATACTACATGCGTCGTGCGTGTGTCTGACTAGCAGTCATTCCTCGCCAGGTCACGTTGCTATTGCCTGGACGGGTTTATATCGATAGTAGGTCGGTGGTGATAATGTTCTGGTGGATCAATGTAATTTCTATCCGCCCCTGGTAGCTGAGTGGTCAGCGCGACGGAATGTCATACCTAACGGCCCGGGTTCGATTCCCGGCTGGGTCGGAGAGTGTCTCCGCTCAGGGATTGGGTGTTGTGTTGTTCTTATCATCATTATTTCATCCCCATCGACACGCACGTCGCCGGATTGGCGTCAACTCGAAAGATTTGCACCAGCCGAACGGTCAACCCGACGGGGGCCCCTAGTCACCACGCGGCATTTCCATTTCCAATGTAATTTCTGTAATTTACATTTCTGAAGGAATATCCTATGGCGAGAGTGATATACATTTTGGATCGTGTATGCGTTGTAGACAAATATTGTTACTCCTCTCTATATCAAGCAAATATCTAAATTAGGAACATGTATATCCGAAGAGAGGCCTAAGATCCGCTATCACCTGTTTGTAGCATATGATGATACGATTTTATTTAATCCTTTTCTTTCATTACCATAACTTCAAGTAGAACTGCTAGTTTAACGCGGACGTATTATGGCAAAGCTGTCAATAGCGTTCTGAAACTACGTGTAGTTGTGTAGCAACGCTAAATCAAAGACAGATAAAACAACTGTGATGTAAAGAACTGTCAAGTGGAAGAAAACGGAGTAGCTATTACCAACAGCAACATGTCATTGTTTGAGGGAAATAACTCCAGGGCGTTCTCCTAGCGTTAGGAACATGAGGTGTTCACGCGGACGAGTGTGAAATATAACAGCTGTTGCACTGATGTCAATGGAGCTCACCTGTCCATGAACCATATTTGTCCCCAGTGAGGTACTCTGTCGGCTGCTATGAGCGAACTGGTGCTGCTGTTCGGAATTCGGGACCATTTATATATAGGACCGTGGCACAGTCTGCGTAAGTCCTCGTAAAAAGCGTCCGCCTCCCTTTTTCCGCCGCAGTCGGTACCTGCTATGCTGTGTCGGCGCGCTGCCGTTTCTTGCGGGCGATTAGCAGAGTTGTCAACAGCAGCGGCGAAAGCTTCCGAGCTCTGGGCGAGCAAGTGACACAATCAAACCGTGCCCCGGACTCAGTTATGACTTGACGTACGAATGAACTGACTTATGGCACTTGTGTATACACGCTAGAACGATTCGTGTCGCAACGTCTGGTGGAATGCTAGGCATGCGAAATATTGAGGGCGCCTCTGACCGTTATTACAACGACGGAAATGGAGAGTGTTCCACCATGAACAACTTGACCAAACGATACTACATTACTTCCATACCTACGGTAAGTGTTAAATTAAAATTTAGTGATCACGGAGACTTATTTTCACTGTAGAAAAGACAGTTTCTACAGATGAGAAGTGTAAGTACAGGATGGTTGTTCGGTATTTCTAACATTATCGGAAAATTTCGTGTGGAGATCTCAGAAGACGTCCACATGGGCATGGGGAAAGGCAAATCATTGCCATGAAGGACGAGGGAGCCTCATAGCGACAGATCACACAGACAGATGTCTGTAGTGCAACAACTGCCAAGCACACGGTGACGAGATGTACTAGGACGATAGTTAGACAAGAAGAATAACCAAACTCCCTCAGGAAGTAATACCTACTATCTTAAAATCGTAGGATTATTCGGCTGCCTCTGACGAAGGGAGAAAAGATAACAGCTGAAATCCGCGAAGAGCCAGTGCGTCACAACGAAACATCGGGAATAGGGTACTAGAAGCTAAGTTACGATCTCGAGTTATCCGCCGGCGCCACACCACAAACAGCGGAGACTTGCAGGGTATAAAACCAGAGCCAACTGGGATACTAGCGGCAGTCTACGGTGTTCAGTGACGCTTTTCGCCCCTGTTGGCCGTACCATGGTTGGATATACCAGTTCCTGTCAGATCAGAGAAGTTATGGGGGACACCCAGATCGCCATGCGCTTTTGATCAACAGAGATGCACTTAGCGTCGTGATGCCACTTGAGGACTCATTTGACCCATCAGTAGCGGCTCGAGGTCGCGAAAAGTGACAATGGTCGGGAGAGCGGTATGATGATCTCACCACCCTCCATCTTCGCACCCGATGACACCAGTCATCTTAGGACGACACGGAGGTCGGTCGGTGCCGTTCCACCTTCTGAGGACTGCTCGAACGGAATTTAGATTTTCCGGTGATCAGGTCAACGCCAAAGTGTCCGTATACACAAACAGAACTGCGATTCTGTAGTTCTGTACCTCTCCTTCTCCTGGAATCATATTGTGGGGAGCTGCTGGATATGACAACAAAAATGATGTGGCAGTTGCTGAATGGATGCTGAATGCTCATCAGAATGTGGCAAGGATGGTAAGTCGCGTTGTTGTATATGCTTGACATTAACTCAGTCTGGGGACGATTGCTACTAAAACAGAAGTAGTATACTTGAGAATGCCACGATCGCTTTAGTAGAGCATTTATTCAGACTACCGGTTTCAACGAACTATGTTGCTATCTTTGGATCTGCAAAGAATAAACCCAGTGAGCACGAAACTGGACGAGAGATACCTGGATAATATTTTAACATAAGTGGACTCATAATGTACCTTATGCTCTACACTTCAAAGAATCTGGTACATGGGTACATTAATATGTGTCACATAATCAACAGACATTCCATGAACATATATCGGCAGGTCAAAAGTAAAACGGTCATTAGATAAATTATAATACACACTCCACCAAAAGTACATGCTCATGCTTTCTTAAAAGCCGGATACAGACTGATTGGTTAGTGATCATGGCAGATATCACAATCAGCCACCAGGTGGCACCATAGTAGTAACAAAACTGATTCACAGCGTTTCGTTTAAAGCATAACCACAAATATACGTCCACATGCATGTTTACAATGTAATTGTACAGAGAATTATCTAAATCGGGGCATTTTTTTTAAAAAAATAAAAGTTTTAATTTTGTAAAATACTTAACAGTTCTTTCTTAACCATAAAAGAGAGTGCTGCATATCCATAATTATTATTTAATGTATGTTAAGGAAGACAAACAGGTGTAGAGAGTAAGGTAGTTCGTATTAAAAATTATAAATATATTTCTAGAAAGGGAACACGAAAAGATTTTATAATTTTAATCTTAATCTCCTTAGACAATTAATATATGCTATACAATACCAACAGTACAGTACAAAGAGGAACAAGGTAATAATATAAACTAAATATCAGTATGAAAACAATAGCACATACTCAAGTACTGGTCTCAAGTATATGTCTAGAAACCACTATGTTCGATGTGTAGGTGCAGCACACACCAAAGCAAGAACACCTGGAAGGAAAGAAACCATCACTAATCGCAGTACGATGTACAGCTCATGCTACATGTATGTTTTTCCTACGTTTTTCAGTACACCATAAAAAGATAATAATGTTTTGTACATACAAAAAGAGAAAAAGCTACACTCCTTACGTTAGGGAAAACGTTGTGCGACATTAAATATGGGTATAGCACTAAAAGTGGAATATAATACCCTCATATAATGTGTACTGTAGACCATTACAGGTCCAAAGCCTGAATGTAATAAGAGGAGGGAAACCTTTCGTTTTATGGGACAGAAGCGTATGGAATGTAGTATGCTCTCTTAACACATATATATTATATACATACAGAGTATTGCTTGAATCAATCTGTAGTAAGCATGCTTTCGTGACCTTATGTTCTAAGTGTTAGTTACATAAATTATTCTCCTGCACAACAGATAGTGGCTATCAATCATATTCCAATATGCAGTTAATAAACTTATCAAAAAGGACAAAGACACACAGTAAGTAGATGTGCCACCATTTAGTACTATGTAGCCCAATGTCTACATGATGTAGAACATAAGTGCATGATGTTACTGGCAGTTAAGGCTTGTGTAATAAAACGTATAAAACTATTTATAAAGGCCTAAAATTATGAAAACAACCACCAGACAAAAAGCGACCAAATGTATTAATACCTACGGTCTCTGTACTAAACTTATTAAAGTATGAAGGATAGAAAAAGCATCCTTCAAAAGCCTAAACATGTAAGTTAGGTCAGAGGGTGACAGGGTTTAGTGACAGTTTAGGTCACAGGCAGGTGATAATGACATGAAGAAAGTATTTGCGTATATTGAAAGAGGAATTCAGTATACAAAAGGAGGTGATAATCTAATAATCATGGGAGACAGGAACAGAGTAGTAGGGGAAGGACCAGAAGATGGAGTTGTGGGACAACATAGGCTCGGTATTAAGAATGAGAGAGGAGAAAGACAACTGAGTACTGCAATAAACTTCATCTAGTAATAGCGAATACACAGCTCAAAAAGACAAGAGGAGGAGGTATACTTGGAAAAAGCTAGGATTCTAATACGTATCCAGGAGCAGATACAGACTCAGATCTCCTTTTAGTAATAATGAAGAATGAGGAGAATGTATTTGGAAATTAGTGGTATACAGAAGTACTAACGATTGATGAAATGCCTTTGAAGGTCTCTAAGATTGTAAACTGACAATGAATACCACAGAAGAGAAATCGATATCTCTACAAAAAGATACTCATGGAAGTTCGACAAACATAGAATGAAGATAACTGCGAAGAAACCTTGGGAAACAGAAGACATACTTCAATTTATTGGCGATAGGAAGAAGTATAGAAACGTTCAGGGAGAGATTAGAATACAACAATGTAACGCAGTAAGAAATGAAATAGATATCCAATTCAAGGAAGCCAAGGAGAAATGGCTGCAGGAAAAATATGAAGATACCGAAAAGAAATGATCGTCAGAAGGACTGACTCAGCAAATAGAAAAGTCGAAACAACCTTCGATGAAATTAGAAGCAAGGGTGGCAACATTAAGGGTTGTAAGTACCCCGTTTATGTGGTTCTATGTTGGGAGCGCTATAGACTGCACGAATATCGCTGAAAGAGCTGGGCGCCCTCTGTATAAGACTCTGTGGCTGATCGAACTCGCAGTTAGAAGTTAATAGTTAGCAGTGATGGTGGTTAGCAGTGTTAATGCTAGCAGACGGTCTGGACGTGTGTCCGTCATGGAGATTTAGCATTGGTTGGACATGGAATGCAAAATGATGACTGATGTATTTGCTAACGCTTGAATAAGGGAATTATTGACGATTATCTTATTTTGGAACTGGAGTCACATGATTACATTGTTTGCTCGGCAACAAAATCTTTCCTTTGCTAACCAAATGCCTATTAATAGTTAGAACCTACAGTAGTTAGAATATTTTTATTTAGCTGGCTGTAGTTGCTGCTTGCTCTATTTGTTGTAGTTCGTGTCATGAAGATTTTCTGTGTGGTAAGTGACTTCTGAAATGTATAGGTTATTGTTAGGATCTCTTCTTAATTCAGGGTCATTCTTTTTTGTTAATTATTTGATGTCAGATTGCGATGCGTTTGTATATTGTGGGTCATAAATGAATAGGATAAGTTTGAATTGTATTTGTCAGGGAAAATTCTGTAGGCCAGCGAAATGATAAAAAAAATACCAATGAGATTGTACGTTCAGTTTCACTCAGCAGTTTAAGAAGATTCAGTTGCACTCAGCAATTTCATCTCGTGTTAAAGACTAGAGGTGTCAGTCATTAGGTTCAGTTTCATTCAGAAGTTTAAGTAAAAACACAGAAGTTTCACCCGTCGAACCTTACCCGAGAATACTTCACTGGAATCTTCTGATTTTCAAGTAGTTTGAATAATTAGTAGATGATTAGAAATTAGTTATTGTTTACTGCTAGCACGTAATTGTATATGGAATTTCCTTTGTAGTTGTAGTTTCTTATGGTTGTCTTATATTGTAAAGACCAAAGCAGTTGTGGTATGAATATGGATTTGCACTAAGTATCTCGCAGTCGCTTTGGCAACTCATTACATATTGATTATTTTCAGGGCTAATTTAGTGTGTCTTCCTATTTTTACTTTTTAAATTTGTTTTTTCTTGTTATCGTGTGAAATACTGTGATAATTATGGCGTCTGAAAAGCGTAACACTAGGCTGCAAATCAGATTGAGAAATGACAAGCGTGGCGTGTTAGCATCGCCTAGTAACGAAGTGACAAATATTCAAGACAATGATTTGGTAACTGTGCATAAGGACATGGACCAGGTAATAAACAATGGGGAAGAAAGTGAAACAATCAGTGAACAGGGAACTATTTTCGATCGATCGGTCGGAAGCAATTCGCCTCATGAATGCGAAATAACAGAACCAAATTTGCAAATACAGTAGATTCAAGTTTTTCGTCATTGCACTTTTCTCCATTAAGTGAAGACTCATTCTCTTCTTTTCAAAATACGAATATTGCCGATGCAAATGCACTGCTCAAAACCACAAAGGATAATGTTTCGGTCACTAATACATTGTTATTGCAACTAATACAAAGTCATAAACAAACACAGTAACAAATGGAACAAAATCATGTGCGAACAAAGCAACAGCTTCAAAAATTAGACACAACGCTTGAACAAACACGTGAAGATTTAACTGCTGAGCTACTTAAAATCGAAATATCAAAAAATTTCTGAAAATGCTCACAAATTTATGTTTATACACACTCAGAATTTTTTTGATATTTCGATTCGATTTTAAGTAGCTCAGCAGTTAAATCTTCACGTGTTTGTTCAAGCGTTGTGTCTAACTGGAAACGACTGTTGATTAGTGATCAATACAAGTTGTTATGACGAACTGATAAAAGAGCTCGAGCCCGCAATACAATGGATAGCAGCTCACTACGTAAGTTAAATACATTAATAAATTAGCTGGAAATGCCCGACCGTGTTCACAGCTATAAAATTTCTCAACTATCGTAACCAATAAACTGCCTAATCGACTCAAACCTTCACTTTCCTAAATGCCAATTAGTTACAGAATTTAAATAAATGCCCTACAATTCTGTCTAAGACTAAGCCAAACTCTTTTCAAATTAGAGTCCAAGGAATGTGAAATATTTCAAACGCCCAACGAATGTGGGTGTACCAGCAAAAAAAAAAAAAGTTCAAATGTGTGTGAATGCCTAAGGGACCAAACTGCTGAGGACATCGGTTCCTGGACTTGCTCACTACTTAAACTAAGCTGAACAAACTTATGCTAAGAACAACACACACACCCAAGACCGAGGGAGGACTCTAGTCTCCTGTCAGGTGGGACAGCGCAATCCGTGACATGGCGCCTCTAACAGCGCGGCCACTACGCGCCGCGGCTGTACCGTCGGCCATACCCATGCAGACGCTGCTTCGTTCAATCCTCCCAAAGTGTGCCGCCTTTTCATTCTCTGTGACCCAGAGGATCATGGCCACTGATCTTACAGACCCTGTCACCGCTTCCAGAAAACTGCCGCCCATCCCCAATTCTCGGCGTCCCTACACACGAATAGTGCACACACATTGGTATCACATAAGAGCCTCATGTCATCAACAGTCCTTTACACGACTTATGATCCATAAGTTTGATTAAAATTCTGTTTGTGCCATTAGCTGTGTGCTAAAATTCCACACTACGAATGCATATAATAATAATTTTGGGGGCTATAGTTGGCCCTCTAATCAAAGTTTAAATATTTACAATTTCTGCTGGTAAAGGTGAAAATTGTTGATTTTCATGGTATCTTTACTGTTTGTGATACAATTATGATTACTACATCATTTTCATAGGATTTTGTTTCCTCCTTGCATTTCTGTTATTAGAATTCACTTATCTTCAATTGACAAAAAATAATGAATCTTAATATCTAATCGCTTCCAACATGTACTGCGTGCTGTTAGTATATGTGTCTTCATTCAAAAAAATAAGCTGCTTTTAATCATTTTTCCAACTAAAATGTCTCTCAAAGCTTGATTAATGAAGTTATTGGATATGTAAGTAGTTCTGTCGATGTGCCTACAAACTGAGTGCTCGTTTTCTATCACGGGATGAATGCTTTAAAAATTATAAATTATTTAGTGAGTTTATTGAAATCTATTTCTCTCTCTATCTTTTCTCATATAACATTTACACATCTTTATACCATATCTGTTTACCACTGGTTGAACCAAAAGTAGTGTGTAAGGAAATTATGGATAATACGTGGAAAGCATATTGGAAAGATAGGTCAGACTCATCAGCAGGAGGTGTGTTTACAATGTCTAGCAGAAGAATTAAGTCCAGTGAGGTCCAAAATGAATGCAGTTGCGAGCTAATATGGACATGAGCACCTAGTTTTGGTGGATTTAGAATTATATTCTGGAGTTTCTAGGGACCACTAGACTCAGACACATTAGTTGTAAAGTCATTCGAAGATAGCCTAAACTCGAGAACATGGAAATACATCGACTAGATGGTAATAGTAGACACCTACCCACCCTAGAACACTACGCATGCTATATTATCGGTAAGAGCCAACTATCTTGCGAAGTAATACTCAAAACTTTGTCTGACTACCTCGAACAACTGGTCCAACAATGGACATGCGAAAGAAGTAGTGTAGTCCTCCTAACTAACAGACTTCATCACCAAGAAAATTTCACACTTAGAGTGGGATTAGCGACTGTGCTGCTATCACAGGGACGATGGTAACCAACGAAAAACGTCGTCAAGATAGCTACAAGAGTATTTAAGACCGGTGCAGTTGATAGACATACTTTATCTACTCATTTAAAAAATGAACTGAGACCATTCAGTTCAGATCTTGCAAACCCCAGAAATTATGGCTGGAATTAAAAGACGTTACAAACCACTGTCTGAATAACTACACTCCAAGTAAAGTAATGACATCAACAAAGATGGCAAGGAACCCAACCTAGTTCAATGTTACCATTTGTAGAATGTTGTGGAAACAGAGACTAACGGAGACTACTACACTCTCGTTACAAAAAGATTACGGGAATACTAACAGATAAAAATGAATGACCATTAGTGTATTGGTAACAAGGGTCGTGCGTACAGCTGACAATAATTTTCCCGAACCTTTTATTCTGTCTCTATGGCCCCGTCTGATGCCGAAACTGAAGACAGCACAAAGAAAGCCGAAATGTTAAATTCGACAGTAAATTGGTTTTTGGAGGGGTCCACTTTGTCGTATTACCCAGACATGTCTTGCTGAAGCCTCAGCATCGTCAGTGGGCTTTTGGTTTCTAGGTATTAAACAGGTGATGGGATCTTGGCTACTTGTACACATATCAATTTGATTTTTTAAGAAAGTATTTCCAAATATGAGAACAAACTTTTGTATGTATATACGTTGTTACCACATTCTGTGGTTTTCCTGATCTTTTTGTGTTTTGCGTTACTCTCATTTTCCTTATAGTTTGTCATCTACAATTATTTAGAACTTAATATAGAAAAATTATTTACTTCTTAATTTTACAACTGGGAATGTTGTAGTTAGACGTATGTGGAACATTGTGTGTTTGTGTGTGTGTGTGTGTGTGTGTGTGTGTGTTAGCAATTTGTTTCGCTTATTTTTTCTGGTTTCTCCATTATCTTCACTGTGAAAAACTGTGCTACGTAACTTTCGATGTCGCTGTTTACAAACTACAAAAACAAAGTGTCTGAGAGTGGAAAAGCTAAATGTGTTCTTTGTGAGTGTATCTGCAATTTGTGCATGTGTGTGTGAGTGAATAGGTGAATGAGGTTGTTTTATTTATTCAATTATTATTATCTTTTTTTGTGTTCATAGCTGAGGCTTTGTGGGTCTTGTTTAATTATTTAGTTTTGCATCTGTGTGTGGGGGGGGGGTGGAGGGGGGATGAGTGTGGGTGGGTGGGTGGGTGTGTTTATTGGTTCTTTCAGGACAAAGAGAAGAGTTATGTTGCAGAGAGCTGTGTATTCATTTATTATCTGTTTTCCTTTGACTACAGCTTTTTGTGTTTTGTAATTTTCCTCCATTATTAGTTTTTGTGGGAGGGCTGATACTGTATCTGAGAATTTTCATATCTGTTTTGATGTACTTTTAAATGCTCCTCTGTGTTCTCTATATATCTGGTATTGAAGATTCTACTTGTCTGCCCTCTATAAATTGATTAACAGTCCTGGCATGTCAACTAGTAGATACCATGTGTGTTTTGTTTGTCTGTGTTTGTACTGGTTGACCTTTGTTTTCTCTGCATTGATTTATCTGTTCTGCAGTCAATTGTTAGCTCTTGTGTTTCAGATCATGTTACCTATTCTGTGGACTGCTTTGTTGTAAGTGAGAGAGAACCATTTGATTGTTGTTGTTAGTGTTTTGTCCATGTACAGTTTGTGTTCTGTGTGTTTATGTACTGTGTGTGTAATTTTGTGTGTCTGTGTGTTGGTGACGAGCTGTTTGTCTTAGTCTGCTATGCGCCCCCTTTATTTGTGTTATGATTTTGTGATTTTTGTAGTTGTCTACATTGAGCTGAGTTTTGTTCAGAATGAGAAACACGTATTGGAAATCGGCTAGTTTGTACGTGATTGGATGATTAGAGTATTTGTGTATGCGTGTGATTGTGATGGTGAATTTCCTGAATATGGAGAACAAGTGTTGGCTGTTGTGTCTGTGTACTGTGAGGTCAAGGAAATTTAACATTTTGTTGTTTCCTGTTTCTGTGGTGAATTTTATTTTTGCATAAACTATGTTTATGACACTGTGATGTTGGATGCGACTGAGTGTGTCACGTAGAAGGCATATGATGTCATCTACATGTGTTATTTAGTTTGTGTGAGTTTGTATATGTGGGTGGGTGGTTGTTTGTGTTTAAGCATTGTTACCGTCTGATATTTTTTGACGGTAAAGAACAGTGCTATGTTGCAGAGAGCTGTGTATTAATTTATTATTTGTTTTCCTGCAACAGTTTAATGAAGGCAGAACATCGTGTGACAACAAACCGAAACAACCTCGGGCTCGCACAAGCCGGTCTGACGACATGATCGAGAAAGTGGAGAGAATTGTTTTGGGGGAACGCCAAATGACTGTTGAACAGATCGCCTCCAGAGTTGGCATTTCTGTGGGTTCTGTGCACACAATCCTGCATGACGACCTGAAAATGCGTAAAGTGTCATCCAGGTTGGTGCCACGAATGCTGACGGGCGACCACATGGCTGCCCGTGTGGTATGTTGCCATGCAATGTTGACGCGCAACGACAGCATGGATGGGACTTTCTTTTCGTCGGTTGTGACAATGGATGAGACGTGGATGCCATTTTTCAATCCAGAAACAAAGCGCCAGTCAGCTCAATGGAAGCACACAGATTCACCGCCACCAAAAAAATTTCGGGTAACCGCCAGTGCTGAAAAAATGATGGTGTCCACGTTCTGGGACAGCGAGGGCGTAATCCTTACCCATTGCGTTCCAAAGGGCACTACGGTAACAGGTGCATCCTACGAAAATGTTTTGAAGAACAAATTCCTTCCTGCACTGCAACAAAAACGTCCGGGAAGGGCTGCGCATGTGCTGTTTCACCAAGACAACGCACCCGCACATCGAGCTAACGTTACGCAACAGTTTCTTCGTGATAACAACTTTGAAGTGATTCCTCATGCTCCCTACTCACCTGACCTGGCTCCTAGTGACTTTTGGCTTTTTCCAACAATGAAAGACACTCTCGTGGCCGCACATTCACCAGCTGTGCTGCTATTGCCTCAGCGATTTTCCAGTGGTCAAAACAGACTCCTAAAGAAGCCTTCGCCGCTGCCATGGAATCATGGCGTCAGCGTTGTGAAAAATGTGTACGTCTGCAGGGCGATTACGTCGAGACGTAAAGCCAGTTTCATCGATTTCGGGTGAGTAGTTAATTAGAAAAAAAAATCGGAGGCCTTAGAACTTGAATGCCCCTCGTATTACAGTTGTGTGAACGCTATAGTTCAACCAGTTCAATAACCCTACTGTATGTAAACGTAGGAGGCCGTTGTCACAGTCAATAAAATTCCAGTACAGTGCAGGATAAAGATCAAATTTCAAGAGGTGCACATACTGGCGAAACAGCGGTTTAGTTTGAGGGTGAAGATTAGAGAGGCTAATGAAATAAATATCCAAGCGATCCGACAATATGAATAGAGAAGACGGGTACCGACTTCCAGCGTCTTGGCTGCCAGCTTTGACAGCTTTGCAACAGGCGTGCTGTAGGCCGCAGCAGTTGAGGGTACACAGAGCGCTGATGCGGCCTAGTCGATACTAGGCAGTTAGTAAACAACGCTACGCTGTAGGCGCCACTGTGTCTCCTATTCGCCGATTTCCATCAATGGCCAGCAGTAAAGGAAACTCCAATGCAAAACGCCCATCGTTCTACCATTCCTAGACCGGCAAGGAAACTTGCTGTTCCAACAGGACAATGCACGTCCGCATGTATCCCGTGCCACCCAACGTGCTCTAGAAGGTGTAAGTCAACTACCCTGGCCAGCAAGATCTCCGGATCTGTCCCCCATTGAGCATGTTTGGGACTGGATGAAGCGTCGTCTCACGCGGTCTGCACGTCCAGCACGAACGCTGGTCCAACTGAGGCGCCAGATGGAAATGGCATGGCAAGCCGTTCCACAGGACTACATCCAGCATCTCTACGATCGTCTCCATGGGAGAATAGCAGCCTGCATTGCTGCGAAAGGTGGATATACACTGTACTAGTGCCGACATTGTGCATGCTCTGTTGCCTGTGTCTATGTGCCTGTGGTTCTGTCAGTGTGATCATGTGATGTATCTGACCCCAGGAATGTGTCAATAAAGTTTCCCCTTCCTGGGACAATGAATTCACGGTGTTCTTATTTCAATTTCCAGGAGTGTATATAAGTATCATTCAGCAGTTAGCAATACACCCTGAGGAAGGCGCCTTGCAACAGTCAACGGAACGTCGAAATTTTATAGATGACAATGCGGCCTCAAACCCAGAAGAATTTTATTGACAATAATTCTACCGTTGAAATAGTTGTGGACAAAGAGTTGCGACACAGCAATTACGCAATGGAACAGAGAGTCCTGGCCATGAATCTCTGCAATGTTGAACATGAGAACATCGTAACGGTAGTGGCGGACACACAAATGCAATCCGGTAAGTTGAATAGATGTAGTAATACTAGTCGACGAAACAGATCATCGACTGAATTCTAGCACTACCAACTCCAAAACTCACTAGAGGATACTATCAACGCAATTACTACGGTTGCAACAGCTGTTGCCTCATGTCCCAACGGTCACGTGCCATTCTCCATCTCAGAGTGGTATTTACAGTCCACGTCCTCTATTATTTGTTGTATGTATTCTTCCCCTATAATTTTTACCTTCTACAGCTCCCTCTGGTATCACGTAGGCTATTCCCGACCATATGTCCTATCATCATGTGCCTTCTTCTAGTCAGTATTTTCCACTCTTTTTTTCTCGCCGATCCTGCGGGGAACCCATTTCTTGTTTTATCAGTCAACCAAATCTCAACATTCTATTGCAACACGTCTCAGTCGCTTCACGTCCTTTCGTTTCTTTTGCATAGGGAACTTACTAGATTCTGTGAATGAATTAGTAACAAACTGCAAAATAAGTTTTAACTATGTGATTAGAAAAATGTCGAACTAGACAGAGTTTAAATAAACTAAGAATCGAAGTTAATTACTTTAAAATAGTATATCTCTATTAACGTAATTTCACAAGTTAAGAAGCTTGTTAGTTCGCTTACTCTGATCAATAACAAAGGATAATGAGACAATTTTCTTTCTACGGAGGCCATGGCTTTTGCGGAAAACTAGAATGTTTTAGGAAGCTGAATGTGAACATACTCTTTGGAAACAACTCCATTTCATTGTACCGTCTAAACTACCGAAACTAAGTTGAATAAGATCACGATTTCATTATGTGGCGTCCAGTAGAAGAGTTGGGCTTACGACATGCTTGGTTAAGACTTTTCAATTGCAGTCATGTTACTTTTCTACTACTGGACATGTTCAACCCACAATTGACGTAGATGCTGGCTAAGACCTTTTCGTCACATTGTTTTTCGTATCTCTGGTGAATATTTTTTAGGTCCACTTTATTTGACAATTGATGATGTGTACCATTTGGACTTCGATAACAGAGTAATTGGGGAATGTTGTCAGAACAGTAGAAAATCGTTGGTTGTTCTGGTAAAGTAATTAACTGGCGCAGGTGATTATTGACATTGTTGATCGAAAATTTAACAACACATCCCCACAATTTTCATAGTGTTACCATATGAGTTGTGCCATTTTTTCATCAAGAATCGATACAGACGGACACTAGTTCCTTGTCCAACATCAGCTGTACCTTTGTTCTCCACTGTTGTATGCACCCATTTTACTTTCTTTACATTTTAATTTACAGATATTTTAACTGTACATATGAAAATATAAAGCATCTGCTGGAAACTGTCTGAATGCTGTATTGTCCTTGAGGCTGGCAAAGGTGTTACTTACCCCGATGAAGGCCACCAGCAAAAGTGGCCGAAACGTTCGTACATCCATTTTTCAACATGATACGGCCAGCAGCAGGGAAGTTTATGGAAAAATAGTCATCGGTTATTCTTTGTATTCGCTCGCTAGTGTGAAGTTTCAATGTCAAGTTTTACTGCAGATATTGAAGCTTATAAATAGAGTGGTATTTGTATGTGCCAGGGTATAGTGATTATTATCAGACTGTTGTCAAAGACTAGTGATCTCACTGCTGATAACGATGCTAATCACACTTGCTGTCGCTATAGGTTTAAGTGTAATTTTATCTCGTGAGCCTTATGATCGGTGTGACACATTTAATTAAATGTGTAGAGTATTTATGGACGACGTAAATTTTGTCGCACCAAGAAATAAAAAACACACGTATTTGCAATTTATTTTTGCAGTGTGTAGCTGGAGTCGTTCCGTACAACACTGCTCGTCACGTCTTTCATACGACATACAGTATCGATTGAAAGCGTCAGTTTGTTCCCTATCACAAACAAGTTATTTTTGAAGCGGTGTGTTACCTGCTCATACGAAACAGTGATCCAAAATTAATCTACTGCAGTATTCGTTTTATCGACATGAATTGACAGAGACAGTAAATCACGAAGAATAAAGAGTACTCCAGTAGCGATAGCATTGTCCAGACCCGCACTGACAACTACTGCTCTGCAGCAGTGCTGCTCGGTCAGTGCTGGAGTACTGGTAATTTTCCGTGTTTCACTGCCCCTGTTAATACACACCGCTCATACGAATATCTCACTAGACGAATTTAGGACCACTCTTTCTAATGGGCACGCAAACTCCGCTTGAAAAATCATTTCTTTTGTAATTGGAAACAAACCGACGCTTTCCGTCGACACTGGACATCGCATCAGAGACACTGAGTATCGCATAAATATTTGTTTGGCTGACTCCACCTACACTCTTCAAAAACGAAACTGCAGAGGAAATGCGGCTAACGACTGGTAGGAGGGACACTCGGTGTATCTTCATCCATTCACCTTACATGTATATTCCATTATTGGGAGACTCTGAAAGCACTTGTGGCAATAGTGAGGTTACTAAAACGTCTTGTTTCTTCAAGAATTAATTTTTTTATTGTTTTTTTCTAAATTATAATCAACAGTACAAAAGTATTAATATACAACCAATACAAAAATAACGGTACAGACTGCACTTACACTAAAAGAAGGAAAATGTTTCACAAGGCAGTTTCTTCCGACGTGGCGCAGTACAGCAGGATTCGTATGGAGTGAACATTCATCTCACTAATAGGAACTTGGCTACATTATAATCACATGTCGTGGAATGGGGGAACTGGTTTCAAGGGAATAATAAATGCTTGCTGAAGTTAACAATACTGCACTTAAGATGCTAAGACAGCGTGCTTACGACGTTGCTTTTACGAGATCAGTAGAAGCTTATCACTAAGGGCGTGAGGAGATGTAGCGGAAGGCAGTCTATGCAATCTGGGCTCCAGCTGCTGTAGAAGAGGCACCCTCAGTAGTGACCGTAACCTCGTGGGAATCCTGCGTCAGGTGAAGCGCCGTAGCCTACAAAGGAGAAAGAAAAGCGTTAAAAACTAAACGCGAAGTAACAGATACTTCTACTAATCGTCCAATTTTCTGTAGTGTGTCGTGTTTCATAGCACTATTTATTCTTAGTTCTGTGGCTGCACTGGTTCTCAAAACGTCTTTGCAAACTCAAACGGTGTGCGATATCGGTATCCGAACTGTGAACACTGTCATTTGCAGGCAATGCCCTAACCGACTCCTACCCGACTTCACAGCTTCACGTCACTCAGTGCCTCTTCTCCTATCTTCCAACTTCCACTAAAGCTCTCCTAGATGCATTGCTGGACTAGAATTCCTCCTATCTCCCAGGAGTCCCAGTGCAACAAAGCATGCAGGAGAACTGCTGTATAGTTTGGAAGGGAGGAAAAGTCCTGGAGGAAGCGGTGCTGTGAATGTGGTAGTTAGGGTGCCTGGCTAGCTCAGTCAGTTAGGACACTACCTGCAAATGACAGGGTTGATTTCCGAATCGGCACACAGGTTAAATTGTCTGGTAGTAACAAAATAGCACACACTCCGCGACTGAGACGTTCATTCCGGTCCTGACTCTGTTTACAGCTCTGACACCAGCGTGTTGAAACTGCAAAGACTGAACGACTTCGAAATGGCCTTCATCGAAGGAGTCGTAATTAATTTTCGTTTTAATTTTATCCACATTTTGCAGTTGTGAACTTGACTGTATCCAATACACAGGAAGTTAGAATAACAATAGCTGCAATCACAACTTCACTAAATTAAACGATGCATTTCGGTCCCTATGGGTCCACCTTCAGGTGCAAATCGTCCAATACGTAATTTACGTTTGCTCTGGGGTAACATGAAATACGTTTTCCTGTTATGAGAAAGTTAGTTCTTAGGTTTGCATTCCGTGGATCGAGTGCAGAGAATATATGAGAAACAATGGGGAAAAACTCAGAAACTTGCCAAACAAACGAGGAAGAACATTTTAACCTTTTGAGGTCAGCATACATTCGTTTATTCATTCTGTCGCTGCACATCACGTCTTACCATTGGCTTCATTGTGTAGTACTATCAAATCACTTTGTATCCTGTTGATAACGTGTTTGGTTTCTAGCTTATGCTGCGTATTAACTGATTTTTCAAAGTGGTTGAGCCTGAAAGCATTATTCTAGGAAAAATGTTTTGAAATTTAGGCCTCTTTTCCCTGTATAGTAGGCAGAATGACTCGGCCATGATATTTTACACACTCCACTGCTGTCGAATTTTTGATTATCTATCTTTATGTCGTGAACTAATAAGTTTCCTAACTCATTGTTAATGGGGAACGCAACTGTTAATTGTAATGTGCGACGATAGAATGAACAACCAACGCATGCTGCCCTCAAAAACTTAAAAATGTTCTTCCTTGTCTGTTGCGTAAATTTCTTACTTTTTTCCACTGTTTCTCACATGTTTTCCGCATTTGATTCACGAAATACAAAATCAAATATCTAACATTTTCATAATAGGAGAAGACATTTCACCTTCCTCAAGAGCAAATGTTAATTGTGTGTTAGACTATTTGATTCTGAAAATGGACTCGCAGGATCCGAAATGTGTCGTGTAATTTAATAAAACACAAATTGCGACTGTAGGCATTTTTATTCAAACATTCTATTAATTTTCATGTTCATAAAGCAAGAATAACTAAAAGACAGAAATGAAGATATAACACCCCATCGATGAAGAGGTCATTAGATGTCGAGCACAAATCCGGACAGAACTAGGATGGAGAAGGAAATGAGTTACATCCTTTCCGATCAGCTATTCACGTTAAGCGATTTAACAGAAAGGGCAAACACTAAAACTTAATTTGTCAGACGGAGATATATACCCAGATTATCCCGAATGAGATGCTACATCCTTAACCACTACGTCATCTTGTTCATTACAGTAAATGCCACGTTGTTGCTGTTGTTGTGGTCTTCAGTCCGAAGAATGGTTCCATTTAGCTCTTCATGCTACTGTGTCCTGTGCAAGCCTCTTCATCTCCGAATAACTAATGCAACCTATATCCATTTGAACCTCCTTATTATATTCATTTCTTGGTCTCACCCTACAGTCACTATCACCCACACTTCCCCCAATTGCTAAACTGGTGATCCCTTGATATCTTAGAATGTGTCCTATCAGTCAACCCATCTTTTAGTCAAGTTGTGTCACACATTTCTTTTCTCCCTAATTCTATTCAGTTTCTCTTCATTAGTTACACAATCAATCCATCTAATCTTCAGCATTCTCCTGTAGCATCATATTTCAAAACTTCTATTTCTTCTTATCTGAACTCTTTATCATCCATGTTTCATTCCGTCCGAAACTACATTCCTTCAAAAAAGACTTCCTAATACCTACATGCGTATTCGACTTCAGCAAATTTATCTTCTTCATAGACTGGCAGTCTACATCTTATATTATCCTATCTACTTCGAGCAACATCACTTATTTTATTGCCCAAATAGTAAACAACTTTTACTGTGCCATTTCCTAATCTAATTCCCTATGCATCGCCTGATTTAATTCGACTACATTCTATTACCCATGTTTCGCTTTTTCTGTGTGTTTATCTTATATCCTCTTTTAAAGATACTGTCCATTACATTCAGTTACCGCTCCAAATCTTTTACTGCTTCTGAGAGAATTACAATTTCAACGGCAAACCATAAAGTTTTGTTTCTTCTCCCTGAACCTTAACTCCTTCATCAAATTTTTCTTGTGTTTTCTTTGCTGCTTGCTCGGATTAAAGATTGAATACCATCAGGGATAGGTTACAACCCTGTCTCACTCCCTTCTCAACCACTGCTTTCCTTCTGTGTCCACCGACTCTTACAGCTGCCATCTGGTTTCCGTACAAGTTGTAAACAACCTTTCGCTCTCTGTAATTTAGCTCTGTCACATTCAGAATTTTACAGAGTGTATCGCTGTCAACACTGTCAAAAGCTTTCTGTAAGTCTACAAATTCTAGTTTTCCTTTCCTTAACTTATCTTCCAAGTTTTAGGGTCAATACTATCTCATTCTTCCTACATTCTTCTGATCTTCCCTGAGGTCTGTTTCTAACAGTTTCTCCATTCTTCTGTAAATAATTCGTATGGATGTTTTTCAATCTTGACTTATTGAACAGATAGTTCGGTAATATTCACACGTGTCAGCACCTGCTTTCTTTGTAATTGTAATTATTAAATTCTTCCTGAAGTCAGAAGGTTTCTCCTCTGCCTCATACGTCTTGCACACCAGCTGGAATAGTTTTACCATGGCTGGTTTTTAGAAAGATATCGTTAATTCCGACGGAATGCTTCGTATACTGAAGAACATTCTAATTATCCCAAAAATCATAACATTTACCTATATCAAATTATATGCTCCGTAACGAAATTCGTAAAACTCTCTATTGAAGCTGACTCTTGATTGTACTTCAATTCGCGTACGAGTACATAGTATATGTTGTACAGGAGATGAACTCAAAAAATAAGCATCTATCTATTGAACAACTTAAATGCCATTTACAATGGATGTGCTGAAATGACATGGTGTACGGTCGGTTTGCGACGGACACAAACTCGTTTGTTCCGCCAGTGATGTTACCCTTTCTCCGTCTTTAGGATGTGGAGAAGCGTCTTGAGGACAACTGAGGGACTACTTGAAGATACGTGGACTTCAGCTTTCAAAAGTCGATTCTAGAAACCCAAGACCCCGTAAATACATGCGGAGATACGTTGTCCTAACTGCTGTTCCTTTAGGAACTGAGGAACAATGCCACCTCATTTTTACACTACTGGCCATTAAAATTGCTACAACACGAAGATGACGTGCTACAGACGCGAAATTTAAGCGACAGGAAGAAGATGCTGTGATATGCAAATGATTAGCTTTTCAGAGCATTCACACAAGGTTGGCGACACTTACAACGTGCTTACATGAGGAACGTTCCCAACCGATTTCTCATACACAAACAGCAGTTGACCGGCGTTGCCTGGTGAAAGTTGTTGTGATGCCACGTGTAAGGAGGAGAAATGCGTACCATCACGTTTCCGACTTTGATAACGGTCAGATTGTAGCCTATCGCGATTGCGGTTTATCGTATCGCGACATTGCTGCTCGCGTTGGTCGAGATCCAATGACTGTTAGCAAAATATGGAATCGGTGGGTTCAGGAGGGTAATTCGGAACGCCGCGCTGGATACCAACGGCCCCGTATCACTAGCAATCGATACGACAGGCATCTTATCCGCATGGCTGTAACGGATCGTGGATCCACGTCTCGATCCCTGTGTCAACAGATGGGGACGTTTGCAAGACAACAACCATCTGCACGGCAAGTTCTGACGACGTTTGCAGCGGCATGGACTATCAGCTCGGAGACCATGTCTGCGGTTGCCCTTGACGCTGCATCACAGACAGAAGCGCCTGCGATGGTGTACTCAACGACGAACCTGGGTGCACGAATGGCAAAACGTCATTTTTTCGGATGAATCCAGGTTCTGTTTACAGCATCATGATGGTCGCATCCGTGTTTGGTGACATCGCTGTGAATGCACATTGGAAGCGTGTATTCGTCATGGCCATATTGGCGTGATGGTATGGGGTGCCATTGGTTACACGTCTCGGTTACCTCTTGTTCGCATTGACTGCACTTTGAACAGTGGACGTTGCATTTCAGATGTGTTAGGACCCGTGGCTCTACCCTTCATTCGATCCCAGCGAAACCCTACATTTCAGCACGATAATGCACGACCGCGTGTTGCAGGTCCTGTACGGGCCTTTCTGGATACAGAAAATGTTCGACTGCTGCCCTGGCCAGCACATTCTCCTGATATATCACCAATTGAAAACGTCTGGTCAATGGTGGCCGAGCAACTGGCTCGTCACAATATGCCAGTCACTACTCTAGATGAACTGTGGTTTCGTGACGAAGCTGCATGGGCAGCGATACCTGTACACGCCATCCAAGCTCTGTTTGACTCAATGCCCAGACGTACCAAGGCCGTTATTACGGCCAGAGGTGGTTGTTCTGGGTACTGATTTCTCAGGATCTATGCAATCAAATTGGGTGATAATGTAATCACATGTCAGTTCTAGTATAATATATTTGTCCTATGAATAGCCGTTTATCATCTACATTTCTTCTTGGTGTAGCAGTTTTAATGGCCAGTAGTGTACAATCTGACAACAAAACAATAAATTCTGGGATCATGAAGTTCTGCGGAAGAAAAGTGTAGTGATAAGTCTTCGGCTGAATCTCTACTTGAATGCCGATTCGCCTCAAAACATAATATTTCATAATCCTTACAAACAGAAAACCTATCATTGTTGGTACACAATCACAATTTTTTATTAGTGCGCGATGATGCTCATACTCAGTCAAGTATGTAAGCCAAAATAGTACAGGGCTATTACAAATGATTGAAGCGATTTCATAAATTCACTGTAGCTCCATTCATTGACATATGGTCACGACACACTACAGATACGTAGAAAAACTCATAAATTTTTGTTCGGCTGAACCCGCACTTCAGGTTTCTGCCGCCAGAGCGCTCGAGAGCGCAGTGAGACAAAATGGCGAGAGGAGCCGAGAAAGCGTATGTCGTGCTTGAAATGCACTCACATCAGCCAGTCGTAACAGTGCAACGACACTTCAGGACGAAGTTCAACAAAGATACACCAACTGCTAACTCCATTCGGCGATGGTATGCGCAGTTTAAAGCTTCTGGATGCCTCTGTAAGGGGAAATCAAAGGGTCGGCCTGCAGTGAGCGAGGAAACGGTTGAACGCGTGCGGGCAAGTTTCACGCGTGTATCTGGACATGCTGGAAAATTGGCTCATGCCACAGCTGGAGACCGACAGCGCCGACTTCATCTTTCAACAGGATGGTGCTCCACCGCACTTCCATGATGATGTTCGGCATTTCTTGGAAAACCGATGGATCGGTCGTGGTGAAGATCATGATCAGCAATTCATATCATGGCCTCCACGCTCTCCCGACTTAACCCCATGCAATTTCTTTCTGTAGGGTTATGTGAAAGATTCAGTGTTTAAAACTCCTCTACCAAGAAACGTGCCAGAACTGCGAGCTGGCATCAACGATGCTTTCGAACTCATTGATGGGGACATGCTGCGCCGAGTGTGGGAGGAACTTGATTATCGGCTTGATGTCTGCCGAATCACTAAAGGGCCACATATCGAACATTTGTGAATGCCTAAAAAAACTTTTTGAGTTTTTGTATGTGTGTGCAAAGCATTGTGAAAATATCTCAAATAATAAAGTAATTGTAGAGCTTTGAAATCGCTTCAATCATTTGTAATAACCCTGTAATTGAGTAAGAGAGTGTCTCACCGTGGTGCGAGTGGTGCACGACGGGGTGGAAGCCGGACTTGTCGGCGTGGTACTTGACGGTGCGCACGCTGCCGTCCGCCTCCTTGAGCGAGTACTCGCCAGTCACCACGTCTCCGTCGCGGTGCTCCTTCTGGGAGTGGTGGTCCCCTGTGTGCCCGTCAGACACCCCGTACTCGAACTCGTACTTCGGGTACGCCTGCAAGAATACCAAAAATGGGGGTCACATAGTCTTAAGAATTAGTGTTAGAAGTGAGTTCTCTACAAACGAAAAACGAATTGTTATTCATTCACATCAGCTGCAGCTTCGCCAGTAAGGCGGCAGGGACAGAATTTAGTTGTTCTAGCAATAGCATTTGTTTATGTAATTTTATTTGTAATTGGTCTAGGAAACACTGAACGTGCTCCGTATTAATTTGTAGTACAGCTGAAGATCACAGCAAATTTATATTAGAACACACAGTAGCTCCTAGTTATGTTGAGAAATTCGCCTACTTTGTAAACTTTTTTCATCTTCTGATGTGAGCATAGTGTTGATATCACAAGGAAAGTCCGTCCGCAGGAAAAGAATGCATGTTTTAGATCCGCTTCTGACGCGAATATCTGGGGGAGTCTCTAACGCCTATACCGCGGGACTGAGGGAAGTGTTACACTTGTTAACGAACTGGACTCGCATTCGTCGGACGATGGTTCAAATCTACATCTGCCCATCGAGGTTTCCGGGTTTCCCTAAATCGCTTAAAGCAAATGCCACGATGCCTTTTCAAAAGGGCAGCGCCGATTTCTTTCCCCCATCCTTTCCTAATCCGAGTTTGTGCTTCGTCTCTAATCTTCCTTCCTTTCCTTTTCATATCGTGCTTCTGACTGTGCAAATTGTCAGTGGTGTGACGTAACGTCTGTCGCAAAACTACTGGGATAGATGCAGTCACACCTCTCGCGAATCGTCTTGCTGGTGCTGTTCCGAAATTACATAGGAGTAACAATCAACGTTAAATTTGCCCCAAATTATTGATAGATACTAAGTTTCGTTACAAGTGAAAGTTTTTTTCTGGTACCTTACTTAGATTTATTAATTTGCTTTTCTTAATTCCGTAGGAGAATGTGAGTCAGAGCTACCCGATCAAGGTAAGACTCACTATTTATTCCCCATAAAGCTAGTTAAAAATTCCAGCTTTAGTAAGTATTTATTTTAAGAAGGATAAAACGGAAGATCTCGGTAGGATGTAGATAATAATAAAATCTTACAGCGAATAGCTGCTCTACACAGTAACCAAAGGGCGCCTCAGGAAAGCCTTTCAATTTAAATTAAAATGTCATGGATTTGTTCCACGTTTTCAAGTCCTGTGAGAAGCTTGTCAAAACAGAACTTACCGAACCATGCAGCCCTTTCTGTACAGTAATTAAAGAAGTGTTCGCCAAGTGCAAACTGTTTTTCTGAGGACTATGCTCTGTAGTTTCTCATGAATGAGTCTATCATAACCAGCAGCTTATTTCGCAAGCTGTAGGATGTCTCACAATGTTCATAATTCGGTGATATGGGGAAGGAAGAGGTATGGTAAAAAGTGATGGACCAGTCTGAACTTTAAACCGTTATTCATACACAAGACTTATCCTATTACTGCTCCAATTGACTCAGTTTCCAACACATGTATGTGTCAAAGAGAGAGAAGAATTGTTGACATTAATATCGACTACTGGGAAACATGAGAAAGTCTCCATATAAGGGCATCCTAAAATATTTTCTCATTGGTTTACTGGACCACTGCTGACAATCAGAAAGGTCTTCTTCGTCTGCGCACAATGATACTTTCCAACGCAGTGTATTATGAGAGTTGTCTGTTACGTGTACCTGTTGAGTAAAGGTGACAATAATCGGCTTCTGTATAGAACAACATTATGTTTGTAAGGAAAAGAGAGATTGGAAGCCGACGCATAGACTGCTTTTCTAGAATTATATCAAGGGGACTACGAACATGCGACTCCGTCCGATGGACACTGTGAAGAGTCATGGAATTTAACTGAAGACTTTGGTGCGTCTTCTTCCACCGCCAGGATAGGAACAGCTACCTCCGAGAGCCACAGCAGAAGTATGCGTTAGTGACCTCGGCTACGAAAACGAGTATTGCTCGTAAACATTCTCACAGATCCAGTGCTGAGAATTCCTGAAGTTCTTTCCACCTTCACAAAACCGATTTACCTGCCAAACAAACTTCACATCGAAGAGACGTTAAGAAGCATTACCACGTAGTCGACGCTGTGTCCTCCATGTCCGTGTCCGTGGCCTCCATGTCCGGCGTGCTCCACGGTGACAGGGTGGGCAGGACCCACCACGGGACCCGTCTGGTGGGCGTACGAGTGGGCGTGGCCGCACATCGCTCGCTGACACGTGGCAGCCATCATCGCCAGCAACAGTGCAGCCATCTGCAAGGAAATACGTCAAGGAGCTTCATAGGCATCTGCAAAGTGATTTAATCCAAGAAGTATGGGAATTATCGTGATGATGTGATAACCACAAACATGGTATTTGCTACATAACTGTGGTCATTTATGAAGAACGACCATCAGCATTTAAGGTTGTACCATTTAAACGATGCTCCTACAAAACTTAAGTACCACTAGTTAATGAAGAACATGGCGTATTCTCACAATATATTAAAATAAGTTTTCTGATTTTGTTAAGGTGAATATGAAATCTGAAGTAAAATGGAAACAAACTTTCAACAGTATAATTTCTTTAGAAAGAAGTTATCCTTATTTTAGCATCTTTGTCTGCTCTGAAATTACGGCCATGAGGTACAAATGTAAGATTCACAAGCGAACACTGAAGTAGCGGGCATCAGCTTGTGACAGCGATTATGGTACCAATTGAACAGTTCACAGTGCAATGGCCACACAGGAACGTGACGTTTTATAGTGTCGCTCCATACGAAACTGAAAATGAAGGCGAAATTGCCATCAAATTTAATAAAAAATTCTCTCCCTTCTGTGGGGTTTCTACACATGTCGCCTCATCCCACCTATCTGTCGGTACTGGTTTCTATCTTCCCATGCTTCCACGTCTTCCTCTGATTCACATTTTGTCATGGCCTCCTTATCCCGTCCAAGCAGGCAACCATCCGTTTCCGTCTTCTTCTTCCCTGCAGATGGCACGTCAAGATGTTCTTCGACCATCTGCCATCCGTCATTCGCATTTATGGTCATACCAGACAAGCTGCCGTTCTTCTTTTCTATCTACGATGCTCCCTTTGCGTCCCTAATTGTATTTCTCGCCGAGATATTTTACACTATCTTCCGAGATAGTCCATTTCTACAACTCCCAACTTCTTTTCCTTTTTTTCCAGTTAGCTCATATCCCACTCGTATCCATAGGTCGTTATATGCTCTACAATACTTCTATAGGACACTTTCTTTTCCTACATGTCTTGATCTGCTGGCCTTTTACTGTTATGTTTCATACATTTTCTCCACTGCATAGGTATTCACTCTTTTCAGAATTTGCTTTCAGTCCGCATATTCTACCATGTTTTCATAGTATAAAGCATATATCATCTACTTCACTTGCCACTACTACCTGATCATGTGCGAAACAGCCAACAGACGTTGACTTCTGTGGACACCTGAGGAACGTTCTCTTGATCAGTTCAACCTTTTCCTCAGATGCCGATGACCACCCACTACTTGTCTCTTTATAAAGACTTCCTGTTTTCTTAAACTTCTATTCACACTCGTAAATTAATGTTCTATTAGGTGGAGCCGTGTTAAATGAGGTCCTCAATTTCCGACGCTCTGCGGTGGCGGACTCGCTCGTGCATAACTAAATCACGTAAGATGATTTCACCGTCGGTCTGGCAGCCATGCTTTTGGAGATCACTACAACAATAACAGCAACAACAAAAACCTCTTGAGTTGCTGTTTCCCTACACACGCTTGAAAGTATCTAGATCATTTTGAATGACTTGCTAGGAACTAGAAGTTTCTATGAAGTTAGAGGAGAAGAGGCTTCGTTTTACACCAGCAGTAATTTTTGATATCGCATGAAAGACCAATTACATTACATAAATGTACCTACAAAGTATAGGTGCAAGCAGTTCAAAATAAAAATAAAATAAAATTGATTAAACGCAAAAATTCCTGTATGCTGGTGCTCTGTCATGCCATATGGCACCTAAGCATAATGCATGCAGTTTCTCAGTCACAGCAAAATGGGACCAATGATGATTACAGAAAATTCAGAAAACTGTATGAATCCCTAATGTTCTGAATAATACTGTCAGAGAGATTAGTATTACATGAAGATAAGTACCCGTTAAAAATCAAGTTGCTTACACATCATGTCATGAATAAAAATAACAACAGTAGAATAAAGTGGTTGGTTGGTTGGCTTTGGGGAAGGAGACCAAACAGCGAGGTCATCGGTCTCATCGGATTAGGGAAGCACAGGGAAGGAAGTCAGTTTCAGAAGAACCATCCCGGCATTTGCCTGGAGCGATTTAGGGAAATCACGGAAAACCTAAATCAGGATGGCCGGACGTGGGATTGAACCGTCGTCCTCCCGAATGCGAGTCCAGTGTGCTAACCACTGCGCCACCTCGCTCGGTAGAATGAAGTGTAATAACATTTCGCTGAAATCGAACAACAGATTCACACGCTTGTAATATACTCAATTAGTCAACGTTTACGTATGAAATTGTGGAAGTTTTGTTCAATATCTTCTCATAATCTACGTCGCAACGTCACAATTGGTTTAGACTACAGTATATCATCTTCTATTACTTTTTAATTTTTCTGTACATATTATGTTCGTATTTGTGATACATCTTAAAACAAGCATAATTAAGCTCTGTAAGTTTACTATTTCTCGCATTTAGTGCACTAAATTTTCTTCGCTGGCCGCTCAAAGAACGAATACGTGAAATGAAACTAGAACATCTTAACTACATCAGTTATCTCGACATACAAGTGTTAAGTCGTATGGAGTGGTTACACGACATTGTGCTGAACGGGCACCCACACATGCGGCAAAATCAGAGTAACTGGCCACATATGATTAATAATATAATTTCATTCGTAGATGAGAAGCGAATGAAATAGACTCGTTGCCGAAATGTAGAACTTACGATGTGGCTCGGGTGGACACCCGAGAACTCCACAAGTTAGAAATACACCGGGGAAACATCAGATCGATGTTTCGCAATGTCGTTTCACCGTCTAGACGTCAATTAGTAAGACGAGTGGTTCACGTGGTGGAAGGAATGGAGACAATTACAGTTAGTAAACAGCTGTCAGAGCGATTCACCTGTCCGCGTATCATATTGGCTTTAGGCGAGTAACTGAAGTATTCTGGTCGCTGCCGTGAGACAACTGGTGTTGCTCCCAAAAATTTGGGCCCTTTTATACATACGAACGTTATACACTCTGCGTAACGTCTTGGAGTAAAAAAGAAACTGTCTCATTTCTTGCGTCGCAGTCAATTCTTCTATCTGCCAGCCGGCCACACAATTTCTTACTGGCGATCGCTGGGCCTGGAGAAACAGGGGCGGCGAAAGCTTTAGACTGCCAGTCTAGCTAAGCGAGCGCTGGACGTACCTGTTATGACACTTCTCAGCCGACTAAATTCTGTCACGTTCGTTTACACGCACGTAGTAATATGTAACTATGTGGCGAAACACCAAATACTTGAAATATCAATTGCCAACGCCAACTGCATTCTAACTCTTCATTGCCACTGTGTGTCAAAGATCCCATTAAAAGAAAGCAGTGGCTGTAGCTGTCAGTGAGAGGTACTGTATCATTACCGAATGTCTAACACCCATCTCCCTCTAGAAGCTACATTGTTTCGCTATAAACCCTCATCCTGACATTCGGCAAAAAATTGTTGTTTCTCAATGACCTTGTAAATTTTTGCAGTATTAAAATTCTCTGAGCTTACAGAATTTTGCACACTGGCATCTATTGAAAAGATGTTTTCGGATCATTATCCGTGCCCAACTGATTACAGTTTTCCGTAAAGCTCTGGACTATTATTATATCTCCCTCAGTCTCAGCATACAAAGTACGAAAGGCAGAGTCCTTTCTTTTTTTTTCTCTCATTCCCTGTGCTTTTGAAGTTCTGATCTTTCCAGAGAAGTATTAGACGAGATCGTAGCAAGGAGAGCAAGTTCTATCTGGGAAGATCTGGGAGTGGATTACGTTCCAGCATTTGCCTTACAACAAAAGAAAACTCCACGAAAACTCTGGTCAGAATCGAGTGATAGGAAATACTTTTAGTATAATTCAGGACAACACATCCCAGAGAAAAAAAATAGGAATCTAATCTATGCACTGTGTATTTTACTTATGTATCTAAAAAATAAAGTCGATAAATTGGCATTGTAACTATGCCGCTGCCTATCGCAGGTCGTTCAATCGACGCGACTTACGAAAGCATGGTTTTCTCTTTCCTGTATTCTTATTTCATCCCCACGTTCCGTATGTATGGTAGCCAGAAAGTTTGAGTACAAATTAAATCATTGAAGGGTGAAACATTACCGTGTTACTTGTGCTAGTAAGAAGATGATTTTCATTTATAGTATTAAAGGGTAAAGTTCGTCGTCTGTTTCGTTACATGAAACACGCTCGCAATTTAAATAAAGAAACAGGTTCCGCAAGACAGCTGAGTCAGTCACAGTACCACCACAGCAAAAGAGACTAGACAAGTGACGGGAAAGAGTCCATCATCTTAAAATACGGATGACACCTGAAGACTGAACTACACTACTGCCCATTAAAATTGCTACACCAAGAAGAAATGCGGTGATAAACGGGTATTCATCGGACAAATATATTATATTAGAACTGACATGTGATTACATTTTCATGCAATTTGGGTGCATAGATGCTGAGAAATAAGTACCCAGAACAAGCACCTCTGGCCGTAATAACGGCCTTGATACGTCTGGGCATTGAGTCAAACAGAGCTTGGATGGCATGTACAGGTACAGCTGTCCATGCAGTTTCAACACGATACCACAGTTCATCTATAGTAGTGACTGGCGTATTGTGACGAGCCAGTTGCTCGGCCACCATTGGTGAGAGGTTTGGAGAATATGCTGGCCAGGGCAGCAGTCGAACATTTTCTGTATCCAGAAAGGCCCGTACAGGACCTGCAACACGCGGTCGTGCATTATCGTGCTGAAATGTAGGGTTTCGCTGGGATCGAATGAAGGGTAGAGCCACGGGTCCTAACACATCTGAAATGCAACGTCCACTGTTCAAAGTGCAGTCAATGCGAACAAGAGGTAACCGAGACGTGTAACAAATGGCACCCCATATCATCACGCCGGGTGATAAGCCAGTATGGCGGTGACGAATACACGCTTCCAATGTGCGTTCACCGCGATGTCGCCAAACACGGATGCGTCCACCATGATGCTGTAAACAGAACCTGGATTCATCCAAAAAATGACGTTTTGCCATTCGTGCACCCAGGTTCGTCGTTGAGTACACCATTTCAGGCGCTCGTGTCTGTTATGCAGCGCAGCCACGGTCTCCGAGCTGATAGTCCATGCTGCTGCAAACGTCGTCACAACTGTTCGTGCAGATGGTTGTTGTCTTGCAAACTTCCCCATCTGTTGACTCAGGGATTGAGACGTGGCTGCACGAGCCGTTACAGCCATGCGGATAAGATGCCTGTCATCTCAACTGCTAGTGATATGAGGCCGTTGGGATCCAGCGCGGCGTTCCGTATTACCCTCCTGAACCCACCGATTCCATATTCTGCTAACAGTCATTGGATCTCGACCAACGCGAGCAGCAATGTCGCGATACGATAAACCGCAATCGCGATAGGCTACAATACGACCTTTATCAAAGTCGGAAACGTGATGGTACGCATTTCTCCTCCTTAAACGAGGCATCACAACAACGTTTCACCAGGCAACGCCGGTCAACTGCTGTTTGTGTGTGAGAAATCGGTTGGAAAATTTCCCCATGTTAGCATGTTGTAGGTGTCGCCACCGGCGCCAAGCCTTGTGTGAATGCTATGAAAAGCTAATCATTTGCATATCACAGCATTTTTTTCTTCCTGTCGGTTAAATTTCGCGTCTGTAGCACGTCATCTTCGTGGTGTAGCAATTTAAATGGCCAGCAGTGTACGTACCATCCAAAGCCGTTCTGCTACCACGTGGACTAAAATAAATCTCCATAGATCATGTCTTATCGTGGTGTTTGTTTCGTGACTGTGGAGATTAGCAGACATCGGACCAATTCTTGCAGTGTTAATTGCGCCCTGTTTCCTGCCACGGTGGAGGACTAGGCAAAAGATACGATCATTGCGCATGAGGTTGCCAAACTTTAGGTCCAAATTGTTTAAGTTGTATTGATTTTTTCCCTCATACATATATATATATATATATATATATATATATATATATATATATATATATATATATATATATATAATAAATCGATATTAGACTAATGCACCACACAGCCCCTATCTTTACAAATGAGACTTGGATGCTACGGAAAGCGGGAACGAAGAAAGTGTGGTGGTTTCAAATAGAAGCTAGAGAAGTGTGTTAAGACACAAGTGATATTTTAAATACGTAATGTTGAAACATTAGATAGATCATAAAACCTAGAGTGATGCTGATAGCATACGTTGCAAGACATCTATGAGCATAATGCCATTAAAGTAACTTCGACGTCTACGCAAGACGAGTGACGTGGATCAATCTCAGCAAGACGAGTGACATGGATCAACCAGCAATCTGTCATAGCTGTTTCTGCTCCTTTTCTCTCTAATTTTTCAGGTATATGCGGAGCCTTGCCAGACACAAACGCTAGCACCGGACACGCGTAAGATCTGCGGGTCGGTAGCCACGCTACACGAGTCAATAAGTGACGTCACGTCACAAGGCGTGTTCGTTGTAGGTATGGTTCCTACAACTGTATAAAATATTAATCAGTAGATGATTTTTCAAACTATCGGAAAGCAAGAGTTGAATCATTCAAAAGAATATTATCAAAATATTATAGCCCCAGTTATGATTTTAAGAACACGGAAACGTACTCGAATTTTGGACAGGATCACAAACATTTTGTATGCTATAATAATTCATAGAACAGAGTAGACGTTAAAACGCACGATAACACGTATTTCAGACATTCTCTTCTATTCAGTGACCCTATAACTTTATTTACTATTAAAACTTCCCAAAGTTATGGAACTTCGTGCCGATACAAATTGATTTGATGTTTTCAGAACATTACCTTATTGTTTCCCCCGATATCTAGACGCCCCTCATTTTCATTATATAATGTCAAAAAGTGAAATATTTTATTAATTATGATACTTTCATTCATTCACCATGTAATGGTACTTGAATTATGCAACCATTACGGCACCTCACCTGAACCTCCCGATACCAGTAATATTTTACTGTGTTTCTGCAAAGTAGTTGACATATTTCTGAGACAACATTCAGATTTGATTTCATTTGTGATACATCGATATGTTTATATTGCAATGATATTATTCTTATGTGTATCCTTTCTTTTGTCACTATGATCTTTGACGTACTTGTAACTCTGATTTTTGGGCACATAAGCGATTGTTAGTTAGTTGTTGAGTTGTTAGAGAGTCGGACCTTGAAAAGGTCAAGTCTTGGACGTCATGTTGGAAAGGCGCATATTATAGTTGGCTTATAAAATGAGTATTGTGATGTTTTGTGTGATACGTGATATTGCAATAAAAGCAGTTAAAAGGAAGTGTAACTTAAATTCGGAGTGCAGATTATTTTTTTACATCACCATTGTGCTAACTTTGGAAGGTTTAATCTCCACGAATGGTTTGAGAAGAGCATCTACAAAACTTTTGAATATAGCAGGATAAAACCTAGCCTCTTTGCATCCGAGCTTGGAATCATAACCACCTAGATTTTCAACGATTGAGCCGTGATAATACAACGAGACCAGCGTGGGAAACACAAAAAGATGAGTGCCTAGTTTTTTGTTTATTACATGGAATGACTTTATTAACTGTGCTCTAATGACACCTGCCACATAATATGACTGTTGTTGCCCGATAATGCAGTATTTAGCAGCTTGATCAACACCACAATCGTTATTAAAATTTTGACCTTTGTTGTGGTAGGGTTGTTAGAACCACTCAAGGGACAAGATTCGCCAGTAGCGAATATATGCCACAAGCGTTTGAGTTAAAACAATCAGCTATAAAAAAATTAAGTTAGTAAGTTAGCTACGTGTTCCACAGATCATTTGAATGACGTATTGAAATGATGTGGAACGAATCAGCTTACAGAATATGTATACATCATTAGTGTTAAGATTAATGAAGAGAATTTTTCCCTACCAATGCAACTTCGCTTAAAAATAAGATTTTTTTTATTTTGCCGGACGGAGTGACCGAGCGGTTAAAGGCGCTACAGTTTGGAACCGCACGACCGCTACGGTCGCAGGTTCGAATCCTGCCTCGGGCATGGATGTGTGTGATGTCCTTAGGTTAGTTAGGTTTAAGTAGTTCTAAGTTCTAGGGGACTTACGACCACAGCAGTTGAGTCCCATAGTGCTCAGAGCCATTTGAACCATTGTTAAGATTTTTTTCAGGTTAGCGGGTTTTAAACAGAAATTCCACAGATCATTTGAACGACTCTTTTATCGAAATGATGTGGAACGAGTACGTTTACAGAATATGTATACATCATTAGGGTTAACATTAATGAACACAATTTTTTCCTACCTAAGCTTAAAAATAAGATTTTTTTCAGGCTACCGGTCTTTAAACAGAAATTCGTGCATTGAGTATAAGGAGCTGTCCAGGAGAAATGATTTTTGGATAGATTTAAAACTCGATTTGCTACCTGTGAGATATTTTATGTGCCCCAGCGTAACGACAAGCGCTGGCAGTACGATCAAGAACGGAAGAGCAGAGAGGGCTGTGAGACGTACGCTGACGAACCCCTCTCTAGTACGACACCGAGACAGGAGCGGCCTCTACACGAAGAAGAAGCGTCGCGCCGCCTAGCCGCGGCCGGAGTGAAGACGAGCCGTCTAAAACGGTGACTTATGTATTGTTTTGCTTGCAATGGCATTGTATATATCGAAGGACATTGATTATTTACACTTCGCCATTTGCTTGCGACACATATTCGTGAATACGCAAAGTTAAGTATTCTCAATTTAACTTACTGTAAATAACTCCATTAATACGATTTGCGTGATTTGTTGTCTAGTCCCTTACTATCTGCGCCCGTCCTGTCCGCCTCTCCTCCACTCTCACCAACCTTGGCCTCACCATTGACCGTCACATCACCTGGGTCGCTCATATCCGCTCTACCCAATCCAAAGCTTACAACCGCCTCTTGAATCCTCAAACCCCTCTCTGGCCGGACATGGGGCTTGAACTCCTCTACCATCCTCCACACCTACAAATCCTTAATCCGTCCCAGGATCTCTTATGCCAGTCCCACCTGGATATCCACCCCCCCCCCCTTCCCAAATTCTATAAGTCCCTCCAGATCCTCGATCTCCATGCACTTCGCCTCGCCTTCCGTATACGTCTCCCGTTCCCCACGCGGATCCTCTATGACTTGATTCCTTTCCCCCATCTGCTCCTATTCCTCGAGCATATCCACAGACTCTACACCTCCTGCCGCCTTGATCCCCCTCATCCCCTGGTTGCTCCTCTCCTCTCCAAACCCCGCCCTCTGCCGCGCCTTCACTGCTGTGTCCCCCCTACCCTCCATCTCTACACCATTCATCTCTTTTCCCAAGGTGGCTTCTGTCAACTCCCCCTCCCAGATGAAACCCTCTCTCCCTCCATTTATCCCTCCTATCAACTCTGACCACCTCCCCCTCCCTTCCTCTATCCTTTTCCTGGGCTCCCTCTCCTCCCCCCTTCCATCCTGTTTTTTCCCTGCCTACCCCCTCTCTCTGCCTCTCTTCTCTCCCCCGAGTCCTTTTGCATTTCCCTCTTCCTTTCCCCATTCCCTCTCACGTCTGCCCTGCCCCCCCCCCTTATGACTCCTATCCCTCCGACAGTCCCCCCTCCTGTTTTTCCTCTCCTCCCCCCTTTTTTCCCCTCATCTGTCCAGGTCCCCCCCCCCATCAGCCCTTGGCTGTGTTGTGTCATCTTCATGCTGACTTTTTAGTACAGTGTTTCCAGTGATTGTTAAGTGTTGTGCATCTTTTCCGAAGTGTTTCAAACAGACATCATACTGTCGCTGGGTGTGATTTTTATATCTCTTGCGAACAGAAACCAGACTGTCGCCGTGTTTTTTAATTGTCTGTCTACAATTTTACCTGTCTGCTTCCTGTGTATTTTATTAGCATCGCCCACCCTTTGTTTTATGTTTTAACTTTCCACAATTTTCCCCCATTTTACAATTTAAGTCACCGTTTTATCGCCTGATTTTATGTTTCTTATATTCATATGTTTTAAAAATCCTGTAGGCTGAAGAGCAGAGTACTAAGCTGCTGCCAACCCGCCCCCCTGGGGGGGGGGGGGGGGGGGGGGAATCGAAATCCAATAATGGAAAAAAAATTGTTGTCTAGCGATCCGAGAAAACAGCTTCCTAGGCACCCTATATTAGACTAGTGGGTACAACATCACAATGTTATGTTATTGGGGAAATAATCAAAAAATTTTGTTGCTGCAAATTACACTCCTTCCTGAGCCACTGACAGCGTAAATAATGGGTAATAAAGGTCATTTTTTCGTCTAGTGTTACGGGCATAGATATCACTGTTCTCAAATTCTGTTAGATTATTTACGACAAATTTTATCAGCGAATTTATATATCGCGATGGTGCAATTAAAATGCCTAACTTTTTGAAGAGGTATCTAGATGATGACTGTAGCTGAACACTACACTTTATTCTTACTGTACACTTTTGTGCTACCAGTAGTTTTTGTTTTTTACTTAGTAGTGAGTTACTCCAGAAAATTATTCCATAAGGCATTACTGAGTGGCAATGTGCTAAATGTTTTAGGAGGTTGATTTATTTGTTTCCAAGACCAGCTAGTGTACCAAGAGAAAAAGTAACTGAACTTAATTGTTTGAGAAACTCAGGAGTATGCTCTTTCCAATTCAGTTTTCCATTAGTATGTGAAATCAAATATTTGGAGCTATCTGCTCTATCTACTGACCATTCAAATATTTTGAGCAATCTATTCTGTTTACTGACTGTGCCTCATCAATTGTTGGTACAACTCTATTTGTTCTGCTGAACACAATATAGAGAGTTATAAAACTAAAAGCATGATTACACACTGATGAAGAGGAATACTGGTAAAATGGTAGAACACTTCACTGCACTAAAACTGGAAAGACTGACAATGGGGAGGGATAATTTTGGAGAGAAGAAGTTGGGAGATTTCGGTAGAGTAGGTATTGATGAAACACAGGGTTGGTATTTGGGTACTGGTGTAGTGTCAATCTTGAGGGAAACATAGGATTTGGGATTAATGTAGAAAATATGGGGGCAAGGCCAGGAGCCATGTTGTAGGGGAGGACTGTAGTACGTTATATCTGGTAGCAGGACTAACACAAAGGCGAATTTCATTGTCTGATAGACGGAATCCGTTAAAGCTGTCTAAGGAAAGTGTAGGTGTATGGTCGTTTGGACCAGGGTTGTTGGATCCAACTGATATAGAAAATTAAGTAGAAACATTGGGATTTACAATAGAGCTAGTAGGATGTATAAGATATACTGACGAGTTCAATGTGTGTGTTGAGTTGGTTAAGGGGTCAGGTGGGGGAGAGTAAACAGACAGGGAAAACAAGGTGGACTGTAGGACGATAGAGAATTTTAAGTGAATAATAGAATTTGAATGTACCTACAGGCTGCAATTGTATAACAGAGGATGGGACAGAACAGTGCTTTGAAGGTGTGGAAGGATGTAACCCTATACTTAGTAGATAGTTGCAGCGGTTTTGGTCTTGTGGACTTTATGGTAAGTGGTTAGTAGGAATTGCCACATAGGTTAGTATTTTAGTTATCTAATGGAGTGCGACAGTCATACATTATCAGAAAAAAAGTCAAGGGGACGAAGGGTGTAGATGGCTAGTTTCATAATTGTTGCCTGGAGTTTGATTGCATTTATCTCGAGGAGGTGCTGGTTGCACCACGATGTAAACTCGTTTAGGTGGATCTGTAGAGGCCATTGAAATTCTGAAGGATAGGATAGAGGACTGAGAAGGTGTTGTCATCACCATACCGCAGATGATCTGCAGAATGTAGTGGCTTGCAAATTTCAATAATGTGAACAATAGGCCCATATACAAGTGACAAGATTTAGGCACCCTGTGGTACTCCTACAGTGTACAATACAGAAATTGGTGTTGTTTGTGGTCACAAATGCTAGGCAATTGGATAGAAAGTCTGAAACACAATAATTAACGAGAACTCTAAAAATCTGAAGTCTGAGTGGGGGACCTTAAGCCATACCTGCTCTGAATACGATGAAAGAGTGCTTGGTCTCCGTTAACTCTGAGTATGTCTCAGTCAAATATTGTAGAAGTTAATGAATAATTATTTCAATAAAATTTAAAATGGATTGTTGGAAAATTACCTCTCTGATTAACATTCGATCAAAATCAGAATAGAGATTCTTTCTTAAGTATATAACATCAAATATTAAAAATCAAATAGTACCTATTGAGGGATCTCCCAAGCTGGAAAATTGGATCGAATTACGAGGGGCGTCTGAAAAGTCCATGCAAAAAAAACTACTTACGTGTTTGGGGTAAAACTTTTCTATTTTTCAACATAGTCTCCCTTTAGACTTATACACTTCGTCCAACACTGTTCTAGTTTGTTGATCCCTTCTGAATAATAGGAACTGTCCAAGTCTGCAAAATAGCGATTAGTTGCTTCAGTCACCTCCTCGTTTGAATAAAATCTTTGTCCCGTCAGCCATTTCTTCAAATTGGGGAATTAATTGCAGTCCGAGGGAGCCAAGTCTGGAGAACAGGGGGGATGTGAAACGAGTTGGAATCCTATTTCCATTAATTTCGCGACCACAACTGCTGAGGTGTGTGCTGGTGCATTCTCGTGTTGGAAAAGTATTTTTTTGCGATCCAACCGCCGGTGTTTTCTTGCAGCTCGGTTTCCAAATGGTCCATATGCACCTGTAATAGTTTACCCTTTTCCACATAGTCGATGAGGATTATCCCTTGCGAATCCCAAAAGACAGTCACCATAACCTTTCTGGCCGAAGGACTGGTCTTTGCCTTTTTTGGTGCAGATACTCCCTTGGTAACCCATTGTTTAGATTGTTGTTTGGTCTCAGGAGTGTAGTAATGTATCCATGTTTCATCCACAGTGACGAAACGACATTTAAAGTCCTGCGGATTCTTCCTGAAAAGCTGAAAACCATCCTTGCAACACTTCACACGATTCCGTTTTTTGTCAAGTATGAGCAATCGAGGAACGCATCTTGTGGATAGCTTTCTCATGTCCTAAAGTTTATGCAAAATATTATGTACCCATTCATACGAGATGCCCACAGCACTAGAAATCTCATGCACCTTAACTCTTCTGTCATCCATCACCATATCATGCATTTCATCAATGGTTTCTGGATTCGTAACCTCCACGGGGCGTCCAGGACGTTCAGCATCACTTGCGCTCATATGGCCACTCCGAAAATTTTGAAAACACTTATAAACTGTTCTAAATGAGGGTGCAGAGTCACCATAATATTTATCAAGCTTATCTTTAGTCTCCTGAAGCGCCTTGCTTTTCATAAAGTAATGTTTAATCACCACACGAAATTCTTCTTCGTCCATTTTTTGACAATCGCTCGACTTCCTTGATTCACACGAATGCCAAACACAAAGAAATAGACCAATATGGCTGAAACTTGGTGTATGTTCTTTCCAAAGATGCTACTAACTAAACATGACCTCGATACACGCCGCTAGTGGTCTCTCGGACTTTGCACGGACTTTTCAGACGCCCCTCGTGCACGAAATAACACCACGACCGCAAATTAATAAATACATGAACATTTACTTTGCAGTTGTATTAATCATAACATAAAAAGAATCAAATAAAATCACAGTCACAGAGAATGCTGTTGCCCGAGACTCATTACACAATTCAAGAAAGACGTCATTAATTACAACTCAACACGTATGATGAGAAAAAAAAGATTCCTCAAAGCCCACACACAGGCGCAGACACACACACTTACATCCATACAAACAGTCCACATAGAAAGAAGAATAGAATCAACTGTATGATACTCCTTGGCTGTCATAGCACCTTGCACAAGCTCCACTGACCCCTTAGATGCCCACGTGAATGTTCGCCACAGCATAATGGAACCGTAACCAGCCTATCTCCGAATCGCAGTACAGGTGTCAAGTAACTGTTCTCGTGGTTGACAACGGATTCGCGCCCTCCCATTGGTATGATGAACAAGGTATCGGTATTCATCAGACGACATAAGGCTCTTCCAGTGCACCATCGTGCAGTGCCGATGGTCCATGCTCATATCAGTCATAGTTGTCGATATCATGGTGTTAACACTGGCACATGAATGGATCATCGGCTGCAGAGTCCAATCGTTAAGGAGCGTTCGGTGCTCTATGTGTAGAGACACACTTGTACTCTGCCCAGCATTAAAGTCTGATATTAGTTCCGCCACAGTTCGCCACCTGTCCTGCCTTATCAATCTGCTCAGCCTATGACGTCCAAAATTTGTAATGAATGGTGATCCCCCAACACTACTACGTCTGGACAGCTGTCAAAATTTCGCTCATGACAGGTGAAGGGGGAGGAGTGGGGAACAGTCGTGTCAGAAGAAGGGGGAGACAAAGGTGTTGGGAGCACTCATGCCAGGAGGGAAGGGGAAGGATAGGGAGTTCTGAGAGGGAGAATTACCCGAAGGGGTGGGGGTGACACGAAAAAAAACACTTAGCAGAACACTAGGTTAATGTTATAAATCAATCAGGTGCCAAAATTGTACTGGCTTTGCTCCACTACTCTAGTGGTGGTTCCCTAGTGGTTTCGGCTGTGTTTACATGGAATGGACTGGGTCCTCTGGTCCAGTTGAACTGAGCATTGACTGAAAATGGTTACGTTCGGCTACCTGAAAACCATTTGCAGCCATTCATGGACTTCACTTTCCTAAATAACAATGCGCCATGTCATCGGACCACAGTTGTTCACGACTGGTTTGAAGAACATTCCGAACGACTAGAAAGAATGATTTGGCTCCCAGACTGCACTATATGAATCCCATAGAGCATTTATGTGACACAATCGAGAGGTCAGTTCGTACACAAAATCATGCACAGACTACGCTTTTGCAATTATGGATGGCTGTAGAGGCAGCATGGTATTTCTGCAGAGGACTTCCACGACTTTTTGAGTTCATACCACGTCAAGTTGCTGCACTATAATGGGCAAAAGGAGATGTGACATGACATTAGTGTATTTGTATTACTGTTCCGGAAATTCAGTACCTGCTACCTTGTATATGTGTCTCTGTACATCTAGGAGGGGACAGTGTAATACCTTTGGACTTCCAGCTCAAGCCAGCGCTGTAATAGAAGTCACATACGCTTTGTTTTCTATTTTTAAATGATGACACTCTCTTTTTAAGTACTTCAGTCATTTTATGAAATTACAAAAATTACTCCGGGGATTTGAGGTTTTCACAAATATGGAAACGTGTTCCAAGGTACAGCATGATCATGTATCTAGGAAAAATATTCAACTGAAACTGCACTCAAGAAAATCTTTTCAACATCGTATTTAATAGTCTGTCAATCACATGATTACCCTTAAACACAAACAAGTCGTAAGTGAAATTAAGGAAAAGTATTATGAAAACTAGTAACAAATTAAACAGATTATAAAATAGAAGCTACTAAAAAATAGGAAAAATTTCCATTTTCAAGATAGGTAAAATTATTAAGACATGGAAGAAACTCAGTTATTTGCAAGTATCATATGTTCCACAGTAAAAGATCTTCTCCCGTTCTGTACAGGACGGTGTACGACCGACGAACTATGGCTCAGCTGTTCACGTGTTATATAATTCTAAAAATATATTGCTTTTAACTCAGAATAAAATTCTGTATCTGAAGTATTAACAATACAACTGTAATAAACTAGATGTTTCAAAACGAACATCAGGGTTTTAAGGCTTTGCAGCATTAATTGCATTCAACTGACAATTATAAAGAATACATCAAATGAAAGAGCAGCTCAAACAGCTTTGTGAGACCTGAGTTTCTCTCTGGGTATACAATACTCACATACCTTACGAGAACGTAGCAGGGTGACGTCGACAAACACCAATGTTTCGACAGGAGCACACCCTGATATTTTCGAGGCAAAACTGCAGTAAGTAAGCCCTGGGCAGGGGAAATTCCCAGCTCCCCCCTAGGTTACATGGCCTCCATAAGGTCCACAAGGAAAGGGTTCCTCTTCGTCCGATTGTGAGTAAGATTGGTGCTCCGATACATCGTGTACTAAAATTTAGCTTGCTACTCTGTTGAGCCGTAAAAAGGTCGGTGTGAGCACCACGTTAAGAACTCAATAGATTTCTTGTTTCGATTAGAGGGAATGCATTTGAAAGACTGAAGTTTAGATTTCATCTCGCTCTAAGGTTCACAAGGAAAGGGTTCCTCTTCGTCCGATTGTGAGTAACATTGGTGCTCCGATACATCGTGTACTAAAATTTGGCTTGTCACTCTGTTGAGCCGTAAATAGGTCGGTGTGAGCACCACATTAAGAACTCGATGGATTTCTTGTTTCAATTAGAGGGAATGCATTTGAAAGACTGAAGTTTAGATTTCATCTCGCTCTTGTGTTCCTCTGTTTGATCCTTTACGGTTGATTGAGGATGGGGTTGGTGCTGAATTTTCGAACCTATTTCGCCATGTGTTGGCTCCCACTTACTCTTTATTCAGTGACTAGTACTACAAGCAGCGGATGGAGATGGATGAGAAGCCCGTTGTCATCTGTTATTACCAGTTTGTTTATGAAGGTCTTCGAGGAATGTGCCTTAGGGGCGGCAGCTTTGAGACCTGCGTGTTTTTTTAGAGAAGTAGACGATACTTTTCTTGTGTGGCCTCATGGCAATGAGAATTTGAACTATTTTTAGAACACCTGAGTTCCATCCACTCGAATTTTGTTTCACTATGGAGGTGGAAAAGGAAGACTGTCTCTCTTCCTTGATATGTTGGTCAGGAGGAAAGTTGAAGTTACTTTGGGACATTCCGTCTATAGGAAGCCTATTCACACTGATTTGTATCCGCAGGCTGATAGTCGTCACCATCTCCCTCAACTCGTCCGCCGCTCGTGGTCTCGCGGTAGCGTTCTCGCTTCCCGAGCACGGGGTCCCGGGTTCGATTCCCGGCGGGGTCAGGGATTTTCACCTGCCTCGAGATGACTGGGTGTTTGTGTTGTTCTCATCATTTCATCATCATCCAGGAAAGTGGCGAAATTGGACTGAGCAAAGGTTGGGAAATTGTACGGGCGCTGATAACCCCGCAGTTGAGCGCCCCACAAACCAAACCAAACCAAAAAATCTCCCTCAACGTGAAGGTGTACTTCGTACCTTGGTTCACAGGTCCCGTGTCAACTTGGACCCTGAGAGTTTATCGGCGGCGTTAGCGCATCTCGAAGTCACCTTTCGTCAGAATTCGTTACGCTATCGACCAGCTGTGCACCAGGTGAGTGATTAATTACAGAGGTAGCACTAAAGTCTACTAAGACAGAATTGATCGTATTGAAGTGCGTTTCTCGACCACTATGTAAGATCAGGGACCTTCAAGGTTCCACAAAGGATGATCTAGGTTTGCGGAAGCCGCGTGTCTAGCATATTCCTTGCAATTCTGGCATGCCATATACTGGTCACGCTATCGGTACTGCGAAGGACCGCTGACTGAGCATTAGCGGCACACAGCCGAGAAAATCCGCCATTGCAGAACGTTGTCTTAGCACCGGTCATCCTCTGGAATATAACAACTTCTAGCTATTGGGGTAGTGTTATTAAGGAAGTAACCTCACAAATAGAGACGGTGGTTTTTGCTCTGAATGAAACTTGCTCTCTCCCTTGTAAAAAAGCAGACGGACAGAGTTAATGCTGCCTCACCCATTGATTATTAATTTCACTATCGATCTGACGTCACTCATCTGTGGTTTGTGATGGCACTAGTGTTTATAGTGTATGCGAATGTTATCTTGCCAGAGTTCCTCTGAAAACTGAGGTTTTAAATTCTCTTGCACGCAGCTTACTTGCTCCAGTACCTCCTTCAAAATGGTAGGGCAAGATTCTGATGAAATATCGGTGGTTGTCGACGACGCCACATGGCTGCATTCCTGTAAGTTATTTGATCAAACATCGTTGCGTATGCGTGTGCACTGTTTCCTGTGTCTTCCATTGGAAAGGGCTAGTTGCAAAGATGACGATCAGTAAATAGAAAGCTTTTTGTGTTATACTGTATGAATCTATTGTTATAGAGAAATGTGGGTGCCATATTAAGCTCCGTTGTAATCCATCAGTTTGAAGACACCGGCTGTCTTTGCAAAAGGAAGTGTGTTGGACAACTTAGAGGGATAGGAGCGCGTGTTGAACTAGTGGGAGGGTCTTTCAGTATCAGTGACGCCTGTGTGGAGACTTTTAAGAAGACGCTTACGATTATGTCCTTATCGTATACAGTTATTACAAACTCTAAAGCCCATAGACTGCGGTTTAAGTGCCAACTTTGCAAACGAAATGTTGCTGCAAAAGGATGAAGATTTTCTGGATCGTGTCGCCTCCAGTGATGTATCGACATTTCATCTGAATGGAAATGTGAATATCCGTAATGTGAGCATTTGGAGTTTAGCAAATACCCAAGAGATGGTACACTTCCTACGAAACTCCCCTAAATTGAATGTTTTCGTGGCATATCCCGACTTGAAGTTTGTGGTCCTTTCTTTTTCCGCGAAGCAACTGTCGCAGTTGTTTCTCATCTTGATGCTCTTGAACTATATCTCCCTACTCAATTGAAAGAACATAAAATACAAAACCTTAATTGGCAGAAAGATCGTGCGCCATGTCGTCGGCAAAATGCAGTACGCTGTTGGTTAAACTATGTTGTACTCGACTGTTGGGCTGGCCGCAAGGAACCACATGACATATTGTTTCACATGGCCTCCACTTTCACCCGATCTGGCCCCATGTGATCTGTACCAAAAAAGGATTATATGTACGTGTCTCCGCTACCACCGACTTAACAGGATCAACAGAATTGAAGCAGTTGTTGCAAAAATTACTGCAGACACACTGATCAAGGTTTGGGATGAGCTCGTCTATCAGCTCGATGTGTGCCATGTGACGAACGTTCTAAGAAAAGCTCTTTGAGTGCTCTTTCATTTGACGTACTGTTTATAATTGTAAACTGAATGTAATAAAACGTACAAAGTCCTGAAGCCCCGTTATTAATTTTGAAAGACCCGGTATTACACGCGAAAAATTTACAAATGCTGAACAAACACAAACTCATGTCTAACAGCAAAAAAAACCTGTAAAAATGGAGGAAGCTGTTTATGATAGCCTAATAGGATTCCTTCGTGTGGTTCTAAAATCGATCACTAGACTAAGATAATGACCAAAAACTGTCATGTGTTCCTATGTACACTAGCTAAATAAGGCACACTCCCCTACCTGCGAATATTGTGGCATTTGCAGTAGTAACGTAAATGCTGGTAGGCAACGCATAACTTCAGATATCTAAAACTGCATTGCACTTCATACTAAAAAGTAAATGCTCCTGCACATTTTCATATGAATTTATACATGAAGATTACCGCTACTTTTGTAGTCGTTTCGTAATTTTTATCATGCCGGAGTTAAAGCTTTCAAATTTTAAGTGACGTCTGCATTGTTAACAACACATTCGTGTGTGAATTACGTCCACTTAACGCTTTGACTAACACAGTATCTAATTTACCGATTCCATTTCTCCTGTATCTCATGGTGTTGTTTTACACAACAACGGAATCTATGAGAGAAGCTTAAGAGAAGTAAAGCAGTATTGTTTCTCTGATCAGCCTATAAATATACGGATCACATAGCATTTTTGAACTGATACAGCAAAACCTTTAACATCTCTGCACTAGTCAGGAAACAATTCATTTTCATTTTGTTCTTCACAGAAGTCTTCACAGAAATCTCATGTAATATGTGGAAGTCTGGAAGATCTCATGTAATATGTGGACAGAATTGGGAAGTATTTTCTTTCGCATTATAGTGACATCCCGTGGCTGGCATGTCGTCGACAGGCAGAAAACGAAGTTGATTGGTCATGACGTTCAGGCAGGTTAGCTTATGCACAGAACACTCTGCAGTCCGCAACACATCTTCTCTACCGAAACTATATATACTGTTTTACTTGTGCTGTTGTCTCCAACTCTAGAATCAGTGTTTATATTTGCTCTCAGGATACAAGTATGCTACTTTTAGAACATAGGAAATTATTCAGGCTACTACTATGACCACACCTTCCCCCTTCTATTCCTCCGGGCTCCCTCTCCCCTCCTTTTCCCTCGCCCTGAGCGATTTTCCTCCCTCCTACACCCATTCCCTTTCCTTTGCCCCCCTTCTGTATCACCCGTTTCTTGCCTCTTGGTGCGCCCCTCAAGTCCCTTTTCTCTTTTCCTCCCACCCTCTGCAGCCCCCCCCTCCACCAATTCACCTTCCTTTCTACTATTTTCCCTCCTCTCCGGCATCCCATCCCTCAGCAGGTCCATCCTGGCAGTTTTTATTCTTTGGATGTGCTCCATGACTTACTATGGTTTTTTAAGTGTATCTCAATCTGCGTGTTTTTATACTGTGGCCGACTTTTAACTTGTGTGTGTGACTCCAGTGTATTTTAAGTGCCCCCCACAAATAGCCAACTGTGTTCTTTTAACTTTATATCGACTTTTTTCAATGTCCCCCAATGAATGTCCTCGTGTCAATGTGTATTCTAACTTCCATTTTCACCATTTACTATGTTTTTATATCGCCCTTTTTTCGCCCTTATTTTATGTATAGTTTGTGAGCCGTGCGCGGCTCGTGTTCATTCCGTTTATTGTTTGTCATCTTTTCTTACTGTACTGCCGCCTCGTTTTCTTATTCTATTTACTGGCGACACTAACTTCCTGCCTTACTTGCCCGTGAGTGGCAGCAGCAGCGCTTATCGATAAGTGCACTGTCGTACCACCTCTGGAGCGACCGATAGTATTTTCAGGTCGTCGTCTGTCTGGAGTTGAGTTGGGAGCTCAGTCGGGACACAGCAGCAGTGAAGTGGGGATGGAGCGTCAGTGAGGTCCGGACAACCAGTACTCGCCGATCGCTGGCTACACACATCCACTGTCCGACGGAAGGAGACTGGAGAGGGAACGACCGTTGGTTGGTTGTTCGGTTGATCGCCTCATCGGGCGACGTGTATTTGGTCTTCCGATCGCTTCTGGGCCCCTTCAATTGATCATCATGGGGGGCTTTTGTCAGCTCCTTCCTTCTGCAGAGATGTCGGTTTTCCAATGGGCAAGGGTTCCCTCTGCATGGTTGGCTCTGAGCTAGTGTCTACGGGATGTTGTACTTCTGAGTCGCGGATGGACCAGCAGTGGAGGCAGTCGGGGCATGGACCAGCAGTGAACTCAGGGACGGAATGCCAGTGAGGTGCGGACAGCCAGTGCTCGCCGACCGCTGGCGACACAAATGAACTGTCGACGGAAGGAGACTGGAGTGGGACGAGATTTGGTTGGTCGTTCGGTTGGTCGTCTCATCGGGCGATGTGTATTTGGTCTCTTGACCATTTCTGGGCCTTGTCAGCTGGTCGTCTTGCTGGACGTGGGTTGGTTACGTCCTTGTGCAGAGATGTCAGGTGGCCAATGGGCAACTGTTCCCTCTGCATGGTTGGGTGCGAGCCAGTGTGCCTGGGTCACCATGTCCCTGAGTTCCAAATAGACATCGAGTTGAGTCAGGTTAGAGCTGCAGTGAACTCCAGACAGCCAAGACTCGCCTGACCATTGCTGACACTCAGAACTTGAGGGGGAAGACCTTGGTTAATCATTCAGTCGGTCGTCTCATTGGACGACGTGTATTTAGTCGCTGACTGCTTACGGAAACTCTGTGTGTGTGTGACGTCATTTCTCCTTGTTGTTCCACGGTGATTGGTTTTTAGGATTGTCAGATTTCTTGGTGCAAGTGTTTACATGGAACTGTGTGTGCTTCTGTGATTTTCATTGAGCATATGAAGGTTGTCTGCATACTGGAGTAGGGAGTCAGTCAGTTGCGACAGAGCAGTGAGGAAATCATTTTCGGTTGTTGTGCTGTTGGTTGGGGGGAAGGGAATTGATTAGGTTGTTGGTTGGTTCTTCAGCCGTCCCTGGGTCGTGTTGCCACCCGATTCTTTAGTATTACACTTGGCTGCCTGTCTCACCTAAACTGTTGTTAGAGTTTCCTCCCAGCCCGACTCTTCGAACACTTCTGAGCGCCACTGTTTATTGTTTGTGATTGTCGTTTTATTTGGTCCCAGGTACTGTGGCAGGCCTTCAGCGATGCATTAATATTGTCTGTTTTATGTGTAGTATATGGCCTTCAGTCGAACTTCATGTCAACTATTTTAAAATTAGGCCTTCAGCCGTGTTCTATTTGAAATTCTTGTTTGTTCACATTTAGGCCTTCAGCCACATTTGTATTAAAATCTGTGGCTTTCAGCTATAGTGTGTAAATCCTTGTCTGTAAGGTTTCTCTTTAATTATCTTGAATTCTTAAAACAGCCTTCAGCCGTGTTCTGTAAAAGTTTATCTTAAGATTGTAATTGTTTGGGCCTTCAGCTGACAAGATACTTCAAGTTTGCTTAAGATGTTTTTCTGTTCTACTGTGTAAAATTTTATCCTTAAAGCCTCTCTTTTATTGTGTTAAAAAAAAATTTATTGGTCTTTCAGCGAAAGAATTAATTTGAATTTTCCTTAATACGGCCTTTAGTCAAAATTTGTAACTGCTTGGCTTTCAAAGATTAGTTTAGATTACATTAGTACTTGTTCTATAGGTCATGAATACACTTTGTAATGATGTGGAATGTGTCAGGTTAATAAAAGGTGTCTATACAAGATATTACATTACACAAAACACTACATGGCACTTAATTTTTTTTGGGGTGGAGGTGGGGAAATAACCCACTTACTATATCCAAAAATTCATCTAATGAGTAAAAGGAGTTGCCATTCAGAAATATTTTTAATTTCCTTTTAAATGCTATATGGCTATATGTCAGACTTTCGATGCTATTAGGTAAGTGCCGAAGACTTTTGTAGCAGTATAATGTACCCCCTTCTGAACCAAAGTTAGATTTAACCTTGAGTAGTGAAGATCATCGTTTCTCCTAGTGTTGTAGCCATGTACACTGCTATTACTTTTGAATTCGTTCGGACTGTTAATAACAAATTTCATAAGTGAATATATATATTGTTAGGCTACAGTGAAGATCCCTAGCCCTTTAAATAGGTGTTTGCAGGATGATCTTGGATGAGCTCTGGCTATTATTCTGATTACACTCTTTTGTGCAATGAACACTCTTTTACTCAATGATGACTTACCCCAGAATATGATGCCATACGAAAGCAGAGAATGAAACTAGGTGTGGTAAGCTAATTTACTGAGATGTATATCCCCAAAATTTGCAGTGACCCTAATAGCATAAGTAGCTGAACTCAAACGTTTCAGCAGATCTTCAGTGTGTTTTTACCATTTCAAACCCTCATTAATTCATACACCTAGAAATTTTGGATATTCTACCTTAGCTACCGATTTCTGATCTAAGTCTATATTTATTAATGGTGTCATTCCATTTACTGTATGGAACTGTATATACTGTGTTTTGTCAAAGTTTAGTGAGAACCCATTTGCAGAGAACCACTTAATGATTTTCCAAAAAACATCGTTTACAATTTAATCAGTTAATTCCTGTCTGTTGGGTGTGATGGCTATACTTGTATCATCGGCAAAAAGTATCAGCTTTGCATCTTCGTGAATATAAAATGGCAAGTCATTAATATATATCAAGAACAGCAGAGGACCCAAGACTGAATCTTGTGGCACGCAATTCTTGATTGTTCCCCAGTTTAAGAAATCAGTTTTTTGCATATTATGTGAACTGCTTATTTCGACTTTCTGCACTCTTCCAGTTAGGTATGATTTAAACCATTCGAGTGCTGTCCCATTTATACCACAGTGCTTGAGCTTATCTAGAAGTATTCCATGATTTACACAATCAGAAGCCTTTTAGAGACCACAAAAAATCCCAACGGGTGACTTCCAGTTACTCAGAGCGTTTAACATTTCATTAGTCAAAGTATGTATAGCATTTACCGTTGAAAAGCCTTTCTGGAAACCAAACTGAGATTTAGTTAAAACTTTATTTTTGCAAAGGCGTGAAGCTACTGTACAATACATTACTTTTTCAAGAATTTTGGATAAGGCAGTCAGAAGAGAGATTGGGCAGTAGTTGTTGACATCAGATGTATCCCCTTTTTTATGCTGTGGTTTAACAATGGCATACTTCAGTCTATCTGGGAAAATACGCTGCTTCAGAGAGCTATTACATATGTTGCTAAGAATCCACTTATCTCTTGGGAAAAACTTTTATTATCCTGCTGGAAATGCCATCAATTCCATGTGAGCTTTTATTCTTGAGAGAATTTATTACCTTCCTAATTTCAGAAGGAGAGGTGGGTGGAATTTCAATTGTATCAAATTGTGTGGGTAAGTCCTCTTCCATTAACTGCCTTGCTTCTTCTAATGAGCATTTAGATCCTATTTTCTCTCCAACATTTAAAAAATGATTATTCAAAATGTTTTCAACTTCCGACTTTTTGTTTGTCAAGTTTCCATTCACTCTGATGGTAATGCCGTCATCCTGTACTCTTGGTTGCCCTGTCTCCCTTGTAATAATATTCCAAATTGATTTGATTTTGTTATCAGAGGTATTAATCTCAGACATGATGCACATCCTTCTGGACTTTTTAATAACCTTTTTAATGCAGTGCAGTAGTTTTTATAATATTTGGCAGTTTCTAGGTCATTACTTTTTCTTGTTGGTAGATACAGTTCCCTTTTGTGGTTACAAGATATGTTTATACCTTTAGTGAGCCAAGGTTTTTTACATTGTTTCTTATAATTAGATTTAACTACTTTCTTGGGGAAACAGTTTTCAAATTCTTTTACAAGTGTATCATGAAATAAGTTATATTTAAAATTAACATCGCGTTCGTCGTACACCTCATCCCATTCTAATTTCTGAATATTTTCCCTGAAATTTCTAATTGTTGTGTCATTAATTGAACGCACAACTTTGGAGGGTAGTTTTGAATTACTGTATGGCGCTATGTCATATACTGTAACTAGCTGAGCACCATGATCAGAAAGGCCATTCTCAACAGAACAAGAATTTACGTTTTTAATCTTGGTCTATAGAGGTGTTATCTATCAATGTTCTGCTACCCAAGCAGAAATATTAATGACAGGTGTCAAATTGAAAGAACCAAGGAAGACTTCCAGGTCATTCTTGCTATTACACTCTTCCAGGGAATCAACACTGAAGTCCCCACAAATAATAATTTGCTTTCCCCTATCTGACAGACAGCACAACAGGGCATCCAAGTTTTCCAAGAGTAAATGAAAGTTTCCTGAAGGGTACCTATGTACTGTTACAGTTACAAAAGAGCCCTCCTTCAATTCAAGTTGACAGGCACATGCTTCTGTATGTTTGTCTAGACAAAACTTTTTTGTATCTAAGTTTTTTACACAGTGATAACTTTTAACATATATGGCAACTCTTCCTCTCACCTTATTCTCTCTACTCATATGTGCAGCTAGTTTATAACCACTGATATTTACCTTTTCCATATCAGACACAATGTGATGCTCAGACATGCATAGTATATCTATTACATTATCAGATTCAATGTCATCACAGCAAACCAGGAGGTCATCTTCTTTATCCTTCAATCCTGGAATATTTTGGTGAAAAATGGTAACATTATTTTTTACTTTACTTTTGTAAGAATCTACTTTTTTCTTTAATCCACCAATATTTTGGTTAAATATGGTAACATTATTATTTACTTTTTGCTGTTGTGAGAATCTTGTGAGTTTTGGACCTCTTTAGCACCTGCCTGCCTGAACTTCTCATTGGACACTGATATTAGTCTAAAAAAGTGGTACATCCATGAGTACTAGTGTACCCCCTTATGGATTTCGCTAACAACCCTGCCAGTTTACCCTTCCCTGCCCTATTGAGATGTAGGCCAAGCCTCGTGAAATCCCCTCTGTCAATAACCTCGACAGGAACCAATCCAATGCCTCACAGAGTGGCCACCCTACACAACTGATACAACTCCATATTTAATCTCCTGACAGAGCGGTTCAGTTGGGGCTGATCATGCTGGACAAAAGCAGGCGCCAGCCCAACATTGGTATGGGTCGTTGCAGAGGCTATTTTCACCAGGTCACACTCAATACTGTAGTCCTGATCCCTATCAGTACTATTTCCCACTCTATCCACTGTCGTCACATGATTCTGCTTTGAGAAACCCCTGCACAAGAAACCTATATCCTCTACCACCTGGCTAAGGCATGCACTTGGCTTGAAAAAGTTTGGGACCTGGTACCTGTCACCTTTTTTGGAAACAGTCAGTCACATATATATGTGTGGATGGATATGTGTGTGTGTGCAAGTGTATACCCGTCCTTTTTTCCCCATAAGGTAAGTCTTTCTGCTCCCGGGACTGGAATGACTCCTTACCCTCTCCCTTAAAACCTACATCCTTTCGTCTTTCCCTCTCCTTCCCTCTTTCCTGATGAGGCAACAGTTTGTTGCGAAAGCTTGAATTTTGTGTGTATGTTTGTGTTCGTTTGTGTGTCTGTCGACCTGCCAGCACTTTCATTTGGTAAGTCACACATCTTCGTTTTTAGTTATATTTTTCCTTCATGGAATGTTTCCTTCTATTATAACCATATATATACATATATATATAAATATATATATATATATATATATATATATATATATATATATATATATATATATATATATATATACCGCTCTCCCGGCCGTATGTCAGTTAATGAGATCGGAGCCGCTACTTCTCAGTCAAGTAGCTCCTCAGTTTGCTTCACAAGAACTGAGTGCATCCCGCCTGCCAACAGCACTCGGCAGACCGGATGATCACCTATCCAAGTGCTAGCCCAGCCCGACAGCGCTTAACTTCGGTGATTTGACGGAAACCGGTGATACCACTGGGGCAAGGCCGTTGTCCGTACAATCACTACTGCCAACAAAAGAATACTTTCCTTCCAGCAATGGAGTTGGCACGATTTTGAGACAATGGACATCGAGGATGGAGATTCAATGCCCTGTCTAGTCATTCTGTTTTAGGTTTCCCATACCTCCAAATCGCTCAGTGGGAAAACTGGAATGGTTCCATTAAGAAAGGCAACGAGCGATCGTTAGCCACACTTTCCCAACTAACCTAATTCGCAATTCGTAATGACAGCGACAACGAATTGTGTCTTTGACGACACTCCGCGAAGAGTTCTTACCACGTAGTCAACACTGTGTCCTCCATGTCCGTGTCCATAACCACCGTAGCCGGCGTGTCCCACAGTGACGGGATGGGCGGGGCCCACCACGGGACCCGTCTGGTGGGCGTAGGAGTGGGCGTGGCCACACAGTGACTGATGACAGGTGGCAGCCACCACCGCCACTAACAGTGCCGACGCCGTCTGCAGGAACACACTCCATGACACTGAATTTAGCAGTGAACTAGTTACACCAGGCAATATTAAAAGAGTATTAGCGAAGTGCCTGCAGATTATTTGGAAAGAAAATGGTAATAATGTGAAATGTATTAGCCAATACGTAATTTTGAAATTTTTCTTTTGATATGTTTATTCATGCGTTTGTTCATCTGATACAGTGGAACCAAAATGTTATTAGCCAATAACTACTTCCGGAAACGGTGCCGCCCTAGAATTTATAAATGTTAACTATATCTTCATAAGTCATATTTTTGTGAGATGAGTACACAAATTTGAAAATATAGTACCGTAAGGTGTACGCCCTTGACATACACTGAAAAGCCAAAGAAACTGGTACACCTGTCTAATATCGTGTAGGGCCCCTATGAGCACTCAGAAGTGCCTCAATACGACGTGGCATGTATTCCACTAATGTCTGAAGTAGTGCTAGAGGGAATTGACACCATGAATCCCGCAGGGTTGTCCATAAATCCGTAAGAGTACGAAGGGATGGAGATCTCTTCTTACCAGCAAGTTTCAAGGTATCCCAGAGATGCTCAATAATTTTCAAATCTGAGGGGTTTGGTGGCCAACGGAAGTGTTTGAACTCAGAAAGGTGTTCCTGTAGCCACTCATTAGAAATTCTGGACGTGTGGCGTGTCGTATTGTGCTGCTGGAATTGCCCAAATTCATAGGAATGCACAATGGACATGAATGCATGCAGCTGATCAGACAGGATGCTTGCGTACGTGCCACCTGTCAGAGTCGTATTTAGACGTATCAGGGACCCATATCACTCCAACTGCACACGCTCAACACCATTACAGAGCCTCCACCAGCTTGAGCAGTCCCACGAATTCATGAGGTTGTCGCCATACCCGTACACGTTCATTCGCTGGATAGAATTTGAAACGAGACTCGTCGGACCAGACAACATGTTTAAAGTCATCAACAGTCCAGTGTCGGTGTTCACGGGCCCAGGCGAGACGTAAAACCTTTTGTCGTGCAGTCATCGAGGGTACACGAGTGGGCCTTCGGCTCCAAAAACCCTTATCGATGATATTTCGGTGGATAGTTCGCACGCTGAGACTTGCTGATGGCCCAGCGTTAAAATCTGCAGTAATTTGCGGAAGGGTTGAACTTCTGTCACGCTGAACGATTCTCTTCAGTCGTCGGTGGTCCCGTTGTTGTAGGATCTTTTATCGACCGCAGCGATATCGGAGATTTGATATTTTACCGGATTTCTAAAATTCACGGTGAAATGGTCGTATGGGAAAATCCTCACTTCATCGCTACCTCGGAGATGCTGTTCTCCATCGCTCGTGCGCCAACTATAACACCACGATCAAACTCTTGATAACGTGCCACTATAGCAGTAGTAACCGATCTAACAACTGCGCCAGACACTTGTTATCTCATACAGGCGTTGTCTTATATAGGCGCTTCCGCAGCGCCGTATTCTGACTGTTTGAATGTTCCTGTATTTGAATACGGTTCAAATGGTTCAAACGGCTCTGAGCACAATGGGACTCAACATCTGAGGTCATCAATCCCCTAGAACTTAGAACTACTTAAACCTAACTAACCTAAGGACATCACACACATCCATGCCCAAGGCAGGATTCGAACCTGCGACCGTAGCAGTCCCGCGGTTCCGGACTGCAGCGCCTAGAACCGCACGGCCACCGCGGCCGGCATTTGAATACGCATGCCTACATCAGTTTGTTTGGTGCGTCAGTGTATTTTGCTCAGAAGAGAATTTATTTTCTTTGAAACGCTGAGAAGAGAGTGGAAGGAATGAAACACAAATCTTTTTTTCTTTTTTCCGTTTGTGTTGAAGACATTGAATTTTTTACTACCATTTTTTTATTATAGTCTCCTAAAATCAATTCAGTAAATCCAAAAATCGTGATTCGAGGGAATATTGAGTCCTCTGAATAATGAATGCTTCATATAAAATATAAATATTAGATCTTGGGATAGGCTAATCAAAATGCTAATTCACGTCACTTACGAAGATTCTTGCTGCAGATCCTATAAACTTTGGCGTTGTCACTGAAGGTAAATTATGCAGAAAACATCGTAGATGTGACTAAAGGCAAATATGCAACACATTAATACAGTTTCCAAACACAATCCCATAAATGACGGTAATGTACCACTGGTACAGTAAGAGGACATAAAAGGAGCTATCATTGTACGACTGCACATCGCTCCTTCAAGTTGCAGGAGCACAGCTTTGCTCAATTACATCCTGTATCCTAGGGGCTAACGAAAACTGTATATAAGTTACATGAAGTGACTCATAATATGTTGTAAATTCACCCGTAAAGGAGAAGTTATCGACAACATTGTAATAGTTTTAGTATTGCCACATTATGAAATCTTGTTGCCGATGAAACCAGTCCAGTCGTGAGGATCTTCAAGTACCACAATCCTGCTACAGATACTATGCTGCTGTGATTTCAACTCACCTGTCCGCGAACAATATTTTTCAAGTTTTCCAGTGAAATAGCTACTACACGTTGACTGCTGCCACTGTGTTGAATTGGGTACCTATATACATACTATGGCCGTACACTGTGCATAACTCTTCGGCAAAAACAGGCCGTCTCACTTCTTGTGGTGTGACCAATACCCCCAATTCTCAGCCAGCGCGCGACTCAGGCACTTCAGAAACAGGAGCGGCGAAAGTTCACGTGTAATGGGCGGCTGGGTCACCCAATCAACCAAGCTGTAGCTCGGGCACAGTCCTGGCGTGCTGTGCCAATGGACTAAGTTCTGTCACGTATTTACGCCTGCTGGAAGTACCCTTGATGGAACGCGGAACCGTCCGGTGAAACGCCAAATTCCTGAAACATTACTATCCCTGCGCGTCAAGAAATTATCGCTTACAGGACAGCTTTGTACGGAAGTAAGAAGCGGCCAGTGGAGAAACGAGAAATCAGAAAAATTGCTGGCGTGTTGAAATTCATGCCGGGTAAACCAATGTTAAAAATAAGGTGGGAAAATATTAAAAGAACGAATGAAGTACCAAATTATAAATTATAACAGTACAATATTAAAAATCTACCCGACTGGATAGCCGCACATATTAGTACGCCGTTTCCGTGATTCGTGATTCCCCGATCGAATCCGCCCAGCAGAACAGCAATGAGGGGCGGTGAGTCAGCCAGCCTAGGTGTATCTTTTATGACGTCTTCCACATCCCACTAGGTGAACACTGGACTGTCACCCACGGTCTGCCGTAGTTACACGATTCGTAACACACACTGTCGCATGAATGACACTAGGCGCAGGGGGGGGCTAACGTAAGGCCTTCTGGCCACATACTACAGTGCCAGTTTCGATTATTAACATACCTTCCCCGTATAGATACGTTAGACAGGCAGAAGAAAAAGAAGATATAGAAAAAGAATATTACAAACCGGTATAGAGTACCCTTAAAAAAGTATAGGGTCGTTAACTGAACTTTGGTTAGTCTGGCTTTCAGTGAACTAGAGAGTAGAAGAACTGTAGAAATCTGCAGAAATGTAAAGGATATCACAAAACGGCAAAGGTGTTGTGTGTGATAAATGAAGGGGTAGAGAGGAAGAGATTGCCACAAAAAATTTTCAGAAAACAAGAGAAAGAGACCAACATCAAATAGCTGGAACAAAGCAGTATTTAGAAAAACAAAGAGCAGAGAAATGAAAAAAGGAAAAATGTTGGTATCCCAAAAAGTTGTTTGCGAAGTTCACACGTAACAGGGTGCTTTACACTGAAGTGCAGTGCTCAGTCTATGTTTAACCTTCACAGGCACTATCGCTCAAACCGGAGGTATCATTCTGTCGCCTACAAAAGCCGCACTTAAGCACCGTTTAAAGATGACATGTTCTGCTTGCGGTAGTAGTACATTAGTTGCCGATCTATGAATTCGGATCTCGAACGTTTTTTTTATTTTCTTTATTGAATTTCGATTCCCCCCGAAGGGGGCGGGCTGGCAGCAGCTTAGTATGCCGCTCTTCAGCCTACAGACTTTGTTTTAAAAAAGGAGAAGATAATATATAACAAAAAACAGGCGACAAAATCGGAGACAAAGGGTAACATGGCGAAAAAATCGTGGAACTTAAAACAGAGAACAAAGGGATGATGATGCTTCGGATCTCTAACAGATTATTAGTGTATTTCTAGTACAAAAGGTGTCTATTTCACCATGAGTCAAATCAGCTGTATTATGTGAATGCGGGGTGTCTGTTCTTTCGGGCATGCATGTCGGGAAAGAACAGACACCATTCATATCATTGATTTTCCTAGAGGGGGGATGGATCTTCCTTCTTCAGCGCAGATGCACAAGTACGTCCGACCTCCTTTGGGAGTCTCAAGAGTAGCGACAGTGGTGTAAATGGACAGGAACTGCGGATAGATGGCGCTCGGTGTGGGTCCGCCTTGAGGCACGCCGAGATAGTCCATGCAGTTACGACAGCTCTGTGTCCTGGATGGCGCATTGGTTGACGCACCTACCTAGCAAGCGGAATAATTCGGATCCGATTCCCTGTACGGTACACAATTTTACTCGTCACCGCTGACTCGCGTAATGTCCCGATACGGCTGACACCAGTAATCCCCTCCCTTTTCTTTCCTTTCTTCCCACCTCCACCTTCAATTTACATAGAGCTGTATTAATGTCAGATGCTTCCGATGTGATGAATATGTTAACATAATCGCAGTTGTGTATGTATACAGCAGAATAACTATTCATTATCCCAATACTAATGACACAGAAACTCGTCACAGTAAACTGGCTAAGTGTAGCATCTTTTCGAAACTGTATTTGATTCCTAAAAGAACCATTTGTTTCTTTGTTTGTCTTCACATTCCTTCAGGAACAACTAGCGTGTCATAATTAAACGTGCAATAGCCAACGAACAACTTGTAACCCTACTGCAGCAGTCTTCCACAGGACGTGGACTGTGGTCGGACTGCTGAAAAATGTGGAAGGAACTGACTACATCCTTTAAAAAGGCACATCCGAGTATGTATCTTAAGCGATGTCGAGTAATCAGCGAGAACCTAATTAGGGATGAGTACATGGCAACAATGTAACGATTAAGCGGAAACAGCGATTTTGTGTAGAAATGCTATCAGTATTAATTCATCTACACTGTACAGTCGCTATATCGACAAATACATTCATTTCCCCAATATACCTGGCTTTCATAGTCCTATTTTACGTATACTACTGGTTATTTAATGTACGTAATGACAGTTTCTCCCGCAGCCTGTCGTATAAAATTATTGAAATCTAGAGACATTATTTCGCGATTCACATTGACGATGGCACCATAGATTAATATCATATTTACTTTTTTTTTAATGAACCCCCATTCTGGAAGTCTTGATATGTCACCTATATTAAAGAGATTGCTGTGTCTAAATTCATATATACGCCGATCAGCAAATCAAATTCACAACATATTTGAAACTTCTCAAATGTTAAATTCCGTCTCTACGTGGACCCATCAAGAAGGCAAGACCCCTGCTCGTCTTAAGCCAGTGATGCGTCTTCATTTTCTCAGATGGTTTGTTGATTCAACTCCATGTAGTATAATGAGTGTGAATTTTTGGCGTAATGATAAATTTTTTTTTTTTTTTTTTTGAGATTTCAGTTTCTAAGGTAGTGAGCATCCAAAACGCTCTGCGTGAAAACTCGTTACGAAAAATACTTGAACTGATACTAATTGTAACATCGTCTAATAAATTTTGAAAATTTTACGAAACGTATGGTTAATATATGTGTCACATCAAGGGTATAGTAGTGAACACAGCCACGAAGATTGGAGCTCTTTGTCCTGTACTGAGAATTTTGACTCGGCCAAAATATTCCTCTGCTGGTTAATGCCTGTAACAGGTAACACAGAGTTTATTCTTAGGGCTGTTGGAAAATATGAAGCATGTGTACCCGATACTCTGTGTTAAAGTACTAGAGCGTCTTTGTGAATCTCGTCCCAGCAGAGAGGTAAAAGCCGCAACACTGTTAAGTGGTAAATAAAAAGGACGGGTAATGTCTTATTAAGGACCGAGAGAAAAAGCACTTTCGGAAGGAGAGAAGTTCTTATCTCCGTTCAGCCTTACAGAATTGTGTTTTTCCTGTTTTTTTCTGCATTGTACAAGACACATACTGAGATGAATCCGCTGAACGTAACATGTCCAGTTTCCTTTCCCATCCTTCTCAGATCTGAGGTTCAGCTTTCACTTTATAGACTTCATGACTGACCAGACGTTAAACCATCATCTTCCGTCTATTCTTTGTTATTAAAGCTCCTTCTGTTTAATCTACAATCTCGGAAATATTATAGGTTAAAATATTACATTTGTCACGATATATCCATAAAAATGGTGTGACGGTAACAATAGACACAAACGGACCTTCTGAGGAAACAAACACAATTATATTTCTCAACTTTAAACGCAGATTTGTATCACTTTTAGCATATAAAGGCTTCAAAAGTCTGATTACTTTAAAAGACAGAAAACCCTGAGGGCTTGCCTCCCTTTCGTTTTTATTACTGTTACGACGTTTAATGCAATAGGGTGACAGTGATTACATACTGTGTGCTTCAGATCTAGTTCCACCGGATGATTAGAGGTGATAGTTGCTTCAAATGGCTCTGAGCACTATGGGACGTAACTTCTGAGGTCATCAGTCCCCTAGATCTTAGAACTACTTAAACCTAACTAACCTAAGGACATCGCACACATCCATACCCGAGGCAGGATTCAAACCTGCGACCGTAGCGGTCGCTCGGTTCCAGACTGTAGCGTCTAGAACCCCTCGGCCACTACGGCCGGCGAGGTGATAGTACTTTCCTTCTGTTGACTAAGATTTTGTGATATGTTTGTGCTGAAGTACGACGAATTTCTGGGAGTGTTACCGCAGAAGACAGAAGTGGCCATCTGCAGGTAGAATGGCAGAGACCACGAGGGAGCTATTGACTGGTTTTACTTAGAGTCTGAGGCTTGCGCAAGAACAGAGATGATGGGGAGTCAACAAGCGACCAGCGCTGATAACAGCGTAATTGTTTTTGAGAGCTCATATCGACAAAGCAGATTGCGACCTCGATGTTGGATTAAGAAAAATTCCGGGTGCAGAAGCCCAGTGATTAGGTCTGTTCGACCTTCAAATTCTTAAATGATGTCCCATTGTTAGCGCAGGACGGCGTATGGTCCCCAGTGCTAGCTGGAGTACTTTTCGGAATCTGTAGGTATTTGCGGGCCGGACGCCCATGGACCTTTCTCAGAGAAGCGTATCTGTTGACGTCGTAAAACGCTTCTCCTCAGAGTCAGAGACAGTCCGCGCTGCTGGGTGCACGACAGTTTGTCACCAATGCAGCCGGTGTACTTTTTTTGAGATTTTTGTCCCATGCCAAGTAGTTTCCCGTACGCACTGAAAATAAGCGTTGTGAGTGGAAATCAGACGGTGATGTCAGAAGACGTACCGAGGGTGTCAGGAACTTTTGGCGCCAATTATGGAGGAATACAGTGTCCATATTTTCGATTACCCAATTCCCGTGAAGAAAATCGTCCTGCGTGCGACTGGTAGCCGGAATTTATTCGGGGTGTTCTACGTGGTGTGTGTTTTGGGAGTTTATTGGGATGTTGATGCAGAGAAAATTTTGGGGGTATGGTGTGGTACATGCATCACAGAGTTCACCCGGAAGCAGACATCGACGCTGAGGGAGGGCGCCCAGTCTCAACTTGTACATTTTTAGAGCGCTGAGCACAAGGCTCGGTCACGATGGCAAATGACTGTGCTGAACATATTTGCAGTTCCAGCGTGTAGGGACGCTTCCATGTTCTTTGGAACTGTGACAGCAATAGATCACCTAATGAATGTAACACAGCCTTACAGATTAGTGATTCACAATCACTAGAATCATTCAGATAGTGTTAATGTTCAGGCAAACCTTTTTGACAACATTGTCATCCAATTATTTCTTTTGACTTAGTTGTGATACTTTATGCATGTTTCTATTGTAGTAAATCGGTTGTTTCAATGAATAACCTTTCTCATTTCAATAGAGAAGATTCCTTGTTCATTTAATAATTGTGGATCTGTTTGTAGCATATTTTATGTTATTTATTATCATAAGTTGGCAATTAGGGGTTCCCAACTTGGGGCATATTGTAATAATATGGGTTATTGTAATAATATGGGTTCAGATAATACGTTTTGCACAGATGTGTATCTTCAGGTTACTTCCGTCTTAGTGTTCGTTCCACCGCAGAAATTAATCATAGGTTATTCTCACATAACTTTACCACTGGGCTCTTATAACTTTAAACATGAATTAATGTGTTAAATGTTTGATGTTAAGCGTGTTAGTAAGAAAAAGTCCGCCCCCGGTAGCTGAGTGGTCAGCGCGACAGAATGTCAATCCTAAAAGCCCGGGTTCGGTTCCCGGCTGGGTCGGAGATTTTCTCCACTCAGGGACTGGGTGTCGTGTTGTCCTAATCATCATCATTTCATCCCCATCGACGCGCAAGTCACCGAAGTGGCGTCAAATCGAAAGAATGGAACCCGGCGAACGGTCTAACCGACGGGAGGCACTAGACAGACAACATTTACATTTAGTCAGAAAAAGTTTAGAAAGATTTGAAATTAAATTGTGAGTTCGTTGCTAGTCGTTTAGTGTTCTCTTTATCGAATACCGAATGAGTATAGTCAAGATAATTTTTACCCGTTTGAAGCAGAAGCTAGTTTTTCACACATCTCAATTTTTATGTCACATTGAAAGGGACCCATCGGGTCAATTTCATATTTATGCTTCTCTTAGCCGTGTTGCATCTGGGTTCCCAATATCTCTAGCATCCTGGACGTAACGCAATCGAATCTCAAGTAAGGAAAATAGCCGTATGTGTTTTTCTTTTAATCTATTTTTATTCCAATACCTCTTTTCCCATGTCCTAATTCTGTGTTTTCATAATTCTGTGTTTTCAATATGTATGTCTTACCTGTCTGTGTGAAATGAGTGTGTTTTTCGTTGTTGAAGGAAGTCTTGTGGTCTTCAAGGGCTGTTTTGCCAACGTACGGTCGTTATTCAGAGAGATTTACCAATAGGTAGAGACACGTACTTTTGTATGGCTCAGCGCTCTCCCTCTCTCTGGCTCCCAGAGAGAGCGACCACTGGACAGTCGAATCATGCGACACTTTTGTTCAAGCCCTTGGTAAGTCAGGTTGTATCTCTCATAGAAGATATGAGATGTGGATACAGGTATTGCAGTAGTTTGCCGCACTTTAATTTTGGCGTATAGTGAGGTTTCCGGCTTACAACATTAGGAAAAAATTTATGCTATTGTTTGGAGTATAATTTCGCACGTGTGTCTCTCTGATTGTTACGTGACTACTAGTACCATACTTCATTTAAAATTGCTTCATAGCTGACGCCTGTCAGTATGCCCTACAGTGTTACCACATCGGCTACAGCTCGGTTAAAGGCGACACGCAAACGCGATTTGTCACTTCACAAGTGCTGAAATACTGTTCATGTAACGCGGAGCAATGTAGGAAGCATTTGCCATCAGGTACGACGGGAAAGCGAGGTGCTCTGTGTACAGCTGATTTTAAATGACCGGTGACTGAACTGCGTCGGACAACACGTTCTGTAGCTCTTAATTTACTCTCGTCTTCTAATCTAACCATAACCTCTTTATATGCAATGCATCCGAGAAAACGGCGATCAGCAACCTACGGCGGAACTATAAATCACTCTCGCTTTGCTCACGGTGATTAAAGTTCACCTGCAAGAGCAAACTCAGAGCAGAACAAAAGCGAACACTTAACTTCTCGCTTTTGCCAAGCGAGCTGGCGAGATACCATCCGATGAGCAGACCTGGTTGGAATTCATTTACAGGTTACAGGCGACATCAGTAGATTCCAAAAGAAAGAAGAATGATAGAAAAAAATAAAAGCAAATAAAAAATCAATAAATGATGAAAGTGAAGCAACAAAAGATTAAAAATAAAAAATCAGATTGAAACAAATTAATCGAAGATAATAATAATCATTTATTTTGGTAAAGATGTAAGAAAGATGCTGGAACCTACATGCTGTTACACCACAGACTGAGACGTTACCATTACGTTACGGAAGAACTGCAGGTTACGTTGTTATATTTATTTATCTATAGCAACAGTTCCAACGATCATTTTTTGCCTTCAAAATCTTCAGAAATGGCTCTGAGCACTATGGGACTTAACTTCTAAGGTCATCAGTCCCCTAGAACTTAGAACTACTTAAACCTAACTAACCTAAGGACATCACACACATCCATCCCCGAGGCAGGATTCGAACCTGCGACCGTAGCGGTCACGCGGTTCCAGATTGTAGCGCCTTTAACCGCTTGGCCACACCGGCCGGCTCAAAATCTTCGGTTTTACAACATGTCACATGAAAGTTTCCTACTGTAGCTCGATCTCTGTGATGACAATCGGGTATGCGAAGCCAAATCTCGTCTTGTGCGAAAGAATCCAATAGTCTTTGGCTAGTGATGTGTACATAATGTGCTATTTCGTTACCGTCGTTGTGTGTGTGTGTGTGTCTGTGCTTGTGTGTTTATTGTGTGTGATGAAATGCGATGTAAAAAGACTAGACCCAGGATTCGGGATACAAACACAACAAGAAAAAAAGCCAGACAAGGGATTGAAGTTAACTGACCACTTGTTGTGGCAGACTGGCAACAGCGAACAGTTCAGGCGTGTCATTGAGCACTCTGATAGGAGGAAGACACCTCCAACATGCGAAGTGTCAACTACCAAGTAATTTTAATCAGACTACACTTTGTCCACATGATATGGTAAAACAAACGAACCATGCTTCGTTAGATATTTTATCAAAGTACTTCTCCCTCAATGCTATAGCTAAATTAAAGGATTCTAGTTGCACCTAATGTGGTTTTGGAATTCTAAATTTACCAACTAGTAAAGGACTTTGGGTCTCTGTTTCAGTGATACAGTGATACTGTGATAGGATCAATTTCTTATGCTTTTGTAATATTTCAAAAATGTTCACTCCCTCAGTGTTGGTCTAGTATGTAGATAATTTTCTCATTAAGCTGTGATTCACTAGATTATTTTGAGGTGCCTGCTCGGATTTTCCTTTTAATTGTGTTAAATTTTCTTCATAAAATGATTAGCTATTCGCCGAGATATATTTTGTCTGCCTTCTGATTTCCCTTTTAATGTGTTTGCATAATTTTCTTACATGATTGTTTCTGTCTAATCACATGCTCATCACATTATACTGGGGGCTTGCTGTCGCTTTCTGTAACTGATTGCTCTCTTTCTTTGATGCAAATCAGTAACTATACGTACAGTGGGATTTTATTACTATTGTTTTTTTTTCAATTTAACGGTTTTTTGCAGTTTTCATACCTGTTCATTGTGATGACTTATTTCTCTGCCCAGTCTGCATTAATGACATTAGATACAGTGGTGTGGCAACTTCTCCCTTGCTAAATCTATTCTTGTATAAATATACTCTAAATACTTGAGACAATAACCCAAAGGCATTTTCTACTACTCGATAAGCACGACACAAATGGTAGTTGAAAATTTCTTTTTCTCGATCTAATCATGCAACTCCTCGAGAGTATGGCTTCGTCACGTAATTACTAAGTGCAAATGCTTCATCGCCGATTATGAATTGCAGCATTAAAATATCAGTGTTGGAAGTCATTTAGATGCAGGGAAATTAAAATTGTTTGTGACAATCTTTTTCCCCATCTCGGATTTTTGAAAAATACGGCGATCACCTTCTTTGCCATAAGAACCAATATCTACAAGAATGAATTTGTAATTGGCGTCAACTATTGCAAGCAGAACAACGGAAAAGTAGTTTTTATAGTTGAAAAAAAAGAGATCCGCTGTTTTTGGTGTTTTTATGGGCACATGTTTGCCATCAATACTACACACACAGTTTGGTATATTCCATTTCTGCCAGAAGTCCTGTTCAACGTGCTTAAAAGTATTTTCATTTGGCATGGGCAGGGCTATTGGCATCAGTTTTGTTCTCAATACGTTCAAAACTTTCCTAACTATCTGGGAGATATAGCCGTCTGATACGCGATTTTTAACATCCTGATTAATTATCAAATGATGGCAGCTGAGAATCCTGATTCTTCTATTCAGCAGTTCAGTGCCGAAGTGTCATTTGACTCTACTTCATGTCACTCAAATTCCCCAAGTCAAACTGTGAGCACTCCTGTTTATATAATTTCAAAGCCTTCTATTTCCACCAATTCCATTGCCATGTATGCATACTCGCCTCAGTAGCCTACTGATTTGTCTCTACCACCTGTTCAAGAACAGCAAAATTTCAGTGTAGAAGAAATTGAAAATATGATACAAGACTATACAAATACAATACCTTTACGTTAAGAATAATTTTTCATCGACTGTAATCACATCTCTTGTAGTTCTTGCTTGTAATTGTTCACGAATTAAAATCAAAATAAAATTAAATTGTTTTTTATTTAATCTGCAATAAGATCTAAATTTTTCTTCATCACTCCATAAATGTTTTTCTAACATGTAGAAATCTTCCTTGTGTCGTTCCTTGAACATCGGGTTAACAGGGCGTCTCCTCTTTAAATATTGGTGCAAAAGCAAATCATCTTCCTCCTCTTCAAAAAGTAAACCCACATTTTCATTAGTCGACATGTTTTTGCAGACAACCGTCGTCTTCGGAATCGAACGACACATTGTATTTGAGCCCCGCTCCAAGGATGATTAGAGTTCCCAGTACTCACTGCATTACCCATAATGAATATTCGGCCTTCTCCCATAGAGACATAGTAAAAATGATGTTAAATAAAGATGACAAAAATGAGAGGTTCAGATGGTTCAAATGGCTCTGAGCACTATGGGACTTAACATCTCTGGTCATCAGTCCCCTAGATCCTAGAACTACTTATGCCTAAATAACCTAAGGACATCACGCACAACCATGCCCCGGGCAGGAATGGAACCTGCGACCGTAGCGGTCGCGCGGTTCCAGACTGAAGCGCCTAGAACCGTTCGGCCACCAGAGTCCGGCCCAAAAATGAGAGGGAATAGGCCAGAAAGGCAAGAGTAAGATGTGTCACGCTCTTTAATATATATATATATATATATATATATATATATATATATATATATGTGTGTGTGTGTGTGTGTGTGTGTGTGTGTGTGTGTGTGTGTATTGTAACTTCTTTCGCTTTTTGGGTCGTTTAAAACAATACATAAAAATAACTGTTTCATTTTTTTTAATCAATCAACCACTGCTAGGCTAGTTCTAAGCTACAGGGTGATGAATGTGTTCTGTCAGATCCATTTCATATCTTTGTGTCTCTTAGTCGTGCTGTTTCTGGTTTCTTGATGCCCCTGTCTTCCGATGGGAGCAAATCTCAAGGAAGAAAAGAGCCAAGTGTTTTTCTTTTTCAGTCACTGTATCTACGTTACCCTAATCCTTTCTTTCCGTGTCCTAAACCTGTGTTTTCATTTTGTAAGTCTGGCTTGACTGTATCAGATGAGTGTGTTTCTCTTGGATGAAGGGACTCTTGTAATGTGCAAGTGTAGTTTTTCCAATTTTGTTTATTTATTTATTCACATGACAAGTTCCATAGGATCAAATTGAGGAGAAAATCTCCAAGGTCATGGAAGTGTCAGCACATGAAATTACAACATAATAGTAATAACAAATAAAAATAAAATGTCCATGAACCCATAGGTTTAAGTAAACGCAGTCAACAATATAACATAAGAATCAGCTTAATTTTTTAAGGAACTCCTCAACAGAATAGAAGGAGTGACCCACAAGGAAACTCTTCAGTTCTGATTTGAGAGCGCGTGGATTACTGCTAAGATTTTTGAATTCTTGTGGTAGCTTACTGAAAATGGATGCAGCAAAATACCGCACACATTTCTGCCCAAGAATTAAGGAAGTCCGATCCAAGTGCAGGTCGGATTTCTGTCGAGTATTGAAAGCTGCTTATTCTTGGGAATAGGGTGACAATGTTAACAAGAAACGACAGTAAAGAATATATATTGAGAGGCCAGTGTCAAAATACCCTGACTAGTAAACAGAGGTCGGCAAGAGATTCGCTAACTTAACACCACTTATTGCTCGAACCGCCCGTTTCGAGCCAAAAATAACCTTTTAGAATGGGAAAAGTTATCCCAAAATGTAATACCATACGGCATAAGCGAATGAAAATAACCAGAGCAGATTAATTTTCGGATCGAGTGATCACTTACTTCAGATACTGTTCGAATAAAAAAAATGGCAGTACTAAGTCTTTGAACAAAATCCTGAACGTTGAACTGTAAAAACTGAGTCTTACTGTGATTTAGTTTATTTTCTACAAGCCATGAACTTATATCATGAACTGCAGTATTTGAAGCCGAGCCAATGTTGCACACAACATCCTTTACTACCAAGCTAGTGTCATCAACAAGCAGAAATATTTAATTCTACAGGCTTTCGTGGATTTCTACTAAAATGATCGACGTTTCGACCCCTCTGCTGGGATCTTCCTCTGTATCTTCTGGTGTCCGCTACTGCTAGAACACTAGCAGGAGCAGACACCAGAAGATCCTGAGGAAAATCCCAGCAGAGGGGTCGAAATGTCGATCAGTTCGGTAGAAATATGATGCGGCCTTATAACCCAGAAGATTTTAACCTCAAACAGAAATATTTCAGGTTACCCGTAACACTAGAGGGCATATCATTTATATAAATAAGGAACAGGAGTGGCCCCAACACCGATCCCTGGGGCACTCACCATTTGACCGTACTCCACTCATACCCCGTATCACAGCCATTCTCAAAACAGTGAATTATGACATTTTGCTGTCTATTGTTAAAGTAAAAGGTGGACCAATTGTGAGGATTATTAGGCAGAAGGGCAGGAGCTTTAGCAATATGTAGAGACAGGTAGTTTTGTATGAGACTTTACACAAGCATTGTTATGAGGTAACATCGATCTTTGACTCAACATTCTCCCCCTTGCTGGTTTCAAAGTGGGCGACCGCCGCTCAGTCGAATTCTGGCTAACGTGGTAGGAGCTCTTGGTAAGACAAGTTATTCTCTCGTAGTCACTCTGAGATGTGGATACAAGTATTCATTTGTCTTGGTACAATTCAGTTTTGTTTTGTAGTGATCGTCTAGTTTGACTCACAGGAGAGTGTCACGGAAGTGCTGAAAATCTTGAACTGACAGACGCTTGAAAATACACTCGAGTATCCAGCAGAGCCTATTGGAAAGATTTCAGGGAACTTTATTAAGTAAGAAATCTAGGAGTATACTACAGACAAGATTACATCGCGTATGGAGACAGTAAAATAGTCATTCCGCTTGGACTTCTTACAGAATAAAATGAGAAGAAATGCTAATACATGGCACTATGAGTTGCGCCCTCTCTCTTACACTTTACAGTAGGTTGCAGAGAGAGGACGTAAATGTAGATGCTGAATGAAACAAGTAGGTGCGCTAATTGCCATGACGTGGCTGCTCACTGCTTATCGTGCATTGGTGTCGTCCTTTTCACTCGCCTTCGAGAAAGTACCGTTGGTAGTGGTGTGCAGCACGTAACGTGGCTGATCTTTATAGTAGTAGTCGTCTACAGACTCCTACTCCACTCTCAACGATCTTGTGTACACATTCAAGTGGACTGGATCGCTTCTGGTTTTCATATATTGCGTTAGTACGTAAATTCGTAGAGTTTTACCATATGTCTAGTAATCACAACAGATGCACATATGCAAGACTTTAGTCATCTTATTCTCCTTTACTATTTGCAACAGTCTGCCAAACCTGAGGTAACTCTTCGATTTTGCGATTGTAGAAATTACGGAGCTTTGCGGCGAAGAACTCGTTGAGCCATGTACAGAGCACATTTTTATCTGGAAAAGAAGTTCCTTGAAGGTTGTTCGACTGAGAGCCAAAAAGGTGAAAATCTGAGGCCGCAAGATGGATGCAAAATAACTTCCCAACGCACTTCCTGGATAGTGTTCTTTGTCAGTGTAGCAGAATGCCGGCGGGCGTTATCCTCGAGTAGCATACCGAGCGGGGTGGCGCAGTGGTTAGCACACTGGACTCGCATTCGGGAGGACGACGGTTCAATCCCGTCTCCGGCCATCCTGATTTAGGTTTTCCGTGATTTCCCTAAATCGTTTCAGGCAAATGCCGGGATGGTTCCTTTGAAAGGGCACGGCCGATTTCCTTCCCAATCCTTCCCTAACCCGAGCTTGCGCTCCGTCTCTAATGACCTCGTTGTCGACGGGACGTTCAACACTAACCACCACCACCATCGAGTAGCATCACTTCACGCAGTCTTCCTCTTCGTTGTTCTTGGATCGCGGCCGCAAGACCTGTCAGATGTCGACAACAAATGTCAGCAGTGATGGTTACACCTCAGGGAAGCAATTCCTAGCACACCACACCGTCGACGTTCCACCATATCCATAGCATTATCTTCTCTGGATGCGCGCAAGTCTTTGTAGGGCATTTTCTGCTTTGTTTGGGCTCAACCATTCGTTTCTTTTCCTTACGTTAGCATAAAGGCACCATTAACGATACAGTATAGGAATGGTTGGTGTATTTTATGAGACAACTGATAAAGATCGGGCAGAGATTAACATATAGCCATCGCCTTATTTGCGTGATTTTGTCTTAGAGCATGCGGTACCGTACACTCGACTTTTTAACCTTCCCCATTGTACGCAAATTTCGCACAACTGAGCAAAGATCACAACAGTTCATCACAGTTGCCAGCTCTCGAAAATGCTGAAGTGGATCATTGTGGATTAATGCGTTAAACCATCTTCATTAAACCCTGAAGGTCTTCCTGAACGTGGAGAGTCATTAATGTCAAAACATTCCTCCGTAAAACGAGAAAACCATTTTCTTGCCGTGCTGTGTCCAGCGGCATTATCCCCATAACGGTGCAAATCTTTCTGGCTGCCTCCACTGCTGTCAGCCCTCTACTGAACTCAAACAGAAAAGTATGCCGGAAATGTTCCGATTTATCTACTTGGCATTCCATTGTTTGGCGTCCACAGCTCCACCCATTATTGATAGATTACAAAATGACAAAGTGTAATCTCCAATAGCAACACTGAACTACAAATGAGAAATGACAATCTATAAATAAACACATAGCAACTGGAACAGCAACATGCAAAACAAAAACGCTACGAACTAATGCACCAACGTAATAGTTTGTCCGTCATATTGTAACAAACTCTCCTCCTTTATATCCCCGTCGATTCCACGGTAGCTACTTGACCGTTTATTACAGTCCTGTCCACGAACGGTGGCGGTTCGCGCAGGTCGAGACAACGACGGGGGTTGCGTTGTTGCCAGTTGTAAGCGACAGTTGTGGTATGTGCATACCGTCAGATGGCTTGCGGAGTATGGATGTAGATGAAGATGTAGAACGTGCTTTGCACTTCATGAAAATATGTATCCCGCAAATTAAATCTCGCATGATTGTGTAGTATTTGTAGATCACAATCAGCCTTGGCAACTCGCAACAAATGGAACAAAAATTCACTAAATAACTCGCTTAGGCCGCGTATAATGCTCACAATATATACAACACTCATAGTAGAATGCTCAAAACGATACTGACCGCTCACTGGCTACCGGAGAACGCGTGACGTAGGTGCACAGAACAGATCTAAACTCGAGCGCCATAATTCGTGACTCCTACGATAGTAGCGGTTCCAATGTCAAGAAACCCAACGACGACATGGAGACAGCGGGCATTCGGTCACGCCATTGGCCGGCCGAGGATGATAAGGTGGTCGGTCGGCCTGGACTAGCCTGTAAAGTCAGAACGCGGAACTGTACCTTCACCTTTGTGTCATCACCAGAGTGTATTTAGATCAGTTATATTTTGCTTTTGTGACTGGTTTCCCTAATTTGTGGCACTGAGTCGGGATTCTAGCAACAACGTAGTTGGATATTGGATGTAAAAAAAGCATACCTGAAGGTTGTAAGAACCACTGTCATTCTCTGTCCTTATTTTCCCGTCGTGTAGCCCCTATCCCATAGAACCCCGCGTTCTTTGTGTAATACTGTTGTTTTTCGACTATTATATTGCAAAAGAATGACAAATGAGTTCCAGAATGCCCGTCCAGACGGACATGTAGAATCACGGAAGATCGAAATTAATCGTGGCAGATATGGAAGTACACATTAACCTTCTCACTGCTACAGACGTATGTATACGCTAACCTTCTCAGTGTACAAGGCGTATATATACGACATTCTATGAAAAATATTAACAGTAGTTCCCTGCAACAAAACAATTGATACGTTTAACGTCTACTATAGGCCGCCGGCCAGAGTGGCCGAGCGGTTCTAGGCGCTACAGTCCGGAACCGCGCCACCGCTAAGGTCGCAGGTTCGAATCCTGCCTCGGGCATGGATGTGTGTGATGTCCTTAGGTTAGTTAGGTTTAAGTAGTTCTAAGTTCTAGGGGACTGATGACCTCAGAAGGTAAGTCCCATAGTGCTCAGAGCCTTTTTTACTATAGGCCAGCGAGTCGGAGACTATTGTTAGACTAGTATGTGGTCTAATCGTTGGAATGCTAGGAATTACATCTACATCTACATCCATACTCCGCAAGCCACCTGACGGTGTGTGGCGGAGAGTACCTTGAGTACCTCTATCGGTTCTCCCTTCTATTCCAGTCTCGTATTGTTCGTGGTAAGAAGGATTGTCGGTATGCCTCTGTTTGGGCTCTAATCTCTCTGATTTTATCCGCATGGTCTCTTCGCGAGATATACATAGGACGGAGCAATATACTGCTTGACTCTTCGGTGAAGGTATGTTCTCGAAACTTCAACAAAAGCCCGTACCTAGCTACTGAGTGCGTCTCTCCTGCAGAGTCTTCCACTGGAGTTTATCTATCATCTCCTTAACGCTTTCGCGATTACTAAATGATCCTGTAACGAAGCACGCTGCTCTCCGTTGGATCTTCTCTATCTCTTCTATCAACCCTATCTGGTACGGATCCCACACTGCTGAGCAGTATTCAAGCAGCGGGCGAACAAGCGTACTGTAACCTAATTCCTTTGTTTTCGGATTGCATTTCCTTAGGATTCTTCCAATGAATCTCCGTCTGGCATCTGCTTTACCGACAATCAACTTTATATGATCATTCCATTTTAAATTACTCCTAATGCGTACTCCCATATAATTTATGGAATTAACTGCTTCCAGTTGCTGACTTGCTATATTATAGCTAAATGATAAGGGGTCTTTCTTTGTATGTATTCGCAGCACATTACACTTGTCTACATTGAGATTCAATTGACATTCCCTGCACCATGCGTCAATTCGCTGCAGATCCTCCTGCATTTCAGTGCAATTTTCCATTGTTACAACCTCTCGATATACCCCAGCATCATCTGCAAAAAGCCTCAGTGAACTTCCGATGTCATCCACAAGGTCACTTATGTATATTGTGAATAGCAACGGTCCTACGACACTCCCCTGCGGCACACCTGAAATCACTCTTACTTCGGAAGTCTTAGCTGAACGAATTATTGATTGCTGGATTATCTTTATAGGTCACTGGTATCGTAACAGTACCCAGTTTGTGTGCTGCGCTTTCTGTGTTACAGATGAGCTGCTGAGTCTTCTAAATCAAAGCGACGACTAGAACTTCATAATGCCCAGTCCAGCTGATTGTGGTTGGACAAATAGTGATCCCGCTGAACCTGTTGGTGAGTCCGTCACAACAAGCTTTCCGAATATTAGTGCACCAGCCAGAACCAATAAATGCAGGTCCAGATTGTGATGTTACCATCGCTTCTTCCTCCGATTCCGAAGAAGAGCCTTAGCATATGTCCGATTCATCTGCTAAAAGAAACAAAATAGATGATTTTAGATAGATAGACTCTGATTTGGACCCCAAAGTGTATAATCTCAATAACAATCATTCCGGTAGCAAAACCGTCAATTTAGATGTTTCGTCTGCTGTATATGACTGCTTCCAAGTTTTTAAGCCAAGAAAATATAAACTACTTAGCTGAGCAATGTATATACGTTACGAGCACCTTTTCAACAACAGCAGTCTAAAATCAAGACTGCGACGTTGGAAAAACGCAACATTGACGAAATCTGGTGTTTCCTTGCCGTAAATTGTCTGATGATTCCAGTGAGAAAATATCATATAAAGAGCTATTCGACCAACAGTCGATTAATGTCTATTCTGATGTTAGCGCAAATTATGCCAAGAGATAGGTACCTTCTGTTTGTTACACTTGTTGATAACAATGTGGACCCTGGGAACGATAAAATGTAGAAAATTAGGTAGATTTTGGACCATATAAGAAAAGCATTTCCAGATGCTCTGCGTCCTTTTAAAGATTTGGCACTGACGAAATTTTAAATCTCTAAAGGCCATGTCTTCTTTAGACAGTACAATCTGTCCAAGCGCCGTAGATTTGGCGTAAAGTTTATGGTGTTGTATGAGTGTGGAACGGGGTGTATTCTTGGCTTTATAATTTATGTAGATGCACCAACGGACGAAATAAAACTGATTTTGTTGTAAATGTTGGAATACCTGGAAGCCTTGTTCTTACTTTACTAAAACGCTTCGTTGGTAAATGTCATACACACAATTGTGACTCCAACCCGGCGTTATTTTCTTATCTGCATGACGCAGTGACTAACGCTTGTGTAACTGTACGGAAAAACCGTAAATCCCCGCCTGCTTTATCAAAAAACTTCAAACATGAGAGTTGCAGTTCATGTCAACAGATAAACTTCTTGCACTCAAGTGGCAGGCCAAGCGGGAAGTGAAGAAGCTTTCAACTCTTCATAAAAACTAAATTATAGCGACTGACAAAACTGACAGAAGCACAAACGAAGTAAACAGAAAACCAGCTTTCATCGTAAGCTACACTGAAAATACGCGGGTTGTCGATAGGGACGACGTGATACGATGTTCAGGAGAGTGAGATACAAAAAAGTATTTTTTCATTTGGTAGATCTGTCTCTTGTGAACGCTCACCTGTTACATAAAACTCAAACATAAAGGAATGTACTAGGTTTGATTGGAAAGTTTTAAGAATAGGCTTGTAATTGTACAATGGTGGTACTTACATGCTACTGTGATGCAACGCCTTCAAAATAGTCCCATTCTAACTGAACACACCGACTCCAACGGTGTTTCCACTTTTTGAATCATTCCTGGAAATTTTTTTCCTGAAATGTGTTAAAGATGCTCTCTGTATTTGCCTGGATGTCTTCAATCGAGTCAAATCGTTTCCCTTTCAGTGAAAATTTCAGTGTGGGAAACAGGTAGAAGTCCGCAGGGGCCAAATCAGAGGAATATGGCGGTTGTGGAAGCACAGGAATTTTTAATTTGGTAAAAAATTCAATGATGGAGAAGTCACAATGAGTTGGAGCATTGTCATGGTGTAGCACCCAACTCCAGTTTTTCCACAATGCAGGCCTTTTCTTCCGCACCTTTTCACGCAAACGCTGAAGGAGACATTTGCAGTATTCCTGGTTAATTGTCTGTCCTCCAGGGGTAAATTCATGATGCACAACACCGGGAGAATCGAAAAAAATCACCAACATTGTCTTCACTTTCGACTGACTTTGCCGTGCTTTTTTCGGTCGTGGTGAACCTGGAGTCTTCCACTGCGAAGAATGCACTTTGGTTTTCAGGATCATATTCATATATCCATGATTCGTCACCCTATTTAACAAACCTGGGTCACTTTTAGTCCGATTAATCAGTTCTTCCCACACTTCAAGTCGGTATTGTCTCTGGTCACTTGACAACACTTTTGGAATGAATTTTGCGGGCACTCGACGTATGTTCAGATCTTCCGTTAAAATTGACTGAACTGCATAGAAACTTAAATTAAGTTCTCCCTTATTGTAAGTCTACCATCAGAGCGCACAAAGTCGCGAACATTTTCATTCGTTTTTGAGGTGGAAAGACAGCCGGACCGTGGTTCATCTTCAAATGATTTGCGTCCATTTTTAAATCTGTTGAACCAGACAAAAACATTTGACTGGCTCATACAATTATCTCCAAAAGATGTTTTTAATAGTTCGTAAGTCTCAGAAGCTGATTTCCCGGTTTTAAAACAAAACTTCACACAAACTCGTTGCTCCGTTTTTACGTCCATTTTCACGCAGATAGAATCCGGCAACAAGCCCTAACAGAGTCTCACTTAACCAGCTGCCACAATGAACTGAATAAAGGAAATGCAGTTTTCTGTCAGAGGGCGTTCAAGGACAAGGCCATGACTCACTCTCTACCCTCCATGTACCTGCCCACCAAACCAGTAAACAGTAGCGGATCCATTCCTAAAAATTTTCAATCGCATTTTGTATCAGTATCTGATTTTCAGCAGAAATTTATCGAGGAGATCCTAGGAAATCACCACCGACTGCAAACAGAGGGCCATCACTGAAGGAAATCGGGTGATTGAGGTAATCTCTTACGCCTAACCGAATGCCACTTTATCTCGCTAATTCAAGGAAATCAGAAGAAGACCGACCACAGAAAGTGTATTGTACGTGCTAAACATGACAAGCGAAGTGACACTAGATACATTTGTAGAAAATTTAATGCATGTTCATAACTGAATTTTTGTTTCGAAAGATAAAGTGTCCCAACACGGGGTAGCTTTTGGTTTTGTCTCATACCGCTAACACCATTAAAAGAATTAAACACTACTTTTATACTTATATTAAAAATGGGATTCTATGGTTAGGTTTATTTGGATTTTAGCATTTTACATTTAAGATAGTTCTTTTGTGGTTTATTTTCAGAAAACTCCAAAAACGGTCTCCAATATGGGGGTGGCGCCTATTATGGGGTACCACTTTTTCTTACAGTTTTCAGTTAAAAACATGTCAATAAATCAGTATTACTAGAAACAGTTTAACACAGACAATGCACTGTTTCAGATTCTTCAGTCACAAAAAGAAAACACTTAAATAAAAATTATTTTCTTACTCTAAATCAACTGAAGTATGAAAGGATAACAACTAAAATGATCACATAGGGTTTCTTATTCCGTTATTTGCATTTCAAGCACATTACACCGGATTACCCGTACAACTTTTGGGAGCCCATTTCAGGCATTTTTGACGACGGATCCACTTTTCACCTGACAGATCATCTGAAAACAATCCTGCACAATACATACAGTCAGCATCAGCTTCATCTTAGCTTTCATTTCCCCAGTCATCATCCTCTGGCAGAGAAGAAAAGTCTGAATCTTCTGAAGGAGATGAAGCTGGAAGATCTAGAGATTTTCTTCTTCTTTTCCCCATTTGTTTAGCAGAGCTAGTTTACGCTCTCTGTGCATAGGAATATTTCTTCGTAATCTTCTAGGGCCCTTTGCCCTGAGTAGGGCTTGCCGTGTTTTGGTTATCAACTATGACGATCTTCTTCGTTTGATTACTTGCCAGTTGTTGTTTACGTGGCGATGAAGTTATGATCTTCACTGAACCTGGTCTAGAATTTCTTTTGGCAGCAGCACTAGAAATAGATGGCAAAAGACTCAAAGCTGCAGATAGTACCAACCAACTTAACGCATGAATTTGGGATTTCGAAGACGGTGAATTTTGTTCAAAACAACATGCTAAGTCATCAGCAATGGCATTAGATTGGATGGCAGGAAACACACGTCTACAGCACTCACAGTATTCCTTGTTGAAACTAGTAATATTTCTGGCTTAGTCAGCCATCATATTAGGCTTCAAAATGGCTCTGAGCACTATGAGACTCAACATCTTAGGTCATAAGTCCCCTAGAACTTAGAACTACTTAAACCTAACTAACCTAAGGACATCACACACACCTATGCCCGAGGCAGGATTCGAACCTGCGACCGTAGTAGTCCCGCGGTTCCGGACTGCAGCGCCAGAACCGCTAGACCACCGCGGCCGGCTCCATATTAGGCTCCAAGAAGCTGTTCCCAGAGCAGTGGAGATGCAGGAAGTATGTAGATGACGAAATGTGGTGTGAGGTACCTGTGACAGGTGTTAGATTCGGTATCATTCCCTTGAGCAAGACCGCCAGCATAATGTTACTGTTCTGTGATTGGCTGCTGTGTTCTGAGCAAGGGCGCCAAAACGTTAAAGTATAGTTATTATTATTAGTTAAACTACTCACTTTTTAATATAAATATCTTTTAACAGCTGACTATCAATCAGTCATTTTAGAATTATTAAAAACAATTTAAATCAAAAACAAAAGACTGACGAAATTGCACACGAAGCACTTCGGAAGCGTTCGGGCCACGCCTTTTCTGGTATGGCGCGCGAAGTGTTTGGGGCTGTTCGTCACTCTGGATTAGGCAGTCGAGAAGAACAGACATGTTGTCTGCCGTAGGATGTGTTTCCAATTTTAAGTTCCTGTTCGTCACTCTGGATTAGGCAGTCGAGATGTACAGTCATGTTGTCTATGGCAGGATGTGTTTGCCAGTATTCAGTATTAAAAGATACGCTCCGGTAGTTATGAAGCACAGACACGTGCCACAAAAAAGTGTAAAGATACATTTTCGTAAACATTATGTTTGATCATGTACTTTGCTGTATCAGAAGGTGTTGTATTAAGATCATGTAGTCTTCTCGTGTGGCTACATTAAAATACGCGAGTGGCATCCCAAAGAAGTGATACATTATTTCAGAACAGAACCTCACTAAAAGTCAGTTTCAGCCTCAAGATACAGAACCTACGACCTGCGTGCTGTTTTCTGCGCTGGGGACATCAACTTGAAGTCAGCAGGTTAGTGAACTATAACAGAACCTTCGTATTCCACACAGTGCAGTGGAAACAACTAGGCGCCTCACGTACTGCATGCACAGAACATACACTCCTGGAAATTGAAATAAGAACACCGTGAATTCATTGTCCCAGGAAGGGGAAACTTTATTGACACATTCCTGGGGTCAGATACATCACATGATCACACTGACAGAACCACAGGCACATAGACACAGGCAACAGAGCATGCACAATGTCGGCACTAGTACAGTGTATATCCACCTTTCGCAGCAATGCAGGCTGCTATTCTCCCATGGAGACGATCGTAGAGATGCTGGATGTAGTCCTGTGGAACGGCTTGCCATGCCATTTCCACCTGGCGCCTCAGTTGGACCAGCGTTCGTGCTGGACGTGCAGACCGCGTGACACGACGCTTCATCCAGTCCCAAACATGCTCAATGGGGGACAGATCCGGAGATCTTGCTGGCCAGAGCACCTTCTAGAGCACGTTGGGTGGCACGGGATACATGCGGACGTGCATTGTCCTGTTGGAACAGCAAGTTCCCTTGCCGGTCTATGAATGGTAGAACGATGGGTTCGATGACGGTTTGGATGTACCGTGCACTATTCAGTGTCCCCTCGACGATCACCAGTGGTGTACGGCCAGTGTAGGAGATCGCTCCCCACACCATGATGCCGGGTGTTGGCCCTGTGTGCCTCGGTCGTATGCAGTCCTAATTGTGGCGCTCACCTGCACGGCGCCAAACACGCATACGACCATCATTGGCACCAAGGCAGAAGCGACTCTCATCACTGAAGACGACACGTCTCCTTTCGTCCCTCCATTCACGCCTGTCGCGACACCACTGGAGGCGGGCTGCACGATGTTGGGGCGTGAGCAGAAGACGGCCTAACGGTGTGCGGGACCGTAGCCCAGCTTCATGGAGACGGTTGCGAATGGTCCTCGCCGATACCCCAGGAGCAACAGTGTCCCTAATTTGCTGGGAAGTGGCGGTGCGGCCCCCTACGGCACTGCGTAGGATCCTACGGTCTTGGCGTGCATCCGTGCGTCGCTGCGGTCCGGTCCCAGGTCGACGGGCACGTGCACCTTCCGCCGACCACTGGCGACAACATCGATGTACTGTGGAGACCTCACGCCCCACGTGTTGAGCAATTCGGCGGTACGTCCACCCGGCCTCCCGCATGCCCACTATACGCCCTCGCTCAAAGTCCGTCAACTGCACACACGGTTCACGTCCACGCTGTCGCGGCATGCTACCAGTGTTAAAGACTGCGATGGAGCTCCGTATGCCACGGCAAACTGGCTGACACTGACGGCGGCGGTGCACAAATGCTGCGCAGCTAGCGCCATTCAACGGCCAACACCGCGGTTCCTGGTGTGTCCGCTGTGCCGTGCGTGTGATCATTGCTTGTACAGCCCTCTCGCAGTGTCCGGAGCAAGTATGGTGGGTCTGACACACCGGTGTCAATGTGTTCTTTTTTCCATTTCCAGGAGTGTATGTGCTCAGTGACACGTCATCTGCAGCAATGCAGAGGAGGTAAAGGAGGATGATCGTTATTAACACCAACAATCAATTCATCCGTCCTTTCTTGCCGTAAACTATAGGCCTATCATCAGTTATTTGCAGTTCATTGACGGGTGACTTGATCTTGGCGCTCGGTAAGTGCTTCGTTCCCAGAGTGTACAGCAAAGTCGTGGATTTTCAACATTTTTCGGTTCAGCGGATAGATTTTCTAAAACCGTTAACTCCATTTCAACAGTTGCAGCGCGGAGATATGCATTCGCAAATAATTTTCACACCTGGCGTACTGTAACTGTGCGAGGGAAATTGTTCTTTAATCGCAACTCATTTTCCTGGCAGTAGAAAGTCAAATGTCAGGTCTAGAGGTTGCATCTTATGAGAAATGTGAGGTGGAAGGCATGCAATTGAAACTCATTTTCTCTTCCCAGCTCAATGACATCGATATTTCTCGTGTGGGAATAATGTCCGTCAAATATGAGGACAACAAGGTCTAATGCGGTCGGTTTTACCACTGCGATAAAACGTCTGAACCACTGTGTGAAAATATCTGCCTTCATTCACCCTGAAATATGACGGACATGGATTGACCCTGGAGGAGTTCCATCCATGAGCCCTACTTCACGTTTTTCGTGAAAATACAATTAAAGGTGGACTACAATGTCCAGAAGCATTCATACAGGCTACAACAGTAATGAGGCAGCCATGCTCTGCAGATGTCAATGACACGACTGATCTTCTTCCTTTTACGGCAATAACTTTAGTGCTTTCGTTTTGCACTACACTGATTCCTGTTTCATCGTAGTTATATACCCGATTACGATTGAAATTAATTTTCTGCGTTTCCGGTTCCAATGTGTTTGAAAATACAGTCACGTTCTCCTCAGAAAAGGATTTCACATGAGCTATCGAAATTCCCCGTGGCGTTCGAATACAGTGTTGATGAATGCCGTTTTATAAATCCCTCCAACCACTTTTAACGGTAGATTGGGTTTCTTCACTGCACTTATTCGCGATATTATTTGCCACGGCTAAGCGGTAAGCCAATCGTCTTAAATCAGTGCTGGTTACTCCAAAAAATCGCTCCTCCATTAATGGGGAATTCCTCACCAAGTCAGATTTAAGATCCGGTCGAAATGTCAGCTTTCTTCCTAAGATTGAAGTAATATCTTCGCTGTCATATTCTCGCCATTGCTTTACATACCTTTCTAACGTTGTTTGTGCTACACAGAACTGTCTAGCTGCTTTTAAGTGGCCCATTTCTTTCCTTAAAACGGCTCCGCTCATTTGGTCACTATCCCAAGCCTTTCTTTTTTGTAGCGAAGTCATGAAATAAATAAATAATTTTTTTTTTGTCATCAATCTACTGACTGGTTTGATGCGGCCCGCCACGAATTCCTATCCTGTGCTAACCTCTTCATCTCAGAGTAGCACTTGCAACCTACGTCCTCAATTATTTGCTTGACGTATTCCAATCTCTGTCTTCCTCTACAGTTTTTGCCCTCTACAGGTCCCTCTAGTACCATGGAAGTCATTCCCTCATGTCTTAGCAGATGTCCTATCATCCTGTCCCTTCTCCTTATCAGTGTTTTCCACATATTCCTTTCCTCTCCGATTCTGCGTAGAACCTCCTCATTCCTTACCTCATTAGTCCACCTAATTTTCAACATTTTCAACATCTCAAAAGCTTCGATTCTCTTCTGTTCCGGTTTTCCCACAGTCCATGTTTCACTACCATACAATGCTGTACTCCAGACGTACATCCTCAGAGATTTCTTCCTCAAATTAAGGCCGCTATTTGATGTTAGTAGACTTCTCTTGGCCAGAAATGCCTTTTTTGCCATAGCGGGTCTGCTTTTGGTGTCTTCCTTGCTCCGTCCGTCATTGATTATTTTACTGCCTAGGTAGCAGAATTCCTTAACTTTATTGACTTCGTGACCATCAATCCTGATGTTAAGTTCCTCGCTGTTCTCATTTCTACTACTTCTCATTACCTTCCTCTTTCTCCTATTTACTCTCAAACCATACTGTGTACTCATTAGACTGTTCATTCCGTTCAGCAGATCATTTAATTCTTCCTCACTTTCACTCAGGATAGCAATGTCATCAGCGAATCGTATCATTGATATCCTTTCACCTTGTATTTTAATTCCACTCCTGAACCTTTCTTTTATTTCCATCATTGCTTCCTCGATGTACAGATTGAAGAGTAGGGGCGAAAGGCTACAGCCTTGTCTTACACCTTTCTTAATACGAGCACATCGTTCTTGATCGTCCACTCTTATTATTCCCTCTTGGTTGTTGTACATATTGTATATGACCCGTCTCTCCCTATAGCTTACCCCTCCTTTTTTCAGAATCTCGAACAGCTTGCACCATTTTATATTGTCGAAGGCTTTTTCCAGGTCGACAAATCCTATGAAAGTGTCTTGATTTTTCTTTAGCCTTGCCTCCATTATTAGCCGTAACGTTAGAATTGCCTCTCTCGTCCCTTTACTTTTCCTAAAGCCAAACTGATCGTCACCTAGCGCATTCTCAATTTTCTTTTCCATTTTTCTGTATATTATTCTTGTAAGCAGCTTCGATGCATGAGCTGTTAAGCTGATTGTGCGATAATTCTCGCACTTGTCAGCTCTTGCCGTCTTCGGAATTGTGTGGATGATGCTTTTTCGAAAGTCAGATGGTATGTCGCCAGACTCGTATATCCTACACACCAACGTGAATAGTCGTTTTGTTGCCACTTCCTCCAATGATTTTAGAAATTCTGATGGAATGTTATCTATCCCTCCTGCCTTATTTGACCGTAAGTCCTCCAAAGCTCTTTTAAATTACGATTCTAATACTGGATCCCCTATCTCTTCTAAATCGACTCCTGTTTCTTCTTCTATCACATCAGACAAATCTTCACCCTCATAGAGGCTTTCAATGTATTCTTTCCACCTATCTGCTCTCTCCTCTGCATTTAACAGTGGAATTCCCGTTGCACTCTTAATTTTACCACCGTTGCTTTTAATGTCACCAAAGGTTGTTTTGACTTTCCTGTATGCTGAGTCTGTTCTTCCGACAATCATATCTTTTTCGATGTCTTCACATTTTTCCTGCAGCCATTCCGTCTTAGCTTCCCTGCACTTCCTATTTATTTCATTCCTCAGCGACTTGTATTTCTGTATTCCTGATTTTCCCGGAACATGTTTGTACTTCCTCCTTTCATCAATCAACTGAAGAATTTCTTCTGTTACCCATGGTTTCTTCGCAGCTACCTTCTTTGTACCTATGTTTTCCTTCCCAACTTCTGTGATGGCCCTTTTTAGAGATGTCCATTCCTCTTCAACTGTACTGCCTACTGCGCTATTCCTTATTGTTGTATCTATAGCGTTAGAGAACTTCAAACGTATCTCGTAATTCCTTAGTACTTCCGTATCCCACTTCTTTGCGTATTGATTCTTCTTGACTAATGTCTTGAACTTCAGCCTACTCTTCATCACTACTATATTGTGATCTGAGTCTATATCTGATCCTGGGTATGCCTTACAATCCAGTATCTGATTTCTGAATCTCTGTCTGACCATGATGTAATCTAATTGAAATCTTCCCGTATCTCCCGGCCTTTTCCAAGTATACCTTCTCCTCTTGTGATTCTTGAACAGGGTATTCGCTATCACTAGCTGAAACTTGTAGATATTATAGAAAAGGTATTCGATCACAAAAATAAATTTGCAAATAAGCTCCAAGTATGGGGTACCCAATATTACATATCGCTAACTACCCCACATTAAGCTCCCCGCCGTCTTCACTTTCCTTCATAACAATATGCTATACAGATGCACGAAATTGAATAAATACTGAAAGGACATTTACATACCATTAAAACGAAATAAATAAAGCGCTTGATGACGCCAAAATCCCCAACTTTCAGCTACGATGTAGCCTGATTTCCATAACACTTCAAAAAATTTTCAGATGGCAGATGCACCCACAACGAATTAGAGTTCACCAACTGCTTCCGGTCGTAAGATAGCGTAGTGGCGCATATAGAACAAGTTATGATACTTGCCAGTAGTCGTCAGGTGCCAACAGAAATAATAACTAGGTACTCCTTATTAGCTGGTATCGTCATACTACCATACGTTGAAATTTTACTAACGTAATACCTTAGATCTTTTTTTCTCTCGATAAACTCCTAAAAAACTAGATATTTCTCCATAAAGATAAAAAAAATTTAAAGCGATAATACAGCATTTGAGATCGTAGATATAAGCACCACCTGAAAATTACGTGCATATCGAAAGCAGCAGCTCAGACTACGTATTGAGCGTCTAGGTACATCAGCAAACACACACTTCTTGATACCAGAATGTTTGCCAATTGGAGGATAATTGTTCTTAGGTTGATTTCTATGGCTGAAATAAGTTCCTTGGGGAAAATATTCCTGTTTGCTGAAGAGTTTGCGAAAAAGTAACAGCTGAATGTATAACTAAATGTTGCACGTTTCGACGTACACTCCATGAAACAAGCGTACACTCCATGAAACAGTAGGACGTCACAGTATCCGTTTCTACGCCAGACGATGCATGCAAATGATCTTATGGTAGTTATATGCAACAGTTTTTTTGACAGCAAGTATTACCGAATAAAAAATATTAAATATAAACATCAGGAAAATGCAATGCATATAAGAATGAACTGACTTATTTTCCTTCTCTGTGTTCGCGCACTCGTCTGTGTCATATAGTTTCATTGTTGCGACACGTAAATGATACTATGGTAGATAAAAATACTTAACATCTACACATATTATAAATTAACGTCCCTTGTCGCGTTTCTCTGTCTGTTTCTGACGGGTGATTTCAAGAACTACCGTAGTGATTTTGATGCGGTTTTCATTAATAAACAGACTGCTTCACGAAAGTTTGTGTATTCTTTATTGTTTGTGTATTTGTGTATTCTTTATTCTTTATAATAGCGATGATTGTGTAATATATGTACTGTTACATCTTCCATATTTAATTGGTGTTTGGAGTGACATCTCGTGGCAACGATGGGAGCTATGTGCTGGTCAAATAGAGAGGAGTCGGTATCTGACCAGATAAACAGTAAAGTAACAGCCGCAGAAACTCTAGGGAGCAGCGGTGCTTGAGCAGAATCTATACGTCGCCTGCCGCGGTTTTCGGTCTGTATGTGAAAGCTAGCCTCAGGAAATAAATAGAATGGACTATACAGACCAATTCACGAGGAAGGGACGTGCACGTTACCGATGTGTAACAAAAAGCGATTTTTTCAGAGGGTCCTATCTCGGGTTCTGTTGATCACAGAAATAGGGGTCAAACGTTTTCATTAACTCTTGACGTAGTGATCATTTGTATGCCCATCGGAAGAACGGGTGTAGTGTAACTATCCTACAGCACACGATCAAAATTTAAGCATTACACACTTCATCCAGCTCAGGAAAATTGAGCAAATCGGTTGGTTCTTCTTCATTATATCTGGTCTAGGATGAAGGTTAGGCGCCTTATAAAAGCATTATTTCTTCAAGGGCAGTTCCTGAGAAAACCAACAAAAACCAAGATTTTTGGCCACCAAACGTAGCAACAGTGGGAATGGCCACCTCTGTATTTTCTGTTCATGGAAAATCGCTGAAATTTTTACAATATTTTCTTAAAATGATATTTTCGAGGAACCTTGAAATGTTTTTCGACCTCATTATCAGTTTCCGAGGTTCAGAGGTTCAAAAGTTACCGTACTACGCGAGTAAGATATGCACGTAATACCTGGTCTGGTGCGTAAGTGTAGTTTTAGCTGAAGTGGTGAATTTAATGAAAGCTGTCTAGGGTCATCGCAAGGTTCCTGAGGTCAGTAAACTCTGTTTTTTGTCAACATTTTTTCATGAATAAAATTTTATGACGCGATATCTCTGTATAATGAGCAATTCACGCCTATACAAATACACAAAGTTGTACTGCAGTGACACAAAACTGGCTAAAAAGAATCTTAAAATGCCTGAAAAAAGCTCAGAGTTACTGCAAAAATGATGTAAAACTAGAAAGACTGCAAACTGAGCAAAATATCTCTAATAACATTTTTACTCTTTTAAGGTACAAATCATTAGTAGGGCGTTATCGATTAACTGTGATCAGTGAGCAAAGTATCCACAAAAAACGAAAAGTAAACGATGTCGAGGTATGTGTCCTCAGAGGAAGTGTCCTGAGAGTCCTGAGAGTCAAAGTATATAAACAAACTGAGAAAACTTTACTGACCTGTACAATTCGTTTTATATAAGAAATACAACCTGCTGTAGCAGGGATGAGAGGAACTTATTCGTCTTTTTTGTGTCCCAATGGAAGCATTTGTCAGCTGGTACATATTATGAAGTCGCCCAGCCACTGATACTTAGTGCTACTCGTGCAAAGCTACAGCAGCTTGCTAGCCTACTACGGATATAATTGTGAATTAATTCTAGGTCAATAGAAATACTAACAACACGTCTACTACAATTACGAATTAAATTTATGATGGTTTTATTGTTTTTTACATAATAGTACACAATAGTACATAACGGTTAATATCGAATTATCATAAAAAATATACTATAGTGTTCAAAAATGGTTCAAATGGCTCTGAGCACTATGGGACTTAACTTCTAAGGTCATCAGTCCCCTAGAACTTAGAACTAGTTAAACCTAACTAACCTAAGGACATCACACACATCCATGCCCGAGGCAGGATTCGAATCTGCGACCGTAGCGGTCGCGCGGTTCCAGACTGTAGCGCCTAGAACCGCTCGGCCACCCAGGCCAGCACAGTGTTCATTTACAATATGCGGAAGGTAACCTTACGACAATGCAGTTTCATCTGACGTGTACACTGAAGAATGTAGGTTTTTGCGTGAAGTGAGTAATTCCTAAACTGACACTGATTTTGTTGTCTTACACTCAGACTAAACGTACAAGGTGGTCAGAAGCAGTCTGAAAAGCTTGCAAGGGTGTTGCAGGATAAGTTGTACTGAGACACAGCTGTTAAAAAAATTCCATACGTTGCGCCGTTTCCGAGTTATTTAGCACTGAAGTTAGCCCATCAGCCGTTGCACGCGCAAATTCAAGTAGCCTGCCAGAGAGGGTGTTCTTCGTTTAGTTTCCTCAAAGCGAACAAATGTAGCCTCTCCCCATTTAGCTTCAATTTATCACTTCCGAATAAGACACATTTTAATTGGTGATGAGCATTCCAACAAGTGGTAACTTACACACCCACAAATGTCTGTGCATTTCCACATTTTAGCTCGTGCAAGTGCTTGAATTTGCTCGCACATTGACGAAATTGCCTAAGTTCAATGCTAAGAAACTCGGTAACGGCGCAACACATCGAATTTATTTCTTAACAATTATTTCCCAGCACAACCTCCTCTACAACACCCTTACAAGCTAAGAAAATAACAAAGCAATGGCTTTTCTCTTATTTCCTTTCACATCGTAATATAGTCCAGCAGTTGTCATCTTTTACGAGTTCACTAGGCAGCTGTTGGTTCGTCTCGTTTTAAGGACGTCCTGCATTCTGTAACACTGTTTTTTCAGGTACGACGCCTTCAGTAGTGTGCGTATCCTGGACGCGGCCCCACTTCAGGGACTCCCGCAGAAACACCGTAACCTAAGGAGGAAAAATAAAATCATCAGCAATAAAACGAAACTCGAATGAAATAACAATGAACAGATTGTTCGGCGTCTGTTTCACACCATTAATCATCGGCACATTTGCGACTTTAATACAAAAATATTCTGCTACGACAGCATCGATGTTTCTGTAACCGAACGTGAGTTCCGTTACACAGATTAGTAGTTTTTGCTCTATACGCTGTAATGCACTGCGAAACAACAGGGCTGAATCTCAGCTGGAATGTCATTTATATGAAGGGCTTATTTCCATAGTGGTACAAGCCCATTATCTCCACTTTTCTTCCTATAATGCTTCTGAAATTAATGATCCAAACAAACAGAAAGAAAGGTTCATCTCTAGCAAGAAGCCATATGCTTGAATATTTCTGGTATTTCAACTGCAGATTTTTCAGCGCTCATTTAACTTTAGGACTCTGTATCTCAAAATCAACACAAATGGACACTACTGAAATAAGCTCTTCATATTTTCCTTATATAATACGTTGGATTTAATTAAATAAAACCGAGTTAAACTGTGTAAATCTTTACTGGCAAAGAAAGTCTCACATAGTCTATTTCACGGCAACACTTGAGGTCCATAGAGACGGTAAAAGCAAAATTTAATAGACGCTCTCACACAGACTCGTCATGAACCAAGCCTGTAACCAATACGTCCTTATACTATGAAACATCCAACAAGACAGACAAGTGTTTTCGCAGTCTTAGTCATGCAAGAAATAGTTTTATTAATGGAACTAACTTTATTCATGCGCGTCTACCATGGGAATAACCACTTCGGCATGTTTTATAATTACTTTCATTAGAATAATGTGACATGATTTTTAACAATTGACTATCATTATCATACGTGTTTGGATAGGCAAAGTGAAGATTTCATTCATCTTATAAAACCTTGACTTCCACCTGCTGTTAGCTGTACATACGTTGAGAAAGCAATAGGAATCTTATACGGCACAGATTGTAGCATGTAATTTTAGGTACAACTTTATTCTTGTTTTATCATTATGTATACAGTTACTTGGCAGTTTTTATAGAGTCTATAATAATTCATTACCTACTCCCTTTATATGTAATGACTCTCTTATGATGACCACTGACTGCTCGAAACCAGTTACTGCATTGTGAAATTCTTTTGTGATCGTCACCATAAGAAAATAATAGATTTATGAATATCTTTGTAAGAGACTGAATGAATATATTGATTCCACAGAAAATCAGTAGTTCGAATAAGAGTGTAACTGCTATCCATGTAGTTTTTAGAGGTTTCTGGCTGTTTAGTCTCATTAATAATATGAAAGGTAGTACTTCGTTGACGTTTGCTCTAAATACTTTACACCTGTAAATGAAACATCCTTTCTAAAAGGAAGCCATATTCGCCGTTGACTGTGGAAGTTACGTGTTTCACAGTTGTAATTTCGGTATTAAGTACACTATCAAGCGCTACTGCAAAAGATTTTGCATCAACACATTTCAAACTTTAAAATCTACATCTACATCTGTATCTACATGATTACTCTGCAATTCACACTTAAGTGCCTGGCAGAGCGTTCATCGATCATTTTCATACTACTTCTCTACCATTCCTCTCTCGAATGGCGCGTGGGAAAAAGGAACACCTAAATCTTTCCGTTCGAGCTCTGATTTCTCTTATTTTATTATGATGATCATTTCTCCCTACGTAGGTGGGTGTCAACAAAATATTTCCTCATTCGGAAGAGAAAGTTGGTGATTGAAATTTTGTAAATAGATCTCGCCGCAAAGAAAACCGCCTTTGCTTCAGTGACTGCCACCCCAACTCGACTATTATATCAGTGACACTCTCACCCCTATTGCGCGATAACACGAAACCAGCTGTCCTTCTTTGCACTTTTTCGATGTCAGTCCTACCTGATAAGGATCCCACACCGCGCAGGATTCCAGCAGAGGACGGACAAGTGTGATGTAGGCTGTCTGTTTAGTGGGTTTGTCGCATCTGCTAAGTGTTCTGCCAACAAAGAGCAGTCTTCGTTTAGCCTTCCCCACAATATGATCTATGTGGTCTTTCCAATTTAAGTTGCTCCTAATTGTAATTCCTCCCGAGATGTGTCCATGCCATTGTCAGAAATGAGCCCGTTTACTGTAACAATATACACTGTTGTTGTTGTTGTTGTCTTCAGTCCTGAGACTAGTTTGATGCAGCTCTCCATGCTACTCTATCCTGTGCAAGCTTCTTCATCTCCCAGTACCTACTGCAACCTACATCCTTCTGAATCTGCTTAGTGTATTCATCTCTTGGTCTCCCCCTACGATTTTTACCCTCCACGCTGCCTTCCAATACCAAATTGGTGATCCCTTGATGCCTCAGAACATGTCCTACCAACCGATCCCTTCTTCTAGTCAAGTTGTGCCACAAACTTCTCTTCTCTCCAATCCTATTCAATACTTCCTCATTAGTTATGTGATCTACCCATCTAATCTTCAGCATTCTTCTGCAGCACCACATTTCAAAAGCTTCTATTCTCTTCTTGTCCAAACTATTTACCGTCCATGTTTCACTTCCATACATGGCTACACTCCATACAAATACTTTCAGAAATGACTTCCTGACACTTAAATCTATACTCGATGTTAACAAATTTCTCTTCTTCAGAAACGCTTTCCTTGCCATTGCCAGTCTACATTTTATATCCTCTCTACTTCGACCATCATCAGTTATTTTGCTCCCCAAATAGCAAAACTCCTTTACTACTTTAAGTGTCTCATTTCCTAATCTAATACCCTCAGCATCACCCGACTTAATTCGACTACATTCCATTATCCTCGTTCTGCTTTTGTTGATGTTCATCTTATATCCTCCCTTCAAGACACCATCCATTCCGTTCAACTGCTCTTCCAAGTCCTTTGCTGTCTCTGACAGAATTACAATGTCATCGGCGAACCTCAAAGTTTTTATTTCTTCTCCATGGATTTTAATACCTACTCCAAATTTTTCTTTTGTTTCCTTTACTGCTTGTTCAATATACAGAGTGAATAACATTGGGGAGAGGCTACAACCCTGTCTCACTCCCTTCCCAACCGCTGCTTCCCTCTCATGCCCCTCGACTCTTATAACTGCCATCTGGTTTCTGTACAAATTGTAAATAGCCTTTCGCTCCCTGTATTTTACCCCTGCCACCTTTAGAATTTGGAAGAGAGTATTCCACTCAACATTGTCAAAAGCTTTCTCTAAGTCTACAAATGCTAGAAACATAGGTTTGCCTTTCCTTAATCTTTCTTCTAAGATAAGTCGTAAGGTCAGTACTGCCTCACGTGTTCCAGTATTTCTACGGAATCCAAACTGATCTTCCCCGAGGTCTGCTTCTACTAGTTTTTCCATTCGTCTGTAAAGAATTCGTGTTAGGATTTTGCAGCTGTGGCTTATTAAACTGATTGTTCGGTAATTTTCACATCTGTCAACACCTGCTTTCTTTGGGATTGGAATGATTATATTCTTCTTGAAGTCTGATGGTATTTCGCCTGTTTCATACATCTTGCTCACCAGATGGTAGAGTTTTGTCAGGACTGGCTCTCCCAAGGCCGTCAGTAGTTCTACTGGAATGTTGTCTACTCCGGGGGCCTTGTTTCGACTCAGGTCTTTCAGTGCTCTGTCAAACTCTTCACGCAGTATCGTACCTCCCATTTCATCTTCATCTACATCCTCTTCCATTTCCATAATATTGTCTTCAAGTACATCGCCCTTGTATAGACCCTCTATATACTCCTTCCACCTTTCTGCTTTCCCTTCTTTGCTTAGAACTGGATTTCCATCTGAGCTCTTGATGTTCATACAAGTGGTTCTCTTATCTCCAAAGGTCTCTTTAATTTTCCTGTAGGTAGTATCTATCTTACCCCTAGTGAGATAAGCCTCTACATCCTTACATTTGTCCTCTAGCCATCCCTGCTTAGCCATTCTGCACTTCCTGTCGATCTCATTTTTGAGACGTTTGTATTCCTTTCTGTCTGCTTCATTTACTGCATTTTTATATTTTCTCCTTTCATCAATTAAATTCAATATTTCTTCTGTTACCCAAGGATTTCTACTAGCCCTCGTCTTTTGATCTACTTGATCCTCTGCTGCCTTCACTACTTCATCCCTCAAAGCTACCCATTCTTCTTCTACTGTATTTCTTTCCCCCATTCCTGTCAATTGTTCCCTTATGCTCTCCCTGAAACTCTCTACAACCTCTGGTTCTTTCAGTTTATCCAGGTCCCATCTCCTTAAATTCCCACCTTTTTGCAGTTTCTTCAGTTTTAATCTACAGGTCATAACCAATAGATTGTGGTCAGAGTCCACATCTGCCCCTGGAAATGTCTTACAATTTAAAACCTGGTTCCTAAATCTCTGTCTTACCATTATATAATCAATTTGATACCTTTTAGTATCTCCAGGGTTCTTCCATGTATACAACCTTCTATCATGATTCTTAAACCGTTAGCTATGATTAAGTTGTGCTCTGTGCAAAATTCTACCAGGCGGCTTCCTCTTTCATTTCTTAGCCCCAATCCATATTCACCTACTACGTTTCCTTCTCTCCCTTTTCCTACACTCGAATTCCAGTCACCCATGACTATTAAATTTTCGTCTCCCTTCACTATCTGAATAATTTCTTTTATATCATCATACATTTCTTCAATTTCTTCGTCATCTGCAGAGCTAGTTGGCATATAAACTTGTACTTCTGTAGTAGGTGTGGGCTTCGTATCTATCTTGGCCACAATAATGCGTTCACTATGCTGTTTGTAGTAGCTTACCCGCATTCCTTTTTTCCTATTCATTATTAAACCTACTCCTGCATTACCCCTATTTGACTTTGTGTTTATAACCCTGTAGTCACCTGACCAGAAGTCTTGTTCCTCCTGCCACCGAACTTCACTAATTCCCACTATATCTAACTTTAACCTATCCATTTCCCTTTTTAAATTTTCTAACCTACCTGCCCGATTAAGGGATCTGACATTCCACGCTCCGATCCGTAGAACGCCAGTTTTCTTTCTCCTGATAACGGCATCCTCTTGAGTAGTCCCCGCCCGGAGATCCGAATGGGGGACTATTTTACCTCCGGAATATTTTACCCAAGAGGACGCCATCATCATTTAATCATACAGTAAAGCTGCATGCCCTCGGGAAAAATTACGGCCGTAGTTTCCCCTTGCTTTCAGCCGTTCGCAGTACCAGCACAGCAAGGCCGTTTTGGTTATTGTTGCAAGGCCAGATCAGTCAATCATCCAGACTGTTGCCCTTGAAACTACTGAAAAGGCTGCTGCCCCTCTTCAGGAATCACATGTTTGTCTGGCCTCTCAACAGATATCCCTCCGTTGTGGTTGTACCTACGGTACGGCTATCTGTATCGCTGAGGCACGCAAGCCTCCCCACCAACGGCAAGGTCCATGGTTCATGGGGGGGATTATATACACTATGTGATCAAAAGTATCCGGACACCCACAAAACATACGTTTTTCATATTAGGTGCATTGTGCTGCCACCTACTGCCAGGTACTCCATATCAGCGACTTCAGTAGTCGTTGGGCATCGTGAGAGAGCAGAATGGGGCACTCCGCGGAACTCACGGACTCTAAACGTGGTCAGGTGATTGGGTGTCACTTGTGTCATACGTCTGTACGCGAGATTTCCACACTCCTAAACATTCCTAGGTCCACTGTTTCCGATGTGGTAGTGAAGTGGAAACGTGGGACACGTACAGCACAAAAGCCTACAGGCCAACCTCGTGTGTTGACTGACAGAGACCGTCAACAGTTGAAGAGGTTTGTCATGTGTAATAGGTACACATCAATCCAGACCATCGCACAGGAATCACAAACTACATCAGAATCCACTGCAAGTACTATGACAGTTAAGAGGGAGGTGAGAAAATTTGGATTTCATGGTCGAGCTGCTGCTGATAAGCCACACATCACGCTGGTAAATGCCAAACGACGCCTCGCTTGGTGCAAAGAGCGTAAACATTGGACAATGGAACAGTGGAAAACGTTGTGTGGTGTGACGAATCACAGTTCACAATATGGCGATCCTGTGGCAGGTTGTGTGTATGGCGAATGCCCTGTGTCAGCGTGTATAGTGCCAACAGTAAAATCCGGAGGCGGTGGTGTTACGCTGTGGTTGTGTATTTCATGGAGGGGGCTTACGCCCCTTTTTGAACAGAACAGGCCTACATTGATGATTTAAGCTCCTTCTTGCTTCCCACTGTTGAAGAGCAAGACGACGATTGCATCTTTCAACACGATCGAGCACCTGTTCATAATGCACGGCAGGTGGCGGAGTGTTTACACAACAGTACCATCCCTGCAATGGAATGGCCTGCACAGAGTCCTGTCCGGAATCCTATAGAACACCTTTGGGATGTTTTGGAACGCCGACTTCGTGCCAGGCCTCACCGACCGACATCGATACCTCTACTCAGTGCAGCACTCCTTGAAGAACGGGCTACCATTCCCCAAGAATCCATCCAGCACCTGAGTGAACGTCTGCCTGCTAGAGTGGAAGCTATCATCAAGGTTAAGGGTGGGCCAACACAATTCCAGCATTACCGATGGAGGACGCCACGATCTTGTAAGTCATTTTCAGCCTGGTGTCAGGATACTTTTGATCACATAGTGTAGCAGCATTAAACGAGCGCCAAGCTTCGTACATCGTGCAATGATGTAAATTACATGAACTATTGCCAACGGTAACATTCTTAACACGCAACGTTGTAAAATAAGTAATGTGTACAGTCAACGGTGAATATGATGTCTTTCAAAAAATTCTACGTGACGGTGAACCCTGACCATGAGAAGTTAATCAGTATAGACTTGTGTTAAGAGTGTCTCACCGTGGTGCGAGTGGTGCACGACGGGGTGGAAGCCGGACTTGTCGGCGTGGTACTTGACGGTGCGCACGCTGCCGTCCGCCTCCTTGAGCGAGTACTCGCCAGTCACCACGTCTCCGTCGCGATGCTCCTTCTGGGAGTGGTGGTCCCCTGTGTGCCCGTCGGACACCCCGTACTCGAACTCGTACTTCGGGTACGCCTGTGAGAGAACATTGAAGCTGGTGAAAGTATCATCAAGAATCAGTGTTAGGATAATACCCCCTATAGTTTAGAAATCAATTACTCACTAACATTGTTCAGAAGCTTGGCAGTAACATGATAGAGACAATATGTGCTGTGACTGTGATTGCGCTTACTCCATATGTTTCGGGCTTTGAAGAATCGCTATACTAAGTATCCTTTAGCGGAGTACGTATGTCCTTTGATCCACAGAAACGTAAAAAGTTAAATTTCTTATGTGTAGTTTCATACCGAATCTTTCTCACGACATATTTGCGCAAATATTTATTCACATGTGAAAGCCACTTAAATTATATTATTTTTTCATTAGTTTCAGTTGTGATCATAAAACAAAGCAATCGGTGGCTTGACGTACAGCAGTAAGAGGGACTCACCAGGCAGAACTGTCTACCACTGTTGTTGCCCGCCTTAGTTACAGTTTATATGCATCGGAAATTTATCACTGATTTTTATTTTAGTGTATGTATAGTGGCAGCTGTTTTGCCGTTGTAGTGTTCATCGTGGATAACAAAAAAAAAGCAGCAATAGTCACACCAGAATGAATCTTCCATTCTGGAGCTAAGTGTCTATACTATTATAAACCTCGCTCGCAAATTAAAATTGTCTACTGCGCAACGGCTTGACCCATGGACTTCTTTTTCCCGGGCAATGCTCTTAGCGACTAAGCTATCCGTATACGATTCGCAAATAGGGGGACCGTTATTTTCTTTGGACAAAAGCGGATGTTTCATACCTATTCTTGGCCAAAAATTGGGACAACTTATAATCTATCGTTAAAAATGAGAAAATCGAGTACCGAACGATTACAATGCTTCATTTATACACGTATCAGAGGGTACCGACGCAACAAAAGTCAATTTCGATTATTAGTTTGTAAAATCGATAGTCATAATATTTTTTAACCGGTTTGGAAAGTTTGAAAATAATCGTTTGAAAATCGGTACAAATTAATAATTTCTTTCAAAGTCAGGACAGATTTTTGAGGCTCAAAAACGGGACAATCCTGATTATTGGGGGCCTTTGGTCACCCCATTCACGAGGGATATCACAACTCCAGTTTTGCCAATACTTCACTACTACTTTCCAAACTTCCCAGAATCTCTACCGAATACCTAATGGAATTAGCATTCCTAGAAGATAGTATCTTTTTCTTTCTTCTGCTTCTTCCGTGGCTTTAGGTTTTGGCAGTATTACTTGGTGGCTTGATCTCCTTCCTGACGTCACCTGGGACGTAGTTCGTGTACGCCATCTGTGCGGGTCTGTAGAATATCTCTTGTTCAAGTCTGAGAAGTTTTCTAAATATTTTCGTAGAGAGTATCTGAGGCGGGATGGTGGTACCAGCCCAGTTTTTACCTAGTTGGATGTGGGAAACTGCCTGAAAACTACATCAGTGGTGGCCCACTCATCAGCCCTCATCGTTATTCCTAGAGACGGATCCGATCCGAGGCAGGCTAAGTTCCCCAGCCATAGCCATATAATATTATATGTCCAGAATTAAATTTTTACTCTGCAGGGGATGTGCTCTGAACTGACTTTTCCAGGTAGACGAAAACCGTGTGCCGGACTAGGGCCATAACTTTGCCTTGTCCTTTGTCTTGAGCTGGCTGCAATGTAATTAAAAAGAATTACACCAGACGCATTTCGCTTTTATTTACAAAGCATCTTCTATTGTATTCTGTAAATTGGATACACACGTTTGTGCATTTATTTTTTGATTCTTTTAAGTTAAAAACAGCGTTTTCTTTATAAAGTTGGTCTGTAAGATACTTGCGGTGTTTCTTTACATAGTCTGCACCTTCCCCTCTTGCTAGCAGTGGCTGGTGTCGACAGGCTTCATTTCACATCTGCAGTTTTGGGCATTTTGCGTTATTTCCTGCGCTGCACTATTTATGATTGACCTCCTTAACTGTTTTTCATTCATCACTGCAACGGTGTTTATGCCTATTCATTTCATTTCATTCACGTTGTCAGTGTTGGCAACCTATTAAACGATTTTGTGCGTGTATGCGTGTGTGTGTGTGTGTGTGAGAGAGAGAGAGAGAGAGAGAGAGTTAGTGAAATTGTCTTGTAAGTAGGTAGGGACGTGGATTTTTTTTTTTCAAGGGGGGGACGATGACGACAGGGATTCCCTAGACAGTGATTATGGGACAGAGGGACAGATCTGGGAGGAAATGAGAATGGTAAATGGAGCCTATGGTTTAATCTACAATCACATTGATATAAACCGTCATACGTTGCAATAGTGTTAACTACTATGAGAAAAATGACCTATTCATTTTGAAATAATCGTATCTTGAACTGCCTCGTGATATAAGTAGTGCAAGTTCTGTAGTGACCACGATAAGGAGAAACTTTTATGAGTGGAATTCGAAGGAAAACGAGTCACGGCGCAGTAGGTCATGTTAGCTCAAGATGATTATAAGTTGTTCAATGGAAAGTTCAACCAAACATCCGCGCGCGTCTTCAATCATTCTGGTTTAGTTCCACATTACTTCAAGAGAATGCCACTTTGGCTTCTTTAACGAAACCCATTTCCTTTTACATTCTTGATCGTTCCTAGTAACCTACACGTTGACAAACAGTAAAACATTCAATACGAACAAAATGGTGCTTTGGCGCCATTTCTGTTGCGGTGGAAGGAAGGGACATTACAGTTTACGGTGCTGTCGACGATAAGGTAATCAGACACAAAGTACAAACTCACATCGGACAACGTGTGAGGGAGGAAAGTGGACGTGTTCTTTTGAAAAGGAAGCATCCTGGCATTTACCTTATACGCTCTAGGTGAACAATGGGCATACTAAATTTGTAATTAACAAGGAAAACAAAATTATCAAGAATGACATTTTAATAAACCAAGGAGTTCAGCAAGGTTGCAGTCTTTCTCCATTTTTATTCAATTTATATATAAATGACACGATTAAAAATGGAATGAAGAAACATAGGCATAGAACTAAATAAGGACCATTATACAAAACATTAATATACACTTACAACTATAATAACCACTTCTGGAGGAGAATTATAATGAGATATTCAAATCAAACAAAATTGGTCAAAATTATAGTTTATAAACATCAATAGAAAGACAAAAGTAATAGCATTCCAAGGAAAATAAGAGATGCTGTCAAAAACGGTGATTGGAAACGAAACAGTGCGTACGTCATTTTGACTACCTGGGCTGCGACATTTTTTTTAATGATGATAAACACATTGAATAAAACACCAAAACTTCGGGATAACTTTGGAACAACAAAAAGAACATTAAATAAAGAGGTAACTAAGGAAACGCAACTGAAATTTTATAAAACGCTACCTGTTCCAGTGCTATTTTAGGAATCTGGGGTTTGGACAGCAAACAAGGTAGACATAAATTGAATAGTGACGTCAGAAATGAATTTCCTCAGGTCAGTTACAGAATGTAAACTAAAAGCTAGAATAAGAAACGAAGATATTAGGTACAAGCTTAAATATTTGAAATAACAGAAAAAAGAGACACATATAAGCAGAAAAGGAAGCAACATGTAGACAAACTGCAATAAGCCAGAAAAAGTTTTGCAATGTAGTCTCAAAGGGACCTAGGTCGACCCAGGGAGCGTTGGAGCTGTGACACTGAGGCCGCAACAGGTTCCTTGAGCCTAATCAATGAATGTAGATGATAATGGTAATGGACTATTCATTACGCCGCGAGAAGTTGATAATGCACATTAATCTGGATTGCTAGATGGTGATTTGAATCCAGACTATCGACTACCGCACTCGGTAGCGCTGCTGTGCCTTACCACGTAGTCGACGCTGTGTCCTCCGTGTCCGTGTCCGTAGCCCACGTGTCCGGCGTGCTCCACGGTGACTGGGTGGGCGGGACCCAACACGGGACCCGTCTGGTGGGCGTACGAGTGGGCGTGGCCGCACATCGCTCGGTGACAGCCGGCAGCCAACACCGCCACCAACAGAGCCGAGAACGTCTGCAGGCACACAGGAAAGGAGCGTGATTTACAGACTTCAGCAAACTGATCTACTTCAGCAGAAGTAGCAATAACACGCCATGTGTGAAGACCGTTTAGGAAGACACTCCCGAAACTTCCCGTTTTGTAAGAAAATCTTGTCGTTTATTAACGGCGTCAGTTGACAGGGTAAGATAACTACCAAGTGCCGATGTCGACACGCCAAGGAAACCTCCACATGCATGCCCTTTCTGGCGTTAATCAAAAAGCTAACTTCGCTAAACGTATTCCTTTAACTTTATTAAACGTTACGTGGTATTTTACAGGACATTTATCGGAAGTTGAAGTTAATCGTTAACTCATTTACTGTGCATTGGTTCATATCCACCGCTGCCAATATCTGAAATGCCAAGAGACTCTCCAATGCTTCTTTGTCGTATTCATTTAACCGGATTATTGCTGTTGGCCCCGTTGTCGATATATAAATGCCCAAGGTTGATTTTTCTTTTGGCTTTCCTCGACCGGACCCTGCCTTCGTCGTTCCTTCAAATTCTACATACCGCGTATCCTGTGATCGCCTTACGTGTTGTCTCAAATCGTTAGGGCTCGAAGTGTGAGCCATGATTGTTGATTTTTACGAAAGTACGGTTTACAATCTAAAAGCATTTGTCCTCCCTATCTGTATACAAAATTAAGATAATCTCCTAAATGCTGCCACGGGTTTTCATCAGTTGTTGAGATAAAGTACGATTTTATAATTTATTTCCGCTGTCAATCCAGTAACAAAAATTATTTAGTTAAAGCTAGATCTCAAAAAAAATTACAGGCAACACCTAGTTACTGTCCGTCGCACTCGATTGTTTACATCAATCATGGGCACCCCGGATCATCCACACAGTTACACTATCCGAGCTCACCAGAACACAATTTGTCATAAACAGTAGATGTCTAACTAACAATTAACGCACTCCAAGAAAGTTAACAGAAGTTAGAGTCCGATAATGTTTCTTAAAATTAACTTAAAACTTGATCCGATCCTCGAAAAGTTAACTTCTGTAATTAACGGTTGAAGGATTTATGGTCAAAAATGGTTCAAATGGCTCTGAGCACTATGGGACTCAACATCTTAGGTCATAAGTCCCCTAGAACTTAGAACTACTTAAACCTAACTAACCTAAGGACATCACACACACCCATGCCCGAGGCAGGATTCGAACCTGCGACCGTAGCAGTCCCGCGGTTCCGGACTGCAGCGCCAGAACCGCTAGACCACCGCGGCCGGCCGGATTTATGGTCTTATGCCGTTATCCGTTTCTGTACTTAGGAATAGTTCAAAACTAAGAGCCGTCATTATTTATCATTTTTGCAATCTAGCTATATAGCTTTATTTCCTTCTATGCACCACCTTTGGAACCGTAGTTCCACGCAAATGGTAACGAGCTAGTGCGCAGCATGTTCGTAATAATTCTGCAGTATTATACTTACGGAGAAGATACAGAAGATAGAAGAATATTATTCTGGATTCGACATGATAGTCTTACACGTATTGTGTTAACAATCACTTGCAAGCAACAGTTTCTGGGTACCGCATGGGTATGGGTTTCTTGGAACTAGATGGTAGACGCTAAGATGGGCTCTTTCTTTTTGTAGAATCATTACCAACATAATTTTTCTCTTACGTCATTAACATACGGTAACCCCGCAGCGGAACCAAAGCTGCCGTTAGAGTAATTTCAGCGTTTCAGTTCATTTTCATTATATTGGGTGGCCGTGGTGGTCTATCGCTCAGAGCATCAGACTGTGGCTACAGTCACGAGATATTGTATCATTGTGGAAGCCAAACAGAAGCTGTGATTGAAACTGGCAGTTTATGTAAATATAATGTGCAACCTGTCGCGTTTTGATTTTGTTACGATTTATTGTATCATTTAGTAGTTTTCGAGACACAGCATCATCATCCTCCTATGGAGGTGTGTACAGGAACATTATTTTATTTTCTTTAATTTACTGCACAGTTTCCATTGCGAAATCGTTTTCAAATTTTTGCTTGAGTCAGAGCCCAAGCACTAGAATCACAAAGCGGTAATAATGTAGGAATTTGGTCGGACTATACAATTAAATATTTTATTCCAAATGTATCTACACCGATGAGCCAAAACATTATGACCACCTATGTACTAGCGTGTTGGTCCACCTTTCACAGTACAGCAGCTGTTCTGCTTGGCATGGATTCTACAAGTCCCTGATAGGTTTTCAGAATAATGTGCCACCAGATGTCTACTCACAGGACAAAAAATTCCCGCAAATTACGGGACGGTGGTTTGTGGGCACGCCGCTGGCGCCCCATATGTGTTCCAATGGGTACAGATCAGGGGAAGTTGCTGACTAAGACCTCAATATGAGTTGTGTCGCGGAGAGTTATCCTGCTGGAAGTTGTTATCGCCATCAGCGAAAACTTTAACCATGAAGGGATGTACGGGGTGTTCGAAAAGTCTCTCCACAGTGCCGTATGATTGTTAGCCGCGCGTGCCATATGATTGTTCGCCTACCTGGGTTACTTCCCTTCAAGTGGACTCTCCCAACATTCCACTGTTTCGTTAATCTCAGCCAGCGTCAGTAGTATCGTTGGTGTGCGTCGTTACGCATTGACATGAACATTTATGTTTAGTTCCTTTGTTCGTTTGTTTCGTTTTTGCCACTGTTAAAATGCTAACCATTGAAGAACGTGTGTTTTTAGTCGAACAAGTGTTCAAAGCTGGCAGTAAATACACAATTTCAGTTCGTCAAACATTTAATTCTGTTTTCCCGGAGACAACACTCCCACATCGCGATACTGTGCGAAATTTGATTAACAAATTTCGAAGTACGGGTTTAGTGACAGATGCATCGAGAAGAGGTCGTCCTAGCGTTTTGTCTGAGGATAAACTACTCGATATTTCCGATAAAATGTCCATGAGTCCGAAGAAGTCAGTAAGAAAACTTTTCCAGGAAATCGATGTTAGTGTCGGAACGACCCACATATTGTAAGGAAAAAATTAGAACTTTTCCCATACAAAGTGACAGTCGTGCAAGAACTGAAAAATACTGATCATGATAAGAGACTGCATTATTGTCAATGGTTGAAAAATTTCGTTCAACGCAATGGAAGAGATGTTCTTAATGAAACGTTTTTCACTGCTGGGGCGGGGTTTCATTTATCCGGGTACATGAATTTGCAAAATTCTCGTATGCCGAGTACTGCAAATCCGTTGTGTATTCATGAGGAACCACTTCATTCTGTGAAAATAGGAGTTTGGATTGCAATTTCTAGACGTCGGATTGTGGGTCCCATATTTTTCAACGAAACGATGAACGCACAACGATACTGCAGTGATATTCTGTACCCATTCGTAGGAGGACTTGTGTTAAATGAAATACTGAACGGTTATTTTGAATAACACGGTGCAAACGCGCATACAGCTCGCGTATCAGAGTCACTGCTTGCTGATGTTTTTGGTGATCGCATAATTTCAGAGGGACTTTGGCCTCCACGATCACCTGATCTGTCACCACCTGACTTTTTCTTCTGGGGCGCAGCGAAAGCAACTGTCTATAAAAACAGTCCAAAATCCATCGATGAATTGAAAACTGCAATATCCACTTTCACTGCATCTTTTGCAGAAGAAATGTTACAGCTTGTGTTTGGAAAGATTATTAGACGAATTGAATTGTATATTCAACAACAGGGGGGGGGGACACTTTCAACATTTAATGTGACAATTTGGAAATAAAAATGAATATTCAATAAATTAATAACTTGTATTTCACTGAGTTTCATTTCGGCGTATTCACTGCGGCATACGGCACTGCGGAGAGACTTTTTGAATACCCCGTGGGTGGTCCACAATAGTGTTCACGTAGTTCACTGTTGTCCTGGTGCCCACGAGTCTAACTACCATAGTTCCCTTAGAAGCCGAACTCAGTCCACCCCACAGCTTAATTCTGCTTTCACTGGTCTGCATCTGTGGATCGACCGGCCGGAGTGGCCGTGCGGTTCTAGGCGCTGCAGTCTGGAACCGAGCGACCACTACGGTCGCAGGTTCGAATCCTGCCTCGGGCATGTATGTGTGTGATGTCCTTAGGTTAGTTAAGTTTAATTAGTTCTAAGTTCTAGGTGACTAATGGCCTCAGAAGTTAAATCGCATAGTGCTCAGAGCCATTTGAACCATTTGAGCCATCTGTGGATCGCTGCGCGTTTCAAGCAGCCATTCGCCTGGATGAATGCGTGTCAGGATCCAGCCATCGACCTAATATGACACGAAATGCGATTTACTCGATAAGGAGCACGTCTCTATTGATCCACGGCGAAAAACTTAGTGATAACGTGCCCGCTGCAATCGTAACCGACGATGTCGTTGGGTCAATGGAGGAACAAGGACGGGTCGTATGACGTGGAGCTCCACGTTCAACAGTGGTCTTTGAACGGTGAGCTCCGAAACACTTGTGCCTGAGCCAGCATTGTACTCTGTCGTCAGATCTGCCACAGGTGGCTGCCTATCCTGGATTACACAGTAGGGGATCCTCCGACACTACGTATTGTGATGAGACGTGGACTTCCAATACCACACGGCCTACTCGTTATTTCGCCGTCCTTCAATAACTTTCCATAGGTTATCACGGGAGTGGTACGCAAACAGCTGACGAGCTTCGCCATTTCAGAGGTTCTCGTTTCCCGCGGCGGAGCCACAACAATGTGCCCTTTGCAATGAAATGAATACCCCTACCTGCATACAGGCGTTGATATGTGTCAACGGGCACAGCTGAAGATGTGTGCCCCGACCGGGACTCGAACCCCGGATGTCCTGATTACATGGCAGACGGTCTATCCATCTGAGCCACCGAGGACACAGAGGATAGAGCGACTGCAGGGACTTATCTCTGGCACGCCTCCTGTGAGACTCACATTCCACATTCCCAACTTATTGTCCCTCACTATATTCATAGTGCCCCTGCCCATTATACTCATTGGATGTCCGAAAGAACAGATACCATCTTCTATGTGTGTGTGTGTGTGTGTGTGTGTGTGTGTGTGTGTGTGCCCTTTGTCAAAACCGCTTATATCAGTGGATTTCCGAATTTGCGTCCCGTATCTTCGCCGCACCGTATCTATGACTGCCCATTCTCCTTCCTCGGCTTACATTCTTTCCTTACTGCGTCATGTGCCCGCAACATCATCAGGTGGGCGTTCCTCATAACGTTTTGGTTCATCTGTTTATAACATCCGTGTTGTAGTATTCCTCTTAACGAGTGTAAGCACATACTAGACCTTGTATAGCGACATTTCGCGTCCGAATATCTCCCGCATGTTTTTTCTATTGTGCAGTTTACTGAGTACTTAGCTCCTAATCTAAGTATATTCCTATACTGTCCAAGTATATCCATATACCGTAAAAACAATTGAAAAAGGCTTCCAGTCGAAACTGGGTAGTAATGAACGCGAAATAAAGCTATATTTAAGTCTAGACGGTAGCAGTCAGTATGTTGTCATTCAGATGATTAGTGATACCTTATAACTAAAACATTATTTCAGTCGTCACATCACAGCGTCTTCGATATGAATAAAATGACGAGTGGTACAGCTATCAATCGCTGAATACTGCTACAGCTCACAGAGTAACTCACTTGTCCACGAGCCATGTCTCTTTCGTGCCTGGACCTTGACTGGCTACCTCGCCTGACTGGTGCCGCAGGTGAGTGTTACGGCCTATTTATACACACATCAGCCCGGCGCCCGGCTAACTCCCTCAAAAACTACCAGCTTCGCTTCTTGTTGCGTTCTTAGGAATTCCAATTTTCAGCTGACATGCGCACAGTTTCTTGCCGGCCGTTAGAAGATGCAGAGAAACAGGAGCGGCGAAAGCTCACATGCACCTGACTGCCGTTTGGCCGAACATAATTATGTAATGAACAAGAAAAGCCATTCACGCTCGATAAATTTTAGCGCGTGTTCGTTAACATTTGATTTGGACACCGTGTAAGGAGAAAGCTATTTCCATAAATAACTGACTATCGCAATAGTCTCTGCGCCTCCTCTGTCCCCGTACACGAGAACTATTAAGATAAGCCCACAGTAACTAACCAGTTTCTCTGCGTGAAAATGAAAACGCTATTTCAAGAACTCTGCAGTGCATTAGAGATTTTACACTAGTTAGTTATTTGGTTAGTTACTTCCATATTCGTTAGACCAAATTCACAATGAACTTTAGGGGTACAACGTCTAATGTGTCAGTTGAAGAAAACGTTACAGGGAGTTATATCTATCTACATTTCAAGATTTCGTTAGTGATATAGGAGGGAATGTTAAGGAGAACCAACTTTAAACTACGTTTGAAAACACTTCTCCTGTCTACCAGACATTTCATTTAAATGGGCAGACTATCAAAAAGTGTTATAGCTGAGTATTGGACTTCTTTTGTTCAAACGGGCGTCTGCAAAGAGTTACAAAGGCGGATTAAAACTGTGTGCCCGACCGAGACTCGAACTCGGAACCTTCGTCTTTCGCGGGTGAGTGCTCTACCAACTGAGCTACCGAAGCACGACGCACGCCGGCTACTCACAGCTTTACTTCTGCCAGTACCTCGTCTCCTACCTCCCAAACTTTACAGAACCTCTCCTACAGAGTGAAAATCTCATTCTGGAAACATCCTCCAGGCTATGGCTAAGCCATGTCTCCGCTATATCCTTTCTTTCAGGAGTGCTAGTTCTGCAAGTTTCGCAGGAGAGCTTCTGTAAAGTTTGGAAGGTAGGAGACGAGATACTGGCAGAAGTAAAGCTGTGAGTACCGAGCGTGAGTCGTGCTTCGGTAGCTCAGTTGGTAGAGCACTTGCCCGCGAAAGGCAAACGTCCCGAGTTCGAGTCTCGGTCGGGCACACAGTTTTAATCTGCCAGGAAGTTTCATATCAGCGCACACTCCGCTGCAGAGTGAAAATCTCATTCTGGAGTTACAAAGGCATTTGCTTCCACATTCCTTCCTCTCTTAACGACTTCTCAGTGACCGTACCAGCCCCCCGTCGGAGGTTCGAGTCCTCACTCGGGCATGGGTGTGTGTGTTGTCCATAGCGTAAGTTAGTTTAATTTAGATTAAGTAGTGTGTAAGCTTAGGCACCGATGACCTAAGCAATTTGGTGCCATAAGATCTAACCACAAATTTACAAAATTTTTGACCGTACTAGGCGTCGAACTTACTTTGCCGGTCACACAGCGTGTACGTTGTCTATCTGCAATCTCAATCAAGATAAATCGCCGCTTTATACATACCCTGCTTACAGTATTATTGGGGCCGTTGTCCCTGTATGTTGTAGTTTTCACAAACTTAAGTGCTTATTCGAACTACAGGGCTATTACAAATCATTGAAGCGATTTCATAAATTCACTGTAGCTCCATTCATTGACATATGGTCACGACACACTACAGATACGTAGAAAAACTCATAAAGTTTTGTTCGGCTGAAGCCGCACTTCAGGTTTCTACCGCCAGAGCGCTCGAGAACGCAGTGAGACAAAACGGCGACAGGAGCCGAGGAAGCGTATGTCGTGCTTGAAATGCACTCACATCAGTCAGTCATAACAGTGCAACGACACTTCAGGACGAAGTTCAACAAAGATCCACCAACTGATAACTCCATTCGGCGATGGTATGCGCAGTTTAAAGCTTCTGGATGCCTCTGTAAGGGGAAATCAGCGGGTCGGCCTGCATGGAGCGAAGAAACGGTTGAACGCGTGCGGGCAAGTTTCACGCGTAGCCCGCGGAAGTCGTCGAATAAAGCAAGCAGGGAGCTAAACGTACCACAGCCGACGGTTTGGAAAATCTTACGGAAAGGGCTAAAGTAGAAGCCTTACCGTTTACAATTGCTACAAGCCCTGACACCCGATGACAAAGTCAAACGCTTTGAATTTTCGGCGCGGTTGCAACAGCTCATGGAAGAGGATGCGTTCAGTGCGAAACTTGTTTTCAGTGATGAAGCAAAAGTTTTTCTTAATGGTGAAGTGAACAGGCACAATGTGCGAATCTGGGCGGTAGAGAATCCTCACGCATTCGTGCAGCAAATTCGCAATTCACCAAAAGTTAACGCGTTTTGTGCAATCTCACGGTTTAAAGTTTACGGCCCCTTTTTCTTCTGCGAAAAAAACGTTACAGGACACGTGTATCTGGACATGCTGGAAAATTGGCTCGTGCCACAACTGGAGACCGACAGCGCCGACTTCATCTTTCAACAGGATGGTGCTCCACCGCACTTCCATCATGATGTTCGGCATTTCTTAAACAGGAGATTGGAAAACCGATGGATCGGTCGTGGTGGAGATCATGATCAGCAATTCATGTCGTGACCTCCACGCTCTCCCGACTTAACCCCATGCGATTTCTTTCTGTGGGGTTATGTGAAAGATTCAGTGCTTAAACCTCCTCTACCAAGAAACGTGCCAGAACTGCGAGCTCGCATCAACGATGATTTCGAACTCATTCATGGGGACATGCTGCGCCGAGTGTGGGAGGAACTTGATTGTGATTGTCAAAATATCTCAAATAATAAAGTTACTGTAGAGCTGTGAAATCGCTTCAATCATTTGTAATAACCCTGTATATAGTCGGTGGTGGACTGTACCAATTACAATAATATGTGGTCCTTCCTCTTCCAGTAGTGAAGATTCCCCCCTCCCCTCCCCCACCTTGAATGCTCCATTTCTTTCGCCTTTATGATTAATACTAGAAACATATTAATGAAAACAATTTACTCAACCTCTCGACAATGTCACTTTACTTTTATAATAATCTCTCACAAGAAACATCTTGTGCGTATGTGTCTCTCATCTAAGGTTCATGTATTGAGGCTACTATGGTTTGGAGACAAGTTCACTTCCTCATACGTTGCAAACGCTACGACAGATAATTTAAGCTGAAGAATTTCGTAGGCAAGAAGTGACTCTCGTGGCGTGCAGCCTGGTTACAACGTGCATCAGTTCAGTTCAGTTGTGGTGTGCTAAATACGCAAGGATATATTGCACAACGTGTTAGCAAACATGAGCAGCAGGCCAGTATTATCCGGTCCCTACCTGGAGTCCTGAAGCTACTGGCCTCCTTGGCATTTGTTTTAAATTGTCTATGAAGACTGTTTAGTAAGTACTGTATTTAAAGATTGCTAATTCTGCCCGGTGTGAGCTGGCCAGGTATTCAGTTTTTTTATGCCTTTCGGTGACCCTTGGGGCTGTGTGTCTTAATCTGGAGGTTTCTGTATGTGCCAAGCTAGTATTTTACAATGTTAATCTTCTTCTCGAAATCATGTTTTTTTGTCATTATTTGATACTACTGACTGAATTTCTGTTTGTTGTAGACCTCATAGCCCTTCCCGGGGCGAGTTATAAGATTTGGCATGTGGCTAAAGTTGTGTGCACTCAGTCTAAATGTACGCAAGCGTGGGTCATGCGTGTGTGCGTGCTTATATTTGCACACTCTCTACTCCGTGCTGAGAAGCCCTTCGGGTTATAATTGTACAGTTTGACCGGCCATCTGTCATTTAGTGCGTATCCCAATTACTGTGTCTATTAAGCCCTAAGAGGCCCCAATAAAGGTATACCTTGATTTTTAAAATCTTGTTGAAATTACTACGTGATTATTCTTTTAAATGCCTATTACATTGCTTCCTGTTATTGCTGGGAAGGTTAACTTACAATGTATCATGCCACAGTGGGGCTGCCGCCAGATTAGGAAGTAATTGACTCAGTATTTCTGTTACTGTAAGGCCCTTGTGGGCATGTGATTAAAGTCTTTGGGTTAAATGAGCAGTGAATATCTTATTTTCTCTAAAAATTAGGGGTTTAATTGTCATTATAGTTTTGTGTTTTGGGGCCGGTGACTTGTGACCAGTCAGTAAAGTACTAGTGTTGCTTCGGTTTCACGTAACTTGGCGCTATCTTGTCTGTATGAGAGCGTAATAACCAGTGGAGATGTATGCATTTTAATGTATTTTATTTAATGTTTGTTGAACTTATATTCAAGTACTGTTGTGGGATTAGCCACAGTTGTGATCTAGTTGTGGGACAGAGTGCCGCCGCAGATTTATTTAATAAATTAACTGTTTGTAGTCAGGCCACTATTGTGGTACGCAGTTGACTTTTTGAGCACTAATTGTAATTTTATATGTAATGCAAATGTCCTTATACATTGTGAATTTAATTTGAAAATCTCAACTATTTATGTATACTTCGTAAGAACCTTCGTAGCTGTCAGCTGATTCATGATTGAATTGTTACTAAATAAAAACATTTGTTTGGGAATGATAAGTGGCGATACAAGTTGGGCCACCCTTCTACGATTTTCTTTACATTAATCCCGATTCTTGTTCTTGTTCTCACAGAATACAAGTGTGTGAGAGCCGTGGCGCGGCTGGCGCCAGTGTTCTCTCACTTAGAATGGCATCGCTGCCATCGATTATACGGTCACCATCTTTGCCTCCCACGATTCAGGCCGGTGGTCGGGTGGTTAACGGGGAGGGAAAAGAGACAGCGGAGTGGATATTCGCAGGGTCGGAGGTGGCTTGTTGACGTTTACCGTGAGGTACGACGCCTGTACACCATGGGCAGGCTCAGCGAGAGATCCCGGTAGTGACTTGATGGGACCTCGGGTTTGGTATCGCGGTGGTGCACTGCTGTGTTTTGGGGCTTTTCTGCTGCGAGGGCATGTATAGGTTCTTGTTACTGGCCATTGAAATTGAGATGTGTCTATGGCGTGACGGAGGAAATGTGTGATGCTCTCCGCTGTTGCATGTGAAAACGCTTCGTCTGCCTTGTGTCTGTGCAGGAAATTATTTGAAGTAAATAGCTAATACCACGGCGACATCTTGCTCTCACGTGTTGTTGAATATATTTCGGAATTACTAAATGGTGAAGATATCCCACGTGTAAAGCAAATGAGGCCATTTGCGCCATATTAAGGTACTGTTTTATTCTGCTTAGATCTGTGTTATATGCCCTTCTTTAGTTGCAGAAGTTATAGAAGTGTGTAAACAGAGAGGTATGTGGAAAGGGATGTAAAGTTGAAACCCTTCCAATAAGTGAATACACTCGAACTCTGTATTACTTAAGGTGCCTTTCGATAGCAGCACCTACCTTGGGTACTAAGTGTTATTCGGAGTTTGTCATGGTACTGTAAGTAATTATTATACACAAAATTGTTTATTCTGATTATACTAAATTGGAGATGTAAGGTCGGTTGTGTGCTGCTGTAAATTACTATTGTCTCCTCCGTGTGGCAGCCTAGCATTGTCAGTGGCTTCAATCATTATTCCTGCCATATTTCGAGTTTTGTATTCGCGGGTTTGCTTAAGCTGACACTATTAAATTGAGTTGTGAGAGCCGGCCGGAGTGGCCAAGCGGTTCTAGGCGCTACAGTCTGGAACCGCGCGACCGCTACGGTCGCAGGTTCGAATCCCGCCTCGGGCATGGATGTTTGTGATGTCCTTAGGTTAGTTAGGTTTAAGTAGTTCTAAGTTCTAGGGGACTGATGACCTCAGAAGTTAAGTCCCATAGTGCTCAGTCATTTGAACCATTTTTGAGTTGTAAGACCTATAAACAGGCAAGTCAAACTGAGTATTCTATGAGCTCACGACGATATTCTATTACGTGGTACCTTAGTTTGTTATAGGTTGCAAGTATTTTACGTGTTGTTAATATTCCGCTGTTTGCTTTGTCTGAAGAGGAGTTAGTTCTTTGAGGTAGTCGTTTATATTTCATTAGTGTGTTACGCGTTGTGCCTTTTTCATGTTAATTGTTTTTAAGAAGCTACAAATGGCTCTGTGTATGTTGCAGGTAGCTGAAACTGACGTGTTCACGGGGATCGCGTCCTGACGGGGTTGATAGTGGCCCTTTCTACTACGGCACATCCAGCTATCCTCCTTCAGTACATTTCTCTCGCTTATATCGTTACTACGTTTGTCGAGTGGAATCAGGGCTTACTGTAATCACCTTATATGTTGAAGTTAAGTATCTCCCTTGCCAGAACGCGAACCTTCGTGGATATAGTCGTATTCTCATCTGTAAATATTGATAGTGTTATTCATTTGTTCTCGTCACATGTATGATTCTTTATCTTGATATATTTAATGTCAGTAAAATGTGTTAGCGAGATCCGTATTGGGACGTTGTTTTCTCCCCTTGTGGAAACAAATTTAAGTGATTTTATTCCGTTTTAAGTAGCTTTTAGATGGGTACATTTTGTCTCCAGGTTTGGTGCTTTTATGGCTTCCACGTTAATTAAAATTACAATAAAGGTAAATTTGACAACGGAGGGTTTAGTGTATTTATTAGTTGGTAAGTGGATCCTGAGTTAAGTGCAGGAACCCTACCAGTGTCTGAACACACAGTGCACAAAACTGTCCTAACGATGGGCATCCGCAGCCGCCGACCCACGCATGTGCCAGTGTTAACACCACGACATGGGCAACTACGACTGAAATGGGCACGCAACCAACGGCAGTGGACGTTGGGGCAGTGGGAGGGCGTCGCGTGGTCTGATGAATCCTGATACATTCTTCGTCATGTCGATGGGAGGACGCGGATCCGTCGTCTTCCAGGGGAGCAGCTCCTTAACACCTGTACTGCGCGACGGACACAAGGCGGTGGCGGTTCTCTGGCGAACATTCCCAAATGTAAGTATTCTGCTTATCGAATCCCGATATTTTCCTGTTTATCATATATATGAATACATGTTTCTTCATCTATTGTTACAGAATCTGCGGGTCTCCTGATTAAGCATCAAAATATCTGCGTTCCTACCGGTCGAGCTGTGATCTGATTGAGCAGCTGGGAAATCTGCAAGAAGAAGAAACGGTAGCAGAGCAGCAGCGAGAACCTCCAAAAGAAGAAGACCATCATCTCGGTAATCTAAAGTCTCATTGACCAACCTAGTAACAATAATAATATCATAATGAATGAAGCAACACCAAAACATATCAAATTACATGATGGTGCCAAGTCTGCATTTAGGAGACGAGTATGTACTGGTGTTAAGGGAGTAACTCAATTGCCATTTAATGCTAGTGAAAATGAAGGATTTTATGCAGTAGTACACATGAAATTTTCTAAGGTAACAGCAGGTAAATACATACCAATAAACGTTGAGTTAAAGTATAAGCCTTGTTTTAGGTGGTTAATGTAGCAGAATTGCATCCAGGAAATAAGCATGCACAAAGTGTGTGTAAATATCAGCAATACCAATTACTCGTTGCCAACTGATACGTGGTATTTACTGGTTAGGAAAACGTGGAAGGGAGGACCCACCAACGTAACTTTCTTTTCACACAACCCTTTTATTCACCATAATTTGTTTTCTTTACAAATTAACAAATTGGTGAAATTAATAAGCTTTTACAAGAGAAATCAAAACACGAACAACATGACAATAGTTACAAGGGCCAGGACCTGCTGCCCGCCTGTTATCGGCTGAAAGAGTGGTGTTTACAACCGTGCTGGACACAGTTTCTCTTATTAAATGCCCTTCTGCAACACGTGAGAAGATGTAAGTAATATTTATGACAAGAGTGTTTCAACTATTCAAACAAATGACGTATTTTTTTTTTAATTTGGAAACTGTATGTCGAAAGGTTCGGGGTTAAGATGCGCACCTATGCTTAGAAGTTAAACAAATTAGGAAACAATTATGACAGTGATGAGGCTTGCTTCAAAACAAGCAACCTTTTCATTTCAATCAGCAACAAAGTGCTACTGGATCCCAACCCGTCAAAAGTTAATTGACTCTCAGTTATGAAGGACGCTCTGAAGGAACACTTGTTACAAGAGAACTCACTCGGCGGAACCACAAGATCCAGTTAAAAATACACCAATAATGACCCTGTCTTTCAAAGACAGCAACGTACAGCTTAGTACAACAGGTAGTTCAGATTACCTCAAATACATTTACAACCAAGGAATTGAAAGGATTAACATCTAAATCTAAACACAAGAACTCTATTTGTTTAACGGCAATCAGTGCCTTGGTACAATTGATCCGACTCTATTTCTGACCAGGAGCTGATTCATCAAAACATTAATTATCTGATATGAACTACAAGGGAAGGGCAATATAATATCAGAACAAATATTCAAACGACATCTAGTGTCTAGTACAAAACAACTGCCTATATTTACGACCAAGGAGTCGACCGAGTAAAACTCTGAAAGTCGTATACAGACCAGAAAATAATTAGCAGGTCGGGTAGACAATGACACCAATCACCATTAGGATTACAGATTGTTACTCCCCTTTATCAGCAAGCAGCTCCACGGATCCTCGGTGCGCCACGGCAGTTACTGGGTGGTGCCAATGTCAGCCAGGTAGAAGGGGGCAGCCAGGCCACAAACGGTGTTCTGATATAGATGTCGCCAACCAACCGAAGAGATGTCGCCCTGCTACTTGTAGTCGACGCTGACCCTGGTGGAGTATTCCGGTATCCTTCCTTTGCACAGGCCCTGCGTAGCTCCGGGCTTCGGCTGCTCGGACCTCGTGACCGCCTCTTTTCGTGACGCTACCGCCAATCCCCTATCTCGGTGCCTCCTTTCTCACGCCAGCGAACCCGTATATACACTCCTGGAAATGGAAAAAAGAACACATTGACACCGGTGTGTCAGACCCACCATACTTTCTCCGGACACTGCGAGAGGGCTGTACAAGCAATGATCACACGCACGGCACAGCGGACACACCAGGAACCGCGGTGTTGGCCGTCAAATGGCGCTAGCTGCGCAGCATTTGTGCACCGCCGCCGTCAGTGTCAGCCAGTTTGCCGTGGCATACGGAGCTCCATCGCAGTCTTTAACACTGGTAGCATGCCGCGACAGCGTGGACGGGAACCGTATGTGCAGTTGACGGACTTTGAGCGAGGGCGTATAGTGGGCATGCGGGAGGCCGGGTGGACGTACCGCCGAATTGCTCAACACGTGGGGCGTGAGGTCTCCACAGTACATCGATGTTGTCGCCAGTGGTCGGCGGAAGGTGCACGTGCCCGTCGACCTGGAACCGGACCGCAGCGACGCACGGATGCACGCCAAGACCGTAGGATCCTACGCAGTGCCGTAGGGGACCGCACCGCCACTTCCCAGCAAATTAGGGACACTGTTGCTCCTGGGGTATCGGCGAGGACCATTCGCAACGTGTCGTCTTCAGCGACGAGAGTCGCTTCTGCCTTGGTGCCAATGATGGTCGTATGCGTGTTTGGCGCCGTGCAGGTGAGCGCCACAATCAGGACTGCATACGACCGAGGCACACAGGGCCAACACCTGGCATCATGGTGTGGGGAGCGATCTCCTACTCTGGCAGTACACCACTGGTGATCGTCGAGGGGACACTGAATAGTGCACGGTACATCCAAACCGTCATCGAACCCATCGTTCTACCATTCCTAGACCGGCAAGGGAACTTGCTGTTCCAACAGGACAATGCACGTCCGCATGTATCCCGTGCCACCCAACGTGCTCCGGATCTGTCCCCCATTGAGCATGTTTGGGACTGGATGAAGCGTCGTCTCACGCGGTCTGCACGTCCAGCACGAACGCTGGTCCAACTGAGGCGCCAGGTGGAAATGGCATGGCAAGCCGTTCCACAGGACTACATCCAGCATCTCTACGATCGTCTCCATGGGAGAATAGCAGCCTGCATTGCTGCGAAAGGTGGATATACACTGTACTAGTGCCGACATTGTGCATGCTCTGTTGCCTGTGTCTATGTGCCTGTGGTTCTGTCAGTGTGATCATGTGATGTATCTGACCCCAGGAATGTGTCAATAAAGTTTCCCCTTCCTGGGACAATGAATTCACGGTGTTCTTATTTCAATTTCCAGGAGTGTATATATATATATATATCAAGCAAAGAGCTTCTGAGGACACTACAGATACCAACTCTTCCGCATAGATATTGGCAAAAGGGCCGCAAGAGGGATAGTTGATATTACCTTTGAGCTAGCGGACCCAGACAGAACAGTGTACTAACTCACAGCTCACCAATGTATCATGCGCTACAGGGTTGAAACATGTTCATGTTTTCGAAACACTGAATAAAGACGTTTCTATAAACGTCTACAGCATCGAGTATTCAGATTATGACTGGATGACTGTAGAAGATAAGACGAAATAGGGATAAGAGAAATGACAAGTAACTTAGGGTTGTACCACTGCATATTACCACAATCTTTCGAGAGAGACAAGTGAATTGGTTTATGTTAAAGGTTGGTGATAATACTGACATATGTCATTTACATTACATATAAAACTTCTCGAGGCTCGCACGGAATAGTATCACTGCTCCCACTAGATCCACTGTAGTATGTGAATGCATACTCTGTTGTTTTCATTCTCGGGTAAGATAAGATGCACACTCAATTAACTGTGCTCAATATATACCAGTTGGAAGTATCTAATGAGAAATAGTTAATGATGGGAAATTGTGGAAAACATTTAATAAAATGAAAATTATTTAATTTGGAAATTTCTGATGAAAGGAACGTTGAACATTGACAGTATTAAATGAAACTGCCCTTGTCGCGGAAATGCTCACTCACAGTAGCTGAAGCTCACAAATCCAGAATGTGTCCACCTCTAATTTATTTCACTGCAGGCAGTAAGAGTTCTGTAATTAAGCCCTGATAATGTCTTACCTGCAATAGATGTTCAGTTCTATTCTGTAGCAGCGTAGCTGCCAATGACAATGCTGTTGGGATTCTATAAGCTGAAAGAGAAAACCACTGCACTGTGTTCTATAATTTGCCACATCTTATGAAAGACAACTCTCTAGCCGCTCACAATTTTGTTCATTTGCTAACAATGCTCTTAGTGCTCACCACATTCAAAATGTATTCGAGGATGGATGATTATAAATGAAAAATAAAATGAAATCAGAACTTATTTAATTTTCTCAAAATTGTAGATCTAATATTTAAACTCCTATTAATAAAATTACTCATTATTTGCAGTCCTATCAAACACACCAAACGCTACTGAAGTATAAAACTGCTGTCAATTTTACTTCTAAATTATTAAGTCAAAGTCTCCTTTTAACCAACAGATGTAGACGGAACTTTCTAACACCTTGGACAAATGAGTGATAAATCGTCTCGTTTATCGAACACTTCAAATCTCTGAACAATAAAAATTAAAAAACTATGATAATCCCTAAATGCATACAAAGTAATGCGGCAAAATATATCTTTTGGTTGCTGAATCGTTTGTGCGTCAAAATCAAATTCCAAAAGACTTTCCTACAATAACATTGAATTCTTAGCTCTTACCCACTTATAAAAACTTCTCGTCTTCAAAAGGGAACCGCTTGCTCTGACCCAGAGTTCCTCAGCTGAGCCGACCGATTATCGTCACATCTCGCTCAGGACTCGACTACGACTCGTGCTCCCCACTGCTGCTGTTCTGCCTACCACGCTCTTTTTTACTCACGCTTTACAAATGTATCAGTGGAAATTAAAATGTTTGCAATCGATCTGTTAATAAAAGGCTGATAAACTCGTCCTATGGAAAATCATGTCTCAGTAAATCGATACATTAGAAATACAGTCAAGTAACTATTTATTATACATAAAATTTCTTCTTGATATAAGTTGCAGACAATGTGTATAAGTAACAGATAATGTGTTTCTCTTAGAGTCTTCTATAATGCAAGTCAAATTGATCTAGAAAATGTTCCTATTTCATGCAAAGTAAGTGGCTTTCTCCTTACACGTACCTTTTACAGTCATCATTATGACACCTACTGCTAAAAACGAGTTTGTGAAATTTATGAAATGTAGTAATAAACTGAAAGTGTCATTCCTGATTTGTGCTAATAGAGAATGCTTATTGGAACCAATCGCTGCTTATAGTCATAATACAGATTCTGATTCATATTCCGATCAAGTACATTTGCATAGTCGATTCAGTCGTCGCCTGCTATATACACTGCAGCTATAACCAGTACTTTCCAGTTTAAATTGTATAGAGGCAGTGCCTACGTGCTATTGTTTACTCAGTAGATGTATGTAGTAGCTGAGACTGTAAACATCTTTGTTACAAAATATTCAGCTGTTGTTAAACCCCATAGACAGGGGCGGTGGCAGGGAGGGGGGCAATGGAGTATCATATTACACTGGATAAAACAACTTCTGAAATCAGCGAATATATTACTTCAACAGTTACTACCCCAGTCTGGGATTGACATATTCAGTAAAATGAAACAAAACAGAGGCGAATGAGCATGACAAATTGGGCAGAAGACGGAAATATCGAGTGAATTTTGTTACAGAATTATTTTTATTTATTTATTACATTTATGTCAAGTTCAAGTTTTTCCTTTCATGTCATCTTGTGTAGACAGAAAATTAATGAAATTTTATTTGTTGCAAGTTGACCTTTTTATGGTTTATGTAATTTATAAAATCTCCCATCTTAAAATAAGTTTTTTACCCTGTTTTTTACCCTGAACAAAACAATTACCAAAAACTACTTAAAGCAACACCAAATTTTACCAATTTGTCGGTGGAGGACCCCAACTCCCCTTTTGTTAAGCGATATTCCATTCCCCCAAACTCCCTTTCCCCCCCCCCTCCCATTAGCCCTCCCCTCTTGACCGACTTCTAGAATCGCCCCTGCCCTTAGTAGAATCGGCGTTTCGCTGTGCAGGAGTCTGCACGTTTGCAAGAAACCTTTACCTTTAGCGGAAAACGATGTGAAGCACCGGGGTCATTGTCATTTCACAGGTGCATACCGAGGTGCAGCAGTCCTGGCTGCAGTGTGTTCATCATGTTCCACAATCTGAGCAAGTACGACAGGCGTTTCTTGATCATGAATCTATGTCAACAAAAGATAACAGATGACGATGAAGAAATTATTTTAAATGCAGATCGTGTTTCTATTATACCAATGAATATGGTAAACTACAAAACTCTGGCAAACAGTGTTCCAGTAACACATAACGAGTAGAGATGCAGTATAAATTTCCCCTTTATTGATTCACTGAATTTTATAATGTGTTCCCTTGGAAAGTGTCTCTGTTACCTGAAAACAGAAAAACCCAAGAGAATGAGGGCATGTTTATCCGATGATCATTGAAATAGGAATGTTTGTCTGATGATCATCAGAAGGGAATTTTCTCACATGAATATGTATAAGCAATGAATCAGTTCTTTCTGAAATTACCAATCCTCAATCGAAAAGACTAAAGACAAGTCCACACTGAGCGCGTCGTTCCGCGCCGCGCAGCACATAACGGCTCTGCGTGGGTCTGCGCGCCCAGTTAGGACGACGAACTTCACCGCCTCACGCTATTTTTCGCCTGCTGTCGGTACATGGAAGGAAGGTGCGCGTTTGCACGCTCTGTTTGGAGGGGGCTTCGTTTGGCGGGCCTGTAGTGTACTGCATGCGTGAATTCGCATTGTGACAGATCGCTTGTTCTCGCGTTGTAGGCGGGAGGTGCCCTTCGGAATGTTGTGAGACGGGAAACAAAGTGAAAACCTTATACCTTATAGATCCGTATAGACAAAGGTGGGAGCTGTGGAATCCAAAAGACTATGGCTGCTTAGTTCAATGACCGTTTATAAATTAAAGTTAAACTAAATAAGCCCTCGGTCACAAATTTTAAGTCTTTTGACCAGATGAGTGCTTTCATCAGAATTAAATATTCAAATTGGCCTATAACATAAGCAGAAATTTATGGGGAAAAATTTTGTATATAAAAGTGAAAGTATTGAGTAACAGTGCTTACATGTCAAGTATAAGATAAATATCAGGCCAGAAAGGCTTTAGTCACAAAATTTTTTAAAAAGAATACATGAAAGGCGAGACACTCTGGGCTGCTCATACCTATAAAGCCACAGCTAGCAATAGACTGAGGCGCCCGCGTTAGCAAGCGCGGACTGGTGAACATTGCACCAAGCATCTAGTAGCCATAAGTACAAACTGACTACTTAACATTCAAATAAAGACAGGCGAATATTATGATGAACATTTTTAGTAGATGATGTAAAGGCAATAATTTGTTTAACAGCAGCAGGTATGGTAACATTTTGTCTACATCAGAGCTTAGAAGTATTGTTTAAAGTATGAAAACACCATTATAGAAAATACAAAAAGGGCTGAATGACACAGCCTGTAGAAAACGATACAACATGAAATACAGCCAATATAAACCATTTAATATACGAAAAACTATGAGTTGACTTAGATGGAAAAAACATTTCGGTAACTGCATGAGGAAACCCGAAATTAAATATCAAGTAACGGCTTTATACCGCTGAAGAAGCTTTTATTACTCAACTGCAGCTGCTCATTGAGAATGAGGCTATTAATTCGAGAAAGATGTTTAAAAAATTCTAATTCTTCAATAGTATCTAATCTACGCCCTTTATTCTCGATGTGCAAAATGTTGATATCATAAATAGCTTTAGGCGCGAGGCCTGTAATTAGAAGGTGGTCAGCAAAATACGAATTTTGGGTGGTAGTGCCATTTTTTCTTAAAAGATGTTCTTTATATCTGGTTGTAAAGGCATGTCCTGTTTGTCCTATGTAGTAAGAAGAGCAGGTATCGCAGAAAATCTTATAGACGCCAGAACGTTCAATTATTTTCTATAATTGTGTTTTCATACTTTAAACTGTACTTCTAAGTTCTGATGTAGACAAAATGTTACCTTAACTGCTGCTGTACATCATGTACTGGATAACGTTCATCATAATATTCGTCTGTTCTTATTTGAATGTTAAGTAGCCAGTTTGTACTTGTGGCTACTAGATGGCACTCTCGGTGCAATGTTCACCTGTCCGCAGTCGTTAACGCGGGCGCCTCAGTCTGATGCTACCTGCGGCTCGACGTATGCGCGCAGCCCGTCACTACGGGCTTTTCTACGCATTCTACTTTAAAAATTGTGACTAAAGCTTATTCGCTTAATATTTATCTTACACGTGACATGTAAGTACTGCTTCTTTCTTGTACTGTTAGTCAGTACTTACACTTTCGTAAAAAAAATTTCCCATAAATTTGTTTTTATGTTATAGGTCAATTTGAATATTCAATTTCTGATGAAGGCACTCATAGAAGTGCTGAAACCTGTCAGAAGACTTAACATTTGTGACCGAGGGCTTATTTAGTTTAACTTTAAAAAAGGGTGCTCTGTTTGTTGCCTTTCTACAGAAGGGAGAAAATTCAAATGAAGAAGTCGAGCGACACCGAAAAAGGTAACTATTCATAAACAATGTTTGCATCAACACAGTTATTGTTGTGGATTCCATTTGCATTTATTATAACGTCGCACTGTTGTTTCAGGACTGGCAGACACAGTAATAACTGGGTTGCTTTGCTGTTATTTGAATTCCTAAAGGACCGTTACACTCCCGCTGCTACCATAAACACAGAAAATGCAAGTACATGTACGTAATGTAATGCAATAATTATCTATAATATAGAGTCAGATTCCGTTAGCACTTTAACTCACTATTACTTAGGCCAAAGGTTGAGCTTGGCAACTCTGTAGTGATAACAAGCATATACATGCATTCATTCTGTCTCATCCTGCCAAAGTATACGTCCACTTTTGACGAAATAGTCGGCCCTCGCTCAGCGAACAGCTCATCCATTTGACAAACTGTTTCTTGGCACTGCCTTTAAATTGCATGAAGACGTTAGTTGTACTTCCCGTCTCCAGGTTCCTTCCACTAAAGCACCATCTGTTAGCTCACTATCCACTGTTCCGCCTGGAGCGTACAAAATGTAAGATTTCTTTCTTTGCTTCAAATAATTAAGCAAGTAAATAGTTGTCAGAAAAATAACACTGGCTTTTTCTGGGCCAAGAAGCATTGCCGTAAAAACCTAATAATTCGAACATGTGTCTATTACATAACCGTGTCAAGTGTGGTTGAATGGGGCAGTCTACAATGGGGCAATGCTAGAATGAAACCATGCGAAAGAGAAGAATTTCTCTTGTGGGGGTTCCAGTCATATAATATACTTTGAAGGAAATCATGCTGCCATTGACTGTTGACAAATTTTTATTATAATGTTACGACTGCAGTTTCGGCTTTAAACCATTATCAAGTTGAAATTGTTAATATGTTAATCTATATTATTGTAACTGGCATGTAATTGTTCTGATTATAAACTAAAGTAATAAGAATTTCGTATATGGAATGAAAATTCAATGCAAAATGCATGACATATCGCACTATTTTATACTCATTACACGTTTTGCAATCTATTTTTATTCCATTCTTAATTTCTTTAAATAAAACCGTCATTTGTGAAGGATTTATAGTTACATTATTTGCATCAAATTGTTACTCGTCTGAAGTAAAATGTGTGCAAAGTAAAAGAGGTTGATGGAATTATTCTCTGCTCAGATAGTCTGACAGCATCTATCAAGGACAGTTCTTTTCAAAGAAATGTTTATTGAATGCTGTTTTGTTATTGTTGGTTACAAGCTTATGTACGTAAATATCCACATACAAATAAAAATGATACTCATATCATAGAAACAAGTTATTGTTAATAGAATGCACGTAGGGATCAAAAGTATTTGCGTAGCGCTGCAAAACAGAATATGAGTGGCTTATTTGGGGGGGGGGGGGGGATGGGACCAAACAGCGAGGTCATCGGTCCCATCGGATTAGGGAAGGAAGTCCGCCACGTCCTTTCAAAGGAATCATCCCAGCATTTGCCTGAACTGATTGAGGGAAATCATGGAAAACCTAAATCAGGATGGCTGGATGCGGGTTTGAGGCGTCGTCCTCCCGAATGCGGGTCCTGTATGCTAACTAATGCGCTACCTCGCTCAGTCACTGCTTATGGAATACGATCGAGTTTCTTGGAGCAGAGTTGAGTATAGTATATGATCGTTATGGAATATTACTTGAGTGTGTGTTATCTTAAACACAAACCTAGGAATGTGAACTGACAACCTAAATGTGCTACTGAACTCAAAGCCTCATCACTTACATGAAACTGAAGTGAATCTATGTGTTTGAAAACCGATCTTACACATAAGCAAATAAATAATCAAACCAACAATTTCACGCTCAGTAGACTTGGTCAGTGCAAACTGTTTGAACGAAACGTAACTGTATAAAAGTAAACCAAACTGTAATGTCGACCTGTATAAGATTCTAACCTGAAACACACTGACAAAAGACCCTGTTAAAATGAAGAAACTGACAGAACCTACATTGCGTAAAGGAAACGAAGGAGTCACGTATCGTGATTCTCACCTGCAAAATGAAGTACTGGCGGAAATAGCAACACAGCAAGACTCCGCAACAGCTAAAAAATACTTCTAAAAACTAACTACATTGGTACATGGAACTTGGTTTGATAATCTAGACACAGTGTGCCAATGAAACACGTGACTCAATCTTTAAATTCTGGAAAATGGGTTAGGAAGGAACTTATAAATGAAAATAATTATATACTGTAATATGAAAATTCATTTGATCTAATAACTTCCATGATACAGTAAATTAACTCAGAAGATCATCAATAAAATAATTACCAAAACCTCGATTGTGACGAGGGTGAAGTGCATCAACAATACAAGTCTGCAAAAATAAAAATAAACTTTTTATTTCATAAAGTAAGGCTTTGTTCATTTCAAAACCCTTTTTTATGTCCGTTTACTATCCAACCATTGTTTTGAGTCATCATTCCTCCTCGTAATAAATCTGCAACTCACATAGTTCCAAAAATGTGTCCACGCATTACACTATACACTCAACAAAAAAAAATCCGCCTGCTGCACACCGCAGCTATCCACTACTGACTGTCAAAGATTCTACGACTCCACAGTTCTGCCACCGCAGACACTGACACCTTTGCCCGACAACTGTTTCTCGGACCAAAATTTTTCAAATATATTATTTTCCTTTACAAACATTAACACATCCAATAACATCGTCTAAAAATAGCCATCTTACTATCGCTACTGCATGGTTGATTAGGGGCAACTGAAGTGAGAGGGGCAGAGGTGACTGGAAGGCACTCAAGGGAGAAGTTGCAGAATAGGACTGCACTGGGGAGAGGAGGTGTTCAGGAACAAAACTGTACTGAGGAAAATGGACTACAGAAAAATAACTACTATCTGATGTTAGATGCTGTGATTAAATATCAGTCTCCGTATAGAATACAAAATTGTTTATCTTGTGCATTAGATCTGATTTCCTCAGATTGTCAAATTTGCGGAGCCGCATTGTAATAAATTCCCCAAAAGTAAAACACTCATCAGGACGTACATTTCACACAGTTTCCAAAACGCCCTAAGCGTCGGATCTTCTTTCTTCTTACGTTTACTAGAAAATCTTTCCCTTGCACGTCATTTCTTCTTCTTTGTTAGTAGAAGCTGACTCGGTAAGACTCATGAAAAGTGTCATATTTAATGCGTGTTCCACGACATTTAGCGTAGAACCGTGTAGGCATTCGTCATCACCAGAACTCTGAAATGAAACATTAGGCTATATCGTATTAATTTTGACGGTAAACGCCTTACCTTTACAAAGGGTTTCAGAGTATCATTGAGAGCGGCCCAAATTTCGATGACAATCGTTGGTATACTTAGTTAGATATTTTGAGCACTTACAACAAACTCGTAAAGGAATCTCCAGTTGCCAGAAAGCGCAAAGTTATTGCCAGTCTTTCCCTTTGCTAGATATAGCACGTCTAAAATTTGAGTCGTTCTTGATTATGTATGGTTCGATCACATCCAACAGATGTTGGAAGTCCTCGAAAGACAGTCGATAAAAGTTTTCGAACTGACCACTGTTACCTGGAAGCAGTCCACTAAAAAGGTTACTTCCACCGTACAATGCCCTACTCTTTAACAGCGATGTTACCTAGTGGCGATCGAGCGAAGTGGCACAGTGGTTAGACACTGGACTCGCATTCGGGAGGACGACGGTTCAATCCCGCGTCCGGACATCCTGATTCAGGTTCTCCGTGATTTCCGTAAATCGCTCCAGGCAAATGCCGGGATGGTTCCCTTCAAAGCGCACGGCCGACTTCCTTTCCCGTCCTTCCCTAATCCGATGAGACCGATGACCTCGCTGTCTGGTCTCCTTCCCCAAAACAACCCCCCAACCCAACCTAGTGGCGACGGTTTTTTCTCTTCTTCTTTAACTGAGGGCGCAGCACGGCAAATGCGGCGCTTAACAGTCTCGGATCGCTACATTTGCGACAATGAGCGCCTCGGAGCGGGGCGGCGCAGTCTCCTCTATATGAAGGTGGAGAGCGGAAGAAAGGGAAGGAAAGGGAGAGGTTGTTGCCGTCAGCTCCATGGGGATATTACACTGAATCAGCGGCGACGAGTCAAAATACAGCGTGTTTATAAATGAATGTCAGGGTTTAAACGCTTTGTAATATTTATTATATTAAAGTTACAGTGATAATGATATGTCAAATGAAAGAGCAACTCAAACAGTTTTACCAAGAACCTTAAATGTTCAACGTGAGCACCATTTATCACACGGCACACATCAAGTCTATAGCCGAGTTCTTCCCAAACGTTGATAAGTGTGTCTTCAGTGATTGCAGCAACAGCTGCTTCGATCCGGTTTCTTAATTCAGGGACGTCTGCTGGTAGCGGAGGCGCCGTACACACAACCCTTGATGAAGCCCCAAAGGAAAAAATCGCATGGCGTTAGGTCGGGTGAACGTGGAGGCCATGCAAAGCAAGCCCTGTCATTGGGCCCCTTGCGGCCTATCCAGTAATTGGGTACAGTGAAGTTCAACCAATCGCGTACTTCGCTATGCCAGTGAACATTTGAAAGGTTCTTTGACTTATAATTTATAACTGTAAGTTTAGTGTAATAAATATTATAAAGTGTTAAAACACCGATATTCTTTTATAAACACCCTGTATGTATTGCACCGGGATCTCCTGGCTACTAGGCAAGTGCGTTGAACCATTGCGCCATGCGGTACACAGCGTTATCGCAACTGCACGCACTACGTCGGCACGCCTCATGGCCGATGCATCGAGCGCCCCCTGTCCACAGTCCCTGTCCATTTCCTCCACGTTCGCTACTCTGAGGTTCCCACAGGACGTCGGACGTATTTGTGCATCTGCACTCAAGAAGGTGGATCCATTGCCCAGCGTGGCGTCTGTTGTTTCGAACATTCTGACCAGAAGAAAGGACAGGATGGTAGGACATAAACATCACAGAATGACTTCCATTGTGTAGAGGGAGTTGTAAAAATTGTAGACAAAAACAAGGATTGGAATACGTCCAGCAAATAAATGAGGACACTCTGAGATGAAGAGGTTGGCGCAGGAGAGGAATCCCTGGTGGGCCACATCAAACCAGTCAGAAGACTCAAACGTAATGTATTGTGTTCATTTACATCAGACCATTTACACGATAAATCAGTCTAATCTAAAAGCCGTAAATTCAACTAAATACCTAGTTAGTACAATTACGAACAACTTAAATTCGAAGGAACACATTGAAAATGTTGTGGGGAAGGCTAACCAAAGAAAATGTAACAGACCTACTAAGGAGACTGCCTACACTACGCTTGTCCGTCCTCTTTTAGAATACAGCTGCACGGTGTGGGACCCTTACAAGAAAGAACTGACGGAGCACATCGAAAAAGTTCAAAGAAAGGCAGTACGTTTTGTATTATCGCGAAATATGGGACAGAATATCACAGAAATGATACAGGATTTGGGCTGGAAATCATTAAAGAAAGGCGTTTTTCGTTGCGACGGAATCTTCTCAAGAAATTCCAATCACCAGCTTCCTCCTCCAAACGCGAAAAATACTTTGTAGACACCGGCCTACATAGGGAGGATGGATCACCACGATAAAATAAGGGAAATCAGAGCTCGTACGGAAAGATATAGGTGTTCATTCTATCCGAGATTTGAATAATAGAGAATTGTGAAGGTGGTTCGATGAACCCTCCGCCATGCACTTAAATGTGATTTGCAGAGTATCCATGTAGATGTAGATGTACATGTAGATGTACATGTAGATGTAGATTCTAGGCGGGCTAGAGCATATGTGGATATGCTACTATTAAGCTATGAAATGCAGGGCTCCTATCGAAAAGCTTATAATCTGTGACCACTGACTATCAAAAAGGAGCAATTAGGTCACCAGCTTAATTCATAAAAATAACGAAGGCTGCAGAACCACAGTAGTCAGATTACAACTAGTAATGAAGAAACTCATTCCTAACATCAGTGAAAGAAATTCAAGAATGCCCAGCAATATCAATACCTTCCACATGCAATCAAACAAAATTACTTAGTAAAAGTTAATTAATACAGAACGAAAAGTGAATAATTTAATAGCGATAGATATCTCCCATAATAGGGTAACGAGTAGACAGAACATTGTATTCGGATTCAACATCAGTCGACAATGAGGTCATTACAAAGAGATGACAAGCTTGAATTCAACGAGAATGAGTGGCGTTTTCTCTTCATCATATGAGCAACACCAGAAAAAACTAATCTGGATGGCAGATTGAAGATTTGTACATTACAGTCCCGTGGTTTAAACTCTATGTAACTCTGCTCACTCCCCGAGATGAAATGGTAGTTATAAAGGGCTGGATGATGAGATATTTTGTGTGACTTTTACACCACAGAAGAATTTCAGCACCAATTGTGGAATGACTTAGATTATCGTCAAAAAATCTGGCCACGATAATATCGTTCTAACACATCAAAAAATATAACATTGAAGTGTGGGCATATTTCTGAATCCAGACAAAACGGTATGGAGCAACCTGCGAAAGTCCGATCCTAAACATTTAGTCTTTCTAGCACCTCATCAACTTTGTACTTGCAGAAAGTGGATTCTGTAAACTATTTACAAACTACATATGGACTACGTCTAGTATTAACGTGTCTCTCAGCATTAACTCCCCTATTTACTATGTACTAAGTAGTGAACCTAATATTCTTTAACATCCAACAGAAACTTGGCTTTCACTTCTTTTATACCGGAAATTTAAATCAAGACTTTCGCATTGGAAAGTGCGTAAAATATTAGTAAACGTCAATCGTAATAGATTAGTACTTTTCCTTCGTATTCAAGAAAGCGTGTCACTTCCAAAATTTAGTGCATAAACATGGAGGGTATTTCACTGCGTACATCACCTGTTTTCTCCGCATGACGTGTAGGCAGAGTAAGAGGTTGTGCTGGAGTTCCAATAAAACATTCTGCACTCATGACGTGTCTGAATACAGTAATTTCAGCACTCAAACACCATGTACACGTTTAGAAAAACTTTTTTGTTCTTATTCTTATAGACATTTTATTTCTTGTCCCACATAGATTAATAAATCATACAAAATGTATAAAAATCAACAGAAAATATATACATACAACTTCAGTAGTTATTAGGACAAACACAGTTGTATAAAGCAGTACGAAGTGAGAAATATTATTTTACTGTGTTTAACAGCAAAAATAACTTGCACAAGGACTCTATGTCAGCGACTGCTGTTTATAACAACAGGATGAAGATGGAGCTACAAGATAAGCAACTTATCTCATGGTTAAATAGGAATAAATATGAAAATGGTTCTGTGAAGAAAATTAGAGAGCCTAGAGGTACGCAGCACTTTGAACTTGGACGTTTCAGAACGCATGGTACGACGTGCCTTCAGTAGTAGCTGTGACCGTGTCCGTAACCGCCAGCACCGGCGCCAAATCCAGCGCCGTAGCCTGCAAAAAAAAATTAAAACGTCAAAAACTGAAAAGTACAAATGCATCGCACCTCTGTGACAGACGAGGCAAATTCCAGTTATTTGCACAGGAATTAATTCATTAAAACAAGCCAAGCATAAGGTAGGAGACGAGGTACTGCCGGAATTAAAGCTGTGAGGACGGGTCCTGATTCGTGCTTGGGTAGCTCATTTGGTAGAGCACTTGCTCGCGAAAGGCAAATTCTCCAGTTCGAGTCTCGGTCCGGCACACAGCTTTAATCTGCCAGGAAGTTTCATATCAGCGCACACTCCGCTGCAGAGTGAAAATTTCATTCAGAAGCCAAGCACACTTTTTTATGACTTGTAAACCAGAATCAAGTTTTATACTGTACACACTAAAAGTTGTTAAAAAATTTAGATTAGAAAAGAAAAATTAATTGAACACTACAGGGATGAAGATTAGTTCAACATCAGAATGATTTGAAGTAGAAGAGCCTATTCTCACATTTTGCATACGGGTGGAAGCATGAAATCGGAAAAATTACGAAACGTCAGTAGACCTACTGAATGTCCTCGATGAGGTAAATAGTGAAAATGAACAGAAATTTAATGAAAGTTTAACGGGAACATAAACTAAAGGTAAGCCTAAATTACACAGCCAAATCTGATTATAAAGCAGATCCTTCAGAAGTGTAGTTGAGTGTAATGAAGGGCCTATTTCGCATCTAAGCTAGATTAAGGCTAAATAAAACAAAACTGTAAATGGTGAAGTTTATAAAAGGAGAACACAAATCCGTCAAACTACAACATATGAAAGGCGCAGTAGAAGAACTGGAACAGTTCTGTTAACTACGCAGCAGAACAAAACGATATGATCGAGCAAATAAGAATGCTTACTTCAAGAAAATTATTCTGCTAGCATAAAATACTTCGTCTTCACGTTTATTCACGACGTAGTTGTAGCTTTGCTGCTATTTCATGGCACCGCTAGCGGAGGTAACTTTTACTCAGACAGTTCTTGTAACACACTTTTCCGATGACATTTCCTTACAAAAGTTGTTAACCATTGTTTTATAGTGATTGGTGCCGATAGTAAGTTGCAGTCAGATGATCCCCTTATAAAGTGAAATTCGTTTAAAAAGACTATTCAATCATTGTGGTCTTTATTCTAGTTTCCATCTAGATTGTACGTTTAACTTGTTTATTTTCAGCTGAACAAAATGTTTGGCGATATAGTACGGTAACAGCCGTGTCAGAAGCATCGGTCGTTTGTGGCACAAATGATATCGTTTTGAATTAAGACTAAGCATTTACCATTGTCTTCAATTAGAATCTGATGATCTCTGCATGTCAAAACATGTTATCTCATTGCACCTACACGGATATTGCGATAACGATCACAAGCACTGTCAACGTACACGTATATGGAGTTTATTTCATTTATTGGGTACACCGCTACAGAATATTTACATGTCTCGTTATAGTGAATAAATAGATCATGACATTCTGAGAAGCCAGATGGTCAAGATCCGTAACTTTATTAACACAGAAACTAGGACCTATAATTACACAGTTATTCAGATGTTATGTAGCAAACCACAGTATGTGTACAGAACTGAAGTAATTGGTGGTACTGAGAGGAAATAATGAACAGCGCTCTTGCTCTGTTGAGTACGTTCCAACCTGTTACAAAGTATCTTTTTGGAATTGCTTACCATGGTGCGAGTGGTGCACGACGGGGTGGAAGCCGGACTTGTCGGCGTGGTACTTGACGGTGCGCACGCTGCCGTCCGCCTCCTTGAGCGAGTACTCGCCAGTCACGGCGTCTCCGTCGCGGTGCTCCTTCTGGGAGTGGTGGTCCCCTGTGTGCCCGTCGGACACCCCGTATTCGAACTCGTACTTCGGGTATGCCTGGATTTACAGAGAAAACCTTAATACTAGTCTGACACGAGCTGCATAGAAAAATTAACTCCCACCTCTTTGGATTTCAAATACAAAGAGAAACAGAGTTCACTATAACTGAGGGTGAAGCAGGTGGCAATGGTGCTGAAGACTCGAACTGAAAATTGTGATTCCCTCAGATGATAAAAGTTCCAGCCGATGTAAATCCTCGGTTCTCCAACCGTCTAACCTCCATTTGAGCCTGAGAGAACTGATCAAAAGGAAAGAGCGGAGTCAATCCTAGCCTAGTGTTACTGTCATATCCTTGGGGGCAGATCGGAAGGTGCTACTGACCTGAAACGTATACATGCGCAACATCTGTGGAATTGATAAACGTTCATGCAGTCTTGGTGACTTCAGCATAACGAATGAGTGCGGTTGATGGTGGCCTATGGAAGAACCTCGGCGAAGACGCTAGAGCAGAGCGCACGTATTCCTCAACAAGGTTTGCTTTCTAGTAGCGGTAGCTGATTCCTGATTACAGATAGAACAGCTAAGTGTATTTCAAGTGAGAGTCCTTGGGAAGTATAATGAATCTGAGACCATACGACCCCAAATGACTCAGAAAAACAGTTTCAGTGACATTCACACGGAGTGAATATGCGAATTAAGGTTTCCCTTAGTGATAAGACATTAATGAGTGACTAACGTAGAAGCAAGTTAGACTTTGTGGCTTGATGCGAGCCAGTTATAAAGCGGAATAAAGACGTATGCTACTACCCTTTAAGGGTATTAGTTGGCTTTTCTAGGATGCCAGGGAGCGATACTACGCAATGCACTTAGTTTCGGTGTGAGCAACAGGGGCCGAGGAACAGCGGTGTTTTGTCCCCGTGGTTAGATCAAAATAAATAAAATAAAATAAAATATTTACCAAGTTTTTGGTAGCTTTGTTCTCTCATATTTCCATGGTGCTACACTATACAGGAACATTCCTGACCAATATATAAGTAGAGGTTCGTATTTCAAACATAGTGAACGGTCACATTAACTGTTGATTTTCATGTAAACTGAAATACGGCTTGTTCATATTTATTATTCGCCAGTAATACACTAAGAGGACACTAGGACGCACTTGATGAGATTAGAGGGAGAAAGTCAGTCCTCTATCAACAGAATCGCTTAGAGAAGCGCTGTGGAGTACCGCCATCACAAACTACAGACTCACCACGTAGTCCACACTGTGTCCTCCGTGTCCGTGTCCGTATCCCCCGTAACCGGCGTGTCCCACAGTGACTGGATGGGCGGGACCCACCACGGGGCCCGTCTGGTGGGCGTAGGAGTGGGCGTGGCCGCACAGCGCCTGCTGGCACTTCGCAGCAATCCCCAACAGCAACAGTGCTGCCAATATCTGAAGACAGTTAACGAAGCAAATTTGTACACAAATTAGCGGCTTCATATATGAAGGAAAGCATCATGCACCTGTCAAGTGTACAATCATTTCCTGACTGACTAGTAACATATAAGAAAAACCGAAATGGCATACCACCAACCACCTTTAGTAATTATTTATATCTAGACTTATTCTGAAACCAGACTTTCTTTTCGTCTGATAATACTAATTTTTACCCCCAAAATAGTAATGTTACACACAAAATGTGTCCCAACAAATTCAAAAACCTAATAATCAGCATTATAGATAACTATACAGCTCTTTGGGAATCAGCTGGAATGAAGAGTTATAACAGTGACACGTAACTACGTTGTCTGAAACTTATTTAGTAGCAAGCTTTCAAACATCCACACCAGGAATGAACAATGCATAGACAAGCGAAATGTTACTCAGATCTATAAAATAAATAGTTAATAAGTAAACTGTCCTTCAACCACAGAAGACCTACGACGTCGTTTTCGATGTCATTTGGTGAGTAGATGGCAAAGTAAACAAAACAAAACAAAAAATACAGTGAACTAAAGATTAAACACAACGTCGGACAAGAACGGGCACCCCAATTCACGTTTTAAATGATTTTTCCAAATTCTTTAAGGGGAATGTTATTTGATCAAAGTTGTTCATTACTAAATGAACACGTTTTTGGAGGCGAAGTATTGGCATCCGTCTTCTGTCAGCCGCTTATCGATTTTTGACACTTTCCCCTAAATTTTTCCCCAGTGAACTTTGGCATGATTTTGTTACAATTCTTCTTCATTATTTTTTCTGGTTTTTTTCTATGACTGAGTGCCATTACACTTACACATGCATTCGCTGTTGATGCTACATTAAATACTACAGAAATGTTTTGGTAAATTTTTTTCCTAGAGCCCTCATTAATATCTTTAGCAGTATTTACGTAATTCAGACCATAATATTGTCCTGTAGCCTCCTCTAGGCACTTTATAACCGAAATCTAACAAACGAAACTCTGTAAACCATCTGATTTAAAACATCCGGACACCTGTTAGAGGACACTGAGATGGGAGTGTCCATCCTTGGCGTTTATGACGGCTTGTCCTCTGCTGGGGACCCATTGAGTGAGGTGGCAGAACATTCTACCTCAGAGAAGGTAGTGATGCTGGACGCTGTGGGCGGGACAGAAGTCGATATCCTAAATCCCGAAACTATTCCTCTCTGGGCAGGCCAGATCGTTTCAGGAATGTAATTGTCCACAGTCCATCGCCTCACAGCTGCCTCTGTATAACAGCGTGCCTTCTCATCAGTCAGTGTCTCCGAACTGTTACTCTAGTGTAGGCGGTAACAATGGTGTAAAACGTTTGCTTACCTTCCTCATTCAGAGTTTCCTTAAGCTCAATAAGGGGGCCACATCCTAACTTCTGAAAACGCTCTTATACCGTGACACCACTCTTTCGCACTTAACTGTTGAGATTACACATGATCGCAGGTAATGTTCTCTGGAAATCGTCAAACCCATACCATTCCGTCGGACCGCCAGAGGGTATAGCCTGATACACTGTCCAGCAGCGTCGCCCTTTACACCATTTCAATTGTCGTTTAGCACTGAGTAAGATATTTGGTTTACGAGAAGCTGCTCGACCATGCTGCCCCACGCAATGTCACTTTGCTGACTGGACTGATGTTAGCATTTTGTAACTCAGACTGATTCCCTCCACCGATTTGAGGCGATTTTGTACAACCACCCTCCACAATGCTCGACATTGGGACATTGTTTTGGTTGTAGTGGTAGTAGTTTTCAGTCCGAAGACTGGTTTGATGCAGCTTTCACGCTACCCTATCTTATGCAACCTACATTCATTTGAAACTTCTTACTGTATTCATGCCTTGTTCTCCGTCTACAACTCTCATCTCCCCCCTTTCCTCACACTTCCTTCCGTTTCAAATTGACGATTGCTTCATACCTCAGGGTGTAACCTTTTAACCTATCTCCTCTGTTAGTCGAGTTCAGTCATAATTTTTCCCCCAGTTAGACGTACTACCTCCTCATTAGTTATCTGATCTACCAGTCCAATCTACAGTACTTTTGTCTAGCATTACATTTCAAAACCTGTTTTCTTCTTTTCTGAAGAGTGTATCGTGCATGTTTCATTTCCTGTAAGATTTTCTCCAGAGAAACAGTTTCGAAAAAGACTTGCTAACGATTAAATATATATTCACGGTCAACAAACTTTATTTTTCAGAAGTGCGTTTCTTAGTATTGCCAGATTGCACTTTATATCTTCTCCTTTTTGGCCATCATAAGTTATTTTACTGTTCTTCTGATTTTGTGTCTCATTTCCTAGTCTAAATCCCTAAGCATCATCTGATTTAAATCAACTACAGTCCATTACTCTTGTTTTATTTGTTTTGATACTCATCTTATAACCTCATTCCATGACACTACCCATTCCGTTCAACTGCTCTTCCAAGTGCTTTCCCGCCTGAAAGAGAATTACAGTGTCATCAGCAAACCTCAAAGCTTTTATTTATTATCCTTGAACTTCAATGCCCTTCTCATACTTTGCCACGTTTCCTTACCTCTTTGCTTAGTGCGCAAATTGGAGAACACCGGGGATAGTAAACAACGCTACCTCGTTCTCTCTGCCGCTGTTTCCATATAGCGTCTTTCGATTCTTATAAGTGCAGTCTTGTTTCTGTGCAAGTTCTATATAAACTTTCGCTCCCTGTATTGTATCCCTGCTGCCTTCATGATTTATTCCAGTCAACATTGCCAAAAGCTTTTGCTAAATGTATAGATGCTATAAGCTTCGGTCCGCCTTTCTTTATCCTATTCTAAGATAAGGCGTAGAATCGGTATTGCCTCGCGTGTTCCTTAATTTCTCCAGTACACAATCTCATCTCTTCCAATGTCGCCTTCTAACAGGCTTCCTATTCTTCCATAAACAATTCTTTTCAGTATTTTCCAACAATGACTTAGTAATATTCACACCTGTCACCTGCCGGCCGGTTTGGCCGAACATTTCTAGGCGCTTCAGTCTGGAACCGCGCGACCGCTACGGCCGCAGGTTCGAATCCTGCCTCGGGGATGGATGTGTGTGATGTCCTTAGGTTAGTTAGGTTTAAGTAGTTCTAAGTTCTAGGGGACTGATGACCTCAGAAGTTAAGTCCCATAGTGCTCAGAGCCATTTTTTTGAACACCTGTCACCACCTGGAATTATTACATTCGCCTTAACGTGTCTCATATTTGTTGCTCAAGGTGGAATAGTTTTGTCATTGCTGACTCTCCGAAGGATATTAATAATTCTGAGTTTCATCTACACCGGAGGCACTGTTTCGACTTAGGTCTTTCGGTGCCCTGTCAAACTGTTATCGCAGTATTATATGTTCATTTGCGATAGATTATTTCTCTTGAGTAAGAGCTATCGGGAAATGGTTATAGCTGTAAGCTATAGATTACTACGAATTAATGTTCCATGACTGCGTTATCAATTGACGTTTTAAAAATTTCTTAATCGATTAGAATACCTGAATCTACAATTCTTAACTGAGGAAAGCTAAAATGGTGAATACAGAGTGTGTAAGACTGTTTCAAGTAGTCCTTTTTAGCGTGTCCTTCATTTCTAATATCTACGTCGTCAGCGCTAATCTTCCTTCCTTCCTGTCTTTTCGCTTTCTTGCCGAGTATTAAGTTGTGCAGATCCATGTACGGTTATCATAAATTCATGCAAAAATATTAGGCCACAACTTGTTCCTGATGCAATAGTATCAGAATATCGTAAAGCTACCATTCCAGCTCACCTGCCCACGGATCATATCTGCTTGAGAGTTCAGGTACTCGGCGCACACTTAAGGTGTGACTGGTGCCACTGCTGTCGATCGGTGTCCATTTATACGGGTGGTGCTACAGCGCCCTGCGTAAGCCACTGAAAAAGTCTGCTCCCTCTCCTTGCTCCACCCCCGCTGGCGCCAAACCGTTTCTTGCCACGAGGTGCCGTGTAGGCAAACGGGAGCGGCGAAAGCCCGGGCCCCCGTGGCGGCCAGATCGTCCGCCCGCATGGCACGCGATTCGGCCCGGCTCTGAGACGCAGCGGCCACAGCCCCGGACAGTTTCAAAACTCGTCACGGGCGTGCACATATCGGAACGCCCGCCGCTGCTACGTGCAGCTATGCTGTGAACTACTTTCTTGCGGAAATACTGAATGTTTTTCCCTGTTAAAGCAGTGGTCGCGCCCACCTGACGACTGTAGCCGACCTAACTCTCTTCTTATCGCGCAGCCATTGATTACTTTGCCGTGCGCGTGTTAGCTTTCCTACCAATGCGCTGTGTGTATTCTGAGGCGTCACTCAATGGAGACGATCTTTCTAGAATGTTTACACTGAAGCCTCTGAAGTACATTCGTGTTCACATATAAATATAACACCTTGAAGGCACACTCGCTGGAAAACGTACTTCTTCCTACTTTTTTAAGGCTAGATTTGTCTCAGTACTACTGTTGTACCGCCATGAGTAGATTATTTTCATTACTTATCTTCGCACTATGTCGTGTATGTTGCCATCTGTACACTTGTACATTCTTTAAGTTTGTCCTTGGCTATAAACTTTTTTTTTTTTATTTTTAGAGTTTGCCCTGGCTACTGCATCTTTTAGATTTGAGTATCACCCTCTGAATTTCAGACCTAAAGTCGGTCACATGACACCTCCTGTCGTTCCGTTGTTACTTTTTGTAATTTCTTCACATACAGTTCCATAACATTAATGTATCGTCTAAATAATGGAAACATTTTAACCACTGTAGGCTGTCAGTTTTATTCCTTTTATGCACCGTGCATATAAATTACAGTACTGGTCATTTCCGGCCTTAGGTCATTGTCAAATGTCAGCGATAAAGTATCAAAAGTACAGTAAGTAAATAAGACATATCAGTGAACAACGTTACACTTGCGTATTATAAATGTTGTTTAAATTACTTACAGGATATTGGTAATAAAAATGTTAGTTTCGTGTTACATGCGAACGGGCACGTTCGCACACATGCACATCTCGAATGTTATAGATACGGTCTCGCAATTACTAATCAGCTTACAAGAGCAACTTTTACAACACGTCGTGTAGGAAAGAACCTTACTGACAGATAGCTTCCTAGCCCTTGGACATTCGTTTAGCAGCATACCGTATACTCTTCTTCACTCATACATGCACGTAAATGTTACTGAACCCGGAAAACGTGCGTTAACAAAATAACTCCAGCAGTCATGTGATCACAGCCTTGCGTACATCACTGTGACCACGTCGCTGCAGATCCCTCCGCCCATAACTTTGTCCACGCAAAATGACAGGTCTTAGCATGCTCTTTGGTTGATGCACGTTTCCTGCGATTTGTAACAGTTATGTGTATGTATGAGGGCGGAAAAGTACGCAGTATGCTACTAAAGGAGTGTGCAAGGGCTATGAAGCTACCTGTTAGTAACATTCACCTTTGTATGTGTGGGAAGGTATTTGTCTCCACATAACACAAATCATACGTTTTTAAATGTCACACTCATATTACCAAGATCATGTAGGTACTTTAAACAATTATTGTAATACACAGGCATAATATTATGTGCTAGATGAAGCAGACATCCTTCGGTGGTTAAAATACTTCCACCATTTAGACGATGCTTTTTATGGTCTACATACAACAATAACTTATTGAAATATATGTAAAATACGGTGTATAACAGTTACATACACACATCAAAAAACGTTTTGCATCATCCCAGTTGCCAGAACTCAAGAAGATAGATGTTGAGTGTCGATATTGTATCACAGGCACAGTCCCTTTGACAGCCGATCAGTTCCACTCATTCCACAAGGAAGGAGGTACACGGCTAGTGTTGTGTGTACTTCAACCTTGCCTAGACGGTCGATACCGCGGTTCCATCGGCTCTGCATTGTTACTTTGTGTCAGGAAGGGCTCTCAACGAGGGAAGGTGATGATTATGACGATTTTGGTGTGTGGGGTGCTCAACTGCGACGTCGTCAGCGCCCGACCAGTCCCAACTTTTACACAGTCCTATTTTATTCATAGCCCAATCTAGCCACTGTCACGAATGATGATGATGAAATGATGAGGACAACACAAATACCCAGTCCACAAGCAGAGAAAATCTGCAACCCGGCCGGGAATCGAACCCGGGAACCTGTGATCCAGAGGCAGCAACGCTAGCCACTAGATCACAAGCTGCGGACAACAAAGGAAATGTCCAGGCGTTTCGGAGTGAACCAAAGCGATGTTATTCGGACATGGAGGAGACACAGAGAGACAGGAACTGTCGATGACATTACTCGCTCAGGCGGCCTAAGGGCTACTATTGCAGTGGATGACCGCTACCTACGGATTATGGCTCGGAGGAACCCTGACAGCAACGCCACCATGTTGAATAATGTTTTTCGTGCAGCCACAGGACCTCGTCTTACGACTCAAACTGTGCTCAGTAGGTGGCATGATGCGCAACTTCACTCCCGACGTCTGTGACGAGTTCCATCTTTGCAACCACGACACCCTGCAGCGCAGTAGAGATGGGCCCAACAACGTGTCGAATGGACCGCTCAGGATTGGCATCAAGTTCTCTTCACCGATGAGTGTCCCATATGCCTTCAATCAGACAGAGACGTGTTTGGAGGCAACCCGGTCAGGCTAAACGCCTTAGACATACTGTCCAGCGAATGCAGCAAGATGGAGGTTCCCTGCTGGTTTGGGGTGCTATTATGTGGGGCCGACGTACGCCGATGTTGGTCATGGAAGGCGCCGTAACATCTGTACGATACGTGAATGCCATCGGCCGACCGATAGTGCAACGATATCGGCAGCATATTGGTGGGGCATTCGTCTTCATTTACGACAGTTCGCGCCCCCATCGTGCACGTCTTGTGAATGATTTCCTTCAGGATAATGGACATTGCTCGACTAGATCGGCCAGCATATTCTCCAGACATGAAGGCTATCGAACAAGCCTGGGATAGATTGGAAATGGGCTGTTTATGGACGACGTGACCCACCAACCACTCTGAGGGATCTACGCCGAATCGCCGTTGAGGAGTGGGACAATCTGGACCAACAGTGCCTTGGTGAACTTATGGATAGTACGCCATAACGAACAGAGGCATGCATCAATGCAAGAGGATGTGCTATTGGGTGTTCAGCAATCTGGAACACCACCTCTGAAGGTCTCGCTGTATGGTGGTACGACATGCAATATGTGGTTTTCATGAGCAATAAAAAGGGCTGAAATGGTGTTTATGTTGCTCTCTATTCCAATTTTCTGTACAGGTTCAGGAACTCTCGAAACCGAGGTGATGCGAAACTTTTTTTGGTGTGTATATTTTACTGAGCGCCTAGGAAGCAACATAATACACTCATGAGCAGTTGAATTAGAGACACCCATTCAGTAATGCGTTCGCCTGATTATGGCGGCAACGCGTTCGGTTTTGGACACTGACAAACACTAAAAGCATTTCGAACTCATAACTGCCTTCCACTGACGTTACACTCCATTGTAGATCATCTTCAAAAATAATGTCTACTTGTGTTTGGTACATAGATGATGTCTGTCATTTCGCGTTATTTATTTTAGATCGCGCAGTCATAATAAAAGGGCAGAGCTGTTCAATGGATGAGTAATTTTAGTTAGGAAATATAACATATGTAATAAAGATTGTTTTTAATATACAATAAATGTATAAGCTGCAACAACGTTTCTCATTTAGTATAATTATTTCCCTTAATCATTCATTTCTGTTTAGGTTGGAATTTATATGTTAAAGAGCATTAAGAGATGCTAAGCTCTGCTCAGTAAAGGAAACAAAAGAAAAATTCGGAGTAGATATTAAAATTCACGGAGAAGAAGTAAAAACTTTGAGGTTTGCCGATGACATTGTAATTCTGTCAGAGACAGCAAAGGACTTGGAAGAGCAGTTGAACGGAATGGACAGTGTCTTGAAAGGAGGATATAAGATGAACATCAACAAAAGCAAAACGAGGATAATGGAATGTAGTCAAATTAAGTCGGGTGATGCTGAGGGAATTAGATTAGGAAATGAGAAACTTAAAGTAGTAAAGGAGTTTTGCTATTTAGGGAGTAAAATAACCGATGATGGTCGAAGTAGAGAGGATATAAAATGTAGACTGGCAATGGCAAGGAAAGCGTTTCTCAAGAAGAGGAATTTGTTAACATCGAGTATAGATTTAAGTGTCAGGAAGTCGTTTCTGAAAGTATTTGTATGGAGTGTAGCCATGTATGGAAGCGAAACATGGACGATAACTAGTTTGGACAAGAAGAGAATAGAAGCTTTCGAAATGTGGTGCTACAGAAGAATGCTGAAGATAAGGTGGGTAGATCATGTAACTAATGAGGAGGTATTGAATAGGATTGGGGAGAAGAGAAGTTTGTGGCACAACTTGACTAGAAGAAGGGATCGGTTGATAGGACATGTTTTGAGGCATCAAGGGATCACAAATTTAGCATTGGAGGGCAGTGTGGAGAGTAAAAATCGTAGGGGGAGACCAAGAGATGAATACACTAAGCAGATTCAGAAGGATGTAGGTTGCAGTAGGTACTGGGACATGAAGAAGCTTGCACAGGATTGAGTAGCATGGAGAGCTGCATCAAACCAGTCTCAGGACTGAAGACCACAACAACAACAAGCTCTGCTTCAGGGGGTAGTCAGACAGAGCCAAATTTTCATTTTAGCGTTTATTATTCTCCGTTGTGCAGTCATGTAACACCCGCCCGCAGTAGCATCTTGGACGTTATAGGCCAATCTGAATATTTAATTTCTCATGAAGGCACTAACAGAAGTGTTTAAACCTGGTCGAAAGACTTAAAATTTGTGACCGAGGGCTTATTTAGTTTCATACTGCCAAGCATATTTTTTTTTTATTTTATGTGGTGATTATTGCCTTACGGATTTCACAGTTCCCGCCTTTGTCTATACAGAAGTATGAGGTTTTCACTTTGTCTCCGGTCCCACACCATTCCGAGGGACACTTCCCGCCTACAAAGCGAGAACTAGTTATCTGTCACAATGCGAATTCACGCATGCAGTACACTACATGCCCGCCAGCCGAAGCCCCCTCCAAACTGAGGCCGTGTAAACGCGCGTCTTCCTTTGATGTACCGACAACAAGCGAAAAATAGCGCGAGGCGGTGAAGTTCGTCGTCCTAACTGGGCGCGCAGACCCACGCAAAGCCGTTATGTGCTGCGCGGGCGGAACGACGCGCTCAGTGTGGACTTGCCTTTAGTCTTTTCAATTGAGGATTGGTAATTTCAGAAAGAACTGATTCATTGCTTATACATATTCATGTGAGAAAAATCCCTTCTGATGATCATCAGACAAACATTCCCTTTTGGTGGTCATCGGATAAACATGCCCTCATTCTCTTGGGTTTTTCTGGTTTCAGGTAACAAGGACACTTTTCAATGGAACACATCATAAAATTTAGGGACTCAATAAAGGGGAAATTTATACTGCATATCTACTCGTGATGTGTTACTGGAACACTCTTTGTCAAAGTTTTGTAGTTTACCACATTCATTGGTATAATAGAAACACGATCTGTATTTAAAATAATTTCTTCATAGTCATCTGTTGTCTTTTGTTCACATAGATTCATGATCAATAAATACCCGTCGTATTGCTCAGATTGTGGAACATAGAAACGTCTCCTTAGAAAAATTTATGAATTACCGTCCTGGTAAACCCCTTACGTTATTTGATTTTCAAACAGCTGAGCAAAACTGAACGTACTCAGACATTTCTCTCTTTACCTATTCTGATCATCACTAAACTGACACACAATATTTTTAGCGCAACGCAATCTGATTTTCAATAATCCCTACAAAAAAATGACCCTGCTTAACAAAAACCTATACCTTTCATGAATCACTTAACTCACAAAAATCTTAGTTACTCGAACTACTGCAATACAGCGAGCGCCAATACTGCCAGCTAAATAAAAGATTCTAACTACTGAAGGCACTAACTACTGATAGGCATAGTTAGCAAATGAAAGATTTTGATAGAGAACAAACAATGTATTTACCTTAATAGTGTTCAAAAGTCATAATATATATATCAGTGCATGACATCCAGTCTTACAAATTTGCACTCTCTGATTGAAACACGTCCAAATCATCCGCTCTCAAAACTCCGCCATCTCACTCCCCACATCCACCACTGCTGGCGGCTCACCTCCCAACTGCGCAACGCTACGCACTGTTCACATCCAACTGCCCAACACTACAATACCAAATACTACAACAATGCAAATCAGCCACAGACTGCACACAGCACTGTCAGTGATATTCATACAGAATGCTACGTGGCGTTACCAATATAAAAACCTAAACAGCCTACTTACATTACCCCCTATGCTCCTCACAAAAATATTTACAATTTTTTTTGGACACTGGCCAATACATATTTGTTAAAAAAATTTTATATTAACGCTAACAAATATATCAAATGCACACACTTATCGATACAATGTTGGTCGAAAGCTAAAATTTTCTCACAGTCCATAAAGACAGTCCTGATCATTCATCATTGTAGTAATTGGAGTTTTTTTTTTTTTTTCAAAGTCTGAGCAGTAAAAGAAAATGCACACGGAAGTAGTGGATTTCCATGCAGTCTTGAAGAAGTAGTGTTGTCCTTCCAACGGAAAGACAATGCTGACTCTTGACATGCAGACAGGTAATGGGCCACAACAGAGCAAACCCACAGCAGAGTCAGTCGAAGTTTTGAATAATATTGATGGATAGGTAATCACACAGCAGACCACTGTAGTCCTGTTAGAGATTACGGTATTGGAGGGCCACCAGAGGTGCAGACCCACTGCAGTCCTTGTAGAAATAATGGTACCGGTGGGCCATCAAAGATGCAGACCCACTGTAATTCTTGTAGATTCGCCCAGCAGCCATCTGCTGCGACTGTGCAGGTGCACAGTCACCATCGAAGAGTCTTGCGGACAATATAACAAGTCCATAAACCATCACTTGTGCACTCACAAAGTTTTTGGAATTGTCCTTAGAACCAGCAATGCTGTTAACCAGTCGTTTGCTGAATTATTAACACGCATGCAAACACTAACAGTCCCAACTTCTCACATATTGTGCATATACTATGACCAACAGAAATGTGTGCAGTGAAATGAATGCTTGTAAGTTACTTAATTTGAGGAACTGGTGTCAATTACAATTTTATAACATGAGAATACAATTACAAAGGTACAGAAAATGTCATTAAAACATAATATACAGATAACATTAGTAGTAATACAGGCTTTACAAAAGAATAGAAATAAACATATACATCAGTGTTACAGGTATTATGACATAAGTAAATAAATATAATAATAAGGATAGTTTTCGAAACATTAATTTCACACATGAGCATTAAAACAGAACAGAAGAAATAATGTCTAAATATCTTTACAAAGTAAATAACATAGTAATAATGCAAATTATATTTGAGGATAACAGTATTCCTCATCATAGTGAATGTAGCTTAGTATTAGAAGAGAAAAAAATTCTATGAAACAGTACACAGTGACTGGAAGAACACAAATACACAAGGGTACACAAACACATAGCGGGATAACGCAAAAGGAAAGGACAGGGTTTGTTTTACTGCGGTACTTGTAATATTTGGTTTACAAACAACACTTTCTTTACTTCTTGGAGATCTCCCTTAGTTCATCATTATTCCCAAAGTCCTATCTATACCTGTTGTCCCTAAACTCTACTGTTTTGTCCATACCCTCTTTCAAAATCATTATCCTTCATTGTACACTACTCATTTTTGCCCAAATATTTTTCATGTAACTTCTCAATGCATTCTTTCCTTATTCTCCATAGTTAGTTTCTTATATAGTATCCCACCCTCATAAGCTAACGTAAATCTACTGAGCTCAGAAACATAAACTAAGGGACGAGGAAATGCAGCAGTACAAAACAATTATCACAAACAGCAATGACAAAAAAATGCAAATTGGCAAAGCAAGCAGCAATACATCTAAATTAGCAAAGCAAATGCAACATTACAACTAATATGAGCCAATGTGCAGCAACAAGAAAAGTAAATCAGTAGTAAAACTGGCTTAATACAATATAAAATTCAATAGAACTATGCCTGGCAAACAGCAGCAGCAAATGCAATAACTTATATCTAAATATGACAAACACACAAGCAGAAAAAATAGTACACTAAAGACAACAATGGAGATTAGGGAAACGTCTATTCACATCTTAGTGTCTATGTCATTAAAGTGGTGCACCACAACAACTTATTCTACAAAAAAATTACCAAGTATTTGAAAAGGAGAAAAACTGAATGTACTCAGACATTTCTCTCTTTACTTTTTGTGATCAACACTAAACTGACACACAATATTTTTAGCGCAACGCAATCTGACTTTCAATAATCCCTACAAAAGAATGGCCCTGACTAACAATAACCTATACCTTTCATGAATCACTTACTTCACAAAAATCTTCGTTACTCGAACTACTGCAATACAGCGAGCGCCAATATTACCAGCTAAATAAAAGATTCTAACTACTGAAGGCACTAACTACTGATAGGCATAGTTAGCAAATGAAAGATTTTGATAGAGAACAAACAATGTATTTACCTTAATAGTGTTCAAAAGTCATTATATATATATATATATATATATATATATATATATATCAAATCATGACATCCAGTCTCACAAATTTACTCCCTCTGATGGACACATGTCCAGATTATCCGCTCTCAAAACTCCACCATCTCACTCCCCACATCCACCATTGCTGGCAGTTCACCTCCAACTGCGCAATGCTACGCGCTGTTCACATCCAACTGCCCAACACTACAATACCAAATACTCCAGCTATGCAAATCAGCCACACACTGCACACAGCACTGTCAGTGATATTCATACAGAGTGCTACGTGGCGTTACCAATATAAAAACCTAAACAGCCTACTTACAACATGATGAACACAGTATAGTAACATCAGTAATTCACACAGAAGCCAGGACTGCTGCACCTCGGTACGCACCTGTGATAATGTGCAGACTCCTGCTCAGCGAAACGCCGATTCTCGAAGTCGATCAAGGGGGAGGGAGCTAATGGGGGAGGAGGGGGTTTGGGGGAATGGAATATAGCTTAACAAAACGAGAGTCGGGTCCCTCCACCGACAAACAGGTAAAATTTGGTGTTACTTAAAGTAGTTTTTGGTAGCTATTTTGGAGTTCAGGGTAAAAAAAAACTTCTTTTAACATAGGAGATTTTATAAATTACGTTAACCATAAAAAGGTCAACTTACAACAACTTTTCATTAATTTTATGGCCTCAGAAAATGGCGTGAAAGTAAAAACTTGAACTTGACATGAATTTAAAAAAATCTGTAACAAAATTCACTGGATATTTCCGTCTCTGTTTCTTTTTACTGAATACGTCAACCCGAGACTGGTGTAGTAACTGTTGAAGTAATATATTCAGTGATTTCTGATGTCGTATTATCCAGTGTAATATGATATTCCATTTGGGGGGGGGGGGCTATTGCCCCATAGCTCCCCCCCCCCCCCCCCCCCTCGCCACTCTTCCAGCGCCCCCAGCCAAGGCGTTTAATATCAGATGTTTATTTTGTAACGAAGATGTTTACAGTCTCAGCTACTACATACGGCTTTTGAGTGAACAATTCCACGTAGACACTGCCTCTATACAATTTAATCTGGAAAGTATTGGTTGTAGCTACAGTGCACACAGCAGGCGACGACTGAATCGACTATGCAAATGTACCTCATCGGAATATGAACCAGAATTGTATAATGACTATAAGCAGCGATTGGTTCCAATAAGCATTGTGTATTTTCACAAATCAGGAATGACTGTTTCAGTTTATTACTAAATTTCATAAATTTCACAAACTCGTTTTTACCAGTCATAATGGTAACAGTAAAAGGTACGTGTAAGGAGAAGGCCACTTACTTTGTATGAAATAGGAGCATTTTCTAGATCAATTTGACTTCAATTATAGAAGAATCTGAGAGAAACACATTGTCTGTCACTTACACACTTTATCTGACACTTACATCAAGAAGAAATTTTATATATAATAAAATGTTAGTCGGCTGTAATTTTAATGTATCGATTTAGTGTAATGTATCGATTTACTGATACATATTTTCGATAGCACGAGTTTATCAGCCTTTTATTAAACAGATCGATTGCAAGGATTTTGACTTCCACGGATACATTTGTAAAGCTTGGACACATGACAGGATTTGAGTATTAAGGAACGCATTGTTGAGTAAGAAAGATCGTGGTAGGCAGAACAGCAGCGGCGGGGAGCACGGATCGCCGTCGAGTCCTGAACGAGATGTGACGATGATCGGTCGGCTCAGCTGAGCTCTGGGTCAGAGCAAGCGGTTCCCTTTTGAAGATGAGAAATTTTTGTAGGTGGATAAGAGCTAAAAATTCAATGTTATTGTAGGAAAGCCTTTTGGGATTTGGTTTTGACGCACAAACGATTCAGCAACCAAAAAATATATTTTGCAGCATTACTTTGCATGCATTTAGCGATTATCATAGTTCTTTAATTTTCATTGTTCAGAGAGTTCAAGTGTTAGATAAACGAGACGATTTATCAGTCATATGCCTAAGGTGTTAGAAAGTTCCATACACCTCTGTTAGTTAAAAGGAGAGTTTGACTTAATAAATTAGAAGTAAAACTGACAAGTTTTATACTTCAGTAGCGTTTGGTGTGTTTGATAGGACTGAAAATAATTTTATTAATAGGAGTTTAAGTATTAGATTTGCAATTTTGAGAAAATTAAATAAGTTCTGAATTCATTTTAATTTTCATTTATAATCATCCTCCCTATTTTCTTAAATAGCATACATTTCGAATACATTTTGAATACAATGAGCACTAAGAGCATTGTTAGCAAATTAACAACATGGTGAGTGGCTAGAGTGTTGTCTTTCATGAGATGTGGTAAATTATAGCATTCAGTGCAGTGGTTTTCTCTTTCAGCTTATAGAATCCCAGTAGCATTGTCACTGGCATCTACGCTGCTACAGAATAGACCTGAACATCTATTGCAGGTAAGACAGGGCTTAATTACACAACTCTTGTTGCCTGCAGTGAAATAAATTGGAGGTGGACACTTTCTGCATTTGTGAGTTTCAGCTATTGTGAGTGAGCATTTCCGCGACGAGGTGAATTTCATTTAATACTGTAAAGGTCCAAAGTTCCTTTCATCAGAAATTTCCAAATTAAACAATTTTCATTTTATTAAGTATTTTTCGCAATTTCCGATCATTAACTATTTCACATTAGATACTTCCAACAGGTATATATTGAGCACAGTTAAGTGAGTGTGCATCTTATCTTACCCGAGAAAGAAAACAACAGAGTAAGCATTCACATACCACAGTGGATCTAGTGCGAGCAGTGATACTATTCCGTGCGAGCCTAGAGAAGTTTTTTTTTATGTAATGTAAATGACGTATGTCAGTATTATCACCAACCTGTAACACAAACCAATTCACTTGTCCCTCTCGAAAGATTGTGGTAATATGCAGTGGTACAACAATGAGTTACTTGTCATTCCCCTTATTTCTCTTTTGTCTTATCTTCTACAGCCATTCAGTCATAATCTGAATACTCGATGATGTAGACGTTTATAGAAACGTCTTTATTCAGTGTTTTGAAAACATGAACATGTTTCAGCTCTGTAGCGAATGACACATTGGTGAACCGTGGCGCTATTAAGTTGTACTGTTCTCTCTGGGGCCACTAGCTCAAAGGTAGTGTCGACTATCCCTCTTGCGGCCCTGTTGTCAATATCTATGAGGATGAGTTGGTATCTGTAGGTTGTGTCCACAGAAGCTCTTTGCTTGCCGATATATATACGTGTTCGCTGGCGTGAGAAAGGAGGCACCAAGATTGGGGATTGGCGGTAGCGTCACGAAAAGAGGCGGTCACGAGGTCCGAGCAGCCGAAGCCCGGAGCTACGCAGGGCCTGTGCAAAGGAAGGGTACCGGAGTACTCCACCAGGGTCAGCGTCGACTACAAGTAGCAGGCCGACATCTCTTCGGTTGGTTGGCGACATCTATGTCAGAACACCGTTTGTGGCCTGGCTGCCCCCTTCTACCTGGCTGACATTGGCACCACCCAGTAACCGCCGTGGCGCACCGAGGATCCATGGAGCTGCTTGCTGATAAAGGGGAGTAACATTCTGTAATCCTCTTGGTGGTTGGTGTCATAGTCTACCCGACCTGCTAAATATTTTCTGGTTTGTACCCGACCTTCAGAGCTTTACTCAGTCGGCTCTTTGGTCGTAAATATAGGCTGTAGTATTGTACTAGACGCTAGTTGTCGTTTGAAAATTTCTTGTGGTATTATATTGCCCTTCCTTTATAGTTCATACCCCATCATTGTTTTAATGAATCAGCTCCTGGTCGAAATTAGAGTCGGATCAATTGTACCAAGGCACTGGTTGCCGTTAAACATAGGTCTTGTGGTTAGATTTAGATTTTAACCAGTTAATTTCCTTGATTGTAATTGTATTTGAGATAATCTGAACTACCTGTTGTACTAAGCTGTGCGTTCCTGTCTTTGAAAGACGGGGTCATTACTGGTGTGTTTTTAACAGGATCTTGTGGTCCCGCCGAGTGAGTTCTCCAGTAACAAGTGTTCAAAATGTTTTAAAAGGTTCTTTCAGAGCGTCCTTCATAACTAAGAAGCAATTAACTGCACAACGAAATGTTTATTGAATGCGGTTTTGTTGTTGTTGGTTGTAAGCTTATGTACGTAAATATCCACACACGAATAAAAATGATACTCATATCACAGAAACACGTTATTGTTAACAGAATGCACTTAGGGTTCAAAAGTATGCAGGCCGGGGTGACCGAGCGGTTCTAGGCGCTATAGTCTGGAACGGCGCGACCGCTACGGTCGCAGGTTCGAATCCTGCTTCGGGCATGGATGTGTGTGATGTCCTTAGGTTAGTTAGGTTTAAGTAGTCCTAAGTTCTAAGGGACTGATGACCTCAGCAGTTAAGTCCCATAGTGCTCAGAGCCATTTGAACCATAGCCGTCAAAAGTATTTGCGAAGGGCTGCAAAATGGAATATGGGTGGCTGATTTGGGGGGATGGAACCAAACAGTGAGCTCATCGGTCCCAGCGGATGAGGGAAGGAAGTCGGCCATGCCCTTTCAAACGAATCATCCTGGCATTTCCCTGATATGATTGAGAGAAAGTACGGGAAACCTAAATCAGGATGGATTGACGCGGGTTTGAAGCGTCGTCCTCCCGAATGCGGGTCCTGTGTACTAACTAATGTGCCACGTCGCTCGGTCACGGCTTATGGAATTTGTTCGAGTTTCTTGGAGCAGAGCTGAATGTGGTAGACGGATGATGATCATTATGTAATATTACTTGAATGTGTGTTATCTTAAACACAGACCAAGGAATGTGAACTGATAACCTTAATGTGCTGCTGAACTCAAAGCCTCATCACTTACATGAAACTGAAAAGAATCTGTGTGTTTGAAAACCAATCTCACTCACAATCAAATAAATAATTAAACAAATAATTTCACACTCATTGCGAACTGTTTGAACGACACTGTAATGTCGAACTGTATAAGAATGTAAGCTGAAACACAAGAAAATTTCTGCACTGACAAACGGCCCTGGTAAAATCAAGAAACTGACAGAACCTACATTGTGTAAAGGAAACGTAGCATTCACGTATTGTGAATCTCACCTGCAAAATGAAGTATTGGCAGAAACAGCAACACAGCAAGACAGGGCAACAGTTAAAAAAATACTGCTAAAAACTAACTACGTTTGGTACAGGGAACTTGGGCTAATAATCTTGACACACAGTGCCAATGACACAAATGACTCAACCTTTAAATTCTGGAAAATGGGTTAGGAAGGAATTAATAAATGAGAGCAATTATAGACTCTAATATGAAAATTCATATGATCTGGTAACTTCCAAGATACAGTAAATTAAATCAGAAGATAATCAGTAGAATAATTATCAGAAACTCGACTGTGACGAGGGTGAAGTGGATCAACAATACAAGTCTGCAAAAATAAAAATAAACTTTTTATCTCATCAAATAATACTTTGTTTCATTTCAAAACCCGTTTACTACCCAACCATTGTTCTGAGTCATCATTCCTCCTTGTAATAAATCTGCAACTCACGTAGTCCCAAAAATGTGTCCATGCATTACACTGTAAACTCAACGAAAAACATTCCGCTTGCTGTACACCGCAGCTATCCACTACTGACTGTCAAAATTTTCTAAGACTCCACAGTTATGCCACCTCAGACACTGACACCTTTGCATAACAACTGTTTCCAGGACCAAAATTCTTTAAATATATCATTTTGCATTGCAAACATTAACACATCCACTAACATAATCAAAAAATAACCATGTTTCTATTGCTACTGCATGGCTGATTAGGGGAAACTGTTTGAAGTGAGAGGGGCGGAGATGCCTGGAAGTCACTCGAGGGAGAAGTTGCAGAATAGGACTGCACCGTGGGGGGGGGGGGGGGGGGGGGGGCGGAGGAGCTCTTCAGGAACAGAACTGCATTGAGGAGAATGGACGACAGAAGAAGAACTATCTGTTGTTAGATGCTGTGAATAAAAATCAGTCTCCGCTTAGAATATCAAATTGTTTATCTTGTGCATTAGAACTGATCTCCTCCGATTGTCAGACTGGCGGAGCTGCATTTTAATAAATTCCCCAAAAGTAGAACACTCATCAGGACGTACATTTCACACATTTCCCAAAACGCTGTAAGCGTCGGATCTTCTTTCTTCTTACGTTTACTTGAAAATCTTTCCCTGGCACGCCATTTCTTCTTCGTTAGTAGAAGCTGAATCACCAAGACCCTCATGAAAAGTGTCATATTTAATACGTCTTCCACGACATTTAGCGTAGAATCGTGTAGGCATTCCTCATCATCAGAACTCTGAAATGAAAAATTAGGCTATATCGTATTAATTTTGACGGTAAATGCTTTATCTTTACAAAGGGTTTCAGCGTCGCAAATTTCGATGACAATCATTGGTATACTTTGTTAGATATTTTGAGCACATACAACAAACTCGTAAAGGAATCTCCAGTTGCCAGAAAGCGCGAAGTTATTGCCAGTCTTTCTCTTTGTTAGATATAGCACGACAAAAATTAAAGTCGTTCTTGTTTACGGATGGTTCGATCACATCCAACAGATGTTGGAAGTCCTCGCAAGACAGTCGATAAAAGTTTTCCAACTGACCACTGTTGCCTGCAAGCAGTCCACTAAAAAGATTACTTCCACTGTACAATGCCCTATTCTTTAACATCGGTGTTACACAGTGGCGATGGTTTTTTCTCTTCTTCTGTAACTGAGGGTGCAGCACGGCAAATGCGGCGCTTAACAGTCTCGGCTCGCTACATCTGTGACAATGAGCGCCTCGGAGCGGAGCGGCACAGTCTCCTCTATATGAAGGTGGAGAGCGGAAGAAAGGGAAGGTAGAGGTTATTGCCGTCAGCTCCATGAGGATATTACGCTGAATCAGCGGAGACTAGTCAAATTGTGTATTGCACTACTAGGCAGGTGCGTTTAACCATTGCGCCATGCGAGACAAAGCGTTATCGCAACTACACAGACTACCTCGGCGCGCCTCACTCCCGATCCACACTCCCATCGAGAACTATCTATCAACAGTTCCTGTCCATTTCTTCCATGTTCGTTACTCTGAGATTCCCACAGGAGGTCGGACGTATTTGTGCATCTGTCCTGAAGAACTTGGATCCAATGGCCAGCTAGGCTTATTAATGAATGTGTGGTGACTGTTCTTCCGGACATGTCCGAAAGAACAGGCACCATGCATTCATGTAAATGAACACAATACATCATTTTTGAGTCTTCTGACTGGTTTGATGTGGGCCACCGCGAATTCCTCTCCTGCGCTATCCTCTTCAGCTGAAAGTAGCACTTCTATCTTCATCCTCACTATTTCTTGATGTATTCCAGTCCCTATTTTCCTATACAGTTTTTACCTTTTACAGCTCCCTCTATACAATGGAAACCATTCTATGATGTCTTATTTATGTCCTACCATCCTGTCTTTTCTTATCGTCAGAATGTCTGTTAAAAATAAAGCTCCTTTGAAAATTAGGTTTTACGATTAATGCAGCTGCTCTCCCCTGATGTTGCAAGTATAATGTTATGCATCTTCAACATACTTTGCATGGTCTTGCCGAATATAGAATTTGTTCGAGTCCCAGCCGTGGGTAAAATTTTAATTCATTTCTCCAGCTTGCATCAATAATACACCTAGCTGGGCAATGGATCCACCTTTTTCTGTGCGGATGCACAAATACGTCAGACCTTCTGTGGGAATCTCAGAGTAGCGAACATGGAGGAAATGGACAGGAACTGTTGATAGATAGTTCTCGATGGGAGCGTGGATCAGGCGGGAGACGTGCCGAGGTATTCCGCGCACTTAGATAATGCTGTGTTCCGCATGGCGCAATGGTTCGAAGTCCAGTTCGGTACACGTTTTCTGTCGTCGCCGCTGATACCGCGTAATGTCCCAATGCACCTGACAGAAATGATCCTCTCCCTTTCTTCCGCTCTCCGCCTTCAATTTACATATAATTTATCACAGTTGCGGATTCTACCTGATGAACGCATTCAAGTAAGCACTCTTCTTTGCTACAGCTGTGCGCGTCGCACTCAGTGTGGACCCGCCTTATGAGTTTACTGACAGGCAAAACAATAACTGAGACCGAATACAAAAAATCCTGCAGCGTACTGAATGCATTCAGTTGTAAGGCATTCGAAGAAAACTCTGATTGATATTTGAAAACTGGCGTGCAGTTCCTTGTCAACACGTTTGAAAACTTCTGCAGTCTTTGTCTTAAGACATATGAACTAGACCCTACAAATTACATTATCTCACCTAGTTTGGTGTTGGACACTCTGCTGAAAATTGCTAAAGGGGATTTGCAACTAATAACCGATATTGAACAATCTCAGTTTGAGGAATGAGACATCAGAGGGGAAATTGTTGATTGTTCTTTCAGGCATGCAGTTGTCAACAGATTCTTCTCCAATTATCATGAAAACCATCAAAAAATCTTACATATTTTTTCTCGATGTGAATAACTTGTATAGCTGGGCGATGTTGCAGCATCTTCCTGGATGTAATTTAGAATGGCTTCCTTCAGAGAGCGTCAAAAATTTTGATATGGAAAACGTTCTAGACGATTCGAACATGTCATACATACTGGAAGCAGATCTTGAATGCCCTGAAACCATTCACGATTTACATTCAGATTAACCCTTATGTCCAGCAAACATGGCCTTCCTTTCAGACATTAATAAGAAAAGATATTGTTGAATGGGAAAAAATGACGTTATTCATAAAAGAAATCTGAAACAACGTTTGATAAACAATATGGTTTGAAAAAAATTCATAGAATTTTATCGTTCAGGCAAGCTCCCTAGATGAAGCCACACTTAGTGATTAATACCACAAAACAGTATCAATGCATGGATCGAGTTTGAGAAAAATTTCTTCAAACTCATGAACTATGCTGTATTCGATAATGATGGAAGCTGCAGAAATGAATGAAGATTTGTCCCACGGCCTGAACTCGAACAATGCTATGTTCGGCAAGACCATGCAAAATATGTTGAAGATGCGGAACATCACACTTGCAACATCATGGGAGGGCAGCTGCGGAGTAGCTGCGTTAATTGTAAAACCTAATTTTCAAAGGAGCGTTATTTTTAAGGAAATTGTACTTAGCAGACTAAATGCCGTTTTCGAGTAACCAATCGCAGCTACAATGGTGATTCTACATTTTTAGAAAACTCTCATTTGTGATTTTGCGTTACGGATAAACATTGAACAGATTTCCGCCAAGCTGTGTAAAATTGTGCTAGGCAGACACTGATAGCCTCACATACCACATCAAGCTATGAGGATATCAGGAGTGACGAGGTATGACATTTCGGGACTCCCACCGAATAACCAGTATTCTGTTGGTGAATGAACAGATGATTGGTGTGATGGAAGACGAACCGAGTGGAGGCCGCTTCACAGTATTAGTAGGCCTACGAGCAAAACTATACGTACTTGAGCCCGAATGTGGGCGCTTTATGCGCACAGCAAAATCAGTACAACCATCATCTGCAAATAGGCTCACCATTGACGATTACAAGCAGTACATCCTGGATTCGGAAGTGAAAACCATTGAGCATTTTATCAGTCACTACAAGCAGCATGTTGTTTAGATTATTAAACGATTTAAACTCACTTTACCTAGTAAGGACGAAAAACGATATATACTTCCTGGTAGGGTAAGTACATTGGCCTGCTGACATTACTTCACGAAAAATGATAATAATGAGGATGAATCCAAATAAAGTAAATACATGAATAATGTAAACTGTGAATATTGTAGATAGCAGATCTTTCTGACGATTGAAAAAATGGAAATAGTGTAAAAATGTAATGTGAGTTTAGTAACACCTTCTGATGCAAGAAAAAATGTGAAGAGTGTAAGATATGTAAATTGAGATGAATACCTTCTTTCATGTATAAAAAAATTGTGATCCATCATAATTTGATTTAATTGTAAATTGTATTTCCTTTTCCATGGAAATTCAATTAAACACTAATTCCATTATATGTAGGAAATAGAGTATGTAAAATGTATATAATGTAAATTGTATAGTTTGTATGGAAATTTAGTAATCCATTAAAACTGCTCATATAGTGGAAGAAATTAAAAAACATTGACCGTAAAATTTATTATAATAAGTGTTATATCTACCATATTTTGTGTTTGAGTTCTTTTTTGTTTTATTTCCACTCGCCCCATAGTCTGTTTCCACACAGGTGTCTGTGAGTTGGTCTGCGCCTTATCCGGGTTAGCTGAGACGTGCAGAGGTAACTCTGCAGTGGGCCACTGTCTGTACCTGGCAGTGGCAGGTAAGGACCAGAACTGATGCTCCGTAATATGTGTACTCTATGCATGTCTGTGATGAAAGAATATTTGAGATCACAATATTTACAGTTTTTCAAAAACGTTACGAGAAAGTATATTAATAACGAGACGTAGGTGGAAAGATGTGAACCAACACATGAGCAAGATGTACAGTGGAGGCTGCATAATTTTTTTACTGCATCCGGAGAGATTTTTAATGCTATACTCTGACTGGCTGGAATGAGGAGGGGGAGAGGAGTGTAAAGTACGTAATTGATTTGTTCGTATATATATTGGAACTTACACATAACTTTTACACATCATTTAATATTATGTCACAAGTATGTGTCTTTCTAGGAAATAATGAATATTTTTTTGAATTTCAAGTGGAGGTTTTCTAATTTTCACTGCATATCACTAGCTGGTGTGATTTTTTTATACTATGGACCGACTCGTTGGAGATGGGAGGAGGGGAGTGGTAAGAGCATGTCAGAAATAATGTAATCTGACACAATTTCTATGCATCGTTTTAATACTGTGATGTGATAGTTATAGACAGAGGGGAGGGGATGTGTAATATAAAGCACAATTTGCTCGTTTCAGTCATCTTAGATTTTTAATACTGCGCTATGGTTGGCTGAGAATAAGAAGGGAACGGGGAGTGACTTGATGCATACGTCGAAAATAAACTAATTTGATACCGAAACTTCCTGGTAGATTAAAATTGAGTGCCGAACCGAGACTCGAACTCGGAACCTTTGCCTTTCGCGGGCAAGAGATCTACCAACTTTTCTCATTTTGTTCGCTTTTGTTCGTTGAATCTGCTTGGGGCGGACGTCGTAAGACATCCGTTTTAAGTTCGCTGGTGATAGATTAACTCAGTTTCTTTTTTTTTTTTTTATTACAGAGGGCAGCTAACCCTCTGACCGAACACGCTGAGCTACCGTGCCGGCACCAACTGAGCTACCCAAGCACGACACACGCCCCGTCCTCACAGCTTTACTTCTGCCAGTACCTCGTCTTCTACCATTTTTACACATGCTTTTGATACTATGCGCAGATTCGTTGCCGTTTTTTTTTTTTAATTCCATCCACAATTAGGCTATTTCTTTACTTTTAGATGTTTAATACTGCATTTAATTGTCTAAAGTTTGGGGAGGGGAGAGGTTTTAATTACCTATTTATGCACTTGAGCTATTGCCTAATGCTGCATCCTGACTGCTTGGTGAGAGAGGAAAGGGAGCATGGAGTATAAAGCATAAAATTGGTCTGTTTCCATTATCTTTGACTTTCAATACTGCACATACTTCTGGACAAGTAGAGGGGAGGGCGATAGTGTTTCTAATTTTCCATTAATAGAATTGAGCTATTTCTGCCATCTTGGATTTTTTAAATATTCCATTATAATTGGCTGGGGATCAATGCACTGTAATTGGTTGGAGTCAGGGACATTGGACGGTATTTTTAATTTTCCGCTAACATGATTGGGCTATTTCATTGGCTCTTTTACTTTTTATACTGCGCTATGATCGGCTGGAGACAAGCAGGAGGATGATGATCTCAAAGATTAGGATGATAACATCGTGAGTTCAGTATCATCTACGACGTCTTGCATGATCTTGAGGATCATGGAATGACCTTGAAAAGGCCAATGACCACGTTTAAGGCCACAGTGGGCCATAATGCTCATTTAGTTGTATTCTAAAGATTCAAGGTCGGTTAGAACGTAGGCGGATATGCGGCTATTAAGCTATGAAATGCAGAGTTGCATTTTAGAAGCTTAGAATCTGTGATCACTGACTAGCAAAAAGGAGCGCCTTAGGTCACCAGTATAATTCATAAAAATAGCGATGGCTGCAGAACCACTGTAGGTAGAAGACAACTGGTAATGAAGATATCATTCGTAAGATCAGTGAAAGAAATTCAAGAATGCCCAGCGATATCACTTTCAGATGCAATCAAACAAAATTACTTAGTAAAAGCTGATTAATACAGAACGAAAAGTGAATAATTTAATAGCGATAGATATCTCCCATAATAGGGTAACGAGTAGAAAGAACGTTGTACTCGGATTCAACATCAGTCGACAATGAGGTCATTACAAAGAGATGACAAGCTTGAATTCAACGAGAATGAGTGGCGTTTTCTCTTCACCATACGAGCAACACCAGGAAAAACTAATCTGGATGGCAGATTGAAGATTTGTACATTACAGTCCCGTGGTTTAAACTCTATGTAACTCTGCTCACTCCCCGAGATGAAACGGTAGTTATAAAGGGCTGGATGATGAGATATTTTGTGTGACTTTCACACCACAGAAGAATTTCAGCACCAATTGTGGAATGACTTAGATTTTCGTCTAAAAATCTGGACACGATAATATCGTTCTAACACATCAAAAAATATAAAAGTGTGGGCATATTTCTGAATCCAGACAAGACGGTATGGAGCAACCTGCGAAAGTCCGATCCTAAACATTTAGTCTTTCTAGCACCTCATCAACTTTGTACTTGCAGAAAGTGGATTCTGTAAACTATTTACAAACTACATATGGGCTACGTCTAGTATTAACGTGTCTCTCAGTATCAACTCCCCTACTTACTATGTACTAAGTAGTGAACATAATATTCTTTAATATCCAACAGAAACTTCGTTTTCACTTCTTTTATACCGGAAATTTAAATCAAGACTTTCGCATTGGAAAGTGCGTAAAATATTAGTAAACGCCAATCGTAATAGATTAGTACCTTGCCTACGTATTCAAGAAAGCGTGTCATTTCCAAAATTTAGTGCATAAACACTGAGGGTATTTCACTGCGTACATCACCTTTTTTCTCCGCATGACGTGTAGGCAGTCTAAAAGGTTGTGCTGGAATTCCAATAAAACATTCTGCACTCATGTCGTGTCTGAAGATAATAATTTCTGCACTCAAACACCACGCATATGTTTAGAAAAACTTTTTTGTTGTTATTCTAATAGATATTTTATTTCTTGTCCGACATATATTAATAAATCATACAAAATGTATAAAAATCAACAGAAAATATATACATACAACTTCAGTAGTTATTAAGACAAACACAGTTGTATAAAGCAGTACGAAGTGAGAAACATTATTTTACTGTGTTTAACAACAAAAATAACTTGCACAAGGACTCTATGTCAGCGACTGCTTTTTATAACAACAGGATGAAGATGGAGCTACAAGATCAGGAGCTTATCTCATGGTTAAATAGGAGTAAATATGAAAATGGTTCTTTGAAGAAAAGTAGAGAGCCTAGAGGTACGCAGCACTTTGAACTTGGACGTTTCAGAACGCACGGTACGACGTGCCTTCAGTAGTAGCTGTGACCGTGTCCGTAACCACCAGCGCCGGCAGCAAATCCAGCCCCGTATCCTGCAAAACAATTAAAACGTCAGAAACTGAAAAGTACAACTGCATCGCAAATATTAACCTCTGTGACAGACGAGGCAAATTCCAGTTATTTGAACAGGAATTAATTCATTCAAACATTCCAAGCATACTTTTTTTATTATTGGTAAACCAGAATCAAATTTTATACTGTACACATGAAAAGTCGTTGAAAAAAACTTGGATGAGAATAGAAAAATTAATTGAACAGTACACGGATGAAGATTAGATCAACATCAAAATGATTTGAAGTAGAAGAGCCTGTTGTCACATTTTGCCTACCGGTAGAAGCATGAAATAGGAAAAATTACGAAACTTCAGTAGACCTACTGAATGTCCTCGATAACGTGAATAGTGAAAATGAACAGAATTGTAATGAAAGTTTAACGGGAACAGAAGTAAGCGTCAATTACACAGCCAAATTTGATGAAAATGCGGAGGGCTCATAAACCTTGTTGAGTGTAATGAAGGGCCTATTTGGCATATAATGTAGATTAAGAGTGAATAAAATTAAAATGTAAATGATGAAGTTTATAAAAGGAGAACACAAATCCGTCAAACTACAGCGTATGAAAGGCGCAGTAGAAGAACTGTAACGGTTCTGTTAACTACGCTGCAGAACAAGACAACATGAGCGAGCATATAAGAAAGCTTACCACCAGAAAATTATTCTGTTAGCATAAAGTACTTCGTCTTCACATTTATTCGCGACGTAGTTGTAGCTTTGATGTTATTTCATGGCACCGCTATCCGAAGTAAGTTTCACTCAGGCAGTTCTTGTAACACACTTTTCCGATGAGATTTCCTTACAAAAGTTGTTAACCATTGTTTTACAGTGATTGGTGCCGATAGTAAGTCACAGTCTGATGATCCCCTTGTAAAGTGAATTCGTTTAATAAGACTATTAAATAATGTGGTCTTTATTCCAAGTTTCCTTCTAGATTGTACGTTTAACTTATTTATTTTCAGTTGAACAATATGTTTGATGATATAGTACGGTAACACCCGTGTCAGAAGCATCGGTCGTTTGTGGCACAAATGGTATCGTTTTGAATTAAGACTAAGCATTTACCATTGTCTTCAATTCGAATCTGATGATGGCTATATGCCGAAACATTCTACGTGAGGGGAATTAAATTAAATGAAGGTGTGACCTAGACGGATATTGTGATAACGAGCACAAATACTGTCCGTGTAGACGTATATGGAGTTTATTTCATTTATTGGCTACATCGCTATAGAATATTCAAGTGTCCCTTTATAGTGAATACATAAATCATGACGTGATTAATGAGAAGCCAGACGGTCGAGATCAGTAACTTTGTTAACACAGTTAACACAGTTATTCAGATATAGTGCAGCAAACAACAGTATGTGTATAGAACTCAAATAACTGGTGACATGAAATAATGAACAGCGTCCTTGCCCTGTTGAGTCGTGAAAGTACCATCCAACCTGTTGCAAAGTCTGTTATTGGAATTGCCTACCATGGTGCGAGTGGTGCACGACGGGGTGGAAGCCGGACTTGTCGGCGTGGTACTTGACGGTGCGCACGCTGCCGTCCGCCTCCTTGAGCGAGTACTCGCCAGTCACCACGTCTCCGTCGCGGTGCTCCTTCTGGGAGTGGTGGTCCCCTGTGTGCCCGTCAGACACCCCGTACTCGAACTCGTACTTCGGGTAAGCCTGGATTTACAGAGAAAACCTTAATATTAGTCTGACACGAGCTGCATAGAAAAATTAACTCCCACCTCTTTGGATTTTAAATACAAAGAGAAACAGAGTTCCCTATAACTGAGGGTGAAGCAGGTGGCAATGGTGCTGAAAGACTCGAACTGAAAATTGTGCTGCCCTCAGATGATAAAAGTTCCAGCCGATGTAAATCCTCGGTTCTCCAACCGTCTAACCTCCATTTGAGCCTGAGAGAACTGATCAAAAGGAAAGAGCGGAGTCAACCCTAGCCTAGTGTCACTGTCATATCCTTGGGGGCAGATCGGAAGGTGCTACTGACCTGAAACGTATACATGCGCAACATCTGTGGAATTGATACACTTTCATGCACTCTTGGTGAGTTCAGCACAACGAATGAGTGAGGCTGATGGTGGCCCACGGAAGAACCTCGGCGAAGACGCTAGAGCAGAGCTCACGTATTCCTCAGCAAGGTTTGCTTTCTAGTAGCGGTAGCTGATTCCTGATTACAGATAGAACAGCTAAGTGTATTTCAAGTGAGAGTCCTTGGGAAGTATAATGAATCTGAGACCATACGACCCCGAATGACTCAGAAAAACAGTTTCAGTGACAATCACAAGGAGTGAATATGCGAATTAAGGTTTCCCTTAGTGATAAGACATTAATGAGTGACTAACGTAGAAGTAAGTTAGACTTTGAGGCTTGATGCGAGCCACTTATAAAGGGGAATAAACACGTATGCTACTACCCTTTAAGGGTATTAGTTGGCTTTTCTAGGATGCCAGGGAGCGATACTACGCAATGCACTTAGTTTCGGTGTGAGCAACAGCGGCCGAGGACCACCGTCGTTTTGTCCCCATGGTTAAATCAAAATAAATAAAATTTAAAAAATATTTACTAAGTTTTTGGTAGCTTTGTTCTCTCATATTTCCATGGTGCTACGCTATACAGGAACATTCCTGACCAATATATAAGTAGAGGCTCGTATTTCAAACATAGTGAACGGTCCCATTAACTGTTGATTTTCATGTAAACTGAAATACGGCTTGTTCATATTTATTATTCGCCAGTAAGACACTAAGAGGACACTAGGACGCACTTAATGAGATTGGCGGGAGGAAGTCAGTCTTCCATCAACGGAATCGCTTAGAGAAGCGCTGTGGAGTACCGCCATCACAAACTACAGACTCACCACGTAGTCCACACTGTGTCCTCCGTGTCCGTGTCCGTATCCCCCGTAACCGGCGTGTCCCACAGTGACTGGATGGGCGGGACCCACCACGGGACCCGTCTGGTGGGCGTAGGAGTGGGCGTGGCCGCACAGCGCCTGCTGGCACTTCGCAGCAATCCCCAACAGCAACAGTGCTGCCAATATCTGAAGACAGTTAATGAAGAAAATTTGCAAACAAATTAGCGGCTTCATATACGAAGGAAAGTATTATACATCTGTCAAGTATACAATCATTTCTTGACTAAATAGTAACTTATGAGAAGATCGAAATGCCGTACCACCAATCACCTTTTGTAATTATTTAGTCCATACACATTCTAAAACCAGATTTTCTTTTCGTCTGGTAACACTAATTTTTACCCCCAAAATTCGAATGATTATATACAAAATTATTGTGTCGCAACAAATACAAAAATCTAACAAGCAGCATTATAGATGACGATATAGCTCTTTGGAAATCAGTTGGAATGAAGAGTTAAAAGCAATGTCACGTAATTACGTTATCTTAAATTTATTTAGTAGCAGGCTTTCAAACATCGACTCCAGAAATGAACAATGCTTAGACAGGCAAAATACTGCTCGGATTTATAAAATAAATAGTTAATAATTGAACTGTCCTTCAACCACAGCAGACCTACGATGCCGTTTTCGATCTCATTTGGTAAGCACTTTGGAAAGAAAACAAAACAAAACATATAGTGAACTGCTTAAAGATTAAATACAAAGTCGGACAAGAACGGAAATCCCAATTCACGTTTTAAACGGTTTTTCCAAATTCCTTATGAGAATGTTATTTGATCGAAGTAGTGAATTACTAAATGAATACGTTTCCGGAGGCGATGTATTGGTATCCTATTCTGTCATCCGCTTATCGATTTTTGACACTTTCCCCAAAATTTTTCCCTGGTGAACTTTGGTACAATTTTGTTATTACTCTTCTTTATTATTTTTCTGGTTTGTTTCAGTGACTGAGTGGCCTTTACATTTATACGTGCTTTCGCTGTTGATGTAACATTAAAAACTACAGAAATGTTTCCTTGAATATTATTTCCTAGATCCCTCATTAATATCTTTTTCATTATTTACGTAACTCAGACCATTATATTGTCCTGTAGTCTCCTCTATGCGCTTTCGCATCGAAATCTAACACACAGAACTCTGTAAACCATCTGATTTAAAACATCCAGGCACCTGTTAGAGGACACTGAGATGGGAGTGTCCATCCTTGGCCTTTATGACGGCTTGTCCTCTGCTGGGGACACTTTCAGTGAGGTGGCAGAACATTCTTTTCTCACGAGTCGAAACCAGAGAAGGTAGTGATGCTAGACGCTGTGGACTGGACAGATCGTTTCAGGAATGTAATTGTCCACAAATCATCGCCTCACAGCTGGTACAAACAGTCAGCGTCTCCGAACTGTTCCTCTACTGTAGGCGATAACAGTGGTGTAAAACTTTTCCTTACCTTCCTCATTTAGAGTTTCCTTAATCGCAATAAGGGGGCCACGCCCTAACTTCGGGAACGCCCTCATACCGTAACACCACCTCTTTCGTACTTAACTGTTGGGACTACACTTGATAGCAGGTAATGTTTCCTGGCAATCGTCAAACCCAGACCATTCCGTCGGACTGCCACTGTCCAGCGGCGTCGCCCTTTACGCCACTTCACTTGTCGTTTAGCACTAAGATAGAAATATTTGGCTTATGAGAAGCTGCTCGACCATTCTGCTCCAAGCAGTCTCACTTTGCTGGCTGGACTGATGGTAGCACTTTGTACCTCACGACTGATTCCCTCCATCGATTTGAAGCGATTTTTTAAAACCACCCTCCACAATACTCGACATTGCGACATTGTTTTGGTTGTGGTGGTAGTAGTTTTCAGTCCGAAGACGGGTTTGATGTTGCTCTCACGCTACCCTTTCTTATGCGACGTACATTAATTTGAAACTGCTTACTGTATTCATGCCTTGTTCGCCCTCTACAATTTTAATCTCTCCCCTATCCTCAAACTTCTTTCCGTTTCAAATTGGCGATTGCTTCATGCCTCAGGGTGTAACCTTTTAACCTATCTCTTCCTTTAGTCGAGTTCAGCCATAAATATCTTTTTCCCTCAGTTAGATGTACTACTTCCTCATTAGTTATCTGATGTACCAGTCCAATCTACAGCAATTTTGTCTAGCATTACTTTTCAAAGCCTTCTATTTTCTTCTTTTCTGAAGAATGTATCGTGCATCTTTCACTTCCTGCAAGATTTTCTCCAGAAAAACAGCTTCGGGAAAGACTTTGTAACAATTAAATATATTATTCACTGTCAAAAAACTTCTTTCTTTCAGAAACGCGTTTCTTAGTATTGGCAAATTGTATTTTATATCTTCTCTTCTTTGGCCATGATCATTTAATTTACTGTTCTTCTAATTGTAGTGTCTCGTTTCCTAGTCTCAATCCCTCAGCATCACCCGATTTAAATCAACTACAGTCCATTACTCTTGTTTTATTTATTTTAATACTCATCTTATAAACTCATTTCATGACACTACCTATTCCGTTCAACTGCCCTTCCAAGTCCTTTGCCGCATCAGACAGAATTACAATGTCATCGGCAAACCTCAAAGCTTATATTTATTCTCTTTGAATCTTAATGCCCTTCCCATACTTCGACATTGTTTCCTAACCCGTTTTCTTAGTGTGCAAACTAAATAACAGCACGTGAGTCCACTGTTTCCATATAGCGTCTTTCGATTCTTATAAGTGCAGTCTTGTTTCTGTGCAAGTTCTATACAAACTTTCGTTCACTGTGTTGTATCCCTGCTGCCTTCATTATTTATTCCAGTCAACATTGCCAAAAGCTTTCTCTAAATGTATAGTTGTTATAAGCGTAGGTTCGCCTTTCTTTAGCCTATTCTAAGTCGTAGAATCAGCGTTGCCTCGCGTGTTCCTAAATTTCTCCAGTACACACTCTCATCTAGCCGGCAGCTATGGCCGAGGGGTTCTAGGCGCTCCAGTCCTGAACCGCGCTGCTGCTATGGTCGCAGATTCGAATCCTGGCTCGGGTATGAATGTGTGTGATGTCCTTAGGTTAGTTACGTTTAAGTAGTTATAAGTCTAGGGGACTGATGACCTCAGATGTTAAGTCCCATAGTGCTTAGAGCCATTTGAACCATTTGAACACTCTTATGTCTTCCAAGGTCGCCTTCTACCAGGCTTCCCATTCTTCCCTAAATAACTCTATTCAGTATTTTGCAACAATGACTTAGTAAACTGATGTCTCGGTAATATTCACACCTTCACGACCTGGAATGATTACATTCTACTTAACCTGGCTCATATTTGTTGCATACGGTGGAATAGTTTTGTCATTGCTGACTCTCCCAAGGATTCCCTGTCAATCTGTTCTCGTAGTATCATATATTCATTTGCGATTAAATATTTCTCTAGAATAAAGGCTATCGGGAAATGGTTATAGCTGTAAGCTCTAGCCTACTAAGAATTAATGATCCATGACTGCGTTATCAGTGGACGTTTTAAAAATTTCTTAATCGACCAGAATACCACAGTCTACAATTATTAACTGAGGATAGCTTAAACGGTGGATACAGAGTGTGTAAGACTGTTTGAAGTAGTCCTTTTTAGCGTGTCCTTCATTTCTAATATCTACGTCGTCAACACTAATCTTCCTTCCTTCCTGTCTTATCACCTTCTTGCCGAGTATTAAGTTGTGCAGATCCACGTACGATTATCATAAATTCTTGCGAAAATATTAGGCCACAACTTGTTCCTGATGCAATAGTAGAAGACAATCGAATATTTCCCTTGAGAAATAATTATAACATTGAGACGAGCTACAAATCGGTCAAGTCAATAACTGAGTCACCAATTGATATGAAGCTGAAGAATATCGCAAAGCCACCATTCCAGCTCACCTGCCCGCGGATCATATCTGCTTGAGAGTTCAGGTACTCGGCGTACACTTAAGGTGTGACTGGTGCCACTGCTGTCGATCGGTGCCCATTTATACGGGCGGTGCTACAGTGCCCTGCGTAAGCCACTGAAAAAGTCTGCTGCCGCTTCTTGCTCCACCCCCGCTGGCGCCAAACCGTTTCTTGCCACGAGGTGCCATGTAGGCCCAGGCAAACGGGAGCGGCGAAAGCCCCGTGGCGGCCAGATCGTCAGCTCGCATGGCACGCGATTCGGCCCGGCTCTGAGACGCAGCGACCGCGGCCCAGCAGAGCAGTTTCAAAACTCGTCACGGGCGTGCACATATCGGAACGCCCGCCGCTGTTACGTGCAGCTATGTTGTGAACTACTTTCTTGCGGAAATACTGAATGTTTTTTCCCTGTTAAAGCAGTGGTCGCGCCCACCTGATGACTGTAGCCAACCTAACTCTCTTCTTATCGCGCAGCCAGTGATTGCTTTGCCGTGTGTGTGTTATCTTTCCTACCAAAGCGCTGTGTGTATTCCGAGGCGTCACTCAATGGAGACGATCATTCTAGAAGGTTTACACTAAAGCCTCAGAAGTACAATCGTGTTCACATATAAATAAAATACATTGAAGTCATACTCGCGGTAAAAAAGTACTTCTTCCTATTTTTTTAAGGCTAGATTTGTCTCAGTACTGTTGTACCACCATAAGTAAATTATTTTCATTGCTTATCTCCGCATTACTCCGTGTATATTGCCATCTGGACACTTGTACATTCTTTAATTTAGTCCTTGGCTATTAACCTATATTTTTAGAGTTTGCCCTGGCTGCTGCATTTTTCAGATTTGACTGTCACCCTCTGAACTTCAGGACCTAAAATCGGCCGCATAACAGCTCCTATCAAAAGTATAGTAAGTAAGACATATTAGTGAACAACGTTACACTTGCGCATTATAAATGTTGCTTAAATTACTTACAGGATATTGGCGATAAAAATGCTGCTTTCGTGTTACGTGAGGACGGGCACGTTCCCACACATGCACATATCGAATGTTATAGATACGGTCTTGCAATTACTAATCAGCTTAAAAGAACAACTTTCACAACACGTCATGTATCAAAGAACCTTACTAACAGACAGCTTCCTATTCTTGCACATTCGTTTAGCAGCATACCATATACTTATCTGCACTCATAAATGCACGTAACTGTTACTAATCACGGAAAACGTGCATCAACAAAATAGATCCTGCACTCATGTGATCACAGCCTTGCGTACATCACTGTGAGCACATCACTGCAGATCCCTCCACCCATAACTTTGTCCATGCAAAATGACAGGTCTTAGCATGCTCTTTGGTTGATGCATGTTTCCTGCGATTTGTAACAGTTATGTGTATGTATGAGGGCGGAAAAGTACGCAGTATGCTCCTAAAGGAATGTGTAAGAGCTATGAAGCTACCTGTTAGAAACATTCGACCTTTGTATGTGTGGGAAAGTATCTGTCCCCACATAACACAAATCAGACGTTTTTAAATGTGACACTCATATCACCAAGATCATGTAAGTAATTTAAATAGTAATTGTAATACGCAGACGTAACATTATATCTGCTAATGTATCTTACCTATTTGCTGTACTTTAGGTATTATATTGTAGACATCTGATAGCGATCAAGGCTGAAATATAATTTATATGCATGGTGCAGTAAAGGAATAAAACAGACATCCTCCGGTGCTTAAAATCCTTCCATCATTTAGACGATGCTTTTTATGGTCTACATACAACAATAACTTATTCAAAAATATATAAAATACAATGTATAACAGTTACATACACACGTCAAAAAACGTTTTGCATCACCAGTTCCCACAATCAATGAAGATAGACGATGACTATGGATATTGTATCACGCAGTCCCATTGACTCTTCAGAGATTAAACAGAGGGTGTCTGACAACCGATCAGTTCCAGTCATTCCACCAGGAAGGAGGTACACGGCTCGTGTTGTCTGTACTTCAACCTTGCCTAAACGGTCGATACCGCTGTTCGATCGCCTCCGCGTTGTTATTTGTGTCAAGAATGGCTCCCAAAGAGGGAAGTTGATGATTTCATGATGTTTGGTGTGTGGGGCACTGAACTGCGCCGTCGTCAGCGTCCGTTCAAAGCCCCAACATTCACACAGTGCAATTTTATTCACAGCCCAATTTAGCCACTGTCACGAATGATGATGAAAAGTGGGACAGAAGCTGGAAACAGTGTGCAGCAAGACTCATCCAACCAAATAACTTTCTGCATCACATTTCCATATTACGGGCATCGGCATCACTAACGCGTGGTTTTGAAATCTCAGGTAGCCTTGCAGTTCCCTCCTTATGGAACTCCAACGTTGTTATGGCGCTGACGGGATTCACGAGCGCGCCATTCGCCATTCAGTTCTGCAGTGAATTGAGTGGTCGCAGTCCTGTTCAAAGTCCGACCGTCAAGATCATTCAACACATACTTTCCTCCGAGTTGTGACTCAGCGGATGATGGTTTTCCGCTTCCCCTGCGTACGGTATAAATCTTCGATACGATGCCTCGTGATATACCAAACACTTTGGCTGTCTAGGTTACGGAAGCACTCACCATACGAACACCAATGATTTTTCCTACGTTCGAAAACACTGTTCTGGTCACGGCTGACATTTGATACGTATTGAGGACGCTGCGCAGGTGCCGTCCGTGGCACATCAGCGCATCCTATGGGCCTCACCAGGATCTATATTTAAGTTCAAGCATGCATTTGTCGCGGTGTTTCCATATTTTTCTCCAACCCTGGTAATTCTCTTTTGCCTATTTTTAAGGCCCTCACGTTAATGATATTGCCTACTTTTATGTGTTATAACAGGCCAGTGTCTAAATTTCATTGTCTCTACAATGTAAGTGGCAACATACGTAAGTTGACAAATCGCAGTTTACACGTTTAGGAAGCTACAGAAAATTTAGTCTTTTATATAGCTTATTCATGGGCAAATATTGCTCGTTGTGTCCGCCTCTGCTTAGCCGAGAATGCCGGCACGGTAACTCAGAGTGTTCGGTCAGAGGGTTAGCTGCCCTCTGTAATAAAAAAACTGAGTGAATGGGTCAACGATGAACTTGAACAGGTGTCATTGGGCATCCTCCCGAAAAATACAGCTAACTGGGTTGGAGATATTCTCCGCCCTTGGTCTGGGTGTTGTGTTGTCCTCATTATCATCTCGTCATCATCGACGTGCAACACGGCTACCGAAGTTACCCGGACGGGCCTCCCGGCCATCAGTGTCATACGATCATTTCATTTCATTGCTCTTTGTATCTCTCGGATGTTGAAAGGTTATCCACTCTTTCACTGTCCTCCATGGTCTGCCTACTAAGTCAGCATGAGAAATATACGTAATAATGAAACTTGGTCATTGGACCATATTGCACTCCATAAATCAGTATTGTTTATTCATTCATAATGAAAACGAAAATACCTTAAGGGGGGCGGGAGGGAGGGAGCAGAAAATAGACCCTAATCATAGCAAAGAAACCAAGCCGACACTTACTTTAAGCAGTTTTTTCATTCATTCGATGATTTTTCGTTTTCTGAAGGTCCCATCATGGATGTGAAATAATTCATTGGCTAAGAAAGAGAGACACCTGTTTGAAACTAATTTTGTACCTCTCTGCGGTGTTGTAACAATTAAACGTCAGTAAACTTCCACATACAGTTTCTGCTTACACAAGATAGATGTAAGACGGCTCAATTAGAGGAAAATTTTGTTTACTCAGTTATACTTGTTTACCTGCTACTGCTAACTTAACATTTACTTATTCACAGTCACCTATGTTGTATGAACACAGAGGCATGCTTACGTGAGTGTGTAATTGATTCAATTTTGTTCCCTTTTCACCGTATTTCTCTCTCTCTCTTTCTCTCCCTCTCTCTCTCTTTCTCTTTATCTACAGGAAATATCCATCTAATAGAAATATTGGAACATTAGATAATTTATAGAAGGTTGCATGTTTGTGGAGCTACAATGTTACGCATCTGGTGAAGCTCCTCGACGAGATAGCTGACAGGAAAGAAAGAAGTAAAATGTGTACTCGAATATGTGCCCGGCTCTCTCGTCGGACATCTGTAATAGCCTTCGCCCATAGCTATTGATAGTGCTGGTTGTCGCCTGCTTTTAGTCGTGTCAGCAGCGAAGACGCATTGTTTCTTTTGGCCGGCTGAACTGCGAAAACAATAACTTTTACTTGTGCCGTGGACGCACAATTCGTGATAGGTAGCGTCGTTCCAAGGACAGATTGTGTTCCTCTAATTTAGAACAGGGAGGAACACACAATCCAGCAGCAACACCGATTCTGTCACGATATCGAGTGTATATATATTTCCCCATCAGAGGGAGGATTTTAGCTTTACACTAACTTAGGTCAGGCGTGTATTACATTCAGGAAGCATCTACTCGAGTAGCAGGAACCGTGTGGCGTTCGCACGAGATTTTTTTCTCAGTTTGAAAACCTCCATTGATTGGTTAGTTACAGTACACCGTAGAGTCATGAGTAGGTCACCTGTAGATATTATAGAAAGGAATAGAGTTACTCTGCACATTAGTTTGAGAAAATTACATACAAATCAAGTATTATGAGGAACATCACATTTTGGATACAGATAATGCTCCCGAGTTACACTTGCTTATTGACAGTATTGGCGTGCGTGAAATGCATCGAACAGAAAACTCATTTAAAACAGAAGTAAGTAGAAATCAAATGTTAAATTCCGAAAAGGGTGGACTAGCAGTTTACTGCAGAAATGTTCCCGTACTTGGCTGTAAGTTGAATAGTTATTTAAATAAAAAGTTGTTAATTTAACACGTTTTCAGGACTAACTAAAAGGTATAAAATCGTTTCTCCCAGCCCCATGCCGATTCCTAACACCATAAAGATAGTCCTGGGAATCTGTTCTCGTGAAATTTTAGTTGCTAGGACAAAGTTGCAAAATTTCAAACGAAAAACGTGGGTCGCATGTGATAGATAAATGATTCATCCATTGTTCACCTAAATCACTAACAGTTTTGCTGCAGTGCAACTGATATGAGCTGTTCTGCGATTTTTTCTTACTACAACTACTATCTACTCTCCTTATGAATATATGTCTCATGTGCCTCACTTTCTTCATTTTAAATTTTATGAGTATTGTTGGAACTATTAGAAATTAACAAGCCCAAATTTTCAGGACTATTGTATGTGGTTAGGAATATGTATGAGGCCAGGAAAATTTATTTTATACAGCTTAGTTCTTGTTAAAAACATTTTATATTAAAAACTATTTTATTTAAATGCTGCTGTCGTAAGCTGTCACCAGCACCCCGGTCATCAAAGATGTAGCAAGAAGATCGATACTAGGCGCTGGATGAAACGCGCCTATCAGGAGAGAGCCGCAGACAGACTCGCGAGCAACGCACCGCCAATGCCCTCTTGGCCCCGATCGCAGCCGCTGGCTGGAGAGCTCAGCCTCTGTCCCAGCCACTAGCTCAGCCACTGGCGCACTAACTCGCATCCTAGTTCGACGTCTGTCATTCATCGCATAGCAGGACTTCTACTTCACTAGCAGAGAGGCTAACGTGGACTATTAGTGAAGAGCTTGAACCACAACACATGTACTCTTAAAGTTAAGTAGTTTCCTGTTTATGTAAATAAAGAACCCTGTTAATAGATGTGTATAGTTGTTTCGTACAAAGAGGGTACCAGCCACCAAACCACATGCTCTCCCTTGAGTCCTGTGGTACAGGACACAACAGTGGCAACGAGGACACTACATAAATAATTATTTTCTGCTTTTTAGTCTTGTATGTGCAAAACTTTTTAACCGATTTCAAAAAAGTTGATGAAATTGCAACACATACATCCCATAAATTTCAGGTTTCTTTCAGTTTCTCTTCACCTGTGTCAACAAATATATTGCTTCCTCCTATGTAGACCCCACGAAAAGTCCGTGAAAATAAACATGAGAGAGAATCGAGCTTAAACGGAGGCTCCAGTAATCGTCGTTACCTCGAAATATCCGTGGATGGAACACAAAAATGAGGAAATAGCAGCAATACACACTCTCACACGCCAGATAAGAAAGCGAGTTAATATAGCGCTGTCATCTAGCTCGGGGCCATGCTGAAAGCTTCATTCGTCTAGCTCATCAGAAATTAGTTTAAAATTAACTGCAGAATTTGTACCAAATAGACACAAATAAACGATGTTCCCTCCACCACACACCAGACAAAATAGCGACGTAATATTGTGTTGTCATCCAGGTCTGAGCTATGTCGAAAGTTTTAAGTCTCTAGCTCACTGGGAAGTAAGTTTAAAATTAAGTGCAAGATTTGTATCGAACAGACAAACGGACAAGGAAATGACCTATTAGAAACGTGTTGAAAATGATGGAGCTACCATCACATACGTCATGCAGGTATATTCCGTGCACCAGTGCAGTGAACGAATGGAGATGTGTGCGGACACATATGGATCCTACATTGAGGGCGACCACCACTAACACAATGGATTTTGAAAGTGCAAGTTTAGCAGCACTCTTCTCTAGCAAGCAGTAAAGGAAACTGGGATGTAATTTGGAAACGGAGCTAAAGCTGAAGGTTAATATGAGGGCGTGCTGAAAAGTAACGCATCCGAATTTTTTATTCTGTTCCAGATATCAGGAGAGCTTCTGTAAAGTTTGGAAGGTAGGAGACGAGGTACTGGCAGAAGTAAAGCTGTGAGTACCGGGCGTGAGTCGTGCTTCGGTGGCTCAGTTGGTAGAGCACTTGCCCGCGAAAGGCAAAGGTCCCGAGTTCGAGTCTCGGTCGGGCACACAGTTTTAATCTGCCAGGAAGTTTCATATCAGCGCACACTCCGCTGCAGAGTGGAAATCTCATTCTGGAAACATCCCCCAGGCTGTGGCTAAGCCATGTCTCCGCAATATCCTTTCTTTCAGGAGTGCTAGTTCTGCAAGGTTCGCAGGAGATCTTCTGTAAAGTTTGGAAGGTAGGAGACGAGGTACTGGCAGAAGTAAAGCTGTGAGTACCGGGCGTGAGTCGTGCTTCGGTAGCTCAGTTGGTAGAGCACTTGCCCGCGAAAGGCAAAGGTCTCGAGTTCGAGTCTCGGTCGGGCACACAGTTTTAATCTGCCAGGAAGTTTCATATCAGCGCACACTCCGCTGCAGAGTGAAAATCTCATTCTGTTCCAGATATCGGTTGAGATATTATTACATGTCGTGCATATTACTCGGTCGGCCTTCCAGCTTACCTGACAGAGGGACCTTAGAGGGCTCCGAACCATAGCGTGCAGCATGGCAGTGTGTAACATAACAATGTCAGTCCACAGCGTGCTGTACTCGCGTTTCTAACTGCAGAAGAGCTTGTTCACACATGGAGTGCCCGCTCCTTCAGCATGACAATGCCGTACCACATACGTCTGCTGCGACATTTACAACAATCCGACGCATTGGGTTCACTTAATCGATTATACTCCATATACTCCCGACCTGGCCCCATTCAATTTTCATCTGTTTCCAGAACTTAAAGAGCACCTTCGAGGACTTCATTTTCATAGCGACGAAGCGGTGCAAGCAGAGGTGAGGTTGTGGCTCCGTCAACAAAGCGATGGAGTCCTTCAACAAAGGAAATATTTATTTATTTTTTTATTTATTGATTTATTTAACCTGGCAAGATAGGGCCATCAGGCCCTCTCTTACATCTAACCAGGCATTCTACTTATTTTACATTCATATGTTTTAGTAGGCATGTTAAACTACATCTAGTACAAAAAGTGAAATAAACAATTACAAAGGCACACATGGAAAAATACATACATATAGAGTTTACATTCGTAGATCATAAGTACTGTTATAATTAGACATTATTGAAGAGACAGATTTTAGATAGGAGTGCTAGCAGCAGGGAGTATGAGGGAGACTGATGGTGAAGGGAGGAGAAGAATAGAGAGACATGATGAAGCATAATTAAGGAAAGATAAAGGAAAAGAAGATCGCGTGGCTAATAGAGATAGATGAAGAGGAAGGCATCTCAGGAGCAAGATAGCAGACGCTAGCTTTGCTATTTGACAGATGAGAGGACTAGCCTTGTACATTAATTTTGTGGAGAACGTTATGAGGATGATAGTAGGAAATACTTCAGCTTCTTCTTAAAAGCAGCAGGAGATTGAATTTTGCGCAAGGTAAGGGGCAGTTTGTTCCAGAGGCGGACAGCGGCAACTGAGAAGGAGTTTGCAAAAGTTTTTGTTTTGTGAGTGGGCACTGTTAGGATACCAAATAAGAGTGACCTCGTGTTTCAATTATGATGGCATGACAGGTTTTTAATCTCTGAAGCAAGGTACTGGGGTGCTTGCGCGACGAGGAATCGTTGAAGTAGGCATAGAGTGTGGTAGTCACGCAATTTGTCAGGCCGCAGCCACCATAGCTCGGAGTATGAAGCACTAACATGATCATATCGACGAATGTTGCAGGTGTAACACACACAGGCATTCATGGTTACTTCTGGCCGTCTTTTGTTTTCACTACTCATGCCTTGTTGAATTACATCACAATAGTGGAGGTTCGGTAGAACGGGTGCTTGCACGAGCTGGCGTTTCAAGTCCTGTGGAAATATGTTCCGAAACTTTTTGAGAGCATAGAGACAAGCAGACGTCTTTCGGCACACTGCGACTGTATTCTCTGCCCAGTTGAGATGCTCACCCAAAGTTACACCCAAGTTCTTAAGTGTTTTCTGATATGGTATTGGAGTACCGTCGAGCATGATAGGAGGTAGCCGTTCGCGGAAATCTGAACTTATTAATTTCTGATGGGCTACTAAGATTACTTGAGTCTTTTTTGCATTTAGTTTAAGCCCCAGGTTTTTCTCCCATGTCACTACTGAAGACAGATCATCATTCATCTGAGCGATTGCAGTGTTTTCATCTTCAGGTCTGGCGCTTAGGTAGAGCTGGAGGTCGTCGGCATAGAAATGATATTTACAGGAGGACAGAACCGACGAAATATCGTTGACATATAAAGAAAACAAAAGTGGTTCTAAGACTGATCCTTGTGGTACTCCCGAGGAAACATGTTTCCAGGAAGATTTTTCATTTACGCAGACAACACATTGCTGTCTGTCTTGTAAGTAGCTTTCAAACCATCTCACTGCACTATCTGAGAAATTAAGCTGTTGCATTTTTCTGAGCAATATGTCAAAGTTAACAGTGTCAAAAGCTTTGCTAAAGTCCAGTAGCGTCAATATTGTTGCCTTTCGATTGTCGATGGCATAGCTTAAAATACGTTAGTTCTTCCAGTCTTAGAGTATTGTTCGTCTGTATGGAACCCTTACCAGTTGGGTCTGATTCAAGAGATTGAGAAGGTCCAAAGAAGAGCGGCAAGATTCGTGACAGGTACATTTAGCCATCGCGAGAGCGTTACAAATCTCATAGAAAGTTTGAAGTGGGACACACTTGCAGGCAGACGACGCGCTAAGCAGAAGGGCCTGCTCTCTAAATTCCGAAATCCAATCTTCACCGAGGATGTAGAGCATACATTATTACCACCAATAAGGGAAATGAGAGCTCGTACTGAGGCGTTCAGACAGTCGTTTTTCCCTCGCGCGATCCGCAAGTGGAACAGAGGGGGGGGGGGGGGGGATATGGCGCGAATTGTACCCTCCGCCACACACCGCTTGGTGGCTAGCAGAGTATATATGTAGATGTAGAAACCTTCTACATTTGATGGTATCAACAAACTGGTCTCTCGTTGGCAGATATGTGTTCATCGTCAGAGTGACAATGTTGAGGAATAAATAAGTTGCCTTGAAGAGTAAAAATGTAGACTTTCAATTAAGTCTGTATTATTTTTAAACAGTTAAGAGCTTTCGCATAAAATATCTGGAGGCATATGGAGGGTATGAAATCCTGCTTCCACTGGAGTGCATCTTGAGCAAGTGCCTCTAAAGGGATCTGCACTCCACATCTGGTGCGACACATCAGGCAACAGGCCCGTCCTTTCATCCCACCAGGTTGGTATCGTCCTGTTTTCTATGCATTCCACAATTTATCATATCCATGGATCAGGGCACCTGCAAAGTTGATATCACATACAGTTGTGTAGTTGTGTGGTCAGCATACCCTAGTGAATAAAAACTTTAAGGTTAGCCGAAGATATTGCAGTTCTGTCAGAGACAGGAAAGGACTTGGAAGCTGAATGGAATGGGCAGCGTCTTGTAGTCGAATTATAAGATGAACATCAACAAAAGTAAAACATGTGTATTTGAAAGTAGTCGAAATAAGCCAGGTGTTGTTGAGGAATTAGATTAAGCAACTGATTCAGGTTAGTAGACAAGTTTTCCAACTTGGTGTGCAAAATAATGGACGATGGTCGAAGTGAGGAGGATATAAAACACACACATACAACAGCAACAAAAGCGTTCCTTGAGAAGATAAATAGGTTAATATGTTTGCTGTGAATTACGGCATGTTGAACTCCCTCCCGCTGCAAGGGATGTGTCCAGCGTTCACTTGTCGGCTTCTCCTCAAACACGTCGTTCGAATACCAGAGCTGTCGCGGTCAGTCTGCGAGGAGCCTCAGCAGATGAAAGCTGCTGAGAGTCAATGGGGAATTTCACGGGACTCGTCTGTACGTAGGGAGAGGCAAGTCTGCATGGCCTGTAGTGGGTGCAGTCTGGTTTAGTCTGGGCCGGTGGTAGCAGCGACTTGTTATCAACACAAGGTATTGGATTCTGTTCCAGGCGAACAGATGGTGCCTGGCGCCACGGGTCCAAGGAAGTCTGTCCTGAGAGTGAATCTAATTGCACACAGTTAAAGTCACGTGTGACCTGACACATGTGTACACACTCTATCGAAGACGACCAGAGGCCAAGTATCGACTGTTGTGATCGTTCAAGACACTTAACTGCAGTAACCATTCTTGTAGATGAATTAAAGGAGAAGCTTATTACATCTTCGTTTGGTGTACTCATCTCAATTTTGGAAGCTATTGCCGTCTTTATTTTGTTTGGAAGTGTAAACCTACCAACTTTGCGAAAAATGAACACACAATACGATTTATGAACGCTAAATTTGGGGGTGTGGAAGCAAAGTCACCGTGGACGAGTCAGTTAAATGTTGTGGTCGCGTTCGTTGTTCAAACCTACCGAGAATCTACACTCCTGGAAATGGAAAAAAGAACACATTGACACCGGTGTGTCAGACCCACCATACTTGCTCCGGACACTGCGAGAGGGCTGTACAAGCAATGATCACACGCACGGCACAGCGGACACACCAGGAACCGCGGTGTTGGCCGTCGAATGGCGCTAGCTGCGCAGCACTTGTGCACCGCCGCCGTCAGTGTCAGCCAGTTTGCCGTGGCATACGGAGCTCCATCGCAGTCTTTAACACTGGTAGCATGCCGCGACAGCGTGGACGTGAACCGTATGTGCAGTTGACGGACTTTGAGCGAGGGCGTATAGTGGGCATGCGGGAGGCCGGGTGGACGTACCGCCGAATTGCTCAACACGTGGGGCGTGAGGTCTCCACAGTACATCGATGTTGTCGCCAGTGGTCGGCGGAAGGTGCACGTGCCCGTCGACCTGGGACCGGACCGCAGCGACGCACGGATGCACGCCAAGACCGTAGGATCCTACGCAGCGCCGTAGGGGACCGCACCGCCACTTCCCAGCAAATTAGGGACACTGTTGCTCCTGGGGTATCGGCGAGGACCATTCGCAACCGTCTCCATGAAGCTGGGCTACGGTCCCACACACCGTTAGGCCGTCTTCCGCTCACGCCCGCCTCCAGTGGTGTCGCGACAGGCGTGTCGTCTTCAGCGATGAGAGTCGCTTCTGCCTTGGTGCCAATGATGGTCGTATGCGTGTTTGGCGCCGTGCAGGTGAGCGCCACAATCAGGACTGCATACGACCGAGGCACACAGGGCCAACACCCGGCATCATGGTGTGGGGAGCGATCTCCTACACTGGCCGTACACCACTGGTGATCGTCGAGGGGACACTGAACAGTGCACGGTACATCCAAACCGTCATCGAACCCATCGTTCTACCATTCCTAGACCGGCAAGGAAACTTGCTGTTCCAACAGGACAATGCACGTCCGCATGTATCCCGTGCCACCCAACGTGCTCTAGAAGGTGTAAGTCAACTACCCTGGCCAGCAAGATCTCTGGATCTGTCCCCCATTGAGCATGTTTGGGACTGGATGAAGCGTCGTCTCACGCGGTCTGCACGTCCAGCACGAACGCTGGTCCAACTGAGGCGCCAGGTGGAAATGGCATGGCAAGCCGTTCCACAGGACTACATCCAGCATCTCTACGATCGTCTCCATGGGAGAATAGCAGCCTGCATTGCTGCGAAAGGTGGATATACACTGTACTAGTGCCGACATTGTGCATGCTCTGTTGCCTGTGTCTATGTGCCTGTGGTTCTGTCAGTGTGATCATGTGATGTATCTGACCCCAGGAATGTGTCAATAAAGTTTCCCCTTCCTGGGACAATGAATTCACGGTGTTCTTATTTCAATTTCCAGGAGTGTATTTTTTATTTATTTGTTTTGTGAAACCAATTACATATATAATTGGATAACTGCATCAGTGTGTCTGAAGCTGCATCAGTAGTTTATTAGTATGGATTACTAAATCTAACCCTTAGACACATTTTTGAGATTTTCAATCTCACCAGAGTGAAAGACTTATTTGCTGTGAGACATCAAGAAGATCGTTAGTCATATCATAATCCTGAAGTTAACTTCTCATTTCCTTTCTGTGTACATGATGCGTACAACTGACAATATCTGCAAATGGTTCATTGTATCAGTATTGTGCAAAGTTTTGTTAGCGTTACTTCACTTTCAACACATTTTAAAATTCGCACAATAACTTCATTGCAGTGGATACTGGACTGAAGAATTCTATATATGTTTATTCTCGGGTAAAATGGGACAAAGATACTAAACTAATTGGAAAAATAATATATTGTATGTTATGCCCTTGTGTGTCAGGGCAGACCACTGTGCTTAAATACATTGTATTAGTCATACTCTAAGTTTTTAGGATTGTGATGAGCTATGTTCACAAAACTTTTCATTTTATTGATATAAAGAACCATTTGCAAAATATTATCAGCTCTGTACTCTCACTTGAAACTGGTACTTGAGAAGAAAGCTGTTTCGTCACAAAAATGCTGTAGACATCAGGTACGGAGAGACGAAAGTTAACTTTAGCATTATGATGTTACTATTGACCTCCCTGGCATTTCACAGCAAGTAATTCACACTGGGTCCTGTCTTTCTCCCTGCTGAGACTGAAAATCTCAAATATGTATTTGAAGACAAGATTCAATAATTCTTAATAATAAATTACTAGGACAACTTCAAACACACCAGTGCAGTTATTCAGTCATATGTATAATTGGTTGACAATATGGAAGCACTGGCATTAGAATTTCAGCCTTTAATTTTAACAACTGACATGCTTCAAGCTTAACGTCCACTTTGTACCATGCTACTATCTCACTGCAGTTTTTACGTTAAAAAAAGAAGAAAAAAATAGATAAAAAGAATATAGTTCGGTAGGTTCGATCACAGAACGTCTACCGACAACAGCATTTCACCAAATGAGCCATGGTGACTTTGGTTGCACATTGCCATTCACATTGCCATTCACAAATCGTATTGTGAGCTCATGTTTCGGGAAGTTGGTAGATTCACACTTGCAGACAAAATCAAGATGTCAAAAGCTTCCAAAATTGCAATCAATGTACAACCGAAGATAGAATGAGCTGCTCCTTTATTTCGTCTGCAAAAATGGCCACCGCAGTTTAGTATCTTAAACAATCACAAAAGTCGATACATGGCTTCTGTTGTTTTCGATACAGCATGTACACGTCATAATGATATCATATCTGAATTTACTATGGGCAATCAGACTTTCCCTCGCGCTGAAGAACACAAGCGGACCTTATCTATGGTGTGCGCTCTAGAATGGCGATGCACATAGTTGTGATTCGTGGAAACACCAATGTGCGATGCCTTCGTCTGACTGTGCTTCAGCCGGCCGGTGTGGTCTTGCGGTTCTAGGCACTTCAGTCCAGAACCGCGCGACCGCTCCGGTCGCAGATCCGAATCCTGCCTCGGCCATGGATGGGTGTGATGTCCTTAGGTTAGGTTTAAGTAGTTCTAAGTTCTAGGGGACTGATGACCTCAGATGTTAAGTCCCATAGTGGTCAGAGCCATTTGAACTGTGCTTCAGGTTAACCATTGCTAGTTGTTCCATTGCCAAAACAGCAGGGCTACTGCAAGAGCTACTATTGTTATCTGGAATATGTTTTGGTAGCAGAAGATTCTATGCATATTACACCCTGACGGTGTACCTTATTTTATTGTCGGTCTTCCTTTACTGATATACCTTTTTGACATATAAGTTGTTGACTTTGTTTTGAATTACAAGGATTATTTCTTTCACCCATTTGCCAAGTTGGTTCTGTATGGTTTAACTGTCTGTTTTCTATTATCTCATTGAAGATTTTATGAGTCGACTCCAGCTGGTTAATTTTTGAGCTATAGCCTACTTATTTTATTTTTCTTGTCATTCCTTCCAACTTTTACAGCTATAAGTGATACGAGTTTTACTGTAAAGCGACAGTTACTTTAAGGGTCAGGAATTTTACTGTGCTGGCGTCTTGTGTTAGATATTAAGTTAATTTTTATCCGAGGTGTTGAGTGCTGGTGATTTTCCTTTGTTTTAATTTTGTTCATACATTCTAATTTCCTGGATTACGTTATTAATGAATGTGTTCAAAATTTGTTAAGTATTAGTGCCCACACAATCCCCATCCACTTACTACTAACACCATTTCCTGCACCACTGCCGGTAGGAAAGCGTGGTTGTCTGATGTGGGTGCATGTTGTTAGCAAGTAAAGGAAGTGTGATATTACTGTGTCCTTGCTCTCGTTCACCGTTGCTGTTCCAGGGATGGTGATTAGAGACGTACCAGTAATGCGTTGGCTGCGAAAGGACGAGTTAGCCTATGAGGGCTGGCAGGAGTGGCCGTGGGGTTCTAGGCGCTACAGTCTGGAACCGAGCGACCGCTACGGTCGCTGGTTCGAATCCTGCCTTAGGTTAGTTAGGTTTAATTAGTTCTAAGTTCTAGGCGACTGATGACCTCAGAAGTTAAGTCGCATAGTGCTCAGAGCCATTTGAACCATTTAGCCTATGAGGTTCCCATTCATGGACAAGCCACTGCAGATATGATGCCCGAGTTGATCCAGCAACTTCAGTTGTTTGTGGGGGAAGTAGTGCAGTTAGCATCAGGGGAGCATCAGGACTTACGCAGCGCAAGTGCTACAATATAGTGGGTATTTACTGAAACTTGGAAGGTGAGCTGCCCTCCTGATCACAGGTGAAGAGATCTGAGGCCAGGGTAGGATATTTTTAAATCGTTTATATGTCTTAATGTTCCTAACTAAGGATAGGATGAACAGTGAGGTGCTGGAGGGGCTTCAGTCAAAGACTACACAAGTAGACATTAAATGACATGTTATCAGCAACTTAGGTGAAAGATACTAGAGCTACTTTAAACATGGTGCTGGAAGATGAGGTTGTCAAGATCAGGAGTCAGGGGTTCCTGATGTAGAGGTGGTACAATGCAGTAAAGTCTTCTCCAAGTTACCACACCATCTTTCAGAGATGTTAAAGGAGTGAATGTTCCCAGTGGATTTTATCCCAATGGCAGCACAGTTTTTCGTGCTTTTTTAGTATCGCTTGCTGAGCAAAAGGAAGTGTTTGGATTGGGTGACGTTGAAATCTTATAGATGTTGTATTTACACACTATAGCAAGTTTGCTTCAGCATGTGAGAACAGGGCAGTAAATTCACAAGAAGGTGCTTTCACCAATAGTTCTGCAAAGAAGTGATCTTGGATAGGGCTACGACACGATTGGCAAACACTCACTGAGGATCGGAACAATTGTAAGCGAACATTTGAATTAGGTAAATACTGCCAGGGTGTTGTGTCTACCGTGCACCCAGCTAGAGGTAGTACTAAACATTGTGGAGTGGCTCAGTCCACTGGACCTTTCACAATGGTTGTCTAACCACCCACAATATCCCAAGACTCAGAAGAGTTGGGGTAAAAGATCTAGGGCTTCAGGTAATTATGTTAATCAAGATCGAGAGGAATGAAGCAAAATAGCTGATGTGCACAGAGAAAACGGATGGCAGAGCTCTCAAGAGGTGAGGGAGCTCAGTTATTTTGTCTGTGATGCTCAAGGACACTTTAGGCGTGATTGCCCACAGAGGAAATTGGATAGCAATGGTCCAGGTGACAGTGTGAAAAAGGTGTGACTTGGGTGGATAGCTCGCTCGCTGCCCTAGGTGGAGGCAAGGCTATGACAAGTCAACAGCTAAACCTGACCCGTTTGTATGTTGCAAAATTAATAATGTGCACCCACGTACATACTGGTATTTCAGTGATGGTTTTACTTGACTCACGGTTCAAGTCATATTCAGTATGTGTGTATATATCCACAGTTGAATCAGGAAATGTAATTCATAGCGAATTTCAGTTCACTGCATACCTTAGGCTGGGTAAGAAATTACAAAAATTGTTGGGAAGTACGTAAAGTTGAGGTAAATACGACAACAATACGGATGAAGGCGGGTACTTACATGCTTGCCTGGGTGTATGGACATCATTCCATTCCTCCACCGGTCCAATTGTTAACTGATAGGGCCTACTATCCGAGCTCTATGGGTTTAAGTTCTGCAGAATGTTCCAGAAGGAATTATGATTTCTAAGCTATAAAAATTAAAGACACGGTGTCTAAAGATCTGGAAGTCATGATGACCACCACCTAGGACACCAAAACAGTGATCATATAACTGCATGCAATATGCACCACCGATATGGGGAATCAATGATCTTGGTCTCTTCAAAAACAGTACACCAAGAGATGTGCTAGCTCGTCACTGTGGATCATAAGTGAAGAGGGCGTCACCTTCCGAGAGCATATGTCTCACAAAGTGATTCCACTGAGAAAGTTAGGGGCTAATACAAAGATTCTTACTGAGAGACAATTAGCAGCAGGAGTTCTATCATTCGTTGTCTTGATAAAAAAAAAAAAACATTCTTCCTCCATCGATACGATTGACAACTGATGGGCCATACTAATCGTGATCTATTACTGGATGCAGTGACATCTTAATAGGTAGACTAAATTCACATTTACATCTATGTGCTTTCTTCGCAAGCCATTGTACGGTGTGTGGCAGAGGGTACCCTGTATCACTGCGAGTCATTTCCTTTCCTATTCCACTCACAAATAGAAAGAGGGAAAAAGACTGTCTCCATACTTCCATATGAGGGCTAATTTCTTGTATCTTATCTTCATGATCCTTACATGAAATGTATGGCAGCAGTAGGAACCTTCTGCTGCCAGCTTCAAATATCGGTTCTCTAAATTTTATCAATAGCGTTACTTGAAAAGAACATTGTCTTCCATCAAGGGATTCTCATTTGAGCTACATGGCGAGTGTAATGGGATTGAATGAAAAATTATTCACCATAAAGAGCGATTTTCATGTACAGTATAATTAATTAATCAATCAATTTGATATCTATAACATGCCATCATATGGGTGGGTGCATACATGAGGTGGTCCGCATGGTTGCAGTTCCCAGCATGTCTGCCTTGTGGTCAGTGTGAAGACACAGTTGGAAGGTTTTTTTCACTTGATATTGGTTGTGGTGGTGGAGGAGGATGCTTGTGTAACCACATACCAGTGCATACAAGTCCTCAGATATATGATGAGTGTTATTCCCACAAATTTCAATATTAAATACAGTCAATCAATTTGATGAGATATTTCCTGCCAAAAATGCAAGCAAGCAATCAAGAGTGGACCAGGATTTCTGGGGAACCAATGTGTTGTGGGATTGATGCAGTAATGATTTTGACATAACTGCACCAGTATCCACCAGTAAGATGTGGAGTGATGTCATAAATGTGGAGGTACCACAACTGAGCTGTTTCCCACCTATTTTTTATTTTTATGAAAAGTGGCACAGGATTTCCAGGTGGGGCAGTGGAGGGTTGTGGGTTATTATGCCAATTGACATTTCCAGATGGTGGAAGGGGGAGTGGTGAAGGAGAGGGAGGGAAGGGGGTGGTGTGATGTTCCCTGGTGGCACCACTGTGTACTAGCTCAGTCAGTCGCTGCGTATCAAGGTGAGCACACACACCAAAATTTTCCAACAAGAAAACACCTCAAATCTGCAGCAGTGTAATTACGTAATCCAAATACGTATTTGTTGGACGTGCACTTTTCTCTCTAAATAAAGAGATCCAACCCATGAAAATAGAAACTTATAAACAAATGTTACATCCTTTGCTATGTAACTGACATTCGTCTCAATTCCATATCATGAGATCCTTCCTCTCAAGCACAGACTGAGTCTTTTTCCCACCAATTTCAAGATAGGTGAGGAGGAGCTGGGCAAGCCACACAACCAATATAGCCCAGAACTCTGTTTGCCCTACTACATGTGGTCATCAAATTACTCAGATTCAGTTGTCACTGTGTCTCACAATGAAGTACTAAATACAGTCCACTTTTACCAACTATGTACTTTTATTTTCAACCACCTTTCCTTTGCAACGACTGTATTCATTCATCTGGACAGTGGAAAGAGAGGGGCGCAATTAGTTTGCGTTTTGTGGCTGCCTGTGTTTTGGTCCTCCATGTGCGAATGATGATGATGATGATGAGCGTGTGGCGTCATTGGCCGGGAGGCCCCTCGCGGGGCAGGTCCGGCCGCCTTGGCGCAGGTCTTATTACATTCGGCGCCACATTGGGCGACCCGCACGCCGGATGGGGATGAAATGATGATGAACACAACACAACACCCAGTCCCTGAGCGGAGAAAATCTCCGACCCAGCCGGGAATCGAATCCGGGCCCGGAGGACGGCAATCCGTCACGCTGACCACTCAGCTACTGGGGCGGACCATGTGCGAATAAAACTATTCGAAACTGTTCCAGCACAAACATTGTTTGCTTTGATTTGTACATACTACGAATTACTAGTAACTGGTTACCGTTGCTTCGTATATGAATCCCTGAGATTAGCGTGAGTTAAGAGTTTCTCCCACACATCATCATTGAGGTATATCCGCAGTAGAGCCCTCCATGATATAAATTTCGCGAGAATCGTGTTGTGAAGAGATCAGGCTTGGTTCAAATGGCTCTGAGCACTATGGGACTCAACTGCTGAGGTCATTAGTCCCCTAGAACTTAGAACCAGTTAAACCTAACTAACCTAAGGACATCACAAACATCCATGCCCGAGGCAGGATTCGAACCTGCGACCGTAGCGGTCTTGCGGTTCCAGACTGCAGCGCCTTTAACCGCACAAAGAGATCAGTTTACGTCGTAACTCAGCCTCGCAGATCCGACAACACGGTGACAGGAGCAGCGCCGTTCGTCGCCAACTTCGCCAGCATCTGCAGCCCCGTCAGCGCACCACAGCCACAGGTACTGTTTTTATATTCTGTAAGCAGTCTGCCTCTATTTCCTTAATCTGTTATCCTGTGCACTAACAATTTTATTAACCATGGATCCTGCCGAAAAACGAAGCTTCAGAAAAGAGCAATGATCAAGTCAGGAGTGACTAGGCTCTCCACATTTATTAATAGCTTTCAAAAAGGATCAAATATCAACGACATTACAGTTAGGTAGTCACTGCCAAATGCAAGAAAAGATGAATTCAAGGACATCAAAATTCAGTTAGAGATTAACAATTTGAAAGGATCTCATGATACAGATACGCAGTAATTTGAAGACCTCTGCTTGGATGCTGAATCAAAGATAACAACATTATTCCACTCAGATGTTGTGTTACCTTTCCATTATGCAAGCTTATGTAGTGCACGTAAAATAAATCTCCACAGCAATTTCATTGCCAAAATTCAATGGTGGCGTTGCAACATTCATGTATTTTTAGGACTAGTTATCAGCAATGGGGCTTAACTGATGTCCAACCGTATTACACTACGATGTTTTCAATTGGTGAGAGATCTGGAGAACGTGCTGGCCAGGGCAGCAGTCGAATATGTTCTGAATCCAGAAAGGCCCTTACAGGACCTGCAACATGCGGTCGTGCATTATCCTGCTGAAATGTAGGGTTTCGCAGGGATCGAGTGAAGGGTAGAGCCACGGGTCGTAACACATCTGAAATGTAACGTCCACTGTTCAAAGTGCCGTCAATGCGAACAAGAGGTGTCCGAGGCCTGTAACTAATGTCACCCCATACCATCACGCCGGGTGATACGGCAGTATGGAGATAGCGAATACACGCTTCCAATGTGCGCGTTCACCGCGATGTCGCCAAACACGGATGCGACCATCACGATGCTGTAAATAGAACATGGATTCATCCGAAAAATGACGTTTTGCCATTCGTGCACGCAGGTTCGTCGTTGAGTACACCATCGCTGACGCTCCTATGAAGCAGCGTCGAGGATAACCGCAGCCATGGTCTCCGAGCTGATAGTCCATGTTGCTGCAAACGTCGTCGAACTGTTCGTGCAGATGGTTGTTGTCTTGCAAACGTCCCCATCTGTTGACTCAGGGATCGAGACGTGGCTGCACGATCCGTTACAGTCATGCGGATAAGATGTGTGTCATTTCGACTGCTAGTGATACGAGGCCGTTGGGATCCAGCATGGCGTTCCGTATTACCCTTCTGAACCCACCGATTCCATATTGTGCTAACAGTCATTGGATCTCGACCAACACGAGCAGAAATGTCGTGATACGATAAACCGCAATCGCGATAGGCTACAATCCGACCTTTATCAACGTCGGAAACGTGATGGTACGCATTTCTCCTCCTTACACGAGGCATCACAACAACGTTTCACCAGGCAACGCCGGTCAACTGCTGTTTGTGTATGAGAAAACGGTTGGAAATGTTCCTCACGTCAGCACGTTGTATGTGTCGCCACCGGTGCCATACCGGTGCCATCCTTGTCTGAATACTCTGAAAAGCTAATCGTTTGCATATCACAGCATCTTCTTCCTGTCGGTTAAATTTTGCGTCTGTAGCAAGTCATCTTCGTGGTAGCGCAATTTTAATGGCCAGCAGCGTATTATCGGTTGTCATGTGTGCCTCGTGAACCTCGTAAACTAACGGAAAAGTTAACGGTTACAGAAAGTAACTCTAAGTCTGCGTGGTCTCTGATTGTTGAAGGGTACAACAATCTCAAGTTGATTTGCCTGCAAAAGAATTTCTGAATCTGCCCAGTGTGAAAACTGAATCTACTAAGGACTTACGGCTGTTGTTGTGGTCTTCATTCCTCAGACTGATTTGATACAGCTCTCCATGCTACTGTATCCTGTGCAAGCTCCTTCATCTCCCAGTACGTACTGAATCTGCTTAGTGTATTCTTCTCTTGGTCTCCCTCTACGATTTTTACCCTCCACGCTGCCCTCCAATAGTAAACTGGTGATCCCTTGATGTCTCAGAACATGTCCTACCAACCGATCCCGTCTTCTAGTCAGGTTGTGCCACGAACTCCTCTTCTCCCCAATTCTATTCAATACCTCCTCATTAGTTGCGTGATCTACCCATCAAATTTTCAGCATTCTTCTGTAGCACCACATTTCGATAGCTTCTACAGTAGAGTCTCGATAGTTCGAGTTTCCAATCATCCGAGCCTCTTTTTTTTTAAAAAAAGTTACAACGATCTACTTTCTTTTTTTTTACTGACATGATAAATAATGAAAACATCATTGCAAAAGACAGACAAGGAGAGTACAGCTCAGTGACAAAGCAGACAACAATGCAATCAACACCGACGATTAGCTCGCTGCCCTGTTGCACGAACATCTGTTGTCAATATGGCTCGAAATACCCCGACTGCTGCCGGCTGCTACCGATCAAAACTGGGGAGTTCATACGCTGCTGTAGTTCCCAGTACCTGTACTGTACAGTGTTGTGTGTCGTTTTGTTTGTTGACTGTGTGTTCCGTTGTACGCCCTACAAAGATGAGTGCTGTAACAAGAAAGAGGAAATTTGTGCCTTTGCATCTAAAATTAGAAGCACTAAGACGACTTCACAAAGGAGAGACAACAAAAAAACTTGCTCTCTAATATGATGTCGGTGAAGTTACTGTTGGTGACTGGCGAAGAAACCGACTTAAATTGGAACAGTTTTCTTCACAGAAATGCTCACACGAATCTCTCAGTCGAAGAAGTATAAAGAAGTCAGACTTCGGAAAAACAAGTGAGGCATTGTTCATTGCTCTGATTTCTGGCCCAATCTTGCAAGAAAAAGCTTTGTTTCTCAGAAACCAGCTGCAGGAAGGAGATGACAATTTCGCCGCTAGTGTGGGCTGGCTCGACTAGTGGAAGAAGAGGTATGGAGTGCGTCAACTAGACGTATGTGGAGAAAAACTCTCTGGTGACGCTCAGGCCGTTTCAAAATTTATCGTCACCTCGAACTATCGAACTATCGAGGCTCTGCTGTATTCTCTTCTTGCCCGAACTATTTATCGTCCATGTTTCACTTCCATACTTGGCTACACTCCATACAAATACTCTCAGAAACGACTTCCTGACACCTAAATCTGTACTCGGTGTTAACAAATTTCTCTTCTTCAGAAACACTTTCCTTGCCATTGCCAGTCTACATTTTATATCCTCTCTACTTCGACCATCATCAGTTATTTTGCTCCTCAAATATCAAAACTCCTTTACTACTTTAAGTGTCTCATTCCCTAATGTAATTCCCTCAGCATCACCCCAGTTAACTCGACTACATTCCATTATCCTCGTTTTGCTTTTGTTGATGTTCATCTTACAACCTCCTTTCAAGACACTGCCCATTCCGTTCATCTGCTCTTCCAAGTCCTTTGCTGTCTCTGACAGAATTACAATGTTATCGGCGAACCTTAAAGTTTTTATTTCTTCTCCGTGGATTTTAATACCTACTCTCAATTTTTCTTTTGTTTCCTTTATTGCTTGCTCAATATACCAATTACAGAGAAACCTAAACGCTATTGAGGTCGTGCAGATAAACATTCCATTGCATGAAGTATTACTGTTGCACTTTTTGATTGATCACATTAATTTGAATCTGAGGAAACAATTTAAATCTGAAGCAGGTAACACCAAAACTTCCTCAGCAGAAAGATCTGGTGACATTGCTAGAAACCAGCTGTCAGACATTAGGATGCACACAGAAAGAAAGCAAGCCACCTGCGCAATGAGGAAAAGCGCGAGGCGGCTTGAGCCGGAGCGCAAAATACACCTTTGTTTTCTATCAGGCAGCACACATTGGCAGCGGGCAGTATGCCTATAGGCGGGGAACCGTGCCTGCCGGCGAACCGGAATAAAAAGAGACATTCTTTGCCCACTTTCGGCGCGCCGGCTGGCGATGCGCTGCGCTGACAGAATCGGATCGCCCACCCTGCAACTTTACAGAAACCAATCGGTAACAGAGCCCGCCCGGTTATCCGTGCAGTCTAATGCACGGCTTTCCGGATCGGGAAGAAGCGCCTGGTCCCCAGCACGAATCCGCCAGGCGGACTTCTGTCGAGGTCCGGTGAGCCGGCCTGTCTGTGGATGGTTTTTAGGCGGTTTTCCGTTTGCCTCGGTGAATGTGGGCTGGGTCCCCTTACTCTGCCTCAGCTACACTATGTCGGCGATTGCTGCGCAAACAAGTTCTCCACGTACGTGTACACCACCATTATTCTACCACGCAAACATGCGGGTTACACTCGTCTGGTGTGAGGCGTCCACCAGGGACCGAACCGCACAATAACCCTGAAAGAGTGGTTCGGTGTGGGGCGGCGGAGGGGTGAAGTAGAGGGTAGTCGTCGTGGGGTTGTGGACCACCGCGGCCGCGGTGGGGACGGAGCCTCTCCGTCGTTTCTAGGCCCCCCGGTTAACATACAACACAATCGGTAACAGAAATTAATTTTCAAGTTACTTATAGCTTCATATGTCATCTTCATGCCCAAAATTTCGATAAGGGTCATACTGTGATATTCTCGTTGAAGTAAGACGGTGCACGAAAATCGTAAAAAATTTCAATGAAAAATATGGGTCGCCATGTTTTTTGTTTGGTATATGTTACACCATATCTAGCTGCAAATGAAATTTAGTTAAGATATTGATTTTTTCTTTCTACTTGGGATGAGGTCTCTATCTGTCTCCAGTCTCGAGAAAATGGAACTGATGTAGCACATACATTTCCGAACACACGCGCTCTCGAATGAAATATTCATAAGATACTAATACCTCCTAAACCGTTTGAGATATCAATACAAAATTTTGGAAAGTGATACCACGTAAACGGGAGAGTATTTTGTCATATGGTTAACACATGTAACTCTTTTATCTACGGCGATATAGCAGAAGCTACGATTTTTATATTATTCAGTACTGTAATTTTTCTAAGTCTTCGATACCTATTGAAAAGATATCTTGATAATATGAATATAAACGCGAAATTTCTTATCTTATACTACAGCAAACTGACACAATGAGTTTTTCTGCAGGGCATTGACCACCCTGGTCGCCTATTGTTTGTTTAATAAGACATTGTGTTTTAAGACTCTGCCGCAATAGCCACAACAAAGTAAGTTTATGCAACTTATACTGTGTTTTGGCAAAAAAGCTAAATGAAACCTGTCAACGGGATAACTGTAACCCTTCGTCATATATGATGAAGCTTCTTCATATGAGAAATGGTTAACAAACAGGCAAAAATAAATCTCCAATTCTGTCGCAGTTTTCGCGGAATCCTGTAATCCGCCGTATTTTTAATAGTGAACAAATGAAATGGAAACTGACTAAAGGATTTTCTCCCTGTTGTTCATCTGAGAAATATAAAAATAATTAGCAGCAAATAGTGTAACATATTTCTGTCCCATCCCCATTGAGAGTGAAGTGGTGAACTTCTCCACCATAATTATATTTTAATGTGTTGGAGAGATTTTGTAAATTTATGATCTATTTTATCCTTAATGAGTACTCTCAAGCCGTTCATAAAGTAATGGCTATGGTGTTTTTGTAACACTTTTATCCACAGATACAGGGGCAACAAATTAGTTATTTCTAATACAGCAAACTGCATTTTAGGTGTAGAGTAGAACTCACCAAATAAAACTCTTTCATAATCCTGAAGCTGTGAATACATTGACGACTTGCAGAACCTTGCAAAATATTCGTCAAAGTCGATATACTTATGAATTAAAAAATATTTATAGTAAGAAGATTCACTTCTGCGCTCTGTACAAGAATAGGGACGCTTAGATTATACGGTACTTTTTCATATATCAAACATAACTGAGATGTAGAAAGAAAACCCTTCGGTAAGTTTCAGTCCCAGCAGCTCATTATCAATGATATATTGCGTTACAAGTCTTCTCAGCAGTTGCAACAGAATTGCCGATTTATTTTCATCTGAATTATTATTTCAGAAAGAGACAAGGTTAACAAGTCAGTGCATAATGAATCGTCCTTTATTGCGATTTCAGAATAATGTTGTAGCCCAGTGTATTTTTAGTAACGAACAGGTGGCACCGAAACTTAGCAAATAATTTTATTTCTTCACCTTAAACCTCATAAAACAGTAGTTTATTAAATGATGAAATGAGAACAAATCAGGTCAATAGCGTTTGAAGAAGTAATCGTCGATATGAAAATAAACATGTAATTTCTTCACTCATGTTGTTGCAGAAACCCATAGCAAATATTGTTCCATAACCCTTAAAAATTACATTGTTTCATTACTTGCCAGCGAAAGGCAAAGGCCCTGACTTCGGCTCTCGGTCCGGCACACGGGTTTAATCTGCCAGGAAGTTTCATATCAGCGTACAATCCGCTGCAGAGTGAAAATCTCATTCTGAAATCCTTTGGTAAGTTTCCATTCCAGTTGTTCACTATTAATCATACGGCTTTTTACAGGATTCCTCCAAAACTGAAACAGAATTGGCGATTTATTTTTGTCTGAATTGTTAACCACTTCTCATATGAAGGAGCTTCATCAGTTGAGAGGAACGGCTATATTTCTCTTGTTGACAGGTTTAATTTTGCTTTTTTGCCAAAACACAGTGTAAATTACACAAACTCACCTTGCAATAACTATTGCGACAGAATCTTAAAACGGAACATCTTATTAAACAAGCAATAGGCGACCGGGGTGGTCAGTACCTTATGGAAAACGTCAACGTGTCGGTTTGCTGAAATACAAGATGAGAAATATTCATACTGGCAAAATCCCTTCTCAGTAGCTCCGAAGACTGTTACAAAAATTACAGTACTGAATTGAAAAAAATAAAATAAAACCATAGCTTCTGTTATATCGCCGTAGATAAGAAAGTTCGATGTGTTAACCATATAAGAAAATACTCTCCCGTTTGCGTGGTATCGCTTTCCAAAATGTGGTATTTATGTCTCGAACGGTTTAGGAGATATGAGTATGTAATGTATATTTCATACCCGAGCGCATGTGGGCGGAAATATATGTGCTATATAAGTTCCATTTATCTCGAGACTGGAGACACCACCCTAGTCCAAAGAAAAATTCAATATCTTAGCTAAATTTCATTCGCAGGAGCAAATGGTGTAATATGCACCAAACACAAAACATAATTTTCATTGCAAACTGTTCCGAATTAAATGAGAATATCACAATAGTATGACAGCGAGATGATAGACACTCTAAAATCAAGTCTTTTGGATTAACCGATTCTGTAAAATCGTGTGAGAAAGGCTACGGAACTAACGGTGCAAGCTTTTCGTTCTAACCGTAATGACACAGCTGCAACTTGACTGCGGGCAACCGTTTGCACCCTTAATCCGTCGGCACACGGACCGTGCTGTCGAACGTTAACGTTGAGCGTACCGAGATCAACGTGCTGCTGAACGCTCAGGAACGATGCGACTTGTGCATACGGTACGTGGGCCCCAACGTGATCGCAGCGCAGTTGAGGGATGTTTCTAGTTCGTAAATCATGCCGTTTACTCAACGGGCGCGCGTAAAACTCCCACGTTAGCTCTATTAAAACGCACATTTCCTCCATCGTCCACGAAAAGGAAAGTACCATGTCCGATCAAGAAGGACACAGGCTTATAAAAGTTCCATTAGAAACAGTGCGGTACAAATTTGGAATACTTCTCCGCATAAGATGAACATTATTTCATCATTCCCACATTTTAGTAAAACCCCAACGTGAATCTTACTTGATCACTGTTCCTACCCAGTAGCAGAGTCTTTGCAAATGTGAATTACGAAGCGTAAGAGAAAAAGGAGCAAAATATCTTTATACAAGTAGCGCAAGCTGTCCTGTAGATTAAGCCAATCGAACAGTCAACCCTCAAAAAAAGGTGAACTTATATTTACGTAACATGAAATATTATAGTATATACTTATATTAAACTAATAATAAAGTATTAGAACCTAATAAAAACGCGAATGTTAGGAAAGAATTAGGAAGTGTTACGACGCGAACCACCGCTCCACCATACAGCTCAACACAAGAATGTGACGCTACTCGTTAGGCTACACCAACAACACAGCCCTCGCCTCTAACAATATTATGTTACCCCTTGCTAAAAACCTTAATCATAGATATGTTACTAACTGAAATTTAATTGTAACAAATTGTACCAAGAACAATGCGTTTTGGGTGGATCTTCAGTGTGTCGCTGCCTTCAAATAGCTTACTCTCAAGTTACAATAATTCTTTTGCCACGAGTATGATGTTTCTCATTACTTTTTTGGAACGAATCACACAGTTAACAACGCGTTTCCCAGTTATTCTCAATTTGTTGGTGCTCAGAAATAGCATATACACATATAGGCTTCAAATGAATGCCAATATGGCGCCTCACAACTCTGTACTGAAGGGAGCCGGCGTGCGTGTGACGTAGGTGGCGTTGTCCCATCTCATTGGTCAACGCTCAGACGCACGCTCGGAATATCTGACATGCTAGATGTTGCGCTGCACGTTCGGGAAGACTCCCGAACGTGCTATTCCACGCTATGACGTCAGAAACTCGGCACGCTCAACGCTCAACGTTCGGATTCTCGGTCCGTGTGCCGACAGCTTTAAGCCCGTCCCACACGGAGAAAGATTCGTTGCAATCTTACTTGCCAGCTCATGCGATGGCTCTCTGCTGGCGGGCTTTGCATGTTTCCCATGATACTCATAGGTCCGCTGCTATTTTTCTTGTGAGGTCTAGTCGGGTTCACTACATGCTACCTGCACTGACCAGTCAGGAGTCCTGTTTGGCGACTGACATCACAGCCAACAACTCTGAGACAACGTCAGTTACCCTAGAGACTAAACCCGAACGTCACGCTCCCTCCGGTCGACCTTCCATATTTCTCAAACGATCCTAAAGAAACCATTAGGTTAAAACATTTTATCTCACCCATCTTATAGCTTCATGATAAACCGCCTATCATTTCGTTAATAGTCATATGCAGATGATATTGCTACAGAATCATAAAGCAAGAACTGTTGAGAAGACATGTCAATATTTTTTGAAAATGCCCATTATCGGCATAAAGTTAAACTTCCTCACATGTGTTGTTCCAAACCCACAATAATTCTCATGCATGCTGCTTAAAATTCATAATTTCAACGAAAAAATCTGTAGACGCTTGAATATCGCAGTATATCTGGAAGTTTCACGTCTCATTCAAGAGCTGAAATACTCTCCTCTTTGGCTACTATCATTTTCCGAAATATTGTTTCGATAACTGAAAGCGTTTACGAGTTAGGAGGAGTTTTGTGAATATTTCATTCTGGCTTTTTCACTGGCGCGCGAGGTAGGGGCGAAGCATTTTATATACGATCCATTCTCTCGACATTGGTAATAGGTATCAATATTCTTCAAAGTTTAAATAAAAAATCAATATTGCAGTTACATTTCATACGGAGCAACATAAAACGTAACATGCACTAAACGCAAATTCACAGCAACCTAAATTTTTCAATTCAAACTTTCCAAAATTCTTGCAGTAATTTACTTACAGCTAAAAATCACAAAAAGTAAGACCATAAACGAAATGATAGGCAGTTCATCATGAAGCTGTTGAATGAAGCTATAAGAGATGCGAGAAACGATTTTTTTACCGAATAGTTTATTTACAATGGTTTGGGAAAGACTGCAGTTCGGCTGGCGCACGGGTCCTGCCTTTCAAGGAGCCGAGCCGTATGGCTAGCTTCCGCGCTGAATCATACAAGTGCGGTGCAGCATGCGAGGTAGCCGTCACCCCCCACCTGGGTACCGGCAGCCGTGCGCGCCATCTGGCTAGCTTGCTGAGAACCTGACTCCGCTGGAGATGGTCTTTCGGCTCGTATAGCTGCGCTGGACAGTGCTGTGAGTCAGCACACAGACTGCCCTTTTCCTTTCTGTTCTTACATTTGGAGATTATTCATTCTGACAAAACGCTGAACCATTCTAATCAGCCAGCCGCGAAGCACACTGATTATAAGGAGAGAACGGAAGCCGGTTGTCCGTATGCTGTAGAGATGGGTAGTTCGCGAACGAACGGGTGCAAAGGAACAGTTCACCAAGATGAACGACAGGACCGAGGAACGAATTCCAAGGAACTATCGGTTCATAGTTCACTTAGGTCGCGGATGTCTACTTACAGTTCCCGGGAACGAGGAACGATCGGTTCTTTGTTCACTAGTTCACTTCGGTCGCAGCGGTCACTTCGGCAGTTCTCGTTCCAGCCTCGGTCGCGTGCTCGTCTCAGTCTCGGTCTCCCTAGGCCGCACTCGTCGTTCTTCGCATGACCACCTGTCTCAGTTCCACTGCCGACTGCTCTTAGTTCAGTATCCAGTTGTTCGTTTCGTTCACTGCGCTCGCCCATTTTTTGTGTGTTCCAAACTGTTCTTGCACTTGGGTCTGGCTATTCAGCGTCCACGATCGGTAATCAAAAAGTATTTTATAGTTACGTAAATTACATAAAAATTACGTTGCATGTAATAGGTACGTCTTTTCAGGTAACAAAAGGGCATATCAGCTCACTTCACTATATCTATGAACAGCAGAAGACATACTTATAACAAGGCAAGTTTTTTGTTATTCATATGTTTTTTGGTTTCATCGACTTGATTTAGAAAATAACTTTCAATAATTTGCTTAATTTTTAGTGTAAGAAAATTTATATAAAACGATTTTCGTGTATCTTTCATATACAAAACATTACATTTAGGAAGGCTCTAATTATTTTTAAGTTTGGTTGTGTCCAATTTGCATTACCTGCTAGTTTGGTTTCCTTGAAAAAAAAAAGTGGGTTGTGGGTCATTTTGGCTCATTAGGAAAAGCGGTGCCTCTCCATTTGAAAAGACATAGATTGCCATAAAATCGTATTTACTTATTATCTCAAAAACATTTGTTCAGAAGAAGCTTTCAAACCAAAAACTTTATTACTGAGAACTTTATTATTATTATTATTATTGCTGCATCATTTTTAATAACGTAACATAAAAACATAATGTTTACTAAGCATGTGACACAAGTATGATGAGAAAATAACATTTTATGCTTCAATAAAGTCTACTTCGCCTACGAAGGGTGTAAACGATTATTGTTTACAACGTAGCATAGCTATGTACTGGAAGTCGAAACGAAGAATTCTATACAAGACACTTGTGGTCTATTAAGTTGGGAAACAGCCACCAACAGGTTTACAAGACTACATGTGCTATAGCCCATGCGCGTCGCGTGAGATTTTCATGTTCTCTTCTCCAGCTCTCTACACATCGTCTTCCATTGTTTCGCCATTGTTGCTTGCATTAGCTTGTTATTTCTTCACTGCCATGTTTGTCTGTTTGTTGTATCTGCTCGTAACAGACAACACATCGTCCGAAATTGGCGAGCAGTCTGTAGTGGGGGCCGGTTTTCCGTGCGCCACCGTATATTATTTCCCTGCGATCAGCTACACAACGCTACAGTTCACTAAACGAGAGGTTCTGCAGAATCACAGAAATTACTTCTAAAAGTGTGTAAGAATTCTGTAATGAATAAAAACTCTATGCTCCAGGGGGGAGGCAAATGCCCCCTCTTGGTGCCCTCCATCCTTCAGTCACCTACACTACTAGTTTTCAGTTTTTCATAAGAACCATATACCAAGCACAAACGAACGGTGAACGAGTAAAAATGAACGGTTCCCAAAAAAGAATGATCAGCAGTGAACTAGTTCCCAAGGATAAACGAGTTTGCCCATCTCTAGTATGCAGATTCGGCGCGCTGTACAGCTATACGCGCCCACTGGCGCACACGAAGAACGCGGATCAGCCTGTTAGCCAAGGTACAGCAGTGCCATTACGGGTAGAACGACAAGCTTGCACCGTTAGCTCTGTTGTCTTTCTCGCACGATTTTAGAGAAACTAATCATTAAAAATGGCTCTGAGCACTATGGGACTTAACTTCTGAGGTCATCAGTCCCCTAGAACTTAGAACTACTTAAACCTAACTAACCTAAGGACATCACACACATCCATGCCCGAGGCAGGATTCGAACCAGCGACCGTAGCGGTCGCGCGTTTCCAGACTGTAGCGCCTAGAACCGCTCGGCCACCCCGGCCGGCAAACTAATCATTAAAAAAATTGATTTTCACATTTGTTATAGCTTTATATGTCAGCTTCATGATGAAGTGCTAAAAATTTCGATAATGATCATACTTAACGTGATATTCGCATCTAAGTACGATACTGAGCGAAATCCAAAAAGTTTGCAATGAAAAATAGGAGTCCCCATGTTTTTGATTTTCGTACGTAGGCTGGGAACGAAATTTAACTAAGACATTGAATTTTGCTTTAGACTTGGCAGGAGATCTCTATCTGTCTCCGGAAAATGGACCACAAGGTCTCTATGATTTTTCGTTTGGTGCATATCACATCAGATGTTGCTAAAAATGAAATTTAGGTAGGATACTGAATTTTTCTTTAGACTCAGGAGGAAGTCTCTATTTGTCTTCAGTCTCGAGGAAATGGAACTTAGGTAGCACGTTCACTTCCAACAGCATGCCCGCGAGAATGAAACAATCATAACGTACATCGTATCTCCTAAACCGTTCGAGATATCGAAAGGAGCTTTTAGCAAATGATAGCACACAACGAGGACAGTATTTTGCCATTTGGTTAATATATGGAATTTCCTTATCTACGACGATATAGCCGAAACTACAGTTTTATTTTATTTTTTTCAGTCCAATTCTGTAACTTTTAAAAAGTAGTTGGCGCTAGTTAAATGAGAATTTGATAGTATGAAAATAAACGCGAAATTTTTTTCTCTTCTGTTAAGCAAACTGACACAATAAGGTTTTCTGTAAGGTACTGACTTATCTGGTTGCCTATTGCTTGTTTAGAAAGACACTTTGTTGCAAGATTCTGTTGCAATAACTATTGCATGGTAAGTTTCTGCAATTTATACTGTGTTTTAGCAAAAAAAGGAAAATTCAAAATGACAATAAGATTGCATTACTCAAAGCTCGTCCCTGCTAACATTTCTCTGAAGTAAAAAAGTTTAACAAATCACATAAAAATTAATCGCCAATTCTGCTGTAATTTCAAGGGAATCCTGTAGCCTAGTGTATCTTTAATAATAAACAGCTTGGACTGAAAGTTACCAAAGGATTTCCTTTCTACACGTCAGTTATGTACCATATATGAAAAGTGCAGCAAACAGAAGTTTACAGCTTACCGTTCCTATCCCCGTACACAGCGAGAGAGTGAATCTTCTTATCACAAATATATTTTAATTCATCAGTGATAGTAACTTTGACGAATAGTTGACAAGGTGCTGTTCATCGTCAGTGTGTTCACAGCTTTGGAGTTACGAAAGAGTTTATTGGGTCAGTCCTTCCCTGATTCTCTGCAGCAAAAATGCGGCATTGTTCTCCTAGAAATAACAAATTCGGTACATGTGTATCTGTGGATAACAAGGTTACAAAAACGTGATAGTCATTACTTTATGAACCTCTTTATAGACCAATCATTAATTTTAAAGCAGATTATATACAGGGTGTTACTAAAAGGTACGGCCAACCTTTCAGGAAACATTCCTCACACACAAATAAAGAAAAGATGTTATGTGGACATGTGCCCGGAAACGCTTAATTTCCATGTTAGAGCTCATTTTAGTTTCGTCAGTATGTACTGTACTTCCTCGATTCACCGCCATGATTTCATACGGGATACTCTACCTGTGCTGCTAGAACATGTGCCTTTACAAGTACGACACAACATGTGGTTCATGCACGATGGAGCTCCTGCACATTTCAGTCGGAAGTGTTCGTATGTTTCTCAACACAGATTCGGTGACCGATGAATTGGTAGAGGCGGACCAATTCCATGGCCTCCACGCTCTCCTGACCTCAACCCTCTTGACTTTCATTTATGGGGGTATTTGAAAGTTCTTGTCTACGCAACCCCGGTACCAAATGTAGAGACTCTTCGTGCTCGTATTGTGGACGGCTGTGATACAATACGCCATTCTCCAGGGCTGCATCAGCGCATCAGGGATTCCATGCGACGGAGGGTGGATGCATGTATCCTCGCTAACGGAGGACATTTTGAACATTTCCTGTAACAAAGTGTTTGAAGTCACGCTGGTACGTTCTGTTGCTGTGTGTTTCCATTCCATGATTAATGTGATTTGAAGAGAAGTAATAAAATGAGCTCTAACATGGAAAGTAAGCGTTTCCGGACACATGTCCACATAACATATTTTCTTTCTTTGTGTGTGAGGAATGTTTCCTGAAAGTTTGGCCGCACCTTTTTGTAACACCCTGTATATATATAACGTATTTTTAACACATCAAAAAACAGTTAAGGTGAAGATGGTCAACATTTCACTCTGAATGAGGACAGGAACAAAGAAAGGTACACTATTTGCTGCGAATTATTTTCATGTTTCTCAGGTCAGGAACAATACTGGATTGGAAAAATAAAATAAAAACCATAGCTTCTGCTATATCTCAGTAGATAAAAAAGTTCCGTATATTAACAATGTAACAAAATGCCCTTCTCTTTGCGTGATGTTGTTGTTGTGGTCTTCAGTCCAAAGACTTATTTGATGCGTCTCTCCATGCCACTTTATCCTGTGCAAGCCTCTCCAACTCTAAGTAGCTATTAGAACCTACATCCTTCTGAATCTGCTTAGTTTATTCATCCCTTGGTTTCCCTCTGCGATTTTTACCCTCCACGCTTCCCGCCAGTGCTAAATGGGTGATCCCTTGATGTCTCTGAACATGTCCTACCAACCGATCCCTTCTTCTGGTCAGGTTGTGCCACAGATTCCTCTTCTCCCCAGTTCTACTCAGTACCTCCTCATTAGCTACGGGATCTACCCATCTAACCTTCAGCATTTTTCTGTAGCACCACATTTCAAAAACTTCTATTCTCTTCCTGTCTAAACAGTTTATCGACCACGCTTCACATCCATACGCAGCTACATTCCATACAAATACTTTCAGAAAAGCCTTCCTGTTACTTAAATCTATGCTCGATGTTAACAAATTTCTCTTCTTCAGAAACGCTTTCCTTACCATCGTCAGTCTACATTTTATATCCTCTCTACTTCGACCGTCCTCAATTATTCATTTTGCTGCCATAATAGCGAAACTCGTCTACTACTTTAAGTGTCTCATTTCCTAATTTGATTCCCTCGGCATCATCTGATTTAATTAGACTACATTCCATTATCTTCGTTTTGCTTTTGTTGATGTTTATCTTATATCTTCCTTTCAAGACACTGACCATTCCGTTCATCTGATCTTCCAAGTCATTTGCTGTCTCTGACAGAATTACAATGTCATCGTCAAAACCTCAAGGTTTTTATTTATTCTCCCTGAATTTTAACTCCTACTCCAAATTTTTCTTTGGTTTCCTTTACTGCTTGTTCAATGTACAGATTGAATAACATCGGGGATAGGCTACAACCCTGTCTCACTCCCTTCTCAACCATTGCTTGCCTTTCATGCCCCTCGACTCTTTTCAATGTACAGATTGAGTAACATCGGGATAGGCTACAACCCTGTCTCACTCCCTTCTCAACCATTTCTTGCCTTTCATGCCCCTCGACTCTTAAAACTGCCTTCTAGTTTCTGTACAAATTGTGAACATCCTTTCGCTCCCTGTATTTTACCCCTACCACCTTCAGAATTTGAAAGAGGGTATTCCAGTCAACATTGTCAAAAGCTTTCTCTAACTCTACAAATGCTATAAAAGAAGGCTTGCCTTTCCTTAACCTAACTTCTAAGATACGTCGTAGAGTCAGTATTCCCTCACGTGTTCCTACGTTTCTATGGAATCGAAACTAGTCTTCCCCGTGGTCGGCTTCTACCAGCTTTTCCATTCGTCTGTAACGAATTCGTGTTAGTATTTTTCAGCAGTGACTTATTAAACTGTAAAAAAAAATGGTTCTGAGCACTATGGGACTTAACATCTGAGGTCATCAGTCCCGTAGAACTTAGAACTACTTAAACCTAACTAACCTCAGGACAACACAAACAACCATGCCCGAGGCAGGATTCGAACCTGCGACCGTAGCAGTCGCGCGGTTCCGGACTGAAGCGCCTAGAACCGCTCGGCCACCGCGGCCGGCTATTAAACTGATAGTTCGGTAATTCTTACACCTGTCACCACTTGCTTTCTTTGGAACTGGAAGTACTATATTGTTCTTGTGCTATATTTGCCAAAATCTGGTACCGATACCTCGAGCGGTTTAGGACATATGAGGCATGTTCCCCCCCCCCCCCCCCCCTATGAACCATGGACTTTGCCGTTGATGGGGAGGCTTGCGTGCCTCAACGATACAGATGGCCGTACCGTAGGTGCAACCACAACTGCAGGGTATCTGTTGAGAGGCCAGACAAACGTGTGGTTCCTGAAGAGGGGCAGCAGCCTTTTCAGTAGTTGCAGGGGCAATAGTCTGGATGATTGACTGATCTGGCCTTGTAACACTAACCAAAACGGCCCTGCTGTGCTGGTACTGCGAACGGCTGAAAGCAAGGGGAACTACGGCCGTAATTTTTCCCGAGGGCATGCAGCTTTACTGTATGGTTAAATGATGATGGCGTCCTCTTGGGTAAAATACTCCGGAGGTAAAATAGTACCCCATTCGGATATCCGGGCGGGGACTACTCAAGAGGATGTCGTTAGCAGGAGAAAGAAAACTGGTGTTCTACGGATCGGAGCCTGGAATGTCAGATCCCTTAATCGAGCAGGTAAGTTAGAAAATTTGAAAAGGGAAATGGATAGGTTAAAGTTAGATACAGTGGGAATTAGTGAAGTTCGATGGCAGGAGGAACAAGACTTCTAGTCAGGTGACTACAGGGTTATAAACACAAAATCAAATAGGGGTAATGCAGGAGTAGGTTTAATAATGAATAGGAAAATACGAATGCGGGTAAGCTACTACAATCAGCATAGCGAACGCATTATTGTGGCCAAGATAGATACGAATCCCACGCCAACCACAGTAGTACAAGTTTATATGCCAACTCGCTCCGCAGATGACGAAGAAATTGAAGAAATGTGTGATGAAATAAAAGAAATTATTCAGATAGTGAAGGGAGACGAAAATTTAATAGTCATGGGTGACTGGAATTCGGCAGTAGGAAAAAGGAGAGAAGGAAGCGTAGTAGGTGAATATGGATTGGGGGTAAAAAATGAAAGAGGAAGCCGCCTGGTAGAATTTTGCACAGAGCACAACTTAATCATAGCTAACACTTGGTTCAAGAATCATAAAAGAAGGTTGTATACATGGGAGAAGCCTGGAGATACTGACAGGCTTCAGATAGATTATACAATGGTAAGACAGAGATTTAGGAACCAGGTTTTAAATTGTGAGACATTTCCAGGGGCAGATGTGGACTCTGACCACAATCTACTGGTTATGACCTGTAGATTAAAACTGAAGAAACTGCAAAAAGTTAGGAATTTAAAGAGATGGCACCTGGATAAACTGACTAAACTAGAGGTTGTGCAGTGCTTCAGGGAGAGCATAAGGGAAAAATTGACAGGAATGGGGGAAAGAAATACAGTAGAAGAAGAACGGGTAGCTTTGAGGGATGAAGTAGTCAAGGCAGCAGAGGATCAAGTAGGTAAAAAGACGAGGGCTAGTAGAAATCCTTGGGTAACAGAAGAAATATTGAATTTAATTGATGAAAGGTGAAATATAAAAATGCAGTAAATGAAGCAGGCAAAAAGGAATACAAACGTCTCAAAAATGAGATCGACAGGAAGTGCAAAATGGCTAAGCAGGGATGGCTAGAGCACAAATGTAAGGATTTATAGACTTATCTCACTAGGGGTCAGATAGATACTGCCTACAGGAAAATTAAAGAAACCTTCGGAGAAAAGAGAACGACTTGTATGAATATCAAGAGCTCAGATGGAAACCCTGTTCTAAGCAAAGAAGGGAAAGCAGAAAGGTGGAAGGAGTATATAGAGGGTCTATTCAAGGGCGATGTACTTGAGGACAATATTATGGAAATGGAAGAGGATGTATACAAATCTTTAACATATTGCAGCGTGTCAGCAATGAGGATGTAGATGAAGATGAAATGGGAGATATGACACTGCGTGAAGAGTTTGACAGAGCAGTGAAAGACCTGAGTCGAAACAAGGCCCCGGGAGTAGACAACATTCCATTAGAACTACTGACAGCCTTGGGAGAGCCAGTCCTGACAAAACTCTACCATTTGGTGAGCAAGATTTATGATACAGGCGAAATACCTTAGACTTCTTGAAGATAATAATTCCAATCCCAAAGAAAGTAGGTGTAGACAAATGTGAAAATTACCGAACTATCAGTTTAATAAGTCACAGCTGCAAAATTCTAACGCGAATTCCTTACAGACAAATGGAAAAACTAGTAGAAGCCGACCTCGGGGAAGATCAGTGTGGACTCCGTAGAAATATCGGAACACGTGAGGCAATACTGACCCTACGACTTATCTTAGAAGCTAGATTAAAGAAAGGCAAACCTACGTTTCTAGCATTTGTAGACTTATAGAAAGGTTTTGACAATGTTGACTGGAATACTCTCTTTCAAATTCTGAATGTGGCAGGGGTAAAATACAGGGAGCGAAAGGCTATTTACAGTTTGTACAGAAACCAGATGGCAGTTATAAGAGTTGAGGGACATGAAAGGGGAGCAGTGGTTGGGAAGGGAGTGAGACAGGGTTGTAGTCTCTCCCCGATGTTATTCAATCTGTATATTGAGCAAGCAGTAAAGGAAACAAAAGAAAAACTCGGAGTAGGTATTAAAATCCATGAAGAAGGAATAAAAACTTTGAGGTTGGCCGATCACATTGTAATTCTGTCAGAGACAGCAAAGGACTTGGAAGAGCAGTTGAACGGAATCGATAGTGTCTTGAAAGGAGGATATAAGATGAACATCAACAAAATCAAAACGAGGATAATGGAATGTAGTCAAATTAAGTCGGGTAATGCTGAGGGAATTAGATTAGGAAATGAGACACTTAAAGTAGTAAAGGAGTTTTGCTATTTGGGGAGCAAAATAACTGATGATGGTCGAAGTAGAGAGGATATAAAATGTAGACTGGCAATGGCAAGGAAAGCGTTTCTGAAGAAGAGAAATTTGTTAACATCGAGTATAGATTTAAGTGTCAGGAAGTCATTTCTGAAAGTATTTGTATGGAGTGTAGCCTTGTATGGAAGTGAAACATGGACGATAAATAGTTTGGACAAGAAGAGAATAGAAGCTTTAGAAATGTCATGCTACAGAAGAATGCTGAAGATTAGTTGGGTAGATCACATATCTAATGCGGAAGTATTGAATAGGATTGGAGAGAAGAGAAGTTTGTGGCACAACCTGACTAGAAGAATGGATCGGTTGGTAGGACATGTGTGTAGGCACCAAGGGATCACCAATTTAGTGTTGGAGGGCAGCGTGGAGGGTAAAAATCGTAGAGGGAGACCAAGAGATGAATATACTAAGCAGATTCAGAAGGATGTAGGTAGCGGTAGGTACTGGGAGATGAAGAAGCTTGCACAGGATAGAGTAGCATGGAGAACTGCATCAAACCAATCTCAGAACTGAAGACCACAACAACAACAATAACGAGGGATGTTACGATATTTCATTCTCGCGCGCATGCGCCGGAAGTGAACGCGCTACCTAAGTTCCATTTCCTCGAGACTGAAGACAAATAGAGACTTCCTCCTGAGTCTAAAGAAAAATTCAGTATCCTACCTAAATTTCATTTTTAGCAACATCTGATGTGATATGCACCAAACGAAAAATCGTAGAGACCTTGTGGTCTTTTCAACTCAACACAGAAAGGCACAGTTGTCATATTTATCTCCAGAGGGTGACAAGGCGGGCATGAAATAAATTCCGTCACATCCAAACCGGGACCAGCTACAAATACATAACAGCGCCAGAGCGGGCCATAGTCTGACTTACCACAAAGTTGTCTCAACCCCGAGAGGGTTGGTTGACTTCATAATAATAATCTGTGTTCGATAAAGTTTAATTACAAATTACATCCTTTTTTAATTTAGCCTGGGCAGAATTAACTAAATAATATTCCATCTTTTACCATTGAGAACTTATGTGTGCGACATAAATACAATTCAGAGGGAGTGACTTTTCTTTTACCTAACGAAAACTTAATGTTTCCAACATCAGGATCTCTGGATTAAGTTACTTAAGTAAAATAGTGTCTGTCTTTATACAAGACATAGGCTTAGGAACAACTTTTCACAACAGAACAAAAGTTAAGTTTTCGCTTATATGTATGTTTTGATCAAGTTATTTCAGTGAGTTAGTATGTTTCATGAAACAACGTTCTTGCATCCAGAAAAAAGGAAAAACAAGAGAAATTTGTCAAAAAATGGTTCAAATAGCTCTTAGCACTAAGAGACTTAACATCTGAGATCATCAATTCCCTAGACTTAGAACTACTTAAACCTAACTAACCTAAGGACATCACACACATCCACGCCCGAGGCAGGATTCGAACCTGCAACGTAGCAGCAGCGAGGTTCCGGACTGAAGAACCTAGAACCGCTCGGCCACAGTGGCCGGCAGAATTTGATCTAGTGACGACGTATTAGTGAGTATTACGTCACATTATTACTTTTGTGTAATCAAATAGACGACAACAAGATTTGCTTTGCATTTACTGTGTTACTACAGATAAAGTAAATTTTACTGTCATTCTTTGACATTGTCAGTGGGGAGATACTCAATCTGTGTGGATAAAAGTCCTACGTCAACATCGCAAATTTTCTTGATTGATTACCAGTTTCAGCTCATTAATGGGCCATTCTCAGATCAAAGTAAATTGTTGTTCAGTGTGTGACACCCATTACACATCGTCGTATTCTCAGAGATAAACTGTCCTGAAATGAAAAATCGTAGTTGATTATGTAAACTGACAATGTTAATCACTAATCAAATATTGTTACAGTACCCATATTACCACACATGAGTAGAAACGACAGCTGTCTCATACACACTTTCTTGATCGTGTTATGAATATCAGAAGTGATATTTTATTTACATCTACTCATGGGCGATGCAGTTTTCATTGCTACTGATCGTTTGTACACATGTGTGACAAAACAGGCACTTTTAACAACATTTGATTAGTGCTTAACGTTGCCAGTTTACGTAACCGACTACGACTTTACATTTTATGGCGACTGACCTCTAAGAATACCACTATGTGTAACAATATTCACACACTGAACAACATTTTAGATTGATCTGAGGATGGCTCGTCAATTAGCCCAAACCAGTAATCAATCAAGAAAATTTGCGATCTTCATGTAGGATGTTTATCCACGAATGTTTCCTTGTCTTCGAGGGATGCCTCGATTATAAAGTTGTCACACTCAGCAACGCTTTCTCATACAGATGGCCGCATCAGTGGCGCTATTCGTCCACGAGACTCAGAGGGCCATAGACACGGGTTCACAGGTAGATTCCATGTTTCTTGACTTCCGCAAGGCGTTCGATACAGTTCCCCACAGTCGTTTAATGAACAAAGTAAGAGCATATGAACTATCAGACCAATTGTGTGATTGGATTGAAGAGTTCCTAGATAACAGAACGCAGCATGTCATTCTCAATGGAGAGATGTCTTCCGAAGTAAGAGTGATTTCTGGTGTGCCGCAGGGGAGTGTAATAGGACAGTTGCTATTCACAATATACATAAATGACCTTGTGGGTGACATTGGAAGTTCACTGAGGCTTTTTGCAGATGATGTTGTGGTGTATCGAGAGATTGCAACAATGAAAAATTGTACTGAAATGCAGGAGGATCTGCAGCGAATTGACGCATGCTGCAGGGAATGGCAATTGAATCTCAATGTAGACAAGTGTAATGTGCTGCGAATACACAGAAAGATAGATCCCTTATCATTTAGCTACAAAATAGCAGGTCAGCAACTGGAAGCAGTTAATTCCATAAATTATCTGGGAGTACGCATTAGGAGTGATTTAAAATGGAATGATCATATAATGTTGATCGTCGGTAAAGCAGATGCCAGACTGAGATTCATTGGAAGAATCCTAAGGAAATGCAATCCGAAGACAAAGGAAGTAGGTTACAGTACGCTTGTTCGCCCACTGCTTGAATGTTGCTCAGCGGTGTGGGATCCGTACCAGATAGGGTTGATAGAAGAGATAGAGAAGATCCAACGGAGAGCAGCGCGCTTCGTTACAGGATCATTTAGTAATCGCGAAAGCGTTACGGAGATGATAAACTCCAGTGGAAGACTGCAGGAGAGACGCTCAGTAGCTCGGTACGGGCTTTTGTTAAAGTTTCGAGAACATACCTTCACCGAAGAGTCAAGCAGCATATTGCTCCCTCCTACGTATATCTCGCGAAGAGACCATGACGATAAAATCAGAGAGATTAGAGCCCACTCAGAAGCATACCGACAATCCTTCTTTCCATGAACAATACGAGACTGGAATAGAAGGGAGAACCGATAGAGGTACTCAGGGTACCCTCCGCCACACATTGTCGGGTGGCTTGCGGAGTATGGATGTAGATGTAGATGTAGAGGGATTCGCTGACCCTTGCGTGTGCACGATACCTCCCAGGCGGCAGACTGCCTCTCCATGGAACCCTGATGGGACGTGGTCTTTCTTTGATTTAACCCATCCGCCTCTTACTGCCGCACTGGCCCTGGATGGGATGTGGGACTTGCACAGCTGACTTCCCAGCCGTTTCTCTTTGACCCATCTTTCTGTAACATGGGACAACTTTAACGAGTTTTGTGACCTTGCAACGCACCCTGTCTTGAAGCTCGATATGAGTTGTGCAACCATGGGTTGTTTTCTTTAAGTTACTTTCTTTTTGATTGCACTTAAAAATAACCAGGTAACAGCTAATTTCAGTTCACGACTCGTTGTTAAGAGGCTCTCACTGCCCCCGACAGGTCTTAATTCTAAGAAATTACATTGGTGCACTGCTAGACGTTCCATGAGCTGTTTGAATGTGAATTTTGCGTTATACACCTTAAGTTCAGTGTGGGTTGCTTACCACAAATAATCAACAGTATCAGGCCAGGTAGGCAAGCAAACACAAACACACACACAAAAGCGGCCAGGCGCGAGTAGGACTCGCAAAAGTAGGGTTCCATACAAACTTAATTATGTATATAGGTAGCTCATCCACCCGTGAATCGAGAATTTCTAACGTTTTTGTAGTTACCGAGGTTGACACTGGAAAGATAACGGTCCCAAGGATTCCAAGATTTCGGTGAATGTTTTAATTTCATTAATGCGAATGTGACACGCAGGAGACAGATGGCCATTATTAATATTATTATTATTATTTTATAATAATATTGTTACTATAATAGTCAGTAGTTCTTCATTGAGGCTGCCTGTGTCGCAAAAGTAAAATTCAAACATCAGGCAAAGAATGAGTTCAGTGCTCATATGATGCGTTTCGGAATTTATCCATCATCAGATATCCAGGAGGGACTACTTATCTGATATTTGACTTTTATCATTGCGACCTAGTAAACTTGAATGCAGAATTACTGATTTCTCTAATTTCAAATTTTATGTTGGATGACAAATGACCAAAAAAACATTTTTCCATGTGATATAATTACAAATTAACTTGCCACTGCTTAAATTTTCATTTGTTACAAGCATTGGCGAGCGAAGACATCCGGCATAAGAAGTCACCCTCTTTCTACCAATGGCGTTGCCAAAGAGGGTAGAGGAGCGGACAGAGGTTCAGGGCACTGTCTTCTCCTTGGGGTGGGAAACTGCCCCTTAATACGGAAGAATCAGCGATGATCAACGGCATGAGAATGCAGAAGGCAATGGAAACCATTGTGCGAAGGATGCATTACGTGTATCCACATGACAAGAGGCCTATAATTGAAAAAGTGTCATGATGATCTCTCCATTGGCAAAAGATTCCAAAACAGTCTCCCTAACGGACCAAGGGAGAGGTGACCATGAGAAAAATATTGAATAACCTACGAGATGATAACATGTCTACGAGTCGGGGTGTGGAATGTAAGAAGCTTGAACGTGGTAGGGAAACTATAAAATCTGAAAACGGAAATGCAAAGGTTCAGATACAGTAGGGGGTCAATGAAGTGAAATGGAAATTAGACATCAGCAAAGAACGGTATAACGGGAGTAGGACTCATTATCAATAGGAAAGTAGGGCAGAGTGTGTATTACTGTCAACAGTTTAGTGATAAGAGTTCTTCTTATCAGAATCAACAGCAAACCAATACCGACAACGATAGTTCAGGTACACAAGCTGACGTCGCAATCTGAAGATGAAGAGATAGAGAAAGTATATGAGGATACTGAAAGGGTTAAACAGTACTTAAAGGGAGATGAAAATCTAATAGTCATGGGAGACTGGAATGCAGTTGTAGGGCAAGAAGCAGAGGAAATGATCACAGGGGAATATCGGCTTGGACAGGGAATGAGAGAGGAGATAGACTAACTGGGTTCTGTAATATATTTCAGCTAGTAATAGCGAATACACTGTTCAAGAACCATAAGATGTGGAGGTATACTTGCAAAAGACCGGGTGATACGAGAAGGTTTCAGTTAGATTACATCATGGTCAGAAAGAGATTCCGAAATCAGGTACTGGATTACAAGACGTACTCAGGAGCAGATATAGACTCAGATCACAATTTAGTAGGTAGTGATGAAAAGTAGGCTGAAGTTCAAGAGATTTGTGAGGAAGAATCAGTACGCAAAGAAGTGGGATACAGAAGTCCTAAGGAATGACGAGATTTGCTTGAAGTTCTCTAAGGCTGTAGATACAGCAGTAAGGAACAGCTCAGTAAGCAGTACAATTCAAGAGGAATGGATAGCTCTAAAAAAAGGCCATAGTTGAAAAGAAAAACATAGGTACAAAGAAGATAACTGCGAAAAAACCATGGTGACAGTCGAAAGAATTCAGTTGATCGATGAAAGAAGGAAGTACAAACATGTGCAGGGAAATTCAGGAATACAGAAATACAAGTCGGTGAGGAATAAATAGGAAGTGCAAGGAAAGTAAGACGAAATGGATCCATGAAAATGTGAAGAAATCAAAAAAAATGAATATCGGAAGGACTGTCTCAGCATATAAGAGAGTCAAAAGAACCTTCGGTGAAATTAAAAGTAAGCTGGGGGAGGTAACATTAAGAGTACAATGGGAATTCCACCTGTTATATGCAGAGAACAGAGCGGATAGGTGAAAACAGTGCATTGAAGGCCTCTATGTGGGGGAAGATGTGTCTGATGTATTAGAAGAAGAAACAGGAGTCTATTCAGAAGAGATAGGGGGTCCAGCAATAGAATCAGACTTTCGAAGAACTTTAGAGGACTTAAGATCAAATAAGGCAGAAGGAATAGATAACATTCCATCAGAATTTTTAAAATAATGAGGAGTCCTGGCAACAAAATGACTATTCAGGTTGGTTTGTAGAAAGTATGAGTCTGGCGACATACTATCTGACTTCCGGAAAAATATCATCCACAAAATTCCGAAGACTGGAAGAGATGACAACTGTGAGAATTATCGCACAATCAGCTTAACAGATCAAACATCCAAGTTGCTGACAAGAATAATATACAGAAGAATGTAAAAGAAAACTGAGAATGTGTTAGGTGACGATCAGTTTTGCTTTAGAAAAGATAAACGCATCAGAGAGGCAATTCGGACGTTGCGGTTGATAATGGAAACAAGACTAAAGAAAAATCGAGACACTTTCATAAGATTTCTCGACTTGGAAGAAGCGTTCGTCAATATAAAATGGTGCAAGTTGCTCGAAATTCTGAGGAAAGTAGGGGTAAGCTACAGGGAGAAACGGAAAATATACAGTACGTAGAAGAGCCAAGAGCGAATAATAAGAGAGGACGACGAAGAACGAAGCGCTCTGATTAAAAAGGGTGTAAGACAGGGATGTAGTCTTTCCTTCCTACTGTTCAGTCTGTACGTAGAAGTAGGAGTGGTGGAAATAAAATAAAAAGACTCAGGGGTGGAATTAAAATTCAAGGTGAAAGGATATCAATGGTACGATTCGCTGAGTGAAACAAGAATTTCAGGATCTTCTGAATGGAATGAAAACTCTAATGAGTACAGAATATGGATTTAGAGTAAATCGAAGAAATACAAAAGTAATGAGAAGTAGCAGAAATGAGAACAGCGGGGAACTTATCACCAGGACTGATGGTCACGGACGAAGTTAAGAAATTCTGCTACGTAGGCAGCAAAATCACTAATGACCGACGGAGCAAGGACATCAAAAGCAGACTAGCCCTGGCAAAAAGGGCATTCCTGGCCAAGAGAAGTCTACTAGTATTAAACGTAGGCCTTAATTTGAGGAAAAAAGTCTGAGAATGTGTGTTTGGAGTACAGTATTGTATGGTAGTGAGACATGAACTGTGGGAAAAGTGGAACAGAAGAGAATCAAAGCATATGAGATATTGTGCTACAGACGAAGATGGATGATAAGGTAAGTAATGAGGAGGTTTTGCTCAGAATCGGAGAGGAAAGAAATGTGTGGAAAACACTGACAAGGAGAAGAGACAGGATGATAGGGCATCTGTTAATACATGAGAGAACGACTTCTAAGGTACTAAAGAGAGCTGTAAAGGGCAAAAACTGTAGAGGAGCCCAGAGATTAGAGTGCTTCCAGCAATTAATTGAGGACGTAGGTTGCAAGTGCTACTCTGAGATGAAGAGAGGAATTCGTGGCGGTCGCTTCAAACCGGTCAGAAGACTGATGAAAAAAAAAAAAAAAAAACTAGGCTGCTGATCAATATCCTGTTGGCTTTACAAGTTGCCCTCCCTATCTAGGCTCTCCAAATTTAAGGAATCCCGTTCCACTATACTCATTCTAATTAAATTAATTGCTCTTGCGCACATCAACTTATATATTGCCTGATAAGCCCACAAATTTTAATAAGCGCAACACACCTAATGCATGTACACGCTAATTCCGTTACCGCACACATGAAATCAATCTGAAGCAATTTAACGTCGAAAACAGTTCAACGCAGATGATAACGCTGTTCATAAAATCAAAATAGACCATTACAAATCAACATTACACGAAGAACAACGGTGCAAACGGAGTGCATGGATTATTTTCTTGTGCGGGCAACTTAATTAATTTCCCAAATTTCTACTGTTTATCGAAGTTATAATTAACATTCATTAAAATTTCAATTCAACGAGTAGTGGCCTGTGACGCAAAATGCTCGATCAGCCAGCGAATCTGCACAGATTTCTGAATTTTATACTGTGAGTTCTAGCTGTGGATCGGAATGACCAAAGTTATCGAAATTCTGTGCAGGCATCGCCATTTCTTTATGTGAGGAATCGGACGTCAGAATGACTTGCATAGGTTACACTGGGCGATAGTCAAATCCTCTCCATGGGCTGATATGCTTTAATAAAGCTGTAGCGCAATGGATAACTGATAGGACAGTCCTGGTCCTAGAAAACATGAGACATTGCTGTTGCACTATATGGAAGATAATAAACAGGGGCATCACCTATGAAACGGAACGCTAGTCCATATTAACCCCTACTTATTATAAACTTCACTGCGAACATATATATTAATAGGAAACAATGATAAGGTCATTTCATCTTCAAATAATGCAGGGAACACTAAATCTGACAACTATTAACATGGGAGAGATCTAATCCAACACTTAAATAACCTGTCATACCCTGGATAGTTTACGTGAGTGGGACAAAACTGGGGTCTTACAAATGAGTTACGGAAAAAACAAATCTACGATGAATGTTCAGTGATTGCCTGACTGCACCAGAAGAATGAAAAATTCCAGCATGCAGATAACATCACTGATCAAGTCATGAATGAGCCTTTACTTGAGAAAAGAAGAACTTTCACAGAAGCTGTTCGATCCCAATAACGTGCCCAGTAAGTCTAATACCCTAATAACATAAGCTGCAATTTCTCGCCATATCCTGCATTCAGTAGTGTAAAAAGTTCCGAGTGCAGTGATCTGCTGGCGTCTGCAACACGTCAGCTGTCAGTCTACATCTGTGGGCGAAATATAATGTCAGTGCTCCCTCAAGATATCCAAACGATGTCTTCTCCTCCGAATCACATGCGAAGTGTTATCTCCCCAAACATACTTCTCTCTTACAATCTACGCAAATTCCGTGCACCAATGAAAAATGCTATGCGAATTGCTGGGCAATGATACTGTTAACAAACGTTTTACAAAGTTAGCAAATTACCTAACTCCCACGTATACAGTTCGTAAATAGCTCCATGTTGCGCTCCCATGCTTCAGGTAAGTTTTTCACTTCAGTCAACAAGTTAGTCTCCTAGTCTGAATTTCTAGGAAACTGGTATCTTGACTTCCCTCCTCTCCAATTTTTAACATTAACCAATGGGGAGCCCTGTACAGCTTTTTAGACAAGAAGGTGTTCACGCTGCCTAAAGTGGCGCCAGAAAGCCGGCCCCTTCGCTTTACAAACACAGGAGAGATTATGAAACTTACTGGCAGATTAAAACTGTGTGCCGGATCGAGACACAAACTCGGGACCTTTGCAAAGGTCCCGAGTATCAGCGCACTCCTCTGCAGAGTCAAAATTTCATTCTGGACAGGAAAGGCTTCCTAACTCAATGCAGCTGCCTCCAGTTCTCGTGGAATGTAAAGATCTATCTGTGTGGTAGATTTCTGGCTCCACAGCGTTCCATAAAGGCAACCCATTGGCAAAAAGTTCTTTCGGAATAAATGTGTTGACTGGATAGCAAACCAAGATCCTACACTAGTGCAGGTGCTCCTTACAGTATGTGGTAAGAGTTCTTTAAATGAAGGCGTAGACCCCATATTGTGCAGGACACACACACACACACACACACACACACACACACACACACACATACACACACACTTTGAAAGGAGAATCAGAACTCACAGGGCGGCCTGAGCGGACAGCGAGTCACTGGCTTAACCCTCACCACCTAGTCTGATTCATCATGGACCCTCATAAACTACAGAAAATATCACAGGCAAAACTGCTTCCAGAAAAGAGAAGGAATTAATATAAAAGTAGACAGTTTAATCCGGGCAATCACTGAAGCTACTCACTACAAGCGTTCAATATTTATTAATTAGCAACGACAGAACTCAGACTGTGACGAAACATAGGAAATGCCGGTTCAGCAATGGACTGATGGGTATCAGTTTCAATGTCCTGCTCGTTACATTGCATTACTTAAACACATATTCAAGATCCCCTTATGTTCACAGTTGCTCTATGAACGTTCTGCTTACTTCGGAATATTTAATCAGTAGAAGTCAGATGGCGTTATTGTTCATTCATGGGTCAAAATTAGTTAAAAAAGGGAATATTTTCAGAGTAATATACTGATGTCATACCAATTGTGCACTAAAATTAAGCTTAAAAAAGAAGTAAGGGGCTTGCCCAGCTGTCTGCAGCATTGTCAATTCCAAAGTTAAGCAGTCTTTACCATTTCTTCGGAGAATACCAGTTCACTAATATTCGACGTCCTTTTTAGTAACACATCTCAAACGTTTCGAATTTATTCTTTTTCCAGTATCATAGTCCACGATTTTCTTGCCTACCTGTCGCAAAGGTACATTCTCAGGAATTTCTACCTCAAATTAAGGGTAACGTTTGATGCTAGTAGCCTTCTTTAATCCAGGAATGCCATCTTTACCTTTGTTACCCTGTTTTTACGTCCTCCTTGCTTCGTTTCGCATATGTTAAATTGCTTCAAAGGTAGCAGATGTCCTTCACTTCCTCTGTGTCGTAGTCCCCAATTTTAATGTTAAGTTTGTCGCTAATCTTCTACTCCTCCTTACGTTCGTCTTTCTTCGATTTACTTTCAGACATACTGTGAGCTCATTAGACTGGTCATTCCATTTTAAAGGTTTTGCAATTTTTCACTTTCGCTGGGGATAGCAGAGTCAGCAGAGAATCGTATCACTGATATTCTTTCATCATAGCTAAACACTTGAAACTATCTCTTACACCCGTCATTGCCTCTTTCATGTATAAATAGAACAATAGGGGTGAAAGACTACATTCATTTATTACATTCTTCTTGTCTGAGCACTTCGTTCATCTATTTTAATTTTTCTGTTGGCTCTTCTACATATTATTATAAACTGTGTTTCCGTAGATCGTACATCTTTTTTCCTGAGAATTTGGAACGTCTTACGACCTTTTACATTGTCGAACGCTTTTTCTAGGTCGTCAAATCCTGTGGACTTGTATTGACTTTTCTTTTGCTTCCATCATCAAGCCTAACATCATAACTGCCACTCTAAATACGTGCACCTCATTAATTGGCGATGTTTCAGTTCAAAAAAATGAATATTGTACAACGATGTTTCAGTCCAGATAAGAATTCTTTCCCGAACATGCCACTAACCGATATCAATTGTTGTAAAAATGTATCCCAGCAGCCGGCCGGGGTGGCCGAGCGGTGCTAGGCGCTACAGTTTCGAACCGCGCGAGGCTACGGTCGCAGGTTCGAATCGTGTCTCGGGCATGGATGTGTGTGATGTCCTTAGCTTAGTTAAGTTTAAGTACTTCTAAGTTATAGGGGACTGATGACCTCAGAAGTTAAGTCCCGTAGTGCTCAGAGCCAATTTTTTTGCATCCCAGCAACCCTTCTGATTTCAGTGTTTAAGTCTGCGATTAATGATTCCATGAATGTCCAGATTCTAGATTATTGTCGACGTAATGTATAGCTTTATTAGACGCTCTAATAAGTCAAGGCAGATGAGTATATTATTCGTACTATAGTGCCACTAACTCGAAAAATCTGTTGGCCAAACCATACAGTGGCTGTTACGTTGGGAACTTGTTCTCTGCACTTAACCAGTGAGCTATTAACTGCAAAAAAAGGTTCCACATTTTTCATTTCACAACAGTTTTGTTTTAATGGTGTCCACAACGTAATACACAGTAAGCTTTTTTCTTATACTACATATCTCACTGTCGTACTGTCGTGTTATGACATTAAATCTGTACAGTGATAAAGGGGTCATTTTCAGTTGCTTGCTTTACTTATGAATAGTGTGAAACATCTGTCACGGCATGAATAAACGTGATGCTGCACATAGGGCCTTCAAGCGTAACCCAACTCCCGAGGCGTACGAAGCTTATAGGAAACTCCGAAATAGAACCAAGCAAAGCGTGAGGAATGCCAAAATCAGACATGCCCGCTCTGTCGTATGCGGTATAACAAAACCTGCTGCACTGTGGAAAAAGCTGCGCAGTTTCGGTATAGGGAAGCGAAGATCTGACGCTGTTTATCAAGCGTCTGCAGAAGAATTCAACGATTTCTTCTCAACAGCTGTAAACTGCCACGCAGCGACAAATTACCAGTCCCAAGATATCAATCTCTCGAGAGACAAGTTTTTCCTAAAACATGTAACTACCGGCACAGTACACAAGGCAATTATGAGAATCTCATCCGAGGCAGTAGGAAATGATGGAGTGAGCATTGACATGATTAAGAACGTCGTAGACACTATTACTCCAGTTATCACAGACATCTTCAACTTGTCTCTTGTCAGTAGTACATATCCTACTGAGTGGAAGCAAAGTTTAATTCAACCTATACCCAAGACTGACAACCCTTAGTCGCCAGGTGACTACAGGCCGATCAGCATACTACCTGCAATATCTAAAGCCCTAGAATACATCGTCCATGAACAGCTGACGGATTACCTCAAAACTCATAACATCCACAACAAATATCAGTCAGGCTTTCGAAAGCACCATAGTACAGCAACTGCATTAATCAAAGTAACTGATGACATTAAACATGCTATGGACAGACGTGAAGCTACCATCCTAACACTGCTTGACTTTAGCAAGGCTTTTGTTACAGTTGACTTTGATATATTACTAATTAAAATGAAACAGCTGAATTTCTCAAACAGCGCAATACACTGGTTCGACAGCTACCTCAAAAACAGAAGTCAACAAGTCATTTGTGGGTCGGAAAAGTCATCATGGAAAAACATGCGCTCTGGAGTTCCCCAAGGCTCCGTCCTTGGTCCATTACTCTTCTCACTGTACATTAATGATATTTCTTCAGTGATTCACTCCTGCAACTACCATCTATATGCCGACGACATCCAACTGTACATAAGTGCAAGCCCCAAGAACATTGCTTACGCAGTAGCGAGTATGAACGCTGATCTTTGCTCTGTTTCTCGATGGGCACAGAACCTAGGTCTGAAACTAGACCCCAAGAAATCCCAGGTCATACTTATATCTCATCCAAAGTTAATCAGTCGGTACTTTCGCGAAACAGTCCCTCAAATACTCCTCAATGGTACCCAACTACCATACCAAAAAACAGTAAAAGACCTTGGAATAATCTTGGATGAACACCTAAACCGGGAAGAACAAACAGTCACAGCTTGCCGGAAATCGCTCTCCTCCCTACATGCAATTCAAAAATTTAGAAAAATATTTCCAGCCCATGTTAAACAAAAATTAGTCCAAACACTAGTCTTGCCTAATCTTTACTACTGTGATGTAGTTCAACACGGCACAAATAGTGAAAATTCGAGATGCCTTGCGTTAGATACGTATGCAATATACGGTTGTATGATCATATCAGTCCTTCATACTCCCAGCTAGGTTGGATACGCCCACATAAGGCACGCGATCTCCACACGATGTGCTTACTTCATCGATTTCTTAGCCACTGGTGTCCCCAATACTTATCTTCTCACATTAAACACCTATCATCATTTCACAACCGCAATACCAGATCGGATACGTCTAGCATCTTGGCTGTACCTTTACATAACACAAAATCTTTCTCTGTGTCATTCTCCATCTCAGCCATACGACTATAGAACGCGCTCCCCTGTGATCTGCGTCTTATCCAGAACCACTTAACATTCAAAAGGGAACTCAAGACTTACATATTAGGGACGGTATAGCCACCATTGTCGTGCCCCTCTCATCTTTTTCTTTCTCCTCTCCATCATAGCTTCGAATTTTACCATTCTATTTCTCTTCCTCTAACCTATCTACCTCTTCTATATCTCTTTCACCCCATTCTATCGTCTTATGTCTCTGCTTGATGAGAATAACTCACAAGCTGCAAGAATATAACGAGAAAATTCCCAACTAGCAATAGGACTGACATTCATAAAAGAAAAAATATGTTTACTTTCCTATTCATAGTCATTACTATTATTATTATTCTTGATTGTTATAATTATTTTTTGATTGTTATAATTATCATTGTACTACTTTTATAATCTCTAATTTTTTTCTGTAACATTAATACTGTATAACATGTTATATGTCCTTAATGTTCTGTAGAAACTGAAATTTGTTGATCTGAGTATGCCTGGTTAGGTGTGAGAGAGGGCCTGAAGGCCCTAATCTTGCCAGGTAAAATAAATGCATAAATAAATAAAAATAAATAAATTAGATTTTCCTTTCTTTGCGGTGAGTTTTTATATGTGAATTGAATCTTTTTTTCAAGGCCTCTCTTTTCAGTTTGCTTTTGGTTATCACTTAAATCACCTGTGCATCAGTTACGTGCTCTAAATTTACACTATTCTTATGCCACATTTGCACACGTACTCATTGTGTCTATTTACGTTTAGTTTTGATTACAATCTTTGTAATGTCTTCAGAAATGTAATGTCACGATAGTTCGATCAATTAGTTGTATTTTATCTTTCAAAGGATATGCATGACAGGTGTCAAGCGCATGTTCCGTTCTAAGGACTAAAGTCAACGAAAGTTTACTTACTGTTCACGGAATTTAAGCATTCTTCCTCCATCTGTACTGAAATAGTATGAGGATAATCTGAAAATTGTTCATTGAGATGTATACCAAGAAAAACGTTCAAGTAGCACTAGAAATTGTGATGTTCTTTCCTTCTTCTTCTTCTTCTTCTTCTTCTTCCAAGTACACACTTAGAATGCCTCTTCTACAGGACGTTTCACAATTCAATTCGTAGAGGGAACTTAGCAGATCAAGTTTTATATAGGAACCCGTGTCCTGAAACTTCATCCAATGATGCTACAGATCGTCAAAGTTATAGGCTAGTGCTAGACCGCGCGGCTAGCCGGTTGGGCTTATTTCACTTACTTACTTTCTCAAATAAAACTAATAAGACAAAAATAGTAACTTCATTTCTAGTTGAAAAATATTTTCAATTTTATTGAAAAAGTGGCTGGCGCTAAATGTCATGTTCTTTTAATCTGGTACTAAAAATAAAGTTGCAGTCTTTCAAGCCAAAATTGGACAGTCAATGTTTATCTGTTTAGAACTGTCGCCTAATTTCTACACGAAGTATTATTTATTTGCGGAAGGGAAATATTCAAGACGAATTTGTTCTGGGTTCTGAAACACTTGTAAATACTGGTAATATGGTTTAGTGGAAAATACTGACTTATCAAAACAATAAAACAAGAGCGAAAGATAATTGTTCCGTGTAAAACGATCCCCCTAAATTCCACTAAAAAGCTCCGGAAAATGATTGCCTTTACAATAATCAGACAGGTTTTACACACGGTAAACTTTGATTAAATATGCAGTTTCGGTAAAAACAGTTCTCAAAAGTGCTCAAGTGTAATTTTTAATAATGTTCTTGAGCTCATAGTTTACGCCACGATAACGGCTAGAGGTTTTAGCAAGGTCACGAAACTTCGTAGTCGAGACTAACTACTCTTAAAGTGGATAATAAAAGTTCAAGATATTTAGCGACAATACAGAACGGAGTCGTTTCAAGGTGATGTGTCGTTATCATGAAATGTCTTTTCTTTCTAAACACAGCGTGAATCGTTTCCACCGACTGCTTACTTTTTATGGTCCCATATTTTTCTTTTCGGCGTAAACATTCACACCCGCCTACGACCACTGGTTCATGCGGAAATTATTACAGGATGTTTCTTTTTATCTATGAGGGCCTTACTGCATACTTCTGTCACTTTTAAGTGTCACTGGTGTTATCATATGCAAAAGTCATTTCTATCCTGTTTTTAAAAACGTCTCTCGTGCAGATTTCACAGCTGAATACAAACATCATTTATACATAGCCAAGACAATAACTTTTTTACGATGCATGCGCGAGACAGCAGCGTCCACACAGTCGCCACTAGCAACGCAATTTCCTCCATAAAGGACCTTTTTTATTTTCCAGAAATGTCCATACTACTAGTGACTATTGTATTACAGAACACAACAAACGTTAACGGCCCTCTGCAGGCTCTAGAAGGCTATTCTGCTCAGTGAACGTATACTAGTGTACAAAGACGGAAGTAACTTTCGCATGACGTGTCATTGACAAGTAACACAGCTCGATGAAAGTTGAACCATAGTAGAACTACAGTATGGAGCAGAAGATAACTGAAAGATATACACAATGAGACAAACAAAAATTACACTTTTATTCCAAGACAATAATTACACTGAAGTCACCGCGGATCCTGATGGTTCCCTAGACGTTACAAAAGGCGCGTTCACCACGGGTGTATTCACCACGGACAGCCATGTATGTTCTGCAACGTGCTCCCATATGGGCCACAGCGTTGGTTAGTTAGTTAGTTAGTTAGTCAGATGTACTACAGATCATTTCAATCATTCTTTTATTGAACTGATGTGAAATGAGTTAGTTCACAGGATACGTATATATGATTAGTGTTAACATTAATAAACACATGAATTATACTTTTTTATAACTGCAGTTTTTCAATAGAAATTCATCAATGGAATAGAGAGAGTTGTCCAGGAGAAATCATTCTAAATTAGATTTAAAACTATGCTTCACTACCTGTCAGGCATTTTAGGTTATTGGGAAAATGATCTAAAATTTTTATAGCTGCATATTTTAGTCCTCTTTGAGCCACTGACAGCCTTAACAATGGGTAATAAAGGTCATTTTCCCTCTATTTTTGCAGGTATGTACGTCACTGTTCTTCTCAAATTGTGAAAGATTACTTATGACAAATTTCATACGCGAAAATATGTATCGTGACGGCGCAGTTAAAATGCCAAGCTCCTTTAAGAGGTATCTACATGACGTTCGTGGATGAACACCACGAATTATTCTTACTGCTATCTTTTGTGCAATCAATACTTTCTTCGCAAGTGATGAGTTACCCCCAGAAAATAATTCTGTACGACATTATTGAGTAGAAACATGCAAAATATCTCAGGAAGTTAATACCTCTGTTTCCAATATTAGCAATTATACGAAGAGCAATAGTAGCTGAACTTAATTGTTTGAGAGGCTCAGTAAAATGGTTCTTCCAAGTCAAGCATTCATCAATATATACAGCCAAAAATTTGGAATGTTCGACCCTATTTACTGAATCCCGCTCATGTGGTACATTAGTTGTTGATAAGACTGTATTTGTTGTACAGAACTGAAAGTAGCGTATTTTTCAAAATTAAGGGAGAGTCCATTTTCAGGGAACCACTTAATAATTCTTCGAAAATTTCAGTTACTAACTCTCCTGCTGTTTTATCTCTAATGAGATTTGTTATAACATTAGTATCGTTCGCGAAAAGTATAAATTTTGCTTGTTGAATGTTAAGTGGAAGGTCATTCACATATATAAGGAACAGAGAAGGCCCCAAAATTGAGCCCTGTGGGATTCCCTTTGTTTTTACCTCAGTCATTAAACCTTTCTACCTTTCCGACATTGTCTGAATTTTTTAACACAATCTGTTGCATTCTGTTTGTCAAGTATGATTCAAACCAGCTGTGTGTAAAGTTCCATAAAACTTGAGTTTCTCTGAGAGAGTATCGTGATCTACACATTCGAAAGCCCTGAAGCAATCACAAAAATATCAAATGGCGATATTTTATTATTTAAGGCTTGCACTGTTTGATGAGTGAACGTATAAACAGCATTCTCAGTTGAGCAACCTTCCTGGAATCCAAGCTTTAAATTGCTAAGTAAATTGTTCCCACTTGCGACTACGTTGGAGCACATTACTGTTTCTAATATTTTGGAAACATTTGTCAGTAAGGAAATTGGACGATACTTATTTAAATCTACCTTGTCACCATTCTTATGAAGTGGCTTGATAATTGCTTATTTTTACCTGTCTGAAAAAATTCCCTGTGCCAGTGATTCATTTCTTATAACACTAAGGATATTAATTGTTATTTTTAAAAGGTAAAACGAACGTTACCAGTGTTCATTGACATCTATAACATTCAACTTATATACAACATTAAAGAAATTACCAAAATATCAATAAATGCCATGTGTAAATTTTATGAAGTTAGATTGGTGGCAATATAATGCTAAGTAACACCGGCGTATTTTCAGCATCTGATGAATTTCCTTTTACGTAATCAGGTTCTTCGTCACTGTCATCAAAAAATGGACCACTGTTGTTATTCATATTCACGCCAACTGTCTGTAAGTCCGTCTTACATAAAATGGTTGCGGGAACTGGGCTGTTCCCTCTGACTGACGTGTTAGGAATAATCCCACCTCTTGTACAATCGAAATAGGGGAATCCGTAGACTTCTTTTTAACAAAGCAGTCTCTTCGATCAACACATGGAGAATTGATCCAAGGGATCGCTTTGTTAAAAAGATGTCTACGGATACCAGTGACTGGTGCTGGCCCAGATTTTGATTGTACGTGAGATGGGATGCTTACTACACGTCAGGGGACTTGAAGATGGCGTAATGTAATGCGGAAACTGGCTGCACAAATAAAATAAAAGTGGAATTTTAGATTTCCGAAGGTGTTTTCATTTGTCATTTTTCCACGCCACACTTCCATCTCTGTTGGCACCGCACAGTTTTCATCAAAAGACAAGAAATAACCACGACAGATAAAGTGACCACACTAATTCTCACTTTGATTCGCCAACACCTTGAATTTAGTATGAAAAGAGGAATATTTTCAGGGCATTTTCTCTGAAACGATACGTTAGGCACTATGTTCAAAAAAGAAATTAAAAAAATGGTTCAAACAGCTGTTAGCACTATGGGACTTAACTGCTGAGGCCATCAGTCCCGTCCGCAGCTCGTGGTCGTGCGGTAGCGTTCTCGCTTCCCGCGCCCGGGTTCCCGGGTTCGATTCTCGGCGGGGTCAGGGATTTTCTCTGCCTCGTGATGACTGGGTGTTGTGTGATGTCCTTAGGTTAGTTAGGTTTAAGTAGTTCTAAGTTCTAGGGGACTGACGACCATAGATGTTAAGTCCCATAGTGCTCAGAGTCATTTGAACCAACCATCAGTCCCCTAGAACTTAGAACTACTGAAACCTAAATAACCTAAGGATGTCACACACATCCATGCCCGAGGCAGGATTCCAACCTGCGGTCGCGCAGTTCCAGATTGTAGCACCTAGAGCCGCTCGGCCACTCCGGCCAGCAAAAATAAATAGGCGGCCTTCAACCTGTACTTGTAAACAAATACAAACTCACAAGGAAACAAAAGGCAATCGGATTTTTGTAATTTTTTATATTAATGGTACAAGAAGTTCAGAACTCAAATATCAGCCACCAAAAGATGTTAAAAACACAAAATAAATTAAAAAACCTCGATAAAATCGAGTTCGAACTTTCCCGAGCAGCTTCAATACCGCAGTGTATGGTCAGTTCTTCACTAGGCACAGTGGTCCTGTGGTAGAATGCCCCCTGCCACTTGTGGGGCCTGCATTTGATTCCCGACAGATGCACATTTTTAGACATACGGTTATGTTCTACGAGCGTTTCCATGTTCTACGAGTGTTTCTATGAAACGTAAAACACACAAAGATGGGAAAATAATCAGCAGTGCTGAAGACGTAATCGCTGGATCAGTGATTCGTCTTGTTTCGGTGATTATTTTTTTGGTTTTTCCCGTTCACTTCGAATACCTACGTAATTTAAACTTAAAATTAAACAAATATATGCTAATTAAGACATATCAAATCGTCATGTTCTTGAAAAGTGCACGTCTTCTTATTTCTAATCACATGTCGCAAACAAAAATCCAGTTTCCATTGCGAATATAAATTTTTAAACACTCATCTTTTATAAAAAGTTTTAATAACGATACCTTAAGTTAAAGACAGTATAAATTAAATTATTTTTAACTCTATGTATTTTACGCTTCACGGAAATTCTCTAGAACAAACACCTTTCTTTAAAAGCATGCATCAGTCGGGAATGTAATGTAGGTGCCACACATGGCAGGAAGGCAGTTTACCACAATGGTACACTGCCTGTGAAGAGCTGACCATACTTCACAGTACTGAAAATGCTCAGGCAACTTCACAGTCGATTTTCTCGGGAATTTTTGAGAGTTGCATCAAACCGCGTCTGACGTTGATATCTGAGCTCTAAACTCCCCGTAACATAAAAAAAAATCCAATTGCGTGTGATCTCCTTGTCAGTTACGTAACCTTGTTTTTTTTTTCGAGTGATGATTAAAACTTAATGTCTGCTCCTCGTACCAGAGTGTGGCGTCTGCAGCAGCGGCGGTTAGGCTAGCGGGCGGCGGTCGCGCGACAGTGTGAGGGTTTCGTAGTAGCGACGTAGAAAGTCCGCGCCCGGAGACGGCGGCGGGTGTGTCGAATCCCCGAGCCGCGCCAGAGACGGGACCGCCGCCGGTATAAAAGGCCCGCCGGCTCGGATGGGCGCCGTCACAGACCACACAGCTCCACAGCAGCGCCAGGATGGCAGCCTTTAAGGTGAGGACCGCCTCGGCCAACACTTCCGCTGATGCTTCACTCTCAAAGCCTAAGTACTTCGTAGCTCTGCGCCGTCCAGTCAGGGTCTTACTTAGATGTGCCAATGACGCGAAGTCATGATTCCGGATTGTTTCCATCTCATCTTACAGAAGTTCCGTGTGTGCGGTGGCCTTCAGGTCTTTGGAAGTGCAGCAGATGCCCATTCTGTAAGGGTAAAGATACTTTCAGCCACACGAAAGTTCGATTAACTCGACCGAGTTGCGCGACGGGACATGTCACTGCACGTTACATTCGTGAGCGAATACCGAAGACACAGATTCACCAAAACTAATTGCACAAACTGAGATGGTGATAAATGGGAAGATTTCGGAGCCTTCAGTGAGACGGTAATACGATTGTCCACCGGAATACGAGTAAGCAACCACGCGGCACGGTGTTCATTCATTTCTTCATGTTCGGATCTCTCACAGGTCTGTTAGCACTCGTACATTGAAAACAACGTTTTCGGGTTCATTCCAGCACAAATTTCATACGTTCGTCCTAAGAGTAATTTCAGCAGTATAAAGTACGCTACGAACATAAAAAGTACCGTCATACACTGTTGCCCATTAACAGTATATCTATAAATTTTCTCCGGCGATAGCAGTAGTCCTATGTTAGCTATGACAGGTATCTGACTGATAGTTGCATTGATTAGTTATCGACCTAGAGCAAGACATTGGATGTTAGATTAGGACTTTTTCTCCTCTCAACTGTCAATACAGAAAGAGGAGAAGGAAAGGTAAAGTCACGGTCGCAGGCTCGAATCCTATCTCGGGCATGGATGTGTGTGATGTCCTTAGGTTAGTTCGGTTTAATTAGTTCTAAGTTCTAGGCGACTGATGACCTCAGAAGTTAAGTCGCATAGTGCTCAGAGCCATTTGAACCAAAGGTAAAGTCATAATTCTATACTGAAGTGCGTTTGTAGACACACACTGTATTCTATTATCGCTTCTGATCACATCATTTCTGCCGTTTATGATATTTCCCTGTCTATTGTAGTGGTTTGTAGACAGCCGTTTTGCACTGGAGCAGCCGCGCGGAGTGGCCGCGCGGTTAGAGGCGCCATGTCACTAATCGTGCGGCCCCTCTGTACAAAGGTTCCGACAGAGAAAAAGTATGAATTATATATCTTAGTGTTGTAATATGTCGTTAATAAATCAGCATAATGATTAATCGGCTTACCAACACTTTTTAAAGCCTCGCAGCTGGAGGATTTTCAAGTGGATTCGTTGCTACAGACAACCAAGAGCAAGTATTTAGCTTTAAAGCTACAAAACTTACAGAGATTCATTTTCTCTGACCTAAAGGCACCAGGCTGTTCAAACACGGCTTAACCACAGACAGTATGCTGAATGAAGGAGGCCCGTTTGGTAGTTTATAGTACGGCGTTGACTAGACAGATACTCGACAACAATAATTTCATGGCAGTTATTACGGAGAACACCGGCTGAAGCAACTAAAATAGAGGCACTGTTGCCTTTACAGGCAGCAACAACACCGATGATGACGACCTAAGTACAGAGACGCTCACTGTTTCAAATATCCGTCATTAATGGGAGCGAGCCATAAACTGTGACGGCGCTTAGTAGGCCACAGATGCAGAGTCATGGTATATTCAAGACAGCTTCCTTTTTATATGGAGGATCAGGATAATCGACATGACAAGATAAATCATTTCCTGATACACAACAACTACTTATCCGACCGGAGCTCGAATTTGAAAACCACTTTTTGTCGATAATACGTTTTACGACGTCGTTCGTACTTCGTTCTTTTCAGTTGAGTTAAGCCCCAATTCCCCCAACGTAACTCTAGCATCTCGTATTCATCCACTTCACATAAACTTAGTTTGACGTAGGTAACATCACAAACTACAAATTATCTCTTAAGTTACAAGCAAGCTAATCCTTTCCTTACTGAATGCTTTCGTTATATGTGCAGTACAAATTAAATTTATCTTATAGATACTTTTAGTTATATGTTATTATCAGTAACTGTCTAACCTATTTTTTATTCAGCGAAATGCTTTATACATGTCACCCTCCTCCAAGTACTGCTTGTTGACTTGCTCAGTATGTATGTATGAGTAGGAGGTGTAATGTAATCTGAACACTGATAACGAGTGTATATTTGCAAGCGTAGGAAATGTTGCACACACTAACGCTGCATGCGTTGTGACGTAGTGTGTGGAGGCATTAATGCGTGTCAGCAAAATTATTCTGTATTCACATACATTCCGAGTGGATGTCAACACCTCTCGTTAAGGAGTTGTCAAGCTCATCGCGTCTGAAACCTCCTTATAGAGCGCCAACGCTACAGTGTAAAGTGCTCCAAATAAGACAAAAATAATTTACTAATTCGCAACGGTTTTATCCTGGAGCATAGATTACTAACGATTGCTTCAAAACAAGCAACAGTTACAATTATGAGAGAAATATTGATCTACAGAATATTTCATAAATAATCGATATGGTGGAAGTACATGATAAAACAAGAAAAAACTTTATATTAAACATGGGTTCGCAATCGAACCGTTCGCGAGTTAAATTCGAATGTGTGATTACATCGCGCCACTAGCTTCAGTATCAAATATTGTCCTTGTTATTACTAACTTATTCGAAATGTAAACTTTTCGATTAAATCCGCGCCTCATTGGGCTCAAATTTCATCCTTTGGGAATGCGGTAGATGCAAGTTTTTCCGCGTTTTGTTACTGATGTCGTACGACATGCGTGTATCAGTGTGGTCCAGGATGCGAGATCTCATGACCTCGATCCTGTTTTTTTCTCTTTTGAGTCATCTCAATAGTAAAATCCACAGCAGTCCCGTTGATACAGCTGAGGAACTGGAGTAGTGAATTTTACAGTCTTGTCAAGACTTACGAGATAATTTGGGGAAAGGGGGGGGGGCGTTTGAAATAATTGGCAACTCACTGCAAAGACGAGCGCATTACTACATCCAAATGCGAGGAAGCAAGTGGAACGGTTTCTGTAACAGTTATGAGTGTACGTTAGGCCATGGCTGATATTTGGGCCCAGTTGGATGGGTACTTAATTCAAAAGATTACATTTAGAATGCATTTTATACTTTATACTGAAGTACGCAATCACACTTCCACAAGTATATCATCTGATCAAAAATGTCAGGACACCTATTAGCTTATGAAGGCTTGAACTCTGCTCAAGACACAGTCAGTGATGTGTCTGAATGTCTGTGCAGGAATGGAAACCCATTCTTCCTCAGCAGCCGAAACTAGAAAAGGTAGTGATATTGGACACTGCGATCTGAAGCGAAGTCGACGTTGTAACTCATCCAAAATGTGTTCCATTGGGTTCAGATCGAGACTACGGGCACGCCACTCCATTTCAGGAATGTTATTATCCACAAACGACTGTCTCACAGATGCTGCTTCACAATAGGGTGCATTGTCATGCTGATACAGTCACCGTCACTGAACTGTTCCCCTACTGTACACAGTACACAAAGCTGTAAAAATTGTTCATTTCGTTCCGCTTGCGCAATGAGAAGACAACATCTCAACCACAAAAACACCACCATGCTGTGACACCACTCACGACGGCAGGTAATTTTCTCCAGGATTTCGTCAAATCCAAACCCTGGCATTGGATTGTCACGAGGTATCACCACTCCAAATCATTCGTTTCAGTCACATATAGTCGAGTCGCATCGCTCTTCACCCCACCTCAAGTTTCGCCTAGCACAGACCACGTAAACGTGTGGCTTTTGAGGAACAGAAGAGGATCGAAGCGTTTTCACATGTAGTGCTACAGGAGAATGTTGAAAATTAGGTGGACTCATAAGGGGCCAACGGTTTTGCCGCAGTGGTAACACCTGTTCCCATCAGCTTTCAGGTATGGCTAGCACTTGGATGGGTGACTGTCCGTTCTGCCGAGCGCTGTTGGCAAGCGGGCTGCACCCAGCCCTTGTGAGGCAGAGGGGCTGCTTGATTGAGAAGTAAAGGCTCCAATCACCAAAACTGACAACGGCTGGGAGAGCGGCGTGTTGACTACATGCCCCTCCCTGTTTACATCCAGTGAGCCTAAAGGATGAGAATGACACGGCGGTCAGTGAGTCCGATTCGGCCTCCGAGACCTGTTCGGATTTCCGAGACCTGTTCGGACGGAGTTGAGTTGATAAGACAAGGAATGAGAAGATTCTCCGTAGGATCAGTGAACATGTGGAAACTACTGACAAGAAGGGACTGGATGATAGGGCATGTGTTAAGATATCAGGGAATAACCTCTTTGTTACTGCAGAGGGAAAGAACGGCGTAGCAGAAGACAGAGATAGGGGTACACCCAGCAAAGAACTGAGGACGTAGGTTGTAAGTGCTACTGGGATGAAGAGGTTGGCGAAGGAGAGGAATGCGTGGTGAGCCGCGTCAAACCATGACTCAAAAGAAAAAAAAAAGAAAGAAAAAAACTGTTGTACCATTGTTCCCCATTCTTTTTAACTACATATGCGCAATCATTGAGGTAGTTGGGCAGTTAGTAGCTGCTTGGAATTTACAAGTGATCCTCTCATTTCATCCTGACTGTCCCATCCTGCTGTCACTGCTTCACTACTGGCAACACAATACCATCCGCCTCCTTCTACACTGACTCTCGTGACACCTAGCGGTCACTTACCCATTCAAATCAGGTACCATTGCATGGAGGACATTATTAACCAGGTAGAGTATCTTACAAACAGCTCTTTTGCAGACCCATTTTTAGTGGAACGTTCTTCCTTCTATTATATACGCATTCGTTCGGGTCATATTGCGTTCTTAATAATGGTAAACCGTCTACATCCTTTTGCAATGCTGGTGTAGCTACAGAAGCCCCCCTGTTTGTGTGTGTACAGAAGATGTTGGCAGCAGCAGTTATGGCCGCAGTGTGCTTGCACGCAAGCGCAGGCGGCCACGGCGGGGGCGGTGGCGGTGGCGGGGGCGGCCACGGCGGTGGTGGAGGCGGCGGAGGATACTTAGGACCCGGCGGTCACGCGCACTCGTACGCCTACTTCCACGGGCCCGTGGAGGGCGGTCACCACGAGATCGTCGTGGACGGAGGCGACGGCGGCGGCGGAGACGGTGGTCACGGGGGCGGACACGGGGGTCACGGACACGGCGGACACCACCACACCCACACCGGCGGGAAGTACGTCGACTACGTGGTGAGTTACATGCCGCTGTTGTGCGAGACCGTAAGGACACTGAACCAGTGTGTAATGTGGTCACTTCCAGGCGCGTTGCATGGTTTCCGTACTGGTGAACGCTGCGACATTTTGCGATCAGAACCACTTAACTACTACATAACATCAAACGCTAACACAATGATAAGCTCAGTTCAGCAGTCGATGTCACACTTTATCAGAACACACCTCGCTAACAATGAAGCGTTTTACAGAGATCTTTACTACGGCGTATATTAGTTTCGCTCTATGCTCAATGTTTTTCGTGTTATAAATTCCGAACTGGTTTTCTTATGTTTCTCGTGTGTGCTCAATACGCGGCGTTTATGATTTCGCACGACGAAACAGCGATGTTCCGTGGTGTCACGGGTCCTGTGCTGTGATTGGCTGACAAAAGCAAGCCGAGTAGTCGCCATCTTGGTTAAAGAATTACCGAAATTATCGTGATTCATTTACTGGTTTTCGTACTTATACTTGCGTCTGACGAAAATACGTAGTTTACGTGATACATTTCATTAAATACATCCCCAAAATGCCTTATTTTTAGAACGGTTTGTTGTACTGAAGCGTCGTGAAATGTGACGTCGGCGGCTAAAAGTGCTACTGCATTTGGCTCTGAAATAACGCCTGGATTTGCATCGTGTTTCTAATTTAACTGTTATCCAGATCGTGTCTGCGTGCATTTCACTCCAAACTCAGGGTCCAAATTTTTGCCAAACAAATCGCACACTGAATTCATATTGTGCTGTTTTCAGATTCGCGGTATGCTGCGGCTATTTTCAAAGAAAAGAAAACTCCCAAGTATTCGGGCACAATACGCTCACAAAAAGAAACTTTCTAATAACGCACTTTACTCCGCAAATGCCGCCAGCAAGTAAGGGAATTCTTAGCAACTAATAAAGATAACAGGACATTACGCGTACTTCTCTCCTCCAGTAGTACGTAAAAGTATCACTATATGGTGTCACTTATGTTAATTATTGTAATGCAGTCTAGCGAGACATTTACAAACTTACCTTGCCTTTCCTACAGTGGATAAAACGGCCAACACCACAACATCAGAAACAAAAATCTATCTTCAACACTAACGAAATATTAACATCAAACGTCGATTAATGGCGCATGAAAGCAGAACAGAGATATACAGAGACAGGGATTCGATGGCGGAGGGTCAGTCGCTCTGTTGGTTCCCTTTCGTTGTAAGCAACAGAACGTGAAAATAATGCGAAATTTGATAGGTTACTCTTAGGCCGAGCGGACAGAACCTTCGGGAGATCTCTAAGAGCTGTACTCCGTGGAAGCCACGCCGCTAAATCTCTATCAAAGACAACTAACTGGCATTTCAAGGTGTAGCTTTAGGAAAAGCTACTACCTGTTTGAAAAACGTCACTTAGTATCAACAAAAAGTATTTAATTCTGTGTCGGACTTATGCGAGGTCAGCGTCATGGCACTGCGACACATCGCTCCGTGTAAACTGTAACGATTCCGATACTTCATACAACCGACTCAGGTGAATGGTCGTACTGAACAATTATCATTAAATTTCGTATTGCAGTTATTAATCTGCGAAAAGAATCATGAAGATTAGAGTTTAATCATCTTGTAAGTAGCCAAGATTATCTCAAATCTAGGCATCAGGCACCACCAACTACAATTTTTGTTTACAGCAGTCGGAATACGATTTTTAAGTAACGAAATGTGAATTGGTTTGGTGGTGATGGTGTAGCAGATGGAAAGTGGCGGAGGGGGGGGGGAGGGAGGAGGGAGGGCGCAGATGGCAGGCTGTTACAATTTTCACCTCTGCTGCTACATATAGATCCTGATCAGAAACATCCTATATCTTGAACGAATGTTGTTGTTCAGCTTTTCACACATCCAGATTAACATCATCACCCTGTTGTGTTGTATTAGTAGGCAGCCATTTTGTTCAGCCAAGTTTTTTGACCTTCTGATTCTGAATATGAAGCAGGCAACCATCTGACATCCCCTGAAGCCAGTTGCCTAACTGCAGGCGCCTAGGGCTACTACGCACATTTTCTCTGTAAAAGCACATTTTTAAAATTCTCAATAAATGTGCCGAATGCAGCCGAGAATATTGCCTAACTGGGGGTCTCACAAGGACCTCTTCCCGTTGTATTAACACATGTGTCAACGTCGAATCCCTCCCTGATCACGCCAGAGCAGGACGTGAAATAGGAGGGCCGAAAAAGCATAAGCAGCTTCTGCTGCAACGGATGGTTTTCAAGGGTTCCTAGTGGTTCCGAAAAGCAAAAATTGCGGTCGCACTGCAGTCCAAAGGAGTTTGATCACATTCAATGCTGACGATGTCCACAGACAAGGGCTGAAACATACGATGATGCCAGCAGCGGCACAGGATCTCAAAAACATCTTCCTGTGTTTCATCGCAGTGCGAACTGTCTTTTTCAGTCGCGACATTTGTGAAACTCAACGTCAATGGGAAAGGGATGGTTTCATTGACACCCTTTATGAGGTCTTTTGGTGTCTCTTCTGAGACTTCTGGCTGTGTCTGTAAGGTTAACCTTGGCCACCCATAAGAGAACCGCATGATTTCAATGCTGGGTGTCGCAGTTCTGACCTCCATCTCAGAGGCGTGAAAAGAAGGGGTGAAATGTAGGTAAGAGGTGATGTGACGATCTTCCCACAATGTGACGTGTCCACTTTGCCGAAGAGCGGAGTTGTGGTGAAAGTTGGTGTCAATGTGAAATCATTAACCCACATTACATCACACATTAACTTCTGAGCCCTGGCCTCTTTTTCTAATGTTTCGACACTTTGCTGTTTGAAGCGTCTGCGGGCCCGAGGGTGAAGTCGCAGGGCTCGACGCTTTTGCACCGTTACAGAGGAAGGTTCTAGGCACCTTTGAGCCTAAATTTCAAACTTATACATTCCAATAGGAGAGAATTATGGTGTTTCGGGAAAAAGACCCTTTAATTGCGTAGCGCACTGTATTTCACTGACCATTTACTTACAAATGTCACACATACTATTATTAAATTTTAAGGCTTTTTAAATGCAGTGATATACAATATTTCTAATTAATTATTTTTAGCTGCAAGAGAATACTTATCAAGTTGTACATCGAATATAAACAGAAAACAAGTAGGCTAGGTTGTTCCGTTATAAGTGAGCCATACAGAGTTGAAGCAGCTACACCTTCTGACAGTTGTTAAGTGAATATACCGCCGCGTGTAAGCCCATCTCTGTAACTGAATGTTCACTAATCTCATGCTATCTGTAGCTCCATTTCGTATTTACCGTATGATACCATTATAAGCATCAAAAGTAATGGTGTCATACAGTTTCCATATGGTTGTGACAGACGCCGTAACTGAAGCGTTTCTCTCTTTATCGCAGGCTCATCCTCGGTATGAGTACGCATACGGTGTAGCTGACGGCCACTCAGGGGATCACCACAGCCAGAAGGAATCCCGAGATGGAGACAAAGTCGTTGGTGAGTATCGACAACCATTATTTGACAGTAATTTCGTCCTGCATCACAACTGCTTCGTATAATAAACATATATCGATGTCGGTAACTAACCAAGAGAGACCAGTACAGTAATAATATACGCAGGTGGACCATAAATAGCCGTGCGAACATTAGAACGGGCCACACACTGAGATTTCGTACGTCATGTGCAACCCTGTTTGAACCAGCATCAGTTTTGAAGTAGCCTCTTTCACTGCAGTAACAGTCTTCGTGCTTGCAGAAAGGTAGCATGTGCTTCCCAGTAAAGTGGCTTTTATAGAAGAAATGCACTACGGTAGGTAGATTATAAATTATTTAGAGAATTTAGATTACAATGTCGATCCGAAATCGCCGCAGCATAGAAGTTTAGCAAAAAAAATGAAACGATCGTATGGCATTGATGGTCGGGAGTCTCTACCTAGGGAATTTCGGTTGCCGAGTTGCAAGTCTTTTCAGTTGACGCCACATTGGGCTACTTATGTGTCAATGATGATGAAGAAAACAACACAAGACCCAGTCCTCGAGCGTAGAAAACCTCCGATCCGGCCGCCAATCGAACCCGTGGTCACTGCATGGCACTTAGACGCGGTCACCATTCAGCTAAAGAGGCGGATTGGTTTGACCAAAACGCAGCATGAAATGACGATCTGCCACAGGTGTCGCATCGCTAAGATCTAGGCCTTGGCTAATAGATATCAGCACTTGAATTTAGAAGCTACCTTCTTCAACCACCTTACCTTAAAGTTTTACGGTAATTTGTCTATCACTTATCGCTAATTTCACCACTTTTAACGATTTATTAATGTGAAAAATATAAAGATAGTCCGTGTTTCAGAGTTCAGGTTGAATTTTAGGTCCCGCAGTAACTGCTAATCAAGAACAAATGTTAGAGGGCGAAAGGGCATACGACCCTAATGGTCCCATGCCTGGTGTAACACTGTAATGTTCAAACCAACCTAGGGGCTGGGAAGAACTCCGCCTTTGGCGTTCTTTAAACATACCGATATAATGTAGAGCAATTCCTTTAAAAAATTATGTAATCGAATTCGTCCTCGTTGAAACTATAACAAATCAACAAAGAAATTGATATAAAAATAAACGAGTTTTGCTCCTCTATGATACCAACAGAACACTCGCGCACACGAGAATTACGGCTCTCCCACCTGCCCCATGCATGTGGGTAATCCACGTGCCTGAGTGACGTATTTCCACTAAGGCCGGCAGTCACTGCTGTTTACCGGAGGTAATTCTAAAGTGACTGCGGAAAGAAAGGAGGACAATTCGGATTGGACAGGGGATCAGCTGCATATTTTCACAAGAATGAAAATAACCCACTGCAGTTCAAAAGTAATAATGATGTATATAATTACAAGACCAGGAGAAAAAATGACATTCACTGCCCAGATCAAGGCTACCTTTAGCCACCAAAATTTTTGAACAGTAACTTAATGATATAATGTGACCGACAACAAAGTTAAATTTGAAAACAAACTGCAATGTTTCTTCCTGACAACTCCTACTATGTAGAAAAATTCTTATTTATGTAATACACAAAAGGCAGTGGATAGGAACTATTAATTCCCATCTTTATTTAAGGGAAGAAAAGCTCTTGCCACTGTTCAGCATCTAGCCTGATTTACATATGAATGTAAAATAATTAGTTTCACATCATTACCATCAATTGTAGAAATCGTCCATGGAACTAATGTAAGTAATTTAGAGAAAACACGGCAAACCTAAATCTAGGTGGCTCGCAGAGAATAGAATTGTAAAAAGCGATCAAAATCTTTCCGTTCGAAGGCCGTACAGTCCAGAATCGATATTTCAGTCAGACAAAAACGCGTTGAGCATTGAGGCAATCATCCCACCAACGCATCAGGTTGAGGACATCTGCTAGGTGGTGCTGCATGAAGAACTCCGTACCTGCCTGCTGTACATCCGTGTCCAGCGCAATATGTCTTCACTTTTTCAAGGGCTTTTTTTAGGGACCGAAGGCGTGATAATCGCATGAAGAGAGATCAGGGCTATAAGGTGAGTGCTCGAATGTCTCCCAGTTGAGTTGGTGTAACGTCTGCGTTATGAGACTTGCGAAATGGGGACGCGCGTTATCACGAAGCAGCATGGAACTTGGCACACAATTCCACATTTGTGGTTTCCGACGGACACGCTGCCCTACACACATTCTTTGTTGTTTGATGGATGTCTACCGGTGTTTGCCCTTCGGCACCCAAGTTCAAATGTGTGTGAATTTCTAAGGGGCCAAACTGCTGAGGTCATCGGCTCCTTAAACTAACTTATGCTAAGAACAACACACACACCTATGCCCTGCGGGAGGGCCCACGCAATCCGTGACATGGCGCCTCAAATCGCGCGGCTACTCCGCGGGGCTCGGCAGCCAAGAAAAGGACACCACGTTGGTGCGTTTGGACGCATTAGATAACAACGGCGGCAAAGTTCGCGTTTCCGCATTTACCGCAACGTACGTCAGAGAGCTACGAATTCCACGCTAATCCCTTGCCTACGCCTCGGTGCTTGTATATCCGCGTCGGCGCCGCGCTACGTTGTATAAACGCTGCAACAACGCCGTGAAACTGAAACCTTTTGATCGCCCCTTACACAAGAACTACAACTGAAAACAAAGTCAACTACTCTGATAGAAAGGTGACAACTTCCCTTCATAATTTATTACTCGGCCTCCACAGACATGCAAAATGCATATTTACCTCCTTACTTCAAGTGAAAGGTGCAGGGAACCGATTATCCCTTAAATAATTTATACTTGATTCGAGATACTTTCTTCTTCTTCAGTACTAAGAAATACAAATTCTAGAATCCAAACATATGGACGGCTGGTTTGGTCGAACCTCGGACGTTCCTAATGTCTTAGGATCTGAATTTTTATATGTTCTCATTGTTAAATTAAATTAAAATCCATTCGCTTGCATCTCTTTTCCTGCATACATTTTATTTCCATCGTCACCCCCACTGTAAAACACAGAAGCAAAGAGTATGTACTGATATGTATTAAAATTTAACACCAGACTGCGTTTTCCCGTTATAGGAGAGTACACGATTAAGGAACCCGGCGGCAACGTGCGGACTGTGAAGTACCACTCCGACAAGAAGGGCGGTTTCTTCGCCGAGGTCCATAACAGCGGCGGGAACGACCACTCCGGAGGCACCTACGGAGGCTACAGCCACGGAGGACACGGAGGCGGCGGCGGCGGCCACGGAGGCGGACATGGGCACTAGTAATACGACTCGGCGGAACCACTACAATACAAGCTCAGCTTAAGCTTTTTGTACTTTCCTGTTGAATTTTTGTTTGTATATAATTTTTACAACTGAATTAAAAAAATAATTTATTACGATTCGAATACCGTCAGTTGTTCTGTCTTATTCCTGGAGGCGAAAAGTCTCACCAACACCCCTTTCAATCTGCTCCATAGATCCATGTTTTTATGTCACCTTCACCCGTATCTGGAGTCCAGACTGTTATTCTAAATGAAGCATATTTTACGGTAAACAGAAGAGCTGAGCAACATGAAATTTCTTCATATTCTTAACTTAAAAGTTGGTTCCATTGACTGAAGAGAAATGGAATTATAAAGGACTCTGGTTTCATACTATAAAAGCGTCAGTTAGTGTTACCAGCTTAAGATCGAGACAAGACTGACTGAGACAAGACAGCAGGAATTTGATATAAGTAAATAACAAAACATATAAAAGTGGGCAGCTTGGGGGTATGGACGCCCTGTAACTGGCTAAAACTTCTTAAGGAGCGCTGACCTGTCAGAACTTTCCATCTGCCTAGCATTCTCTCGTTCTGAGACTTGGTGTCATCTACTTGTAATAGACCCTTTTTGGATTGCAGATGATATGAACAGGCAAAGTGCTGCATCTTTATCTGCATCTACATACATCCTCTGCAAGCCACCGTACGGTGCGTGGCGGAGGGTACCTTGTAGCACTACTAGTCGTTTCCTGCACCACTCGCAGATAGAGCGAGCGAAAAACGACTATCAATACGCCTTCTTGTGAGCCCCAATTTCACGTACCTTATCTTCGTGGTCCTTACACGAAAAGTATGTTGGTGGCAGTAGGATCATTCTGCCGTCAGCTTGAAATACCGGTTCTCTAAATTTTCTCAGTACTGTTCCTAGAAAAGAAGATCGCCTTCCTTCCAGGAATTCCCATTTGAGTTCCCGAAGCATCTGCGTAACACTTGTGTGTTGTTAGAACACACTGGTAACAAATCTAAGCTACACTGTTCTGTCTTGGTAATTCTTAGCTATGTTCAGTTCATTTCTGATGGTAAAGCTTAAATCACATTTAGATTTGTGCTGCAGTTGTCAAATGTTTGCGCTTGCTGGTACCAGCAACGTATTAACACGCTGGCGTTCGTAATACTGCGCTGACGCTTTGTTAAAAGTGTTAGTAAAGTTCAGTTAATAAACCCTGATGTATATAGTTACATACTTTTACAGTGTTCACACTCCTGCTGACCTGGTCATTCATATATGAAGAATAAAGCAAAAGTCGTACTTTCAGTCAGTTTTCTCTCGCTGCGTATCGGTCGTTCCCGTACGGTGGCTGACACAAATACACAGTAGGATATGCACTCAGAAGACTTTTCTCACAAGTGCCACGAAAGTAGCATATATTCTACGCTTATACAAAATATATAAAAACATAAAGTCTTTCTAGTATTTGCTTTCTCAATAACAATATTCTCGTCTGATGATACAGGTTAAGCTTTCACGGCTGGTACTATCTCATGTAAGACTTCCGGGCTAATAGGCCGTGGTCTATACATAAAACTTTCCCCTAACGTTTCCTCTACGCATGCTGACCGTTGTCTATATAAAGATTCAAACCACCACCCCAGACAAAAAGGAGGTGTGATTAAAACCTTGATATACAGGGCGTACAAAGTCTAAGAATGACTTATTTGAAATTCAAGAAGAATGGTTATTCCAATAAAGAGGTAGATGGAGTACTCCGTCCTTGGAAGAGAATCAGGATAGCGAGCAACAACGGCCACCAAACTCGAAAGTTTTCCTTCCATTCGTCACTAAGATTGCAGATTGCATTGGGAAAGTGTTGAGCAAATATGGTGAGGAATCTTCCATCAGATCCACCACGAAGATAAAAGAATGTTTAAGATCGGCAAAAGATGTGCGACATCCTTCGGCTACATCGGGTGCATATAAAATTCCTCGATGTTGTGGACTGGTTTACATTGGTACCACGAAAACAAAGTTAACACTTGCCTGGTTGAACAAAAGAGGAATTGTGGCCTGGGACACATGGATAAGTTGACCGTAGCGGAACATGTTCACCAAGAGAGTAATCATATATTAAAATTCAATGAGGCGAGCGTCATATCGAAAAACATCTCATTATCATGCGTTCACGTATATAGAGGCTTTTGAGATTTAAAAACACGTAATAATTTTAACAGAAAAGAGGAAGTGTTAAATTAAATAAAATTTGTATGTAAAAGTTGCAGCGTGAGAGTGACGATCGATTACTTTCAATCGAATATGTTGACATTACCAGAGATAATCTCGTAGCCGGCGTCACGTAATGGACTGAGGTACCCTCTACACTGCCCATATATTCGGCGCTCCCTCGATTTCTGATCACAGTTCACCGCTTTATCTCTAAATATGTCTCCCGCAGTCGAAGAGGAAAAGTTCGGAGACAGTTTTTAAAATCGACCACGGTGTATTAGCCCAGATGTTCTAAGTGAATTTCCTCATCTGATCTTCACGAGCCCTTATACCAACTTTGACTGTAGGACCTTGCTTACACAACCATGATACTTCTGAATCATAACATAAACAAAAATTCACTCAGAGACTGATAGTGTGGAAAATGAGGATATCATCTCCACCTTACTAAGAGAAACGTCCATAGTTTGAGACTAAAAGTCTAAATTTAATATTGTACAGTATAATGACCAGTAACGTAACCTTACCCTACCGGCAGAATAAAACTTGGAAAAAACATTTAGATGGTATAAAAACGTATGCAGTGATTTTAAGAAGGGTCATCCTCGGGAAAAGTACGTCACAAGCACAATGGCATGGTAGAATTTTCAATATTAGATCAAATAAAAAGTGAATTATCATGAATAACTCCGTCAGTTTCTTCTTTAATATATAAAAGTCATCTCATTTCCCTTCTGCTTTTGGAGTATCAGGCCCTAATGGCTATCGTACAGTCTGCTCCGAAAGTCCTGTCACCCCAATCCTTTTTGGTCATAATGTTTATTTATTTATTTGTTTCGAAAATGTCACAGCAAATATGTGACAAACGTTGATACGTTAAGTTCCAGCTTGTTTAATGACCCAGAACATCAGTATGGGCACCATTATCACTGCGGCAAAAAATTATGCTGCGCCAGGTCCTGCGTGAATTTCACGGAAGCATAGGCAGTTTGATTTCCTTGAGTGCCTCCCTAACAGCTTGCTTCAATTCGTCAATTGTCTGGTATCGTTGTTTCGTGACATGCTGCTTAATATTCCCCACAGGGAAGTGTCGCATAATGTCAGATCCGGACTCCTAGGAGGGCCCTCGACGGGCGCTGGTAGATTCAATGATCTTGTCCAAATTCACCTCTAGGGTAACATTTGATATAAGAATTCTCGAACGCGGAAAGCGTATCGGCCAGGAGCTCCATCTTGTTGAAGCCAACTGTCACCAAGGATTTTCAGTCTCTGGAGCTCTGTAATAAAACATTCGCGCAACATTTGCAAATAAGAACGTTGGTTCACCGCACCGTCAAAGAAATGGCGGCTCTATGAGGTACCTACTGGACATTGTAACGCTGATCATAACAAGTGGGGAATTATTCTCTAACTCTTCATAACAATACGCATTTCCTTGCTCCAGAAAAAAAATTCCCCTATTCCGACAAGATCGATAAATTACACATTCGCCTGAGAAGAAAATTTTGACCCGTCTTGGGAGCGTTACAAACACATCGTGTAATCTTGAGCAAGCTTCATGTCTTCGCCGCATGTCCTCATCACCCAACTCATTTTCGAAAGTTGGCCTAAAAAAATTTAATTCCAGATCTTTCATGTGTGTCAGCTTAGTAGTTTTTGGAATTCCAAGTTCATCAGATCTTTTCCACAATTATTTTATGGGAGGTCTCATCACAGAATCCACCAGAACTGCACATTTGTTATCGTGTTGACGGTCGAATTGTGCTCTTTCCATCCAAAATGAATCCAGTTCCGGAGAGTTTCTGTTGCCATTGCAGTATCATTCGCTTTGGTGGAGCTTCTATATGGAATCGTGTCGCAAAATACCGTTGCACATCTCTTATAGTTTTCCCGATGTGTGCATGTTCATGAGCCCATTCACTTGACAGATCATGTGTGCACTATGAGTGCACAGTCCTGACACGTATATCTGAAACATAAAAAGAAAGCTCACACAGCAGATTAACGTGATCAACTGATAAGATTCTAAGAATGAGTTGCATAGACACTTTAAATAAAATTAAGCTTATTACTCAGTAACACGCACAATGTTCCGAGAGTCCTGGAAACATACCTCCTTTCACGTCCTGTATAACAGCAGAAGAGATGTACCGGAAGACGAATTCGTCTTTTCGCAATATTTTGTTACAAAAAAATCAAACTGTCACTGAGACTGTCCTTTCAACTTCTCGTTAGCAATATGTATGCACTAATTTTAATATGCACTCCTTGGCTTTTAACATATCATGTTGCTGTTGTGGTCTTCAGTCCAGCAGTTCTCCATGCTACTCTATCCTGTGCAAGCTTCTTCATCTCCCAGTACCTACTGCAACCTACATCCTTCTGAATCTGCTTAGTGTATTCATCTCTTGGTCTCCCTCTACGATTTGTACCCTCCACGCTGCCCTCCAATACTAAATTGCTGATCCCCTGATGCCTCAGAACATGTCCTACCAACCGATCCCTTCTTCTAGTCAAGTTGTGCCACAAATTTCTCATCTCCCCAATTCTATTCAGTACCTCCTCATTACCCATCTAATCTCCAGCATTCTTCAGTAGCACCACAATTCGAAAGCTTCTACTCTCTTCTTGTCCAAACGATTTATAGTCCATGTTTCACTTCCATACATAGCTACACTCCATACAAATATTTTCAGAAATGGCTCCCTGACACTTAAATCTATACTCGATGTTAACAAATTTCCCTTCTTCAGAACTCTTTCCTTGCCATTTCCAGTCTACATTTTATATCCTCTTTACTTCGACCATCATCAGTTATTTTGCTCCCCAAATAGCAAAACTCCCTTACTACCTTAAGTGTCTCATTTCCTAATCTAATTCCCTCAGCATGGCCCGATTTAATTCGACTACATTCCATTATCATCGTTTTGCTTTTGTTGATGTTCATCTTATATCCTCCTTTCGAGACACTGTCCATTCCGTTCAACTGCTCTTCCAGGTTCTTTGCTGTCTCTGACAGAAATACGATGTCATCGGCAAACCTCAAAGTTTTTATTTCTTCTCCATGGATTTTAATTCCTACTCCAAATTTTTCTGTTGTTTCCTTTACCTCTTCTCAATATACAGATTGAATAACATCGGAGATAGGCTACAACCATGTCTCACACCCTTCCCAACCACTGCTTCCCTTTCATGCCCCTCGACATTTATAACCACCATCTAGTTTCTGTGCAAGTTGTAAACAGCCTTTCGCTCCCTGTATTTTTTCCCTGCCACCTTCAGAATTATAAAGAGAGTATTCCAGTCAACATCGTCAAAAGCTTTCTCTAAGTCTACAAATACCAGAAACGTAGGTTTCACTTTCCTTAATCTATCTTCTAAGGTAAGTCGTAGTGTCAGTATTGCTTCACGTGTTCCAACTTTTCTACGGATTCCAAACTGATGTTCCCCGAGGTCGGCTTCTACCAGTTTTTCCATTCGTCTGTAAAGAATTCGTGTTAGTATTTTGCAGCCGTGACTTATTAAACTGATAGTTCGATAATTTTCACAACTGTCAACACCTGCTTTCTTTGGGATTGGAATTATTATATTATTTTTGAAGTCTGAGGGTATTTCGTCTGTCTGATACGTCTTGCTCACCAGATGGTAGAGCTTTATCAGGACTGGCTCTCCTAAGGTTATCAGGTGTTCTAATGGAATGTTGTCTACTCACGGGGCCTTGTTTCGACTTAGGTCTTTCAGTGCTCTGTCAAACTCTTCACGCAGTATCGTATCTCCCATTTCATCTTCATCTATGTCCTCTTCCATTTCCATAATATTGTCCTTGTATAGACCCTCTAAATGCTCCTTCCACCTTTCTGCTTTCCCTTCTTTGATTAGAAGTAGAGTTTCCATCTGATGTCTTGATATTCATACAAGTGCTTCTCTTTTCTCCAAACGTCTCTTTAATTTTCCTGTAGGTAGTATCTATCTTACCCCTAGTGATATATGACTCTACATCCTTACATTTGTTCTCTAGCAATCCCTGCTTAGCCATTTCGCACTTCCTGTCGATCTCATTTTTGATACGTTTGTATTCATTTTTGCCTGCTTCATTTCATTTACTGCGTTTTTATATTTTCTCCTTTTATCAGTTAAAGTCAATATTTCTTCTTTTACCCAAGTTTCTACTAGCCCTTGTCTTTTTGCCTACGTGATCCTCTGCTGCCTTCACTATTTCATCTCTCAAAACTAGCCATTCTTCTTCTACTGTATTTCTTTCCCTCGTTCTTGGCAATCGATCCCTAATGCTCTCTCTGAAACTCTCTCCAACCTCTGGTTCTTTCAGTTTATCCAGGTCCCATCTCCTTATATTCCCACCTTTTTGCAGTTTCTTCAGTTTTAATCTACAGTGCATAACCAATAGATTGTGGTCAGAGTTCACATCTGCCCCTAGAAATGTCTTACAATTTAAAACATGGTTCCTAAATCTCTGTCTTACCATTATATAATCTACCTGAAATCTTCCAGTGTCTCCAGGCCTCTTCCATGTATACAACCTTCTTTCATGATCAATGAACCAAATGTTAGCTGTGATTAATTTATGCTCTCTGCAAAATTCTACCAGGCGGCGCCCTCTTTCATTCCTTATGCACATTCCATATTCTGCTACTTTTCCGTCTCTTCCTTTCCCTACTATCGAATTCCAGTCACTCATGACTATTAAATTTTCGTCTCCCTTTCACTATCTGAATAATATCCTTTGTCACATCATACATTTCATCAATCTCTTCGTCATCTGCGGAGCTGGTTGGCATATAAACTTGTACTACTGTGGCAGGTGTGGGCTTCGTGCCTATCATTGCTACAATAATGCGTTCACTATGCTTTGTGTAGTGGCTTACACGCGCTCCTGTTTTTTTTATTCATTATTAAACCTACTCCTGCAATACCCCTATTTGATTTTGTATTTATAACCCTGTATTCACCTGACCAGAAATCTTGTTCCTCTTGCCACCGAACTTCACTAATTCCACTACATCTAAGATTAACCTATCCATTTCCCTTTTTAAATTTTCTAACATACCTGCCCGATTAAGGGATCTGACATTCGACTCTCCGATCCGTAGATCGACAGTTTTCTTTCTCCTGATATCGACGTCCTCCTGAGTAGTCCCCGCCCGGAGATCCGAATGGGGGAATATTTTACCACCGGAATATTTTACCCAAGATGAAGCCATCATCATTTAATCACACAGTAAAGCTGCATGCCCACGGGAAAAATTACGGCTGCAGTTTCCCCTTGCTTTCAGCCGTTCGCAGTACCAGCACAGCAAGGCCATTTTGGTTAATGTTACAAGGCCGGATTAGACAGTCATCCAGACTGTTGCCCATGCAACTACTGAAAAGGCTGCTGCCCTCTTCAGGAACCACCCGTTTGTCTGGCCTCTCAAGAGACAGCCCTCCATTATGGTTGCACCTACAGTACTGCTATCTGTATCGCTGAGGCGCGCAAGCCTCCCCACCAACAGTAAGGTCCATGGTTTATGGAGGGGGGAATATATTATATGTTTTACGAAATATTTTTCTTACATAGTCATTAGTTCGTCTTCATTATTTACCATCAAAGTGAAAAACTAACTTATTATAAGATACGCTTCAGGCTCTCTTAATTTCAGAAAAGGTGAAACTAGTTAAGAATTGATTCATGTAGTTATATGTAGATTTGAGCCAAGCTATGAAGTCGAGTATGATATTCATAATCCTAAATATAAGAGTACATACGCACCGATGAGGACCTAAGAGTATCACACAAAATTTCTGGGAGCAACAGAAAAAGTTTAACAAGATCACGACATTTTTAAACGGGGACAAATCAATATTTTGTTATTATCTTCTCCACTGCTTGATGTGTGTAACCCACTCAACTACAAGGATTAGGTGAAGAGGCTCAGCAAGCTACGCTAGCGATAAAAAGTTAAGAATAATAGTATATTTCCTCAAGAGAGTATCAGAAGAGTTACAGAACCAGGTCTAATGCACGGCTTTCTGGATTGGGAAGGAGCGCCTGGTCTCCGGCACAAATCCGCGCGGCGGACCTGTGTCGAGGTCCGGTGAGCCGACCAGTCTGTGGATGGTTTTTAGGCGGTTTTCCCTCTGCCTCGGCGAATGCCGGCTGGTTCCCCTTATTCCGCCTCAGCTACACTATGTCGGCGATTGCTGCGCAAATACGTTCTCCACGTACGCGTACAGCATCATTACTCTTCCACGCAAACATAGGGGTTACACTCGTCTGGTGTGAGACGTTCCCTGGAGGGGGGAGGGGGGGGGGGGGAATCCACTGGAGGCCGAACCGCACAATAACCCTGAAAGAGCGGTTCGTTGAGGGGCGGGGGAGGGGTGAAGTGGACTGCAGTAGTCGTCGTGGGGTTGTGGACCACTGCGGCTCCAGCGGGGATGGATCCTCTCCGTCGTTTCTAGGCCCTCGGTTAACATACAATACACAACCAGGTAAAACGTAATCAAAAGACATTTGGCATACCAGGTGCCCAAAACAAATATTGAGAACCGTTATTAAACCGAGATATCTTGAAAACACAATAAAAATCTGAAAAATCATTTCCACTTCCATAAATATCAGTTAAAGAGGGAAACGGTCACCACTAATAAACACATGTACAGCAGCAAAGAGGTATTCGCCCTTAATGAGGTGTTTCAGCGGCTGAGTTGGCAGTAGATCTAACTTAGCAGAAAAAGCACTTGGTTCCGGCTGATAGCTTGTAGTTCCCCTCCAGAATGCGTGTCAGATACACATTGCCGGTTCAAGACCTTAAGATCTCTGCAACCAACGCAAAGGAGACAGACTTCTGTTTGGACTGGTTCCCTAAGAGCAACTCGATGGCGACAACCATTACCGTCGATTAAGAGGACAAATCTGGAAAAAATATGGTTGCGGCACCTCCACTTTGCGGCGCTGATCATCAAGGAAAGTGTGAATGATGCTTCATCAGACCAAAGCCTCACAATCAGTACGAAATTGTGTCAAAGGTAGTCTATCCCCAGTCCCATACGTGGCTAAATTTGGGGAAACGAGCTTAACTAAGTTTTGTTTTTGTCAAAAATGTTAAATTGTAACTCACTTTTTAGTTAAAAATGTCTTCCAATAGTTCCAGGTAACCATAAAATACAAAAAATTTAAAAACAATATTTTTTACGAAATTTATTTTTAAGAGGGTTAGTCAGGGATTCACATCTGTGATTTCAATCCACAGTTGTCAAAACATATGAAAGATTTTGAAAACTCAAGTAATATGTACAGTATAAATTTATTAAGCTATTATTCGAATTGGTATTTTTCAAGACTCTTCTTTCTATTTTCCATTGTTTGCCACATTCATTTTGGTGTTCTGTCACAGCGGATTTATGATATTGTCCTAGCCGTACACGACGCTCGTCTTATTTTAGCTGTGTCCTGATACGTCGTCACGCCTATAACATAAACTACTCTGCACTCATAGCTGATCTCGCAAGCTCCGTGCGCGAATTGTGCATCGATGTTGCTTCGGTAGCTCGTTTTAATGCTCATTTAGCGAGGAGTTTCCTCCACACAGTCGGTGACTTCCTGCGCATACTGAAGAATAACAATGCGCGGTGGTTCCATTGTAAGGTGGTTATAATTTCGCACCTTGCAAGGACTCATCTACATTCTTTGCCGTGATTTACAATCGGAACTAGGTATCATCTGATAGGTTTTACATCATATATATGAATATTTAAAGAAGAATGGCATTGTCACATACACCTTGTAAATAGTTGTTAACGCCTATTGCATGAAAGATGATAGCAACGTTATGAATGATTGCTTCTACTAGCAGAGGTTAGAACGCCAATGGGTATGAAACGGCAGGCCCTGGGTGGAAAAGCCCACGTAGGTGTGTTGGTCCAGCTTAACACAGGTTGAGTGACAGGGAATAGCTGGTGTCAGATGCTGGCTGCGTAACACAGCAAGTAGCCCAAGACGGGCGATCGGGGCACCTGAGCGCTGAAGCACAATAGACCGGCGGCCGGCCGCTGTTGTAGCGAAAATGAATGCGAATAGGTATTTCCTCACAAACTTTTCGCCCTGGACGACAGAAGACCAAAATATGGTTTGTCGGCGTTCGGAAGAATCTGTAGAGAGGGAGAATATTCCATGGTTTCAAGAATATGATTCGCCTTCTGAAATTACGAGGAAGGGGAGCCGAGCTTTGCTGGGAAGCCAGCGGTGGAGAGAAAAAGGTCTTCCGCTTTGAGTGCCCGTGTTTGATGGTCGCTCAGTATTAGCTGTTGTTGGTACAGACGGACTTGCTGTCTTTGCTCTCAGGAGATTTTTACAGTTATTGAACGGTTAGGCACTGTACTATTGCGAATTTATACGATTCTCGACTTAGCTTCCAGGTAGGGAGTCGTCGTTAAGTACGCAGTGTTCAATGATTGAGAGCACTTCTTCTGTCTATACTCATGTTGAGACGTTATCTGAATTCCGTCCTTGCGGTGGGAGTTCGCGTTTCTCGTCTGTAGAACACGAAGAGGAGAAGAAAGTACTGGATTATGTTAATCGGAGGACCGCCTTCTGTCGTCCTAGTGTTTAAATGAGCTTTTTTTTTTAATATTTTGTGGCTGGAGTTCTTCCGTCGTCGGAGATGTGTACGAGAAGCATCACTCCGAAACACCGAACACAGTACATATGATGATATGGCTAATTTCTTTGAGAAACAAACTACTTGTAGAGGTGGGTACGGTCCTTAAGTAAACAGGCATACTTGTGTTGATTCATTAAGCCTTCCACAAAGACAAAAACGCTCCCTGGATCCTACCGACGCTTGTTGCAGGGTATTTACTTCCTGACGTTTGACGCCATAGGATTCATCTGAAAAGGCCACCTGTCACCACTTAGTGAACGAGCAAATTCTAGCATTTATCGCTGACTGACACCACTCAGCTTGGGTGGACGAAGCAGACGCCTGCTCCGGAGGCCCATACGCAGCGATTTTTCGGAATGCTCATTGAAGTCACATTATTGGTAGCCTCTTGGTTCTTCTGGGCGGTCAGTTGCTCAACAATTACAAGTCATTTCGTCCATACACATCTCCGCAGCCGTCGTTCATCACTGTCATCTAAAGTCTGTGGCGTACAACAGCTGCGTCTATGTCGGTTTCTGATAGCGCCATTTTGCCATGCACTGTATACAGCGGCACGCAAATAAAGTACAGTCTAAGCCATTTCGGAAATGCTTCCGACCTTCGCCCGAAAGCCAATGATCATGCGCTTTTGGACATCAGATAATTTGCTCTCTTTCTGCGTTACGACACCCTTTATACACCCTCCATTACTAGTACTCTAACCTGCCGTGGTGAATGGTTATTGCACGTTGACGTCAAACGTAGGTGTTGGTCGTATTAATGTCACTGGACCGTGTAGTAAATGAACGATATAAAACAATAATAATAGTAATAGTAATAAATCCCGGCAGATTAGTGGCGAGGCCCGGTGTGCCGGCCAGCCTGTGAATGGTTTTTAAGGAGGTTTTCCGTCTGCCTCCGCTAATGCAAGCCGGTTCTCCTTATTCCGTCTCAGTTACACTGCACAAACACTGTCTCCACGTACGCGTACACCATAATTACTCTACCACACACGCATTTGGGGATACACTCGTCTGGTAGGAGACGTTCCTGGGGGGGTCCACTGGGGGCCGAACCACACAATAACCCTGGGTTCGGTGCGGGGCGGCGGTGGGGTGGGTGGACTGATGTGGCCTGTTGGGGATTGTGAACCACTGAGGGCTACGGAGGGACGAAGCCTCTCCATCGTCTCTAAGTCCCTGGTATAATACACAATACAATAGCAATAATCTCTGATAGAAGGAAAACAGCAGACCGAGGTGGTCGAGCAGTTCTGGGCGCTACAGTCTGCAACCGTACGACCACTATGGTCGCAGTTTCGAATCCTGTCTAGGGCATGGATGTGTTTGAAGTCCTTAGGTTAGTTAGGTTTAAGTAGTTTTAAGTTCTAGGGGACTGATGACCCCAGAAGTTAAGTCCCATAGTGCTCAGAGCCATTTAAACCATTTTTTTGAAGGAAAACACCTGGAGTATGGCGAGAGGTTAGCCATACCGATGATAACGAATAGTGTGGTTTTGGAGGAGACACATGTTCCAAGGTAGTTTGTTTGACAGTCATATGAATGAAATGAAGAAGGCGATCGAGAAAGAATTATTGCAATGAAAATCTACAACCAAGATGCTGGAGATAATCTGGTCCTGCAGCTGCAGAATGATGATAGGTATTTGATATTTGATGAAAGATATTAAAAGAGACATCAGGGACTATGAAATAGATGAGGTAAACAGAGGGTTTGAAAATCACGTTACCTATCTGGTCGCATACAGCCTAAGTGAGGATAGGAAGAACTATAGTGATCAAATAACCGAATTTCACGCAGATATCTCACTCTAGCCTTCATAGCTACCTCAAGTCCTCTGGGGTTTTCTCCGACTGTCCATCTGCTGTACAGCGAGCTACGTTAATTTAAGTATTAACTGTATTTGTCATACTTGTCACTTCTTCTTGCGTGTGTTTTTGCTTTTACGAAGCGTTAATTTTCGAGTACTAGTAATAGTGTTCCATAGATTTCGTGTTTGTATTGAATACAGCCAGGGTCCCTTTAGCCAGCTGTAGTGCCTGTAGTGCTAGTGTTTGTTTTGAATACAGTCCAGAGACTGCTAGTGCTTATTTTCTTTGTGTGCAACAAGAAGTGTCTAGTAACCACAGTTTAGTCAGCTATCAGCCGCCTTTAGTCAATTAGAAGTCTAGTTAAAAGTTGATTAACTCTTTACAGTAAATTGTTGATTTCTTAGGATGGATAAGATCTGTGACTGCTGTGTACGGACGCAGGAGGAGCTGGCCACTGTTCGCGAACAGCTGAACGTGTTGATGGCCGCGGTCAGCCATCTTCAGGCTGCTGCCTCGGAGTTTAGCGGCATGGGGAGTCTGGTGCGTCGCATGGTACACCCCAGGTGTTACATGCTTCACCCACGGTCTCTGCTGTCGAGACATCTTCGCGGGTACCGAGCGCGGTTGGGCCACCCTCTCCCCAATGGGACTGGCGGGTTCACCGGCGTTTGTGGTGCACGAGGTGGAGGGTCAATGTGGATGCTGGTCGTGTGGCATCGCCCGCTTTGCCGGTGAGTGGACATGTGGCCGCTCCTTCAGCAAGGTCCGAGCAGGCACATGAGGGGAGGGGTTTTTTAGGTTAGAGAATTCCCTCCCTAGGCCCGACAAGACGCCTCCTGAGACGCGACAAGGTAGTAGTAGGCAAAACGCAACAGGGAATAACAATATTAATGTGGTAATAGTAAACTGCAGGAGCGTCTATAGAAAAGTCCCAGAACTGCTCTCATTAATAAACGGTCACAGTGCCCACATAGTACCAGGGACAGAAAGTTGGCTGAAACCAGATGTAAACAGTAATGAAATTCTAAACTCAGATTGGAATATATACCGCAGAGACAGGATGGACAATGAAGGGGGAAGCGTGTTTATAGCGATAAAAAGTGCAATAGTATCGAAGGAAATTGAGGGAGATCCGAAATGTGAAATAATTTGGGTGAAGGTCACGGTTAAAGCAGGCTCAAACATGGTAATTGGAAGTCTCTATAGGCCCCTTGGCTCAGCAACTGTTGTTGCAGAGCACCTAAAGGAAAATTTGGAAAATATTTCGAATCGAAGTCCCGACCATGTTATAGTTCTGGGTGGAGATTTTAATTTGCCAGATATAGACTGGCAGACTCAAACTTTATAACGGGTGGCAGGGACAAAGAATCCAGTGAAATTCTTTTCAGTGCATTATCTGAAAACTACCTTGAGCAGTTAAACAGAGAACCGACTCAAAAACGGCTCTGAACACTATGGGACTTAACATCTGTGGTCATCAGTCCTCTAGAACTTAGAACTACTTAAACCTAACTAACCTAAGGACATCACACACATCCATGCCCGAGGCAGGATTCGAACCTGCGACCGTAGCAGTCCCCCGGTTCCGGACTGAGCGCCTAGAACCGCTAGACCACCGCGGCCGGCAGAACCGACTCGTGGTGATAACATATTACACCTTCTGGTGACAAACAGACCCGATCTATTTGAAACAGTTAACACAGAACAGGGAATCAGCGATCATAAAGCGGTTACTGCATCGATGATTTCAGCCGTAAATAGAAATATTAACAAAGGTAGGAAGATTTTTCTGTTTAGCAAAAGTGATAAAAAGCAGATTTCAGAGAACTTGACGGCTCAATACAAAAGTTTTGTCTCAAGTACAGATAGTGTTGAGGATCAGTGGACAAAGTTCAAAACCATCGTACAATATGCATTAGATGAGTATGTGCCAAGCAAAATCGTAAGAGATGGAAAAGAGCCACCGTGGTACAACAAACGAGTTAGAAAACTGCTGCGGAAGCAAAGTGAACTTCACAGCAAACATAAACATAGCCTAAGCCTTGCAGAAAAACAAAGATTACGCGAAGCGAAATGTAGTGTGAGGAGGGCTATGCGAGAGGCGTTTAATGAATTCGAAAGTAAAGTTCTATGTACTGACTTGACAGAAAATCCTAAGAAATTTTGGTCTTATGTCAAAGCGGTAGGTGGATCAAAACAAAATGTCCAGACACTCTGTGACCAAAATGGTATTGAAACAGAGGATGACAGACTAAAGGCCGAAATACTAAATGTCCAAGCTGTTTCACAGAGGAAGACTGTACTGTAGTTCCTTCTCTAGATTGTCGCACAGATGACAAAATGGTAGAATCGAAATAGATGACAGAGGGATAGAAAAACAATTAAAGTCGCTCAGAAGAGGAAAGGCCGCTGGACCTGATGGGATACCAGTTCGATTTTACACAGACTACGCGAAGGAACTTGCCCCCCTTCTTGCAGCGGTGTACCGTAGATCTCTAGCAGAGCGTAGCGTTCCAAAAGATTGGAAAAGGGCACAGGTCATCCCCGTTTTCAAGAAGGGACGTCGAACAGATGTGCAGAACTATAGACCTATATCTCTAACGTCGATCAGTTGTGCAGAACTATAGACATACATCTCTAACGTCGATCAGTTGTAGAATTTTGGAACACGTATTATGTTCGAGTATAACGTCTTTTCTGGAGACTAGAAATCTACTCTGTAGCAATTAGCATGGGCTTCGAAAAAGACGATCGTGTGAAATCCAGCTCGCGCTATTCGTCCACGAGACTCAGAGGGCCATAGACACGGGTTCCCAGGTAGATGCCTTGTTTCTTCACTTCCGCAAGGCGTTCGATACAGTTCCCCAGAGTCGTTTAATGAACAAAGTAAGAGCATATGGACTATCAGACCAATCGTGTGATTGGATTGAAGAATTCCTAGATAACAGAACGCAGCATGTCATTCTCAATGGAGAGAAGTCTTCCGAAGTAAGAGTGATTTCAGGTGTACCGCTGGGTAGTGTCGTGGGACCGTTGCTATTCACAATATACATAAATGACCTTGTGGATAACATCGGAAGTTCACTGAAGCTTTTGCGGATGATGTTGAAGTACATCAAGAGGTTGTAACAATGGAAAATTGTACTGAAATGCAGGAGGATCTGCAACGAATTGACGCATGGTGCAGGGAATGGCAATTGAATCTCAATGTAGACAAGTGTAATGTGCTGCGAATACATAGAAAGAAGGATTCTTTATCGTTTAGCTACAAAATAGCAGGTCAGCAACTGGAAGCAGTTAATTCCATAAATTATCTGGGAGTACGCATTAGGATTGATTTAAAATAGAATGATCATATAAAGTAGATCGTTGGTAAAGCAGATGCCAGACTGAGATTCATTGGAAGAATCCTAAGGAAATGCAATCCGAAAACAAAGGAAGTAGGTTACAGTACGCTTGTTCGCCCACTGCTTGAATACTGCTCAGCAGTGTGGGATCCGTACCAGATAGGGTTGATACAAGACATAGAGAAGATCCAACGGAGAGCAGCGCGCTTCGTTACAGGATCATTTAGTAATCGCGAAAGCGTTACGGAGATGATAGATAAACTCCAGTGGAAGACTCTGCAGAAGAGACGCTCAGTAGTTCGGTACGGGCTTTTATTTAAGTTTCGAGAACATACCTTCACCGTGGAGTCAAGCAGTATATTGCTCCCTCCTACGTATATCTCGCGAAGAGACCATGAGAATAAAATCAGAGAGATTAGAGCCCACACAGAGGTATACCGACAATCTTTCTTTCCACGAACAATACGAGACTGGAATAGAAGGGAGAACCGATAGAGGTACTCAAAGTACCCTCCGCCACACACCGTCAGCTGGCTTGCGGAGTATGGATGTAGATGTAGATTGTTCGATTAAATAACAGCAGTAAAATTTTACAAGACTAAATATTGCTTCAGCTTTTGTTTTGTGGTTGTTACATTTTTCTAAAGTTTTGGAGTGCATATAGGGGAGAGAGATATTTATTGCATGCTGCAGCAGTTTGTTCTTCCCAGTTTAGATGCTTGTCTGTGACTGTGCAGAGATGATTTATTGTTTTTGATACGATAATGGTAAGGTAACTGGATACCACTAAGAAGTATTAGAGTAACTGTTTCACGAAAACATCCGCTGATCAACTTTCGATGTGATATGAGGATGGCGTGTGACTTCTTAGATTATGATTTGTGCCCATCATAATACTGAACAAAGTTCATTATTCATACTTAGTATGGCAGCAAAATCTTCTTAAGTCTGGCGCTTAAATACCATCGGATATAGTCAACATGTAAGTGGTACCTGCAAAAATGAGGCATAGATAAAATATCATTGACGTACTGCGCGAAAAGGAACCCAGCAGGGGGTAGGTCGAAAAATCAGATATTGCCACGATGAGTTCTCCAACATACCACGTACTGAGATCCGTTTTTTGAGGTAACTGCCGAAGCACAGCGGTGCACTGTCTGAAAAATTCAGCTGCTTTATTTGCGTCAACAGTGGTGCCCAGTTATCATGTCTAATGTTCTAGAACACACTGTTAACAATGCGCTAAAAACATGCCATTCTCTCTCTCTCTCTCTCTCTCTCTCTCTCTCTCTCTCTCTCTCCCTCCTTTTTTTCTGAGTGGTTCGATGCGGCCCGCCACGAATTCCTCTCCTGTACCAATCTCTTCATCTCAGAGTAGCACTTGCAGCCAACATCCTCAATTATTTGCTGGGTGTCTTCCAACCTCTGTCTTCCTCTATAGTTTTTGCCCTCTACAGCTCCCTCTACTATCATGGAACTCATTCCCCGATGCCCAAAACGTCCACTTAGAAAAATTATAAATTACTGTGCTGGTAAACGTATACGTTATTTGATACAAAGAAAGCTGAGTAAAACTGAACGTACTCAGACAGTTCTCCCTTTACTTATTCTGATCATCACTAACCTGGCACACAAATGTCCCTGACTAACAACAACCTATACCTTTCATGAATCACTTACCTCACAAAAATGTTCGTTACTCGAACTACTGCAATACAGCAAGCGCCAATAATGCCAGCTAAATAAAAGATTCTAACTACTGAGGGCACTAACTACTGATCGGCATAGTTAGCAAATGAAAGATTTTGATAGAGAACAAACAATGTATTTACCTTAATAGCGTTCAAAAGTCGTAATATATATATATATAATTTTGTGACATCCAATTAAACGAATTTCCTTTTTCTGACGGATACACGTCCAGATCGTCTGCTCTCAAAAATCTGGCATCTCTCTCCCCACATCCACCTTTGCTGGCGGCTCACCTCCAACTGCACAACGCTATACGCTGTTCACATCCAACTGTCCAACACTACACAAGCGAATATTCCAACAATGGCAACCAGTCACAGACTGCACACAGCACAGTCAGTGACTTTCATACAGAGCGCTACGTGGCGTTACCAACATAAAAACCTAAACAGCCTACTTACAATAGCATCCCGTCCCTTGTTTTGGGCAGTGGCCAATAATTATTTGCTAAATATTTTTGTATATTAACAATAACAATTAATGATACAATCTTGGTCAAAAGCAAAAATTGTTCTCATAAAGACAGTCCTGATCATTCATCACAATAGTATTTACAATGCACAAAGTCTGATCAGTAAAAGAAAATGTACACAGAAGTAGTGGATTTCCGTGCAATCTTGAAGAAGTAGTGTTGTCCTTCCAAAGGAAAGACAGTGCTAACTCTTGACATGCAGATGGGTAGTGGGCCACAACAGAGCAAACCCACAGCAGAATCAGTAGAAGTTTTGAAGAATATTGGTAGGTAGGTCATCACAGAGCAGACCCACAGTATTTCTGGTAGAGATTATGGTATTTTTGGGCCAGCAGAGGTGCAGATCCACTGCAGTCATTGTAGAAATAATAGTATTGGTGAGCTATCAAAGGTGCAGACTCACTGTAGTCCTTGTGCATATACTATGACCAACAGAAATGTATGCAGTGAAATGAAACTTAATTTGAAGAGCCAGTGTCTATACAATTACAAAATTACGACATGAGAATACAATTGCAAAGGTATAGAAAACATCATTAAAGAACATAATAATACAAATAACATTTGTAGTATTACTGGCTTTACAAAAGAGTAGAAATAATCATACACATCAGTGTTACAGACTTATGACATAAGTAAATAAATAAAATAATGAGAAGAGCTTTGAAACATTGACTTCACACATGAGCATTAAAACAGAACAGAATAAATAATGTCCAAACATCTTTACAAAGTAAATAACATATTATTAATGCATATTATATTTGAGGATAACAGTATTCCTCAGCATCATAGTGAATGTAGCTTAGTATTAGAAAAATTCTACAACATAGCTCTTAGATAAACACATGAAAGACAGGAAGAACACAAATACACAAGGGTACACAATCACATAGCGGAATAACACAAAATGGCAGGCCAGGATTTATTTGCAGTGTGACATTTGGTACTGCAGCATTTATAGTATTTGATTTGCAAACAAAATTTTCTTTCCAGAATGAGATTTTCACTCTGCAGCGGAGTGTGCACTGATATGAAGTTTCAAAATTTTCTTTACTTCTCAGAGATCTCACTTAGTTCATCATTTGTTGCCAAGAAAATCCTATCTAAACTTGTTGTTCCTAAACTCTACTTTTTTGTTCATATCCTCTTTCAAAATAATTATTCTTCATTGTACACTACTTGTTCGGCCAACCATTTTCTTATAGCTTCTCAATGCATTTCTTCCAATTCATCACAACTCATTCTCTTATATAGCCTACCCCATCTTAAGCTAACTTAAATCTACTGGGCTCAGATGCATACACTAAGGGATGAGGCAATGCAGCAGTGTGAAACAATTAACACAAACAGCAATGACAAAAAATGCAAATTGGCAAAGCAAGCAGCAGTATATCTAAATTAGCAAAGCAAATGCAACATTACAACTAATATGAGCCAATGTGCAGCAACAAGAAAAGTAAATCAGTAGTAAAACTGGCTTAATACAACATAAAATTCAGTAGGACAATACCTGACAAATGCAATAACTTATACCTAAACATGATAAAGCTCAAGCAGAAAAAATACTACATTAAAGATAGGAAATGTCTAACACATATGTCACACCTTAACACTAGAGTGATGCACCACAATAATTTACTCTACCAGACAAGTTACCAAGTCGCTGAAAAATTATGTATGCAATTCCTGTGAAGGGAAATGTCAATTTGTGTTCCCTTTTTTAAGAAAGTAGTTCATAAAATTATTATTAAATTTTATTTTAACCAATGCTGCAGTGCAGCTAGAAACTATATATTAAACCAAATAAGCAAATATACACATAACGCAAGGCATGAAACATTATTCACTAGCCATATGGCATTTCAGTAAATATCAGATATTACAAGCTACAAAGTGTAATCATATGTCTTCAAGTCTGAGCGTGTCGTATTTGCAATGCTTTCTACAAAGAAATGTCAATAGCGAGGTTAATGGCCTCTGTTTTCTCCACCTAATGGCTTTCTTTTTTCCAGGCGACTGTCATGCAGCTGGGCGTCCACAACGCATTATGTCAAGGTCACTTACGTTCCTTACCGAAATATTTACGACAGCAGTTTCCACTACAGTGACAGTTTCATACCAACAAAATTTCACTGGTCGAAAAATTACAGTAGAAATGTGTAGAAACGAAATCTCATGAATAGCAGTGTTGTGATACATTCATCCAGATACACACATTTCATAACCCTTAAAGTATGATTCTTGGTTTTCAACATCCTTTTCACAAACTAGTGTCCCTAACCTCTTCTCATTATTCGTATACATATAAACACATAATAACATTCTTCGTATAGCATCATCTTATTGATCATAAACGTATCTCACCAGCATAATATTGTTGTAATAACATCATCGTAACAGATGAATCACATCTCAAATTGTTGCAGCTTCTTGCAATAATATCAAAACCTTCAATAAAGTCATCTACCTCAAACTTACTTCAAAAATCATGATCCCATACCAAATACCTCATTCAAATCTCTCATAGTATCACAATGGTTCAAAAAAAAAATGAACAGTTCATCGTGAATGACCGAACGCATTCTTACAGCAGGTTCATTCTCTAAATAGCCACACATAAATTCTAATCTGTGCTCTAATGACCAGTTGGGAGGAAAACAATGAGAGAACTGATGAAGCCTCGCTTGTGGATGAATGTCGTTGCCAGAATTCTCAAATGTTTTCAATTTACTTTAGTAATAAACAGCTTATAGTCAAAATCATCATGTCAGCGAGTCGCATATCGATCATTGTTACGTCATGTCGGCGGTTCCTTCTCAACATTCGGTGCATCTTGCCAATTTCTCTCATAATTTCCGAAATGCCCTGTGTTATTATTTTGTGGCTTTTCCGTATTTCTAAGTCCCTCTTCCCATGTTGGAGCGCGAGTCTCCTCTGAAATATGTAATTCTTGTATTACTTGTGTCAACTGATCTTGTACTTCCCTGATTTCTCTATTGTGTTGCATATTAATTTGATTCTGATTTTATTTTAATTTCGTAATTTGTTCGTACTCTTCTGTGTCAGTAAAGACTACTGGTCTTATGTCATTCAGATTATCGTCTACCTTCGTAGATAAATTATTTATCCGATCCGAAAGTTCGACTACTTTCTCTGATAACGAACTGATTTCCTCCATGTGCCTTTCTGAACCACGTTTCACAGTATTTACTGTGTCCTTTAAGTTTTCCTGAGCTTTTGCAACTTGCATAACCGAATAGGCAGATGCAACTGTGTCAATTTTACCTTGCAAGATGTCGTGATTTTCATGAACAATAGTTTGCAGTTCTTTTATGGCTGCTTCGTGATTCTGTAATGCATTTTCATGCCGCGAAAAAATAGGTTGAAAATTCTCAAAAATTTATGTTTTTACGCCATTACAGACTTTTTGACATTTCGCTTCGATTTTAAGTAACTCAGCAATTAAAAAATCACGTGTTTGTTGAAGTGTTTCTTTAATTTGTTTCTGATTTTATTCCATTTCTTGCTGTGATTGTTTTTGATTTTGTTCCATTTGTTTTTGATATTGTTTAATTTGTTGCATTAATTGCAACTACAGTATAATGTATTACTGTCTGGAACATGTTCCTTTTTGCCTATCGGCAGTGCATTTGCACCGGCAGCATTCGTATTTTGAAAAGCATAAAATGTGTCTTGACTTAACTGAGAAAAAGGTGAGGACGCAAAACCTGAATCTACAGTATTAGTAATATTGTCTCCTGGTTCCTAGGGCAAGCTGTTGCAGACCGATCGATCGCCAATACTACCCTGTTCACTAGTTGTTTCACTGTCTACACGATTATTTATTGCCTAATCCATTTCCCTATGCACAATTACCAAATTACTATTCTGAATATTTTTTAATTCATTACACGGTGGCGCTAACACACTACTCTCGTCTTCACTGTCATTTCTGTTTACTTTGGAGCCTAGTATTACGTTTTTCACACGCTACAATTGTCACAATATTTCACACGATAACACAGGAAAACACAATTAGAAGAGAAAAATAAGAAAACACATTAAAATATCACTGAAAATAATATCCAATTAATTAGAAGCGCAGCTGCGGAATACTTGGTGCAAATCTACATGCACTAAACAACTGTTTTACAGTACAACAATGAAAAATTACAACTACAAAGGAGATTCTCTCTACAATTACGGGCTAGCAATAAGCAATAACAACGCTAATTACACAAACTAGAAGAAAAAATCAGAAGATTCCAGTGAGGTATCCTCGGCTAAGGGTCGACATATGAAACGTCCACTTAGAAAAATTATAAATTACTGTGCTGGTAAACTTCTACATTGTTTGATACAAAGACAGCTGAGTAAAAGCATTGCTGGCGGCTCACCTCCAACTGCACAACGCTACACGCTGTTCACATCCAACTGCCCAACACTACATAAGCGAATATTCCAACAATGGTAACCAGCCACAGACTGCACACAGCACAGTCAGTGATCTTCATACAGAGCGCTACGTGGCAATACCAACATAAAAACCTAAACAACCTGTAACACCACAGCTCTTATGCTGTATGAATTTATTTTGCTTTTCCTTTATTTAATGTTACGTTGTTGATTTTCTGTAAGTGTGATTGAATCGATAACATAAAATTGTGTACTCTTTTCTTTGTCAAACCTTTGATGTCATGATTTGATTCTATGCAAAGTAGTGTATCTGCAATTTATATTCTTTGTCCCATTTGGAGGGAACAGAACTTATTATATGTAATTGTAATTTTGTGTGAATAATTTTTTGTTGAAGTGTCAATATGTGAAAATGTTCTGTTTTATTTAATGTATTTATTTGTTATTATGTAAATTGCTGATCCTCACTTAGGGCTCTTAGTTATTCTGTATGTAAAAGGTGTAGTGGTTCCCCTCGGGAACGGAAATGTGCAGAGCGCGCAAATTGTGGTTGGCATAGGTGGGAAAGGTGGAACTGATAGTCAGTCGGAGACGAGCCACCAGTCGGAAAGGAGCTATGAGTCTGTGCACTGTCATTGTAAAGGTGCATATCGTGCTGATTCAGAGAGAGGCTTTTCCTGCTTCTTTCCAATGCCTCGGATGGGTGGATAAATGGCTGGAACTATTCTGGAATTTGTATGAATCATCGTCATGAAGATACGATAAAGTCCGGCAATTCTACCTGTAATTCCACCTACCAACATGCAGTTGCCACCACATTGCGCAATCACTGTAACGTAATACTATATTGATGTACAGTGAAGGATCAGCCTAATGGATGTGTTAGTGTGCTGAAATATAAGGTAATTTATATCGGAATTTATTTACCTACCTTGATTTTACTCCTGATCATAACACCTCTCAGGGTCCTCTCCGTTTGAAGTAAAGTGATTACCGAGTGCCCTTACTGAAAGTACGTTGAAGCCTAGAGCTTTGTTAAATAATGCCTCTTGAACTTATTAAAAAGATAGTTAAAGCTAATGTGGTAACAGAGTGAGTTAAAGCAAATGTTATTTGTCCAATAATAATTTTCCTATTGAAACTGTTATTTAAAGTGCTGTTACCAACTTCAAACTTTAGGCTGAGTCTTATAAAGTAAATGATCACGTTGTTGTCTGTAGTAAATTCTAAAAAGGAGAGTCAGTTTCTTGCAATTTTGTCAACATTGTGTTTCGTTGTAGTAAAAGTGAGAAAGCTGCAGTTGTGAAACGTTACATTCTCATGTATGCCAAGTGTTTGTCTCTCTTGTGTGTATATTAACAGTATAAAGACCACTCAGTTTGTGTAAACCCTGAAAGTGATAGTGTTTTTCTGTACCTGTTATAATTTTGAAAATAGTTCCTGCTGCTCAAACTGTTAGCTTCAATCTTAAAACATATGTGTGTTAGAGTTCATTGCACTCGCGTGTTGCTAAGTCTAGGTTGTGTCTGTCGTGTTGTCCATTATAGTTACTTATACCTACTTTCATAAACGAGAATGTTAATCTTTCTCTTGCCTAATTAGGCTGGCGACCGTTTCCCTTATTCTATAAACAGTATAGCTAGGCAAAATTTTGTTTGTCACTATTCCAATATTAACGTAATTCTGACATTCATCTCCGATAAGCCACCTCCGTTAGGAACAACACGGTCAACTTAACAAAATTCCTCTCAGAGGGTAACACTGCTCTGTTGCTTTGTGCCATAGTTACTTTTACAAAATTGTTTTATGTTACAACCTGCTTCTGGCATTGAGGTTATGGTACAGTAGTAACAGGTAGGAGTGTTATACGTGGCGACCGTGACAGGACGTTGTTCAGTTTGCACCTACAGACGGAAAAAATTATAAGTAGTTAGCATTTTACAAACATAGAGTGAACATAAAACGTCCAGCGGCACGAACCTGTACTTTATTTGACAGAACGGATAGTGAAAGTTCAGTTTAAATTGAAAATTAAAGATATCAATACTTAATTGCAACTGAAATGGACAGGAAATTAGAAATAAATATAGACACGAGAGAGCAGAATGCAACCGAGAGCAGTTCAGGCAGCACACCAATAGATGGCACGACGCGCGACATGCGAGTACAGGCGTACGTAAACAAACCGATCCAAGCTACGAACATTGCACACACTAAACAGGATGAAACAGACGATGTTGCTAAAGACAATGGCTATGCTAACGAATCGAGGGATATGTTCGAATCATCGGAAACAGCAAGGGAAGTAGTACGTGAACACGAAAATGCAGTAATAACCAAAAGTGAAAAGACACCAGATATGACTGATTTGATTAGGATGCTGTCTGCGCAATTTGCAGCGCAAAATGACTATATATCTAAACATTTGACAGCGCACTATGACGATATTTCTACACAATTGACAGCATATTATGATAATATATCTGCACAAATGGCAGCACAAAGTAAACAAATCGAAATGCAATGCAACAGAATTATCGAAAAAATTGATATGTCATTCAATGATGATCTTTCAATGTCAGAATCGTGTGAAAAGGTATTATTAAAAAATGAAAGTGAGCCAGGAAATGCGAGTGAAAAGGAGGATATTTGTACTGTTAATGATGTGTATGAGGTCAAAGACGTAGATGTGGGGGAGGGTATGATGAAATATGCCACGCAAAAGGCGTGTGCACAGCTAATAATAGGTGAAAGTGATGTAAAGAAGGACGTTAGTAAACATGACATTATAAACAGTGCAGGTGAAATTATTGTTGATGGAAAGGTGTTTTGTGGCTCGAATGCAGAAGGGTCTGGTAGGGATTTCGCACGATTATCTGACACTGATAGTAAAGGAATCAGTGAAACGAAGGTTATCAATGTATATGATGAGTATATTATGTACGGAACTAAGGCTGAGATCGTTCAAAGTAATTCAACAGAAGTACCTGAGTGTCCAAACGGTGTGCATTGTGTAGAAAATGAGTCAAAAAACGAAGTAGCTGAAAAATCTAGTGATAATCTGCTACACTGTCTAAAAGTTGCTTTCCTGCTAGAATCTGATGACGAAAGTGAAATCAGTGATAGTTCAGATGATGAAGGATATATGAATACAGATCAGAATGAATATACTAACTTTCTCTGTTGTTCAAAAGTCGAGTACTTAAATGAATCTGATAGTGAGGAAAAGAGTAGTGATGACTCCAGTGAAGATGAATTTCCAGGTGTAGACGAAAGTGAATATACTTTTACTGAGAGAGGGTATGAGAAAATTAGTGACATTTTTCCAAAACAAGATACAGAAAGTAGAAATGGGCCAAAACTGAATGAATTATTCAGTAATGTAACACAGGGGCATAATTTGAAAGAACCTCCTGATAACACTATACTGGGGCAAGCCTTAACAAATGTTTTGAAGGAGTGTAAATTACAGGAACAAAAAGAACCACCTGATAAAATAACAGCAGAACAGGAAATGTTGTACCTTGCTAAAGACTTTGAAATTTCAAAACCTAAAAAGCCACCTGATGAAACAAAACGTTGGCAAGATCTGAATGGGTTAGTGAAAGATGTAGCAGAGAGGAGGCCTAAAAAGCCACCAGACTTAGTAACTGTTTTATGAAACATAAAAAAACTGCCTTGTTAATAAAGAGACTGGGGGCAGGATGTATGTATATATATTTTGTTAATATAATGCATGACTTTATTATTATTGTATCTGAGTGTTACCAGAAAGTGGATTATTGCTTTGTTGACCTTGAGGCCTGTGGCAGTTCGTTGCTTATTTATTGTAGTGTACTGTTTGACTTTGCTTAGGAGCTATTTATTTTCAATTGAATACTTACTGTTGCCAGTCTAATTATGAAGACAGGGCCATGTAGAGAGAAAAACCTGAAAACTTTATGAATAATAATGATTATGGTAACTTAACAAGAGTGCAAAGAACTCCACAAGATAATAATTTATTTCTAATATACTTAAAGATCAGAAAGGGCTTATGTTTGCACCATGTTGAGTATTTAAAGGTACATGTCCTCAGATGAGGGTTGTTAACCCTCAGGGGACATGCACTCTTTGCATTGTCAGGTGCCTGACGAACACCAGGGACCCGAGTTGTTGTCAGCACTCCTTCCATTTCTTTTCGTGCTGCCAACCTTCCTCTTCATCATTCAGAACTTTTACTATCTTCTTTCCTTCTTCTCTATCAGAGTGTATTGAATAGTGTGGAAATAATGTAGAATACTGTGGGTACACTAGAAAATGAATAAGAATAATGAAAGTATAGTGGGTACTGTAAAGGAAAAATGTAATGGAAAAGTAAAGGGAAAAGTGTAGATGAGAAAAGAATAGGTTACTGAAAACAAAAAGATAAATGAATGCCATAATATGACTAAATGTAAATGTTTTTGAAAATAGGGGCAAATATGATATTGAAAAACTTTATGTATTTAAAACTGAGGAGATGAACCTGGCTAATGTATGTGAAATAGGTGTGTGAGGTATGTGTCTAGTGCCAGCAAAAGGATTAGCAGAAATCACTTGCAATAGGATATGAAATTATTGTCCTGATCTTAATGTGTGTAATGACCTAACTGTGTGTGGAAAAGCAATGATAAAGGAGTAGTAAGAAATACTTTATCCTAACTTGATCCTGAATATGACATTTAATTTTCTTTCTCGATTAATGTATATGTTACCTGATTGTGTCATTTGAAAAGAAATGGTTTTGTTGCCAGTGTCTAATTACTGTTTCAAAGTTGCAGGTTTTATGTTTTATACCATTAATGCAAATTTTACCAAAGATGTGACACAATGATGAAAAGCTTAAAGATGATGACAATAAACTGCTCAAAAATATGCTGTTGGGCAGCAATACAAGACAAAAGAATAAAACTTCTGCGGTCCTGAAGCTAAGGGCTACCAAATATACTATATGAGCAGTAGCCAAAGGACTTGCCATTATGGGGCAAGAAGTTGATAAGTGGTCATGAACTGCCAAACCTAGAGGATGGGGCAGTGTGTCAACTTAAAAAGGTGTTTTTTTTGTGTTCTTTATCTAAATTGTGCATTTGTGCCTAAATTTGTATGTAAAAAGACTGCTAAACCAATAATGGGCAGAATGTGTAACATGGACTGCTAGTGCTGAGGCAAGCAGTGAATTAAGTTAGGTTTTTTGAGCAATATGTTATAAACTGACTATTCTTATTGAAGTCAGTGAAAAGTTATTAAAAAAGTGTGTATGTATTCTTGTTCAAATAGTTATTGATGTTTTGAGACTAGGTTTTCTGGTGTAAATTAAAGTTTTGGACGGCCTTGTTTTAAAACACAGCAGTGATGATTAAAGATAGGATCTGAATATGTTAGTGTGTTTATGTGCAACAAATATTTTGGACTGCTATTAATGAAGAGCAGCTTTAAAGTTAATTAATTTGAAAAAAAAACTTGCAAAGTTACTTTGGTATTTAAGGAGTCAGTTGGAAAAGGTTTCCATAGCTGTTTGTGTAAAATTTTGTACATATGTGGATGCAAACTGATATTTTCAATATTTCATTAATTGCTGAACCTTGTAAAATGTACTGTGATCATTAATATACTTGTGTGTCTGTGAAATTTTACATTATTTTAAAATTATTGAGAGACAAACTGTTTTGCTAAGGTAGAATGTTCTGTGTTATTGTATATGTGTTTATTCTTTTATTTTATATTGAAGGCTGTACCTTTGCTACTAATATGCAGATTTATTTTGTGTACTGATTGCCTATTAATTGAACTGTGTGTGTATGAAATGAACATGCTTAAAGATATTTTGTGTAATGATGAAAATTAGTTTCCTTCAACCAGTGTGAAATTGAAAATTGCTTTAGATGTCTTATTTTGAAAATCTTTTGGAGGAAATGTATGCAATTTCTTAGAGTATATACTGTATGTTTGTAATGTGTGTTTTTTTTTCTCCCAACTGAAGTTGGATGGAATAAATTTTTTTTTTGCAGCCAGCACCACTTAGGTGTTATAGATGTTTCCTTGAAGTATCCCTTACAGAAAACTTCAACGAAACACGGGGCATGTGTAACACCACAGCTCTTATGCTGTATGAATTTATTTTGCTTTTCCTTTATTTAATGTTACGTTGTTGATTTTCTATAAGTGTGATTGAATCGATAACATAAAATTGTGTACTCTTTTCTTTGTCAAACCTTTGATGTCATGATTTGATTCTATGCAAAGTAGTGTATCTGCAATTTATATTCTTTGTCCCATTTGGAGGGAACAGAACTTATTATATGTAATTGTAATTTTGTGTGAATAATTTTTTGTTGAAGTGTCAATATGTGAAAATGTTCTGTTTTATTTAATGTATTTATTTGTTATTATGTAAATTGCTGATCCTCACTTAGGGCTCTTAGTTATTCTGTATGTAAAAGGTGTAGTGGTTCCCCTCGGGAACGGAAATGTGCAGAGCGCGCAAATTGTGGTTGGCATAGGTGGGAAAGGTGGAACTGATAGTCAGTCGGAGACGAGCCACCAGTCGGAAAGGAGCTATGAGTCTGTGCACTGTCATTGTAAAGGTGCATATCGTGCTGATTCAGAGAGAGGCTTTTCCTGCTTCTTTCCAATGCCTCGGATGGGTGGATAAATGGCTGGAACTATTCTGGAATTTGTATGAATCATCGTCATGAAGATACGATAAAGTCCGGCAATTCTACCTGTAATTCCACCTACCAACATGCAGTTGCCACCACATTGCGCAATCACTGTAACGTAATACTATATTGATGTACAGTGAAGGATCAGCCTAATGGATGTGTTAGTGTGCTGAAATATAAGGTAATTTATATCGGAATTTATTTACCTACCTTGATTTTACTCCTGATCATAACACCTCTCAGGGTCCTCTCCGTTTGAAGTAAAGTGATTACCGAGTGCCCTTACTGAAAGTACGTTGAAGCCTAGAGCTTTGTTAAATAATGCCTCTTGAACTTATTAAAAAGATAGTTAAAGCTAATGTGGTAACAGAGTGAGTTAAAGCAAATGTTATTTGTCCAATAATAATTTTCCTATTGAAACTGTTATTTAAAGTGCTGTTACCAACTTCAAACTTTAGGCTGAGTCTTATAAAGTAAATGATCACGTTGTTGTCTGTAGTAAATTCTAAAAAGGAGAGTCAGTTTCTTGCAATTTTGTCAACATTGTGTTTCGTTGTAGTAAAAGTGAGAAAGCTGCAGTTGTGAAACGTTACATTCTCATGTATGCCAAGTGTTTGTCTCTCTTGTGTGTATATTAACAGTATAAAGACCACTCAGTTTGTGTAAACCCTGAAAGTGATAGTGTTTTTCTGTACCTGTTATAATTTTGAAAATAGTTCCTGCTGCTCAAACTGTTAGCTTCAATCTTAAAACATATGTGTGTTAGAGTTCATTGCACTCGCGTGTTGCTAAGTCTAGGTTGTGTCTGTCGTGTTGTCCATTATAGTTACTTATACCTACTTTCATAAACGAGAATGTTAATCTTTCTCTTGCCTAATTAGGCTGGCGACCGTTTCCCTTATTCTATAAACAGTATAGCTAGGCAAAATTTTGTTTGTCACTATTCCAATATTAACGTAATTCTGACTTTCATTTCCGATAAGCCACCTCCGTTAGGAACAACACGGTCAACTTAACAAAATTCCTCTCAGAGGGTAACACTGCTCTGTTGCTTTGTGCCATAGTTACTTTTACAAAATTGTTTTATGTTACAACCTGCTTCTGGCATTGAGGTTATGGTACAGTAGTAACAGGAGGAGTGTTATAAACCTACTTACAATACCATCCCGTCCCTTCTCCTTGTCACAGTTTTTCGCATATTCCTTTCCTCTCCGATTCTGCGAAGACCTCATTCCTTGCCCTATCAATCCACCTAATTTTCAACATTCACCTCTAGCACCACACTTCAAATGCTTAAATTCTCTTCTGTTCCGGTTTACTCACAGTCCATGTTTCCATACCACACGATGCTGTGCTTCAGGGGTATATCCTCAGAAATTTCTTCTTCAAATTATGGCCTATGTTTGACAGTAGTCGACTTCTCTTGGCCAGGAATGCCCTTTTTACCAGTGCTAGTCTGCTTTTGGTGTCCTCGTTGCTCCGTACGTCTTTGGTTATTTTGCTGCCTAGGCAGTAGAATTCCTTAACTTCATCTACTTCGTGACCATCAATCCTGATGTTAAGTTTCTCGCTGTTCTCAGTTCTGCTACTTCTCATTACTTTCGTCCTTCTTCAATTAACTCTCAATCCATATTCTGTACTCATTAGCCTGTCGATTCCATTCAGCAGATCATGTAATTCTTCTTTATTTTCACTCAAGATAGCAAGGTCATCAGCAAACCGTATCATTGATATCCTTTCACCTTGAATTTTAATTTCACTCCTGAACCTTTTTTTTTTTTTTTTTTTTATTTGCTTCATAGTTTCTTCCATGTACAGATTGAACAGGAGGGGCGAAAGACTACATCCCTGTCTTACATCTTTTTATAAGAGCACTTTGTTCTTGGTCGTCCACTCTTATTATTCCCTCTTGGCTCTTGTATATATTGTAATTTACCCGTCTCTCCCTATAGCTTATCCCTATTTTTCTCAGAATTTTGAACATCTTGTACCACTTTACATTGCCGGACGCTATTTCCAGGTGGACAAACCATATGAACGTGTCCTGACGTTTCTTTAGCCTTGCTTCCATTATCAACCGCAACTTCACAATTGCCCCTCTGGTGCCTTCAGCTTCCCTAAAGCCAAATTGATCGTCATCTAACACATCCTCAATTTTCCTTTCCGTTCTTCTGTACATTATACTCGTCAGCAACTTGGATGCATGAGCTATTAAGCCAGACTCGTACACTCTACAAACCAAAGCGACTAGCTGTTTTGTTGCCACTTAACCAATAATTTTAGAAATTCTGATCTACCCCTGTTGCCTCATTTGGTGTTAAGTCCTCTAATGCTCTTTAAAATACTGATTCTAATACTGAATCCACTATCTCTTCTAAATCGGCTAATATTTCCTCTTTTAGCACATCATACAAATCTTCCCCCTCATAGAGGCTTTCAGTGTAATCTTTCCACCTATCCTCTCTCTCTCTCCTCTGCATTTAGCAGTGGAATTCCCGTTGCACTCTTAATGTTACCAACCTCGCTTTTAATGTCACCGAAGGTTGTTTTAACATTCCTGTATGCTGCGTCTGTCCTTCCGGCAATTACTTCTTTTTTTGATTTCCTCAGATTTTTCATGCAGCCATTTCGTCTTAGACTCTTAACTTCCCTGCATTTCCTATTTATCTCATTCCTCAGCGACTTGTATTCCTGTATTCTTGAGTTTCCCAGAAAAATTTTGTATTTATTCCTTTCAGCTATCAAATCAAGTATTTCTTCCATCACCCATGATTTCTTCGCAGTTACCTTCTTCGTACCTAAGGTTTTTTTTTCAGCTTCTATGTGTGTCAATTTTAGAGATTCCCACTCCTTTTCAATTGTACTGCTTACTGAGCTATTCCTTATTGCTGTATCTATAGCCTCATAGAACTTCGAGCATATCTCGTCATTCCTTAGTACTTCCGAATCCCCCTTCTTTTCATACTGATTCTTTCTGTCTAATCTCTTAAATTTCAGCCCATTCGTCATCACTACTGCACTGTGTGCTCCTGGGTACGCCTTACAATCTGATTTCGGAATCTCTGTCTGAGCATGATGTAATCTAACTGAAATCCTCCCGAATCACCCTGCCTCTTCCAAGTATATCTCCTCCTCTTGTGATTCTTGAACAGACTATTACTAGCTGAAATCTATTATAGAACTCTTTCTCCCCTATCATTCCTTGTCCCATGCCCATATTCTCCTGTAAACTTTGCCTTTCCTCCTTCCTATACAACTGCATTCCAGTTCCCCATGACTATCCCTTTACGTGCTATATTACTCTCTCAATATCCTCATATACCTTCTTTACCTCTTCATCTTCAGCTTGCTACATCGGCATGTATACCTGAACTGTCATTGTCTATGTTGGTTTGCTGTCGATTCTGATAAGAACAACCCTCTGAATGAACTGTTCACAGTAACACACTCTCAGCATTATCTCCCTATTCGTAACAAATCTTACTGCTGTTATAACATTTTCTGCTGCTGATGATATCACCCTATACTTATCTGACTCTGCTGCTGTTGATATCACCCTACACTTATCGGACCAGAAATGCTTGTGTTCTTTCCACTTCCCTTCATTAACACCTACTATATCTAGATTTAGCCTTTTCATTTCCTTTTTCAGGTTTTCTAGCCTCCCTACAACGTTCAAGTTTCTGACATTCCACGCACGGACTCGTATAACACTATCCTTTCGTTGGTTACTTAATCTTTTTCTCATGGTCACTTCTCCCTTGGCAGTCATCTTGCAGAGATCCGCATGGAGGACTTTTCTCAATGGAGGAATCATCATGACACTTTCTCAATTACAAGGCACATGTCCTATGGATACACGTTATTTGACTTTAATGCAGTGGTTTACATTGCCTTCAGCATCCTCGTGCCGTTGATCATTGCTGACTCTTCCGCCTCTTAGAGGCAGTTTCCCAACCCCAAGGACAAGAGAGTGCCCAGAATCTCTGTACGCTTCTCCGTCCTCTTTGATAAGGCCGTTGGCAGAATGAGGGTAACTTCTTATGCCGGAAGTCTTCGCCCGCCAAAGCTGACTATTAATCAAATTTTAAGCGGTGACGGGTTTAAAGTCCCAGGAGCGAGAGCGTTCTAACTAATAATCAAAGCCGCTACTCCTAGACCACGGGTAATAGTGCCACTGCTATTACGCAAATAAAAAGGACGAAAACGTGTGTCGTAGTACTCTCTCCACGAAAAATAGAAACCAGTGTTAATTGCTGAAATGATTATCAGCCGTGCTATGATCAACACAAAGAAAGAACGCAGCTGTCTTTTTTCGGGTGTGCATGCTCTGATGTGACACTAACCATTCCGGCATTGCGAGCGCTACATTGCTCACAGCTCTAGGTCAATGTCTTTCTTAACAATTCGTTGGACTGGGTTCGATCCCTGCTGCTATAATTGTTTCCATTTTATTTTATACGTCACAGTGTTAAACAATTAATTGTAAAATTTAAATATATTTAAACAGTTCAGTTTCTATATGTAAAATTAATATATATGGTTTAGATATGATTACCCTTGAAACTTCCTGGCAGATTAAAACTGTGTGCCGGACTGGGTCTCGAACTCGGGACCATTTCTTTTCGCAGGTAAATGCTCTACCTCCTGAGCTACCCCAGCACGACTCAGGACCCGTCTTCACAGTTTAAATACTGCCAGTACCTCGTCTCCTATCTTCCAAACATCACAAAAGCTTTTCTGCAAACCTTGCAGAACTAGCATTTCTGGAAGAAAGGATGGTAGAGCATTTGCCCGCGAAAGGCAAAGGTGACGTGATCGAGTCTCGGTCCGGCACACAGTATTAATCCGCAGGGAAGTTTCGTATCAGCGCACACTGCACTACAGAGTGAAAATCTCATTCACGATTTAAATCAAAAGGCTGTAGATGGCGGTAAAAAAGGCATGTACACGAGCTCATTAAATACGAAAGTTTTTTTCTGTAATGAATTTGTTAAAGCGAGATGGAATTTTCCTCTTTTGCTGCATTAATTTTATTTGTTAATGGCTAATTTCAGCCTTCTACGCCATTGTCAAAGGATTTTGTGGTCCTGCAGCAGAAAAGTATGGCTTAAATATTGAATCGTCAGCGTTTTTAACTGTGTGTTTTCTATTCCTTTCTCATTCACAAATGCTGTTTTGTTTGTCTGACAGCTTGACATTTACAGATGTACTGTTCTGTAATAGGAGATTATGCATGACATATTGAAATGTCAGCGTCATTACGTTTTCTATTGGTTTTGATTCACAAATGCTTTTGTATTGGTTTGACAGCCTGCTGTACCTTTCTCTCCAATAGAATGTTCAGTTTCAGGCTTTCATTTTGCAGAACTGTTAAGTATCATCCAATTTCGTCAATAATGCATCTATATTCAATGAAACTGGGCATTTACATCTGACTGATTTGACTGTTGCAGACGAAAGTTCGGCGAAAGCTGAACTCAGAAATACGCATTTGATGTGTTATTCCTTTCGACACATCTAAATTAAGCACATAACCAGTTTGTAGTTGCCATACACTTCTGTATTACAAACACATGCTCCTAATGAAATTAACAGTAACAACGATTATACTAAAAGGCACCTGCCCTACAGAACCACCAGCAGGACACAGATTAAAACATTAATGCATTTATGTCCGATAGACACAGATCTTTCAAATTTTACTCAACCAATTTTCACTAATTAAAACAATGTTCATAAAACCAACATTAATCCAATTTAACTGACATAACAGAATTACACAAACCTTTTAAGCATGCTTCATGACTTACACAGAAACTGGCTTTCACATAACTCATATCAAATTCTAAAACTACTTCCAACAACTAGGACATCTTCCATGGTCTGAATTTAAGCAATTCTATCAAATGAAAGGTATTATCAGATTAATACGCTCAACCAGGCTTCTCTTTAGTATTATTTACAGGTACGAGATTCACATTTCATCTCCAGAATATAATAATAGCATATTAAATCGTCTTAAAATGGGGCCGTTTCAGTTTTATGTTGAAAGTTAGTGATGGACGTGAGCAGACCGAAAGGTTCTAACAGATACAGGCGATTCACGGACCAGGAGGTGAAGTAGAACTATACTTAACTTTGAGCTACAATTAATCTTTCGGAAAGCCACAACGCTCCACCGGAAAGATGGAATTGCAGGAAACAAAGTAACCATACACACCGATCCAGGTCCTTAAATTTCCCTCTTCCACCGTGATATCCCGTTCGGAGTAGTCGCATCGACCAATGCCAATTATCCGAAACATAAACACATCAGCGGCAGACAACACTCTGGCGCATCAGATACACAAAACATATCTGCCCAACTGGTTATAAATAAACCTTTATTTATACACGGCACAAATGAACCCAAGCAGAATTAACCTACGTGATCACTTGCCCAGTAACGGCTCTTAAAATTTGATTAGCAAATTCTCTAGAACAAACAAATAAAATAATAACATAGAAAAGGAAATAGGAAAAATTATTTCGACCCGCTCTCGAACGCCAGGCAAAGACTTGTGCACTACTTGGTATGACCTCTAGCTATGCATTAAACACGGCTTCATGTCTATTTGTTGTGCGTAGCTAGCACTCCCTTAAATGCCGTCAACACATCAGGTGGCCAGACTAAATACAGTGACACGTAACTGAAACAATCAAGATAGTTTTCAGTGCACTCGGGCATTCAGTTAACATGCACAACCCACCAAGTAACTCCAGTTCATTCACTTTGAGTAACATGTAACAGACACGAAGGAAATCTGTTCTACAAATCCCAAGGAAATCCCAATTACCGTCAGCAGCGGATCTGCATTCCAACGGCTAAACACGCCACAGCAGCTGCCCGTGCCCCTCCATCGTACCGACTCTCACACAGCAGATACCCGAACTCAAACCCCAGCAAAGCGCGCACGCCGCAGTTAAATAGCCAACCGCCAAAGATGCTAAGATGACAAGCAGGCATCGAAAGTCGACTCACAACGATCGGGATGACAATCGATGGAAACTGGCGCCAGCAGCGCATTAGCTCAGCATTGATTAATCAGCAACCAAATTTCCGAATGTAGGTGTAACAAAAGAAGTAAGACGTGGCCCACCGACTCAGCTCAAACTATGTGAATAGAAGCAGGTAGATGCCCCTTTCAAGTTCCTAGAATATTTCGCATGAGTGGACCATTGGAAAAGGTTAAAATACTCTCTTAAGGATTGAAACATAGAATATGACGAAGTTTCGAGCAATGGCTGTCGGAACTTTGGGTTAGTCGGGTTGGCATCCCCTGTGGTTGGGCAGTACCAAACCTTGCTACGATCTTGACACGTGTACAGTAATTTTCGGAATGGTGCGGAATGACAACGTCTAGGCCAACGAATTGAATGTGTGCATTGGGAATAGCGCGGACGACTGCTTATTTCTTTTTTCGAGTTTAAATTTTAGTTCTTGTGTTTTGCGCTGCGACGTCGCTGGACTCGCCCCGTATTGCTGCCCCTCCCGCTCCTAGGAACGGCCTGTCGTAGTGTGGGAGAGGGAACGTTGCAGTCAGTCCACAGGTTTCGATCCCTGCACGTTACGCCCTCATGCCCAACATGTCACGATTCAGTTTACTGAATTCTCAAAAAAGAGGGAAAAAAGCAGGTAGGTGATTGGACCACAAGTTTAGTACTTCGGAGGCCAAGTTTCTATTCCCGCTGGTTTCAGCGTTTTTTTCTTTCATTTTATTTTATTCCTCGCAATCTTAAACAACTAATGTACATAAAATTTAAATATATCTGAACAGGTTAATTTATATACGTGACATTTATATGTGTTACGATAGCTACCCTTGCAAGTAAAAAGGCTATAGGCCACGACATTTTGCTCCAGCCGCCACTGTTCATAAGTAATATATCAAAATCAAAATGATCAGAATTCTTGTTGAAATCAATCCGCTTTAAGTGCTCGCTTCACGCTTGATGTCGTCAGCCACTTTGATGAATGCACTTGCTGTGCTATATTCCAGGAAGCCTGAATGGCACTTATCGCGGATGTTATAAGTTTTAAGATAATCTGTCAGTTCACGAACAATGTACTCCAACGGTTTAGATACAGCAGGCCTATAGATGCCTGGTGATATTTGGTTATAATTCTTGTGTACTGGTCGAATGAAGTACTTCCACTCAGTGGTAGATATTCCACTAAAAAGAGAGAGATTGCAGAGGTCTGTAAGAACTGGAATAATAGTATCGGTAAGGTCTTTAGTTGCATCTATGCTCATTTCATCATTTTCTACATTATGACAAGAGATTACCACGGCTGCTTTTCGTACTGTGTGTGTCAAAACATGTTTTAAGAAAAACGTATCTGTGGATAAAGCTCTATCTTGCGGCTAACAGTTTATCGCAACTTGAGACCTGACTGAAAAAGCGTCATATTTCATCTTCTCTATGACGAACCTAAATACTTTCAATAACTTTTCTTATGTCTTGTATTTTTCCAAAAAACCTTACACGTTTCGACTTTCTGTCATTTTCAAAGTCAGTATTGTGTCAGTCATATAAAATTGTTCGTTAGATACGTAGTATCACGTCAACATTTTCAATCACGGGACATGTGCAACTGGTCAAGTAGTTTGTTCCACAGTGCCATGAATTTGATTGATTCGTTTAGAAGTGATGGCGTATTACGCACCAAGTGCCCCACCAAAATAACCAGCGGCGAAAGCCTGTGAACTTACACTGACAGGTCTGGTGATCGAGCAGTCCATCGCATGGGGCCACCACGGTCAGTACATATTTTTCCCAACTGTATTTCAAACGAAGGCACACTTAGCATCGAATGGAAATGATACACAGTGAATGCTTAACCATAATCCTAGTTTACGCCTCAACATGCAGTGCCCGACAAAGAAATGAAGCATCCAGAAGCCATGGTCGGATATCAGCGTAATGGGCGAGCTCACATATTGGTAAGGTTGTTTTGACTACGCTGCGGAAGTTTCGCTGGAAAGCCCTTACACATTCTCCGTACATCCCGATCTCTTTCCATGCGATTTCTATATTTTTGGAGACCTGAAGGAAGACATTCGCGGCCGTAGGTTTCTTCGGATGAAGAGGTGCGCGCCTGGGTACAGTCATAGTTCCATACGTATTAACAGTTATGGCGATTACTTTTGACATAATGAACAGTTTAGTTACTTTTTTCATTTGACTTCCCCTTGTAATTTCGGTTGCTCATCCTACTCACATCTACCCTCACTTGCAGCTGTGGTAGGAGTAATTTTTCCAAGCCAATAGGCCGTAATGGTATTTGTATTATGTCTGGTTTAAAGCTCACCATGCTTTACGAAGCTGCACTTATATGTTACCACATTCTCTACCTTTCTAACACCCTCATGCGCAGGAGAGTTAGGAATGTCCCTGTCCCATCATATACATGGAAATATATGTAATATATGTATAATATATGTAAATACAGTAAATATAGGATACAGCACGAAATACCTCAAGACTTCCCCTTCGTAGGGCTAAAATCATCTCAGATCCACAGATGTTATCAATAGAGCTTCGGCGTCTTCGCTCTGTGTTTGCTCAGAACAGATACGCTTGTAATCGAATTCGAAGTACATTACAACCAACATGCTCTAAACCTCATGAAAAGGCAGGAGCAATGGAGAACTCTACGACGATGTTTTTCCTACCTTATGTTGAAGGTCAGCAGACTGCTCAAGAAACATCAAATAACGTGTGTCTTCCGCCCTCCAGCGCGAGTGCAAACAATGCTGTATTCTATTAAAGACGATCTAGGTCCAAGCAGCCAGCAATGTATCAAATCCTGTGACAGTGTAGTAAATCATACGTTGGTGAGATATAAAGACTGTTAAAGATACATGCGACAACATAGTCACACCACATTTGGTTAGCCAGAAGGTCTGTTGTTGCCCAACACTGCCTTGCACGGGGCATACCATGCACTATGGGGAAAGAAAGGTCCTTTCGTCCGCCTCCATGTACAGGGCTCTGTAATTAAAGAAGCAGTCAACAAACACTAATTAACGACCTGGTTAACAGAGACACAAGGTTACCATTCAGCAAGTCATCAGGAACAGCACTGGAAATTCTAAGCGATCGTCGGCCACAGACGAACGAATCCATGGAGTCAACACAAACGGGCAATCGAAGTTCGAACACTTAAAGTGGGCGCCAACACCCTGCACGCCCGTGCTCTAGCCCCTACCTGAGGCTGCGCTTTTCCCGCATCGCGCATGCGGAACAACAAACAGTACATCAGATACGAGGCGCTCCACAAAGCCGACATTCGCCATGTTTACACATTATATACACTTGGGGAGAGAAAGCATCGTTACATAAGGCGAAAAATAGATAAAGTTTTTAGAAGCTTGCTTTCACTTCATCTGACTACCTCTTCACGTTTGTCGGTGGATTCCTGTGAGTGGGTGGACAGTGCTACGTGGTCGCTTTCGGACTGCATACGGCAACAGATGGTGGCGCGTTAAACTTTCAAGACCCATTCTCTTACGCGCTAATCATCGTAATAAGGTAAACAATGCAGCCGCGCTGTGTTCAGTTTCACAAATAAACCACTGAGTAACGCCGCGAGATCGGTGTTGGAAGAGTAACTTCATTTTGCGCCTACTCCACAAACTTTGCCCATCAAAGATTTTATCAGTGCCGTTGAGCAAGGTATCTTGACTGTTCCAAGTTAGACTGCTGAAGAAATAAGGCGAGAGATATGCAGGGCCGTAACTAGGCTGCCTGCACCCAAGCGGAACATCAGCACTGAAGAAAGAAAAGCGCTCAGTTCCTTAACAGAACGCACAGTATCAGCAATCATATCTGCTGATGCGGGAAATGCTACCGTTCTTCTGTCTGCAATATTTTTCTTTGCGAGATGGTGGATGTACTGCAGGACCCAGTGTATCGTCATCTCCGGAAGGAACCAACGGATGCAGTGCAACAGAAGCCATCCACCCTCCTCAAATCCAGCCAGTTTCATGTGTATTTGATAAAGAGCTTAGCAGTGAAAGCGCCAGTTCCATCACGACTTCATAGCCCTCCAAAGACGTTCCACTTCAGCCCATTATGAGCAATATAGCAGCCGCTACATACTACCTAGCAAAACATCTGCTTTCGCTTTTGAGCTCTTTCGTAAGGAAATGTGAATACCAAATACGAAACTCAGATTATTCTACACAGTGACTGAAGAATTTGCGTCTCGAACTTATTGACGCATTAGTGAGTTTCGATGTGGTCTCCTTATTCACACGACAGCCCCTGGTGGATTCACTCCAACTCATAGGAGCTAATAAGGAGGACAGCTCACATCCTTTGAAAAATGTGCTTACCTCGATTTACTTTTTATTTAACGAACAACACTTTGAGCCAACAGACATTGTTGATAGGAAGCAGCTCTTTGTCTCCCCTACTAGCAAAACTTTTTATGGAAGACTTCGAACACAAAACACTATAGTCGGTAGTTTAGAAATCCAAATGTTTCTTAAGATATGGCCACATGGGGCAGCAAAGATTCCTTCTTTTCTGGAACACCTTAACTCCCTCCATCCGAAAATTTACTTCACCATGAAAGCAGAGGAAAATGAAACCTCCCTTTTTTATATGTCTTGGTCTCAGTATGTTCCATAAACCAACCTACACTGACCTATATCTACGATATACGGGCTTCCACCACACATACCAACACATAGGAGTATCAGGTACTTTCGTTCATAGGGGTATAGTTGCTTCATATCCAGAGAGATTATCAGCAAAGGTTAGCCATCCTCGTTCTGGCCCAGAACAGGTTATCCGATAATCAGATTCGAAATACACTTCAACGAACACGCACAACACCTCAAGAACAGACAGAAGAAACGGGGAACTCTATGAGAATGATTTTCTAACTTATGTTAGTGGCATGTCTTTTAATATCGGCAGTATGTTCAAGAAACATCAAATAAAATGTGTCTTCTGCGCTCCAGCAAGAGTGCAAACGATGATAGACTCTGTTACAGACAACCTAGGCGTGAGGAGACTAATAATATACCGCGTGATCAAAAACTCAGTATAAATTTGAAAACTTAATAAACCACGGAATAATGTAGATAGAGGGGTAAAAACTGACACACACGCTTGGAATGACATGGGGTTTTATTAGAACAAAAAAAATTCACAAAATGGCCGAAAGATGGCGCTGGACAGCAAAACGTCAGTGACTGCGCATGACAATCGTGTATAAAAGGAGCTGTAATAAGAGAGAGACTCAGATGCGCCAGCAGTCGCAGCATGTTAACGTTACCTGAAAAGGCGCTTTTAGTGAAGCTGTATTATCAGAATGGGGAAGTGCTAGTTCAGCGTTACGATCCTATCGCCATAGGAAGGGGATTCGAACGGGTAAAGGTCCGTTGACAAATGCAGCTGTGGCGAGAATGTTTTCGAAGTTCGAAGCCAAGGGGTTGGTTACACGGTAGACCCCGTAGTGGCTGACCGAGCGCAAGGCGTAATGCTGCTGAGACAGTTCAGGAAGACTGTAGCGGGTTCGTCTATGCATGGGGTAGTCAGCGCTGGTGCAGTCGCACGTCGCACCGCCATTCCATACACTACTGTTTGGTTGGCACTTAGGCGCACCCTCCGATACTATCCGTGCAAAATCCATCGGCATCATGAACTGTTACCTGGCGATTTAGTGAAGCGGAGGGCATTTGCGGTGTGGGCGTTTCAAAAGATGGCGGAAGATGACGATTGGTTGAGTAACGTGTTGTGGACCGACGAAGCTCATTTCACGTTCCGAGGGTCTGTCAAAGCCCACAATTGCAGAATTTGGGCTGCCGAAAATCCTAGAACTGTCGCGGAAACTACATTGCACGACGAGAAAGTCACGGTATGGGTTGGATTTACCACACCTACCGTTATCGGGCCTTTTTGCTTCGAGGAAATGCGTGATTCTGGTTTTGTAACTGCTACCGTGACGGATGACAGGTACGCCGATATTTTACAGAATCGCATCATCCCCAGCCTCGCTGATAAACACCTGCTGAAACGTACGATGTTTATGCTGGATGGCGCTCCACCCCATATTGCTAAAAGCGTGAAAGATCTCTTGCGCGCGTCGTTTGGTGATGATCGCGTGCTCAGCTGCCTCTTTCGTCATGCTTGGCCTCCCAGGTCCCCAGACCTCAGTCCGTGCGATTATTGGCTTTGGGGTTACCTAAAGTCGCAAGTGTATCGTGATCGACCGACATCTCTAGGGTTGCTGAAAGACAACATCCGGCGCCAATGCCTCACCATAACTCCGGACATGCTTTACAGTGCTGTTCACAACATTATTCCTCGACTACAGCTATTGTTGAGGAATGATGGTGGACATTTTGAGCATTTCCTGTACAGAACATCATCTTTGCTTTGTCTTACTTTCTTATGCTGATTATTGCTATTCTGATCAGATGAAGCGCCATCTGTCGGACATTTTTTGAACTTTTGTACTTTTTTGGTTCTAATAAAACCCCATGTCATTCCAAGGGGTTGGATTGGGTTGTTTGGGGAAGGAGACCAGACAGCGAGGTCATCGGTCTCATCGGATTAGGGAAGGACGGGGAAGGAAGCCGGCCGTGCACTTTCAAAGGAACCATCCCGGCATTTGCCCGGAGAGATTTAGGGAAATCACGGAAAACCTAAATCAGGATGGCCGGACGCGTAATTGAACTGTCGTCCTCCCGAATGCGAGTCCAGTGTCTAACCACTGTGCCACCTAGCTCGGTATGTCATTCCAAGCATGTGTGTCAATTTGTACCTCTCTATCTACATTATTCCGTGATTTATTCAGTTTTCAAATTTATACTGACTTTTTGATCACCCAGTATAAAATCCCGTTCCAGTGTGGGAAATCATACATTGATCAGACGTGTCGCACTGTCAAAGGTAGAGGTACAGAATATAGACATCACAGCAGATAAGGTCAGCTACAAGAGTCTGTCGTTGCTGAACACTATCTTGACATGGGTCACAGCATGCACTACAGAAAGATAAAGATTCTTCTTCCAAGTGCTGGGAATACATCATTAAAGAAGCAGTAGAGAAACAAATAAATATTGACCTGGTTAATAGAAACAAAGGTTTATGAATTAGAGAAGAGTGGGAACCAGCATTGACAGTGCTACGGCATCATCGCCCACAGGGCATCGAGCCATCACCGACGGGGAATCGAACTCCGGACACTTCAACTGGGAGCCAACACACTGCCCGCGCACTAGTTGCGCCACAATCGTTTGCGGTTGCGTTTTTTCCAGGTCTCGCGTGTGATGACCGCCACCCATTTCTCCAGCAGGCGGCTGTGGGTGTCGACGACCTCTCTGATTCGCCTACGATAACGATATCACCCCACACTTTGCCGCCTGCGCTTTTCTTGTGAACCAGCGCACATATTGGCCACACACTGCGGCAACACATTAGTAATCTCTTCAGGATGATGAGCAACTGTCTCGTGGAAATTGAACAGCTATCACATTAGCCTATGCGGTACCAATGAACCACTGAAGCAGTTTTTACGTCGGGAAAGTCTCAAATAGCACATCCGTCTCCTGACTAACTATACGAGTGCGATTCCTTTGGCCGAATGAATTATGTGTTAGATTACTGCCAAAAGAAGTTGGCCTTTAAATCTCACCCGAGTAAGGATTGTCGGTTATGTAGCCTTGGCCAGTTTCGTTATATTAATAGTATCGATTCAATTAATTTCCAATTTGAGGTCCAACATTTTGGGTAGGAGCAAACCCAACAGTTATTATTAAATGAATTTCAAAAAATGGTTGAAATGGCTCTAAGCACTATGGGACTTAACATCTGAGGTCATCAGTCCCCTAGACTTAGAACTACTTAAACCTAACTAACCTAAGGACATATGAACGGTCTCTGTTGGATTCCTTTCATGTTAATTTCTTAAATCTCTTGTCATTTACAGCATACATTCCACTTCTAAATTTACTGTGGTGTTTCTGACTCTATCTGGGAGGAGACTGAGCAGTGGAACGTGTTACTTTTACACATAAACAAGAACGATCTGTCACACTACTACACTTTAAAACACAGTTCATATTTAATTCATGTCACACAGTCTCATACGAAACCTACCTCCGCTTTCTTTTATATACTGTATATGATAAGTTACTCTCATCCCCCATCCCTTCTGTGTGAAAGGATGAATGAGCAAATGTATTTCTAGTTGAATGCTCTGTGGTAGCAGACAAACCGGTCTGCTAGAGAACTGTAGGACCAACGTCGGAACAGGTAGCTACACTTTCTAAAAGCAAAGAGGTTTCTATTCTTAGTATCCTGTCTGTTCCTTGTCATGTTGGTATAGGTAGCTACCTCTCTGGTCACTTCCGTTTGTATCTGTTGTAAGTAGGCTGTTTAGGTTCTTATATTCGTAACGCCGCCGCCACGTAGCGCTCTCTGTATGAAAATCACTGGCTGTGCTGTGTGCAGTCTGTGGCTAGTTTGCATTGTTGTCTGCCATTGTAGTGTTGGGCAGCGGCAGCTGGATGTGAACAGCGCGTAGCATTGCGCAGTGGGAGGTGAGCCGCCAGCAGTGGTGGATGTGAAGAGAGAGATGGCGGAGTTTTGTAATTTCTCATGAACTGCTATATATATTATGACTATTAAGGTAAATACATTGTTTGTTCTCTATTAATATCTTTCATTTGCTAACTATCCCTATCAGTAGTTAGTGCCTTCCGTAGTTTGAATCTGTTATTTAGCTGGCAGTAGTGGCGCTTGCTGTATTGCAGTAGTTCGAGTAACGGAGATTTTTGGTGAGGTAAGTGATTTGTGAAAAGTATAGATTAATGTTAGACAGGGCCATTCTTTTGCAGGGATTTTTGAAAGTCAGATTGCGTTGCGCTAAAAATATTGTGTGTCAGTTTAAGCACAGTCGTGTACAATTGTTCTAAGGGGACGTTTCACTGTGAAGCACCCTCAGTAGGGGCCCATGGTAGTCTGTCTGTGGCGAGTGTCCGAAGTGGTAGGACCTCCGTCTAAGCGCGTCTCTGCTAAGTCTGTAGGACAATGGATTTCTTAAGTTCAGCCTAACTGAAAATTTAATCACCTTTATTTCAGGTTTAGATCTAAAGTATCTTATGTTATCTTAAATTGCAATGCATTGTAATTCGAGTGTGAAGTTCAGAATATCTTCCAGTATTTGCTTTGTCTCTACTTTGTGAGTAAATTGGAACCACATGTTGATGATCCGTAACTCTAACTAAGATCATCAGTCTTAAATGCGAATGTGTGTGAGATTATAATGTCTCATCTTGACAATATTTTTCAATATAGCAACTTTTCTTTATGTTCAACCCACATGGGGTGTACTTTGTGAGACCAGTACCACATGATTATACAATTGTTTGACCCATAAGGTTAATAGTAACACAATAGTAACCAGTTCGAAGTTTATCTTTTGTAAATTGCATTTCGATGTAATTTATTTTGATTATCAAAATAATTGTGGAGTTACATTCTTTGTGTAAACCAAGTCGACCACGTGAAGCATGTGGTGTAATCATCAAAGTACCCCGCAGCTATTCTTTCTGGGAAGATTTCACAGAGAGTTAGTATGAATTTAGTATACCAGTGTGTGGTAATTTCATGATGGACAGGATTGCAATATGAACGTAACTTCTTTGGGTGAAAACTGAAACGGTTGGTTGTGGTTAATTTCCTCTTGCATATACACTCCTGGAAATGGAAAAAAGAACACATTGACACCGGTGTGTCAGACCCACCATACTTGCTCCGGACACTGCGAGAGGGCTGTACAAGCAATGATCACACGCACGGCACAGCGGACACACCAGGAACCGCGGTGTTGGCCGTCGAATGGCGCTAGCTGCGCAGCATTTGTGCACCGCCGCCGTCAGTGTCAGCCAGTTTGCCGTGGCATACGAAGCTCCATCGCAGTCTTTAACACTGGTAGCATGCCGCGACAGCGTGGACGTGAACCGTATGTGCAGTTGACGGACTTTGAGCGAGGGCGTATAGTGGGCATGCGGGAGGCCGGGTGGACGTACCGCCGAATTGCTCAACACGTGGGGCGTGAGGTCTCCACAGTACATCGATGTTGTCGCCAGTGGTCGGCGGAAGGTGCACGTGCCCGTCGACCTGGGACCGGACCGCAGCGACGCACGGATGCACGCCAAGACCGTAGGATCCTACGCAGTGCCGTAGGGGACCGCACCGCCACTTCCCAGCAAATTAGGGACACTGTTGCTCCTGGGGTATCGGCGAGGACCATTCGCAACCGTTTCCATGAAGCTGGGCTACGGTCCCGCACACCGTTAGGCCGTCTTCCGCTCACGCCCCAACATCGTGCAGCCCGCCTCCAGTGGTGTCGCGACAGGCGTGAATGGAGGGACGAATGGAGACGTGTCGTCTTCAGCGATGAGAGTCGCTTCTGCCTTGGTGCCAATGATGGTCGTATGCGTGTTTGGCGCCGTGCAGGTGAGCGCCACAATCAGGACTGCATACGACCGAGGCACACAGGGCCAACACCCGGCATCATGGTGTGGGGAGCGATCTCCTACACTGGCCGTACACCACTGGTGATCGTCGAGGGGACACTGAATAGTGCACGGTACATCCAAACCGTCATCGAACCCATCGTTCTACCATTCCTAGACCGGCAAGGGAACGTGCTGTTCCAACAGGACAATGCACGTCCGCATGTATCCCGTGCCACCCAACGTGCTCTAGAAGGTGTAAGTCAACTACCCTGGCCAGCAAGATCTCCGGATCTGTCCCCCATTGAGCATGTTTTTGACTGGATGAAGCGTCATCTCACGCGGTCTGCACGTCCAGCACGAATGCTGGTCCAACTGAGGCGCCAGGTGGAAATGGCATGGCAAGCCGTTCCACAGGACTACATCCAGCATATCTACGATCGTCTCCATGGGAGAATAGCAGCCTGCATTGCTGCGAAAGGTGGATATACACTGTACTAGTGCCGACATTGTGCATGCTCTGTTGCCTGTGTCTATGTGCCTGTGGTTCTGTCAGTGTGATCATGTGATGTATCTGACCCCAGGAATGTGTCAATAAAGTTTCCCCTTCCTGGGACAATGAATTCACGGTGTTCTTATTTCAATTTCCAGGAGTATATATATATATATATATATATATATATATATATATATATGTGTGTGTGTGTGTGTGTGTGTGTGTGTGTGTGTGTGTGTGTCACCAGTTGTCGTAAGATGATTATTAAAAGATTATAATTAAAGTTAGTCTGGTTGGCAACTTGGTAAACTAGACTGGGTACCTGGTGAAATAATTGTTCAGTAATGCAAGGATAACTTCCCCAGATAGCTCACGGCTTTTAACCCGCTTTTATTATCTTGAATATCAGCACCGCTTTCAGAACAACTTAATGCATCAATATTACACATGGCGACACTGTTCTGCAATTCCGCTAGACTCTGGAATCTCTGAAACGTTAGATTGCGAGCGTTGTATAATCTTAATTTTTTTCCCCTGCATCGCTCAAACAACTTCTGTGTTGTTTCTGAGCAGACTTTCAAAAGATTCACAGCGTTGTTGAGCGGCGTTGTGTTGTTTCTCTTGTTGTTTTGTTTCTGTATTTGTGTGTTTTATATGTATGTGTGTGTTTTTTCTCGCTTGTAAATTGCACTGACTTCGATCAAAATATAAATTTGTTTTCCGTGTGAAAAAGTGCGTACTAGGTTGGGTGTCTTTCGTTTAACTGTCGTAATTTTTGGGGGAGACATTTATTGTGATTAGTGTGATGTGTACCGGATATAAATTGAACTAATGCAGACACGTAACCAAGCTAAAAGTAGGCGGTCCAACAACTTAAGCAACATAGACCAAGGGAATAATTTGATTTCGAATATTAACGCGTCAGACGGTTCCAAAAATGCAATGGGAAATACTTCAGAGGAAATGCAAAACAGGACGAACGGGCTCACAGCAGAGCCAAAAATTAATTTGCCTCCAACTAACCAAATTGATTTGGCTGAACTCATGAAAGCCTTATTGCATCAAAATAAAAAAAATGCACAGATATCAGAAAAATCGTTCCGAGAACATCATCTGAAAAATCGATCCACGAGCTAGGTGAACAAATGATGCAGAAATCTGAAAAATCGATCCACGAGCTAGGCGAACAAATAGACGAAAAACTAATCCAGCGGACAAATAAAGTCGACAGGTCGATGCAGAGAGTGTCCGATGATATCTCACAAAGAATAAACAATCTGGCAAGTGAAATAAAAAGTGATATTAAGAAAGAATTAGGTCGTACATTTGAACAAATCGATGATCGTCTGCAAGACTTAGAACAGGGCAAGCGGAATCGCGGTGCGGAATCGAAAGAGAGTGAGGAACAGCTATTTAGGAATTTCCAAGCGCTGAGAGAAGAATGCCAAAGGGAACACAAGCAGGTACTCTCCAGGGTCCAGGAGGCGGAAACGCATTGTCCCACGTCTGTTAGCAACACAGTAGCGGACAACAGTCAAGCGATTCACGCACTGGAACAGCAAGTAGAACAATTGAAGCAGACTGGGGCAGAGGACAAGAGACAAATACATGATAAGATTGCGGCATTAGCGGACATCGTAGGCACGATGAAGGTGACAGAGAGCAATAACAATGTTTTACCGGTAGCGGTCGCAGAGACCAAAGAAGTGCGTTCGCTTCTTAGATTTCAGAAGGGACAGTTCAACGTGAACAGACAACACAAAGCTGTAACAGGCGAATTACAAGAACGCGTGGCGCATCTGGAAAGCCGCATGGGGTGTGATTCTGAACTCGCCAATAGCACTAAAAAGAGCCATACGAACAGTGCAAAGAGGGACTCCTGCCACGAGGGAGATTTTGACGACAAGGAAGAATGTATTTTGAGGGGCAGACATGAGAAAAATAGAAACATTCAAGGGCCTCGCCAGGAGGAAATGCGGGGATTTGATTTCAAACATTTCCTTACAGTGAGAAAGTATGAGATATTTCGAAATTCGCAAAAAGGAATACATCCACGAGCATGGCTCGAGCGAGTTGAATTCTTCCCCCCCCCCCCCTCACCCGCCCGACTGGGCACGTTCACATAAGATAAAATATATGTGTGGCTATTTGGAAGACGAACCGGCGATTCGCATGAGGTCGGCAGCGTGACACTGCAACTCCACTCGGGAGTTGCGGCAAGCCTTTCTGTCCACCTATTGGTTGGAAGCGGCACAAGATAGGGTCAAGCATGGCATAATTATGCTGCCAAATTTGAACCAGTCTGGTTTCGGCAGCCCAGCACGCCTATTCGACCACATGCTCCAGGCGAATCAATTTCTATACGACCCACACGGGCCTGGGTAACTAATAAGGATATGCATCACCAAATTGCCGATGTACTTGCGCTACGTCACTCATGCGGGACGATGCAAAGAGGATGTGGAAACGTTTAAGACACTTCTCCAAGAGTTGGAATACAATACAGGAGAATGCCCGCCTAATCAGGCACAAAGTTATTACGGGGCACAGCAGCGCGACCGTAGTCGTGGCCGTAGTACTAATCAACAGCGTGACTGGTCTTCGCGACGCGAACGGAACAATAATCGGGACCGGCCGTATAGGAACTTGGGTAACAGTCGCGAACACAGGTGGAACAACGGAAATGATCGAGGACGTGGTCAAGATCGTGAACGCAACAGATACGGCAATCAGAATCGATACTACGGTGAACACGGTGGGAATAGGAATGTAGGTGGAGCACCACATGATGTTGAAATTCGGCCGGCTATCCCTAGACATAATCCAGAAAATGGAAATGAACAAAATCGGCAATGACAAATGATCAGAGCAGAAGGCGCCCAATCGGAACAAATGAGTGACATGGCAAATGAGTACATAGGGTATATAGAGAGGGAAGATCTTAGAGAGCACAGTGAGAAGTAGAGAGGACGGTGAGAGAAAGAATTGATTAGTTTACATTTGTGACATATGCATTTTTAATAACAGGTTGGTAAAAATGATGATAAAGATGTTTCTATGTGATTGATTGAATTGATGTTTGTGGTTTTTTATTCTTTCCTTGTGCAATTAGGATTTAGGCTGGTTCAAATGTGAAGATAAAAGGTTTCTTTGTGAACGAGTGAAATGCTATTTATGGTTTTTTTTGTGTAAATTGAAAAGAGTTGCTCCTGAGGGAAGCAAGATCTGTGTTGAATTAATGCAAAACTCGGGGGAATATCCGATTTGTGGGTATTATGGGTCTGGCAAATCCAGGTCCCCAGCTGTTAGTAGCCTTGTTTCCCATTTTCTGCTTTCAGTGCTACTATCTATCTATTACTATTCTATATTTGTCAGTATAAATGAGGATCTCTTACTATAGTATGCGTCCTGTATGAATATTTTAAGATAGGAGAACTCTGATAAAGGAATGAGTAAGTTTAGAATCTTGAAAACAGGATGCAATAATACGATTGTTTAACCAATGGCTTCCCAATATGAGATGATCTGTTAATATTGATGATATATGTCTTTTTTGTTCTTTATAGCTGAGTACGTAAAGTGCTGTTTGTGGATTTCGTAAGTAGATTGATTCCCTTCAAGGTGAAAGAAGAATTGGGGTTTGTGTAATTTACATGGGCCCTAAATATTATTGTGGTAGTCAAATGACGAGCAGTTTTCCAGCAAATGGAGAATGGAACAGAAATATGGATCCTTTTTGTAGTCTTAATTGATGTTGAGCCAGAGCCTGAAAAATTATTCTGCGTTAATACATGTCGTAGAAAAGTGACGTTTATGTGTTTTGCTGATGCTGTGAACATTACAGCTTACTGTTTTCGCTGGTACGGGATGCACTGCAGCCTATATGAGTTGAACTGAAGAAATTTCCCTCTTGAAGGTAGAGGAAGATTAAATAATTTTGATTATGGGACCGAAGGAAAGCTTGGTTTAATGTAATAAGGATAAAGCAAAACATTTGTCATTTAAACTACATGAGGATTCGGTTCTTTTGTGTCACTTGTAAGTTCAATAGGATGTTAAGATGAAACTGTTTTACAGAATAGAGGAGACCACAATTTTGCCATTCATGGGAAATGAATCCAGAATAACCATAATAGGCGAAATAACTGATTTGGAAGCGAAAGGTAACTTAAAGAAGGACGAAATGGGAGAAAAATGGGTAAGACAATGTAGTATAATGTAGTGCTACAACGATGAAAATTAATATTACGACGATGTCAAACCTTATTTTCATGATTTAAAGAAGTATTAATGATATTAAAAATGTAATTATAATTTTATTATTTTCATTTTTGTGCTCAGTCTATCAAAGACTTTCTAGTGCACGGAATAAATTAGCATTGTTTGTACTACGAAGCTATATATGATTCTTATGGGTTAAGCATGTAATAATTCGATTTAAGAAATTTTGTTGAGTCTGAATTTTGTTCTCGTACTGGTCGGTAGAGAAGGAAAAGTTCCTTAATCGATGTGAAGATGTAAAGGCTGTAAAAAGGAGAGAGAGAGAAGGTAAATACAAGTTATTAAAAACAAATATCTCCTAAGTGTAATGTCTTGTCATTTCCTATAACTAAAAATTGCAAGGTCTAATCTGAGCCTGTCCTGAATAACAGCGAAGAACATTTATGTTATCATATATTTTCTTCATTTGATCATGGTTGTAAGTCGCATGTTTCTTTTTGTTACGCGACGTGTTAGAATATTTTCATTATACGCGCAAAAGTGCTCACAGCTTTATTCGAACCTGCGTCTTTCGGAAACGATAACTTTTAATCAGTACAATTATGCGAATACCGTCTAAATCGCAACCGTGATCGCAAAAGTGTTTCCTGGACCAAATAATTCTTATAAAATGTGTATTCTCCAAAGCGAGCAGCATTGCACTATCGCTGACTCGCAACAATCGAAAGAGTAAAAGCGGTGCTTAAATAAAATTGCCACCTTTTAATAATTATTATTATCCCATTAAATAAATAAATAGCAATTCAGTGGCTATCCAATCAATGAACAGAGGGGGCAATTCAATAACCTGTATAATGAACATATTTTTACCCTTCTCAGAGTCATCTGTGTGATTAATTCTTGTGATAACGTAATTTTTTACTGTTTTATGTATAAACATATGAGTATGATTAATGTATAATTGCGAGTCTCTTATCAGGTGTGTCAACTGGCATAAATGTTTTGGCGTGTCAATAACCATTGTTCTTTTTACTATGTATGTTTAAGGAAAGTTTCTCCATATTTATCATGTGACAAGACATATGCCACGAGGGTCAAAAAGGGGACATATTAGGACAATGTTGTAGTGGTATAAACCCTGTGTTGAAGTAGCATTGAAGTAGCTTGTTGGATTAACTAGTAGTGGATTGAAGTAAAATTTTGAGTAATTCATGTTTATAGGTAGTTAGTTTGTAGAATAAACAACAGGTGTGCATGTGTGTGTGTAAATAACATGTAAACCCTATGCTGCCCCGACCCATACTTGCACAAGGCATAATCCCACTCATTTTAGTGAATTAATAAGTAGCGTTTGATTTATTAAAACGGAAATGAATTGTTTAAATTTGAAGCATACAACATTAGTGATGTGGATTTAGATATTATATTGTCAGTTCATTTAACTTTCATTTTTATACTGTGAAGTCATTTCACTTTTATTTTTTTTATATTGTGAGGTCATTTCACTTTTATTTTTTTATATTGTCAAGTCATTTCACTTTTATTTTTTTTATATTGTCAAGTCATTTAACTTTTATTTTTATATTGACAATTCATGTAACTCTTTTTATTTGCATAAAAGAATTAAATCTGACTTTTGTTCTTAAAAATTGTGAATGACAGTACTAAGCGGTATTATGAATGACATTTTGTAATCACATAACTATGATGAACAATTTCTGTGAATGCAGTTGAGAACGTGAAAACAAACCAGCTAAACTCTTACGAGACAGCGGGAGCAATGAGGAGGAGGACTGCTAGTAAACAGGCGGGTTTTCAGAGCAGGACACACTGTCAACCGGGCCACTTCGGGAACGCGGTCGACAACAAAAGAAGGGTTCGGGGCAAACACTTTCCCTTGCACCCGGCGGTAATGGCCGACCGCACCAGTGCGACCCTTCGTGGAAGCGATGACCTGAGATGGCCGAGCGGTCCACCGCACGTAAATCCATCTGCTGACAATGAACCACACGCACGCGACCGTGACGAGACAGCCACGGCGAAACGACAGAAGACAGGGGATAAAGGGGCGTGGAGCCTTTTGACAGGTACTGTCCAGAGAAACTTGCAGACGTCAACGAGGACTATCAACATTTCTTGGCGGAAGCCCATTGACAGGAGACAGTAAATCATGGTTCGGTGTTCTCTAGTTGCTAAGGGTGGCACAAAGAAGAGCCACTAAGCGTCATCCTTGCCCAGGAATATCAAACCGGTGAGCCAATTGAGGATAACTCAAGAATTTAACAACACAAGGGGGGGTGGAGCCTTTTGACATGTACTGTCCAGAGAAACTGGCAGACTTCAACGACGCCTATCAACATTTCCTGGCAGATGCCCACTGTCAAGCGACAGTAAATCATGGTTTGATGTTCTCTGGTCGCTAAGGGTGTCACAAAGAAGAGCCATTAAGTGTCATCCTTGCCCAGGAATATCAACCCGGCGAGTCAAACGAGGATACTGCACGAATTTGACAACACAAACATAGAACCAAATTGAAATGTACGTGACACGGGCCACTAAGAGAAATTTCATGATAGGGCAGAGACGGCGGGATAGCACGCAACAGATGGACAAAAATCCCTACTGACAGCTGCTGTGAAAAACGACCCCCCCCCCACCCTCTTATATTGTGCCTCAGAACAGTGGAACTACTGAGTGTGCCAGTGAACAGTCATTATACGGTTCTTAGTCCAATACATATATGTGTGTTTCTTTCAGAGAAACTTTGACTCGTGTATTTTGCAGAGGTTCGATTTAATAGTGTTTTTTTTACTAAACTGACTCTTGTATTTTGTAGGTGTTCTATTTATTGCTTTTTTTTTTCTTTGACTCTTGTATTTTGCAGGTGTTTTATTTACTGGTGTTTTTTTTAGATGTGGACTACTGTACTTTCAGAGTTATTTCATTTATCAATGTTTGTTTTTGTGTGATGTATTAGATTTGTGATCTTTTGTTTCGTAAATTCATTCCTGTGGCATTGCTTCGTTTATCAGTCAGACAGCTGTTCATTCTCATTGGACTCTGATCGATTGGCCTTTGCATGGGGGATATTTATAGTGAGGAACCCCATAAGGGTAACAATCACATAATTAATTGTAGTTTCAGTATAACGACACAGTGTTCATTGTTTGCTATCTAACTGGAAAAGTGCGATAAGCACTTTGTAAAAGAGAAAAATATGTTTTACAAAGTGCTTATCGCACTTTTCCAGTATATATATATATATATATATATATATATATATATATATATATATATATTTGCTTTTGCGGATTGTGCATTGTAATGTTCTGCTTTATAATACTGATGTTATTTTCATGTTTTTTTTTTAAATTGCTGTGGCACCTTTGCTATTTTCATAAATTTTACTTGTTAACAAACAGTCATAAATTTTCCTGTGATCAGTTGGCTCTTGCAATGAGCAAATACTGGTGAACTCCATAAGGGTAACAACCAGAAATTGTTTTCATATTAATGACACAGGGACCACTGTTTTTACTTGCTGACCAAATTAGGTCTACACTATCTTTTAAATAGGTGTCACAGATTTTTTTCCTCTTTGAAATTGGTAGATTCTAAAGATGTGTTCAGATTGTTTTTTTTTTCTCTTTGAAATTGGTATATTCTAAAGATGTGTGAAATTATTGTGTTTTAGTAAATAGCTGGTGACCTTTTGTTTTTCTTTACATTGTTTGGTTTAAGTTGGGCGTGAGAAGCCTGCTTGGGAATGTCCTAGCATGGCCAGAAAATTCTCTGCACAGTCTTTTCCCGGAGCATTGGGGTTATGAAAGATCTCTGTCGGATTCCTTTCATGTTAATTTCTTAAATCTCTTGTCATTTACGGCATACATTCCACTTCTAAATTTACTGTGGTGCTTCTGACTCTATCTGTGAGGAGACCGAGCAGTGGCACGTGTTACTTTTAAACATAATCAAGAATGATCTGTCACACTACTACACTTCAAAACACAGTTTATATGTAATTCATGTCACACTGTCTCATACGGAACCTACATCCGCTTTCTTTTATATACTGTATATGGTAAGATACTCTCATCCCCCTTCCCTTCTGTGTGAAAGGATGAATGAGCAAATGTATTTCTAGTTGCATGCTCCATGGTAGCAGACAAGCCTGTCTGCTAGAGAACTGTAGGACCAATGTCGAAACAGGTAGCTACGCTTTCTAAAAGGAAAGCGGTTTCTATTCTTAGTATGGTCCTGTCCGTCCCTTGTCATGTTGGTATAGGAAGCTACCTCTCTGGTCACTTCCGTTTGTATCTGTGAAGCACCCTCAGTAGGGGCCCATGGCAGTCTGTCCACGGCGAGCGTCCGAAGTGGTAAGATCTCCGTCTAAGCGCATCTCTGCTAAGTCCATAGGACAATGAATTTCTTATGTTCAGCCTAACTGAAAATTTAATCAACTTTATTTCAGGTTTAGATCCAAAATATCTTATGTTATCTTAAATTTCAACGCAGTGTAATTCGAGTGTGAAGTTCAACATTACACATCACACACAACCATTCCCGAGGCAGGATTCGACCCTGCATCCGTATGAATTTCCAGATACTTTGACTGACCACTTGGGCGTAACCAACTAATTTAACTATGAGATCCAGCTAACCCCCCATGTTTGGTGTATTACTCTCCTTACTGATTTTTGAGGCCCAATATTCATGAGTTAAGGAATATTATGGATAAACAACTCCCATAGTGGGTCATTAGGCCTTCTAACTCGCCATGTGCCCCGCCAGTATTTATGGTTCCCCAAGACAAAGGTGAAGATAATAGGCCTGTTGTAGACTACCGAGCACTTCACCAGAAGATAGGTTTTGAGTCGTTGTCCTTGCCTGAACTTCACACATGTTTCTTGGCTTGGCTGGAGAGCGCTGTACAGCGGTTTTTGATGTGATTTAAGCCTACCTGAAGAATCAAAGTCTTGACTGCTCTTGAGTCGTGCGAGCAATCATATCAATACTTTTACTTGTAGAACGTCTTTTGATTTCGTTACCAAGTTATAGTTTGGTGCCCCGGTTAGTGGTGCCCTTGCAGTGCCTCGAGCAGGATTTAAGAACACACTCAGCTCACACTGGGGATCTGTCTGCTGGGGGTCAGGAACCTGGGATGAGGTTGCTAGCTGTGGGGATCCGCTCTCCGCAGTTATATGCCGAATTTTTAATTTGAAGAGCTTTCCCACGCCTACTAGAGAGTCGTCGCTTCCCTCTGTCTGTGTTCTGGACATCGACATGGCCTATTTTTTGCTTCCGTGATTGTTGGATATATGCATAAAAACACCATTTCTTGTGTACAGTAAAGTGTCTGCTGCGGTCTGTGAAAAACTCTGTGCCTTTGCTACAGAATTTCGTTTGATGATCTCACCGAAGAGTGATGTAGCTTAACTGCCGCCCATTGTTTCAGCCAAAGCCCTTGAAGTGGATCAGCATCTCAGTAATAAGGACGTGACCGAGTTAACATTCATTCGCCTGTAAGAGGGCTTCCATTTTACTTTTTTCTATTTGTCAATACCTGCTCTAGAAGCACTTACTTTTACTCATACTTCTGGTGCGTGTGTTTTTCAGGTTTAGACATATATAATATTTTTCATTGTCAGTTAATATTAAAAGATCCGTGTGCGTGTTGTAATTTATTTGCTTATGTAAATTCTACTTTTTTAATACTACCTATTTGCGGATCAGACGGACTCAGTTTTCTGCCTTCATATTCTCTGTCATGGTTAGAGATCCATGTGTTACTGGCCCTTAATATATTAACAAAACTTAATCTATTTTCTAGTTGTATGTTTTAGAATATGTACTGGATCGAGCAGCTGTTTGCTGTGTGGGACTAGCTTAGGCTGGTTACCATGCGTTGGTTAATCCATACATTCAGCCTCATTATTTACTTTGGATTTGTCGTTGGTTGCTCTTGCGAAGAACTGCTAATGCTTCCTGATTTGCTAACGCTCAATTTCGTATTTAAAATCTGTGTAGAAGTTGCATATTCTGTTATTACGGAAGCTTTTTTTAATGAGTGAAGTGTATGCATGTTGTTGTCTTTGTAATATTGATTTCCAAGTAGGCAAAACTATTGTTAGACCCAGTAAGTGACTCTGGGGTAGATTTCTAATGTTTATAGAGTGCAAATGGTTTGTTTGGTTTTATTTACAAAAAAGGGAATTCACTGTACTAGTATAGAAACTGTGATTTATTTTTTATGTGGGGTGTTCCTGTGAGTTTAATGATTCGTAATTTTTTTATGTTAAACTTTGCCTCTGTGGCAAATAAGTATCGCTCATCTTTACTAGTGTTAAGTTCAGCTCCCTTTTGTAGCACCACTACCAGGTTAGTAAAATTTTTGAGAAGGTGTGGTGGAATAATGCATTAGCCGCCGGTGGCCAGTGGGCGGGACATGTCGACATTTGTTTTAAGACAATAAGGATTTGAAATTATTGCAAAACGGACTAGCCTCACTCGCCATAACTTGCCAGCACAGCAGCAATGTACAGCGAAGGCAAGACAATGTCTCTATCATCGGGGTTCTGGTGGTGTTACCGAAAACGTGACCAGGAATGGCCATTACACGACAAGTGCGCAGCTATCTTGTATAAACAGTCGTCGATTCTGAAACAGACTCAGCAGTACAACGAGGACACAGGGGCTACGCCAGACGTGGAAACGACACTGAGCTAAGGTTCAAGGACGCCGCCGGGGTATATGCTTCCTGCATTAAGTTCATCTAGCAGACTTGGTGCCATACCACAGCGGACCTGTCGCACCCTCCAGTAGCAGCCAGACTCCTGCCTGGATGCAGCAGTTCGTACCGACATTGAAGTGTGCGCTTCTCTTGCCACTCGCTTTGCCCGCCTGAGACAGGCTACCTCTGCTACAATCCAGTACTCACCGCTAATGTCCGTGCTGTGGCTCTTGCAAAAATATCAACAAAACAGGGTGTCTGCATGTGTTGCAGCCTTGCAGCCAGCTGGATGGACGCTAGTCGCCAGCTGACCAACTACCAGTCCACTCCTGTGGAGGAGGGACGTGAGTGCCTCCCTACCACGCCGCAGAACCAATGTGTAATTTGGAAATAAAATGTTAATTTTGGCAGCTGCTTCTTTTTCGGCCTCATTGGCCTACCATCCACTCCCACACGCCACCTATCCTCCTGACAATGTAACCGCCTCACGCCACCCCGCTCCTCCTCCCTCGGGTCGGGTATAAAGTATTGTCAGAAGTGTCATCAGAGTATATGCCCACAAGGAGTAATTCCAGCTGCCAGTCCCATTTTTCGAAGGTCGTCTGAGGATATGACGTCGGCTATGGAGGATCTGAGAAGCGTCGAGAACAGCGTGAGATCCTTGTGGACTGAGTTGAGCGCCATTACAAAGATTTTAGGGAAACCGTGGAAGTTGTTGCCGTATATAAAAAAAGCGAATGTATGAACGTATTGTGAGGTGACGGCGGAGCCGCTTAGTGTGTCCTGAAGATGGTGTAGTCTGATTCCTGATGATCTACAGAGAGGGGAAGCTCCGCATAAAATCATGCAAATTTCAAGGAAAATGACAGTGTCACACAGATGGAAACATCTTATTGAATGATAGTTAATACGGTGGCCCAGTTAAGCATGAAAATATGCATTCCACACTACACATGGATATTTTAATAAGAGGAAGGATCAACTATCTGTAACAGAAACATGTGGTCACTGTAACAGTCAGATTTATCAGTTACTATTGGTTATCCGTCTGCAGTTTACTTAAGGAGAATTGCACCAAGCGCGTTTCGCTTTTATTTATAAAGCATCTTCCACGGTTATTCTAAAAATTAGATATATATGTTTGTACATTCAAACAAACTAAATGAACATTTAATAACTGGAGAAGGGATTACAATAGCGAAATCTAACCTTGGCACAGGCTGGTGAGCATGATAAAAGAATAATTATGGTAATAAATCACGGATACGGCCAATGACTGCAATAATGGTTAATGGATTAAAGAAAGGACCCACAAAGAGAAGTACAAACATCATTAACATGGTCAATTGCTTTATGATACCAACTAGCTGCCTGAAAAAGCTAAAACTGTGCGATTAGCCCCTGATGGAAGTGATCTAACGTAGCGCCGCTACTCAATCGATAATTAAAACAAGGCTCTCATCCAGAGAGTGACTAAAGTGAAAACTTCCTTCTATATGACAGCACGTCTCGTCTGGGACTGAGTCCTTGATCTTTGATCACCAGACTGCAAGGGTGTTCACTTTTCAGTCGCTCTGTGTAAAGTGATCTTGATCTTAACACTCTGAAACTTACCTGTTTCTGAGAGAGTAGGAGCGTCCAACAGCAGCAGACATAGCGAGTTATATATATCCCAATCTCCATCGTTCAGGGTCATTCCAGTCTCCTTCATTAAGACCTCTCGCAGTCATTTCTTCGTTGACGTCTTCTTTTCGGCATCTCGCAGGTCTACTGCGCTTTCTTCTTTGATGTGGAGTCTATTACCATACACTTTTGTGCTTTCGACATTCATAACGACTCTGATCCTATCATTTATATTATAATCAAGCTAGGAATATCCACAACTCCGTCTCCAGAAATCCATCTAAACAGCCAGCAGGCGATCTTTCTGCCTCTGAGTTAGGTCCCACAACTCTGCACCATACGTTGTGATACTTTCAATAATTGTGTGGTAAATGGTATGTTCTGTTCTGTGCGTTATGTTTTTGTTCCAGAGAATACCATTTAGTTGTTTCATGACTCGCTTGCTTTGGCCAAGTTTACTGTTTATATCATCCATACTTCTACCATTGGACGACAGTGTCACCCCTCCCAGATACTTAAATTTATGACACCCTTTAACAGTATCAGCACCGAGTTGTAAGTCGTTAACAGCATTTTCTCCCAGTTTACTTATTTACTTACTTATTTACTTTACTTATTACTTCAGTAGTAACTTTGTAAATAAATTAAACAAATTCACCCGAATTTTGTTATTATTAACCATAGATGCCGACGTCTGAGGAGGAAGCCAGAAAACCTCTCCCACGATTCTGTAATCGACGAACTGAACGGCTTGCGCACAGACACACACAAGAAAATCCAAGCTCTATAGAAATAAACATTATGAACCAATCATAAAGCCTGTTACAAGGCTTTATAAAGAAACTTTCTTTCATGGCGTGGTTTCTGAGGCAAACGACAGTTCTCACGCCACACCATCTCTGAAGTGTTGCACCTGGCTTTGATTTTTATCATTCCTAAGGATTCTTCTCATTGTCGCGAACGATACAGTCCTTTGGCAAACAGCTGGACTGCGCAGAGTGTGGGGGTGGGTAAAGGAAATTCCGCTTTCGACTACCAGTGCTGAAAGACAGCCCTCAGCACTGAAGACTTTATGGCCTCTCCTGGCACTTACTACTGTGTCTCTCCAACCAGCTTGCAAGCTTTCAGGTCAGCAGAAAAATGACAAAGCCCTCACTATAGCAAAACAGTAGATGATAAGAAGCAACTAGCTGGGCATCACTGGTACTAGTGAGTACTGTCTGCAGTTACGATGCAGCGTAAAAGACCGACTACATTGACCAAGGGAATAGGTACGTAATATCATGAAATATGTTGCACGACAGTTTTGGGGAAAAGCTGCCATCTAACAGAATGAACCAACTCAGACTGTTGAAGGAAATAAAATTTTGCTGTAGGTGGCCGGGTAAAGGGTGATCAAAGCTCGCCTAGAGGATTTACCATCGGGTATGTCGAGGAGAGTGTGCACAGAGTCGCCTACAGGACTCCATTCAGTGGTGAGATTAGTAACGGGGTGCGAGAAGACTGATGTGTCACTGCATGTGAAAGGCAGCCATGGTGTATGTCTGATTCAGATGAGCAAGAACACATGCACAGTGGAGTTATCCATGGGTAGAGCAGGGGATCAGCATTGTCCAATGGGTATTGTGGATCCTAGGCCGTATATCCAGCAACCAGACCTGCTTTGGATTTATTCCAAATATGACAGTGCGGTAACAGGAGTGAGTTGCTACTAGCAAGGACGGCTCGCAAGATTGAGAAAATTGGCACTGAAAGATAATGGGTTGTTTGTTAATTGGATGGCATGTGACATGTCAGTGCTAACTTTCAGTCTTCCAGCCACATTGCCGGATTTACTCACTTGAACATAAAACAGCCATCCCTGCGCTTTTTCGACGAGCTACTGGAGATACTCCCAAAGCAGAACCTAACTTTCCTGAACTGTAGACGGAAATCAGAACTGATTAGTTCCCTGAACCAATTAAAAGCCACACAAGAGCTGTGAACCTCTGCAGAGCGGTTAATGCAGCATGTCAAACAGCAGTGGGAAGAGCAACAATGAGTAACCATGACCTCAAGTGTCGTGAAACCTAGCACTGTAGTGGCTCTAACTATTCTCTACACGGCCTTCATCTATTTGAGGTGGAGGGCTGTACGTCAGACCAGTCCACTGATGATACAAATCCCAGCAGATTTGATCCCTAGATTGTGAAAGGAAACGTGATGTTGTAAAACAAAAAAAAGTTATCTGTTAGAATTTGAAAGAATATAAGGCCATGAAGTAAGCAGGTAACGTCTGCAAATTATCGAAGGAATTGTTTTAACAGAATGTGAGAAACGTAGGAGCACATAGTGATGGAAGTTCTGCAAGAGTGGGGTAGACGTAGGCAGCTGAATAGCATAAGGTGGAATTTGGCACGTATATGTTGAACTTTGAAAATTGTACTGCCAGATGTTTTGTAAAAGAAACTCATATATATGACACATGGTGGGGAACCAGTCCTAGGAAAAGCCCAAGTAGCTGGGTCTTCTTTATGGAGGGCATAATGTAGCGCTGCTAAGAGGTTAAGAGTAAAATTTATGCGGTGGAACCTTGCATTAGCTTTCAGTGACCAGTGGGTGCGATGTGTTGACATTTGGATTAAGACAACAAGCATGTAAAATTATTGCAAGACGGGCGAGCCTCACTCAGTGTCTTTCCTGCACACCCCCAGTAATGCACGACACAGCCTAGGCGATGTCTCTACCATTTCCGGCCGGTGTGGCCGTGCGGTTAAAGGCGCTTCAGTCTGGAACCGCGTGACCACTACGGTCGCAGGTTCGAATCCTGCCTCGGGCATGGAGGTGTGTGATGTCCTTAGGTTAGTTAGGTTTAATTAGTTCTAAGTTCTAGGCGACTGATGACCTCAGAAGTTAAGTCGCATAGTGCTCAGAGCCATTTGAACCATTTCTCTACCATTGGAGTTTTGGTGATGTTGCCGAATACAGGACCAGGAGTGACACATCAGTACAACGAGTGCACTGCTATCTGGTATAAATAACCGTTGATTCTGTACTGCTACAGAATCAACGGTTATTTATACCAGATAGCAGTGCACTCGTTGTGCTGATGTGTCACTTACTTGCACTCCAGCAGCATCACCAGGACGCAGGGGCCATGCCAGATGAGGAGACACAGAGCTACCAGCCACAGCCACAGTATCAAGTCCTCACCAGGCTACCTGTGTGCTGTGCTAATTTCACACACCAGAGTTGGTACGAAAGAGCAGTGGGACTATTTCTTCACTCCAGTAGCCGCCAGACACCTGCAATGAGGTAGTGGATGGCACCCTGGACACAGCAGCCACCTTCTGACATCGCAGTTGGCACCTCTCTTGCGGCTCGTCTTGAACACACTTATTGAGATAGGCTATGTAAGATTTCAGTCCGCACCCCTGACGGTGCTCATGCTCATGCCACATTGCCGCAGATCCAGTGACAAGAACAGCCATGAGCAACGCAGTACGCCAGCACATGTTGCAGCCAGCTGGACTGGCAGTAGCTGCCAGCTGACATACTACTGGCCCCCTCGTGTGTGAACGACTACCCACCACGCACAACAACTACAGTAAAAGTTGCAAATAAGTGTTAAGTCTGAGAGCCGCTTCTTCCTGGGCTTCATTGGCCTGCCATACTGTCTCACCCCTTGGCTGTCCAGCCTCCTGACAATGTACCAAGCGATGCAAGCCCCGGATCAACTATAGTCCCATTTTAACGGTAGCAGAGTGGCATGGTTCTAATCATGTGCACTGATAGGGAAGAAACTTCAAAGGTCTATTGCTTGTTTTGTTGATTTCAGGTGACTGTAGGGGTGGAATCGGCCACGGGCCCGAGAACGGTGTTGGGGATATCTTACCAGACTAAGAACCAGCTCCAATATGAATCTGGTATACGTAGTTTACCTGCAGAAGGCAGCGTAACCGAGTTAGTCAACACCTGGGTGGTGCACTGGATTGCCATCTCAACTTCGTGGCTGACACCATTGTCGATGCAGGGGGGACTTCTGAGATGTGTGATGCAGTTTGCTGTCTGGTGTGCAGGTGCAGATGAATAGAGTTACTGCAAGACAGAGTGCCTTATATTCACAGGTCTTCAGGATTCAGGCTCATTTGAACCATTTGTGTAATAAAGTTCAAGAGTTAAGTATGATAAATAGCGATTTGAAGTAAAGCCGATTACTGAAGAGCGGTAAAATTATTCAGTACAGCTTGATGACAGTTTGCTGAATTGGAAAGACAGTTCTGGGTGGGATAAACGAAATGGTTCTCTTCCCAACCCAACTTCTCGTGGTGAGGGGTTTGGAACTTCAGGTAGGAACTGTGACGTATGGTGGAAACTGTTTGATAAATTAGCTAATCAGCTTTAGCCAATAATACAAAGCGTTGATAAGTTATCAATAGATAGGACTGGTAGGACTGCGACGGTTAATCGTTCATTTGCAAAATCGGGCTGGAGTTCAACAAATTGTCCATTCAGTAATGCTTCAAATTATATACCCGTATACCCATGGTGTACTGAGTAGAATTTTATCTGAGATCCTTGATATGGGCGAGCCATTGGTCGGCTTCTGTAGAAACTTGCTAAAGGAAAATTTGTCAAGTATAATTAAAAATGAATTGACCAGAAAACACTCTGTCATTGCAAAATCATAGTGAGCGACTTGTCCAGTACATTGAGTATGTTAGGATAGCCGCATGTCGGCTCTTTGCCTTAGTGTTACGGAACTGGAAGCAATAAATGATATTCTAGGTGCCAAGCGTCAAGAAGATAGGTCCCGTATCCTTTTCACTAATAAAACTGAGACTTTTGCCGAGTTATGCAAAATGAACCCATTTTGGCGAAGAAGGACGCGGCATCCGTAAATGCAGTTTGCAACCCTTTACAGCTAACAGCATACTCCCCGATAATAAATAGAAATAGGTGTCATCTGAGAGTAGAACACGTTTTCAGTACAGCCAGTCAGGTCATTTAGTGGGGGACTGTTCAGTGCCTGGAGATAGAGCTCACACCATTGGGTGGTACCTCATGGTAAGAAGTGCCGGGAGCCACTGAGGGTCTTTATTAGGCGGTTCACAGCTCAATTTTACCATTTGCCTGCACCACTTTAAATCAAAATCCAGTATGCACTCAACTTGATTCTGGTAGCAACATCTCTTTGCTCGATCAGCATTTGAGGCTGACTGCAGTACAATGTTACTGCCGCCAACTTATATTTCGCGGAAAGACCACAAAGATAAGATAAGAGAGATTAGGGCTCGTACAGAAGCATATAGGCAGTCATTTTTCCCTCGTTCTGTTTGGGAGTGGTACTGGGAGAGAAGACGCTAGTTGTGGTACGAGGTACCCTCCGCCACGCACCGTATGGTGGATTGCGGAGTATTTATGTAGATGATGTAGGTGTAGATGTATCTGTAGTATAGCAAGCAACTTCATATTTATAAACTTCTTCCTTGATAAAAGGTAATCAACCATTGTCACACGATCACTGGCGAATTATACAGTGTTTGGCGAAAACGGTGTTAATTTAGGGAATCGCTGACTGGTATGGACGATAAAATTTATTGTTGACAAGGGCCCATGAACTGATGTATTACTTGGTTCTGATTTTTAAAGAAGACATGACGTATTCTAGTACAGATCCTTTTCAGTTTCAGCCTAATAAAAGGTGTTTGCTTGGTAACCATAATTATATTCAAGGGCTGTTCAATATCTAAGAGAAATTGTCGCTTTTAGTGTTGATTATCTGCCCGAAATTGAAGCTCAACAATTGCTGGAAACACCTAGGCAGTTTCTCGATGTGCTGACTGATAAATTAGGGGTCAGTGATAAGAATGAGTACAGAATTCAGCTCACCCATCAAATACCTGTAAGCCAACCCCTATACCGATTGTCTCCTAAAATAAAAGAAATACGTAAAATTATCGATCAGACTTTGGCGGATGGTGTGATTAAGTCGTCAATGTTTCCGTAGACGTAACCTATTTTTCTGATTCCTAAGCTCAGAGGTGTGCATCACCAGTCAATGGTTAATTTCCGGTCCCTTAATCAAAACGTAGTATTAGAATTTGTGCCATTACTGGACCTCTACAACTGTTTTACCTGGTTTTAACCAGACCAATCATCAGGGGCCATTGGTCAAAGAGTTATAACCCCACGCTGCATGTTGCACCGACTGGCATCTGTCTGAATATGAGAGGGCGTGCTAAAACGTAAGGACTCCAAATTTCTTATGTGAAAAGTCTTAAAGCTTTTTAAGTAAAATAAATGTTGCTAAAATTCTGCGTCTTTGTTCTTCGTGTCTATATATTTGCAACCCCCTGCTGCTAGAGGGCTCCGAATTGTAGTGTGTAACATGGTGTGTGTAACGTAATTATGTCAGCGTGTGAGAAACAGCGTGTTGAAATCGAGTTTCGAACTCGAAGAGTTCGTCCACACATTCCACTTGTCAGCACTCGAATACCAGGCCACACACAAGAGCTGCGACATCTGCAACCACCCACACTTAAAGAACATCCTCGAGGGCTTCATTTTAATAGAGAAGAAGCACATGCTACAGGGACGGTATCAACAAACTGGTCTCTCGTTGGGAGAATGAGTTCGTCACCATGTGATTATCTTGAGAAATAAATACGTAGACATGAAGAATAAGGCTGTACAAGATTAATGGCAACTTTTCATTTAAAAAACTAAAGATTTTTCACACAGAAAATTCGGAGGCATTACATTTCAACACGCCCTTGTAATTGTCTCTTTTAAATTAGCCATCGTGACGGCAGTGTTACCGCATTTTCTGGACACATTGTTAGGGGAGCTCATATTTGAATGTGTTTACAGTTATTTAGGCGACGAAGGTTTCGTTGTGTAGTAAGACCTTCGTTGAACATTTTGATCATTTACGCCAGGTCTTGTGCCATTTGTACGAAGGCGGGCTGAATGTGAAACCTTCCAAGGCTCCCGGGAGATTTCCACTTTGAGACGCACTGTGTGGGCTAATGGAATCAGTGTGGATCGATATCTTACCAAGGCTGTCTACCAGTTCCCTCCGGATAGACAAGACGGGTGTGACTAGGTTTATAGGAATGCTGATTTTTTTCTTCGAAAAGTTATCTATATTTTGCCCAATTCGCCACACTCCTGAATCAGATGTGCCAGAAAGACGAAAAATTTCAGTGGACCGACACCCAGCAATTCACGTTCGATGCTTTGTAAATGGCCTTGGCTACCGTGCCTGTCTTAGCTGTTCCTGATTCATGTTGCAAACTCATTGCTCAGATTCTGGGTTAGCAGTTGCGTTACTCCGAGATTGTGAAGGGGAGCGGAAGCCGGTCGCCCATGCGTCAAGGTGCCTGTCCTCTGCTGAAGTTTGTATGGAGCGGGAAGCCTTGATTGTATCGTTCGGATCGAGAAATGTTCATAAATAATTCTAGCTGGAAATGGAACACCAGGGTTTAACCTGAGTATTGGTTAGGCTCTATAAAACATGAAGGACTGCGCACTAGGTGGTTACAGTCTCTGCCTTCCGTTATTAAGTGAAGGAAATCCGAAGTTCAGAGAACTAAGTGACTGATGCTCTCAGTCGCGTATTCCAATGTGATTCGGAAGTTCTTGACACCCCACAAATCAGCAAGGAATCCATAGGTTTCTCTGCTTTTCTGGGAGAGATTCCTATGCAGTTAAATAACTTCAAAGAGAAACAAGATAAGGATACTCAATTAAGGGACGTCAAGCAACGGCTTAGAGACAGTCAGCAAGTGCTGGGTGATTCTATCAATAAAGGCCTCTTGTGTTACCGTACCCACAATGGTGTGAGGTCTGTGTGCTTTTTTGCCATTTACATATTTTATAAATTTTATGTTTTTTCTCTGTATGTGTTTAACAATCTGTACTGACTCGATCAACTGTTTGGGGTGTAGCCTAAGCTGAAGCTAGATACTGTACATTGGTTAATCCATACGACTTAACTCCTTTATTTGGTTCGGATTTGTCCTTGGTTGGTCAGGCGAATAACAGCTTATACTTGTTGACTTGCTAATGCTCACGTTCTTATTTAAAGCCTTTGTAGAAGTTGATTAAAGTGAATACATGTTGTGGTATTTGTAACACTGATTTCCAAGTATTTAAAACTATTGTTAGACCCTGTAAGTGGCTCTGGGGCGATTTTCTAATGCTTGTAGAGCCCGTGTAGAAGTTATTGGAAGTTTTTTAATGATTAAAGTATGTGTACGGCTGAAAGCAAGGGGGAACTACAGCCATAATTTTTCCCGAGGGCATGCAGCTTTACTGTATGGTTAAATGATGATGGCGTCCTCTTGGGTAAAATATTCCTGAGGTAAAATAGTCCCCCATTCGGATCTCCGGGCGTCGTTATCAGGAGAAAGAAAACTGGCGTTCTACGGATCGGAGCGTGGAATGTCAGATCCCTTAATCGGGCAGGTAGGTTAGAAAATTTAAAAACGGAAATGGATAGGTTGAAGTTAGATATAGTGGGAATTAGTGAAGTTCGGTGGCAAGAGGAACAAAACTTTTGGTCAGGTGAATACAGAGTTATAAATACAAAATCAAATAGGGGTAATGCAGGAGTAGGCTTAATAATGAATAAAAAAATAGAAGTGCGGGTAAGCTACTACCAACAGCGTAGTGAACGCATTACTGTGGCCAAGATAGACACGAAGCCCATGCCTACTACAGTAGTACAAGTTTATATGCCAACTAGCTCTGCAGATGACGAAGAAATTGATGAAATGTATGATGAGATAAAAGAAATTATTCAGGTACTGAAGGGAGACGAAAATTTATTAGTCATGGGTGACTGGAATTCGAGAGTAGGAAAAGGGAGAGAAGGAAACATAATGGGTGAACATGGATTGGGGGAGAGAAATGAAAGATGAAGCCGTCCGGTAGAATTTTGCACAGAGCATAACTTAGTCATAGCTAACACTTGGTTCAAGAATCAGAAAAGAAGGTTGTATACATGGAAGAATCCTGGAGATACTAGAAGGTATCAGATAGATTATATAATGGTAAGACAGAGATTTAGGAACCAAGTTTTAAATTGTAAGACATTTCCAGGGGCAGATGTGGACCCCGACCACAATCTATTGCTTATGAACTGTAGATTAAAACTGAAGGATGAAGAAACTGCAAAAAGGTGGGAATTTAAGGTTGTAGAGATTTCAGGGAGAGCATAAGGGAAGAATTGACAGGAATGGGGGAAAGAAATACAGTAGAAGAATAATGGGTAGCTCTGAAATCCTTGGGTAACAAAAGAAATATTGAATTTAATTGATGAAAGGAGAAAATATAAAAATGCAGTAAATGAAGCAGGGAAAAGGAATACAAACGTCTCAAAAATGAGATCGACAGGAAGTGCAAAATGGCTAAGCGGGGATGGCTAGAGGACAAATGTAAGGTGTAGAGGCTTATCTCACTAGGGCTAAGATAGATACTGCCTACAGGAAAATTAAAGAGACCTTTGGAGAAAAGAGAACCACTTGCATGAATATCAAGGGCTCAGATGGAAACCCAGTTCTAAGCAAAGAAGGGAAAGCACAAAGGTGGAAGGAGTATATAGAGGGTCTATACAAGGGCGATGTACTTGAGAACAATATTATGGAAATGGAAGAGGATGTAGATGAAGCTGAAATGGAAGATACGATACTGCGTGAAGAGTTTGACAGAGCACTGAAAGACCTGAGTCGAAACAAGGCCCCGGGAGTAGACCACATTCCATTAGAACTACTGACAGCCTTGGGAGAGCCAGTCTTGACAAAACTCTACCATCTGGTGAGCAAGATGTATGAGACAGGCGAAATACCCTCAGACTTCAAGAAGAATATAATAATTCCAATACCAAAGAAAGCAGGTGTTGACAGATGTGAAAATTACCGAACTATCAGTTTAATAGGTCACGGTTGCAAAATACTAAAGCGAATTCTTTACAGACGAATGGAAAAACTGGTAGAAGCCGACCTCGGCGAAGATCAGTTTGGATTCCGCAGAAATGTTGGAACACGTGAGGCAATACTGACCCTACAACTTATCTTAGAAAATAGATTAAGGAAAGGCAAACCTACATTTCTAGCATTTGTAGACTTAGAGAAAGCTTTTGACAATGTTGACTGGAATACTCTCTTTCAAATTCTAAAGGTGGCAGGGAAAAAATACAGGGAGCGAAAGGCTGTTTACAACTTGCACAGAAACTAGATGGTAGTTATAAATGTCGAGGGGCATGAAAGGGAAGCAGTGGTTGGGAAGGGTGTGAGACATGGTTGTAGCCTATCTCCGATGTTATTCAATCTTTATATTGAGGAAGAGGTAAAGGAAACAACAGAAAAATTCGGAGTAGGAATTAAAATCCATGGAGAAGAAATAAAAACTTTGAGGTTCGCCGATGACATTGTAATTCTGTCAGAGACAGCAAAGGACTTGGAAGAGCAGTTGAACGGAATGGACAGTGTCTTGAAAGGTGGATATAAGACGAACATCAACAAAAGCAAAACGAGGATAATGGAATGTAGTCGAATTAAGTCGGGTGATACGGGGGGAATTAGATTAGGAAATGAGACACTGAAAGTAGTAAAGGAGTTTTGCTATTTGGGGAGCAAAATAACTGATGATGGTCGAAGTAGAGAGGATATAAAATGTAGATTGGCAATGGTAAGGAAAGCGTTTCTGAAGAAGAGAAATTTGTTAACATCGAGTATAGATTTAAGTGTCAGGAAGTCGTTTCTGAAAGTATTTGTGTGGAGTGTAGCCATGTATGGAAGTGAAACATGGACGATAAATAGTTTGGACAAGAAGAGAATAGAAGCTTTCGAAATGTGGTGCTACAGAAGAATGCTGAAGATTACATGGGTGGATCACATAACTAATGAGGAGGTATTGAATCGAACTGGCGAGAAGAGGAGTTTGTGGCACAACTTGACAAGAAGAAGGGACCGGTTGGTAGGACATGTTCTGAGGCCTCAAGGGATCACAAAATTAGTATTGGAGGGCAGCGTGGAGGGTAAAAATCGTAGAGGGAGACCAAGAGATGAATACACTAAGCAGATTCAGAAGGATGTAGGTTGCAGTAGGTACTGGGAGATGAAGAAGCTTGCACAGGATAGAGTAGCATGAAGAGCTGCATCAAACCAGTCTCAGGACTGAAGACAACAACAACAAAGTATGTGTATACTGTGGTATTTGTAGTACTGATTTACAAGTGTTTAAAACTACTTCTAGAGCCACTAAGTGACTTTGGGCAGATTTCCTAACGTTTATAGAGTTCAGAGGACTTTTTTGGTTCTACTTACGAAACGGAGAGTCTCTGTACTGTCGTAGAAACGGTAACTTAATTTCTTTTTATTTGGGGTTTCCTTGTGAGCTTAATAGTTCTTAATTGTTTATGTTAAACTTGGCCCCTGTGGAAAATAAGTAGTGCTCATTTTTTTGTTAAATATGGCATATGTGGCAAATAAATACCATAAAACGATTATTTCCTTTTAGTACACCAACTTATCACTGCCAGATCCTACCTCCCTACCATTTCAGATTTATACTTGGATTCGAACTTGTCTGAATTCAATAGGGTTCATTTGGGTCGTCAACTGGTGCAGCATTCCTGTTATATTAATAATTACCTCGATCATGAGGTTGTTTACAGCCAGACCCTTGGGAAGCACCTCCAACATCTTAGGCAGAGGTTGTCATCTTTTAAGAAAGTGGGGTTAACAGTCAAATGCACTAAGGTTAATGTAGCTCATACTAAGATTTCTTTTCTGTGTCATTTTCTTTCAGCTAATGGGGTTAGAATGCACAACGAGCCCACCAAGGCCATTTACAAGTTTCCGGACTCTCAGGATAAAAAGATAGTTGCAAACTTTATCAGAACGATTAACTACTTCAGGAAGTTCACCCTGAACGTCACCCAACTAGCTGTCCCCTTAAACCAAATTCACCGTAAGGGAGAGCAATTTCAGTGGTCAGATACCCAGCAGTCAGCTTTTCATACACTGAAGCAGGTTCTTTGTATCGCCTCAGCCTTTTCAGATTATCAACGTCTATTTATTCTCCAGATTAATACCTCGACTAAGGGTGTCACAAGCCGTCCTGTTATAAGAATCTGATAGAGATCGTTAGATGGTTACTTATGCTTCAAGGGTTCTCTGTTGAAATCTGAGGGAGTTTTATTTTGAATGCAGAAATTTAAGTTCTATTTGGAGCATAGATTTTTCTTATTAGAAACAGACTTTCGAGTGCTAATCTGGATACTGGCTACTCCTGTAAAGCAGACAGGGTAGCATACCTGACTGTTCGAAATTTCAGCTTTCAGTTTGTCGTAAAGCACATAAAAGGTTCTGTGAAATAGCTCACTGATATGCTGAGTCGCATGTTTAGTGAGGGTCAGATGCTCACTGATATCACGGGATCAGATAATGAACTTCGAGTAGGGCAGCTGTAGTAACGGAGAATTTAAAGCAACAGTAGGATCACGTTCATGTGCTCAAGAGTATTAAGGATCAGTTCCTTACTGGAAAGCAAGTAACTGGGTATCATCCAAACAGAGCTCGCCTATGTTATTGTACCCGCTAAGACGAGAAGTTAAGGATTTGTCTCCCCAAAGAGCTAATCTTGGCTGTACTTAAATACCTCTATATTCCTGATTTGGGGCAGTTGGTACTTTTAAGACCATAATGAAGATGAACGAATACCGTACTTGGTCGTCCCTTAATTCAGACGTCAGGAAGTTAGTAAAGGAATTTCAGAGTTGTCACGCTACCAAGCCCAACACCAGATATTATTTGTGTTGTTGTGGATGCTTTCACCTAGTTCGTATGACTTTCCCCAAATAGATGATTATTGGTTTGAAATTCAGCATCTTGATAAAACACTTTCACATCCCAGTAATAAATTGTCTACCTACATATCTAGAGAATTTAGGAAAACCTCAACCGTCGTTCACTGAACATGTTAATGCAAACCTTAAATCAGCACTGATTATCTGTCATGACCATTCTCTGAATAACTGGAACAAATACATCAACTGGCTTAATTTTGCTTTCAATTCTACTGTGCATGCGGCGCATGAGACCACACCAGCAGAATTAATGCTTGAATGCCAAATTATTTCTCCAATATCCATCATTTCGCCCAACAGTGGCCACTGAGGAAACTGATTCTGACTCCATTAAAATCAATTGCAATAAAACGGTTAATAACATTCTTTTTGCACACAGGGTGAGGCAAGCATAGGCAGCCTAACTGGATGGAGGATCATATTTTTTTAAAGGAGTTTTGGGCCCAGAACAAGGGAGCAGTCGAACTATTTGCCAAGCTATTGACGCATTTTGTTGGACATTGATTCTTAAGATATCCATCTTGGATAGATTCCTAGTTCAAAAGTTATGAACCAATAAACTCCATGGGGTTCATCTTAGTCAGATGAAGACTGGTGTTCCTTTTATAGATTGTAAGGCCAGCAAAGCTTAATAAAAAGTGGACGGGGGAGGCGTTTTGGCAGATTATCCCACCTGCCCCTCGAGGATTTGACTTTCAGTGGAGTAGAATTGATACGTATGGTGCTCCGATATAATATTGAAAGTGTGAGGTAATATCTGTGCCTATGTAACTAAGCAATCACCTCCTTAGTGCTCCACCAGGGGCACGGGCTCTATACCATGTTGACTTGACGGCAATGCGCCTGAGTTCACGCTCACAAGGAGAGGGTCTGATATGAGGGTCGTCCAAAGGGAGGGCCTGACATTTAGGCTGCCCATTTTGATCAAGTTTTGCAAGAACGATCTACACTGAAAGTAAAGAGACACTGTTCCGATTTTTACTAGACACTCCCTAGTTTTTGAAAAAATCGAGGTCAAAGTTAACGACGGAAAATCGTATTTTCAGTGCTCCGCATCGAAAGATCGTCTACAAACAAACATTTTATTAACATAATATGGGGTCCAAAGTTAATAAAGTGGGAGTTATTAATGTTTTTGTGTTTTCATGCTGTAGCTAGGGTACCCTCATTCTAGGCGTATAGCAGATCAAGATCGCCGGTCGAGCAGTCAAGGAATTAGACTACTAAACTGCTGGTCTGTGTTCGATTTTTGGTAGTACCTTTTATTCACTCGATATTTTTTTCAGTGTATCAGACAATAGTCTAATAATCCGAATACTTTTCTTTGCAACACACATCGAGATGTGTAATTAATTTGAAATAAGTATATATAATGTCTTGACAGTTATTTTCATCGAGATACGTAGCACGAAAATAGACCTAACCCATACAGAAACCATTTTCGTTCTTCTTCAAAAATTGACCTAAAGTATATAATTGTGTAAATATAACTGATCGTCTACTCGTGAGCGTTCTTGCAAACAGTGAGTTGAAAGTTACCATAGAAACGGATCAAATTGGACACTATGAACCGGCAGTATACCCGTGGACTGTTCGAGCGGATCAAATATAAATATTTATCACACCATGCGCAACACACTACCGAAATCTCGCCCCATTAACATGTCTTCCGGTATATTGTTAGTAGATAACATATCTGACTCACATTGCTAGAACCAGGTCTATCAGATACCAGGCGCAAACAACTGGTTACGGACCAACGCATGAGGTTTGATAGCATCCGCCCTATCTTGTAATTCCCTGTTATGATGTCGCACGATTTTAAAGGCATTCGATGAAATTCTGCACCTATCGGAAAAAGTAAAGGTCACACGTTTGATAAAGAGAGGTACATTTCGATGGTATCACTTTCATGGTGCAAAAAAATGGCTCTGAGCACTATGGGACTTAACTGCTGTGGTCATCTGTCCCCTAGAACTTAGAACTATTTAAAGGACATCACACACATCCATGCCCGAGGCAGGATTCCTAGCGTAGTGCGTCATGTATCACGATAAAAATAACTGTCCGTACGTTATATGTACTTATTTGATTATTAGTCATACCTCCCTATGTTTTACTTTAAAAAAGGCAAAGAAATGTATTCATATTATCAGAATATAATCAGATACACTGAAAAAATTTTCACTCAATCACAACCAAGAATTGAACACGGACCAGCAGTCTGATAGCTTAGAGCCTCGACCCTTTTTTTTTTTGTGTGTGTGTGTGTGTGTGTGTGTGTGTGTGTGTGTGTGTGTGTGTAATCTCATTTTGTTCGTTTTAGTTCGTTGTGTGTGCTCAGGGCGGACGTCGCAAGACAGCCGTTTCAGTTCGTCCTTGATCCATTCACTCAGTTTTATTTTTTATTACATAGGGCAGTAAACCCTCTGACCGAACACGCTGAGCTACCGTGCCGGCATCCGTTCGACCACCGACCCCCATCCGCTGAACACACAGAATGATGGATACCCTGGCCAAAGCAGGAAAAAACAAAAACGTTAATAACTCGAACAGTATTAACTTTGGACCCCGTATTTTGTGAATAATAATTCATTAATTCATTCTAAAATTAAAATTAAAATTATTCATTTGTTTTTAAATGATCTTCTCTCAACTTTGAGTCGATTTTTTTCAAAAACTAGGGAGTGTCTAGTAAAAAGCCAAAACACGTGCCCACGTGCTCTTTATTTTCGAGACAAAATGTTCTTGCGTTAAAAGCGATGGCTGAGCCGTAGCTGACTCATGTTAGGCGTTGGATTAAACCTCGATTGCTATTCTGTGTCTAGTCTCCCGTGGTTACCGCGATTATGCTGTTATCCTCTCTCTCCGCGAGTGTCAGCAGCGGTGTGTATCGACATTCGCACCTTGTACTGTCTTTGGCCTGGAGCTTATAGTTTCCAGCTGTGCTGTGTGCGAGCAGTTAGTCGGTTGGCGTGGAGCAGCGAGGAAATCTACCCGGCACGTAGTTTGGCCGAGGCCGCTGGCAGCGTCCACGCGCGGTCGGAGTGTGTGCTGCTGTTCCCACTGCTGTGAGTCTGTTGCTCACCGATCCGGGCACGAAAGATGAGTTTTGACTTAATCTACCAGCAAGTCAAAACTGTTCATATTGTGTCGTTTGGATTTCGTTGTCGACTGTTGAGACATTCCCGCGAGCAACAACGTGTGTTTTCGAGTACCGTTAGAGTCTTCCATGAGCTGTTCGGACGGAGTTTAGTTTGGTTTTATCCAGTGGTATAAAATGTCTCACAGACAGCAAAGTAAAATTTGAAACCAAATTGAAAAAATTTCTCTTTTGCAACTCCTTCTATTCCATGGAAAAAAGTATATTAACTCATATCTATACATTAAAAAACATGTAGCCATATAAACAAAAAATTTGTGATGTGGATAAAATTATTCATTACGATTTATCGTGCAAATGATCCATGTATCATGAAATTAATTAAACCACATTATTTAATAAGAAAGTCTCAGTGGAACCATGACGTCTTTTAATCCTTTAAGAATAACTACATTTTTGTGCTACTGATGACAATGATAAAGATGATGGGTGGATGATGGGTGATTGTGCAGTGCTGTCTTTTTGTTGAAGACAACTAAATAAAAGGAGACGGCGAACGTGATGCCAAATGACCGTGAACAGCATCGGGGTGGCTTATGAGCTGAATAGATAGACTAACAACAGCAGCACAAAGTGCCCTTCTGTAATTTAGACCTTGATATTATCCCTGTTGAACTCCTTCCCTTGTTGTTCAAATTCTGTTTATACTAATTTCTTTCATAATCAGTACTTTTATGGATCGTTATACACACTGTGTTTTGTATGGGATATGTGATTGTGTGTAAAATCTTTTTGTAAACAGTGGTCTTCTCTTCTGTGACAGCTTTTTATTAATTATGCCTTTGTGTATCTTAAATACAATATAAAACAATATAAATATTACAAAATTAATAACTTAGTATATATACAACCACAAAATGTAAGAGACCACACACTTCATATTATGCTGTACCAGGCAGTAGATACAAAACAGATGTCGCACTGTTTTGATAAGAATAATATCATGTGTATTTAGAGTAGCTAATGCATTTGTACTTAATCGTGAAATTGAAATCTCTGAAGAGCAATATTCTGGCTGGAAACGAAAGAGAGAAAAGTTTCAGAATATGCATTGTGCGGCCAGCATTGGACACAGACTTGCGCGAGTAAATATGTGGAAGTGCACAAGTAAACTAACGAAGGCAGCAGCTTATCCAACATCCATATGAATACATAACGGGCAAGAATAGTCAGCCGGAAAAAGCGCAGGTTTTCTATTGGCCAGATTGACGTTTGTGCCTGGATCAGGTCATGAGTTTTCAGTAATACCAACCGTGACCATGATCATGACCATGACCATAGCCTCCGTCCCCAGCGCCAGCTCCGCCACCATATCCTGAAGACACAAAAATGTTCTAAGTTACCATTTAAAACTGTGTGATATAGCATAGTTAACATTTGCATAAGTAGCTATCTGGACGTGTGACCTTAACTGTAGTACGGATCTATGATCATAGTCAATAACTACACGATATTTTAAACAGTTTATTTACACTATTAACTTATTTTCTAAAGCAATACATGGCCCTGTAATATTCTTTATTAATTGTGGCGTTGGCCGATTTCGACATTTATGTCATTTCTCTAACGTTCACGGTCATTCCAGTCTCATTCATTAAGACCTCTCGCCGCCATTGCTTCGTTGACGTGGTCTTTCCAGCATCTCGCATGTCTACCGCGCTTTCTTCTTTGATGTGGAGTCCATTGCCATACACGTATTGGCCATCTTGAGTCTGGCATACGTTGCCAGTGACCGTACCAGATTAGGCGCTTCCTTTCTATGTAGTCTAGGATTGTGCTTTCGACATTCATAACCTCTCTGATCCTATCATTTCTAATATTATCAAGCCTGGAAAATTCTCAACTCCATCTCCAGAAATCCATCTCGACAGCCAGCAGGCGATCTTTCTGCCTCTGGGTTAGTTCCCACAACTCTGCTGCGCGTTATGTTTTTGTTCCAAAAAATCCAATTTAGTTGTTTTATGGCTTCCTTGCCCTGGCCAATTTTATTGTTTATATCATCAAATCTTCTACCATTGGACGACAGTGTCGCTCCCAGGTACTTAAAATTATGACACCCTTCAAAAGTATCAGCACCGAGTTGTAAGTCGTTAACAGCAATTTCTTGCACTTTCAGATATTCTGTTTTAGATACTTTGTAAGCCACGTAAAATATTGTAAATCACATTACGGTTATCCACATGAGCTAGAAAATAACATAAACGTCGAAATCGGCCAATCGTACAATTAATACAGAATATAATAGCCTACTACAGGCCATGTTTCCCCTCAACAAAATTTTTGGAGGCTGTGAACGCACGAAAAACAAAATTATATTTTTTAACTTGATTTTAGTCTTAGTGTTTGGAATGCTTTAGGCTTGCTGCAACTGCATATATGAATGAACACTGTATCTATTTTAAGAATCTACACACAAATTTCTGCTCTTAATCGAGAGGAAACTGGGTCAAGTGGACCAAAAGACTCCAGTTGCATATTATTTAGAGCAAACAAACATGTTGAATAGCTCATCAATTCATATTCGTATCTACTATCCCATGACGTTTGTTAGATACTAAAAAAGGGCGAGAAGAAGTGTTCAGTTACAACAATTTTTATCACTCTGGAGTTAAAGTAAACAAATAAATGTGAGGCTTACGACCTGTAATATGTCTTCCTGCTCGACGACCTTTCGGGAGTTACTCATTCGCTCAATAAAAGTGTGGATGAGTAGACACCATTCCGTACCTTGTCTTCTCGGACAAGCTCGATGTGGTCACAGAGAACAGACCTGACACCTCCAGTTCACTAGCTAACGATACTAGCAATTAGAGCAAGCAGGGTATCACTCTTCCACTTCAGACTACTAACAAAATTCTAATTCAGATGCACCTCCAGGAGAGAAAACAGCAGCACACTTTCCGTGCAAGACCTCGTTCCATTCAGTTGTGCAATGCAATAAGTATTATCTAAGAACTGATTAACAGTTTCGCTTCACCTGACACGTTTCCACATCGCTGAAAGGTCCCCTCCAATAGTAATAATTAAATGTAAATCCATAATGAACACTACACATATGTCGATTCTCATTTTCAGGCAGGCAAACAAATAACTCCGCGATCAGGCCATGGGAACCACTAGATGTCACCCGATCGCCGTGTCATCCTAAGCGATATTGCGTCATTCGGGTGTCATATGGAAGGGCATGGACTAGCATACCGCTCTCCTAGCGGTGGAAAAGCTTGACAGACACAGGAAAAGCTCCTGGCAGTACCCGGCATTAAACTCGGTTTCTCCGTATGACAGTCATACAAGCTGAACACTCAGTTTCAGAGGCAGAAATATACAGTCAAGTAAGAGTGACCGCTGCAAATGCACGGGATCGATAATGAGTGTGTCACTGTGCTTTTGCTAGGCTAGTTAGTATGTATTTACTTTCCTTGGACAGAGGGGGGGGGGAGTCGTTCGGGGCAGGAGGGAGGAGGGGTATGCCGACTTCAGCGATGCAGTCGTGCTCAACGAGGCAGCCATGCGTGGGGGACAGTGTCTCCGCTCAAGAGTTAGATGTGATACTTGGTCTCTCATACCTCCCTATTGTGGCCGAGCTGGAGGCTTCTACTTGCAGCCTTTGTTTCTCTGGTGCGTTTCTTACAGCCCAGGCCAGGCAGTTAATTGGAGAAGTGCCTTAAGAAAGAAGTGAGCCATCGTGCATCAACACTGGCACACGACACCGACGGCTATGAAACCTTTATTCCGGGACGGTCACGTGAGAACCTTATATTAAATATCATCGCTTCGGACCATACCAGAGATTGGCATTGGACTTTAACTTACTACTGTCAGCCATTGCAGATAGCCGGCCGGTGTGGCCGAGCTGTTCTAGGCGCTTCAGTTTGGAACCGCGCGACCGCTACGGTCGCAGGTTCTAATCCTGTCATGGGCACGTATGTGTGTGATGTCCTTACAATAGTTAGGTTTCAGTAGTTCTAAGTTATAGGGGACTGATGACCTCAGATGTTAAGTCCCATAGCCCTCACAAGGGAACCTCCCCATCGCACCCCCCTCAGACTAAGTTATAAGTTGGCACAGTGGATAGACCTTGAAAAACTGAACACAGATCAATCGAGAAAACAGGAAGAAGTTGTGTGGAACTATGAAAAAATAAACAAAATATACAAACTGAGTAGTCTATGCGTAACACAGGCAACATTAAGAAAATTTTGGACTTAGTAGCGTCGTGGTCCCGTGGTTAGCGTTAGCAGATGCGGAACGAAAGGTCCTTGGTTCAAGTCTTCCCTCGAGTGAAAATTTTAATTTTTAATTTTGAGACAATTATCAAAGTTCAGGTACTCACACATAATCAACTTCGCTCTCTAAAATTCCAGGACATGTTCAGATTTGCTTGGACATATGCAGGATTTGACAGTCTACACACGAAAAATTTTAAAACGTTAAAAACATATGTTTTGACAGAGCACAGGGAAAACTGTGCGACTGTGAAACTGTTGCATTTATGTGTTGCAGTTTATGTGACAAACACTTATGTTTTCATCACGTTTTTGGGAGTGGAGGAGGAGGAGGATATTAGTGTTTAACGTCCCGTCGACAACGAGGTCATTAGAGACGGAGCGCAAGCTCGGGTGAGGGAAGGATGGGGAAGGAAATCGGCCGTGCCCTTTCAAAGGAACCATCCCAGCATTTGCCTGTAGCGATTTAGGGAAATCACGGAAAACCTAAATCAGGATGGCCGGAGACGGGATTGAACCGTCGTCCTCCCGAATGCGAGTCCAGTGTTTGGGAGTAATTATGACATCCACAAGAAAACCTAAATCGGGCAAGGTAGAAGAATCTTTTCACCCATTCGCCAAGTGTACAAGTTAGGTGGGTCGACAACATATTCCTGTCATGTGACGCACATGCCGTCACCAGTGTCGTATAGAATATACCAGAGGTGTTTTCCTATGGAGGAATCGGTTGACCTATGACCTTGAGATCAAATGTTTTCGGTTCCCATTGGAGAGGCACATCCTTTCGTCTACTAATCGTACAGTTTTGCGGTGCGGTCGCAAAACACGGACACTAAACTTATTACAGTGAACAGAGACGTCAATGAACGAACGGACAGATCATAACTTTGCGAAAATAAAAATTCTCACTCGAGGGAAGATTTGAACCAAGGACCTTTCGTTCCGGAGCTGCTCATGCTAACCACCAGACCACGGCGCTACTGAGACCAGAGGTTCCTTTCTGTTGCCTATCTTGCGCATGGACTACTCAGTTTGTATATTTTGCTTATTTTTTTCATAGTTCCACACAACTTCTTCCTGTTTTCTCGATTGATCTGTGTTCAGTTTCTTGAGGCCTATCCTCCGTGCCAACTTATAACTAAATCTGCGGGGGGATGCGATGGGGAGGTTCCCTTGTCAGAGCCATTTGAACTATTGCAGACATTTTGTGTTTGTGTTTTTCCGTGTCATTTGTTCTAAGTGATTGCACGTACTAATACTTCTCTGAGTCGCATGATAACAGTTGAATATTGTGTTTCCGAATTTTGATCATTATTACCTCAGCTGAGGCGTCATTTCGAAATAACTGTTGTTCGTTGTTCTTAAGATTGATTTCTGGAGTGTCAAAGCAGAATACAATTAACCGGACTCGGCTGTAATTATCTTGTTTCTTTTGTGCTGTAATTTTAAATGTTTTAAAGTTTCAATCAAGTAGGCTTGTGCATCTCCCGTGCTTTAAGTGGTCAGATTTCATTTGTGTTTAACGGTCTAAATGCTGTTTTTAATTCTGTTGCTTTCTGTCTGCTATAGTACACTGACATTTGTTATCTCGTCCATTTATTATTACCATTCCAATGCACCAGTCGGCTAGTTGAAGGGAACGTTAAAAACTACCCAAAGGTTGTATGGCTTCCATCTATAACATATTCCCTTATAAAATCGAAGGGGTCTTTAAAAAAACGGGAACTTTGTAGTCCTTTGCGTAATTTAAAATTCATGTGGAAGATATACCCTTGTGAAACGGAATGAAACCTTTTGAAACACACTCTTTTTTTAAGTCTCAAAGCCACAGTGTCCAAACAATAACTATATACCACATCATCGAAGCCAGGAACAGTATTGCGTGCGTGCGTGCGTGCGTGCGTGTTTGTGTAGTGGGGTGTGGGGCAGCGTACACGTGACTGTACTTAATTTCAAAATTTTCTGGAGGAGCATCAAACGTAGACGTTCCATTCCAGTATTTCCAAGGACAAGAAACATCACTTCTCATTTTACATAACAAAATTCCTGCTGCTCTGTTGCTGTTGTCCGTGTGGTTGCTTGAGAAGAGGTGCACGGCACTACGACCGTTAGAACATTATTTTTGGGACACTTCTTCAAACACTTCAACTTCATAATCACGACACTAGGAGCACTCACCGTGGTGCGAGTGGTGCACGACGGGGTGGAAGCCGGACTTGTCGGCGTGGTACTTGACGGTGCGCACGCTGCCGTCCGCCTCCTTGAGCGAGTACTCGCCAGTCACCACGTCTCCGTCGCGGTGCTCCTTCTGGGAGTGGTGGTCCCCTGTGTGCCCGTCAGACACCCCGTACTCGAACTCGTACTTTGGGTAAGCCTGTAGTGACACGGAAAATCGATAAAAAGTTGGATTACACGTTCTCGTGCAGTTATACTGGAAAATTCGAGACGCTTGTGTTAAAGTTATCACGCTCAAAGATCAGGAACATAAATATAGATGCATTAGCACTTAATTCAACAGAACAAATTCAGTAAACAGAAGCGCTGAAAGGCGTGTTACATAATAACTAAAATTTGACCATAAATGAAAACACGAGAAAATTGAGTGAAAATCAGAGACTACAGGAACTGAAATTAAGTACATTCGAAATCTGTAAGGGTTCTCTTTTGTGGTTGAACTGAAAGCACACGATGCTTGAATGCATGAATAGCTAAATGAATTTAAAAGATATATACATCTCTTACGTCTAGTAGCAGTTCATTGACACACAGGGATACATGTGCAGATATTGTGATCACCGGAACCTTAATATGGACCGACTTCACTGTGTTAGTTGAATTTTGTCTGCCTCTAACAGCCTTCCTGCAAACACGTCATACAAGTTACTACTTGATGTTCTCTGTACCGTAGTAACTGCCCCACTAAGTGGATTAAACCTGTCAGAATAGACTAACCCTTTTGGTCCCCGCATCCATACTTCAACATCTGACCTGCTGCCTAGGGGAAAATAAGCATTGACACGTGTACCTGGAAGTACTAGCCAACCTAAACACATACTGCTCCCAATGGCCAGAAGAACTGGTCTGCAAATGAAGTAAAGAATAATATAATGTTATTCAGTACACTGTCCTCAGTTCCCAATAAAAATATCTCCATACCCTACATATTTCAAGAAAATCAGTAAGCTAAATGCAGTACCATGTGGCACCCATCGCCTTACACCACCTTTCATATTCAGTATTCGCTGAGACATATCTTTGGATGTCGTATTTGAATGGTTCTCGAGTCAGTTGGCAGTTGATGGTTGGAGTGCTGACACATTATCTGCGTATCCAGTAATGCTGGCAACTGGTGTGTTATGCATGGGGATCATATCAGCCCGTAACGCATCAAAAACAGCCTGAAGATGACGCACTGAAGCGCTGAAACTGGGAGCGACAAAATAAAATAAAATCATAAGGACGGCTGTAGGTGTTTTTATTTGTCACGATGTCAGATTCGAGTCGGTCCCTGTGCGCTGAATCTGGAGCATAATGCCCTGTTTCTTATTTTCCAGACATGAACAGAACCGCTGATGAGATACTGCACCATCTCTGTGTGCTTGTCTTAGAGACTTACGACATAGTCCACGCTGTGCCCGTGGCCGTGACCGCCGTAGCCGCCGTGTCCGCCGTACCCTCCGACGGTGACGGCGTGGGCGGGACCCACCACGGGCCCAGTCTGGTGGGCGTAGGAGTGCGCGTACCCTCCAGCCAGTGCCCTCTCGCACATGGCGGCCACCGCCAGCAGCATCATCGCCGCACACATCTGGAAGCAATTGGATGTTAAGGTTTAGCCTGCACTCGGCGAGACATTAGATACGTAACTGGAAGTAAACGTACCAACAAGGGTAAACGATACATGAAACAAACAAGTCGCAACTGGAGATGATAAACTCAAAAAAATACTGAAATGACCACTAGGCTGAGTCGTTGGTACAGCTGATGGCCATCTTAGGTTCATTTGTAGGATACTGGGTAACTGCAGTTCGTGAAGCGAGTTCTTGCTAAACACTCGTGAAACCAATCCTAGAATACCTTTCAAGTGTGTGGGAGACGAAACCAAACACAACTAAAGGACGATATTGACATTATACAAAGAAGGGCAACAGGAACGGTCAAAAATTTGTATGGTTCGCAGGACAATATACTGGAAATGCTGAAAAGCTTAAGAAGCAATACGTCAAGTATCCCGTGAATATCCGTTTACAAAGTTTTTTACTACCAGCGTCACGTAAGGAATTTAAGGATATCCCTATCTATCGCTCATACACTGAGATGGACAAACCATGGGATACACGCCTTGTCGGACCTCCTTTTGCCTGGCGAAGTACAGCAATTCGACGTGGCATGGACTTAACAAGTCGTTGCAAGTCCCTTGCAGAAATACTGAGCCATGCTGCCCCTATAGTCATGGATAATTGCGAAAGTTTTGCCGGTGCATGATTTTGTGTATGAACTGACGTGTCTATTATGTCTCATGTCGTGGGTGACCAAATCATTGGCTCGAATTGCCCAAAATGTTCTGCGAACCAGTACCGAAAAATTGTGGCCCAGTGACATGGCACTGTCATTTATAAGTGTTTCATCCGAAATGATCCACCGCTGTTTGGGAACTTGAATTCCCTGAGTGACTGAAAATGGTCCTCAAGTAGACCGAACATTACCATTTCCACTCACTGACCCAGTCCATTCCATAGTAACACAGACCACGTCACCATGGAGCCACCACCAGCTTGCAAAGTGCGTTGTTGACAACTTGGTTTCCACGGCTTCTTGTGGTCTGCGCCACACTCGAACCCCACCATCGGCTCTTACCAACTGAAATCGGGGCACATCTGACCGGGCCAAGGTTTTCCAGTCGTCTAGGGTGCAGCCGATATGGTCACGAGCCCAGGAGAGGCGCTGCTGGTGACATCTTGCTGTTAGCAAAGGCATTCGTGTTGATAGTCCGCTGCCATAGCCAATTAACGCAAAATTTCGTGGCACTGTCCTAACAGATACGATCGTCGTACGTCCCACATTGATTTCTGCGGTTCTTCCACACATTGTTGCTCGTCTGTTAGCAGTGACTACTCTAAGGAAACGCTCTCGGACGTTAAGTGAAGGCCGTTTATCACTGCGTTGTCCAACGTAAGAGATAATGTCTGAAACTCGGTATTGTCTGCACTCTCTTGACACTGTGAATCTCGGAATATTGAATCCCCTAACGATTTCGGAAATGAAATGTCCCATTCGTCTAGCTCCAACTACCATTCCGTGTTCAAAGCTCGTTAATTCCCGTCGTGCGGCTATAATTACATCGAACGCCTTTTCACCTGAATCACCTGACTACAAATGACTGCTCCGCCAGTGCAGCGCCCATTTGTACCTTGTGTACGCGATACCACCGCCATCTGTGTATGCACACCGATCTACCCTACGACTTTTATCACCTCAGTGCATAGGAGCAGCAAAGAAATGATTGGACTATTTAGAGCATGCGTAGATGCAATCGAACACTCATTCTTGCCGCGCTGCACACACGAATGGATCAGAAAGAAATCGTAGTATGTGGTACAGTGCAAAGTACCATCCGTCACTATTTCGTAGTGGTTTGCAGAGCCCAGATGTAGATGTAATCGAGACGTAGAAACAGAGTGGTTCACAGATCATGGGTTTACACCCATGGGTAAGCGTAGGAACACCACTGCTGTGTCTGACAGTATTCAGACGGATCTGAAATGAGTTCTCTGGGAAACTACGAAAAGCAATTAAAAATTATGGAATTGTGAAACAGTTAGTGTCGGGGGAGTCAGAAAAGTAGAAAATAGCAAAAATATATCCCTGCGTCATGCTACTGATTTTTATGCACACAGATATCTTAAGGGGTAGGAATTGTAGAGAAATGACCTAATTATGCGAGAAATCAATAGATTTATGAAAGGTTAATTGTAAACAGATATGGGAAAACCTTATGCTTTCAGGAAATGGCAAGGGGTTCTTTAAAAAAGGTCAAGAATAATTTAACTCCACAATCTTCCCCAATCGAATTCGAGATGAACAGAACTTCCTTTCCTCCTTTACCGCAAACAAGCTGATGGAAGTCGCCCGTGGCGGAGCACGCACTGTATGAGACCGATCCCACAATAAAATTCTCCAACACGCCTGATTGTTCAGAGAAGTCATAGGAATTCACAAAGAGAAAAAAAGATAACCTGAACGTAAACGGATCCAGGATTCCGGTGTAACAGAAAACGAGCATTCCAGATCAAGAGGAGCAGAACCACAGCTATGATGACCAGTAAAATGCCATCAGACGTGCCGCAACTGGTATATACAGGATGTTTACAAAACAAAGTGTCACATAATCCTATAGGGGCTAGTATTGGCCAAAACTAGAAGAAAAGTGACTATAATGATAAGTCCGAAAACAATACCTATTGAGATGTGTGCCAATTTGTCCACTCATTCCCATCTGTCACTTGCGTAAAAGTACACACAACAGACAGTGCTGCACATGGCTACCTCGCATTCTGACAAATCCTTCGGCTCTTCTTCGAAGTGAATCACGCACTGTTTCGGACACACTTGGTTCCATTCAGACTGCGTCGCAAGCACTGGGCACACGCTCTCCATTGTCGATGGGCTGAGCAAACACCAGTACCTTCAAACGTCCCCATAACCAGAAATCCACCGGATTCAGATCCAGTGAACGTAGAGTTCACGTTAGCGAACCCTCTCGACCTGTCCATCGCTCTTGAAACGTTGCGGTACGGTATGGTGCACGATCCGTAGAAAATCGGTTGGTGGCTTTAGTACATGTGCCAGTCGTTGTTTCTGCAAGAGTAACGTTCACCAGTAGCGCTGGTAATTCATCGTGCTGTAACCGACGGTACACACTACCTGTTAATCTCTTTGGTGCGCTATGAGTCTGTTGCCGACAAGTCCTGCCCGTACTTTGATATCAGTGCGATCCTCCAGGCTTTCTCGAGGCTTTGCATCTGCCCAAAAGTGCTTATTTTGATAATTTACTTTTGCTATCTCTTGTAAGTACTACCCCATTTGTGTATAAAATGCAAGTTCTGAACTCTGGTTCTTCAATGGCCCATTTTCAACAAGTAATGTTTTTGGACATGTCATTATAGGAATTTTTCGTACAGTTTTGACCAACAGTACCTCCTGTAGGGATGTGACACTTTTTGTAACAGCATAATGTCTGGCCGCCGTCTACACTCCAGTCTGTCACAGCAATGGAGGACTAACCTGTGACAATGCTTGTTACTTGTGCTGATGAAATGTCAGAAAAATCGTTAAACAAACATCGGCTGTAGACCCCGTCACAAAAGCCAACAGACAACGCGTCAACGAATGGACACAAAAGCCTCAAAAACTTTGTTCTGTAGAGACAGCTAGGTCTTGAACACAAGAGATCTAGAAAATCTCCGAAAAATCTGTTTGTCAGTCGATAAAGTATACTGATGTTGCTTGTATGTAAAAGGAGAAAATTCGGATGCATATGATAAGAAACGTGCAAAATCTGTATAAGACAACAAAATTCGGATAGTAGAAAGGGAACTTTCATGACCCGAAGTGTCACAATTAATAAAATATTCCGGGCTATTATGCCGTGGTCGGATGAATTTCACATTAAAACACAATGTTTCGTCAACATCTTCGGAGGACATTTTCAAGGGGGATCCTAGATTCTTTGAGTGTCACGCCCTGATTCCCTACTGACTGCAGAGAAATTCCGTTTATGTGTGTTCCCAGCAATGGCGTGACGTCACATGCCTTGAATCTCCGGGCGCAATTGACGTTGTCGGCGGTTGTCGTCCGCTGTTGCTATCATCCGGTGATGGAAGACTGGTACACTAGTACACGTCTTCTTCATCACTGGGATCCAGATGTGATTAAATTTCATGCTCTCCTACTTCCTATCGAAATTCCTCGGATGTTCTCTCTATGGCCTCTCTGTATAGCATTTCGTGGTGTCCACTTGTGGCTACCAATATCTGAGTCCTGTAAAAATTAATGTGGTTGCAAATCATGTTCCACAACAGTTGATCTGTCAGTCTCTTCCCTTCTACATTTGCCCTTGTGCTCTTCAAGTCGATTTTTGGCCTTTTTTGTGGTACCCACATACACCACCCCACAACTATACGGAGTCCTATAAATTCCTGCTTTTTCCAGTGGTTTGCGAACATCCTTTGCCAATTTTAGGTGATCCTGTATCTTCGAGGTGGGTTTGTCAATTAAAATAGATTAACAGTCACCACAGATTGTCAGAACGACAAGATCTACAACTACATACATACTCCGCAAGCCAAGTATATGGCGAAGGGTACCAGGTACCAGTACTAGTCATCGCCTTTCCTGCTGCACTCGCAGATGGAGCGAAGGAAAAACGACTCTCCAAAACCTCCGTACGAGCCCTAATATCTCTCACATTATGTTCGTGGTCCTTACGCGAATTGCACGTTAGCGGCAATAAAATCGTTCTGCAGTCAGGCTCAAACGCCAGTTCTCTAAATTTCCTCAATAGTGCCTCGTGAAAAGAACGTCGTATTCCCACCAGGGATTCCCATTTGAGTTCACGAAACATCTCTGTAATACTCACGTGCTGACCGAACCTATTGGTAACAAATCTAGCTGCGCGCCTCTGAATTGCTTCGATGTGTTCATTTAGTCCGACTTGGCGGGGATCCCAAGCATTCGTGTAGTACCCAAGAATGGGTCGCACTAGTATTCCACACGCCGTCTCCTTTAAAGATGTACTACGCTTTCCCGAAATTCGCTAACAAAAAAAAGTCGACGACTCGCCTTCCCTACTACCAGTACCTACCTGACGTGCTCGCACCATTTCATACAGGTTTGCAACGTTACTCCTAGGTATTTAACAGATGTGACTGTGTCGGACTGCACACTTCTATTGCTGCATTCAGATGTTACAGAATTCCTCTCCCCACTCATCAGCATTAACTTAAAGTTTAGAGCAGGCTGCCATGCATCACACCAACTAGAAATTCCCAGGTGTTGCCGCACTGACATCCTTTGTGATAAAAACTAATCACTCATATATTTCGTGGTGACTTCAGACCTTGTTGCAATGAAAATAATAGAATGCGATATTGCAGTGCAATATCGTATTGATCCACCGAAGTTGGGCAGGCGACTTGCACGTAAAAGGTCTCACCTGGACGGGAATATACGAGGGTGAGTCAAATGAAAACCCTAAATTCGCAATAACAAATCAAAATTTCGCGCCGTTATCCTGTAAGTTGGTAAGCGTGCTACAAATAGTGTGCAGATTGGCCTGTAGGTGGCAGCAGAATGCAGATGCACACATACGGTCGCAGTATCAGTATAAAGATGGCCGCTCCACTTGCGACTTGCACTAGGGAAGAACAGCGTTCTGTTATTCCGGTTTTGCGTAGTGAATGTGTGAAAACTATTGAAATTCATCGACGAATGTAGGTTCAGTACGTTTATGCATGTTTGTCACAGCAGCAAGTCTACGAATGGAGTAGGACGTTCGCAAATGGTGTGACTTCAGTGGAAGATGCTCCTCGTCCAGGTCAGGCACAACGAGATGTGACTCCACAGAACATTGCAGCAGTTGAAGCCATAGTGAAGGAAACCCGCCGAGTGACACTGAATGACTTTGCAGCATGTTTACAGATTAGTCATGGGTCAGCAGACCACATTGTACATGATGTGCTCCAGTTTCACAAAGTGTCTGCAAGATGGGTGCCACGGCAGCTGACTCCTGAAATGAGAGAACGACGTGTTGACGCTTGTGAAGAACTTCTTCGACGCTTTGAACGAGAAGGTGATGGCTTCCTTGCAAGAATCGTTACTGGGGACGAAACCTAAGTTCACTTCCACCAACCGGAAACGAGGAGAGCGAGCAAGGAATGGCGCCATTCCTCATCACCAAAACCAAAGAAGTTTCGAACAGAACCATTAGCAGGGAAGGTTATGCTGACTCTCTTTTGGGACGAAAAAGGCGTCATTTTGGAGCATTACATGCCTAGAGGGACCACTGTCACCAGTGCATCATACACAGATCTCCTAAAGAATCATCTGCGGCCTGCAATAAAATCAAAGCGACGTGGATTGCTGTCAGCAGGTGTCCTTTTGCAACGCAAGGCAGCAACAGTTGCAACAATCACAGACCTACATTTTGAGTATCTTCCTCATCCACCATACTCACCAGACCTTGCCCCATGTGATTTCCATATGTTTGGACCACTCAAAGACGCAATGGGAGGAAAGAAGTTCCATTCTGATGAAGAGGTAAGCCACGCGGTGCATGAGTGGTTGTGCGGACTACCAAAAGAATTTTTGATAAAGGAATTTATGCACTGTGTAAACGCTGGAAGACTTGCATTGAGCGTGGGGGAGATTATGTTGAAAAGTGATACAGCTTTGTACCACTTCTGCACAATAAATAATATTTTAAAAAATATTTAAGGTGTTCATTTGACTCACCCTCGTACATACTGGATGCACGAGAACTGGTTCCAGGCACAGGGTTGACGATGTATAGAAGTTTGGATCTGGCCGTGAGTCGTGCATGGATAACTCAGTGGTAAGGCGACCGCTCGTGATAAGCGGGAAATCCGGGTTCAAATTCCAGTTCGGCACAGTTTTCCTTGTAGACATTCCATTTTACAGCTCATGATTGTCCGTAATCTCAATTGCGATTGCGAATACATGAATACATTTAATGTATAAAATAACAGAACGACTATCTCCCCGGGTTTTGGCGCATCTACTACGAAAACAGTGGACGTGAATGGATGAGTTCTTGGACTGTGAGCCAAGTATAAAAATTCTTATGTCAGAAGACAACCAGAGTTGCGGATAAAACAGACGTTTAATCAGTATGAGACCTGTTACGTGTTAATACTCATTTTCGAAGACACCAAGGCTTGCAGAGTTAGTGATCGTTAACTAACTTCAGTGATGTTCATTTGGGACTGTACATGTATGTACCGACATTATTCAATTTTATTTCGGAGATATATTTAACTTCGGAAGCCTTGGTCGGTTCGAAAACGGGTATTAATACGAAACCGATCACCTATTAACTAAACGTCAATTTTATTCGCAACTCTGGTTGTCTTTTTGCATCTTAATCAGTAAGAGTTACTGCCTCATATCATCAAGCATGCTAGAAATATGTAACAATTCTGACTGGTTGTACTGATGCTTATGTTTGAAAGCGGCTTTACAGACAAAACTGCTTAGTATTGGAAGAAAAATAAAAAGTAGTTTTACTTGATCCAGAGTAGTAAAATAATCATCCAGAAAATGCAGAGTGCTTCACGTGCGACTTCGTCACTTTGTCTGGTTTTGCGCGGGAACCAACACCGGGGAGCCAGATCCCGATCGCGCGTACATTCCGGTCTGTAGCTCCGACTTTGGTAGGTGGCGTATCGGCTTCCTGCTGAACTACACTCGTTAGGGGCGGCCTTGGGAAGAAGCTCGAGAAAATCACTGCGTCATTTATCGGTTAACTTCGCTGTGTTTATCTTGGTACACGAACTAGCAGAACAATCGACGTTATAATTCAGATAATCCTTATCAGTTGCATCAGCGCCTCTGCATCACTTGAGAACAAGACTGTGGTGTGCAATTAGTGCAACCTCTGGTAGATTAGCGGCTTACTGAAATAAACGCGCTGTACACTTCCAATTGAATTTAGACCGTCTAGCGTCGAGACACTTCATTATTCTTGAAATTTGACAGCAATACAAAATAAACGAGGAAGAAACGTAAAGTATGGCGTAAAGAGTGGTTACTGAGGAGACAACACGAATTCGCACAATGAATTTAAGCTGGCTCGTAACGATTGGCACAATTGCTTAAATGGACGAAAGTATGTACTTTTAGTGTTTCCATCATTAACTGAAAGAAAAAAAATACTACGGTTGCAATAACACTGACGCTCCTATCACAGGAGAAGTTCGCAGGACTTGAAGTTTACATCATAACCTCTCAATTACTTTTCGCGAGCATTTCTTTACGGTCCGAAAAGGAAAGTTTTCGTATGTACTCGTTATCTGCGATGAGCTTGTTTTCATGGACTCTTTAACTCTTATAACTCCTTCCTGCAGCTACGCCTCAAATTATCGCTTGTCTTTAGGACTATTGATTTCAAGCAGGCTGCTTCAATTTCCTTCCAATTCTTCCACCGGTCGGGCACACGCAGCGACCTCCTTATTCGATAGTCATGGATTATTTCGCCTTCGGCAGGCGACATTCGCTATGCTGGATGCTGATGAGCTCTTCCAAAGACAGATTCTCTTTCTCTCTTGAACTGTGCGTATATCCGCAACAGTAATTACTGTGTGGCTATAGGTTAAAGGACAGTAGAAAAGTAGATATATCCCTGATTTTGGATGGAGTGACACTATTTGGGCTTGACTGCGCGTTCTCATGGACACGATAGGCGCGCTACTCGTATCAGCAAGGACTAAGGATGACGCACATCCTTCTTCCTACTTTCCCCACAATTACGTACAGCCCGCTTCCGTCCTATCATCAACTGCCTTACGTCTGGCTCGTTCCTGTTCCACTGACATTAACATAGTTACGTAATTACCTAAAACTGCCACAAGGCGACATGAAGGCTCCTCTAAGACACTTCAGCTCCTAGACTCTTCTATTCATGGGGTGACGCCTGTTCGTTTATCACATACGATACACCGTAAATAATTGTAAGTAGGCTGTGAAAAATTTTATCAAATCATTATTGGCCACTGCCCAAAACAATTTGTAAAATTTTTTGTGGGGAGCATGGGGGCTATGTAAGTAGGCTGTTTAGATTTTTATATTGGTAATGCCACGTAGGGCTCTGTATGAAAATCACTGGCTGTGCTGTGTGCAGTCTGTGGCTAGTTTGCATTGTTGTCTGTCATTGTAGTGTTGGGCAGCGGCAGCTGGATGTGAACAGCGCGTAGCGTTGCGCAGTTGGAGGTGAGCCGCCAGCAGTGGTGGATGTGGGGAGAGAGATGGCGGAGTTTTGAAGTTTGTAATACTGGATATCATATATTATGACTATTAAGGTAAATACATTATTTGTTCTCTATTAAAATCTTTCATTTGCTAACTATCCCTATCAGTAGTTAGTGCCTTCCGTAGTTTGAATCTTTTATTTAGCTGGCAGTAGTGGCGCTCGCTGCATTGCAGTAGCTTGAGTAACGAAGATTTTTGTGAGGTAAGTGATTTGTGAAAGGTACAGGTTAATGTTAGTCAGGGCCATTCCTTTGTAGTGATATCTGAAAGTCAGATTGCGTTGCGCTAAAAAAAGTATTGTGTGTCAGTTTAAGCACAGTCATGTACAATTGTTCAAAGGGGACGTTTCATAATGTTCAGCATAAAATTAGTGAATCGGTGAATGTTTCTCCTATATACAGGGTGTTTCAAAAATACTTTTACAAACTTTGGGACAGGTTCCTTACACTAAAAGAAGGAAAAAGTTCACAAAATAATACGTCCCAAAGATCATCCTTTCAATATTATTAATGAAAGTTTAAAATTTATCGGACCTCATCAACCATTAAATAATAAATCCTCGCAGTGTCTTCCTCTTGCTTCTAAACACTCATGCACTCACCGAATCATGGACTGTCACACCACTGCAATTACTAATTGGCGGTTTCGAATGGTTTTGCATGCTTCCTTGACACGTCGATGAAAAGTTTCTACATTCGAGTGGTCTGCTGCATAGACCAATTGTTTAAGGTGACCCCAGAGATAATAATCCAAGGGACTGAGGTCAGAAGAATGTGCAGGACATGCAACTGGTCCTTCTCTACCTATATGTCATGAAAGATACCAGCCAGTGCACCTCGAACACTGAGACTGAAACGTGCTCGAGCTCCACCATACAGAAACCATATGTTTCTCCATATACAGTATGCAGGAGCATATCTTCTAGTAGGTCTTGGAAAGTGTTCTGAATTAAGTCCTTGTTGACAGACCTGCAAGACCTACTGAGAGAAAGTACGGCCCCACCAAAAAGTCACCTATAATTCCAGTTCACACACTACTCTTACTCTGATGTCTAGCCTGTATTGTAGCATGAGGATTGCGATTGGCTCCCGTGTGTTGGTTATGCAAATTCCTTATTCCGTCTCGTTCAAACGTTGCTTCATCTGTAAGAAGCAAGACTGAAGAGACAGATAACGGATTGAAAGTCTGTGCAACAAACCATCGGCAAAAGGTCTCCTGTGGAGTTTGACGCGCAACTGTAGGGCCCTGCTCACGTTGACGATGATACGGACAGAAGAGTTGCTCTGGAAGTATCCGCGACTCTGAACTTGGAGGTGTGCCACATGCCAGCGCTGAGACATGGCTCTTCTTCGACAGACCATAGGACGTGCTCTTCCTAGTCAGACACATAAGCAACACATGGTCTTCCTCGGTCAACGGTCTATGGTACTACGGACCCTGTCTCGGCAACGCGACGATACACAGCCCCAAAGGTTGGTTCAAATGGCTCTGAGCACTATGGGACTTAACAGCTGTGGTCATCAGTCCCCTAGAACGTAGAACTACTTAAACCTAACTAACCTAAGGACATCACACACATCCATGCCCGAGGCAGGATTCGAAGCTGCGACCTTAGCAGTCGCACGGTTCCGGACTGCGCGCCTAGAACCGCGAGACCACCGCGGCCGGCGGTTGGATGACTCAGCTGTCTTAGGTGTGAAACGCCGTCTGTTATAGCAGTGCACGCTCTTCTCCATTGCCATTCGCGTGGCCATACACATAAATTATATTTGTCTGCTCACGAAATGAATATCCTGCCATGTTTGGGCGAAGCACTTTCAGTTATCTCACTACCCATAGTACATTTAGACAATAGCCAATTTTAAGATAGTAGTAACACAACGCCATTGAGAATACGATGAGACAAACTGGTTCACAGACAAGTGAAACTGTTGCGTTGTACCTGGAAGGCCAGTGACCCTCAACTTTCATCAATAACTCGAAAACGAAGGAATTCAGATATGTGTTTATATGGACCTTTTTTCTTATTTTATTGTAAGGAACCTATCCGCGTAGTTCGTAAAAGTGTTTCTGAAACACCCTCCAACACTGACGAACCAAAATAATACGATCACTAATTAATTAATGTGGTGGTCCGCCTTTGGAATGCAGTTCAGCATCGGTTCTAAATGGAATCGATTTCACAAGTTCTTGGTAGACTCCCAGAGGTACACGGCACCAATTTACATTATGATCACTTGCTCCGTAGGGTGATGGTTTGCCTTGCGAACGCAATACAGAAGAGATTCTGAATGTCATGGATTCTACAAGTACTTGGTAGCCTTCTGCATGTGTGTTGTACAATATGTCAGCGTACTGGTCACGCAATTCCCGTAAATTACAGCCAGTTGGTTTGTGGACACGGTTCTGGCGCTAGATAGTCCCAGATGTGCTCCATCGGCCTCAGGTCAGTTGAATTTGGAGGCCAAGGCATGATCGTGAGTTCACTGTCATGCTCCTCAAACCTCTATTGCACGATTATGGCGTTCTTTAGGGACTGTTATCCCTTTGAAAGATGTCAATGAGGTCGGGGAACCCGGCTGAACGTTCCCCACAGCTTGATACAGATTTCACCAGCTGCTTCAGTAGTGCAGTGCACGTTTCCGAGCAGCCATTCGTCTCGGTAACAGAGTGTTCAGACACGACCATCGATCCGAACAAGAAACGTGAGTGACTGGACCAGGCGACATGTTTCCATTGAGCCACGTTCCAATCTCTACGATCCTGTGGCCACTGCAATCGTAACTGACCATGTACGGCACTAGCGCAATGGTGCCTCATGTTCCCACCTATCCAGCTTTACAGTGCGAACATTGCTCCGACTTCCACGTTCTGTGATGGGGCGTGGACGTCCAGCGCCTTGTCTCCTTTTCTCAACCACATTCGATAAGTTCTCACAGTAGCAGCACGGGAACAGCCGAACAGCTTCGTCGATCCCGATATTATCGTTCCCAGTCGTTCGTCTCACCTTAAGTGAAACCGCTTAAAACCGTAGAATGAGTGAAAAACATTCATATAGTTGACGCAGAAGCAGAGGCTAATTTCATTCAATATACGTGGTGTCTGTTCTTTCGGACATGTCCGACAGAACAGGCACCATTTTGATCCTGCAGCTACTATGAATCAAGAGATAAAGGAGTTAAAGACAAGCAAGGGGCTCTACATCAGGAGTGTATGCATAAGTTGACAAATTAGGTCTGACAGGAGGCCTGTTAGAGGAGTACACGTAGCTGAGATGGCCACTGTGTGAAATATCTTGGCGTAACGTTCCAAACTCCTATGAGGTGAAACGAGCATATGGGAACTGTGCAAGGGAAGGCGAATGGTCAACTACGGTTTATTAGGAGAATTTTTAGGAAAGAGTGGTTCACCTGTAAGGAAGACCGCATACAGGACATTGATGCGACCTATTATTCAGTACCAGGTCGGATTGAAGGAAGGCATCGAAACAATTCACAGGCGGGCTGCTAGATCCGTTACCGGTAGATTCGAACAACTCGTAAGTGTTACGGAGACGCTCCGGGAACTCAAATGGGGATCCTTGGAGGGAAGGCGACGTTCTTTACGAGGAACACTAGTGAGAAAATTTAGAGAACCAGCATTTGCTACTGTCGCCAACATACATTCCGCGTAAGGACCACGAAGATAAGATACGAGAAATTATTGCTCATACGGAGGCATACAGACAGTCGTTTCTCCTTCGCTCTATCTGCGAGTGGAACAGGAAAGGAAGTGACTAGTAGTGGTACAGGGTTCCCTCCGCCATGCGCCGTACCGTGGCTCGCGGAGTATCTGTGTACTTGTAGATCCCGTAGTGGTCAATGCATCTGCTTAGTAAGCAGGAGACCCAGGTTTAAATCACTGTCCGGCACAAATTTTCAACTTTCTCGTTGATTTATGTCAATGCCCACTGGCAGCGAATGTCTTTCACTTCTCAGTGTCTAGTTTCATTCGGTTATTTCATTCGACTGGAAAAATACGACTGAATGAAAAAACAATCGACTGGACAATCCTTTGTTAAAAGCAACGGTTGCCCAGTCACTGCTGTTCAGGCACTCTCGACAGGTCGCTGGTCTTCAGGCGTAACTTCTGAGGCGTAACCGACTGCACCGAGCGCGGCGGAGGGAATGTGGTCCCGACCAGCTGACGGAAAAAGCCGGTCTTTCTGGAGCAACGACGGTCAGTCTACTACGGTTTGTAGATATGGATAACGAAGATGGTTGAGACAGAGAAGGCAGATGACTCGTGCATTTCAGTCTGCCACGAAGTTCAGTACTACACTACGATCGAAATAGAACTTCCTGCTGGTTTCGAAAATTTCAAGCGAGCAGGAAGCTGATTACTAGCCTTTTTCCCACTTACATCTACAAGCATGAAAGGTAACTCTATCTGCGATTGTCACAAGAAAGAAGAAGCTATAAACCATTTTAAGAACCTTCAACATTGCAGCGCGTCAGCAGTCGTTGGTTAATATATTAACATGGCTATACATTTATAAATGATGTTCTTTTAATAATTGACAAAGGTCTTTTTAGGCACTTGTGGGTTTTATTGTTCTGAAGATGGTGTAGTTATCTACGCCGAAACCTAGGTAAACACTAGGTGCTTTTTTCGCAGTCGAGGCGGGTTTCTAGTTTTTTAATATATAAACCATTTGGAGTATTCCTGCAGTTTTTTCGAAGCACAGCAAAACTTCTTGGTGCAAAACCTTGTGCAAATTGATGTACCGATTCCAACAAGCGCTCCAGTTTTATTGTATCCTGAAAACATTCAAATATTCAAAACCCTTTCCGATTTTATACGAGATGGTAACGTGTGTCTATGAAATTTCGTGTATTATCGATAGTCAGCTACATTTACACCTTAATCTCCAGAAGTAAGCTCCTCCTTTTTCATAATGTGTTTCGTCTACAGCTGTGACCATCTCAAGATCCTGTAGCTCTATACACTGTCCGCCACATGTGTCCACCTGTCAAAAGCCCTTTGCATCGTGGACCGCTGCGAGGCTCGTAGGATGAGAGTCAACAAAGTTCCGGAAGGTACCGTCGGAGACATGGGGCCATGCCGACTCTAGCGCGGTGGTCACCTGCACTACATTTCTTGACTGACGATTCAAGGCGCGAACAGCCCGACCGAGATGGTCCCGCAGATATTCAAGTGGGTTAAAATCCGGGGACTTTGATGGCCAGAGTAGTGCAGTAAGCTCATATTGGTGCTCATCAAACCGTGCATGTTCAATGTGAGAAGCTTGACACGTTGGATTGTTCTGCTGGTAGATTCCACCATGCTGAGGAAAAGCAAAATGCTTATAGGGATAGGCATGGTCCCCAAGCAAAGATGCATACTTGTGTTGATCTACAGAGCCTTCCAGAATGAGGAGGTCACCCAGGGAATGGCAAAAAAGCATTTTCCAGATCACAATGCTCCTTCCTCCGGCGTGGATCCTTTACTTTCGGACGTTTCACTCCGTACACGCCATCTGCCCGATGGAGCATAAAACTTGATTTATGGCTACAGGCCACCTGTCACCACTCGGTGTACGTCCAGTTGGGGTACCGGCGTGCAAAGTCCAGCCTTCGTCGCTAATGAACAGCAGTTAGCATGAGTGCGTGAACCAGATGCCTGCTGCGGAGGCCCATATGAAACAATGTTCACCAACCAGCCATTGAGGAGACCCTGCTGGTAGCCCCTTGGTTCATCTGGGTGGTCAGTTGCTCAACAGCTGCACGCCTGTTGCCTGTGCACAGCTCCGCAGCCGTCGTTCACACCTGTCATCTGCGGCACATGGGGCACTACAGTTGCCTCGGGCCACTTTTGGATAGAGCCATTTTGCCATGCGTGGTATAATTTAATCATGGTGGCACTCGAACAGTTTACAAACTTAGCCATTTAGGAAATGCTTCAACTTTTATGCTGAATTCCAATGATCAAGACCTTCTGGACGTCAGACAAATCACTTCGTTTGAGTGGTTATTGCACGTTGATGACGAAGATAGGCGGTGGTCACGTAAATCTGAGGAAACGGTGTACATTGTGCCTACAGGGATACTCTAAAATAATCCTAAATAATTGTTCAGACTATTTACGAGTATATTGTGATTTCTCGGTATAGAAGTCTTTTTTTATATTTGCACTTAGCTGTTGTCTAGTATGGTTCCATAAGCCTATATAATCATGGATCGCACATCTCGCGTGGTATCTCCGGTGTTATTTTAATTCTGATATCATTCGAATGCTACCTGCGCTGCCCAGCCAGATATCTTATCAGTGTATGACGTCTTACCCAGTAAGCGTGGCTCCACTAGAGGGATTCACGTTTGAAACTTAACTTTACTGTTTCAACGGTTGTGCATAATTTCTACATCTACATCTACATTTATACTCCGCAAGCCACCCAACAGTGTGTGGCGGAGGGCACTTTACGTGCCACTGTCATTACCTCCCTTTTCTGTTCCAGTCGCATATGGTTCGCGGGAAGAACGACTGTCTGAAAGCCTCCGTGCGCGCTCGAATCTCTCTAATTTTACATTCGTGATCTCCTCGGGAGTTATAAGTAGAGGGAAGCAATATATTCGATACCTCATCACCTTATGTTGGTGCAGTAATGAATCAGAAAATTCCCAGTCAACACATCAAGAAAAACATGCCAGCCGCTTAATACATTTAGTAATAATTTTGTTATCAATAATCATTGTTCAATAATATTCTGAGACTTGACACGGATTATAAAGTGCGTTACATTAAAGCGAAAACCTAACAACAACTTTTTTTATACTAGCTTATCACTACACTGGTGTTCAACGCGGTGTGTGTGTGTGTGAGAGAGAGAGAGAGAGAGGGAGAGACAGACAGAGAGAGAGAGAGAGAGAGAGAGAGAGAGAGGGAGACCGATGGTGAAGAGCAGAGTTGTTAAAAAAAGACATTATAAACGATAAGCAGGTGCCAGCAACAGGCACCTTCCCTTGGTACAGCAATTTGGAATAATAGTAAAAAAAATGAAAAAACACGCTTCCCTCTTCTTTCCTTTCGTTCTTAATAATAAAGCAATGAATGACATAAGTAGTTAAAACATTTGCTACTTTTTAATATCGAGAGTATTGCAACTCCCTTATTTCAATTGGTAAATTATACTTTCTAGCAGTAAAAACTTTAAAAGGTACTTTTTTATATAAATGCCCAGAGTTTGGGCATTTAGAATTGCTTTGGGCAAATTCCCAGGCAAATGATCATTTATAAATGATCTGTCCACTGGGCGTTTGCCCAGCCCGCATCAGTGTGACATTTATCTTCAAATGTTGTTTATTTATATTTACTTTGATCTTACCACAAATAAATACTGAAAATTATCCATGTTTCATTTCCGTACATGGCTACAGTCCAGACAAATGTCTGCAGAAAAGTCTCCCTCAAACTTAAATTTATATAAGATATGTAAAATAACTGAGAATTCTAAATATTTTTAGCCATTGAAGAATTTGCGAGAGCATTTGACTGCTGTCAATTTTGTTGTTAAAAGTAATGTCCACCGTTCTCCGTTCGGCTGTTTTTGTGAGGTATGTCCCACACCAACCACTGCACACCTTACTTGAGTCGACACTGACAAGCAGCAACTCCCCGTTCTTGGACGACTCTCAACATGCACTTATCTGCGAGACTTTACCTGATTGCGGGCCATGCTTGTGACTTGTCCCGTGTGGTTACCTTTTCTGCGCCTGGTGGCTGACTGGTGTTTCGGGGAATCGCTGGGCAATTTATACACACGGGGCCTGAAGGCTCTGCGTAAGATGCCGGAAAACCGGCCGCCCCTCCCCGCCGACGAGTTCTTGCTGCCCGGACAAAGCTGCGACTCGCGAGGCGAAGGGCGCGGCTTGTCGTTTTCTCGCACGTCCTCCGGAGCGGAACTATCTGTGTGGCGAAAGCCGCGCCCCTGTGGCAGGGTCGGGCGCCAAGTGGGTGGGCCTGCGACACGCGACGCCGAAACGCTCGGCTGGCGCTGCGGCTGCCCGCGCCCATTCAGACAGCCTGTGAGGAAACCGCGGGGCGAAAACGCTAATTGCTCAAATATTTCCTCAAGGCTCCCCAGCTATCCGCCACGCTCGTTTGTATTCTCGAAACAATTGCTAACTGACTGCCCGTTTCCAAACGAGGCGCAGCGCAGTCCGAGCTGCTCTTGGTAGTCGTCGGCCAGTGGATGAAAGCAACAGCTGTGTCTGTACAGTGCACCACCTTCTGTAGTGCCACGCGGGATTAGCCGAGCGGTCTAAGAAGCTGCAGTCGTGGACTGTGCGGCTCATCCCGGCGAAGGTTCGAGTCCGCCCTCGGGCATGGGTGTGTGTGTTTGTCCTTAGGATAATTTAGGTTAAGCAGTGTGTAAGCTTAGGGATTGATAAGATTTCACAGACATTTGAACATTTGAACCTTCTGTAGTGCAAACAATTATTGCCAATGCATAGTCGTGATCAGAGAGAGAGAATACACCGAGAGATTGCAGCACGTCATTCAGCGTTTCCTGCAGACCCACACCGTACTAAGCGGCTCTACAAGTGGTCTACGGTAAACAGCGGACAAATTGAATAGCGACCAGTGTTGTGTAAACTTACGCGCGGAAAAAAGTTCTGCTTTTCTAGTATATGGTTCAGAAAATGCGAGAGAAATGTAACAGCACCAAGTTTTAGCCTTCCTCAATTTCGACAGTTTGCAAGGAAACAACTCCCCTCGAAATGTTTCGAAAATAGAAAATGGTATTCTTCCGGACCGGAACCTTGCCTCTCAACCGCATTTAACCATTTCTCCTAAAACCTACGGTTTTGAAAAAGGAAACCTGCAAATAAATGCACGTTTATTATATTGCTGTCACGTTGGAGACACATTTATCAGACAAGTGCATTAACTTACAAAACATCTAAAAATATCCAAGTACATATGAAAAGTAACATTGGTTCCTCCTCGAATTTAAATGTGCATTTAAACGCTGCACTACACACTTCACAATTTTTCTTCGCGTAAACTGGAGCGGATAGATAGCACAATTACACTAACAAATACAGTATACAGGATGGTCCATTGATAGTGACAGGGCCAAATATCTCACGAAATAAGCATCAAACGAAAAAACTACAAAGAACGAAACTCGTCTACCTTGAAGAGGGAAACCAAATGGCGCTATGTTGGCCCGCTAGATGGCGCTGCCGTAGGTCAAACGGTTATCAACTGCGTTTTTTCAAATAGGAACCCCTATTTTTTATTACATATTCGTGTAGTACGTAAAGAAATATGAATGTTTTAGTTGGACCACTTTTTTCGCTATGTGACAGATGGCGTTGTAATAGTCACAAACGTACAAGTGCCAGTGTGGACGGTATTTGCTTCATGATACATTACCCGTGTTAAAATGGGCCGTTTACCAATTGCGGAAATGGTCGATATCGTGTTGATGTAAGGCTCTCGTGATCAAAATGCACAACGGGCGTGTGCTATGTATGCTGCTCGGTATCCTGGACGACATCATCCAAGTGTCCGGACCGTTAGCCGGATAGATACGTTATTTAAGGAAACAGGAAGAGTTCTGCCTCATGTGAAACCATAACCACGACCTGCAACAAATGATGATGCCCAAGTAGGTATTTTAGCTGCTGTCGTGGCTAATTCGCACATCAGTAGCAGACAAATTGCGCGAGAACCGGGAATCTCAAAAACGTCGCGGTTGAGAATGCTACATCAAAATCGATTGCACCCGTACCCTATTTCTATGCACCAGGAATTGCATGGCGACGACTTTGAACGTCGTGTACAGTTCTGCCGCTGGGCACAAGAGAAATTACGGGACGATCACAGATTTTTGCACGCTTTCTATTTAGCGACGAAGCGTCATTCACCAACAGCGGTAACGTAAACCGGCATAATATGCACTATTGGGCAACGGAAAATCCACGATGGCTGCGACAATTGGAACATCAGCGACTTTGACGGGTTAATGTGTGGTGCGGCATTATGGGAGGACGGATAATTGGCCCCCATTTTATCGATGGCAATCTAAATGGTGCAATGTATGCTGATTTCCTACGTAATGTTATACCGTGTTACTACAAGATGTTTCACTGCATGACAGAATGGGGATGTACTTTCAACATGGTGGATGTCCGGCACATAGCTCGCGTGCGGTTGAAGCGGTATTGAATAGCATATTTCATGACAGGTGGATTGGTCGTCGAAGCACCATGCCATGGCCCGCACGTTCACCGGATCTGATGTCCCCGAATTTCTTTCTGTGGGGAAAGTTGAAGGATATTTGCTATCGTGATCCACCGACAACGCCTGCCAACAGGCGTCAGCACATTGTCAATGCATGTGCGAACATTACGGAAGGCGAACTACTCACTATTGAGAGGAATGTCGTTACACGTATTGCCAAATGCATTGAGGTTGACGGACATCATTTTGAGCATTTTTGCATTAATGTGGTATTTACAGGTAATCACGCTGTAACAAAAAAATGGCTCTAAGCACTATGGGACTTAAATTCTGAGGTCATCAGTCCACTAGAACTTAGAACTGCTTAAACCTAACTAACCTAAGGACATCACACACATCCATGCCCGAAGCAGGATTCGAACCTGCACCGTAGCGGTCGCGCGGTTTCAGACTGTTGCGCCTAGAATCGCTCGGCCACACCGGCCGGCCACACTGTAACAGCAAGCGTTCTCAGAAATGATAAGTTCACAAAGGTACATGTATCACATTGGAACAACCGAAATAAAACGATCAAACGTACCTACGTTCTGTATTTTAATTTAAAAAACCTACCTCTTTCCAACTGTTCGTCTAAAATTGTGAGCCATATGTTTGTGACTATTACAGCGCCATCTATCACAAAGCGAAAAAAGTGTTCCAACTAAAATATTCATATTTCTTTACGTACTACACGAATATGTAATAAAAATGGAGGTTCCTATTTTTAAAAAACGCAGTTGATACCCGTTTGACCTATGGCAGCGCCATCTAACGGGCCAATTGTAGCGCCATCTGGTTTCCCCCTTTCAAGCTAGACAACTTTCGTTCTTTGCAGTTTTTTCGTTTGACGATTATTTCGTGAGATATTTGGCCCGGTTATGGTCAATGGACCACCCTGTATACTGTCAAAGTGTGAGTGATTTGCTGCGGTTATTTATTATTTAGATTTCGCCTCATACCGGATTTACGTATGGAAGTAAGCTAACCTTGAACATCTGTATCTTGGAAACGGATAAAGATATGAAGAAGATTGTCAAGGTTGTTCGAGAGCGGGATCTTTGAATATCTCGTTAGAGTTTCAGGCACATGCTGTACATAGTCGTTCTGGAAGCCTCGCCTGGGTTTTGGTCCGCTGGTGACGGCGAATACACTTTTTTGGGGTTTTCCCAGGACCGCCCAGGAACTGATGGTGCCTCCATAAGTCCCATCAAGCAAACCGTAGACCACATCAAATGCAAGAAGAACCAACCGATTTACTCCATTTCCCTAAGCAGGAGGAACTGTGTAATATTCATATTTTGATCCTTCACTGTAGGATAGTGACACTAAGATGATCCTTCATTTGGGTGTACAAATGGTTCCTACCCCAGGGGCTATTCAAAACGCTTGACACTCCCTTTACATCACCCGTAGTACCCGAGGTATGAGACGGGACAATCCCGTTTCTAAGCTCGGACGGTGTTTTGGAACATATTAGGTACGCATATTGTCACATGCATACCGATTTTCGCATGATTTATTTAAACATGCATGACACGAGGTCAGGACCTCCTAAATGGAACGATACATTGACGCACTTTATAGCGATCTATCACTTGAAAATGGAGTATAAGCCAAAATCGGGATCGTGGTGAATAAATACAATTAATAATAGGCCTGGCGGAAAACTTTATCCTTTCTAAGTTTAGTGGAAGCTGGACTGACATCACGACTTGCCATTCGTCATTCGCTGCTTGCAGCATACGACAAGACAACAGAGCTTATTGTATGGCGTGAAGCCGGAACTAACTGTGGTGCACTGAGTGGCATTCTGTGGTTTCCCGTGACGACTATCACTTCTGTTTGTTACTCTTAAATCGGCGCCATTGTATCTGTAGATAATCTCGCCAAAGGTCACAGAAAGCAGCGATTCTCTTGATAGATTACTGAAATTATGGAATGGGGAGGTACTAGATATGACGACAGGAATTATTTGGTAGTTGTTGAATGGACGCTGAATGTTCGCCATTTTGTAGCAAGGATGACAAACTCTGTTGTCACACTTTTCATGTCCAGGGTACTAAATGGTATATTACAGTAGGACATTTCCTGACCTCACACTGCTTCTGACAGCAAAACCGCCTTGAGAAACCTATGATTACATCACTGGCCTGGTCAGTCCTGATTTGTTATATGTAGAAGAGATCTGGGATACGATGTGCAAACGTATACTTTCATACCAGCCTCCAGCCAGCAACCTTCATGATCTGGCGCATCATGAGCTTCAGGCATGGCAAGAAATTACTGCAAGTAACACCAGCAACCTTCATGATCTGGCGCATCATGAGCTTCAGGCATGGCAAGAAATTACTGCAAGTAACATTCGGAAGATCTTTGCTTCCATGCCACAACGAAAAAAAAAGTGTATTTGAGGCTGTAGGGGACTTCTGGCATAAGAAGTCACTTTCGTTCTGCCAACGGCCGTGTCAAAAAGGACGGAGGAGCGGACATAGGTTCAGGGCACTCTCTTGTCCTAGGGGTGGGAAACTGCCCCTAAAGGCGGAAGAATCAGCAGTGATCGACGGCATGAGGATGCAGAAGGCAATGGAAACCACTGCATTACAGACACGTAACGTGTATCCACAAGACATGTGGCCTGTAATTGAAAACTGTCATGATGATCACTGGCAAAAGATTCCGAATTAGTCCCTCATTCAGATCTCCGCGAGGGGACTGCCAAGGGGGAGGTTACCATGAGAAAAAGATTGAACAATCAACGGAACGATAATGTTCTACGAGTCAGGGCATGGAATTATAAAATAAATTAAAAATAATAATATATTAATTATTCTATCTGTATGATGGTGTTTGTAATTGTAATTGATATTTGCTTATCTGGAACGTGGACGTTTAATTATTCGGTATCAGACGCTTGACAATGGCTTTTTCGTAAAGGCAATGTTACTCGTAGTTGACCGTGAAATAAAACTGAAATAATCGGACTTCGTAAATAAATCGTTTCCAAAGACTGCTGCGGTAGGTGCGGACTCAAATCTAAATCTCAATATTATAATAATTTGCCAGCCATGTCAATACGTCGTACAGAGGTGTCTGTCTACTAAACATAAAAAAGTTACACAGTTAGTTAAATCAGATATATTCAATGAATAAGCCTACAGTTCATAATCCTACTTACTTTTATAAATACAAATTCTTTACAGAATCGAGTGCCTAGTCTGATTGCAACTCGCAGTATTCTTCCCTAACATGAAATATGGCGGTGTGCCAGACAATAAAATAAAATACGTGCTTCTCGCACCACTTCAACCAGAGCTCTCCCTTTTTCTTAATTAAACATAAGAGTAACGTAATTGTGCTTTTGTTTTATCAGCGACACAGCGCTGCAGTTGTGTGCCATAGGCTTTATTTATTTGTCACTGATTATTTATTTAATTAATATTTCGCGTTTCCGCGGAAACTCACGCTCGGCATGCAAATGTGCCTTTATATTGCCCCCTGAATTGCGAGGCGAAAGGACACACCTGCAGGCGAGCAATTCACCTAAAGGCACAAGAAAATCTAAGTTATCTACAACTATTTACATGACCTACATTATACACATTATACACATTATATACAAAATTTGAATGACGCGGGTGCGCCGTAAAAGTTCTTATGTTGGCAGATAGAGTGCGCGCATGCGCAGAAGCGTCTGTGTGACTGCCGTTATGTCGTACAGTTAGATCACGCGGCACAGTATTGCAGTTCATATTGTTCGTGTGCGCGCGTTTCTCAGTCGTTGCACAAAGAAAATATTCAACCAACATTACATATGAAGACTACATTCTATGACAGGTAACTTAGTTTTAAATTTACAATATTTGTTATAACACAATACAACTTAGATTGTTGAATGTTCTTAGTTACATAGTATTGTTTTGAAATACTTCAAAGAAAAATGTCCGTATGTTTCAGGTGCGTTGACCTATACACATCGTGTCGTTATTACAGTTCATATTCATCCGCTACACAATAATTTTTTACAGGTTAGTATCGTCGTGGTAAAGTTTTTTGATCACAGTAACATCGTTGTATAACAACGTGATTAATACATAAGCGTGTCCATTTCTCATCTCCATTATAGTCGTTGTGATGCAGTTCGTTGTGACTAAAATCATTGCTTATTACAGATCAGATGTGACCCGTCGAGTAATTGGTCCACGTGCAGTTCGTTTTTTACATTCCGTGGAAGCTTGGTTGCAGAACCTCGGACGGCACATAGCTGGCGTCGATCCTTGGACAGTCCAGGTAAGAGTGTCCGTCACATTTCGAGAACATTTCATTCCCTGAAGTTCCAACCAAAATTCTTCCACCCGTCGTGTTGTTTTCTGGACAGGCACTATGTGTCCATTTAATCCACTTAACATCTTGAAGTTAGGTACTGTAGTAATGTCACTAGACGATGCACGAATTATGCACTTCACATTTTCAGTTTTTCGCTGAATATAGTTCACCTAAATGTTCGTAGTTATTAATCAAAGAAATCATTCATCGCGTTTACATAGATACGCTGCATAATGAATGGCATTAACCGTTTCTTTCACATAGGTTTCTGCGTAGTTGCAGAGTTAGTAATGTTCGTTAATGTCCGTGAACAGAGGTTCACTATGCAATGTCTTTTTGGCACTCGTTTTGTTCAAATTTTTTACATAGTACAGTTACATGATACATCAGTTAAAAAAATAAGTAATTATACATACACACGTCACATATTTTCTTAGCATAAACATAATACAGTTGCACATAAACATGTTTGCATCATCATTACATAGCTATAGCTTATTACATTGTGTCACGTTTGATTACATGAATTGTCGATATTTACATCCTCTTTAGCGGTTTTGCTGGGATATTATCGATGTTTTTTGTGATGTCATCTGAAATTAAGATTGGTTAGACACAACATTCATTACATCAGTAGACAAGACCAGGCGTTTTCACTACTCAATAATATTCAAAATAGTAAGAGAGAGAAAATGTTCGATTCCTCGCGTTTTGTGCGTGTGTGTAGAGTGTCTGTGTGGCCTTGACTACTGATAGATGCTTTTCGTGTTGAGAGATGTGCGTCTAATCTATTTCTCAAAGTAAAAGATCGCTTCACAGGTGACGTCTGTCAGTTCGTCAGGTGTCACACCAAGTCAGTGGTACCTTCAGTAACAAATGTTCCGTGAAAAATTAATATGTCATCCACTGCTACGTAATCATAAATTTTACTTTAATATTCCGTCCTTCAGGTGGTGCCGTGCGTTGAAAGAAGAGTTCTTCTGTCTTCAACTGCGTCACTGGAACCGCTGAAATGAAAATTTCTATACTACTTATTATCTGTGCTGTAACAACAGAGTTTTTCGAGTTGCTTAGCAATATTTTGATGGGTATGACCTTGACATTATTCAGCATGAAATGCTCTAAGATCTCGGTGTGCGTATAGCCCAATAATTTTGTTAGTTCTAGGATGTTGTAACAGATACGCACCAGGATGCGGTATGTTAACAATTATATAAGGTCCTTCATATAGCAGACGCCGCTTAGCGTTGCGTCGTTTGAGTGCTACAGATTTATGATGAGTACGAAGTAGTACAAGCATTCCTACCTCGAATTTTTGTTTTCTTTTTATTATGTTTCTGTGATGTTTGTTTCGTATTTGTGCGTGATGTGTCAATGTAGTCAATACTTCTTTTATTTTCTGTTCAGGTGTGATTTCCTTGTCTGACAACTTAGGTAATGGTTCTATCCACTGATCGTTCTGTTTGCAATTGAACATGATCTCGTTAGGTGTGTAATTTGTATCGTAAATATTTAAGTTATTGTGTACGTCTTCGAAAAGACTTAGGTAGGACACCCAATTAGTATGTTTTGATGAAATATAGGTCCTCATGAATCGATTTAATTCTCGGAAAAGTCTCTCAGTCGCGTTACATTGTGGGCTAAACCTCGAAATAAATATACTTTTGATGTTATTGTCCTTCAAGAAATTTCTCCATTTGTACCCAGAGTAGTATGTTGCATTATCTGACAGAATTGCTTTAGGTTTTCCCACGTGCGTCAGGTAATCACTTGAGAATCTTCGTATTATAGCACTTGCAGTGGCGGATTTTAAAGCATAAAGTTTTACATGTTTAGAAAATATATCGTAAAAAGCTAAGATATATTTGACGCCTCCAGAGCTTGCTGGATGCGGTCCACTGATGTCAGTACACAGAATTTCCAGGGGTTTACTGGGTAAAATAGAATGTAAATCTGTTTTTGTGGATAAATTCTGAGGTTTTGATTTTTGACATATGACACATGTTTTCAGTTCCCTGTAAATTTTTCTTCTCATATTGCTAAAATAACAGTATGTGCTGAGCTTTGCTAAACACTTTTTTGTCCCATAATGACCCCAAACTAAGTGTGTGTGCCAAATTAAATTACGTTCAGACTCTTTGGGAATGCATACACACCAGTTAGTAGCATTGGGATGTCGTCGATAAAATAGCACATCATTGTGTAACTTGTAATACTTAGTCAAAGGATGATTGTGTTTTTCTACCAGTAATGTTATTATCTTATACCAGTGAGGATCAGATTTTTGTAATTCAGCCATGTTTCTGCACATATCAATATAATATTGGTGATACTGCTTGTCTTGCATTAAGAGAATCCTGTAGTCATTTATATTTTCTAAGTCACTGTTGGTATCATTCATACCTTGTGGAAGTCTAGACAAAGTGTCTGCAATGGTGTTGTCCTTACCTCTTATGTACTTAATTTCAAAAGAGTAGTTCTGAAGTGTAACTGCCCATCGTGATAGTCTAGGATGTACAAGTTTACAAGTTAACAAAAATGTCAGGGCCTGGTGATCGGTGTAAATTACTGTATGTTTTCCAAATAAATAATAATTGAATTTCTTGAATGCCCATACTATGGAAAGTGTTTCTAACTCAGTAGTGGAGTATGTACGCTCACATTCAGTTAAAGTACGACTTGCAAACCCAATAATTCTTATCTGTTCCTTTTCTTTATTCTTTACAACTTGAAATAAGCAACATCCCAAGCCAGTTCGTGAAGCGTCACAAGTCATACAAAAATCTAAATTGAAATCTGGATGGCTCAATAAGTTTGCACCCACTAAAGCATGTTTAATTGTATTAAAGTCATTCTGGCACTGTTCCGACCAGATCCAAACTTGATTCTTTCTGAGTAGATTTAGCAGATGTTTACTGTTCAAAAGTGGGTGTGGCAAAAAACGTCTAAAAAATGAACATAGCCCAAGGAATGATTTTAACTGCTTTTTAGTTCGAGGGCTAGGAAAGTTTCTGATAGCATCTAATTTACTGGGATCAGGACGTATGCCCTGTGAATTAATGATATGTCCTAAATATTTTATCTCACTGCAACCAAATTTTGATTTTCTTAGGTTGGCTGTGACTCCAGCTTGTGCAAATTTTTCTAAAATTCTTTGAAGTGTGTCAACGTGTTCATTCCAAGACTGTGTAGCTATCAGTATATCATCTACATAGTGTGTGACTGTCTCAACTAAATCGTCGCCAAGCACGGTATCCAGGGCTGTAATGAATACCCCAGAGCTGACATTCAGTCCGAAGGGTAGAACACAAAACTGATAGGTTCGCCCCCCGAACATAAATGCAGTATATTTCCGTGAATCAGGAGTGATACCCACCTGCCAAAACGAATTAGCGAGATCTATTGTGGAAAAATATTTTGCATCTAGAAATTTCTGTAATTGCTCTTCTAAATTTTCGGGTTTTGTGTGAACCGGTAAAATTATTTCATTAATTGCTCGTGCGACTAACACTAACCTAATGCTTCCATTCGATTTTTTGACAACAAGTAGAGGACTACAATAAGGTGAGGTGGATGGTTCAATGACCTTCCAGTCTAACATTTGTTTTAATTCTTGCCACACAGCAGGTTGTTGAGATAACGGTACGTTATATGTCTTATGGTAGAAGATCTTGTGAGGCTTAACTTCAATCTTGTACACATACGTGTTGATAACACCCAATCGTTTGGTAAAAACTTGTAAATATTTGGATAACACTTCCTGTAGATTTATACGTTCATGTACACTGAGAGCTGTAGCTTCACTTATCTTAAGATCAAGCAATGTTTTCAAGTCCATTAGCTCTGTGTCAGATGAGTGTGTTTGCATGTCTTGAATGTCTTTGTCAAGTACTAACTGAACCTTGTACCCTGTACAGTGTTTGTCATGCTTTAGAGTTCTCCTGTCCAAATCAATAATAATTACCCTGCTTTTATCATTTAAAATACATTTACCTTTGGAGAAGTCTATAATGCAGTCCTTCTCGCTCATAATATCTATTCCTAATATGCAATTTGTCACAAGGTTTTGTACAACCAGGAATGGCCATTGTACGGTTCCATTACCTATTTTAACGTTTACAAAAACTTGCTTCGTAACCCTACATGACTTATTACCTAGTGCAGTAGTTATTTTACAGTTTTGGGCAGGAAACTCAGGCACAGGTTCCAATTCACACATCTTTTTATAGAAATTAAAAGACAAAACGCTCACAGCTGCACCTGTATCTAGGATAATAGTAGTTGGAATCCCACCTACTACACCAGTAGTAGATGCTAAAACAATTTCATTTGTGTTTGAACGACATTGTGTACTGTCTTGCAAAAGTTCATCTGATATATTCTCATTGTGGTTGTATCTTATAAATAAAACAGGTAATTTTTGTTTAGAATTATTCGGCATATCATTATTCTGTTGTTCAAGTGTGGTGTCGAATAACTGATTAACATTGAAGTCGCCCCCCAAGAATTCTTCAGCCACGACCTGGGGCATAGTAGTGACTGTTTCTAGTTTGTTGGATTAGCATTTGTACTAGGTACTGACACAGATTGAGGTTGTGCATCAGGTGTCATTTCTATTATATTCACATTCGGATATTGCCTATTATGATCTCCAAACTTTTGCGGTTGTTGTTGCTGTTGCGCATTATAACTTACCTGTCGGTCGTAAGGTATGCTCCAATTTTGTCCTGGTGTCTGCTGTGGTAAAGCAGAGTTTGAATGAAAGTACTGATCGTTACGAGTCCAACCTTGATGCTGTCTTGGCTCGTAGTTGTTATTATTTCTATTTCTGTTTGTGTTTTTGTTGTTGGCTTTGTATCCGTTGTTACCGTTGTAGTTATTACCGCGGTGCCTTTTGTATGGATTGCCGCATGAAGTGTTATTACTGTTGTAACTATTGTTTGTATTGGAATACGCGTGTTGATTTTGATTTCCGTACTGAGACGGCATGTGAATTTGCTGTTTTTGTTGTACCGCGTATCCAACTGTGGACGCGCCAGAATTGTGTTGGCAAGCCTGCATGTTTTGCATACCACTAGTGTAAACATTGTGGCTGCTGTTTTGCCGCGCGAAGCGCTGGTCTTCAAGTAACATGTCAACCGAATCTAAAGCTGTTAAAAAATAATCTGAATCGTCATCCGGGATATGTAGGAGTTTTTCTTTAATGTTGAAAGGCAATTTGGCCTTCAACGCACGGAGTATATCACGCGTTGCGACTGGTTCGTCTAAAAAGTGTCCCATGTTCAAGTATTTTTCAAAATATCTGCGTAAGTTACCATTTTTACTGTTAAAAGTTTCAGGTTCTAAAATTTGTCTTCTGAGTCGCTCCTGGACGGATTGCGACCAGAATTTGTTCAGAAAAGCACGCTCAAACTCACTGTACGTGGTACATACGTCAGCTTGACTGTATGCCCAGACAGCTGCATCGCCTTGGATGTAACCGACAATATATGAAATCTTTTTCCGGTCACTCCAAGTGCGTGGAAATGCGTTACTAAAGGATTTAAGAAAAATCACCGGATGAATGGTTCGTTTTTCTGGGATAAAAATCTGAAATTGCCTGTGTTTCATTAAGCTTTCTTCTTCCTTCGTATTGTGATATGGATTTATTCCAGTGTAATTACTGGTATGTTCAGCTGGCGAGTAATTACGATAATGTTGCTGTGGTTTACCATGATAGCTTGTGTTTGTGTTTGCACATCGTGGTATGTGTTGTAGTCGTGGTGTGTTTTGTTCTTGTGTGTTTGTCGTGTGCGGTATGTGTGTGTCATACTCGAATGTATATTGGTTCCTGAACTGTGCATTTTGACTGATATTTTCGTTACATTCAGACTGTGGTCGATCGGTGAATTGTCTCATGGGTGCAGTGACGGATTGTACAGCGTCACTGATCAGCTGTTTGTTATTAGTAATGTATTGCGCTACGGAGTCGTGCACAATTGTTGGTAAATTTTCACGTAAGCATGTATCAAAATGTTTGTCTTTGTTCACTACCCAATCATTAAATTCCTTATTAATATTTTGAAAATGAGCTGTGGCATCAGATTGTAAGATGTCAGTCAGGTGTTGTTCAACATTGTCAAATTTATTCTGTACGTCAGTAATTCGTTTTTCAAGGTTGTCATGCACTGAAGGATATGTTTGAATTTGTTCAGTAAGAACTTCACACGTGACATTAAGGTTTTTTACTTGTGTCTGTAAAAGTGCTACGTCAATTGTAGTCTTTTCTTGTCTCGTATTAAGCTGGGAAAATTTAGTACTGAGTTCAATCATCTGTTTGGTCAGTGTGGCGTCTATAAGTTCCACACGTTTACATAAAGTGTCATTACCTGTCTTGAGTGCTATGAGGTCAGATTTAATTGCGTCATTTTGTGTCTTTAACTGTTCATTTTGTGTCTTTAAGGTTGCCATGTTTTCCGCGTTCTGTTTCCTTATGGTTGCCATATTTTCTGCGTTTTGTTTCATTAGCATTTGTAACATGTCGGCAATGTTTACCGTTTGCAAGGTCTCTGCCCCCGCCGCGTCATTAGACGTGACGTCATGCATTAACATGGGCTCTGATTGAGACTTTGAAATTTTTGTGGTGGACGGCCTATTGTCAAAATTTTCGTCAACACTTGCGTCAATGTTTGATGAATCGTCACTACCGGTTGCTGTCGTAAAGTCATTTTCTAACACTTGTCTCACGTCCGAGTCGGATTGCGTCTGAATAGTACGTCCTTGCTGTTCCATTTTTGCGTATTGTTTTCTAGTTATTACCATGCCACACGTGATATATGTTTCAAGAAAATTTTTGACACTGATTTTAAAATAAAATGTAGTTGAGCATGAATCGCTCGTAGCAACAATGGCTGTCTGTTAATTTAAAAATATAAACTGAATTTGAGATTATTGGTAATGGCTGCTGGCCATGTTACATGATATCGTACAGAAGTCGGCCATATTGTACACTCGTGTATTGGTATTGTTGCATACGTTATTGTTTAGGGAAAAGTACTGAGAACGAAATTTATCACTGAAACTGTTATGCAGAAAAGAAACACTACAGAATTTACTGAAAAGCTAATACACTGAATTATACGTCTGGTCAAGCCTGCTAATGCAAAGATGCTGCGTCTTACCTTATTTTGCTGGAAGCTTCTTTGCGTCTTCCGGCAAAATTTCAGAATTTGAAAATATCTTCCAATTTTGTTATCTCTCATACATTGACGTCGAGGTCCAGAAAGTTGATTTTTTTACATGAAACAAAGAGAACAATGTAACAAATGACAAAATAACAAGTCCGACACGCTGTAGCCAATATAAAATAAATTAAAAATAATAATATATTAATTATTCTATCTGTATGATGGTGTTTGTAATTGTAATTGATATTTGCTTATCTGGAACGTGGACGTTTAATTATTCGGTATCAGACGCTTGACAATGGCTTTTTCGTAAAGGCAATGTTACTCGTAGTTGACCGTGAAATAAAACTGAAATAATCGGACTTCGTAAATAAATCGTTTCCAAAGACTGCTGCGGTAGGTGCGGACTCAAATCTAAATCTCAATATTAAAATAATTTGCCAGCCATGTCAATACGTCGTACAGAGGTGTCTGTCTACTAAACATAAAAAAGTTACACAGTTAGTTAAATCAGATATATTCAATGAATAAGCCTACAGTTCATAATCCTACTTACTTTTATAAATACAAATTCTTTACAGAATCGAGTGCCTAGTCTGGTTGCAACTCGCAGTATTCTTCCCTAACATGAAATATGGCGGTGTGCCAGACAATAAAATAAAATACGTGCTTCTCGCACCACTTCAACCAGAGCTCTCCCTTTTTCTTAATTAAACATAAGAGTAACGTAATTGTGCTTTTGTTTTATCAGCGACACAGCGCTGCAGTTGTGTGCCATAGGCTTTATTTATTTGTCACTGATTATTTATTTAATTAATATTTCGCGTTTCCGCGGAAACTCACGCTCGGCATGCAAATGTGCATTTATAGAATGTCAGATGCTTGAACGTTGTAGGGTAACTAGAAAATCCGAAAAGGGAAATGTAAAGGCTCAATCTAGATATAGTAGGGGTCAGTGAAGTGAAATGGAAAGAAGACAAGGATTTCTTGTCAGATGAGTATAGGGTAATAACAACAGCAGCAGAAAATGGCATAACGGGAGTGCGATTCGTTATGAATAGGAAGGTAGGGCAGAGAGTGTGTTACTGTGAACAGTTTTGTGATAGGGTTGTTATTATCAGAATCGACAGTAAACCAACACTGACAATTATAGTTCAAGTATATATGCCGACATCACAAGCTGAAGATAAAGAGATAAAGAAAGTATATGAGGATATTGAAAGGTTATTACAGTACGTAAAGGGGGACGAAAATCTAAACGTCATGTGAGACTAGAATGTAGTTGTAAGGGAAATAGTAGAAGAAAAGGTTACAGGATAATATGGCCTTGGTACAAGAAATGAGATACGAGAAAGATTAATTAAGTTCTGTAACAAGTTTCAGCCAGTAATAGCGAATACTCTGTTCAAGAATCACAAGAAGAGGAGGCATATTTGGAAAAGACCGGGTGATACGGGAAGATTTCAGTTAGATTACATCATGGTCAGACAGAGATTCCGAAATCAAATACTGGATTGTAAAGCGTACCCAAGAGCAGATATAGACTCAGCTCACAATATAGTGGTGATGAAGAGTAGGCTAAAGTTTAAGACATTAGTCAGGAAGAATCAATATGCAAAGAAGTGGGATACAGAAGTACTAAGGAATGACGAGATACGCTCTCTAAGGTTGTAGATAAAGCAATAAGGAGTAGCACAGTAGGCAGTACAGTTGAAGAGGATTGAATATCTCTAAAAAGGGCCATCACAGAAGTTGGGAAGGAGAACGTAGCTACAAAGAAGGTAACTGCGAAGAAACCATGCGTAACAGAAGAAATACTTCATTTGATCGATGAAAGGAAGAAGTACAAACATGTTCCGGGAAACTCAGAAATACAGAAACACATGTCGCTGAGGAATGAAATAAATAGAAAATGCAGGGAAGCTAAGACGAAATGGCTGCATGAAAAATGTGAATAAAACTAAAAAGAAATGGTTGTCCTAAGGAGAGATTCAGCGTACAGGAAAGTCAGAACAACCGGTGACATTAAAAGCTTGTGCGGTGACACTAAGAGTGCAATGGGAATTCCACTGCTAAATGCAGAGGAGAGAGCGGATGGGTGGAAAGAATACATTGAAAGCCTCTATAAGGGGGAAGGTTTGTATGATGTCTTAGCAGAGGAAAAAGGAGTCGTTTTAGAAGAGATAGGGGACCCAGTATTAGAATAAGAATTTAAAAGAGCTTTGGAGGACTTAAGATCAAATAAGGCAGAAGGGATAGATAACATTCCATCAGTATTTCTAAAATAATTGTGGGAAGTGGCAACAAAACGACTATTCACGTTGGTGTGAAGAATGTTTGAGTCTGGTGACATATCATCTGACTTTCGAAAAAATATCACCCATACAATTCCGAAGACTGCAAGAGCTGACATGTGGGGGAATTATCGTACAATCGACTTAAAAGCTCATGCATCCAAGTTACTGACAAAAATAATACACAGAAGGATGGAAAAGAAAATTGAGGATGTGCTAGATGACGAGCAGTTTGGCTTTAGAAAAGGTAAAGGCACCAGAGAGACAATACAGACGTTGCGGTTGATAATGGAAGCAAGACTAAAGAAAAATCAAGACACGTTCATAAGATTTGTCGTCCTGGAAAAAGCCTTCGACAGTGTAAAATGGTGCAAGATGTTCGAAATTCTGAGAAAAATAGGGGTAAGCTGTAGGGTGAGACGGGTAATATACAATATGTACAAGGGCCAAGAGGGAATAATAAGGGTGGACGACCAAGAACAAAGTGCTCAGATTAAATAGGGTGTAAGACAGGGATGCAGTCTTCCCCACTACCGTTCAATCTGTACATCGAGGAAGCAACGATGGAAATAAAAGAAAGGTTCAGGAGTGGAATTACTATTCAGGGTGAAAGGATATTAATGATACAATTCGCAGATGACATTGCTTTCCTGAGTGAATGTGAAGAAGAATTACATGAACTGCTGAACGGAATGAACAGTCTAATGAGCGCAGAATATGGACTGGAAGTAAATCGAAGAAAGACGAAAGTAATGAGATGCAGCAGAAATGAGAACAGAGAGAGAAACTTAATATCAGCATCGGTGGTCACGAAGTAGATGAAGTTAAGGAAATCTGGTACCTTGGCAGTAAAATAACCAATGACGGACGGAGCAAGTAGGACAACAAAAGCAGACTAACGATGGCAGAAAGGGCATTCCTGGCCAAGAGAAGTCTATTAATATCAAACAACGGCCTTAATTTGAGGCAGAAATTTCTAAGTACATACGTCTGGAATACAGCATTGTATGGTAATGAAACATGGACTGTGGGAAAACCGGAAAGGAAGAGAATCGAGGCACTTGAGATGTGGTGCTACAGACTAATGTTGAAAATTAGGTGGACTGATAAGGTAAGGAATGAGGAGGGTTTTCGCAGAAGCTGAGAGTAAAGAAATATGTGGAAAACACTGATAAGGAGAAGGGACAGGATGATAGGACACCTGTTAAGACATGAGAGAATGACTTCCACAGTACAAGAGGAAACTGTAGAGGACAAAAAGTGTAGGGGACGGCAGAGATTGAAATACATCCACCAAATAATTGACGATGCGGGTTGCAAGTGCTACTCTGGTATGAAGAGGTTGGCACAGAAGAGGAATTCGCGGTGGGCTGCATTAAACCAGTCAGAAGACGCAAAAAAAAAGGACACTTCTCAGACTGATGTTGGTAATGGGAATCAGTTTAGAATGAAATGAAAGTTTAATCATTTAATAGCAATTATATGATGAAATCCGCAAAGTTTGATACATATTGTACTGGTACTTCATAGTGTACTTAGAATGTGATGTTGGTAGGAAACACTGAAATAGCGGGGAACTTCGATCTGTGAGTGAGAAGGTGCTGAGCATTAAAAAGATAATCATTTTGAATATATAATTTTGCCAAATTTAACATAAACAATTGTAAGGTGCAATATTTTGTGGTTTACTCATTGTAGGGTTGAAGATAACTGTGTAAGTTGAAGTGACATGTTTAATGTCGCAACATTAGCACAAAAATACAACCTTTTACACAGTTTTCAATGTGACAACAAAAAACAATCATCAGGATAACGAATCTCGTCACCGTCAAAAAGTGAAATAATCCTAAACACAACAATATTAAATATTAACTCTCAGAAGATTAAATTATCCTCAACACGACAATATTAAAGTTCAACTAGAAGTTTTTTTAGAAAATTGTTCTTACACTTACGTTATGATGTTGGTCAGTACTATGAAAATCGTCCGATTCCGGTTCAAAGTTCGGTACTATTCTTAAGATGACAATCAAGTCTGCGGTGGATGGTTACTTACGTGATAAATTGAGCAAAAGATTGCCCAAGATCGCTCGAGTTTACAGTGGACACAAGCTGATGAACCAACAAATTTACGCCTCTGCACGCGGTATTTACCTTAAGCTGCGATGAACTCTCTTCCGCTGAAATTCCTATAAAACTAATTACCTCTTTGCTGAATTTTCCAGAAGAAACTTTCTCTATGTTTCTCGTTATGAGGGAGAACATGTACTCATCCCTAGTCTTTGAATGTGGCGATATACACGCGCATGGTTGGAGCAGCGTGCATATTATAATGCCCTCTCAGTTCTCGTAAGAACATTTAATTAATTGGCTGGTTCGTTTCTCCACAGTTGGAACTAAACGATGCTACAGCTAATTTCTAGCTGGATATCAGGCGCTGTGAACGCAGTGATCACACAAATTACTCCTCTGCGTCTTACAGAGCATTATGCGCTCCGTTCTACACTTGATGCCAGTTCAGAGAAGTGTCCCCAAAAAATTTTCGTCTTGTCTTACTCATAGCGAAACTGTCTCCCCACCTGGGTTCTTTCGTTCTTCACGTCATGGCTTTTTTCGACCAATAGGAGCGTTCCTCTTATTTTGTGAAAACTCTCTCTACCAATCGCAAGTTCCCTACCATTAAATTGTACCGAAACTTTGGCTCCTTTCTTCTTTCTAGCATGTTTCCGCCAATCGGACGTTTTGTGCCCATTCCAGACGCCTAAATGCGCACGTTGATTCTTTCATATGTGTACCACTCGCTGGACATGTGATCGAAAATGCCTCACCCCTAGTCCCTCTGAATTCAAAACTAAAACGCCTCTCGGTGCTTGTTTCACATTCCGCTCAAACATGAATTATAGGAACGGTGTGTTAATTACCATCGACTGAGTGTCATCCCTTTTTGCATTACATACTGCTAGGCAAATTTGCTCATTACCGCCGTATTAAGTTAGGTGTCATAGTCACCTTCCGATTGTGATGTATAAAGCTCTCATCTAAGGTGCGAATCTGACCTTCATTTATTCTGCCACCTTACACAATGATGAACACTATAAATTTGCTACTGAGGCCAAATTTGACATAAACAACAGCGAACAGTTACGCTCATGGGAACACTGCAATAAGTCAACAAAACTTTAAACTGATGTCCTTTGAATACTTCAGAGTATTTACTTTTGTAATTCACAACAACGTAAGACATTTGAAGTTCGCACCCAGAGCACTGAATGGATTTAACAATTATTTTGGCTGATAATGAAGAAATTGATGAAATGTATGATGAGATAAAAGAAATTATTCAGGTACTGAAGGGAGACGAAAATTAATAGTCATGGGTGACTGGAATTCGAGAGTAGGAACAGGGAGAGAAGGAAACATAGGAGGCGAATATGGACTGGGGGTAAGAAATGAAAGAGGAAGCCGTCTGGTAGAATTTGACAGAGAGCATAACTTAATCATAGCTAACACTTGGTTCAAGAATCATAAAAGAATGTTGTATACATGGAAGAATCCTGGAGATACTAAAAGGTATCAGATAGATTATATAATGGTAAGACAGAGATGTAGGAACCAAGTTTTAAATTGTAAGACATTTCCAGGGGCAGATGTGGACTCTGACCACAATCTATTGGTTATGACCTGCAGATTAAAATTGAAGAAACTGCAAAAAGGTGGGAATTTAAGGAGATGGGACCTGGATAAACTGAAAGAACCAGAGATTGTACCGAGTTTCAGTGAGAGCACAAGGGAAGAATTGACAGGAATGGGGGAAAGAAATACAGCAGAAGAAGAATGGATAGCTCTGAGGGATGAAGTAGTGAAGGCAGCAGAGGATCAAGTAGGTAAAAAGACGAGGGCTAGTACAAATCCTTGGGTAACAGAGGAAATATTGAATTTAATTGATGAAAGGAGAAAATATAAAAATGCAGTAAATGAGACAGGCAAAAAGGAATACAAACGTCTGAAAAATGAGATCGACAGGAAGTGCAGAACGGCTAAGCAGAGGACAAATGTAAGAATGTAGAAGCTTATCTCACTAAGGGTAAGATAGATACCGCTTACAGGAAAATTAAAGAGACCTTTGGAGAAAAGAGAACCACTTGTTTGAATATCAAGAGCCCAGATGGAAACCCAGTTCTAAGCAAAGAAGGGAAAGCAGAAAGGTAGAAGGAGTATATAGAGGGTCTATACAAGGGCGATGTACTTGAGGACAATATTATGGAAATGGAAGAGGATGTAGATGAAGATGAAATGGAAGATACGATACTGCGTGAAGAGTTTGACAGAGCACTGAAAGACCTGAGTCGAAACAAGGCCCCAGGAGTAAACAGCATTCCATTAGAACTACTGAAGGCCTTGGGAGAGCCAGTCCTGACAAAAATCTACCATCTGGTGAGCAAGATGTATGAGACAGGCGAAATTCCCTCAGACTTCAAGGAGAATATAATAATTCCAATCCCAAAGAAAGCAGGTGTTGACAGATGTGAAAATTACCAAACTATCAGTTTAATAAGTCACAGCTGCAAAATACTAACGCGAATTCTTTACAGACGAGTGGAAAAACTGGTAGAAGCTGACCTTGGGGAAGATCAGTTTGGATTCCGTAGAAATGTTGGAACACATGAGGCAATACGGACCTTACGACTTATCTTAGAAGGAAGATTAAGGAAAAGCAAACCTACGTTTCTAGTATTTGTAGACTTAGAGAAAGCTTTTGACAATGTTGACTGGAATACTCTCTTTCAAATTCTAAAGGTGGCAGGGGTCAAATACAGGGAGCGAAAGGCTATTTACAATTTGTACAGAAGGCAGATGGCAGTTATAAGAGTCGAGGGGCATGAAAGGGAAGCAGGTTGGGAAGGGAGTAAGACAGGGTTGTAGCCTCTCCCCGATGTTATTCAATCTGTATATTGAGCAAGCAGTAAAGGAAACAAAAGAAAAATTCGGAGTAGGTATTAAAATCCATGGAGAAGAAATAAAAACTTTGAGGTTCGCCGATGACATTGTAATTCTGTCAGAGACAGCAAAGGACTTGGAAGAGCAGTTGAACGGAATGGACAGTGTCTTGAAAGGAGGATGTAAGAATAACATCAACAAAGGCAAAACGAGGATAATGGAATGTAGTCGAATTAATTCGGGTGATGCTGAGAGAATTAGATTAGGAAATGAGACACTTAAAGTAGTAAAGCAGTTTTGCTATTTGGAGAGCAAAATAACTGATGATGGTCGAAGTAGAGAGGATATAAAATGTAGATTGGCAATGGCAAGGAAAGCGTTTCTGAAGAAGAGAAATTTGTTAACATTGAGCATAGATTTAAGTGTCAGGAAGTCATTTCTGAAAGTATTTGTATGGAATGTAGCCATGTATGGAAGTGAAACATGGACAATAAATAGTTTGTACAAGAAGACAAGCTTTCGAAATGTGGTGCTAGAGAAGAATGCTGAAGATTAGATGGGTAGATCACGTAACTAATGAGGAGGTATTGAATAGAACTGGGGAGAAGAGGAGTTTGTGGAACAACTTGAAAAGAAGGGACCAGTTGGTAGGACATGTTCTGAGGCATCAAGGGATCACAAATTTAGCATTTAAGGGCAGCGTGGAGGGCAAAAATCGTAGAGGGAGACCAAGAGATGAATACACTAAGCAGATTCAGAAGGATGTAGGTTGCAGTAAGTACTGGGAGACGAAGAAGTTTGCACAGGATAGAGTAGCATGGAGATCTGCATCAAACCAGTCTCAGGACTGAAGACCACAACAACAACAGGACACTGACAATTGAAACCCCATAGTTTAATCTGGAAAGAAATCTGCTGCTAGATCTTAGGAACCAAACGATGACCATATCATACGGATTCGTATATTGTTTTATCGTTTCCTTTCTTAAAAATATAAGTACCAAATTAAACAACTGGAAAGGAAACAGCAGTTGCCTCAGTACAATGCTTACGATTAACAGATCCTGGCGGAAAGGGCACCGCTTCACAGTTTCTAGGAAACGTAATGGTACAGGTTTCGAAAAGAGCCCCGGATGTCCGTTGCGCATCGTTCTTTTGTGTGCAGTGTGACCGTTCAGTTGGGCTGAGTTAGCACTGCTGTGGGTATGGCCTTCCAGGAAAGCAGCGGCTGTTCTCATTCTCGAAAAGTCGCCTGTAGGTGGAGGGAAGTTTAACTGGAGCGTGCTGAGTCGCTTGACTTCCTTCTTGAAATTCCGTCTTTGCGGCAAAAGCCGCTAGCGGGCTGGCGATAAGTTCCCGCTTCCACAGACAGTGGAAACTTGCACATGGCTCCCCCACTATAGCGTTCCCAGAAAGTGCTTCCATACTCGCTGACGGAATCTGTCGTACTGAGATGACATCGACTGAAGTAATTCGTGCAGGCAGTTGTAGCTATTCAGATTTTAGTTCAAGATCTTACAGAAACATTAACGAAAGACAATGGGACCCCCATGACGTTGGACTTCAAAATAGATTTCGCACAGAAATCAATTTTAGAAGTCAAACATCCTAATAAAAGAGTTATTGGCAAGGAACAAAGTGGTTTCCAGAACGAGATTTTCACTCTGTAGCGGAGTGTGCGCTGTTATGAAACTTCCTGGCAGATTAAAACTTTGTATCGGACCGAGAGTCGAACTTTTCTTTTTTTTAACAATCATGACTTTTTCAATTTACAAACAGCACATGTTATTAAGAAGTGTTACACTGTATTTCGTTACAGTTTTTTTTTTTATTTTCATTTTTATTACATTCTCATGGAATATTTTTTCGGTGTTGAGTGTTCGTTTTGTTTTTGTACTTCAGATGTTTTTCCTTGAGTCTGTTTTTGGAATGCTTTCAGTCTTCTTGTGAAGTTTTCGAGCTAGGTTTGTTGACTTCTTTCCTCTTTTTGTATGAGCTTTTACTTGAGGATTAATGTCAACAAATAAACAATTTTGTGTTACTAGCGAACAAATTTTTATAAGATACCAATGAACGAGAGTAGATTGACCGTCTTCACTGTTGCTATTGCTACTTTTCAGTGGAATATAGTATATTTCGATCTTTCGAGGACTTTACTTCATAGTTTAGAGGTCCTTATTTTATGTGGAGAAGGTGAGAGTGGCACTTATCACCGGGGCAATGTAAATAAAACACTTATGGTTATAATATGGCTTAAAATTTTAACATTATTAAGAAGTTGATAGGAAGACTATGATGTATACCAAGACCTGAATAAACAGAATATGGGGAAACACATCTCGAGCGGGAATTTCAATCAATCACTTCATCTTTAGAGTGACTAGGCACGAGATTTCAGCGTAGAATTTAATCTTTTTTAGGAACTCGGGACTTTTGCCTTTCACTTCAAGTGCTCTATCAACTGAGCTACCTAAGCCCTCACAGCTTTACTTGCGCCTGTGCTTCATCTCCTACCTTCCAAACTACACAGAAGCTGACCTGTAAAATTTGCAACACTAGTGGTCCTGGAAGAAAGGACATCGCAGTGACATGGCTCAGCCATAGCCTGGGGCATGTTCCCAGTATAAGATTTTCACTCTGCATCGAAAAGTGCGCTGATATGAAACTTCCTGGCAGATTGAAACTACACTCCTGGAAATTGAAATAAGAACACCGTGAATTCATTGTCCCAGGAAGGGGAAACTTTATTGACACATTCCTGGGGTCAGATACATCACATGATCACACTGACAGAACCACAGGCACATAGACACAGGCAACAGAGCATGCACAATGTCGGCACTAGTACAGTGTATATCCACCTTTCGCAGCAATGCAGGCTGCTATTCTCCCATGGAGACGATCGTAGAGATGCTGGATGTAGTCCTGTGGAACGGCTTGCCATGCCATTTCCACCTGGCGCCTCAGTTGGACCAGCGTTCGTGCTGGACGTGCAGACCGCGTGAGACGACGCTTCATCCAGTCCCAAACATGCTCAATGGGGGACAGATCCGGAGATCTTGCTGGCCAGGGTAGTTGACTTACACCTTCTAGAGCACGTTGGGTAGCACGGGATACATGCGGACGTGCATTGTCCTGTTGGAACAGCAAGTTCCCTTGCCGGTCTAGGAATGGTAGAACGATGGGATCGACGACGGTTTGGATGTACCGTGCACTATTCAGTGTCCCCTCGACGATCACCAGTGGTGTACGGCCAGTGTAGAAGATCGCTCCCCACACCATGATGCCGGGTGTTGGCCCTGTGTGCCTCGGTCGTATGCAGTCCTGATTGTGGCGCTCACCTGCACGGCGCCAAACACGCATACGACCATCATTGGCACCAAGGCAGAAGGGACTCTCATCGCTGAAGACGACACGTCTCCATTCGTCCCTCCATTCACGCCTGTCGCGACACCACTGGAGGCGGGCTGCACGATGTTGGGGCGTGAGCGGAAGACGCCCTAACGGTGTGCGGGACCGTAGCCCAGCTTCATGGAGACGGTTGCGAATGGTCCTCGCCGATACCCCAGGAGCAACAGTGTCCCTAATTTGCTGGGAAGTGGCGGTGCGGTCCCCTACGGCACTGCGTAGGATCCTACGGTCTTGGCGTGCATCCGTGCGTCGCTGCGGTCCGGTCCCAGGTCGACGGGCACGTGCACCTTCCGCCGACCACTGGCGACAACACCGATGTACTGTGGAGACCTCACGCCCCACGTGTTGAGCAATTCGGCGGTACGTCCACCCGGCCTCCCGCATGCCCACTATACGCCCTCGCTCAAAGTCCGTCAACTGCACATACGGTTCACGTCCACGCTGTCGCGGCATGCTACCAGTGTTAAAGACTGCGATGGAGCTCCGTATGCCACGGCAAACTGGCTGACACTGACGGCGGCGGTGCACAAATGCTGCGCAGCTAGCGCCATTCGACGGCCAGCACCGCGGTTCCTGGTGTGTCCGCTGTGCCGTGCGTGTGATCATTGCTTGTACAGCCCTCTCGCAGTGTCCGGAGCAAGTATGGTGGGTCTGACACACCGGTGTCAATGTGTTCTTTTTTCCATTTCCAGGAGTGTATTTGCAGGACCAATACTCGACCTCAGGACTTTCGTCTTTCGCAGACAAGTTCTCTACGAACTGAACTATCCAAGCACGATTCACGACCGTCGTCACAACTTAACTTCCATCAGCACCTCATCTTCCACCTCCTTTCCTCCATGAGTGTCAGTATTGCGGGTTTCGCAGGAGAGCTTATGTGAAGTTTGAAAGGTGGGAAATGAGGTACAGGCGGAAGTAAAGCCTTCAGTTCGGCGCGTGAGCCGTTCTTGGGTAGCTCAGTTGGTAGAGCACTTGCCCACGAAAGGCAAACGAGTTTGAGTCTCGGTGCGGCACACAGTTTTAATCTGCCAGAAACCTTCAACAAAGTGGTGTTCGACAATCACTTTCGGACGAGTGAAACTATATCGATCGAGGTGGCGCAGTGGGCAGCCCTTCCGTTTGGAAGGACACTTGTGAAAAATCCACGTCCGCGTATCCTGATTTAGGTTTCCGGCGATTTCACTAAATCTCTCCATCCAAATATCGGATGGTTCTTTTGAAAGGACGTGGCCGATTTCTTTCCCCATTCTTGGAATAATCCGATATTCTACTCCGTCTCTGATGACCTTGATTGCGTCGGGGCATTAAACTGTAATCTTCCGTCGTTTTTAATTTCGACCTCTGTTTAGAAGTCCGAAACGGCTACACGAGAAGTCATGTTATCTCGCGTTAGGTTACAAGGAAGACTGAGGTACCTGCCAGCATATACTCTTAATAGCATTGTTGTATGTTTGCTTCATTTCTTAAAAAACATTTTCTGACTTTTCTTGCCAGACACTGGCTGTTAAATATCCAGAAGATAATATGAAAGTAAGGCTGTTATCTTCGCTATTGTTTTTTTTTTATTGTTAGGCAAAGCAAACTTTCTAACACTGTACACAACCAAGCATCATTCACTGTTTACGCCGCCAGCCGGAGTGGCAGAGCGGTTCGAAGCGCTACAATCTGGAACCGCGCGACCGCTACGGTCGCAGGTTCGAATCCTGCCCCGGGCATGAATGTGTGTGATGTCCTTAGGTTAGTTAGGTTTAAGTAGTTCTAAGTTCTAGGGGACTGATGACCTCAGAGGTAAGTCCCATAGTGCTCAGAGCCATTTGAACCATTTGAACTGTTTACGCCAATTAGAGCGCCGTTGTTTTCTGCACAGGATTTTAGTTTCGGTCAAGAATAACGTTAAATCTCTGAATTCCCAAATATATTTTCTACCTCCATTTTATTGCAATATTAACAGTGTGTGGTTAACGTAATTTATATATTATAATTTATTGTCAGTATACTGAAATCAAAACAGCTTTAGAATATCGGCATTTCTGCAGTAATATGAATCTCTGGAATCCATAATCTGTGTTACAACAGTTTTTGAATATTGAAGAAAAGACTTTTTTAAGAACCTTTTTTTTTTTACTTCCTTGCAATGCTAAAAATGATACTCTGTTACTTTAATAACCTATCATGCATAAAGGAAATTACTGAAGTCTAGATTGAGAGTCCTGTCACAACGTTCATCTGCAGCTACATGGATACTATGCAGATCACACTTGAGTGTCTGGCAGAGGTTTCTCTGAACCACCTTCACAACAATTCTTATCATTCTATTCTCGAACAGCGCGCGGAGAAAAACGAACTCCTACTTCTATACTTGCGAGCTTTGATTTCCCTTATTTTATTATGATGATCGTCTCCCTATGTAAGTCAGCGTCAACAAAATATTTTAGTATTCGGAGGAGAAAGTTGGTGATTGAGGTTTCGTGAGAAGACCATAAAGATATATCTTCTAAATTGTTTTACAATAGAATGTTACCCTCGAGGTCATACATAATGTTCTAGCACATTTAACGTCGCAAAATCCTGCTGCATATCGACGTTAATGAGATGGGTCTGTAATTCAGTGGATTACTCCTATTGTCTTTCTTGAATATTGATGTGATCTGTGCAACTTTCCTGTCTATGTGTAGGGATCTTCCGTCGAGTGTGCAGTTGTATGAGGCTATTGCACCAGCATACTCTGAAAGGAACCTAATTGGTATAGAGTCTGGACGGGAAGACTTGCTTTTATTAAGTAACTTAAGTTGCTTCACTACCGCGAGGATATACACTTCTAAGTTACTTATGTTGGCAGCCGTTCTTGATTCGAGTTCCGGAATATTTACTTCGTCTTCTTTGGTGAACAAATTTAGGAATGCTGTTTTTAGTAACTCTGGTTAGCAGTATTGTCATTGATATTTCCGTTACTATCGCTCAGAGAAGGCATTGATTGTGTGTAGCCGCTAGCATACTTTACAAACAACCAGAATCTCTTTGGATTTTCTATCAGGTTTCGAGACAAAATTTCGTTGTGGAAACTATTATAAACATCTCGCATTGAACTCCGAAGTAAATTTCGGGCTTCTGTAAAACCTCGACAATCTTGGGGACTTTGGGTTCATTTAAATTTGGCATACTTTTTCGTTGTTTCTGCGAAAGTGTTCTGTTCCGTTTTGTGTCCTAAGAAGGATCAGTTCCGCCGTTTGTTAATATATTTGGTATAAATCTCTGCTGTCGATACTAATTCTTTGAATTTAAGCCACATCTGATCTACATTTAGGCCTACATTGTTATTTTGGAAGAAGTGAAGATTGTCTCTTAGGAAGTCGTCAAGCGAAATCGTATATGCATTTTTGAATAGGTATATTTTTCGTTTATTTTTGGATGATTTTGGAGTTACGGTATTCAGTGTCGCTAAGACAACCCCGCGTTCACTAATCCCTGTATCTGTTTTGATTTTCGTTATTAGTTCAGGATTATTTGTTGCTAAGAGGTTAAGTGTGTTTTCCCAACCGTTTACTTTTCGATTGGGCTCATGTACTAACTGCTCGAAATAATTTTCAGAAAATACGTTTAGCACAATTTAGGACAATGTTTTGTGCTTACCTCGGGAATTAAAGATGTATTTTCGCCAACGTATCGAGGGAAAATTGAAGTCACCACTAACTATAATTGTATGAATCGAGTATGTGTTTGAAATTATACTCAAGTTTTCTTTGAATTTTTCAGCAATTGTATCATCTGTGTTGGGAGTTGCTAAATGAATCGAATTATTATTTTATTCCGGCTGTCAAGAATGACCTCTATCCATACCAGCTCACAGGAACTATCTACTTCAATTTCGCTACAAGATAAACTACTTCTAACAGCAACGAGCACGCCACAGCCAATTGTGTTTAGCCTATCCTTGCCAAACATCGTTAGGTCCTTCGCAAAAATTTCGCTGATTTTATCTCCGGCATTTACCAGCTTTTAGTGCCTATAACGATTTGAGCATCAGTGCTTTCTATTAGCGCTTGGAGCTCTGGTACTTTCCCAACACAGCTACGACAATTTACAACGGTTATACCGATGGTTCCTAGCTCCACGTTTTTTGTGTGTTCGACCTGCACCCTTCGAGACAGAAGCCCTTTTTGTGTTTCCCCGAGACTTTCTAACCTAGAAAACCGAGCACTTGTAACATCATAGATTAAGGGTCGACCTGCGACAGCAATCGCACAACCTGTGTACAGGCCGCTAGACCCCGCTGCGAGCGCTAAGAGTGCATTGCGATAGCAGGCGCTTGTGCTGCGTACGGGCCGCGAGGCGCCGCCACGAGCGCAACCGTATATAAGTGCCGACGGAGTTCTGCCACCTCTCATTTTGTTGGCATCTCATTTTTGCCTATTCTCTTATTTGCTTAGCTCTTATTCGTTTATGGCTCATGTTATTGTGCTCTCGTTCAGCCATTCTGATTGTTTTGATTTACTCCCAATTGAGAAGTGCTCATCTTGGCATTTCGCTTTTGCATATTTCTCATTTTGCTAATAATATGCTCCTTAGCTTTTTACAGTTGAATTGATTAACGTAGTCTCATGAACTGTTTGTTCATTTTAGCCTGTTCATATTTTGATGTTCTTTAAATACTGAAGAATTATGGGAAGCTTTTCTTCCCTTAAACTTGTGTAAAGTATTCTCGATGTAGGATTTGTTCTGTGACACAGGTGTAAGGTTTTGAATATAAATTATATACGAAACTCTGCTTTAAAAGGAATTTATTTTTTCAGTTTGTACTACATCAGACGACGATTTTGTGATGTGAGGGAGAAATTTGAGGGGCGAACCCATGGAAATAGTCTTAAGTGATCCCCTTTAAAAATAAAAATCTGTGTGACACTGAAAGATGACACTGTTGGCACTGAATGTATATATAGAATTATACGTCACACAGTCCACGCCATACAGCCCCTGCTACCCGTGTAGCCGCCGTTTAAGAACATTTTGCCAGTTTGAGAAGTGTTTACTTTCATAGTTGAAGACAACGTCCGGTTTTTGGCCATGAAGCTATTCATATACACGAACAAAGATTCTAGACCTGCGCAGCCAAATCAAAGAATGCAGAGTGAGAGAAGATCCACTCAGCGGTAGTTTCCGAAGTTCCTGGACGATGGTGGGAAAGGTACGTGAGATCAGTACATTGGAGTGACAAAAAATCGTGGGATACCTGCCAGTGTCGTGTCAGACCTCCTTTCACCCGGCGTAAAGCAGCAGCTCGACGTGGCATGGGGTCAACGAGTCGCTGGAAGCCCCCTGCAGAAATATTGAGCAATGCTGCCTCTGTAGCGAAAGTATTGCCAGTGCAGGATTTTGTGCACCAACTGACCTCTAGATGTGACCCATAAATGTTCCGTGGGATTCATATCGACCGATCTGGGTGGCCAAATCATTCGCTCGAATTGTCGAGAATGTTGTTCAAACCAATCGAGAACAATAGTGGGCCGGTGACACGGGATATTGTCATCGATAAAAATTCCATCGTTGTTTGGGAACACGAAGTACATGAAAGCCTGTAAATGGTCTCCAAATAGCCGTACAGAAACATTTGGTGTCAATAATCGGTAATGCAGGAGTAGGTTTAATAATGAATAAAAAATAGGAATGCGGGTAAGCTACTACAAACAGCATAGTGAACGCATTATTGTGGCCAAGATAGACACAAAGCCCATGCCTACTACAGTAGTACAAGTTTATATGCCAACTACCTCTGCAGATGATAAAGAAATAGATGAAATGTATGACGAGATAAAAGAAATTATTCAGGTAGTGAAGGGAGACGAAAATTTAATAGTCATGGGTGACTGGAATTCGTCACTAGGAATAGGGAGAGAAGGAAACATAGTAGGTGAATATGGATTGGGGGGAAGGAATGAAAGAGGAAGCCGCCTTGTAGAATTTTGCACAGAGCATAACTTAATCATAGCCAACACTTGGTTCAAGAATCATAAAAGAAGGTTATATACCTGGAAGAATCCTGGAGATACTAAAACGTATCAGATAGATTATATAATGGTAAGACAGAGATTTAGGAACCAGGTTTTAAATTGTAAGACATTTCCTGGGGCAGATGTGGATTCTGACCACAATCTATTGGTTATGAACTGCAGATTGAAACTGAAAAAACTGCAAAAAGGTGGGAATTTAATGAGATGGGACCTGGATAAACTGAAAGAACCAGAGGTTGTAGAGAGTTTCAGGGAGAGCATAAGGGAACAATTGACAGGAATGGGGGAAAGAAATACAGTAGAAGAAGAATGGGTAGCTCTGAGGGATGAAGTAGTGAAGGCAGCAGAGGATCAAGTAGATAAAAAGACGAGGGCTAATAAAAAACCTTGGGTAACAGAAGAAATATTGAATTTAATTAATGAAAGGAGAAAATATAAAAATGCCGTAAATGAAGCAGGCAAAAAGGAATACAAAGGTCTCAAAAATGATATCGACAGGAAGTGCAAAATGGCTAAGCAGGGATGGCTAGAGGACAAATGTAAGGATGTAGAGGCTTGTCTCACTAGGGGTAAGGTAGATACTGCCTACAGGAAAATTAAAGAGACCTTTGGAGAGAAGAGAACCACTTGTATGAATATCAAGAGCTCAGATGGCAACCCAGTTCTAAGCAAAGAAGGGAAGGCAGAAAGGTGGAAGGAGTATATTGAGGGTTTATACAAGGGCGATGTACTTGAGGACAATATTATGGAAATGGAAGAGGATGTAGATGAAGACGAAATGGGGGATAAGATACTGCGTGAAGAGTTTGACAGAGCACTGAAAGACCTGAGTCGAAACAAGGCCCCGGGAGTAGACAACATTCCATTTGAACTACTGATGGCCTCGGGAGAGCCAGTCCTGACAAAACTCTACCATCTGGCGAGCACGATGTATGAGACAGGCGAAATACCCTCAGACTTCAAGAAGAATAAAATAATTCCAATCCCAAAGAAAGCAGGTGTTGACAGATGTGAAAATTACCGAACTATCAGTTTAATAAGTCACAGATGCAAAATACTAACGCGAATTCTTTACAGACGAATGGAAAAACTGGTAGAAGCCGACCTCGGGGAAGATCAGTTTGGATTCCGCAGAAATGTTGGAACACGTGAGGCAATACTGACCTTACGACTTATCTTAGAAGAAAGATTAAGAAAAGGCAAACCTACGTTTCTAGCATTTGTAGACTTAGAGAAAGCTTTTGACAATGTTAACTGGAATACTCACTTTCAAATTCTGAAGGTGGCAGGGGTAAAATACAGGGAGCGAAAGGCTATTTACAGTTTGTACAGAAACCAGATGGCAGTTATAAGAGTCGAGGGGCATGAAAGGGAAGCAGTGGTTGGGAAAGGAGTAAGACAGGGTTGTAGCCTCTCCCCGATGTTATTCAATCTGTATATTGAGCAAGCAGTAAAGGAAACAAAAGAAAAATTCGGAGTAGGTATTAAAATTCATGGAGAAGAAGTAAAAACTTTGAGGTTCGCCGATGACATTGTAATTCTGTCAGAGACAGCAAAGGACTTGGAAGAGCAGTTGAACGGAATGGACAGTGTCTTGAAAGGAGGATATAAGATGAACATCAATAAAAGCAAAACGAGGATAATGGAATGTAGTCAAATTAAGTCGGGTGATGCTGAGGGAATTAGACTTAAAGTAGTAAAGGAGTTTTGCTATTTAGGGAGTAAAATAACCGATGATGGTCGAAGTAGAGAGGATATAAAATGTAGACTGGCAATGGCAAGGAAAGCGTTTCTGAAGAAGAGGAATTTGTTAACATCGAGTATAGATTTAAGTGTCAGGAAGTCATTTCTGAAAGTATTTGTATGGAGTGTAGCCATGTATGGAAGTGAAACATGGACGATAACTAGTTTGGACAAGAAGAGAATAGAAGCTTTCGAAATGTGGTGCTACAGAAGAATGCTGAAGATAAGGTGGGTAGATCATGTAACTAATGAGGAGGTATTGAATAGGATTGGGGAGAAGAGAAGTTTGTGGCACAACTTGACTAGAAGAAGGGATCGGTTGCTAGGACATGTTTTGAGGCATCAGGGGATCACAAATTTAGCATTGGAGGGCAGTGTGGAGGGTAAAAATCGTAGAGGGAGACCAAGAGATGAATACACTAAGCAGATTCAGAAGGATGTAGGTTGCAGTAGATACTGGGAGATGAAGAAGCTTGCACAGGATAGAGTAGCATGGAGAGCTGCATCAAACCAGTCTCAGGACTGAAGACCACAACAACAACAACAATCGGTTGAGCTGGACCAGAGACCCATTCTATTCCATGTAACTGCAGCCCACACTATTTCGAAGCCACCACCAGCTAGCACAGTGCCTTGCACAGTCAGTCGAGTGATAGCTGTCCTAGCAGCAGCATCAGCAACAAAGCGTATCAGAGTATTGTGAGTTGGCACAACGTCTCATAAAAAGCGACTCATTTTAAATTTTGTCAGTATTCTTTAACTTGTAACGTTGATGCATTAAGTTGTTCTGAAAGCGGTGCTGATATTCAAAATAATAAAAGCGGGTTACAAGCTGTGAGCTATCTGGGGAAGTTAACCTTGCATTACTGAGCAACTGTTTCACCAGGTATCCAGTCTAGCTTACCAAATTCCCAACCAGACTAACATTAATTATAATCTTTTAATAGTCATCTTACGACAACCGGTGATATATATATATAAAAAGAAAATTTAAATTTAAAAAAATCAGTTTATATTTGGACATTTATTTTAACATTGATCATAGTTCCGTTAAAATTTCAGCATATTAAACTTGATTCATAACTAAACTGGTGCCTTATTTAGAATTGTGAAAATGTGAGTTTGTAATCTTACGGAATACATCAAATATGGAGCCAAGATTGGGAGACTACATACAACACTGCATTCATAAAATAACACACAAAGAACGTTGAAACATATGCAAGAGGAAATTAAACACAACCAACCGATTCAATTTTCACCCAAAGAAGTTCCGTTCGTAGCGCAATCCTGTCCATCATGAAATTACCACACACTGGTATACTACATTCATACTTACTCTCTGTGAAATCTTCCCAAAAAGAATAGCTGAGGGCTACTTTGGTGATTACATCACATGCTTCACGTGATGAGCTTGGTTTGCACAAATAGTGTAACTTCTCAATAATTTTGATAATTAAAATAAGTTAAATCGAAACGCAATTTACAAAAGAAAAACCTCGAACTGGTTACTATCGTCTTACTATTAACCTGATGGGTCAAACAATTGTATAAGCACCTGGTACTGGTCTCACAAAGTACACCCCATGTGGGTTAAACATAAAGAAAAGTTGCTATATTGAAAAATATTGGCAAGGCGAGACGTTATAATCTCACGCACATTCACATTTAAGATTGATGATCTTACTTAGTTACGGATCCTCAAGACGTGGTTCCACTTTACTCACATAGTAGTGACAAAGCTACTACTGGAAGATATTCTGAACTTCACACTCGAATTACACTGCGTTGCAATTTAAGATAACATATTGTAGATCTAAACCTGAAATAAAGGTGATTAAATTTTCAGTTAGGCGAAACTTAAGAAATCCATTGTCCTACAGACTTAGCAGAGACGCGCTTAGCTGGAGATCTTACCACTTCAGATACTCGCTGTGGACTGACTGGCCTGGGCCCCTACCGAGGGTGCTTCACAGATACAAACGGAAGTGACCAGAGAGGCAGCTCCTATACCGACATTACAAGGGTCGGACAGGACCATACTAAGAATAGAAACCTCTTTGCTTTTAGAAACCTTAGCTACCTGTTCCGACGTTGGTCCTACTGTTCTCTAGCAGACAGGCTTGTATGCTACCATCGAGTATGCAACTAGAAATACATTTGCTCACTCATCCTTTCACACAGAAGGGAAGGGGGATAACAGTATCTTATCATATACAGTATATAAAAGAAAGCGGATGTAGGTTCCGTATGAGACTGTGTGACATGAATTACGTATAAACTGTGTTTTAAAGTGTAGTAGTGTGGCAGATCGTTCTTGATTATGTGTAAAAGTAACGCGTTCCACTGCTCAGTCTCCTCGCAGATAGTCAGAGACACCACAGTAAATTTAGAAGTGGAATGTATGCCGTAAATGACAAGAGATTTAAGAAATTAACATGAAATGAATCCAACAGAGACCTTTCAAACTTCAACTCTTTTAATCCGTGTGTGTCTGTGTATTTATCAGGCCATTTTTAGTTCAGATAGGAACTGTGGCTTCTGTGTTTAGATGCGAGCCGAATTGCTCACAGCTCACATGGTGTTGGGTTCAGTCAAGCAGCTTGAGGTTGCTACCAATGAGCGTCACTGAGGGGGGAGGAGTGGGGGAGGGGGCACGGGGCGATCCAAGGGACGTGCAGCACAATCCACATGCCCCCCCCCCCCCAATCAGCCGCTTCGAGTACTTGCAACGTGCGGGGGTTTATTGTAAAATTATCGATATATTGAAAAATATGTATTGGTAGTCTTAGTCGATCATGAGTTGCTATCTGACTTAAGTTAGCTCTGTTTTAAACGCGCTGTTATGCCCCCAGTATCATTTGCATCGAAATTACCATTACACTCTAATTATTAAACAAAAATATGGTGATTGCTAGCTACGAAATCAGTAATGCGGTTATTAGCATATGATACCAAATTAAGATTTATTCAGAAAACAGGATGAGCAATATTTCTAGCCTAACATGACAATCCAATATACTCGCTAACTTAACTAGCCTATCATTGGCACAATGCATCCTCTTTTCCTAACTACACACCACTGAACCCGCGAGTGACTCTATTGAAGTTCTGCCTGATCGGACGCAGACTCAGGGAGCGCCAATCAAAGAGCTAGCGGAATACGAACTCATTTAGAATTACAGTGCCCTATTTTGGCTGATTATTGCTAATATCACCGTAATTCTCCGTGATGATTACGACGGTCGGCCCAGCCAACGTCGTGATGCCGTCTTTCCCGTGAACGAGCTCGGTTTTAATCTCCAACGTGGACGTGATTTGCGTCCGTAAACTCCTGTACGCAAGTGTTCAATTGCGGAGTCCGTCACTAGTCAATACTCAAGCTACTTGCACATATGCCAAGAGTAGTTGGTCGACTCAAGTGCGCTGCAGCAAAGGTACACATCAGATTGCGTATGAACACCACAAGTTAGTACAGATCTGTTTCTCTCCTCAGAGGAACAGATAATGCTACGTGTGTGGAGTCGTATGCTCTACACTATTCAGACTTGGAGAGTAACCACTGGACTCACTGCCGGTAATTTCTCCAACCTACTTCTCTCCACGCGCTCCAAGCAGGGCAGCCTACTGCTGTAGGCCACTGCCGACCTCCGAGTCCTCCTGCGGAGTTTTTGCGAACCTGGCCGTTCTTCGCCGCATGGATCCGTGCGCGTTGGTAGCCAATCACGACACAGGCTACCATGTATCCGTGCGCGTTTGTACCTAACCACGACACAGAATTCTCCCGCGGTTACTGTTGCCGCCAAACTTTTAATATGTATCTCTACGCGCTCTGCGCCATTCCCGTCACAGTCTTCCGCAAATTTTCCACTGTGGCGCGAAATCGTCTTTCTCTCTTTCGCGTATAGCTCCTTCTCACTTCTTGTTGTGATAGCCCAGCCTCTCCCAACGTCTTTGGTGGTCTGAAGTGCCAGCCGACAAAGGGGTCCGGCTGCAGCCATTCCGTTAGTTTGACATGACATAAACACCTTCCTTAGGGGTTCCGGCCGTGTTCCAGCCTCTGCGGCCATCTCGTTAGTTTGACATGACACACACAACTTCCTTTTCTATGTCCATTCTCACCTACCGGTCGGCCAATTATCAATTATTATTCGGTGTATTAGTACTGATTTAATATCATGTAAGGTGCAAAATCTGCTACCTTACAAACTTACTGGACTGAGTTCATCCCTCAACTATGGTGGAGAGGGCGTGGAGTTCGTTCCAAGGTGTGGTCGGCAGTGAAAGACTTCCTGAGAGGCCGATCAGAGGATCTCACCCGTCGTCTGACGAAAAAGTGTTGGGCGCTGTCTGTGGCTGATCAAGTCCCATAGCCAGATAAAGTCGCTCGCCCTGTTCCAGAGGAATCCTCTTTGCCTGTAAGCTCTGGGTGGAATTGCTGGTAGTTGGGAGCTCTAACATCAGGCGCTTAGTAGGGTCCCTTAGGGATACAGTTGCAAATGAGGGGAAGAAAGCCACTGTGTACTGCATATGGCGAGGAGTCATTCCAGATGTGGAATGGGTGCTTCCAGAAGCCATGAAGAGCTCAGGGCGCAACTAGGAGGTGGCTCATGTTGGTACTAACGATGTGTAAGAATCTCTCCAGTTTCGGGTGGCTAACTGAAATAGTAAAGATTGCAAGTCTTGCTTGCAGGATGAAAGCGGAGCTGACCATCTGTGGCATCGTCGACAGAATCGACTGTGGTCCTTTGGTATAGAGCCGAGTGGAGGGTCTGAATCAGAGGCTCAGATGGTTCTGCGACCGTATAGATTGCAGATTGCTCGACTTGCGCCATAGATGGTGGGTTTCCGTATTCTTCTATGTAGGTTAGGAGTCCATTAGACGCAAGTAGCTGCTGCACAGGTCGTGGGGCTCTGTGGACGGGACTGGACAGCTTTTCAGGTTAGAAAGGGCTTCATCTTCAAAGGGTGCAGAACGAACACAGGAAGAGGGTAGGCATATGAAAAATTAATATTGTAGTTGTGAGAGGTGGCAGGAGCCCCCTCTCATACTTCTATCTTAGTCTGAGTAATTCGATTTTCCTCTCTAATTGCATGCGGTGAGAAGTTGCTATTCCTTCACATGCCGACTTCCCACGCAGCGTCTCTCGTCACCCGGGTGGTCCGGTGACAGGCGAGTTCTGCTGAGCTTGAAAGGGTTAAGCCGACGGGTGTGAGGAAGTCGAGTGGATGCTTTCCAGACGCCGACATTGTCATAAGAGCGGGAGCGACACGCCAAAAGGGGCCAGAAGAAGCGGCTGGGATAGAGATTCCGTTACTTCGCTGAAACTTAGTGAAAACACTATATGGCCGGCTACCAGCGAGGCGTGGGAATGACTTGTGTTCCCAGGCAGTCTTGGCGGGCAAATCCCCGCGTTTTCTGCAAAATCGTAACTGTGATTGGCTTGCTCAGGGCATAGCTCCGTGACGTATCAAAATCGGCGCAGAAATTGGCGCCAAGAATCTCCATTGGTGGACTAGTAGTTTTTCGGCAATAGAGTGGAATTTTCCGCTGGTTTTCGAGTTACTGATTGGAACGTTTAACCACGGCCACTGTCGTGGGGGTGGGAATGTTCGGGGGTCGGCTTGTACGGGTGCTCTAGAGAGAGTCAGCTCTCGCCTTTCGGTCGGAGTAGGTTACAAGACTGAGCTCTCGCTGCTCTGGACAGCCTGCCTTCCGTTGGCTATCTAATATACTTTTATTTAATTGTTACTGTTTGACGAAGTTGCTGAAGTTTCGACTTCAACGTAACTTTCCGAGTACAGTTGGCAATTGAGCGTTCTGCGTACAAGCGGCCTATGTTGTCTGTCTTGAGCAGTTTTGGCTAAAGTTGACTGTATCGGAGTTACTATGTGACTTCGCTTAAAATGTAGACTTTCACGGCCGGAAATATCATGTCCATTATAATTATCCGGGCTGTTATGTCGTGGTCAGTTGATGAATTTTGTCTCAATTCCCAACGTTTCGTCTCCGACTGCGGGAGACATCTTCAAGGGGGTCCGTAGGTCGATGAAAGGTCCAACAGACCCACTGGCCTGATACTGACTGCCGCTAAATTCCGTGTCCGCGCGCTCCCGCGCCGCTGTGTGACGCCACGTGTTTTGAAAACGTCAGTGCAATTGGCCGCTGTCGGTCGCCGTCGATCGCCGTTGCCATCACCCAGTAGTGGACGGGTGGTACACATCTTCTTTAACACCGGCATACCGTTTAATTTCACGCCCTCCTCCTTTCGGTTGAAATTATTTGGGTGTTTAGCGATTTCGATTGCCTCCCTGTAGAGCCTTTCGTAGTATCCGCTTGTGGCCGCTAGTACTTGCGTCTCCTCGAAACGAATATTGTGGTTCCCTGGCTGGAAAGCATGTTCCGCAACAGCTGATCGTTCCGTTTCTCCTCTTCTACAATTTCCCTTGTGCTCTTCCAAACGTTTAGAAACAGTTCTTTTAGTTGTACCCACATAAACATCACCACAGCTGCATGGGATCCTATACACTCCAGCTTTTTTCCAAAAGTTTGCGAGCGTCCTTGGCAGACTTCCAAGGTATTCCTGTATCTTCCTGGTGGGCTTGTAAATTACGGTAATATTCCGCTTCGTCAAGATCCTCCCTATTCTTTCCGTTACATTTTTAACAAACGGCAGGAAAACCTTAGATTTTGCAGTAGCCTGTACGTCAGTATGATTTCTGCGTGGCTGCCTCAACGCACGTTTTATTTCGGCGGACGAATATCCGTTCTTCATTAGTGCATTGTGGAGATGTTCCGTCTCAGCGTCGAGCAACTCAGGTTCACAAATATTTCTAGCTCTGTCCGCTAACGTCTTGATAACACTCCGCTTCTGTTATGGGTGGTGGTTCGAATCCCGGTGCAAATAACGGTCCGTGTGCGTGGGTTTCCGGTATACTGAGTGGCCCAAACTACCATTTTCGTTTCTAAACACAAGCACATCGAGGAAATGTAATTTGCCGTCTACCTCCTCCTCCATTGCAAACTGAATTCTCGAGTTTATGCTGTTTAGATGTTCGTAGAACCGGCTTAGTTCCTCCCTACCATGTCTCCACAGCACAAACGTGTCATCCACGTATCGGAACCATACATTTGGTTTTTTGCTGGCAGTACCTAAGGCCTGTTCTTCCAATTTCTCCATAAAGAAGTTTGCAATTACGGGACTTAGCGGGCTTCTCATAGCCACGCCATCCGTTTGCTCATAAAACTGTTCATTCCACTTGAAGTATGTGGTCGTCAAACAACACTTAAACAGTTCTAAAATATCGGCAGGAAAAATTCGATCCAGCTGTTCCAATACATCATTAAGTGGAACCATGGTAAACGGCGATACCACATCGAAGCTGACCAATATGTCCTCCGGCTGGACCACTATGCCATTCAATCTGCTGATGAAATGTGTCGAATTCTTTATATAAGAGTCCGAACGGCCCACATGTGGTTTCAACAGCGTAGTCAAAAACTTGGCTAACGAATAGGTGGGCGAACCAATGGCACTTAGTATCGGTCTTAACGGCACATTTTCTTTATGAATTTTGGGCAATCCATAAAGCCTCGGTGGTAGTGCAACCGAATTGCAGAGACCTTTCTGTACACTCTCTTCAATGGATGACTTTTTTATTAACCGCGACACAGTTCTGAGAACTTTGTTAGTGGGGTCCTTATTCAGCTTCCTATATGCTTGCGGATCCAATAGATCAGTAATTTTTACTCTGATAGTCGGCCACATCCATAACCACCGTTGCGCTTCCTTTGTCAGCTGGGAGAACCAAAATACTATCGTCGTCATTCAGGAGTTTTAAAGCTCTTCTCTCACCCACAGCTATATTACTTTTCGGCGGTTTTGCATTGGCTAATATTCTCACTGTTTCTATACGGATTTCTTCAGCTGTTACAGAATCCACACCGCGAATTCCTGCTTCTACACTGGCTATAATTTCTTCCGTGGGCACAAAACGCGGACTAACAGCAAAATTTCCTCCCTTGGCATGCACAGATGTCTCATCGTCAGATAACGAACGTTTGGACAAATTGATAACGGTCCGGGAAACGTCTAAATGCCGAACAGTCTGATTAGGTAGCAAATCATCAAACTTCTTCTTCTGTCTACTAGACGTTGTCAACATACGCTTCCCCATGGTATCATGCAGTAGTCTATCAATTTTATCCCAGTCACTGCTCATAATAAAATAAGAGAACTGAGAACTCGCACTGAAAGATTTATGTGTTCGTTTTTCCCCACGTGCTATTCGAGAGCGAAACGGTAGAGAAGTAGCTTAAAGGTAGTTCGACGAACACTCCGCCAGGCATTTAATTGTGAATTGCAGAGTAATTATCTATATGTAGATGTAGATGTTGTTGACGATTTGGGTCCATGACTTTGTGGGGTCTGCCCCACACTTCAACACTTTTTTCTTTTTTTGAGTCATAAGTCTCAGATTAGCACTTGCAACCTACGTCCTTAATTATCTGCTTGATGTATTACAGTCTTCCTCTACAGTTTTTACCCTCTATAGCTCCGTCTAGTACCATGGAAGTCACTCCCTGATGTCTTGACAGATGTCCCATTATCCTGTCCCTTCTCCTTGCCAGTGTTTTCCACATATTCCTTTCCTCTCCGATTCTGCGCAGAACCTCCTCATTCTTAGCTTAACAGTCCACCTAATTTTCAACATTTGTCTGTAGCACCACATCTGAAGTGCTTCGATTCTCTTCTGCTCCGATTATCCCACAGTCCATGTTTCACTGCCATACAATGCTGTGCTCCAAACGTACATTCTCAGAAATTTCTTCCTCAAATTACGGCCTGTGTTTGATACTAGTAGGCTTCTCTTGGCCGGGAACTCCTTTTTACCAGTGCTAGTCTGCTTTTGATGTCCTTCTTGCTCCGTACGTCATTGTTTATTTTGCTGCCTAGGTAGTAGAATTCCTTAACTTCATCTACTTAGGACCATCAATCCTGTCGTTAAGTTTCTCGTTGTTCTCATTTCTGCTACTTATCACTACTTTCGTCTTTCTTCGATTTACTCTTCATTCGTATTCTGTACTCATTAGACTGTTCATTGCATTCAGAAACCATGTAATTCTTCTTCACTTTCCCTCAGGATAGGAAACTCATCAGCGAATCGCATCATTGAATTTTAAGTCTACTCTTGAATCTTTCTTTTATTTCCATCATTGCTTCTTTGATTTTTAGATTGAACAGTAGGGACGAAGGGCTGCATCCCTGTCTTACACCATTTTTAATCCGAGCACATCTTTCTTGGTTTCCGACTCTTATTATTCCCTCTTGGTTGTTGTATATGTTGTATATTACCCGTATCTCCCTATAGCTTCTTTTTCCAGGACGATAATTCCAATGATCGTGCTTTGATGTTTCTTTAGTCTTGCTTCCATTATCAGCGGTAACGTCAGAATTGCCTCTCTGACGACTTTACCTTTCCTAAAGTCAAACTCATCGTCATCTGACACATCATCAATTTTCTTTTCCATTCTTCTGTATATTATTCATGTCAGAAGCTTGGTTGGATGCATGACCTGTTAAGCTGATTGTGCGATAATTCTCGCCCCTGTGATCTCGTGCAGTCTTCAGAATTGTGTGGATGATATTTTCCCGAAGTCAGGTGGTATATCGCCAGACTCAAACCAACGTGAATAATTGTTTTGTTGCCACTTCACCCAATGATTTTAGAATTTCTGACGGAATATATCTATAATTTCTGCCTTATTTGATCTTAAGTCTTGCAAAGCCCTTTTAAATTCTGATTCTAGGACTGAATCCCCTACCTCTTCTATATCGACTCCTGTGGCTCCTTCTACACGTCAGACAAGTCCACCCCTCACAGAGATCTCCAATATATTCTTACCACCTACTTGCTCTTTCCTCTGCATTTAACAGTGGAATTATTGTTGTACTCTTAATATTACCACTCTTGCTTTTAATCTGTTCGAAGGTTATTTTCGCTTTTCAATATGCTGTGTCTGTTTTTTCAACAATTATTTCTTTTTCGATTTCTTCAAATTTTCATGCAGCCATTCCTCCTTAGCTTCCCTGTACTTCCTGTTTGTTTAATTCCTAAGCGACTTGTGTTTCTGTATTTCTGAATTTCCCTAAATATTTTTGTTCACCCTTCTTTCAGCGATCAACTGAAGTATTTATTCTGTTACTCATGGTTTCTTGACGGTTCCCTTCTTTGTACCAAAGTTTTTCTTTTCAATTTTTGTGACTCCCATTTTTAGAGATGTCCATTCCTCTTCAACTGTACTGCCTACTGAGCTATTCCGTTTTGGAGTATCTATTGCCTTAGAGAACTTCAAGCGTATCTCTTCATTCCTTGGTACTTCCGTATCCCATTACATTCGTGTTGATTTTTCCTGAATACTCTGTTAAAATTCAGCCTCCTCTTCGTCACTTCTACATTTTGATCTGAGTCTATAGCTGCTCATTGGTACGCCTTCCAGTCCAGTATCCAATTTCGGAATCTCTGTGTTACCATGGTGTAATCTAACTTACATCTTTTCGTATATCCCGGCCTTTTCCAGGTATACCTCCACCGCTTGTGAATCTTCAACAGAATATTCGCTATTAGTAGCTGAAATCTATTGCAGAACTCAGCCTTACCCCTCTCTCAATCCTACTACCAAGCCCACATTCTCCCGTAACCCTTCCTTAAACTGTTTCCCCTACAACCGCAATCAAATCCCCCGTTAGTATGAGATTTTCATCACCTTTTACATATTGAATTACACTTTCAGTGTCCTCAAATGCTTTCTCTGTCACTTCGACTTGTGATGTCAGCATGTGTACCTGAACTATCGTTGTTGGTATTGGTTTGGATTCAGTTCTGATGAGAACAACGCTATGAATGGTTCACAGTAACTCCCTCTCTGCCTACCTCCCTATTCATAACGAATTCTACTCCAGTTATACAATTTTCTGCTTCTTTTGATTTTACCCTATACTCATCTGACCAGAAATCCATGTCTTCTTTCTATTTCACTTCACTGATTCCGACTATATCGATACTGAGTCTTAGCAGTTCTCACCAACTGAAATCGAGACTCACCTGACCAGGCCATTGTTTCCTATGTCTAGGGTCCAACCGATATGGAGAAATCGTTAGTGCCAGGATTTCACCCGGAACAAGCCCCGCCCACTCACCCCCGGTTTTCCCGGTCTTTGTTCGGCGCCTGGGCATCGTTTCAGTTGACCCCCGTGGTTTACCGCGTTCGGCTGCACTCGCTCGGAGTGAATGTTAAATTAATATCTTGCCAGGTCTTAAATTTCACCAGATAGTTAAAAGACACGTTACAAAAAACATGCACAGGTGGCCTCAGCTGTGCCAGCTACTTCCACAGCAAACATAAGAGAAAACAATTTAGCACTGAATTCTTTAAATACGAGAACTCAGTATTCAGATCAATAGCCTATGAAGAAACATACTTCTGTGTGAGAAAAAGCACCCAAAGCTAAAACAGGATAAACCTACCCTCAAATAATAATTTGCTCGGAGAAATATGAACCACGGTATACTTGACACTCTGAGTTTCAAAACTCAGACAGTATACGTGAAACAGGCGTCAGTGTTCACTATAATTCCAGAGGGCATCAAAATTACTTTGTTCCTGCTAGATCGATCCACGCTGTTTTCGCGTGTTATTCACTGAATAGTTTTGCTGAAAAGTTTTAGGGGTGGAAGAAGAGCTAGCACAGCATGAAGGACGTTTTACAGCCGTGAAACACTGCAGCATTTATTTCCTCCATAACTGTTCTGTGACAAACAAACACATCATCATTATTATTTTTTAAAAATGGTTTGAATGAAATTTACAAAATTAATGAATCTTTAGGTTAAAAATAGACAGGACAAAGAATAACGACAGATTATTTCCCTGAGACGTTTGCAACAGCATATAGTACATTAATCACACAGAAACAGCCACAATTCTTTGTAACCTCGTTTATAATGCGCAGGTATGGCATTTGAAGAATTTACAAGTTAAAATTCACCCATTACCCATGCAAATACCAACGAAATATGTCATATAAGGAAATATCGTACTGCCTTCATTAGGCATTTCTACTTTATGGCATTCTTACATTCTTTAATTTTCGTGAGTTACTATGAGGGCCTACATAAACAAAACGACTTTCACTTATTTCTATATAACGTTGATTTTAGACAACAGAGTTAGTCGACTGCGTCTGTGGCTTTACTATCTACATAACAGATTCAAGACCATTGTTTTCGCATTGTATGTTTGCTCTGCTGTTACCCTCAAATAAACGTATTATTAATAAGTGAATTACTTAATGAAAATTTGTCCTTATTGCCCTTAAATAACATCACGTTATTTTTTTTTCTATTGCTCGCGATGCTATCAATTCTCTATAAATATTTTTATTTCTTTAATAATGCAAATTCATGTTATATTACCATCCAGAACAACTTAAATTTCTTATCATTACTGAATTTCATCACAGTGTAACGTGTGTTGGACTGTGACGATAACAACTTTGTTGTAGCTTCCAGTTTGTGGAACTGGGAACTGGCGGCTGTTTAGGGGAGGGCCTTACACTATGGAGAGGCGTGGAGGGGGGGGGGGGGGGTGAATGGGTGGGACTTGTTCCGGGTGAAATCCTAGCGCTAAGGGCACGTCCGATATGGTCACAACCCCAGGAAAAGCACCGCTTTGCTGCTACCTGCGTCGGTCGTCTGCTGCCACAGCCCATTAACGTCAAATTTCGCCGCACTGTCTTAACGTTCGTCGTACGTCTCACATTGGTTCCGTGGTTGTTTCACGCAGTTTTGCTTCTGTGTTAGCACTGGCAACTCTGCACAAACGCCTCTGTTCTCAGTCGTTAAGTGAAAGCCCTCGGCCATTGGATTGTCCGCGGTGAGAGGTAATGCCTGAAATTTGGTATTCTCGTCACACTCTTGAGACTGTGGATCTCGGAATATTGAATTCCCTAACGATATCCGAAATGGAATGTCCCATGCATCTAGCTCCAATTACCATTCGGCATTCAAAGTCTATTAATTCCCATCTAGGGGACTGATGACGTCAGCAGTTAAGTCCATAGTGCTCACAGCCATTTGAACCATTTGAACCAATTCCCATCTGCTGTGTAATGACGTCGGAAACCTTTGCACATGAATCACGTGAGTATAAATGACTGCTCCGCCAATGCTCCACCCTTCTATACCTTGTGTACGCCATCTGTGTATGTGCATGCTGCCCCATGACTTTTGCTACCTCATTCTAAGTTAGGGAGCTTTTAACTTTTCTGTCACGCCAGCTGGTACAACAGCGAGCCAGTTGGATGTTTCCACATACCAGTTAACTGGCCACTGTGGGGTCCTTGGGTACTCATGTGCAAATCTCCACTGCCTATGCAAACGTGATTTAATGTATGTGACAAGAGCACAGTTTTGTGTGATGAACAGAAGAAACTTTGGGACAATTTGCTGCAATACATACTGGTCTTCCGCTCAGCATTTTATTATTACTAACGTGAATAATTCATCGTTTTCGCTCCTTTACCCTCTCCAATCCATACTGCATAGCTTGACACATATTTCCCAACGGACAGAAAACCTTGAAGAGGTAAAAGTAAAACCGCCCAAAGAATATTTGACCCATATAGTTCCACGAACTAAGTTTTTCCCGTGACAACGTTTGGTCACAAGCAAGTGCAAAGTTGTACGCATTCTTCGTAATCTTCTCCATTTTGTGAAGGGAAAATTATTGTCATCCCGTAGTTGATAACATTTCTGGAAACAAATGGTCCCTTCAGGTACCACCGATGCCTCGAACAGGCTGCCAGGCGCTGTTGATGGAGAAGCAGCCACATGGGAGGCTTTCTGATTCATGTTAACAGTAGACAGTAGATAATGTCCGGCTGCTTAGCTGGATGGTAAAGTGCTTGCCTCCCTTGCACTGGGCCCGGGTTGGAGATTTTTACCACTCGGGGGCTGGGTCTCGTGTTGTCCTCATCATCATTTCATCCTCATCACCGGCCGCAAGTCTCCCAATGTGGAGCCGAATGAAATAAGACTTTTACTTGGCGGCCGAACCCGACTGGGAAATTCCGGCCAACAATGACATACGCTCATTTAGTAGACAGTTACCAGGAAAGTCTGCCATATTCGGTCGACAACATTCGCCAAGCAGCAATATTGGCCAAGCCAAAAGGATGTAAAGTGTTTTCAAAGTTACAACCCTCTTCCCTTTAGTTCACAACCGAAACTTCTCACGATTTTTACGACCCAAGCGCTTCGTTTAGATAAGGCAGTTACATGAAATCTAAAAATGTGACCATTTTGCGTAAGTCAGTTAGAGAAAAGTAGCGACAGCTCTGTAAATATTGGTTTGCATGATAAAGTATACATAACTATTCGATTCATTTCACCATCACTTGTGTACACCACGAAAAGTCATCCTGTGTAAATGTCCTAGCAGACAACGAGGCTCGCTCTCTGTCATTATCACATACGGCAAAGTGAAATACAGGCAGGGCACGTTGTTAAAAAATTGCCACGAAATGAAGGAATGTTAGAAGGTGATCTGTGCTTGGGCGGAGACTGGCAGACGTAAATTGACTACACGAACGGCTATACTGTACGATCGACTATCAGCCACTGGAACCAACAAAATTCAAGTGTCTAGGTATTTCTGTGATGAACTATTTGATGATAAACGCTTGTCTAAATATAGCAGTGATGAAAGCAAACGCCAGACTCAAATTCATTGGAAGAATCCTACGTAAGTATGACTCACTCAGTGTACTCTCTCTCTCTCTCTCTCTCTCTCAAGAGGAAAGAAAGTAAAGAAAAGGGCGCTAACTTGAAATAAATTTGTACTGGTTGATTTTAACTTCATTGAAAATATTAAATGCATAAAGATTCAATTGTATTCACAAACGTAAAAAATCTTGGGAAATTCTGAGTCTTTGAAGTTAGCGTAGCAATTTTTTCTTCTTTAGAGTGGTACAGTGAACTGCGTAAAATTCTCTACTATACTTTGAATAAGGCGGTGGTTGTACAGCTTACCTGGAGGATCTAGTTGGCTGCTCGTTGATAAAGCTGCGATTTATCTGCGGAAACTGAAACCGCATGTAAAGTTATTACTCCATCGCTATAAATCGGCTGGAATCCGTCGATGTGCTATGACAGCGTAGTTAATGAAAATTCGATGACAGGTCCTCAGGTAGGTTCCATTAATCCATTCAGAGCGAAACTATAGTCTTCTTCCAAATAAAACTGACCGTGTCTGTAGGTTTATGCTAGGAGTCCAATTCGGACGATCTATAGGACGCCGTAGTACTTTGTAATAAAGAATCTAGGTTTCGACGAAAATAAGTACCAACACGTGCTTTTACATACAGGGCGTCCATAATAAAAGTTGCAGTTCCCAAATTCTAAAGAAAGAAAACCACTGCTCAGAATAACGTCAAATTTGAAGAGGATGTTATTGACGCAAGGAGAAACGTCGTGGGACAAAAAAAGTAAGGAAAATTTTACCAATATATAGCGCTGTAAGCATCTTGGCGTAAACGGAGTCGGCTGCGATTAACGACAAATGAATCGCAAGACGACGGCTATGGTTTGACTTGCACATTACAGCATCCGTACTGTTCTATGTGTATAACTACATTATTTCGGCAGTCAAGAGTTGTGGCAAGGCCGTATCACATAGGACTGGATAAATCGGTTTTTAAATGACCTGAGTCCAAAGACGGTATAAAAAGCAGAATGACGCCGATTTTTAATTGTCCTGGGACCAATCCCCCACAAAAAGAAAAATGACATCGATTACTAATTATCGTGAAACTGACGCAAGACATGTTCAGTATGCTGTCAACCGCTTTCTGCCACAAGTTGAAATAGAGGAAAAGAATGTTCCGCAACAACAGATGAGAATATCCTGGAGGCCACGTTCAGAATGCGTGCCTTCAGTTCAGCTATGTTCGTAATTGGAGCACAGAACGCAACGTCTTTCAGATAACCCCACAGCCGGATGTGACACGATCTAAGATTAGGCGTTTTGGACGTCCAGGATGTAGGGAAATGGCGGCTGATAATTCTAGCATTTCCGAGGTGCCTATGCGGCAGCCGCTTCATTGGCTGTGCAGCGTGCGGGAGGATCGCCGTCCGGAATAACAATGATCCTACCCACACATCCACGCCGTTGAGAGGTTGGAATGACGTCGGCATCCACACTCTTGAAGGGTTGGAATGACGTTGGTGCACCTAACACTCTCATATCGTTTACCAGTGATAGTACTGCACTCACCTCCTCGAACCACAGGAGTCACCTCCTCGAAAAACTACGGCCCTACGATAAATGTAGCCGTCAACCTGCACTTTGCAGAATGAACTAACATCGGCCGATGTACGTGAAGATTTTGCGTACCGGCACGTCGGTGGAGCTGGGAATGGGCTTCGTACATATACAGAATTTTCCATGGCCATTCGTTGTCCACTTCCATTCGAACAAGAAATTACAGAGCGAACGTTTGTCTTGCTGGCAGTTCAGCAGGAAGCAACTCCTGAACTTGGGTGATTTTGTACGCTTAGGAATGTAGGATGTGTCGTAGGATTTTATGCACCGTACTCACAGGCTTGTTCAACGTTCGGGCAATTCTCCGTGCACTGCATGCCCACAACTCCGCTAGACCCCTCCCGCAATGCTGTGGCCACATCTTCGATAGATGTCAGATCAACTGCTTTCCTTCTTCTGTAACATTGCACTTCAAAAGAACGTATCGTTCAGAATTTTGTAATAATTTTCGCCAGGCTCTTAGCAGACATCGGACCAACACCTTTTTTCATACTCTTGAATATCCGCAACTTCTGCAGGGCTTCTGGAACACAGTCACCATTCGTTTAAAAGAGCTTTACTAGCAGCGTGCGATCCTTCATGAAGAGAGTCATGTTGGGCATTTCGTACGCAACCTGAGGAACAGCCGAGTGCTGCGCATCTGTTGGTGTGCATATTCTGACGTTTAGAGCTCCACCTATTGTTCAAATCTTCGTTAGATTGTTTTTGTCCCATGACGATTCCCCTTGAGTCAATTTTCAAATCTGACCTCATTCTAAAAAGTGATTCTCGCTCTACAGAGTTTTGAAACGGGAACTTTAATTGTGAACACCATGTAAATCAGCTTGTATTCTTCACTTTCGCTACATAAACTCGAACAAATTCTAGTAATGATTCTTTAGTGTTAATGACTTACACTTTCTTGAGATCAAAATTTCCGCTTTGGCGGCTTACAACGATCGTCTTGATTTTACAAAGATTCACTCTCCAACAAATCGACTCAATTTCCTGACGTTTCACACAGAAGTGTCCGTTGCATTCCAGCGTCTATTAAAAAATACTGCGAGTCTGAGAGCGCTGAGTGTACTCGCACGCGTTTCTGTTAGGTTTTTAGCTGTAAATAAATGACTGCTTCAGTACACACCATCCGCTGCGCCTGCACTGTTCGCTCCATTAAGTAACGTGTGCACACACATGTTAATTACTGACTAGGACTCCATCTCGTACGAAGGACGATGTCCCAGGCATAAATCAATAAGGTTCCAATCCCTCAGTTCCGATCCATTCTTTTGGGAGGCATTCCCTTGTTGCAAGACGTATGCCGGAACTGGTAAGCCGCAGTTGGGATCCCCATCGTCTCCACTGTCGAATTACCTGAAAACTGGTTGAATGAATTCACGATTCTCAAATGGGCCGTGTTCAAATGGCTCTGAGCACTATGGGACTTAACATCTGAGATCATCAGTCCCCTGGACTTAGAACTACTTAAACCTAACTAACCTTAAGTTTCGTGAGAGAGGCAAACATCTGTTTAAAACAAAGATGTTGAAGTTTTTCATTACTATTAAAGATCGCTGACCATGCTCATCTTACTAAAGTGACTGATCTACCACAATGAGATAATATATCACGAAGCAGCGCGCTCTCAAAGCCCTCGTTCCATTATCAACTTTGGGCTAACGGATCAGCTAGTGAAGAGAAAAGCTCAGTACGAGAAAGAAATGTTCAACAAGCTGCAATGAGAAAGGCGACAAAAAAAAGAAGCAATTTTCGTCTAGGAGATCTCTGCTTGCAATATTCCGAGAGGTCTCGTTCTAGTTCGAGTCATGAAACAAATTACCTGCTCGAGGTTGTTGTCTCTTTCGTAAAGAGCTAGGGACCTACGGGTGTGTAACGTATACAGTTTCTTCCCGCGCACCGTCTACACTTAAGTTCACCTGAAACAAACCTAATTACGCAGTAACACCGCTGACCCCATGGACAAACTGAAGATGTCACAATTATTCGAATAAAGTCCGGTCCGTGCATAATTAAGATCAAGAGCGGAAAAGTATCAGGCTAAAGCAAATTAAGTGAAACCGTTACGGAGATTGGGCAAGGGAACTGATTCCAATATCCCCTTTTGGTTCAGGGTCCAGCACCAGCTGATAATCTGCACCATTATGTTTTGGCACTAGAAAAATATGTGACGCTTACTGTTAAACTCATGGCCAAATCACCTCGCCAGCTGAAAGTTTCTCTTCAGTGTTAACTAGATCTTCATTTTAGGAGGAAACAAACTATGAGGAGCGTGACTGACAGGAATCTGTTATGTAAGCTCAATTTGATAATCAATTTTTTCATGATATTTAATTTGTTGGTAAGGACATTAGGAATTTTATCAAGTAATTTAAGCAATGGTTGAACTTGTAATTCACTCTGATGCACCACATTAAAAGGAACTGCTTTATCTTGAGCATTATGAACACCTTGAATATAATTATAGGTACACAACAAATATCTTTTGCCCAACTGAAACTTAAGAAAACCAGTTTTATTGTGTAATCTAAAATGCACTCTGTCTTCTTCATGAATACACAGCCAAGCAACACATTTGTGAACAACTCCTCGATAACAGTAAAAGTTATTGGTCGTGACAAGCCAGGAACACCTAAATTGACATGGACTTCTCCTAACACAGTTAGCGGTTCATGTTGGCAGTATAGAATTGCCTGCGGACTGATTGTAACATAGGAAAACTGCAAATGCGAGCATACTTACGATATCACTGATAATCAAGTTGAGTCCATGAAGACACATGCCAATTGATGGTTTACGGAGGCATCGTTGGCCGGGAGGCCCCTAACCGGGTAAGTTCGGCCGCCAAGTGCTAGTCTTATTTCAGTCGACGCCACATTGGGCGACTTGCGCGCCGGGGATGAGGATGAAATGATGATGAGGCCGGGAATCGAACCCGGACCCGCTTGCATGGGAGGCTAGCACGTTACCACCCAGCTACGCAAGCAGACTAAAGAAGCACAAACAAAGGGTAAATGTTACATCAAAACAGCCTTTACCTTATTACAGCTTTCTGGTGGCCCTCATGACCCCTCCTGTAAGCTACCGACCAAGGGCGTTAGCTGTTTTTAACCTCGTCTCACAGTACTGGACAGCTGCGCACTAGGTGTCTTAATTGACTGCAGACGAAACAAGCTCTTGTTATCAGATGATGTGTTTTTGGTAGAAGAGGGCTCAAACTCGAATTCACGACTGCCGTACTTTTTGTTACTGAACAAGATTTCTCTGCACCCACTACCACCGTATCTAATATGCCAAAGTGTCCAGACTGATGGTGAACGGCATAAAAGAAACTTCTTATGTGCGAATATCTTATAGGATATTATAAACTGCTTCTTAACCGTAAGGAAAAGACCAAACATGGTAATCTGAATATCGTCCATATATTGGACGAGTGACACCATCATGATTTTGAGAGACCTGAAAGCCAGAACTCAGAAGGCACTGAATGTCTTAAAGCGTCCTAGCCACCGGTCTTGGGGAGCGGATAGCGTGTGTTTTTCTGCATTTTTGTAGGGCTTTCGAGCGATCACGGCTAGACTATGGACGTACACAATACGGATGAGAGGCGCCCTCGCCTCTGAAGATTACTGACGCCATTTACCATGTGGGTGGCTTCAGGTGCTTACAGCACCAGCACCACACCCAGTCTCTGTGTTGAGGCTGGGGAACCGTCATTCACCGTCTGCAGCCCTTGATACTTCAGGTATGGAAGTTCCTCGCTGCTCCCAATTTAACTGCACACCATACAGTTGCTCGTCCCGTAACGCTTTTTCGCCAGTCGTCCACGAGCAACAAGGCCATTTCGGATCCGCGAGCAGCGTTTGCTGGAGTCACTTGGTGTGGAACAAACACAACCTCAATTCCAGCACCCTGGTTAAGGGCGGATATAGCAGTCAAGGAGGCGGGTCGCGATCCTCAATCAGTTCAGTGTGCCATCCCTTTGCATGCTCTCGCCTGACTGTTGAGGTACAGTGTTATGCGTCGATGGGAAGGAAAATAGCTGGAAGAGACAGATAATAAGCTACGTTTCTTTTAAGTCCACAACACTGCCGTGGCGTACATCCTTCCAGCCATATAGGCTCCTAAAGGTCGGGACACACATGTCCGGACCGTGTCCGTGCCGAGACACGTCCGAGTATCGGCCGTCACCCGGACATCGAAATACATCATTAAAATAAATGTAGCGGGCCCCACTTATAACCGGGCCGTGCACGGGGAACGTCAACGGGCCGGGGCCGGGCCGGGCGGGATTCGCCGTGTTTAATTTTCCACGTGACGGGCACGGCCTGACGGTAGAATTGTCTTGTGAGCTGTGCAACTGCGCAAGACTGTTCTGTGTACAAAACATGGATGTGGAACGGCTAATAGAAGAAGTTCGTAAGTTTCCTGTTCTTTACGATCAGGGAAGTGAAAACTACAGGAATATCGAGTACAAAGACAGAGTTTGGAAGACAATTGCAACAGATCTACAGGCCAAAGGTAAGATAAAAACTATACAAGTTTTAATACCCGAAAGATATTTATTTACTTTTTATTTTACAAACATGTTTGGTTTATGTCATCGTTATATCGCCAAGGTGACATGTTCTTGCCATTCCACAGTCCCATGTGGAGAATTCAGGAATTTTTTGAGTTGTTCTCGTACAGCAAATGCAGCATCTGTTGATCTCCCACGAATTCGAGGTAGGTTTCGAAGATTTGATGATCTTCCGGATTCCTCTGCAGTTTCCTTTTGATCCATCCTCTGTTCGGGCACCCTATAACCTTCGATTTTTCGAATAAAGTTGTACAGTACACACACAGCCGTCACAATCATTGTAAGGTTATTAAGATTCGAAATTTCTGTTGCAATATACCGAATGCATTTATGGATATTCTTCTTGCCCGACTCAAACAATAATTAAATATAGCCTTGTCATTTGTTAAGTTCCTGCCAGGATATGGTCGCATCAAGTATGTTTTGAGAGGAAAAGCTTCAACGCCTACAATTATCATTGGAAATTCAACATCAGTTCCGGGTAAAGTTTTACTCTTTCGGACGCTAAGCGTATTGCTTTCCAATGACTTTCCAAGGTTTGAATTTACTAGAATGCCTCCATCAGACTTTTTTCCGTACGCTCTCATGTCTATTGCAATAAAATTATAACATGGGTTAACCAGAGCAAGAAGCACAATGGAATATGTTTTTTTGTAATTCCAATAGAGACTTCCTGAGTTGTTTGGAGCCTGTATTGTTACGTGCTTTCCCTCTAAAGATGAGATGAGAAAATAATGAATCGAAACTCTCCCTGTACTGGTCTTGTTTTCCAGGCACTGTGGATCCATAATTTCCTTCTTCTTGTTTGCCTTCTTTCTTTTTCCTCTTCATCTAAAGCAAGTGCTGTTAAGTCCTAATTCACTATTACGAAAATTAGTGAACATGTTTTACAGCTTTCACAAACAGAAACACAGATCACCGCGTCCGAGGAAGGAACAACGAAGACACGGACGTGCCCCGGTCATGTGTGGCCCCTGCAGGAACGGACCGGAGCACGGCCGTCACTCGTCCGACGCTCGGCCCTGACACGGCCCGGACGTGTGTGTCCCGACCTTAACTCGTCTTCGCACAGGCCAGAGCCCTATGACGCATGGCTTCTTGCTCCGACGAGACTTGCCCAATGCGAGGTGCTTGTGGCGTACAGATCACAGTGCGCCACATTTTATTAGAATGTGTTTTATTTTCTGACCATAAGGCGGCAGCTCATTTGCCGACAGATTTGCCGTCTGTTTTAGCCGACAATCAGACGAATGTGGTACGACTTTTACAATTTTGTGGATTGTCCGATTTGTTCGCTGAAATTTTAGAGTGCCGTTTTTAATGTGTTATTCGGATGGCTGGCTCACCCGTGTATTTGCTATGTGATCAGCTAGCCACATATTGCCGGGAATCTCTTTTAGTTTACATCTAGTCTTCGTTGTATTTTAATTGACAGTTTTCGCGCATCTCCCCATTTATGGCGTTGTTTTTCATGGCGGTTCCGCACGACTGCGGAGGTCATCGATCCCTAGGCTTACTCACTACTTAAACTACCTTACGCTAAGGACAACACACACACCCATGCCCGAAGGAGCGAAGGAGGACTCGAATCTCGAACCTCGGGGGATGGGGGGAGGAGGAGGGGGGGGGGAGCCGCGCGAACTGTGAACTGTGACAAGACGCTCAGACCGGGTGGCTACTCCGCGCGGCTGAGATTGTGCGTTTGAGTTAGTGATCATGTTTGCGATTGGAAGAGAGTGGGTGCGATTTTATCGCAGTTTACCTTTTAGTTCTTTTGTCGCATTTTGTATGTTATAAACACATTCGTTTCAGTTGTTCGTCGTATGGGCGCTGGTAACCTCGATGTCGAGCGCCCCTAACCCACAAAGACACACACACTCCATCACGATTTTGAACACGCTAAAACTGTTGCTTGGCCGATTCATTTTCATAAAATTACGAACACTGAAAATACTCATCAAAATTTAAGGACCAGAACCAAATTCGTTTGATTATTAAACTGGTGTTGACGTAAGGTGGCATTGCTCAGTCGCTTCACGCATCTAATTAGGTATTCTAAAACACGTACAGGGTAAAATTTAAACGCATAGCCACAGGGTGAAGACAATAACAGAAATGAACATAAAACCCTTTCGAGTTTTAAGTGTGACTCCGTAATGTTCAAAATAATTGTGGCAATTTAACACAAAGAAATTTAAAAACACGAACAAACACCTTAAACTATTAACCTCCCATCATTACACATGGGCGTTTAAAGGAAGGGCACTGTTTAATAACTCGGGCATATCTGGTAGGCATACTTTTAATAGCTGATCCACACTGGGGACTCAGATCAAAATAACGGTCGTCACGTACGCCAACACCGACACGTTTGAATGTCTATACGTGAGGCACATTTGGGGCCTTAAGATGCCGAAACTGGTTGTGAAAATAAAATAACTTCTCAAATCCCACAGCTGCTTGTCTGTTTTCCTTGTTTAGTGAAAAACTTGCACCAAAGTTGTAAACACGACATATATATGACTTTTAGTCGACCACAATGTTCAAAATGGTTCAAATGGCTCTAAGCACTATGCGACTTAATATCTGAGGTCATCAACTACTTAAACCTAACTAACGTAAGGACATCACACACATCCATGCCCGAGGCAGGATTCGAACCTACGACTGTAGCAGTCGCGTGGTTCCGGACTGAAGCGCCTAGAACCGCCCGGCCACCACGGCCAGAGACCACAATGTCTTCGCACCTGTGAATCGTGAGTTTTTATCGTAATATTTCACCTGGACACACTGAACCACTTGATAGTATAGACATAAGTGTCCTGAAATCATTCACAGTGTGATGCGTTTTCCTTATTCACCACTGAACTTGTTTACTGTGACGTCATCACATAATTCGGATAACGGCCACGGGAGGCCAAGAGCAGTAGTACGGTGGCTGAGTAGTATTCATACACATAAACGCACATGATGTTGGAGGTTTAAACCTCTGAAACTCGCAGTGGGGGTAAAATAAACCGTGACTGATGACAGTAAAATTATTGTTTCACTCAATATCAGTAAAAGTCACGCTAAAGCATCCCAGAGACTAGAGTCGTCAAAGAAGTATTTCTTAACGATCCCGACAAGCTAGCAGGCTTCCATTTGTGGCACTGTTCGTTAGATTGTCGCAAATGCACGCCAAGAACAAAGAGATTAAATACCGTAGAGAAATAACACCGCGCCGACAGTAAAGCAAGCTGAACAACCCTCCACCGTGTTTTATGCCTCCAAAACGAATGGGCGTTTTATAGGATAGTGCTAAGTAATCTGTAAACTAAACTGTTATGTTCAGCAGGTACAGCCAGAAGTGAAATTACCCTGATCTTAGGGGGACTAACAGTTGGTATATATCGCTTTTCAGCATGACTGTAACACATACAAATAAATACTCCCGTTTCAGACGATCTATTGACTCACATTTAGAGTAAGAAGACATTGTTTGGAAAGTTCCGTTTAGGATTGATCTTCGTCTGGGTTGATACATGCTTTACTAAGCACAAGATACAGCCAATACGGAGAAAAGAAAAAATCAGTTGTAGATATGTTTAACAACGTTTCGGAAGTCAGAGCAAAGGAAAAAAAGTTGTAGGAAATACAATTTCTATTAAAACTTGAAATAAATTATGTGTTACGTAGATGAAATTTGGAAATTGCGACTCAGAGATTAAGTACCTTATTAACCGTACCATTAAGCGGTATATGCAAGTAAGATGTTGTAGATTGTAAGCTACATAGCTAAAGTAGCATGCTCCTGAATTAGCTCATCATCTGCTCATTAAATAGATTAATATTTTGCTAAAGGACTACCTATATACGAAAAGATAACAACATTCTTTTATACAGGTAATTTGCGCTTTCCACTTTGCTTGCAATAGTTCCTATTGTAATTTTAAGTTACAATTCAAAGTAAATAACTGCCCCTTCACAGGAAATTACACGTCTTCGTGTAATTTATGTTTCTATTGTAGCGGCACCACCGTTTAGGATAGGGAAAGTTAGTTTTGTGCAATATCCTGAGCGCAAGTTACAGCCAGGTGCGGGCCGGATTGCAGTGAGTTGCGCATACCAGCAGTGGGAAGTAGAATAGAGACCACAAGGCCATCAAACTGCTGAAGGAGTATACATAGCAGTTTTGCATGTCACAAATCACAGGCAGAAGGGGCCCACTGGTCAACCTGGCGGGTTATGAGTACGTGACACAAAGCGGCGCATATAGCAACACAGAGGCACACAGCCGTGTATAAATAGGTGCAGGTTTCTAACGAGATTCATTCAAGTCTGGCAGCTCTCCTGGACAGCCGGGTGTGTCACACCACCAGCAACACGAAGCAGCAGATGGGGCGCCAGCATTCCAGTAAACGGCGGGTCGCTGGTTCGACCCTTTGAGGCTGATGTGGGGTCGTATCCAGCCAGCGGAGTGTCACTCCATGGCTCGCTACGGTGGGCAGTCGTCCTGGCTTCCAACACACGCCGGCGGCATCCCGAGGCGCTGGCTGCAGCTTCGGACTCCGGATTGTGGGCGCTCGTTGTCGCCGTGATCTCAGCCACGTCAGCGAGAAGGACGCAGCTGGCCGCCTGCGGCTCACACCGAGCGGCGGTGAGTCGGCAGGGACGCAGACGGCCGAGTTAACTGCCAATATCCTGACTACGCCGCAGCTCCGCTGGCGTACAAGGCCGAAACACAGTGCACGGGCCGCTGACGCAGCCATTCCTTGCCAAGCCATTTCAAAGACAGCAAAGTGGTGTCCTCAGCATTGCGGGACCCGGTACGCAGACTGAGGGGAACAAGGCACTGTAGTTGGATACAATAAATCGCTTGGAAAGCTCGGACGAGTCTTAATACGGTGCCTTCTACCTCTTCCTGATACATTCGGTGGCAGAAGTCGCCACTACACTATTGTGAACGCATACTACTACATTTAAAACTTCCATAAAGCAACAAAAATAATTATTGGAGAAATGTCTGGCAAAAACTGAATCGCTTACTTTGTAATACTCATACAAAATGGACGTAATTCACCATAACCAGCCGGTGTGGCCGTGCGGTTCTAGGCGCTTCAGTCTCAAACCGCGTGACCGCTGCGGTCGCAGGTTCGAATCCTGCCTCAGGCATGGATGTGTGTGATGTCCTTAGGTTAGTTAGGTTTAGGTAGTTCTAAGTTCTAGGGGACTGATGACCACAGATGTTAAGTCCCATAGTGCACAGAGCCATTTGAAACATTAATTCAGCATATCTCAAATCGAGTAGCTATGTTTTCAGTCACAACAAATGTTCCTGACTTTTCAGAAATGTTACAAAGTATGATGCGAGTCTTTGTCAGAATTTTCCATCGTCACACAGTTCTCGGGATATCGCTTGGATTAAGGCGTATGACAGCGAGAACTTGTATAAAAAGACGTTTACTACACAAGCAAACAAACAATGAATTCACACAAAATTCAACACAGTTACAGAACATATGTAAAAATACGATGGTTAGAACTTATATAGCCACAACTATTTATTCACAACCGATACAAAAGAGTTACATGTTTTCAGCTGTTTCTGTCCTTCAAAGTAATCACAAGCGTTGTGGAGAACCCATTGCCAGCGATGTGGAAGGCGTAGTATACCGTTAACAGAGCCCGTTCTGTTGCTGGTGCGAATGGTGCGGTCTAAAGTTACGGTGATTCACACGCACAACAGTGATGGTGTTATCCTAACGCATTACATTCCTCCACGACAGTTTGTCAATGCACAGTATTACTGTTCGTTTTTGGAGCATCACCTGTGACCAGCTTTGCAAAAGAAGCGGCGACACTTTCCGTGCAACCCACCCATCATTTTGCACGACAAAGCGCGGGCGCATACAGTGCAAGCTGTTGCTGCTCTTTTCGGTCTGTGGGACTCGGAAGTACTGAATCATCCAGCATACTCCCCTGACTTAAGTACTTGTGACTTTGATTTGATTATGAAGATGAAGAAACCACTTTGTGGCATTCACTTCAGAACTGTTCCTGAGATTCAACACGCAGTAGACGCTCCATTCGCACCATCAACAGAACAGGCCCTGCTAACGGTATACTACGCCTTCCACATCGCTGGCAATGGGTTCTAGACAACGCTGGTGACTACTCTGAAGGACAGTAACAGGTGCAAACATGTAACTCTTTTGTATCGGTTGTGAATAAATAGTTGCCACTATGGTTGGCCCGCTAGATGGTGCTCCCATGGGTCAAACGGATTTCAACCGCATTTTTTTAAAATAGGAACCCCTATTTTCTATTACATATTCGTGTAGTACGTAGAGAAATATGAATGTTTTAGATGGACCCTCCTCAAGAGGGGCAGCAGCCTTTTCAGTAGTTGCAGGGGCAACAGTCTGGATGATTGACTGATCTGGCCTTGTAACACTAACCACAAAGGCCTTCCTGTGCTGGTACTGGAAACGGCTGTAAGCAAGGGGAAACTACAGCTGTAATTTTTCCCGAGGGCATGCAGCTTTACTGTATGGCTTAATGATGATGGCCTCCTTTTGGATAAAATATTCCGGAGGTAAAATAGTCCCCCATTCGAATCTCTGGGCGGGTCCTACTCAGGAGGACGTTGTTATCAGGAGAAAGAAAACTGGCGTTCTATGGATCGCATCGTGGAATGTCAGATCCCTTAATGGGGCAGAAAATTTAAAAAGAGGAATGGATAGGTTAAAGTTAGATATAGTGGGAATTAGTGAAGTTCGGTGGCAGGAGGAACAAGACTTCTGGTCAGGTGAATACAGGGTTATAAATACAAAATTAAATAGGGGTAATGCAGGAGTAGGTTTAATAATGAATAGGAAAATAGGAATGCAGGTAAGCTACTACAAACAGCATAGTGAGCGCATTATTGTGGCCAAGATAGATACGAACCCCACGACTACCACAGTAGTACAAGTTTATATGCCAACTAGCTCTGCAGATGACGAAGAAATTGAAGAAATGTATGATGAAATAAAAGATATTATTCAGATAGAGAAGGGAGACGAAAATTTAATAGTCATGGGTGACTGGAATTCGAGTGTAGGAAAAGGGAGAGAAGGAAACGTAGTAGGTGAATATGGATTGGGGGGAAGGAATGAAAGAGGAAGCCGCCTTGTAGAATTTTGCACAGAGCATAACTTAATCATAGCCAACACTTGGTTCAAGAATCAAAAAAGAAGGTTGTATACCTGGAAGAATCCTGGAGATACTAAAAGGTATCAGATAGATTATATAATGGTAAGACAGAGATTTAGGAACCAGGTTTTAAATTGTAAGACATTTCCTGGGGCAGATGTGGATTCTGACCACAATCTATTGGTTATGAACTGCAGATTGAAATTGAAGAAACTGCAAAAAGGTGGGAATTTAAGGAGATGGGACCTGGATAAACTGAAAGAACCAGAGGTTGTAGAGAGTTTCAGGAAGAGCATAAGGGAAGAATTGACAGGAATGGGGGAAAGAAATACAGTAAAAGAAGAATGGGTAGCTCTGAGGGATGAAGTAGTGAAGGCAGCAGAGGATCAAGTAGGTAAAAAGACGAGGGCTAATAGAAATCATTGGGTAACAGAAGTAATATTGAATAGCGAAAGCAGCTAAAACAACTACTTGGACATCATCATTTGTTGCAGGTCGTGGTTGACGTTTCACATGTGGCTGAACACTTCCTGTTCCCTTAAATAACGTAACTATCCGGCGAACGGTCCGGACACCTGGATGATGTCGTCCAGGATACCGAGCAGCATACATAGCACACGCCCGTTGTATATTTTGGTCACAATAGCCATACATCAACACGATATCGATCTTTTCAGCAATTGGTAAACGGTCCATTTTAACACGGGTAATGTATCACGAAGCAAATACCGTCCGCACTAGCGGAATGTTACGTGATACCACGTACTTATATGTTTGTGAAGATTACAGCACCATCTATCACAAAGCGAAAAAAGTGGTCCAACTAAAACATTCATATTTCTTTGCGTACTACACGAATATGTAATAAAAATGGGTGTTCCTATTCTAAAAAACGCAGTTGATATCCGTTTGACCTATGGCAGCGCCATCTAGCGGGCAAACATAGCGCCATCTGGTTTCCCCTTTCAAGCTAGACGAGCTTCGTTCTTTGTAGTTTTTTCGTTTGATGCTTATTTCGTGAGATCACTATCAATGGACCACCCTGTATTCTATCCGCATTTATCTAGAAGAGCCATCTCCTCGTCTTCAAAAATCTTTATTTGTAATTGAGAAACTTCCCAAAAATATGGTTTTTGGGTACAAAACCCAGCTGCGGTTTCCGAGAGGGCTATGCACAGCATATGCTTGAATTTTTACGATGTATTCCTAAGATCACGATCTCGAACAATCAAAAATGTTCTTCGTGTCTGTATCCGTTTCGGAGATACAGAGCTTCGAAGTTACTCTCCTTGTACACGTAAAGTACGCTCGTAAAATCCACGTGAGGCAAAATCGTAGTTTATAAAGTGACGTAGCGCGGGAAAATATGCTATTAAGTGTCTCCGTTATCATCTGGGAATCGCATTTCGTAGTACTGAAGTACAAGCAAACATTTTACTAACGCAAAATCCTGCCTGACGTAAACTTAGTTTTGCATTATTTCAGTTTTACCTAAGTAAGCCATCTGACCAACACATTTCTTTTCATATGAGTTACAAGTCCTGCTGCAGCAAGTGAAAAGAAGGGAACCAACGGAAAACGCTCTTTTCAGAGCACAAAAAATGCGAATATGTTCCTCTGTATTTAAAAGACTCTGACTGGAAAGTGGGTTACCAGCTGCCTCGTTCTGCTTTCTTCAGCACCTTTAAAACTTTTCCCAAAAAATTTGACATGCGAACATATTCGTGCTTTTTTATGTTGAGAGAGAAGGAGACAGTGGCAGTGGCAAAGAGAGGGAAAAGTAATAAATACTGGAAGATAGCAGATGGAGGTTATAGAAAGAGTTAAGGAGACAATGGCAATGTGAGAGAAAGAGAGGGACACAGTGGAAGAGGAACATAATTGACAGTCACCAGAACAGTGATAGGAAAGGAGTGAAGGAGACAGTGCTGTGGTGGGGTGGGGAGTGGGGGTGGAGGAATAAAGAGAGAGAGAAAGTGGAAGTAGGAGAGAGCCAGTGATAATGAGACACAGTATATCACAATAACAACGAGGACGAAGGAGATAGTTACAATGAGTGTTTTCATAAAAGGAAAGATGCATTAGCGCACATCGTAGTGAAATCACTTGAAAATGGCATTGTAAGTCGAAATCGCAGTCATGGTGAATAAATGAACTTAATAGCTCTCTAAGTGTGAGATGTTGTCCCTTCTCAAACGTTACAGGACTGTGGGTACAAGTAAACAGAATGGAATCGATCGAGTTACCAGTTTCCAACGGTTCGTGGTGAAATTCCTGGCGGATTAAAACTATGTGCTGGACCGAGACTCGAACTCGGGACCTGTGCCTTTCGCGGACAAGTGCTCTACCAACTGAGCTACCCAAGCACGACTCACGCCCCGTCCTCACAGCTTTAATTCCGCCAGTACCTCGTTAAATCTGTGAGGACGGGGCGTGAGTCGCGCTTGGGTAGCTCAGTTGGTAGAGCACTTGCCCGCGAAAGGCAAAGGTCCCAGGTTCGAGTCTCGGTCCAGCACACAGTTTTAATCTGATCAGCGCACACTCCGCTGTAGAGTAAAAATTTCATTTTAGGTTCGTGGTGACTCTGCCTGTAATCTCAGTTGTGGTCATCCGCCTATTCGTCAGAGCCAGTTGAAAAGTCCTACGATGTTCTCGTTGCGTAGTCCTTCTGGAATGGGCCATGTCTTCTTGTCAAACTGTTGTCTCAAGTCCATCTAGCCACCACGCGTTCTGCAGTCATTGCACTGCAGCCAACTGTCTGTGTTATCTGTCGGTATGGTGCTCCGCGCCCCTCATGATGATGATTCGATCTTTCTCACCGTCCGAAGGGTGTCGATAACCTGCACGCGCATGCTGTCTTGCAGTCTGTACCTGAAAAGTTCTAGTAAAGGTAGATGCACTAGCAAATGGTTCAAATGGCTCTGAGCACTATGGGACTTAACATCTGAGGTCATCAGTCCCCTAGAACTTAGAACTACTTAAACCTATCTAACCTAAAGACATCACACACATCCATGCCCGAGGCAGGATTCGAACCTGCGACCGTAGCAGTCGCGCGGCTCCGGACTGAAGCACCTAGAACCGCTCGGCCACCGCGGCCGGCATACACTAGCAACCTTCGTGTTTTCATACTATTCTGTACCCTTAGGCACAGTTTTAATCCTCTAGTAAAAACAAGCTCAAGCAAGGATGATTTTAATCAAAATATCACACAGGCGTGAAAATATCGAGATATCGGTTAGACAACTTTCGACCGAAGTGTTTATGGTATGATGTTTTCCGTTTCCTCAAGACACGAATATGTAAACTTCTGCATACGGCGTCTCAAGGTGATTCTTAAACGTCTCGAAAACAAATTCATGACAGAGTAATATATCATAAGCAGTTATGTTATTGTACAGTCCCATTGTTCCAACATACTGGTTATGGACAGGGTTGCTAAGAGATTTTACTGTTTCGTTACTTTTTTCTGCGCGTGTCTTCACTTTCACAGCTTTTCTAGCTACGCGTTTCGAAGGCATACCATATCTCAACCTGACATCGTGTTACGAATATGTGCTCTCAAATGTGCAAATGTGTGTGAATTCCTAAGGGACCAAATTGCTGAGGTCATCGGTCCCTAGTCTTACTCCCTACTTAAACTAACTTACGCTAAGAACAACATACACACCCATGCCCGAGGGAGGACTCGAACCACCGGCGGGAGGGGCCGCGCAATCCGTGACATGGCGCCTCAAGCTGCGCGGCCACTCCGCGCGGCACCTGCTTTCACTTATTTATCACTATCGAAATGGTTAAACACCTAAACAAATCTTCATCTGCTATGCGGATGTTGTCAGAGCTGATGAAAAACAAAAAAGCTATCGTACTTCGCTTACTCTCTTTATAAAATGTCATACGTGATCGCTCACTTATGCAACTCATCAAGACAAGCTAAGATTTAGAAGCACGTACACGTATGATACGAATTACTTGTGGTGTAAACTCAAGAACGTCATGCAGAGTCCTGTTCAGGGAGCTGGGGATATTCACTACGTTTTTCTAACACGTTTATTCGCTAATAAAATTTGTCGTAAATTACGCAATCTTTTTCAAACCAATTGGACAGGCCATGGACTGATGTGTGTATAATATCCATAAAAACAAAAAATAACGCGAGAATTAGATGAAATCTGACTTTTGTTCAACTTTAGTGCAGTAATAATGTAGATAGGTTTTGTATGGTAGTTATCTCTTTGAAGCCGTGTGGCTAAAATAACCTAAGAAATACCATATACACCTCAGTGTATTGTACATTTACACGTTTTGTGAGAAGTGTTTTACCCTTTTAATTAAAATACATTTAAGACTGTTTTGCTTTTTCTATATCCACGAGGACAGTATCAGTTGGGATCTGAGGTAGGTACATAACGTATCTCTTTTTGTTTGTAAATATGTAATGTGTATTCTTGTTTATGACATGTTCTACATCTTTGGATCTCTCCAAATTATGGATCTATGGAAGAAAAAGTCCAAGTGATCAAATCTTACACTTCAGTTTAGGACACCAGTGCGTTCACCTACAGAAGTACAACCTGACCTTCCACAGAGAGCGTTAGGCTAGGCGCAAATTGAGACGCGTATAGCACGTGTGACGTGACACGACCCTACAGCGCGACACGCACGTGCCGCACGGGTCGCGCGGGTGCAGCGCATATTGCAACGCGTACACCATACTTCGCACGCGCCGACTGGCGACGCTCTGCGCTGACTGAACCGAAGCGCGCGCAACCTGTTATCTTCCTCAAACGATTTTTCAGAAACTATTCTCTGAAAATAAATGATTTTTGCCTTACTTGTAGCGTTATATCTCAGCTTCGTGGCGAAGTGACCATCACCTCGCTAATGACCATTCTTATTGTGATGTAGACATTTTAGTAAGACACTTCGCAAAACTCAAAACGTTTGCAACGAAAATTAGGGGTTGCTATGATTTTGCGTTTGGTGCGTATTGCACCATATGTGGCTCCGTATGAATTTTAGCTAACATGCTGAATTTTCGTTTAGACTTGTGAGGAGATATCTATCTGCCTCCGATCTCGTGAAAACGGATCCCATGTAGCGCGCTCACTTCCGATCTCACGCCCGCGAGGGTGAAATACTCGCAACATCTCTCAGATCTCCTAAACCGCTCGACACAGCGAAACGAAAGTTTGGCGAATGATAGCACACAAGGAGGAGAGTGTTTTGCCAATTATTAAACACACGGAACTTTCTTATCTAAAGCGATATATCACTACTTATACTTCCTTTTTTATTTATTTCCCTCCAGTGACTGTAATTTTTTAAGAGTTATCGAGAGCTAGCGAAAGAAAAGCTCCGTAGTATGAAAATAAACATGAAATTTCTTCCTTTACGTTACTTCAAACTGATACTATGAGGTTTTTCGTAAGCTATTGAGCTCTGTGAATGCCAATTACTTGTTTAATGAGGCCCTCCGTTTCGGAATTCTGTCTCAATAGCTTCTGTGAGATGAGTTGGGCAAATTACACTGTCACAAAGAAGTACAATTAAACCAGTCACCAAGAGAAATGTGGCCTTTACTCATAAATGGTGATGCTTCTTCGAATGAGAAAAGGTTAACAACTCACACAAAAACAGATTGCCAATTATGTTGGAATTTTGATGGAATCCCCGTTTTGGTGTCGAGAAAAGTAAACGGTTTATCTGTCGCACAACACAATGGTCAGTGTATTGTCAGCAGCAGAGGATAATGCACGCGACAGAAATGCTCTAGCTAGCCATGTGCGCCTTGTGAGCTGGAGTTCGAAAAACATTGTCATCAAAGTAGATCTGCCTTTATCAACAGTACATTTCAACATATTAAATATACCTAATCATAACACTCTTTTTTTCGGATATTCCTACTTTCGTAATAATACCGACCATTTTCTTCATTTATGTAGTCTGTTGCATAAATAGTTTATTAATGCTGATAATGTCCATGTAACAATTAAAATGCTTTTTCTCATTACTGTGAAACAATTAAAACATTGTTATTTGTGACTGCTTTTCGACTGTTTCTAGCTTGCAGTGGAAATATAATGTTCACATGCATGTAGTACAGTGTGTCGTATTACATTATTACATCTATGTCAGAGTAATCAAAGTGAGACTTCTATGCTTCAGATCTTGGACGCTTTTTACCAGAAGCACAAAGGGATCACACCTGTGGAGATTAACCCTTTCTAAATTTTTGTAACAGATCGTACAGATATGCCAGCATACCAGCCAGCGAGAAGATAAACTTGTTTTACTTTCCTGCCTTGATTCTGAATCACATGATTTTATAACATTCCTTGCTTCCTTATTCACTACCCTCTAGCCCTTCTTGTGATCTGAAAACATCGAGGAGGCATACGATACAATTCCAGCGGCCAATGGCTCATCAGTTACCGAAGTATGCATTTTTCTTGACAGAAGAAAAACAAAAAAAAACTATACAGATATAAATAACAGAAAAGTATAACATACTAACGAAGAGAGCTGGAGCGTTTAAATGGCGAAAAACGAAACACTACCCAAAGGCAATAAAATTTAGTACACAGCAACGGAAAATTTGTCGTATGGGCAATACCACCACTGCTCATATGCGCCGTTCCGATGTGGGCATATGGCCGGTCTACTTTTCCGCTCCCCGCCTCAAATTTCTCACGGTGCTAGTGAGGCACGCGCGACGCGCGGCGAGAGAAACTGTGCCTCAACCACAACGCCACGCGACCTGGCGCAGGCGCGTGTCGCGACCCAGTCGCGTCGCGTCACAATTTTCGCGGTCCTATTTGAACCCGTGATGTTACAAAAACGCGCGCTGCGCTGCGTCGCGCCACACGCGCTATACGCGTCTCAATTTGCGACTAGCCTTAGGCTCTGGAAGCGGAGGTCGGTCTTGAAGTCCTGGGCGATCTCGCGTACTAGGCGCTGGAATGGCAGCTTGCGGATGAGCAGTTCTGTGCTCTTCTGGTAGCGCCTGATTTCTCGCAGGGCGATGGTGCCCGGCCTGTAGCGGTGGGGCTTCTTGACGCCGCCGGTGGCGGGCGCGCTCTTCCTCGCCGCCTTGGTGGCGAGCTGTTTGCGCGGCGCCTTTCCGCCGGTGGACTTGCGGGCCGTTTGCTTTGTGCGGGCCATAGCGGTAGCTGTAGCGGAGAGCGGAGCGGCGTGGAGGTGAGGTGCGGCGTCCGGTGCTGCCTTAGGCCTTAAGGCCGGTTCCCACTAGAGCGCGGCGGCGCGGCGTGCGGCAACGGCAGCGGCAAGCGTTTTCCGCGTTGACGCGGCGGCTCGCGGAATTGGCGTTCCCACTTGGAAGCGGCAGACGCTAGCGGTAGCCAATGACGGACATCCACTGAGGTACGGGGCAGGACCCACTGAAACGCGCGGTGCGTTTGATTAACTATATCATACTCCTACATGAAGGAAAGACGAAGTTGGGTGAAGACATACCAATTTTTCATTTTCTGTACAATGTACCCTTTCACATATTTCATTATTCATGTTTTCTCATTTCACCATGAACAGATTTCATGACTACCGTTCACGATTGTTCACTATCTCCTAACACATTGAAACAATGTACGACAAAAGAAATTATTCAGATAGTTAAGCGAGACAAAAATTTAAAATGTGATACGGTAGCAGGTACACGAAACAGTAAGAACACAAAGGCTAGGTGGAAGGGATGAAAGTGGAAGCCACCTGATAGAATTTCGAACAGAGCATAATTTAATCATCGCCAGCACCTTGCTTAAGAATCACGAAAGAATAATATATATTTGGAACAGTTTTCGAAACCAGATTTTAAATTGTAAGGCATTTCCTGGTGCAGACGCAAACCTGACTGAAGACTGTCAATAGCAAGAAAAGCGTGCTGAAAAAGAAAATTTGTTCACACCGAATATAAATTCTAATGGTTGGATACTATTTTACAAAGGTATTTGTGTGGAGTGCAGCCTTGTATGTAAGTGAAACGTGGATGACGAACAGTTCTGTCAAAAAGACAATAGACGCTTTCAAAACGTGGTGATTCATAAGAATGCTGAACATTAGATACGAGGATCGTGTGACTAAAGAAGAGGTACGGAATTAAATAGAGGAGGAAGAGGAAATTACGGCACAACTTTGACAACAATAGGGGTTAGTTGACAGGACGCATTATGGGGCGTCAGAGAGTGAGGACAAAGGGGTTGGGTGATACTATTCTGATAATAATCATCTGTTGAAATACTATTCTACTATTTTATCTATTAATGTAAGCACTCCTCCACAAAACATTTAAACCGAAACTGAAATCAGCTGAACACCAAATCTTTCAACCACTGTCTGACAACTACTGGATTCACTTTCAACTTTCTATAACTATCGCCAGCTAGCCACACACACATACAGATATAAGCAGAACAAAAATAAACAAACATTAGTTTTCAGCATATAACTCTGATGAGAGTTTTCAGTAAAACGTCTACTGCTAGAGTGACAGAAGAAAAAAGAGCGAACATGAAAATGTGCTTATGTTCCATAATCTAAGTTTTAGTTCAACCTCCAGCATGTGACCAGGTGAGGGGAAACGTATATGTCCGCCAAAAACTCGATTCACTGTAAGTAGTCAGTCATTCACGTAAAAAAAGATGTGAACTGTTTTATAATCTGCAAGTATCACATATCAAAACAAAACTGAATCATTCTAGATTCCACCGAAGATGCCTTAAAGTAAAAGGCGAAACGCGTCTTGAATCAGTAAAGTACACTGGATAAAGAAAAAAGAAAGGAAATAATCAATATCTCTACATATTTAGTAAATTACATCTTATGACATACCAGCAAATTAGTTTCGGTTTAACTTCTCATTCGACATGCTATTAATGCCGTTTAAAAAAATTCATCTATCCCTTCTGAAAAACTGTAGTTACTTTCATATCTCGGTAGATAAACAGATTTAGGATATTTATCATGCGACGCAATACATGACTTTTCACAAGTTATCGTTTGCAAAAAAACACGTTTCGATTTCTTGAAACGTTTACGAAATTTGCGGTTGATACAACCACATGGTTTACGACGAGCAGGACGAAGTATCGGTCGCGTCGCGAGCGAGCCGCCTGCGGTCACGGCACAGCCCGTCCGCCGACATATCATCCAATATCTCGAGAACGGTGATAGCTATCGATCTGCTCTCAGCTCTAAAAACAATTTCGATATGTTGACTAAATTTCATACGCAATAATGTATAACCTAAAATGAATTGTACGCAAAGTCCACGCAATGCGTTTTCACCTCTGCACACTCATTAAAATTTCGTGTAAAGGTTTACGTAAATGCGATACAGCAAGTAACCACGACGAATAACGAAAAGAAATTAGGTCCTTTATCGAGAGAAGATATCAGGCTGTAACATGCCCAAGAATCAAATTTTTCTACCGAATAGTTTCCTTGGAATCGGATGATATGTTTTTCATAGCTGCCGCCGCGTCCGCGCCAGCGCTTCGGCGGAACTTCGTGTGGCCCGGGGTGCCATACCTGACGTCACGCTCAGCGCGTTCTGTGATTGGCGGCGCGCACCTGGAGCGCGTCACGCGGCAGCGGAAGCGGTTCGACATGGGCAAACCGCGACGCAGAGCCCGCCGCGCCTTGCCGCTGACGCCGTTTCCATGGCAACCACGCCGCTGACGCGCGGTTTTGACGCGCGTCAGCCCTAGTGGGAACCGGCGAATTTCTTTTCGTTATTCGTCGTGGTTACTTGCTGTATCGCATTTACGTAAACCTTTACACGAAATTTTAATGAGTGTGCAGAGGTGAAAACGCATTGCGTGGACTTTGCGTACAGTTCATTTTAGGTTATACATTATTGCGTATGAAATTTAGTCAACATATCGAAATTGTTTTTAAAGCTGAGAGCAGATCGATAGCTATCACCGTTCTCGAGATATTGGATGATATGTCGGCGGACGGGCTGTGCCGTGACCGCAGGCGGCTCGCTCGCGACGCGACCGATACTTCGTCCTGCTCGTCGTAAACTATGTGGTTGTATCAACCGCAAATTTCGTAAACGTTTCAAGAAATCGAAACGTGTTTTTTTGCAAACGATAACTTGTGAAAAGTCATGTATCGCGTCGCATGATAAATATCCTAAATCTGTTTATCTACCGAGATATGAAAGTAACTACAGTTTTTCAGAAGGGATAGATGAATTTTTTTAAACGGCATTAATAGCATGTCGAATGAGAAGTTAAACCGAAACTAATTTTCTGGTATGTCATAAGATGTAATTTACTAAATATGCAGAGATATTGATTATTTCCTTTCTTTTTTCTTTATCCAGTGTACTTTACTGATTAAAGGCGCGTTTCGCCTTTTACTTTAAGGCATCTTCGGTGGAATCTAGAATGATTCAGTTTTGTTTTGATATGTGATACTTGCAGATTATAAAACAGTTCACATCTTTATGTGAATGACTGACTACTTACAGTGAATCGAGTTTTTGGCGGACATATACGTTTCCCCTCACCTGGTCACATGCTGGAGGTTGAACTAAAACTTAGATTATGGAATATAGCACATTTTCATGTTCGCTCTTTTTTCTTCTGTCACTCTAGCAGTAGACGTTTTACTGAAAACTCTGATTTGAAGTCGTAACTACGGTGTGTTCGCCTCATGTCCCTTCCTGTCTGGTTTGTTTATGTAAATGTTGCCAAACTGCAGAATTACATGCTGAAAACTAATGTTTGTTTATTTTTGTTCTCCTTATATCTGTATGTGTGTGTGGCTAGCCGGTGATAGTTATAGAAAGTTGAAAGTGAATGCAGTAGTTGTCAGACAGTGGTTGAAAGATTTGGTGTTCAGCTGATTTCAGTTTCGGTTTAAATGTTTTGTGGAGGAGTGCATAGAAGAGTAAATTCACTGCTTACATTAATAGATAAAATAGTAGAATAGTATTTCAACAGATGATTATTATCAGAATAGTATCACCCAACACCTTTGTCCTCACTCTTTGACGCTCCATAATACGTCTTGTCAACTAATCCCTATTGTGGTCAAAGTTGTGCCGTAATTTCCTCTTCCTCCTCTATTTAATTCCGTACCTCTTCTTTAGTCACACGATCCTCGTATCTAATGTTCAGCATTGTTATGAATCACCACGTTTTGAAAGCGTCTATTGTCTTTTTGACAGAACTGTTCATCATCCAAGTTTCACTTACATACAAGGCTGCACTCCACACAAATACCTTTGTAAAATAGTATCCAACCATTAGAATTTATATTCGGCGTGAACAAATTTTCTTTTTCAGCAAGCTTCTCTTGCTATTGACAGTCTTCAGTCAGGTTTGCGTCTGCACCAGGAAATGCCTTACAATTTAAAATCTGGTTTCGAAAACTGTTCCAAATATATATTATTCTTTCGTGATTCTTAAGCAAGGTGCTGGCGATGATTAAATGATGCTCTGTGCGAAGTTCTATCAGGTGGCTTCCCCTTTCATCCCTTCCACCTAGCCTTTGTGTTCTTACTGTTTCGTGTACCTGCTACCGTATCACATTTTAAATTTTTGTCTCGCTTAACTATCTGAATAATTTCTTTTGTCGTACATTGTTTCAATGTGTTAGGAGATAGTGAACAATTGTGAACGGTAGTCATGAAATCTGTTCATGGTGAAATGAGAAAACATGAATAATGAAATATGTGAAAGAGTACATTGTACAGAAAATGAAAAATTGGCATGTCTTCACCCAATTTCGTCTTTCCTTCATGTAGGTGTAAGATATAGTTAATCAAACGCACCGCGCGTTTCAGTGGGTCCTGCCCCGTACCTCAGTGGCTGTCCGTCATTGGCTACCGCTAACGCCTGCCGCTTCCAGATGGGAACGCCAATTCCGCGAGCCACCGCGTCAACGCGGAAAACGCTTACCGCTGCCGCTGCCGCACGCCGCGCTGCCGCGCTCTAGTGGGAACCGGCCTTTAGGCTAGGCGCAAATTGAGACGCGTATAGCACGTGTGACGTGACACGACACTACAGCGCAACACGCACGTGCCGCACGAGTCGCGCGGGTCCAGCGCATATTGGGACGCGTACACCATACTTCGCACGAGCCGACTGGCGACGCTCTGCGCAGACAGAACCGAAGCGCGCGCAACCTGTTATCCATCTCAAACGATTTAACTCAAACTATTCACTGAAAATATTTGATTTTTGCCTTACTTGTATTTTTATATGTCAGCTTCGTGGCGAAGTGCCCATCACCTCGCTAATGACCATTCTTATTGCGATGTACACATTTTAGTTAGACACTACGCAGAACTCAAAAAGTTTGCAACGAAAATTATGGGTCGCCGTGAATTTGCGTTTGGTGACTATTACACTATACGTTGCTGCGTATCAAATTTAGCTAACATACTGAATTTTTGTTTACACTTGGGGGGAGGTCTCTATCTGCCTCCGATCTCGAGAAAGTGGATCCTATGTAGTGCGCTCACTTCCGATCTCACGTCCGCGAGAATGAAATACTCGCAACATCTCTCGTATCTCCTAAACCGCTCGAGACATCGAAACGAAAGTTTGGCGAATGATAGTACACAAGGAGGAGAGTGTTTTGCCAATTCTTAAACACACGGAACTTTTTCATCTATGGCAATATATCAGTACTTCCACTTCCCTTTTTATTTATTTCACTCCAGTGACTGTAATTTTTAAAAGTTATCGACAGCTAGCGAAATAAGAGCTTCCTAGTATGAAAATAAACATGAAATTTCTTCTTTTATATTACTGCAAACCTACACTATGAGGTTTTTCGTAAGTTATTGAGCTCTGTGCCAATTACTTGTTTAATGAGGCACTTCGTTTCGGAATTCTGTCACAATAGCTGCTGTGGGATGAGTTTGGCAAATTGCACTGTGACAAAGGATGTACAATTAAACCAGTCACCAAGAGAAATGTGGCCTTTACTCATAAATGGTGATGCTTCTTCGAATGAGAAAAGGTTAACAACTCACACAAAAACAGATTGCCAATTATGTTGGAATTTTGCTGGAATCCCCGTTTTGGTGTTGAGAAAAGTAAACAGTTGATCTGTCGCACAACACAATGGTCAGTGTATTGTCAGCAGCAGAGGATAATGCGTGCGACAGAAATGCTCTAGCTAGCCATGTGCGCCTTGTGAGCTGGAGTTCAAAAAACATTGTCATTAAGGTAGATCTGCCTTTGTCAGCAGTACATTTCAACAAATTAAATATATCTAATCATGACAGCCTTTTAGGATATTCCTACTTTCGTAATAATACCGACCATTTTCTTCATTTGTATAGCCTGTTGTATAATTAGTTTATTAATGCTGATAATGGCCTCGTGATGGCTGGGTGTTGTGTGCTGTCCTTAGGTTAGTTAGGTTTAAGTAGTTCTAAGTTCTAGGGGACTTATGACCACAGCAGTTGAGTCCCATAGTGCTCCGAGCCATTTGAACCATTTCTGAATGCTGATAATGTGCATGCAACAATTGAAATGCTTCTCATCACAGCAAACCAATTAAAACACTGTTATTTGTGACTGCTTTTCAACTGTTTCTAGCTTGCAGTGAAAATGTAATGTTCACATGCATGTAGTACAGTGTGTCATATTACATTATTACACCCATATCCACAGTGAGACTTCTATGCTTCAGATCTTGGACACTTTTTACCAGGAGCACAAAGAGGTCACACCTGTGGAGATTATTCCTTTCCAAATTTTTGTAACAGATCGTACAGATACACCAGCATACTAGGCAGCTAGAAGATAACCTTGTTTTACTTTCCTGTCTTTCTTCTTAATCACATGATTTTATAATAATCCTTGCTTCCTTATTCACTACCCGTTGTCCCTTTTTGCGATCTGACAACATCGCGGAGGCATACGATACAATTCCAGTGGCCAATGACTCTCCAGTTACTGAAGTATGCATTTTTCTTGACAGAAGGAAAACAAAACTATACAGATATAAATAACAGAAAAGTATAATGTACTAACGAAGAAATATGGAGCGCTTGAATGACGAAAAACGAAACACTACCCAAAGGCAATAAAATTTAGTATACAGTAAGGCAAAATTTATCGTATGGGCTGCTCGTATGCGCCGTTCCGATTTGAACATATGGCCGGGCTACTTTTCCGCTCCCCGCCTCAAATTTCCCGAGATGCTAGCGAGGCACGCGCGACGCGCGGCGCGAGAAACTGCGCCACAACCACAATGCCGCGCGACCTGGCGCAGCCGCGTGTCGCGTCCCAGTCGCGTCGCGTCGCAATTTGCGCTTTCCCATTTGAAACAGTGAAGTTACAAAAATGCGCGCTGCGCTGCGTCGCGCCGCACGCGCTATACACGTCTCAATTTGCGCCTAGCCTTAGGCCTTTCTAGCACCGTGGGAAATTTCAGGTGAGGAGCTGAAAAGTAGACCGGCCATATGCCCACATCGGAACGGCGCATATGAGCAGTGGTAGTATTGCCCATACGACAAATTTTCCGTTACTGTGTACTAAATTTTATTGCCTTTGGGTAGTGTTTCGTTTTTCGCCATTTAAACGCTCCAGCTCTCTTCGTTAGTACGTTATAGTTTTCTGTTATTTATATCTGTATAGTTATTTTTTTTTTGTTTTTCTTCTGTCAAGAAAAATGTATACTTAGGTAACTGATGAGCCATTGGCCGCTGGAATTGTATCGTATGCCTCCTCGATGTTTTCAGATCACAAGAAGGGCCAGAGGGTAGTGAATAAGGAAGCAAGGAATGTTATAAAATCATGTGATTCAGAATCAAGGCAGGAAAGTAAAACAAGTTTATCTTCTCGCTGGCTGGTATGCTGGCATATCTGTACGATCTGTTACAAAAATTTAGAAAGGGTTAATCTCCACAGGTGTGATCCCTGTGTGCTTCTGGTAAAAAGCGCCCAAGATCTGAAGTATAGAAGTCTCACTTTGATTACTCTGACATAGATGTAATAATGTAATACGACACACTGTACTACATGCATGTGAACATTATATTTCCACTGCAAGCTAGAAACAGTCGAAAAGCAGTCACAAATAACAATGTTTTAATTGTTTCACCGTAAGGAGAAAAAGCATTTCAATTGTTGCATGGACATTATCAGCATTAACAAACTAATTATACAACAGGCTACACAAATGAAGAAAATGGTCAGTATTATTACGAAAGTAGGAATATCCTAAAAGAATGTTATGAATAGATATATTTAATTTGTTGAAATGTACTGCTGACAAAGGCAGACCTACTTTCATGACAATGTTTTTCGAATTCCAACTCAGAAGGCACACGTGGCTAGTGTGTGCATTCCTGCAGCGCGCATTATCCTCTGCTGCTGACAATACACTGACCATTGCGTTGTGCGACAGATCAATTGTTTATTTTTCTCAATAACAACTATTTTATTCGCGATCACACATTGTCAGTTTGGCAAGCCGTAGGTGAGTAACCAGTATCTGGCATGTGACTATCATTCCGCCTTAAGGAACGCTCGTCATTATTTTATTACTGCTCAGATCAAGAGAAGGAATAAAATCCTTTGGTAAGTTTCCATTCCAGTCGCTCAGTCTTAAAAATACGATGCGTTACGGGGATTCCATCAAAATTCCAACAGAATTGGCAATCTTTTTTTGTGAGAGTTGTTAACCTTTTCTCATTCGAAGAAGTATCACCGTTTGTGAGCAACGGCCACATTTCTCTTGGTGACTGGTTTAATTGTACTTCTTTGTGACAGTGTAATTTGCCCAACTCATCTCACAGCAGCTATTGAGACAGAATTGCGTAGTGTCGGTTAGCAGTAACATAAAAGAAGAAATTTCATGTTTATTTTCATACTAGGGAGCTCTTGTTTCGCTAGTTGTCGATAACTCTTAAAAAATTACAGTCACTGGAGTGAAAGAAATAAAAAGGTAAGTACAAGTACTGATATATCGCCATAGATAAGAAAGTTCCATGTGTTGAAGAATTGGCAAAACACTCTCCTCCTTGAATTCTATCATTCGCCAAACTTTCGTTTCGGTGTGTCGCGCGGTTTAGGAGATACGAGAGATGTTACCAGGATTTTATTCTCGCGGGCTTGAGATCGGAAGTGAGCGCGCTACATGGGATCCATTTTCTCGAGATCGTAGGCAGATAGAGACCTCCTCCCAATTCTAAACAAAAATTCGACATGTTAGCTAAATTTCATACGCAGCAACATATGGTGTAATACGCACCGATCGCAAAATCATAGCGACCCCAAATTTTCGTTGCAAACTTTTTGAGTTTTGCGTAGTGCATCACTAAAATGTATACATCACAATGAGAATGGCCATTAGCGAGATAATAGGCACTTCGCGACGAAGCTGAGATATAACGCTACAAGTAAGGCAAAAATCAAATATTTTCAGGGAATAGTTTCCGTAAAATCGTTTGAGGAAGATAACGGGTTGCGCGCGCTTCGGTCCTGTCAGCGCAGAGCGTCGCTAGTCGGCGCGTGTGAAGTATGGTGTACACGTCGCAATATGCGCTGCACCCGCGCGACTCGTGCGGCACGTGCGTGTCGCGCTGTAGTGTCGTGTCACGTCACACGTGCTATACGCGTCTCAATTTGCGCCTAGCCTTAATCCTAGGACGCCCAAGCCTTTTTTTCTAACTTGGATGCCTAAGGGGGGGGGGGGGGGGTTCGGCGAGCCCACAGGTATTAAATAAGTTTACTGCCGAAAAATGGTTTATGTATTTTAACTAAGGCATCGGTTTATAAATGTTGTTAATTGTTATAAATATTGGATTGAGTGAATACAAAATTGTCATATTACAATACAAAATACAGATGTATTCATATACAATAGACTACTCTGAGTCATCAAGTTCAAGACAAGAGACACACTTCACAATTTTTTCTGAATGTGTGTTACACACATGTTTATGACACTGTCCACAATACTGTTTTGGTTTACTTAGATTGTCGTACTTCTCCCTCTTTGTTTTAGCTTTTCTTACACAAATGTGGCACCGACCTTTCCCTGCAGGAGGCTGACGTGCTTCTGTTGTCACTTCTTCGATTTTCTTTTGTGGAATAGTCTCCATTGATTGAACAATTTGGTTAGATAACCCTCTTGCATTGGCACTTCTTTCTTCTACCTGCAGTTTCACGAGTTCCATCCCAGCTTTCAGAAGATAAAGATTACGTTTGTTGTGTTTCTTTTCATTCCATCTTGGATGTTGCTGGATGAATATGGTGGTTGCATTGATAGCACAAATGTCGATGAGAGAGTAAAATACAGATAGAGGCCATCTCTTTGTTCCCCTCTTGCAGGTGTACATACGCGCCATTTGATCAATGGTATCAATTCCACCTTTAGTGGAATTATAATATGCATTTATCTCGGTTTTATTCTTCTCTCCTCCAACAGTGCCTTTATCTTGGTGCATTGTTGACAACATCAGTAAGTTTTTACTTGGTTTCGTTTTTGCTGTGTAGGACACCAAAGTTCCTGGAGGCCTACATGTTGGGAACTGCACTAACTCACTGCAAGTTTACAGGATAAATAACAGCTGACTGACATCAGCAATCACTTCCTCTGAAAGTAAACCAATTGTTGTGAATATCAAGAATACCAACCAACAAGAAACTAACTTGCATTCTTGTAGAGATGAGAAATACGAAATCCTACTAAGGGAAATTTTCTATAGCGTGGAAGCCTAAGGGGGAGGTGGGGGGGAGGGGGTTGTTTATTTATTTTTTCTTTCAAAGCAGGAATTTTCTATAAAATATATTGACACTGACGTTTCATAAAATAGCCAACGAACAATAACTCAAAGGGAATACGTAGTATGAAAGGTACTTGAGCAAAAGCAGGGGACGTTAAAAAAAATTGTGGGTTCAGCGAACCCCCCTCTTAGGCGTCCTAGGGTTAAGTGAGGCCCTGGGAGACTGTTGACTCCGTGGTTTGTAACGGTGAGCCCAGAGCGGGCTACGTAGACCGTTGAGTCGTGGCCGGGAGCTTCACGGATGGCAGTGCGGCAAGCCACGCGCGGCGGCCGCCGCCGCAGACGGGCTGCCATAAAAACAGCTGCGGCGACCCTCAGGCCTGGCCTTGGCGCTTATCAGGCCAGCAAGGGCCTACTCGCTTCCGTTCCGCCTTGCGGCGACACAGATATCCGCCGCTGTTCGTCTGACGCGCGGGGCGTGCCTCTGTTTACGTTGTCCGATACCACAGAGTGTATATATATGGAGCGAGCACAGCCTACTGCGCACATTCTCAATATCAAACCGAGCTACTCACGTTACTCTGGGACGACACTGCTTGTCTACAATTTTCGGTAACAGCGAAACTGGAATATTACACGTAGTCGCATTGTTTCATACAGGTTTCTCCACGTCTGAGTTTTAGTAACAGCTATGGTGCAGTATTGCCGTTGCTACAGATGTAAAGAGATATATGTGAAAGGTGGACCAGTTACTTTTCGTAGGAATGTATAACAAATGTATAATCGTAAATGTCATTTTGATATGAGGCACTTCATTTCTTGAAAAATATTTAGTCGCAGTATTATGAAGTCCTGTATTTTTAGAGATAATTTATGCTATTTTATTGCCATGTGTTTACAAGACAAGCGCTAGATAAATTTGTAAGTGTTCACACATTGGTGTTATGCCAATACTCAGATGAAATTTATACATAACAATCTGATTAATTTCCCACAATGTATGCAGGTTCTCAAACCCTTGTGTGTCTAAATACATCTGCATGAGGGAGTTCGTATACAGTGTTATTGTAATGTAGTTAATTAGAACAGGTTCGACAATATGAACCATTGCAACATCAAAAGTAAAAAAAAAATATATTGTTGGCTGTCACTTTTTATCCCGTTACCGAAAAGACGGAAATAAAGTGAAATCTGAACTATTATACTGTGGCGAAAAAGCACAATATCGTTGCTCTTCACAACTTTCAGCCAACTTCAGTTCCTGCTACGAAATTGTTAAGATGTCCGTAAAACGGGTATTCAAAGTTTCACGGTGCTTCTGAAGGTGATCTACCAGTCGCACTGAAGTAATAACAGTCGGGTACGCTGAACGATATACGGGCTAAAATGCGCCGTCCCAGAGTCACGTGACTTGAGCGCAGGAGACATTGCGGATAGAATTTTTGTTCTGAGTGTCTAAATTCTCACTCAACAGATATTACGAGGATTGAATGAAAAGTAATGCCTCCACCTTCGTTAATTGGGTTTGGATGGGAATATTTTAATAAATCAGATGCAGAAATAATCCTTAGAATGTGATCTTTAATTACCAAATATTCACTTTTCCACATAATCACCAGCAGATGATACATTTCTGCCAATGATGAACATTCTTGGGAAATGCCGACTGTGCTTGCAATTTCTGAGTGATACAATGATCGTCCTGAATCAGTCTGTCAAGAAGAAGTCGACACTCTGTTTCCGCAACCAGTCTCACAGTTATCTATACGTCTTCATCAGAAGCATAATGATGTCCCCACAAATCGTCTTTCATTATCAGGAACAGATGGAAGTCAGACGGTGCTAAATCTGGACTGTATGGAGGATGCGGTGGTGAGATTCAGTCTCTGAAGTTCTGCTGTGGTGGCATGTGAAGTGTGTGGTTTGTCAAGCAAAGCAATAATGTGACCCATACATTCTTGGGAAATGCCGACTGTGCTTGCGATTTCTGAGTGATACAATGATCGTCCTGAATCAGTCTGTCAACATTTTGCTTTTGAAACTCGGTAGTTGCTGTCACAGGACGTCCAACTCTTTGTTTGTCATGCAGGTCAGATGTTCCCGCCTGAACATCTGTAAACTTACTCGCCCAACGACGCACAGTACTCACATCAACACAATCACCATAAACTGCTTTCATTCTCTGATGAATCTCTTTTGGGGGTGACACCTTCTGCTGTCAAGAATTCAATGATTGGACGTTGCTTAAATCGCATTGACAGGCCGTCTGCGCAGGGTTCCATACTTTACACTGTAACAACACAATCGTTCAATGCTAAGGTTTGCCACCAACTGGAGCTGTAGAGAAGAGGCTACAGAACAAGCTAGTACCTGCCGCATACCAATGCTGCCAACTGTTCAAGAGTTACGAAGGTGGAGGCATTACTTTTCAGTCAACCCTCGTAATACTCTTTGTACGAAGCAAGATATACTGTGGGAGTAACATATTGTTCACAAGACTACGCAAACGTGACGTCATTTTGACGTCACCCGCTGTTCGAAGTCAAAAACAGATGTCTATCGATTTTCACGGTCGTTCGGTTCACTACGTGCGAGGCGAACATGACGTTCAAAATAATACCATTCATATCGAGTAGAGAGGATTGGAGCTTACGCTTTTTCTTTACAGGTGTGTACGTCGTCATCGAAGTTACATCGTTTATGACTTTGTTACGTTCCGTATTCAAGTGAAACGGGCTGTGGGTAAGGGACAGGGTAAAGTACTGGCAAGAACTAACTCTGAAACTTACTGAAAAAGTGGTGCTAACTATTTTTCCTAATACGCCTTCATCAACTCTGAAAGTGAATAGACTTACTGATTTATCAGCAGAAACAAAAAAGCTGAAGCCAGCCAGCACTGAATCCAATAACGTGTATATTCAACAGTGTTCACTAAGGTATCTCAACAAAATGTTTATTTTTACAAACTCTGAAAATTAGTTTTAGGAGTTGGTCTGTACAAACGCAGGATAGCCATTCGAGCAGACGAATTAAAGTAGCAGATCGTTTACCGTATGTCAAATGAATACATGATCTTTCGAAACACCAACACAATGAGGATCTCTCGAAAATGCGTCGCTATTGGTAAAATTTGTTGTAATCAAATATCGAAAAGGATGACGTTTGTTTGAGAAATGTACTCTAAAAGAACTAGCTCGTAAACTGTTTTTTATACACTTTATAAGTGGCTGTGACTAAATTGCCAACTAATTCTGTTCCAAATGTGTGTCTTTTCTATGCTTTTTATTTTGAAAGGTAGTTTGCTTTACCAGACGATCAACTGTGAATAGTTATTCTCATTTCTCTGTGTCATGTTTAGTTTGTAAATTATTGACAATGACAACATGCACGAGAGAGAGAGAGAGAGAGAAAGAGAGAGGGCGCAATTCTATATAGAATATTACAAAACATATTTCTAGTGACTTAATAAAGAAGTACCCGAATCTTTTAGAAACACAAAGGCAAAAAAAGAAAAAAATGGTTATTGCAAGACGCAAACCACCTCCACAACTACCATGTATTCTGTAATCCAATGCCTACAACCACCACTTTCACTGGATTCTATTTCCTACTTTCTGCCGCCAGTCACCCTTACTAATGAATTCCATGGATTTCAAAAGCCGTCGATGTCTATCGATGTGAGCGGCATGATATTCCCACAAAAGCCATTTCATTCTGATCAGTCTATAGTTAACATCGGACCCTTCATTCCCCATTGATCTCGTACTGGACTAATATCTTCCTTAAGATTTAAGTTAATTTAAATCATTTTTCCAGGCACTCCAATTTTCACAGTCATACCATCCTACGCGATGGATCAATGTTTCTTATGAATCAAACATTGGAAATCTGACACTATTGTCTCTGATATTCGAAAACATTTTTCACATTCACCTGTTACAGTTCACATGTTATAGTTTTCATAAATCTTCTTGCTATTTTATTTAATGTTCAAAAAGTTATCTTGGACAACCTTTGGATGCGATTGATATTACAGATATTCTGTTAAGTTACTTACAAGTTCAAATTAGAGTTTTTCATAATTGCACTTAATGTATTTCTGAGTTGCATGGCATGTTCTGTAAGAAAAATTTTCCATATTTAAAAGCTTCCAGACAATGTGGTGAAGCGCAAACAACGCCGATGTAGCGTAAGAGAAAATGATTTCAAAAAAGGGAAAAAAGAAGCTGCCAAATGTATACATACATCGAAGTTACCATTGACTTCAGGTTTCACTAACGATGAATGGAACGGCAGTGGTTTTCAGAATATGTAAACAAGAGGCAGAAACGCCATAAGTAAATTGCACACCAACCTTACCTTTTTATTCAATCTGTAACACTCAAAATGAATAAACCTATGTCCCCATGTTTACAGAATGACCACAAAAGATGTTCCTCAAATAAGAGCGAAATACATGTGGTGTATTATTATTATTATTATTATTTATTACCAGTATTATTATTTAATATTATATTATTATTTTATTTATTATTATTATTTTATTGTTATTATTATTATTATTATTATTTATTTGCCTTACGCTTAAGACGGACAAACCAATAATAACTGATTTAACAGCTGCTGCGGAAGACGTCCATGCATACAAACATATTCTTGTGACTTTTTCTCGAAATTAGCTCCACACTGTGGCAAACTTTATCTAATTAAAGACAGTATTTCGTACTTTTATGCCAGCAAATGTTGACTATTGTTCAATGGCATTGCTTTTAGTGGTTGAACATTCGCCAGTTCACTAATAAAATATCGTATGGCATAGGTAGCTACATTCAGCCGCCTGACCGAAAGGATGTTCTTCCACTGCACATATTGGTCACTTGTAAGTAGCCTGTATAGGTTTTTTTATTGGTAACGCCACATAGCGCTCTGTATGAAAATCACTGGCTGTGCTGTGTGCAGTCTGTGGCTGGTTTACATTGTTGTTGGCTATTGTAGTGTTGGGCAGTTGGCTGTTAACAGCGCGTAGCGTTGCGCAGTTGGAGGTGAGCCGCCAGCAGTGGTGGATGTGGGGAGAGAGATGGCGGAGTTTTGAAATTTGTAAGACTGGATGTCATGAACTGCTATATACATTATGACTTTTGAACACTATTGAGGTAAATACATTGTTTGTCCTCTATCAAAATCTTTCATTTGCTAACTATGCCTATTAGTAGTTAGTGGCTTCAGTAGTTTGATTCTTTTATTTAGCTGGCAGTAGTGGCGCTCGCTGTATTGCAGTAGTTCGAGTAACGAAGATTTTTGGTGAGGTAAGTGATTTGTGAAACGTATAGGTTAATGTTAGTCAGGGCCATTCTTTTGTAGGGATTTTTGAAAGTCAGATTGCGTTGCGCTAAAAATATTGTGTGTCAGTTTAAGCACAGTCATGTACAATTGTCCTAAGGGGACGTTTCATATGTCGACCCTTAGCCGAGGATACCTCACTGGAATCTTCTGATTTTTTCTTGTAGTTTGTGTAATTAGTGTAGATTTTGTTTATTGCTAGCGCGTAATTGTAGAGAGAATCTCCTTTGTAGTTGCAGTCTTATATTGTTGTACAGTAAAACAGGTGTGGCATGCATGTAAATTTGCACCAAGTATTTCGCAGCTGCGCTTGCAATTAACTAGATATTATTTTCAGTGCTATGTTAATGTGTTCTCTTATTTTTGCTCTTCAAATTGTGTTTCTCTGTGTTGTCGTGTGAAATATTGTGACAATAATGGCGTGTGAAAAACGTAAGACTAGGCTCCAGAGTAAACTGAGAAAAGACAGTGAAGACGAAAGCAGTGTGTTAGTGCCACCATGTAATGAATTAACTAATGTTGAAAGTAGTAATTTGGTAACTGTGCATAGGGAAATGGAGCGGGCTGCAAATAATGGTGTACGCAGTGAAACAATTAGTGAACAGGGAAGCATTATCGATCAATCGGTTGGCAAAAGCTCGCCTCAGGATTCCGAAATGACAGGACACAATCTTGCAAATACTGTAGATTCAGGTTTTGCGTCCTCACCGTTTTCTCAAATAAATCAAGACACATTTTCTGCTTTTCAAAATGCGAAAATTGCCGGTTCAAATGCACTGCCGAATAGCACTGAGGAACATGTTTCAGACACCAGTGCACTGTTATTACAGTTAATGCAACAAATGGGACAAAGGCTTCAAAAGTTAGACACAATGGAACAAAATCTTCAAAAGTTAGACACAATGGAAGTTAGACACCACACTTGTACAAACACGTGAAGATTTAACTACTGAGTTACATAACATTGAATCCAAATGTCAAGAAGTCTGTAATGACGTAAGAACACAAATTTGTGAGCATTTCCAACCTATTTTTTCGCGTCATGAAAATTCATTACAGAATCACGAAGCAGCCATAAAAGAACTGCAAACTATTGTTCATGAAAATCGCGACACCTTGCAAGCTAAAACTGACTCAGTTGCATCTACCAATTCGGTAACGCAAGTTGCAAAAACTCAGGAAAACTTAAAGGACACAGTAGATACGATTTCAACACAAATGGACACTCTGAAACTTGGTTCAGAAAAACACACAGAGGAAATAATTTCACTATCGGATAAAGTAGCAGAACTTTATGATCAGTTCACTAACTTATCTACAAAGGTAGATGATGATCTGAATGACACAAGACCTGTAGCCTTTTCGGACACTGAAGAGTGTGAACAAATTAGAAAATTCAAACAAAATCAAAATCAAATCAATACACAGTACAAAAGAGAAATCCGGGAAGTACAAGATCAGTTGGCACAAGTAATACAAGAATTACATATTTCAGAGGACACTCGCGCTCCAGAGGGAAGAGGGACATAGAAATACGGAACAACCACAAAATAATAACACAGGACACCTCGGAAATTATGAAATAAATTGGCAAGGCGCATTGGATTTTGAGATGGAACCGCCGAAACGAAGTAACAATGAGCGATGTGCGACTCGCCGACACGATGATTTTGACTATAAGCTGTTCATTACTACATATAAATTCAAAACATTTAAGAATTCTGACAACGACATTCATCCACAACCATGGCTTCATCAATTCTCTCATTCATAATGATGAAACATTTCGAACAATCTGAATTTTCCAGTCTTGTGAAATATTTTGAAGACATGCTGCACAAGAATCAGTACCTGTCAAACCCATACAGCCCTTCAGAACTCACCCGCATTTGCTTAATCAAATTACCTGAACATTTACGACATATTATTTTGGCAGGACGTTGCAAAGATGATATTGAAGCTTTTCAGGGACTGTTACAAGAATTGGAAATTGACACTGACAATCGCGGGATGCGAAAACAGGAATACAACAATTACAGGTCACATCCATCACAATTCCGCAATGACAGAAATAATAACTGGACACGACAAGGCTATTCTTACAACGCAAATCGTGAACAAAACAGACACCACCCATATGACAACCACTGGCAGAGTAATAGTTACAGAGAAAGATCGCATTTCCGTAGTAAGGAATGTAACAGAAACAATCATAGAAACAGACAATATGGCAACCAGAACTATTATTATCACGGAAGACAGAATAACTTCAGACGCAACGGTCCATCGTGCAGTAATAATTCAGGGAGAAATTCTCCACCACTTAAGCGACAAGAAAGAAACTACAGAAACTACCGACATGATGACAGACGATATAATCGTAAAGACAGATTTGAACTGCATCAGAACTGGCGAGATTCAAACAGAGCAGGGCACTCTCAACAAGGTGAATTTGTAGAAGTTAGGTCTCCTAATCCCAATAATGACGCACGCCAACAAAGAGATAGCAGACAATGACGCGCACCACAGGCAGCGACGTGCGCCAGCTGGCTCAGAGAAAAATAACATAGACGCTAACCTTGAGAAAAATTTGAGCATTCTTTACCGATGTGTCATATACCACATGATAATTCCGTTGAAGCTGGAGCTCTGCATAGTAGGAAGAGTAAAGGCTTGCTCCACATTTCACATGTAAAACCGTTTATTGAAAGATAATCTGCTTTTTAGCTTAGTCTTTGCTATAAAATTTTTCCCTTTACATTACTAGTATGCTTTGTCAGACTTAGAATCTGTTAACATGCAACAATGTTTGAAGTTAAATATCCAGTTAAGAACCAAGAGAACTTATTTAAACAGAAATTACGAATGCATTGTTATAGTGAACAGACGTCACAGTGTTATTAAGTGTGTACATTCTTGCTTGTTAGTTGCACGATTACGTAACGACTATAAGGCTTACATACTTAGAACATATACAGGTACTGCTAATGAGATTTTAATGTAACATTTTGGTTTACTTGAAAATACATTCTGGATTTAAAGTACTTTCTGTGAGATACCATACGACACAGTGGTTAGTTTATGTGACAGCTACGCGATTTTATCACGACGCTACTAATGAGTGACAATTTGCAATGTTGCTTTTGCGGTGTTTCTGTTTGATATCTGCACAGTTTTTCTGAATTCTTCTGGAAAGGAAAACATGTTTTAGTAGTAACTTTTGTGGCATAGCTACAATGAGACAGCCTTTTCTCTAGCACAACAATACATTACAGCACAGTACTTTCTTCATCATGGCAATAAGCGTGATAAGTAAGATATCTATACGCAAAGCATTTCACTTTTGTTTATCATGAGGTAAGTACATTGACTTCTGCAGAACTTAGCTTTCGGAGGACGATAACTACGACACTTCCACAGAGATTATCTTACAACAAGACGCACGGTTTCGCGCTACAGTAACGTATTTGAGTGATTAATATTGTACTTAAAACATTTATTTTTAAAGATTTTTGAATTACAATGATACAAAGGTTTTCTGAGATACATTTCATTCCATTGCTGTGATCTGTAACACCTGAGGGTATACTTACATTAATCCTCAGGGGGGTATACGCTTACTTTGTGTACCATGTGTTTGGCAAGCACAAGGAGCCCTAGCTAATATGGTATTTGCTTATACAACTTTACACATCGGTACCATATTTCTCTAACACACAAATTACACAGCTATCTGATCATTTAACTGAGAGATAAACATTTTTTTACTACATCAGTGACACATGTTTACGCAATTACACAGTTGGGTAACTTCACACTTATGAAATTGTATTTTGTCTGTACTTTGTGAACTGTTCATATTTTTTCGGAACTATTGTGATACTATGAGAGCTTTGAATGATGTATTTGGTAAGAGAGCATGATTTTAAAGTATGTTTGAGACACATGACACTACTGAAATGAGCAGAGGGATTTTTTTAGGTTTTGACATTGTTGCAGAAAGCTACGACGTTTTTGAGATTTGACTGAGGTGTTATGATTTTATTTTTAGGACGACGATGTGTATTATGCTGTTGAGGTATGTTTATGATCAATAAGCCGATGTTATATGAGGAATTTGATTATGCTATGTATTTATTAAGATCAAATATTGAAGAAGTGTCGGCGAATATGTATATGTGTAATAAGGTAAGGAATAATGAGTAGTGGTTAGGGACTCTGATTTGTGGAAAAGGATGTTGGAATCCAAGAATCGTACTTTAAGAGTTATGAAATGTATGTAAATGTGCGAATGTATCACAATGCCGACGAAAACTTTTTGAACACTGTTATATTCATAGGATTTTGTTTCTACACATTTGCAACGCAAATTCTCGACTTGTGAAATTTTTTATATGAGACAGTCACTGTAATGAAAACTGGTGTCATAAATATTTCAGTAAGAAAGTTAAGTGACCACCTTCACGTAATGAGTCATGGGCACCCAGCTGCACGACAGTCGCCTGGAAAAAAGCAATTAGTGTGTGCCTTTCAAAGGCACAGGTGGAGAAAAAAAAGGGGCCATTATCCTCTCTATTGACATTCCTTTGTAGAAAGCATCGCAAATATGACACGCTCAAACTTGAAAACATATGATAACACTGTGGAGCTCTTAATTTATGATATTTACTGAAATGCCTAATGAAATGACGAGAAATATTTTTATGTCTATACACTTGATTATGACTACTGTCTTTCTAGTTGAGGGATTTTTTACTACCTTATGAAATGCCATATTGCTAATGAATGATGTTTCATGCCTTCCTTTGTACATATTTGCTCATTTTCTTTAATATCTAGTTTCTAGCTGCACTGCAGTTATTATAAAATTTAATAGATGTACTAATATCACTATTTTCTGTCTACAGACCCAGTAAAGAATACGTTTATGATGGACTTTCTTAGAAAAGAGAGCACAAATAGGCATTTCCCGTCACAGGAATTGCATAAATAATTTTTTTAGTGACTTGGTAACTTTCTTGCAGAGTACGTTTTTGTGATGCATCACTCTAGTGTTAAGATGTGACATAGGTATTAAACATGGCCATTTTAACTGTAATATTTTTTCTGCTTGAGCTATGTCATATTTACATATAAGTTATTGCATTTGCTGCTGCTGTTTGCCAGGCATAGTGCTACTAAATTGCACTTTACATTACTCTGTTAAGCCAGTTTTACTACTGATTTATTTTCATTGTTTGCTGCACATTGCCTTATATTAGTTGTAATATTGCAATTGCTTTGATAAGTTCTATAATGCTGCTTACTTTGCCAATTTCCATTTTTTTGTCATTGCTGTTTGTATTAATTGTTTTGTGCTGCTGCATTGTCTCGTCCCTTAGTTTATGCATCTGAGCTCAGTAGATTTAAGTTAGCTTAAGAGGGGCTAAACTATATACGAAACAGACTTTGAACAATAGTGAAAGAATGCATTGAGAAGTTATATGAAAAAGATTTGGCCAAAATGAGTATTGTACACTGAGAAATAATTATTTTGAAAGAAATATAAATAGAATACAGACAGCAGCTATAGATAGGACTTTTTGGGAATAATGATGAATGAAGGGCGATCTCCAAGAAGTAAAGAAAGTTTTGTTTGCAAAATACTGCAGTAAAACAAACCCCATCCTTTCCTTTTGTATTATTCCGCTGTATGTTTGTGTACCCTTGTGTATTTGTGTTCATCCTGTCTTTATGTGTTTATCTGATACGATTTATGTTGTAGAATTTTTCTAATACTCAGCTACATTCACTATGATGAGGAATACTGTTAACCTCAAATATAATTTGCATTAATAATATGTTATTTACTTTGTAAAGATGTTTAGACATTATCTATCTGTTCTGTTTTGTTGCTCATGTGTGAAGTTGATGTTTCAAAAGTTATACTGATCTTTTATGTAGGTACTTATAATTCCTGTAACACTGATGTATATGTTATTTCGATTCTTTTGTAAAGCCTGTATTACTACAAATGTTATCTGTATTATTATGTTTTTAATGATGTTTTCTGTATCTTTGTAATTGTATTCTCATGTTATAAAATTGTAATTGTCACCAGTCCATCATATTATTAACTTGTAAGTTACATTTCACTGCACACGTTTCTGTTGGTCATAGTATTTGGACAATATGTGAGAAGTAGGGACTGTTAGTGTTTGCACGTGTGTTAATAATTCAGCAAGGGTCTGGATAACAGCATAGCTGGTTCTAAGGACAATTCCAAAAACTTTGTGAGTGCATAAGTGGTGGTTATGGACTTGCTATATTAACCGCAAGACTCTTCAATGGTGATTGTGCACCTGCACAGTCACAACATATAGCTGCTGGCCATCTCTACAAGGACTACAGTGGGTCTGAATCTTTGATGACCCACCAATACCATTATTTCTACAAGGACTACTGTGGGTCTACACCTTTGCTGACTCACCAGTACCATTATTTCTACAAGGACTGCAGTGGGTCTGCACCTCTTGTGGCCCACCAATACCACAATCTCTACCAGGACTACAGTGGGTCTACTCTGTGATGACCTACCTACCGATATTCTTCAAGACTTCGAATGACTCTACTGTGGGTTTGCTCTGTTGTGGCCCATTACCTGTCTGCATGTCAAGAGTCAGCACTGTCTTTCCGTTGGAAGGACAACACTACTTCTTCCAGACTGCATGGAAATCCATTACTTCTGTGTGCATTTTCTTTTACTGCTCAGACTTTGATAAAAACACTGCAATTTTACTGTGCTGAATGATCAGGACTGTTTATGGACTGTGAGAAAATTTTAGCCTTTGACCAACATTGTATTGATAAGTGTGTGCATTTGATTTCTTTTTTATTGTAATTATGAAAAATTTTTTTCAAATCTGTATTGGCCACTGCCCAAAACAATTTGTAAAATTTTTTGTGGGGAGCATGGGGGCTATGTAAGTAGACTGTACAGGTTTTTTTATTGGTAACGCCACATAGCGCTCTGTATGAAAATCACTGGCTGTGCTGTGTGCAGTCTGTGGCTGGTTTACATTGTTGTTGGCTATTGTAGTGTTGGGCAGTTGGCTGTTAACAGCGCGTAGCGTTGCGCAGTTGGAGGTGAGCCGCCAGCAGTGGTGGATGTGGGGAGAGAGATAGCGGAGTTTTGAAATTTGTAAGACTGGATGTCATGAACTGCTATATACATTATGACTTTTGAACACTATTGAGGTAAATACATTGTTTGTCCTCTATCAAAATCTTTCATTTGCTAACTATGCCTATTAGTAGTTAGTGGCTTCAGTAGTTTGAATCTTTTATTTAGCTGGCAGTAGTGGCGCTCGCTGTATTGCAGTAGTTCGAGTAACGAAGATTTTTGGTGAGGTAAGTGATTTGTGAAACGTATAGGTTAATGTTAGTCAGGGCCATTCTTTTGTAGGGATTTTTGAAAGTCAGATTGCGTTGCGCTAAAAATATTGTGTGTCATTTTAGCACAGTCATGTACAATTGTTCTAAGGGGACGTTTCACACTTACCTTGCAGATGTGTGAGAACTATGTCTTACGTGTGGATTGTGGGTGAGTGTAATGGTTCAAATGGCTCTGAGCACTATGGGACTTAACATCTGTGGTCATCAGTCCCCTAGAACTTAGAACCTAACTAACCTAAGGACATCACACACATCCATGCCCGAGGCAGGATTCGAACCTGCGACCGTAGCAGTCCCGTGGTTCCGAACTGAGCGCCTAGAACCGCTATACCACCGCGACCGGCGTGAGTGTAATGGATGCATGTATACTGTAGTGTTATGTTTATGGTGTACAATGATAATGAGAGAAGGGAGGAGGTAAAATCTGGCTCCAGCATGCAGCCTGCTTCTCTCGAATAGCAACAAGGAGATTGCGTCCAACAATTTTTAATATGTCTTGGGCAATTCTTGAGGCACTGATGTTTTCAGTTTCGGATGGAAGTGCAGTTTATTAAGCGTAAAAGCCCTATTCCCTAATTCTCTCACGTCTGTATTGCACTTGCGTCTTACGGTGGAAACATACTCTCATCTGCAGCGAATGGAGAAATAGTATCAAAATCAGGAGAAACGTAGCTTTGGCGTACGTTACTCACAGAACTCAGAAATTTTCTCGTGCTACAGGGTTTCCCTGTTTCGCCAATGTCAGACGTTGTATCACGTCTATTTAGCAGAGCTGAAATGTACTCTAAGCTAGTGCCGTCAAAAGTATTACTGGGAGAGCTTCACTTTTTAAAAACTTCAGTTCTATGATCCAAATTCATCATATCTTTAATTTCGTGTTACTTTAACACTGTGATATTACAATCTGTGGAGGTACTTCCCAACATTTCGCTTCTGGTGCCTGAATGCGAAATTACTTGTCAGAAAAATGGACAAAGAAAGTGTGTAGGATCGAGTGAGATGCTCGAGAGAACGGAAAAAAATATCACACCCAACTCGAAGTCTCCATGTCCACTTAAGTTGTATGAGCCAAACCACCTTATCTTTAATTCTGCGTTACTTTAATGCTCTGTTGTTACATGGCTATGAAGATACGCAACACTCTGCGACTGATGCCTGAATGTGAAATTGCATGAAACGCAAAAATGGGGAAAGAACAAGTATAAGATCTAGTGTGATGCTGGAAAGAATGAAAAAGTAAGAAACGTCACACCCAACTCAGATATTCCAGGGTCGTCAACCCAGGTACTAACAAGAACGAGCTCCTGGAGGTGATATGAAATCTCTATCAAAGAATCATACGAGCTGTAGACTGTACAAAAGTACTTTAGGACTGACAACTACGAAGGGAGCAGTTGGGGGAAACCCACGTGGGAGGCACTCCCGCATTCCGCAAATCTCACGATACCTGAAGCCGCAGAAAACATCCGGAGGTTGTCAAACCTTCACCCCACCATCACGACACTCCTGGCTTACAATATATTTGTGTTTTAGGCAACTTGCTGTGTAGGCGTTACACCTTATGATTTTGTTTGCTGTCGATTTTACTGTTCCAGAAGTTATTATTTTATTTGTTGAGTGGCACTGAATAATTTCAGAAATAAGTTCGTCGAAAGTCACGAGTGGAAAAGTTCAGAGTAGTTCTCCCGGTTAGGGGATTGCCGTGCGAAAGCGTGGAGGAAAATGGTGTGGGCGTTACTTAGTTACTTTGAAACTGAAAAAATTCGTGGTGGCCCGCTACTTTCCGTTAACAACGTAATGGATGGAAACGATGCAGCTCTGAACATAAACAAGAGCACTATTGTCAAGACTGGCAAGAAGGAAATGTTCGAGAAGTAAAAGGAAGTTGAAAACATATCGAAGCTTCAAACTACTGGGGAAAAAACATTGCATTGCTAAGCGAGTTACCGATATAGATTTACTTGCTGAGGATCATGTTTATGGTTATTGAAGTATAAACGAAAATCTGACAGCCAGTAAGTTACTGGTCACCCTTAAGTAATCGGATCTCTTTCGAGGCGATCGCATACAATTTTTTTTATTTCATTAAATAACAATAGTAACAGCCATAGTGGTACTTCATGCATCTGTCATAACGGCGAGAGCAATATCAGTGAAGTTTTTCCATTACAACAGAAACGAAGCAGAGGCGGATTCTGCTGCATGTTTGAAGTGCTCAGTGTCAATGATAAGCAGCTAGATAACAACATTATATTTTCGTAGATTTTAGCATTTTAATAAGAAGGCCTTATCCTGTTCAGACCAAACAAAATGTTTCTATATTAGATTTTTTTTAATGAGACGTGGCATATGGACATCATAAATGAGCATTGTAATGGTAATTTTTGGTTACGGCTCATCCAGAGAGAGATTTTCCTGCGTCCGGCCGGCTGGACTCCACAGTTTGCTGTTGAAAATAATTAAGAAAAAACATAATGTGTTTATATGTTTAGAACAATAACGACAATAAATTCGTACTTATGTTTCTTTTAGAAACACCTTGCAGAGAGGTCGCCAGCAGCTGCCGCCATGACACTGTGAGCGGAATATCTCAATGTAGCCAACATCACAGAAAAACTATTACTGAGAAAAAGTTCTGGAGATAGCTAAAATATCTGCCGCACTAGATATATGTTTACAGTGCATAAGAAACTGTAATTGCAGTTAATGCAAAATAGAGACGTGACATCCAGCCGGCTGGACACGGGGACTGAAGTAGTTGTCGGCAACCAACTCCAAATGAAGTTCGTCTCAGGAATTCAGTCTATACCACACACAATCAATAATACCGTTTACAGTATAATTGCTCCAGTATTGAAGTAATGTTCTTTCTTGTCGCTTTCGTTCTTTCTCTCAATACTGGTTGGCCTATAAAGATTAGTTTTCTCACCGCGACAAACACCCATAAATCTGTTTTCCTTATGTTAGAAAGAAATGGGTTGATCAGGATACTTAACAGCAAGTTACGTAATAACGTAGGTCTCCGCTTCTCGTAGCAAAACCACACGGCTTAAAAACTGAAGCGCGAGTCGACCATAGGGAGTCATATTTGACTGAAATTGTCTCACGTTAGAAAACATTGACAGACTTCTGGTTTGGATTAAATTGAATTTTGATGTATTCTTAAGATTTCGTTTGCTTAATATGCTCATCTAAATTCAGTACCAAAAATGTTTTCCGTACGTAGAAAATTTGCTAGCATCCTCAAAAATCGCATTTTCGTCAATAGTCCGGATATCGCCTCAATAACTTGATGTCGCAAATCAAACTAAAACAAAACACACTGCAGCTCTTACTAAACATATTGATGCAATTTACATATTTATATGGTGAATAGTTCGTGATTTTGAACACGGAACAAAGATTACGTGTGTGTTCCGTGCGGGACGTGGCAACTCTGATCCGTGCCTCTATGCTACCAAAGGCACACCACACTGGAACAGGCAAGCAAATCCGCGACTGTCGAGCATTGTTTAGAACTCAATCATTCTATGAAGTATAACGACGTCAAAATTTTAAAACAAACATAGAGTGCTGGGACAGCGCCATCAAAGAATGTTTTGAGTTTAAGGTTGCGGAGAATCTCATTAGCGGGACGCCGAGTTCCAGCTGAGCTCGACTTGGAAACCGGCACTTGATCTTCTGAAGACGCAGCGGAGGCAAGACCCCGAGGGACACAAGTATGAAAATGGAATTAGAGATAACAGCCCAGTGCATGTAACAAAGGACACTCGTGAAATGGTACCTCAGACAGCAGACAGAATATCTGAGGACGTTCTTCCGTGTCTCGAGCGGCAACTTGAACACCATCGGCCTGAAAATAACACTGCAGCAGCTCCTGGGGGCCAAGGACATCGGACGGACCGCCTAACACGGCACACCACGGTAACGGAACGTCCTAATTCGCAGAAGGACTTAAATGGTGACAATCGGAAGGTTAAACGTCTAGCACGCCTGCGACGTCATTCAGAACTTAATTCGGCAATACTGACAACGGATTATAATCACGAAGTATGCGCACAGCGGTCGGAACAGCCGCGGCTACAAGAAAACGCTACAGCCGCTGTTATTGGTCGGCGCACACAGCGGACACAGCGCCGGACGCGGCGCGAACCGCACACAGGCATAAATACCGGACTCTTTCCACACAGGCAGCACCTGAAGCTGACTGCGAGTCATGCAGTTGAAATATCGTGCAGGAAAGACGCGAATAACCGGCTGAAGTCCGATTAGTCAACATGACAGCAATTATTGTTTTCAGCAATTACGATGCAAGTAATAATAAATTAAAAATACATTAGAAACTGAAAGAAAAAATACAATTATATTCAGATTTTAAGAAGATATGATGACGGACGATAGGAATAACTTGGATAGTGTGTGTGAGAGAGAGAGAGATGTTACTTTATCTGAGCCAGACTGGTCTGAAAGCCTCGGAACTACTTCGAACCTAGCAGTCCCGGTTCGCTACAGTTTAATTTACGGATTAATATTTCTAAACACTATTTACAAAAACACTATAACTATTATGCACATTGTTAAAAGCGCAGTGGTATGTGAGTGTAAAGTCTGTTACTTCTTGGGGTTATTAATTAACCTTTAGTTCCTATATTATGTGTCTTGAATTTTACCTGTCATTTTGCTTGTATACTAAGTGTTCAGTTAAAAATGCTACATCCCAACAGCGGTATAATGTCATAGGGATGGATATGCCTGCTCTTTATACTTAAACCAGAACAGGTGTATAGGGTTTATTGCATTACAATGTTTATTCTGATAAAGTTTCATTATTTTAGTTATTCTGTATGGTTGTCTGTGGTACGTCTTGGTGAAAGTGTTCGCTGTTTGAGTGAGGGTGTGTTTCAGTGGTGCTGACTGTGTTGGTGCACGAACTGGAAGTGCTATCTTACGTGTTTCGTATGTGTCGCAGTGTTGTGTTATACGGCTGTGTCTGTCTGTATTCGTCATGTAATGAATGTCCTTGAGCATCATCAGCCATTTTATTTGCTATTTCCCACTCGTCTTTGTCTCTTATTGAAAGTATCATGTTATTAATGAACTGCGTTGGTGTCATGTGTGCTGCTCTGTATCGGTGACAGTGAAAAAGTATGTGTTCTGAAATCCATGTTCCCCACATGCACTCTGGCTGCGGCCTACTGGTATAAGAGCGCAGGGTAAGGGCCGTGACCTGTCAGAAAGTGAGCCGTACTCTGGCTGGGATTGATGTAGCTCAGTCTCAGACGTTTCCTAAAGTCCGGGAAGAACTGATATACCCTACATCCCTTATCGCTTAACTCCCTTTGCCAGGCATGCACCTGCCATTTAACGAGTCGGCGCTTCTCGATAATACCCTGTCCGGTAATCTCGATTACCTTCTCCCGTTACCCCCTCCTCGGCCAGTACATTGCACCCCGAAACTGAATGGTTATGTCCGTAGGGAAGGTTCCAAGCACCACGCACAGTGATTCCACTGACGTGGTGTTAAAAGCTCCTCACGGGGCACTTCTCTGGCTTCGCCCCACGATGTTCCGATTCGTCACCAGACGTACTCGGTGAGCCCACGCACTGGCCGCAAAACAGACCACAGACACAGAGTGCACAATAGTAAGTGCTCCGTGTATGTGATGGTACCCTGTTGAGTCTGGCCAACTTGTGCATGATCTTGGCAGCTCTGTCAGTCTTTGTTCTGATGTGTTCGTCAAAGGACATGCGTTCGCCGAGGTGCACACCGAGACATCGTGTTTTCCGTTGTCTGTGTATGCTAATGTTGTGTAGTTTTATGGTTGGATTACTTTGTAGAGTTCCTTCAAGTAGTATATATACTGTTTTAAGTAGAACCATCTGGCGTTTATTATGTTTGCGTCACTGGCTGATGCTTGTGAGTTGCTGTGTTTGACTAGTGTTCGAGTTGCGCTCTTGAGTCTGTGGAGACCACCACCAGAAGGTCATCTGCCTATGCTACAGTCCCGTTCGCTCGGTTATCCCCATCCAGTTGATGCAGGAAGGGTTCGAAGGCGATATCCCAACAGACAGGGCAAGGGATTGATCCTTACGGCCAACGTTTGGTGATTCTTTTAATCACTTTCCGATTTCCCGCGAGCCATTCACCCATCCTGTTTCTACAGTAGTTGGAGAGGCTATCGTAGATGGTCTTGGGTAACTGCATCTCTCTGTCTTGCAAACATTGCGGGCCACCAGAGATTATCAAAGGCGCCCGAAATGTCCCTAAGAATAGCAACTGAGTGCTTCTTTTCTATGTCATTAACAGTGGTTAGTATCTTATTTAGTGCGTCATCTGTAGATTTTCCCGGCCTGAAACCGAATTGATGCGGTCTAACGCCAAGGAACTCCCTCTGCGTTTGCTAGCGATCGCACAGAAGTCGTTCCTGGACCTTGGCCGAGGTGTTAATTAAGCATATAGGTCTATACTTTTTAGATCTGAAGGATCCTTGCCCTCTGACTTTTTAATTATGACGGCATTTGCTGTTTTCCAGACCCCAAGTACCCGTCCCAGCCGCAACGCTTTGTTGAGTAGATCTATCAGGTACGGAACAATCTGTGGAACGACAATTTTCAGTGTCTCGGAATGGATACCATCTGGCTCAGGGCCTTTTTTGTTCTTTAGTTTGGCAATCGCAAGCGCGACCGCCTCACATGCAAAATGAATAATGACGGTACCATTTTCATAGCAAGAGTTCACTAAGGGTCGCCCAGTATGAATGTGTTCATCTGACTGTTGCTCGTCATCGGCGAGGAGTTTGTTTAGCACGAATTCTGCAGAACTTCTCCATCCCTCTGTTATAGTACCGTCATCTCGTCTCCGCGTTGCTAAGACTAGTGGCGTCTTCAGACGCTCCGTCTGTATTTTGAAGGATTCCCCCCAAATCTTGGTTCAGAGTTGTTTCTGCACGTGTGTGTTCCAGTGTTCTCATCGTGTTTTTTGTAAATCTTGTTTGTAGCGTTATTTTGCCTCCCTGAAAAGCCGGCTGGTGTGGCCGAGCGGTTCTAGGCGTTTCAGTCTGGAACCGCGCGACCGCTACGGTCGCAGGTTCGAATCCTGCCTCGGGCATGGATGTGTGATGTCCTTAGGTTAGTTAGGTTTAAGTAGTTCTAACTTCTAGGGGACTGATGACCTCAGAAGTTAAGTCCCATAGTGCTGAGAGCCATTTGAACCTCCCTGAACTGCATTAATCTGACATCTCTGTCCCTTGCCGTTGTCGCTCTTTGATACCATTCCCGTTCGTTTCTTGCTTCTTTGCGCAATCTTGTTAGTCGTCTAGTGCATGGTAAGTTTAGCTTTCGTCCTATGTCAGTGGTCGGAATTGCAGTTCTTTGTGCTTTTTGTAGTAAGTCAGTCAAAATATGTGCTTCGCAATCCACTGACGCCTCAACTGCATATAGGGGGAAGGCTCCGATCATCTGTCTTAGTTTTTCCCAGTCTGCCTAACGAAATAACAATCGCTGATGTCTATACGGTATAGGTGTGTATACTTGTGTGTCTATGTTCAAGATGATAGGGTTGTGGTCGCTGTGAGTAGCGCCATGCATAACCTGCCACCCCTTTATAAATGCAACTTTAAGTTAATCCCGCTGCTGGCTTCCGATGGTACTATGTAGGTGTGTGCCTGATACACTCTATTGACGATGTTTATTTAGCACATCATGGGCTTGGCGCCCCCGGTCGGCTGTTGTGTCAGAGTGCCATATAGTCGACCTAGCATTTATGTCTGCAGCTGTTAGTAAGTTTCTGTTATTGGCATATTCGTCAACGTCTCTTATGTAAATGAGATATGGTTCAATGTCGCGCGAGTACTGCGCTTATACCGACGCAATAATCCACTTCTTGCCTTCGTGCACTATTTCCACTGTTGCGCGGTGTTTGGTGCATAGATGAGCTATCTGTATAGCTGTAAATCTGCGATTTGTAATAACAATCGCAGCCTTCGAGTTGGATGTACCTGTCACGCCGGAGGCAGCACAAGAGCTGTGAGTGTGGCGCCTCAGGCGGCAGCGTGGCTCCAGGACGTACGAGTGCTCATAGATCGTGGCAGCGACACCCGCCTGCTACGTGGCGAGGTGTGACGTTGACCCCTAGCGACGCACAGCCGCATAGGCACCTTGTGCTGGTCGAGACAAATCAGAGTGGAAATGCGTAATACAGCTTCCGGTTGTCCACTCATTGTTCTTTCGGATACGGCCAATTAAAATACAGACAAGTACAGGTCGCACCTGGTAGTGATAGAAATCAAAAATTATTTTTGGCGTCTCTCGGTGTACTACTGCCCCTTGTGCAGTACGTATTTCAAACATTTCTTAGACGTACTTGTAATTCGAATACAGCCAAATCGTTTTTGAATCTAAGAATAAACACTCCAAAGATGCGAAATAGTCATTAAATTTCATCATCATCATCATCATCATCATCATCATCATCATCATTTAAGACTGATTGTGCCTTTCAGCGTTCAGTCTGGAGCATAGCCCTCCTTATACAGTTCCTCCATGATCCCCTATTCAGTGCTAACATTGGTGGCTCTTCTGATGTTAAACCTATTACTTCAAAATCATTCTTAACCGAATCCACGTACCTTCTCCTCGGTCTGCCCCGACTCCTCCTACCCTCTACTGCTGAATCCATGAGTCTCTTGGGTAACCTTGCTTGTCCCATGCGTGTAACATGACCCCACCATCTAAGCCTGTTCGCCCTGACTGCTACATCTATAGAGTTCATTCCCAGTTTTTCTTTGATTTCCTCATTGTGGACACCCTCCTGCCATTGTTCCCATCTACTAGTACCTGCAATCATCCTAGCTACTTTCATATCCGTAACCTCAACCTTACTGATAAGGTAACCTGAATCCACCCAGCTTTCGCTCCCATACAACACAGTTGGTCGAAAGATTGAACGGTGCACAGATAACTTAGTCTTGGTACTGACTTCCTTTTTGCAGAAGAGAGTAGATCGTAGCTGAGCGCTCACTGCATTAGCTTTGCTACACCTCGCTTCCAGTTCTTTCACTATGTTGCCATCCTGTGAGAATATGCATCCTAAGTACTTGAAACCGTCCACCTGTTCTAACTTTGTTCCTCCTATTTGGCACTCAATCCGTTTATATTTCTTTCCCACTGACATTACTTTCGTTTTGGAGATGCTAATCTTCATACCATAGTCCTTACATTTCTGATCTAGCTCTGAAATATTACTTTGCAAACTTTCAATCGAATCTGCCATCACAACTAAGTCATCCGCATATGCAAGACTGCTTATTTTGTGTTCACATATCTTAATCTCACCCAGCCAGTCTATTGTTTTCAACATATGATCCATAAATAATATGAACAACAGTGGAGACAGGTTGCAGCCTTGTCTTACCCCTGAAACTACTCTGAACCATGAACTCAATTTACCGTCAACTCTTAACTGCTGCCTGACTATCCATGTAAAGACCTTTAATTGCTTGCAAAAGTTTGCCTCCTATTCCATAATCTTGTAGAACAGACAATAACTTCCTCCTAGGAACCCAGTCATATGCCTTTTCTAGATCTATAAAGCATAGATACAATTCCCTGTTCCACTCATAACACTTCTCCATTATTTGCCGTAAGCTAAAGATCTGGTCCTGACAACCTCTAAGAGGCCTAAACCCACACTGATTTTCATCCAATTGGTCCTCAGCTAATACTCGCACTTTCCTTTCAACAATACCTGAGAAGATTTTACCCACAACGCTGGTTAAAGAGATACCTCTGTAGTTGTTACAATCTTTTCTGTTTCCATGTTTAAAGATTGGTGTGATTACTGCTTTTGTCTGGTCTGATGGAACCTGTCCCGACTCCCAGGCCATTTCAATTATCCTGTGTAGCCATTTAAGACCTGACATTCCACTGTATTTGATGAGTTCCGACTTAATTTCATCCACCCCAGCCGCTTTATTGCACTGCAATCTATTGACCATTTTTTCCACTTCCTCAAATGTGATCCTATTTCCATCATCATTCCTATCCCATTCTTCCTCGAAATCTGAAACATTACTGATCGCATTTTCACCTACATTGAGCAACTCTTCAAAATACTCCCTCCATCTGCCCAAGGCATCCACAGGATTCACCAGCAGTTTTCCTGACCTGTCCAAAATACTTGTCATTTCCTTCTTACCTCCCTTTCAAAGACTGCTAATTACACTCCAGAATGGTTTTCCAGTAGCTTGACCCATAGTCTCCAACCCGTTTCCAAAGTCTTCCCACGATTTCTTCTTGGATGCTGCAATTATCTGTTTGGCTTTGTTTCTTTCTTCAACATAACTTTCTCTGTCTACCTGGGTTCTGGTATGTAGCCATTTTTGATACGCCTTCTTTTTCCTTTTACAGGCTGCCTTGACTGTATCATTCCACCAAGCTGTTTGCTTCATTCTACTTTTGCACACCACTGTTCCAAGACATTCTTTAGCCACTTCTAGTACTGTGTCCCTGTACCTTGTCCATTCCTTTTCCAATGACTAATTGACTACATTCAACTAACTGGTACCTTTCTGAGATCGCTGTTATGTACTTGTGCCTGATTTCCTTATCCTGAAGTTTCTCCACTCTTATCCTCCTACATATGGACCTGACCTCCTGCACTTTCGGCCTCACAATCCCAATTTCACTGCAGATTAAATAATGATCAGTGTCATCAAAGAATCCCCTGAATACACGTGTGTCCCTCACAGCCTTCCTGAATTCCTGATCTATTATTATATAGTCAATGACAGATCTGGTTCCCCTGCCTTCCCAAGTATACTGGTGAATGTTCTTATGTTTAAAAAAGGAGTTTGTGATTACTAAGCCCATACTGGCACAGAAATCCAAGAGTTGTTTCCCGTTCCTGTTGGCCTCCATATCCTCTCCAAATTTACCCATAACCTTTTCATACCCTTCTGTTCGCTTTCCAATCCTGGCGTTAAAATCACCCATGAGCAGGACACTGTCCTTGTCCTTTACTCTAACAACTACTTCACTGAGTGCCTCATAAAAACTATCCATCTTATCTTGATCTGTCCCTTCACAATGCGAATATACTGACACAATCCTAATTTTCTTGCTAGACACTGTCAAATCTATCCACATCAGTCGTTCGTTTACATACCTTATTGCAACTACGCTGGGTTCCATTTCTTTCCTGATGTAAAGCCCTACACCCCATTGTGCTATTCCTGCTTTGACTCCTGACAGGTAGACCTTGTATTCTCCCACTTCCTCTTCTTTCTCACCCCTTACCCGAATGTCACTAACAGCTAAAACGTCCAGTCCCATCTTACTTGCGGCCTCTGCCAGCTCTACCTTCTTCCCAGAGTAGCCCCCATTGATATTAATAGCTCCCCATCTCATTACCATTTGTTTGCCAAGTCGTATCTTAGGAGTCCCTGGTTTGTCAGTTAGAGGTGGGACTCCGTCACCTCCAAAGGTCCGAGGCATTTTGCTCTGATTGTTGCCAGCATCATATTTAAAGTACCAGGGAAGCAGGTTGCTAGCCTTACTTGCCGCGAGTCCCATTGGGTTTTACCCCTAACGGCTGAGGGACTAACCGGTGGATTTGGTAGTCTTTGCCGTATGAGCACAAAGGTGACCATGACTCAGAATATGTCCGAGATGCCCAGCCTTATTCCAAAGTAACTGGTATCCCGACTGTCGGGACCACTTACTTGGACACTCATACGTTGCCCGTGGTTCATGAACTAGGACATGACTACAGGAACCCACACCATGGAACACACACCATGAAATTTCTTTTCAAAAAATAATGAAGTTTTGGGGAGGAGCCTCTCCTTAAAACAAAATGTAGCTGTAGAGTGTAGCTGTTTATAACGGGATGAAAAGTAACATAATGATATGGTTAGGAGCGTCAAAGCAGTCAGTCACATCAACATCAATGTATCAGTGCAAGATGCCTACTCTGTATGTTTATTCTATGTTGCGGTATCTTGATCCGCTTAGAGTTCAATTAATGTGCTTCAAAACTTTGACCACAACGAAAAAATTCAGTTTACAACAACACTGCAATAGCTTCCATGCAAAAGATTATGGATACTTGGAAGGCGAACAGCTGGAAAGTGATGTGAAAACAAAGATTGAGAAAAAACGTATTTAAGCGATATGACTGAAGAAAGTATTCATCATACGGGAGCAAAGAAATAAAGATCTCAATATTTTCCCAACATTTTCACTACAGAAACACATTTTTGCTTTTTGTGGAAGAACACTCAACGAATAAATCTGCTTTTAGATTAAGTTACCACAACTGCTTTTCAGCCTGCAGAGGATCGTGCACTTTCGGTGGTTTTCGAATTATGCTGACAGTGTGGAAGCTCGGCTACAGCTAGAACTTATACACCTACAGTGTGACCTTTGTGTGATTATAGTTTCGTAACAAAATTAGTCTCGTCGATTTCTGCATCTTCAATGTAAAGTTTCACGACTTTAGAAGTCTGCAGCTACGATTATGTCGAAGTTTAGACTTCCATGTACATGCTGCTTTTTTACGTAATGAAGAGAACGAAGTCCGCCCACAGAAGCTCATTGGCAACTTAAGAGCTTGGTTTCGAATCAGTGTTACTCAACAAATGGTACCAGACGTTGATCCTTTAGTGAAAAGCAAAATAAGTAGTATTCATTGACATTCTTTGTTTTCATGTTTAACATTTAAATAAAATGGCAATGAAATATAAGTTCGTCGGTTAAATTTCGTACTAAAATGGCAGTCGTCACAAGGCTGCAATAGTCGTAAGAAGTACCATGTTTCTTACTTAGCTGCTCTACCCCCACCCCCGTTCTTTGCATCATCAAAATCTTAAAAAAAGATGTTGAATTTCATTGCCATTTCTCATTATGTTAAATGTCATTGCAAGTTCTCATTAATACAACAATCTTAAAAATAAATTTGCCACTGGCACCCCAGTGGAAACGTTAGAACAGAGAGGGCTATGAGTCGACGCCAGCCAATTGCACACTGACCGACCTCTCTCCAGGATGACAACGCGACAGCAGTGGCCTGTGTGCGGAGAAGACATAAACGCAGCGCCGACTGGCCGCGCCCCACTTCTACAACAACATCTGGCTTAGGCACTTCAAGACCAGCGACTGAGGGACTGTATATACTGAAAAGATTTCTTATTTGCATGTCGCCCTTTGCTTGCAACACTTCTCTGTAATTGTTAATGTTAGGTATTGCCATTGTTCATTTCGTAATAAAACTCATTAATAAGATTTGTTTGAATTATTCGTCTAGCGATCCGAGGAACCAGGTTTCCTAGATCCCACATATTTGACGTCAAGGCAGGAATCAACACCATCGGACGAGTATACTGCAAGCGTTCTTGCAGAGTATAGATGTAGAATAGCCGTTTGTTTGCCACGTGTCCCTATGATTTTAGAAGTTCGGAAGGAATGTAACCTACGCCTTCCGCCTTATTTGCTAGCAAGTTTTCTAAAGTTCCGTTAAATTTCGATTCTGGAGCTCTTATGTCTTCCTTACCGATTCCCGTTTCTTTTATGATGTCATCAGGCAGTTCCTACACCTCGTAGAGATTTTCAGTGCACTCTTTCCAACTATCAGCCCTCTGCTCTGCGTAACAGCGGAATTCTTTTGCGGTCTTTATGTTGTCGTCTTTGGTTTTAATTTCATAGAAGGTTATTTAGACTTTTCTCTTTCTGAATTAATCGCTCAGAAGGCCATTCTTTTTCCATTTCTTTCTTTGCATTTTTCCTGCTGCGATTTCACCTTGGCTTTCCCGCACTGGGTATTTATTTCGTTCCCGAAGTGTCCTGTATTGCTATGAGTCTGAATTTCCCTGAACATTTTATACTTCTTTCTTTCCTCGGCCTCATATACTGGCACAAATATATTGACATGAAATGAAACAACAAGTTTACTGTTACCAGTCACTGTTTATTTATCTCCACGACGCGTTTCAAAGGTTTAAACCTCCATCATCGGTTGGACTTACATTTGTTAGTATATTTGTGTGTGTGTGTTGTGTTACGATTTTTTGGAGGAACTTGTGGCACTGTCTCTTGTGGTCACAGGGTCTCTTCACTGTCGTGACGCATTACGTGTATACTATCATACATTGTTCCGCCATGACTCACCTCCCCGAATAAAAATTTGATGTGCAGCTGCTGCTCGTCCTATCCATCCACGTACTTACAGAGCGGTATATTCGCGTGTCGGGTAGGTCAGTGCAGCTAGACTGAGGACCTGCCTGCACCCTCAGCCTTGCTGTTTTTGCTGCCAGTTCCCGGAAGGACCTCTTAATCCTGACACCGTTGGAATAACTGCCCTTTGTGCGCTTCGCCGAGACCACCCACGTAGCGGTCGCTACAGTCGCAAAACAAGACACAGAGGCACGGTTCATCCGCTTCCGCTCTGGTCACTCACAGCGAGAACAAGTGCGTGGCCGTCCACCTTCACAAAGGTAGGACATATTGGCGAAACATAGGTCATACTCACAGCTCAAAAATATGGAAGATAATCTCGTTTTTGAACGAAAGCAATAATTTTCTTTTAATGTATTAAAAGAATGGCGCCAATGGACCATCACTGGCCGTTGTGAAGTATTTATTCACTGATAACCAGTCTCTAAAGGCAACCCCCTTCAAGTCACTTACGTTTTTACTGTGGCGTACGAAGTTGTTACATTTCGGTAGAGGCTTTATCTAAGTTCTTGCTCGCTATATACCAGCTTTAATTTCTTCCGCTGATATGTTGGGATTGCGCTTTTAACTCGGTTCAGGCAGAGTCTAAAATATTTTCTTTAAAAAGTGTTGCACATGTTCAGTGTGTTTAGATAATCGCACCATTCTCGGTTAAATGCCAGTAAAGCTCCGATTCTTTAAAGAAACGAACTCCCATGTGTAAAAGACATAGATTACTTTTTAATGTGTTAAACAGGCGTTAAGCACGTCAGCGAGAGAAATTTTGGGAAAGGTTTGAAATTACCCTTAAAGTTCGTTGGACGTCGCTAACTGCTGTTATTCTGAAACACTGGATGAATATAGTCTGGGTGATTTGCACTCCATTTCAAACAGAAACAAGTTTTCAGACACCTCAATGTGTGTGACGTCATATCTCCTCAACTATGTGCCGTACAGTGGTATCATTTTGGAGGTACATTCAGAGATCTATGTGGGTACTGGCTGCTAAGTATGTTGCGAATAGAGTCGGTAGTAACGAGTAATAAAGTAAAACGCCGTACTTCATGCAGCAGTTTTACTGCGGGAACAGCGAAAATGTAGTGAGCGATAAATATTTTCCTTTTCATCATTTTGCCGGGGGTACCAGCGAGAACAAGCTAAGTAAATATTTGAAATTAGTTTGTTGGAGGTCTGTAAGTGCTCTCATTCTCAAATACATGATGAATAAACTCCGGATATTTGCATGTCGTGAGTTACACTGCCCCAAGACAAACATACACCTTCTAACCGCAACACTTGTCTTATGGTGTTAGACTTTTAACGTAAGACTATACTTCTTAATGAGTGGACTGCGACAGCATTTTAAATTTTTTAAACTCGGTCAGTAATCACGCGAAATAATGAAGGTAATATTTTTATTGGCCCTGGAATCAGATAGGCAGCCTGCAACTGGTATTAGGTTTCGGGTTCCGAGATAGTCGCTTATCATTCTCATAGATTTTCTACAATTTTTCTTTACAGAGAACAGCACAAAATATTTAAAACATATTATTGTTATTCACAGTTTTACGTATTTTCTGTCGTTTCTCGTCTCTAAAACTAATCGCAGGCAAGGCAAATGGCAGACTGAACTTCATTGGAAGAACTCTCAGGAAGTGTAGTCCATCCTCGAAGGAGCTAGCTTACAAAACTCCCGCTCTCTGTCTGGGATCCGTACCAGATACAACTGGTAGTGAAAGCAGAGAAGATTCAAAGAAGGGCAGCACGTCTTGTTACAGTTTCATTTAGTTCGTGCGAAAGCGTCACAGAGATGTTCAGCTAACTCCAGTGGCACGCACTGCAAGAGAAGCGTTCTGCTTCACGGTGTGATTTACTATTAAAGTTTCGAGAGCTTTCGTTCCTAGAAGATTGCTCCCGTCCACGTACATCTCGCGAGAAGACCGTGAAGAGAGCTCCGAACTCACACGGAGACTTACCAGCAACCGTACTTGGCAACTGGGAGAGGGGGGGAGCGACAGTGGTACACAGTGTACCCTCGGTCACACGCCGTGAGGTGGCTTGTGGAATACAGATTTAGAGGCAGAAAATATTGTTAGTATCTTTTTTGAACATAAATCCGTCTCTGCTACTGGAACCGCTGACATAACTGACTCAACTACACATTCTGGTCTTACTGTATGTCTATACAATTACATGTTTTACCGTTTGTCTCATTATTAGACCAATTTGGTCATTGACACTGTTGTGGCTAGCAACTGTAACAACAAGAAACTAAGACATGGAACGGGCCCTTATTAAAATACGGACTACACAGTCTCCTCACCTCCACCACATCCACCAGGAAAAAGAAATAATGTTATCAATAAAAGCTAATTTTAGTATCTTCTCCCACCCACCTACATGAATGCTCTGCAAAACATTGTGAAGGGCAGAGGACTACATTCCGCTCTGGTATTCACTTATGGAGTACGGGAACAATGATTGCTTAAAATTTTAAACGCTCCTGTATGTGCCGTAGTTACTGCAATCTTGTTTTAACGATCCTTAAGGGAGTGATAGGTAGGGGGTTGTTCTATATTCTCAAGTTCTTCGCATAATAATGATTCTTCCAGTGCCTCTCTCCACCAGAATCTCTCTCTCTCTCTCTCTCTCTCTCTCTCTCTCTCTCACACACACACACACACACACAGAGAGAGAGAAAAAAACGAAAACAACTTTAATACGGAGGCTCGCACAAAGTTTGTGACGTGATCGAAGATTTCTTGATAGGTAGGACGCAGAATTTTATTTTGGAGGGATAATCAGCGACAGACATAGAAATAACTTGGGGTATGCCCCAGGGAAGCCAAATAGCATAAAAAGAGCAACTACTTGATTTAATTTTTTTTCTTCAGGTCTCTATTGGGTAGCAACGTGATAGACAGTAGTCGTGTTTTCCACACTGAAAGCCAATACTTGGAATTTTTTACGTAATTTTTCACATCTTTGAAGCAGTAATCACATTTGTTTCAGATGTTAAGTGCTGTTACTTTTTTCGTAATGTTAAAACGCCTGTCACTGTTCACGCTGCTCTCCTTTGTACAGGGTTTCGACAAAAATAATGAAGCACCGCGATAAATGCGTGCTTGAACATAAATGCACATGTTAGCCAAGTCTGCAGGTTGCACTATTGTATTTGTCCAGGAAAGGCACCTGCCTAACGCCCTCAATATGTTGCAAGCGTCAGTAGTGGTCAGAACAGCGTTCTAGCTATGAGTGCATTACGTCAAGGTAAGTGAATTCGAACGTGGACAAATTTTTGGTGCTCCTATGGTGGGTGTCTCTGTAACCAAGGGAATCGAAGAGCTTGGTGTTTCAAGAGGTGGCGTATCGAAGATTTATAATGCGTGCAGGAAACTAAGAAAAACAACATCCGTTAAGTGTCAAAGCAGACGAAAGTTTGTGGTGAGCGATCGTGACAGTCATTATAGAGGATCGTGTCGAAAAGTAAGAGGACAGCTGCAAAATTCAACGTAGAATTGAATGTCGCACTCGGGAAACCGGTCAGCACGAAAGCAAAACGAAGCGAGCCTCATGAGCAACGAATTGCAGGATGAACTGGAATTCCAAAACCACTCATCAGTGATGCAAGTGCTCGTAACAGGAAAACGTGGTGTTGTAGCCATAAATCCTGGACTATGGGGCAGTGGAAGAAAGTCATTTGGTCAGATGAGTCTTGTTCCACACTGTTTCCAACTTCTGGTCGATTTTACGTCCCAAGAATGAAATATGTCGGAGGTTCGGTGATGATTTGGGAGGCCGTATTATGGTATTCCATGGGTCTCAGGGTTTCTATAAAAGATCGCATTATGAACAAGGTTTATGTGACCATTTGGGCTGATCAGGTCACCCCATGGTACAATGTGTTCAAGACGGCAGGGACTGTTCATACAGCTCGCATCGTCCAGGGCTGGTTTTGCAAGCACAAAGACCAATTGTCGTATATTCCTTGACCACTACAATCTCTCAGTATTATTGAGCTTTTGTGGACTACTTTGGAGAGAAGGGTGTGTGATCGCTATCCACTTCCATCACCGCTACTTGAAATTACCACCATTTTGCAGGAAGAATGGTATAAGATTCCTTTGGAAACCATACAGGACCTGTATTTACCCACTCTGAGACGACAGGAAGCTGTTTTGAGTCCCAACTAGGATTCCCAACTCTCCCGTATTATACGGGAACTCCCGTATGCTTCTGAATTTTTAAGCCTATTCCTTTCTCCCATTTTTATGAATCAGGGGAAGTAACACAGCTAAAATATCCACTTATTTTCAGTGCCTAAGTAATAGTCCCACTAGTGGTGAATCCGACAAAGTTGCAGTAGGTGAGTTATCGTTTGTGTATCATGCAGTAAAAAACTGGACTGTGAAAATAAACTTGCAAAGAATACATTTATGGATTCGGATGTAGCCAAAAAAATACGTTGTGGTAGGACGAAAGCAGAGTCTATTGCAAAAAACGTATTGGCGCCTAGAAGTGTAAGTGTTTTCCTAGATGTGCTTAATGATCCAGAGAAGTGTAGCACTGTTTTTCTGTGGCTTCAGATACGTCGAATTTCAAGAACAGGAAAATGTTTCCAGTAGTAACCAGGTACATTGAACCTTGTGTTGGCATCAGAAATAAACTATTAGATTTTGTGGAACAAGCAGATGAGAGTGCTAGTGGTATTCATGCTTTGATAGACAAGAGTCATGAATCTCATTCATTAAATGTAAATAATATTTCGTCTTATAGTGCCGATATTGCTAGTGTCAATTATGGTAAAAATAAATCCGTGATGAAATTGTTGAGTGAGAAAAATAACAAAATATTTAAAGCAAACTACACAAATCATATAACCCATAATGGCACTAAATATGCTTCAGCTGTCTTAGATGTAAACATAGAAATGATAGTTGTTAAGATTTATGGACACTTTTAAGTGTCAGGAAAGAATTAAATTTTTTTTAAAATTTTGTTGATACTGATTGGTGTGAAATTTTAAGGCATGTGCCTACTAGGTGGCTGTCCCTCACACCAGCTGTTGATAGGCTAATAAAGAACTGGGAGCCAATAATAAGTTATTTTCAAAGCGCAAATGAAACACCTAAAGCTTTGAAATTGTATGTTAGTGATGAAGATCCAAGCAAAATGTTAATTCTCGAAGCATATCTTCGATTTTTTCTTACCTAGGAAATATTATTTTGGAAATCTCAAAATATCTAGAGATTTCAGATTCAACTATAATGGAGTCCTGTAGTGCCATTTCAGAATTGTCAAAGTAAATTTTGCAAAGAAAAGATGGCTCGTTTTTTGGAAGCAATACACACAAGATTTTAAATAGATTAGATCCCGTCAATCAGAAGAGAATTCAAAATAATCTTGTTGAATTTTATGTTACATTTCATACTTACTTTGTAAAAAACGTTATCGTTTCTGACAATGCTACAGTTCAGTCCTTGCTCCCACTGTCCATAAGGAATTCGGTTAATTTTAATGATATTCAGAACATGTTTACTCATATTCAAGTAGACATAAATGAGGATAACATGTACAATGAATTTTGTTCTTTGAAAAATATAATAAAAGGTGTACAACTTTGCTTCCGCCTTTTGCCGACAACGGTAAGTAGCGGTCGGAAGAAACAGATCGCACACGTCAGACAGTCAGCTTGGACCTCGGTCAACATAATCTCATTCAAACATTAGTCGATTTGTGTCTGCGTCATAAAGTTGTTCTTGATTGAAGATGTCAGTTTACGAGCCTAATTATCGTCATTTGCGGGAGGTGTTATTGTTTTGTTTCAATATGAAAAAACAGCGGCAGAGTCTCATAGAATGCTCTCTAGTACGTATGGCAAGGACGCTATAAGGGAAAGAATGTGTTGTGAGTGTTTTCAACGCTTCAAGAACGGTGATTTTAACGTCGTAGACCGGCATAGTGGTGGAAGAGAGAACGTTTTCGAAGATGAGAACTGGAGACATTTCGCGTCAAACTCAAGAAGAATTGGCACGATTAGTGGGAATGACACATCAAGCCATTTCCAAACGTCTCAAGGCTATGGGCATGATTCAGAAAGAAGGGACTTGGGTACCGTGTGACCTGAAACCAAGAGACGTTGAGGGACGTTTGTGTGTTTGTGAACAGTTGGTTCAAAGTCAAAAACGGAAGGGATTTCTGCATCGCATTGTGACCAGGGACGAAAAATGGGTTCATTACGATAACCCTAAACGCAAAAAATCGTGGGGATATCCCGGCCATGCTTCCACGTCGACGGCCAAACCGAATGTTCACGGCTCCAAGATCATGCTCTGCATTTGGTGGGACCAGCTGGGCGTCGTGTACTATGAGGTGTTAAAACCAAGTGAAACAATCACATGTGCTCGTTATCGAACGCAATTAATGCGTATGAGCAGAGCATTAAAAGACAAACGGCCGCAATACAGCGAGAGGCACGATAAAGTGATTTAGCAGCAGGACAACTCTCGACCCCACGTTGCAAAAGAGGTCAAAACGTTCTTGGGAGGGCTACAATGGGTAGTCCTACCCCACCCACCGTACTCTCCAGACATTGCCCCCTCTGACTGTCACCTGCTTAGATCAATGGAGCATGGCCTGGCTGCCCAACAATTCCGATCTCCTGAAGAAGTCTCAAATTGGATCGATTCGTGGATCGCTTCAAAAGATGAACAATTTTTTCGACGCGGGATTCGTACACTGCCCGGAAGATGGGAGAAAGTAGTGGCCAGCGATGGAAAATACTTTGAATGATACATGTGTAACCAATTTGTTTCATTAAAGCCTCAAATGTTGGGAAAAAACGGCGCAAGCAAAGTTGTACACCCGACGGTAGCACAGTTGATAAGTGGGTATCCATGATGATTGAGGCAGAGGCCAAAGGAATTAACTCCAAGGAGATAAATAAGATTCTTGGCTTTTTCGCAATATATCAGCATCAAATGCTCACACTGAAAGAATTTTTTATTGATGAATAGCAAATAGGCTGATGATAGGAACCGTTGCAAACTAGATTTAATGAAAGCTGAACTACAAATAAGTGTTAATTTTTGTTACACATGTGATGAATTTGTCCATTTTGCAAAGAGCGATCGCAAATTCTGAATGCTGCCAAAAGTGTAAACAAATATAGTTTTAAGTAAAAGGTCCTGTAGACCTTCAGCTTACAACTGTTATGAAGAAGTTTTTTTGTTGCTCCATGAAATAAACCTGTTTTAAGATTTAAATCAATTGTATTAGGCCTGTTAACTTTGTCAAGTCGAAGTCTCCCTTATTTTGACAAAAAAGTTGGCAACCCTAGTGCCATCAGGTTTCCTACACCGTATTATGCTTGGATATGTTTTGTGTGTTTTTGTTGTTTCCTTATTTTCGTCCGCCTTCGTGTATGATTCATGCTCCCTGTGAATTCGACCTGATATTGATATCACACACCTGAATATTATTTCGTTCGGAAGCTACATCTAGTTTTTAAATAATGATCCTATAAATCGAGGCCTCCCACCTACGACTGAATCAGCACCCCTTCCAATTCATTACGGCTGTTGACACACCTGTTCGTAACTTTGGCTGCTATATCGTATACAGCATAGTTTTCTCACCGGAAAGAACCTATCAGTATGAGAAAACGGACAAGATGCTACCATTTCATCAGTTATCGCTCCACCTTCATACCTTCAATAACAGAAAGTTGAAGGGTCTCTATCTCACGCATTTGAGAAAGAATATTTCCTATTCAGTTTAACTTGCACCGAAAAGAGGAATTATATATACTTACGGACAAAAAATCGCAACACCGAAAATAATTAATGTAGAGTAATAAACTTTCGGGAATACATTTGTCTATGCATCATATTTAAGTGATTTACATTGCAAGATCACAGGTAAGCGCGAGATAAGCCATTGAAAATGTGAAATGCTCGGTGAAAGATCAGTCCCCAAAGACTGGAAAGTTGCAAAGGTCACGCCAATATTCAAGAAAGATAATAGGAGTAATCCACTAAATTAAAGGCCCATATCATTAGCGTCGATAAGCAGCTGGGATTTTGAACATATACTGTGTTCGAGCTTTATGAGTTACCTAGATGAGAACTGTCTATTGACACACAGTCAACGCAGATTTAGAAAATATTGTTCTAGTAAAACAAAACTAGCTCTTTACTCACGTGAAGTGTTGAGAGCTATTGACAAGGGATTTCTGATTGATTCCGTTTTCTAGATTTCTTCTGCCTTCAGACACGGTATCTCACAAGAGGCTTGTAATCAAACTGTGTGCTTATAAGATACGATCTCAGTTACGAGACTGGATTCGTAATTTCCTGTCAGAGGTCACAGTTCCTAGGAATAGAGGGAAAGTCATCGAGTAAAACACAAGTGATTTCTGGCGTTTCCCAAGGTAGTGCTATAGGCCCTTTGCTGTTCCTTATCTATATAAACGATTTAGGAGACAACTGAGCAGCCGTCTTAGATTGTTTGCACATGATGCTGATGTTTATCGTCTAGTAAAGTCAGCAGGAGATCAAAACAAATTGCAAAACGATTAGAAAAGATATTTGCATGGTGCGAAAATTGGCAATTGATACTAAATAATGAAAAGTGTTAGTTCATCCATGTGAGTGCTAAAAGGAATCCGTTAAACTTCGGTTACACGATACATCAATCAAATCTAAAAGCCGTAAATTCAACTAAATACTTAGGAATTGCATTTGCGAACAACTTAAATTGGAAAGAACACACAGAAAATATTGTGGAGAACGCGAAACAAAGGCTGTGTTCTATTGGCAGAACACTTAGAAGATGCAACAGATCTACTGGAGAGACTACCTACACTACGCTTGCCCGACTCCTCTTTTGGAGTACTGCTGCGCGATGTGGGATCCTTGCCAGGTAGGATTAACGGAGTACATCGAAAAAGTTGAATTAAGAGTAGCATTATCGAGAAGTAGGGGAGAGAATGTCACGGACATGATACATGATTTAGGATGGACATCATTAAAACAAAGGCGTCTCTAGTTGCGGCAGGATGCCGGTCGGAGTGGCCGTGCGGTTCTAGGCGCTACAGTCTGGAATCGAGCGACCGCTACGGTCGCAGGTTCGAATCCTGCCTCGGTTTTGGATGTGTGTGCTGTCCTTAGGCTAGTTAGGTTTAATTAGTTATAAGTTCTAGACGACTGATGACCTCAGAAGTTAAGTCGCATAGTGCTCAGAGCCATTTTTTGCGGCAGGATCTTCTCACGAAATTTCAGTCATCAAATTTCTCCTCCGAATACGAAAATATTTTGTTGACGCCGTCCTACATACGGAGAAACGATCATCGTAATAAAATAATGGAGATCAGAGGTTGCACGGAAAGATACAGTTATTCGTTTTCACAGCGCGCTATTCGAGAGTGGAATAATGGAGAATTGTTGTGAAGGTGGTTTGCAGAGTATCCGTGTAAATGTATATGTAGAAATGCTGGAACATTAATAACTGTTACAGCCGCCAGAATGTTGAATGCAACCGTACAAACGTGCGTACATTGTGCTGTACGCGTGTCGTATGTCAGTTTGTGGGATGGAGTTTCATGCATGTTGCACTTGGTCAGTCATAACAGGAATGGTTTATGCTGTTAGGGGATGGCGCTGGAGTTGTCGTCCAGTGATGGCCCATGTATATGGAGACAGATCAGGTGATCGAACAGGCATGGAAACATGTCGACACTCTGCAGAGGATGTTAAGCTGCAACAGCGGTATGTAGACGAGCGTTATCCTGTTGGAAAACACCACCTGGAATGCTGTTGATGAACGGCAGCACAACAGGCCGAATCACCAGACTGACGCACAAATTTGCAGTGTGCGTGGGATAACTGTGAGAGTGCTCCTGTTGTCCAGGTCCACAAACTGGTTGGCTGCGGGCTCTCGACTGGCCGTTGCCATACAGCCATCACTAACTCCGAGACAGAACCAGATTTCGTCAGAAAACACAAGAAACCTCCACCGCGCCATCCAGTGAGCTCTCGCTTGACACCACTAAAGTCGCAAATAGCGGTGGTTTGATGTCAGTGGAATGCACTCCAGTGCGTCTAGCCCGGATCTGTTCTTGAAATAACCGATTTGTAACAGTTCGTTGTGTGACTGTGGTGCCAACTGCTACTCAAATTGCCGCTGCAGATGCAGCACGATGCGCCAGAGCCACACACCGAACACAATGGTCTTCCCTCTCGATAGTGCCACATGATCGTCTGGGGCCGGGTGTTGTTGCGACCTTACATTTTCGTGACCACCGCTGTCAGCAGTCATGTACAGTGGCTACGTTCCTGCCAAGTCCTTCTTCTCGTAGCTCTATTACACGACATTGTTCAAGCTCAGTGCGGTGTTGATAATGTCGTCTTTGTCGCCTCAAAGGCAGACATGACTAAAATCAAGTCACCACATCCAATCCAACTCTTTTGTGATTGGCGCGACATGTTTCAAATGTAGAAACACGCCTAGCAACTTTCGTTTATGTCGCACAACTGCTTCTTGGTATTGCGATTTTTTTTCCCGTGAGCCTATTAATGTAAGATACCTGAGGCTGATTGTCGATCTTTCCGCAACGCTTTTCACTCGGGGCTGTGGAAGTCGAAGCACATCGAGAAAGACACTGTGGAGTGTACAAGTCATGCACCTGTTTTAACTGATCATCCTATACTTCACGCGACATGCGGAAGAAATCATCTCTTGTCTGTTTAGTTAGACTGTGACCTTCTGTTAATATAAATGTAGAACAATGGAATAGGTTATAATTAGCATAATCCACACCAAAAAACTTATAACTAGCCGTTTATTTAAATAAATATGATACAAAAACGGTAGCAAATCTCTCTTTACCTCTACTCAGCTCAAAATGCACCAGGAGAAAACAGATTACATTTGCGTCTGTGTTTTTCACTTATTTTAAGACAAATGAAAATCACGCGGCAGCAATGGAAGGTCCTATTCGATGGCGAAAGACAACTGACTAAAAAATAAAGTTCTAAACGCTGTATAAAACCACGAAACTGAAACAGCATCCAGCCACGAGTATGGTTTACAAAAATTTATTTAAAACAATAACTCTTGTAAGCCATACTTGTGGCTGGTTGGTGTTTAAATTATAAAATTTACAATTGTACCAAAGTCATGGTTCTCAATGTCTACTTTTGACATTAGCGTTAAACAAAAAGAGTTGCGTCGCAGACAATGGAGGTGTAATATATTGCACGATGACGGATTTCAAATGCTGTGCAACCAGCGAAATGTGCCACACTGACTTAGGCTATTAATTCATGTTACACATCGTATTTGCATCAGGCTAAATACAGGATAAGTACATTTCCCCATATTACAGTAAGCTAATAATATTAAGGAAGAAAGTTTAAGATTTAATGACCCATTCACGATGAGGTCATTAGAGATAGGACCAAGCTAAGACTGGGAGGAAAATTAACATTGTCCTTCTCAAAAACATATGTCTTAGCACATTTAGGGAAACCAGGAAAAATCCAAATTTGGGTCGCCAGACAGGAATTACCTCACCTCTCCAGAATACGAGGCTAGTAGTATAATAACCGTGTTACCAGGCTAGGCAGAAGTATTTTTTTTTTTCCTCATTCAAAAATTGGCAAATTGTATACGAATTCCTAGATTCAAGTAGCTGTACTCTCGTCCGTTTAAAACACAAACCGAACGTTAAAACTTTTCAAAACAGAAATAAATTAATGACATTAGCTGCCACAGGACATTGATTTAAATCAATGGGGAACTGAACTTTGTTCTCTTGGTTTTAATTTCACTCTTGAGTTACATCTAAAAAATATTGTAATAGCAAACATAGTCTTATTCAATTTTAAATTTTTGGCTTTCTTTGTTGTTTTCATGGCGACATCTATTTATTTTTTCACACACATTTGTTTTGTATAGTGTTTTGTCTCCATAACTTCTTCATACTAGTATGCAATGTCACAACCTAGATAACCAAATGCTTCTTTATGGTACTTTTTCAATTTCAACAATTATTTTTGTTCTTAAGCTCTGGTTTCGCTTAAAAGTTAAACTTACTTTTTCTGTTGACACAATTAGTTACCTCCTTGTTCCAATAGCATATCCATGATAAGTGTTATGATGTGAAATGTGTCATCAGAAAACCGTCACAACCTAGATAATTCAATGTTCCGTTGTGCTAATATTTCATTTTCAACAACAATTGTTGTTTATATGTTGTGATTGCCATTAAATGTCAAACACTCAGTTTTCTGTTGACACAGTTAGTTGTTCCACAGATTATATTCATAATATATGCTATGATGTGGAATGTGTCACCAGAAAAATATCTAAGAAAAAGATGGAAATATGGATTGTATTACTTAGATATTAAGTTCAACGCATAATTTTGTTTGGTAGATCATCCTCTTTTTCTACCGAAAATTTTGGTGTTGTCTGCATAGAAAAGACAACTTTATAATAATATGCCTAGATGCTGAGGTGCAACCCTCAAACTAGGTTTTATTTTCAAGTCAAATAAAAACTTATGGTAGAGAATGCTGCTCCTCCACTTTTTCCTTAAGAGGAAAAAAAAATCTGGTACTGTGTTCTGGTGCATGTGGTGTTAACTGCTCGAAACCTGTGGACTAACTTTCAAATTTATTTGAATTCATGTCTGAAAATTGAGAAAGCGTCTAACATTGCTATTGCTTCGCAGTGACATGTTATGCTCTGGTGGTCTCTATAGTTCCTTCAAGTGATCGAAAATTGAGAGAGCGTCTCATATCGTTGCCTCTTCGCGTTGGCATGCTATGCTCTCTGATGCTTTCTATCCCTGGCTCGTAAGGTATATTGGTCGTCAGTCCCACTCTCGATTAAAAAGTGTTTGAGGATGGCCAACGAGCTGCATTCCGTCGTCCAGCACATTTCAGTCATGTTCTTTACATTTCAATATTGGAGACGCCGCAAACAGGTACATTCGGTGGATTACCTACGAGAAATTCATCTACCAGAATAGGTCGATGAAGATATACATAGTTAATAAATCTGGACTATAAGCACACCTGAAACATTTAGTTTCAGTGTTGTTGCAGTTTCTCTGTATATACGACCGATAGCCCTGTGTAATCGCCTCATTAAGCTAATGGAAGATACGGAGTTGGCGTCATCTGAAATTCTGAAGTTGGTCGTAGGCGGCAGGTTGCGCCTGAGTGTGGAAATGGCTGACCTCAGGCTACTGCAGACAAAGCGACAACACTGCCGACCGGCGGCTTACTTCGACCGCAGTCTAATGTTAGACTCTCCTTCAACTTCCTGCGACGAGTCTTCCTGCCACTGGCGTCCGCAGAACTTTATCCAAGGCCGGACAAGATTCTAAAATTGTCGTTTTCGATATAACTGAACAGCTGAGCTTGAGAATCTTTAGAATTTTACTGTCTGCAGTTACATCCTCATATGATGAAATCTAACTTATTCAAGCTAGGAAATATGTTCAAAAATGTTCAAATGTGTGTGAAATCTTATGGCACTTAACTGCTAAGGACAAACACACACACCCTTGCCCGAGGGAGGACTCGAACCTCCGCCGGGACCAGCCGCACATAGGAAATATGTGTACATATGCAATGCAATATATGAAGTCGGTAGAAAATTGATCCCATATTCACTTCAGAAATTTCATCTAACTGTTGAGGTAATCTATGTGCGTTTTTGCAGAGACTTTAATTGTTGGATTTTATTGTCATAGCAAGAGAAAGCTCTGACATAAATGTAACGTTAGTACGAAGTTCTCAGCTGACATATTGTCAAAACACTATTTGAATAATAGATGAAGTGTGAGGTGGTTTCGGTTCACTGTTTATGGTTATGGAACGTCGAAACGTTTTCGTATAATGCCATTGAGTTCCATCTTATTGAGGGAATCATACCCAGTTTCCAGGAATTGCCTCGTTTGTGGTCGCTGGTGCTGTTTTCGTGAGAACTTCCAACAACTAATTTTTCAACAGCTTGAGTTACAACAAACGAAAGTACTTAACAGAAGGGAACTGCTATTTCCCTGTAGCATTAGGTATTGTTGTCACGCAAAAAGCAGAAGCGTGTTGCTCACGGATGTACAAAGCATCGATGAGTAAATATGGACCAACGAAGAAGAGGCAGGACTCGGCGGTTGTACCACTGGTGTTGATAAATTATGGCCTGATCTGTGACTCTTCCAGACTGAAGGATCGCTAGAGAGCTGGAGGGAGAAGCTCAACTAGAATTTTTCTACGCGAACTACAAATTTGGATTATACAAATGAAGACTGCGTGATTGTAAAAAAAAAAAAAAATTGCAGATCAGTCAAATTATTCTGATACATCCTGCGAAAAATATTATCTATAGAACAGTTACGAATGCAATTGCTCTATATTACTACGTGAATGATAAGGGGGGATAACACAAACATCTAGGTGACAATGTTTAGCTCGATATCTAAATATAAATTGCATCTTTCTTTCATCAGTTATAAAAAGTATTGTTTTAGTAACGACCAAAAAGGATGCCTTGTTAGAATCTTGCCGGCCGCGGTGGTCTAGCGGTTCTAGGCGCTCAGTCTGGAACCGCGCGACTGCTACGGTCGCAGGTTCGAATCCTCCCTCGGGCATGGATGTGTGTGATGTCCTTAGGTTAGTTAGGTTTAAGTAGTTCTAAGTTCTAGGGGACTTATGACCACAGCAGTTGAGTCCCATAGTGCTCAGAGCCATTTGAACCATTTTTTTTTTTTTAATAAAACGCAGTCTTTGATTTGCCTTCGCCACAACATTTTCTATGTGATCGTTCCTATGCAAGTTGTTCGTAATTGTTATCCCTAGGGCTGTAGTTGAATTGACAAGTTTAGATTTGTGTGTTTTATCATGTAACTGAAATTTAACCGATTCCTTTCAGTACTCACGTTGATGACATCTTATTTTTCGTTTTTTTGGTCAGCTGCCACTTTTCACATCGTACAGATACAGTATCTTGTCTACATCATTTTGCAACTGGTTTTCATCTTCTTATAACTTCACTAAATGTTAAACGACAGCATCATCTGCAAACAATCGAAGACGACTTGTCAGACTTTTCTCTAGATTAGGAACAGCAGGGTGCCTAAACACTTCCATGGGGAACGGCAGATACCACTTCGGTTTCACTGCGAACCGTAATCTTAGTGACAGGAAAACACGAATCCAGTCACACAACTGAGACGATACTGCTTAGGCACGCAGTTTGATTAGAAGCCGCTTGTGAGGAATTATATTAAAAGCCTTCTAGAAATATTGAATATAAAATCAATTTGAGGTCCATATCGATAGCACTCATTTCCTCCTGTGAATGAAGAGCTAGTTAGGCTTCATAAGAATGATTTTTTCTGAATCCGTGCTGAGTACGTGTCGATAGATTGTTCTCTTCAATATAATTCACAGTCTTTAAACACACTATATGTTCCAAAATCCTGTAGTAAGTCTACGTAGTTGTTATGGGGCTAAAATTCAGTGGATTACTTCTATTTCCTCTCTGGATTATTGATGCGACCTAACGCAACATTCCAGTCTTTGGGTACAGATCTTTCGTCGAGTTAGCGGTTTTATATGACTATTAAGCAAGGAGCTACTAAATCAGCGCTCTCTGAAAGGACTCTAATTGGTATACATTCTGCACCGCAAGAGTTGCCTTCATTAAGTGATTAAGTTGCTTCGCTACACCGAGAATATCTACATCTCCGTTAGTCATGTTGGCGTCTGTTCTTAATTTTGATTGCAGCATATTTACTTCGTCTTGTCTGGTGAAATAATTTCGGAAAACTCTAGTGGCAGTGTCGTCGGTAACATTACCACTACTATAGCGCAGTTAAGGTACTGATTGTGTTTTACCGTTTGTGTAATTTACATTCACTGTTTCAAGTAGTACCAGGCACTGCCTATGGGTTTAAGATCGAGTGATTTAGTGCATCAGTTAAGGTGCGATAGGATGCCTGGGCGGTCGTCACACTGAGCCTAGGAATGGGAGAAACCGACAGGTTAAAAGCGAAACCAGTCTTTTAGTTCTGAATAACCGGTATTTTTCCCTATTCGTTTGATCTCGGTTATAAAATGTTTTATTTTTAATTTTTACTAATAACTTGGAAAGAAAGCGGCATATCCATTTACTACAACAGAAGTGCTAAAAATTTCGGTTCTTAAATAAAACCTTTTTTGAAAACGAGTACTGTTTATTCGTAAAATTTCCATTGCTTTGAAGTATTGGATTAGGCCCGTTACGGAAAGTGGGAAAAGCGGTCGGCCCTATTTTAACAACAATAGCTGCAGCTAGAAAGAAGCAACAACTACATGACATGAGAATCGGTACAACATTGCAGAGACAGTACTGCAGCCGTTGCCTCGCGACGTGGACCATTAGACAGTGAGCGAGTACGTGCACTGTGCGAGACTTGCCCCCACTTGGTCAATAAGGCACTTTCTCGCTGCCGTTTTCGGGCATCAGTAATATCACATAATGATACAGTAGAGTCTCGATTATCCGATCTTCGGTTATCCGACCTTCTGTGTTATCTGACCCTTTCACTGCGCCAGCCGACGACAGGTCAGTGACTAACGTGTTGTTTGTTGATACTCAGTTCATTGTCGCCGTTTGCTACTCCTCAGTGCTGACTTAGATCTGTAGTGGAGTGGACATGTTGCACTTTGTTTATTGTAAAAATTTGTGGTGATGGCTTCAAAACGGAAAAAGGTGGTCGTTTCAATGGAAGAAAAACTTAAAGCTTTAAAAAGAATAGACAATGGTGAAACTCTATTAAATGTGGCGCAAGATTATAACGTCGGGAAAACAACAGTTGGAGACTGGAAAAGGAACCGCAATGAAATTGAGAAGAGGTGTTCTCAGCGCGCAACCTCGGCTGTTTTGGAAGATCGGAAAGCCATGAAAAAATGTGATTATGAAATAGGAAGTGAAGCTTTGTTCCTATGGTTTACTCAACATAGAGAGAAAGGTGTACCCATGTCGGGACCTATTTTGCAGGAAAAAGCCTTATACTTTCGTAACGCCCTAAACGAAGGTGAACCTGATTTCACAGCTAGTGTAAGCTGGCTCGATAGATGGAAGAAAAGATACGGAATTCGGCAACTTAATGTCTGTGGTGAAAAGCTGTCAGCAAATTTTGAAGCTGTTCAATTGTTTAGGAATAAACTTCACAAGTTATTGGACAAGGAAAACTTAACAGGCAATCAAATTTTTGACTGCGACGAGGCTGGTCTCAATTACAAAATGTTACCGGAAAAAACATTAGAGTCAAAGGCCGAAAAGGCAGCGCCAGGCTACAAACGTAGCAAAGAAAGAGTGATAATTCTTGCATGCAGTAGCGCCACAGCAAATTTGAAAATGAAACTGTCTATGGTTGGTAAGCCGAAAAAACCAAGAGCATTTAAAAATGTATCTAAAAATGCTTTACCGGTGAAATATTAGAACCAAAAAACTTTTTGGATGAGCTCAGACATTTTTAAAGAATGGTTTTTTAATGAGTTCGTGCCACAAACTGAAAAGTTTTTGTCAGCCAACAACTTGCCGCGCAGCGCACTGTTGCTTCTAGACAATGCCACTTTTCATCCTAATGAAGATGAACTTCAAGATCAAGATATAAAGGCCATGTTTTTGCCTTCAAGTGTCACATCCTTATGTCAGCCTAAGGACAAAGGGACCTTAGAGACACTGAAGATAAACTACCGCAGAAACTTGCTTTCCTCTTTAATTAATGCTATGAACAAGGGAGAAGACATGCTAGAGCAGTTGCCCCGTATTAATTTGAAAGACGTAGTTTATGACGTGGCCCAATCTTGGGAGAGTGTTGGAGCAAATACAATTGCGAAATCCTGGAAAATTTTACTACAGGAAAATCAAGAAAATTCTCCAGATGATGAAACTCAACAGCAGCAGACCGAACCAGAAAATACTACAGTGCTTTCAGTGTTTCGAAAAGTTCCGGGGTGTGCTAACGCCACAGAAGATGACATAACTGAATGGATTGTCCAAGATGAAGAATTTGAAGTGACAGATGAAGAAATAGTCAACATGGTAAACGAAAAAGATGAAGATGAAGAAGCGGATGTAGTGGAGGAAAGTGCGCCCAAGATTTCTCACAACGAAGGACACAAGGCCATAGAAACTGCTTTAAAATATGTAGAGCAACTGGAGGAAACATTGTCTACCGAGGTTTTACTTCTTAAGAGACTACGTGATTTAGCGGCAAAAAAAAAAAAAAAAAAAAAAAAAAAGGCAGGAAAACAAAAGACAATTACTAACTTCTTCACACAGTAGATATCTATTCAGTCTAATTTGATTTGTATTGTATTAAATGTTTAACTCATTTGGGCTACTTTAGTTTAATTTTTTGTGTTTTTTTGTATTATTTTCCATGTTATCCGACCTTCCCGCTTATCCGACCTTACCGCGGCTGGTTTAGGTCGGATAATCGAGACTCTACTATACTGTCCTTCGTTTGTTGAAGTACTTTACCAAGTGCGGCAGGAATAAAGTACAATGCTCCATTTCCTTTAAAAGATTAAAAACGGCAGGTGGCATAACAGACCTGAGACATCGTACAAGGAGAACACACACACAACGTTCCTTGGAAGAGAAGGTAACTTTGCTAGATATACATATAATTTTATTGACGTGCTATAAACTTGGGATAGTAACAGAACCCTTAATTTTGTGGTTGCTTCAGGGCGAAAAAATTGATACCATCCAAAATTGACAATGCAAGAAAGTCATCAAATTGTGACCTTTCGTTCTTGCTGTCGCCGCGTCCGTCTCCTTGACCTTAGCAATCTTTGCTGTGAACAATGAGGCAGAGTTCTGCTGCAGCCTCGACCCCATATCGATCGTGATCTTCTACTCCTTCGCCTTCGTTAGAACTTTTCAATCTTTGTTCGAAGTCTACGTTTATTACTGGGAGTAACAGCAATAAGAAAACCGAAAAATCGGAAACCTTTTATTTTGAGCGGATTTAACAGTCAGGCTTAACTGGAGACGAAAAGGCGTAACCGAAAACCGGTTGTTTCAGCCCTGAAAACATAACTGTTGTCATCCAGGGAGATGTTGAAGATGTAAAACAAAGGGCGTAACTTGATTAAGAAGATCCTTAAAATAAACATCCTGGTTCACGTTCACGGTAACCCGAATCTACATATACATCTACACTCTGCAAATCACCGTGAGGTGCATGCAGAGGGTACGTCCCATTGTACCAGTTATTAGAATGTCTTCCTGTTACATTCACTTGTGGAGCGCGGGAAGAATGATGGTTCGAATGTCTCCGATGCCTGCAGTAATTATTCTACTCTTATCCTCACGATTCCTCTGTGAGCTATACGTACGGGGTTGTAGTATACTCCTAGAGTAATAATTTAAGGCCGGTTCTCGAAACCTTTTTAAATAGCCTTTCTCGCGATAGTTTACGTCTCCAAGAGTCTTCCAGTACAGTTCGTTCAGTATCTCTGTGACACTCTCCCACGGATTAAACGAACCTGAGACCATTCTTGCTGTCCTTCTCTGTATAAGTTCAATATATCCCCTGTTAGTCCTATCTGGTACGGTCCCACACACTTGAGTAATATTCTAGAACCAGTGGCAAGAGTGATTTTCCAAGCAATCTTCATTTTACACTGATTACACTTCCCCACTATTCTGTCAATAAACCGAAGTCTACCACCCGCTTTGCCCACGACTGAGCCTGTGCCATCATTCCATTTCGTATCCATTTCGTACCAAGTATTTGTACGAGTTGACCGATTCCAGCAGTGACTCGCTGATATTATAGCCATAGGATACAACGTTTTTTGTTTTCTGAGTTACTCAGCTTTACATTTCTAAACATTTACAGCAAGTTGACAGTCTCTGCGCCAATTTAAAAACTTATCAATATCTAACTAAATATTTATGAAGCTTCTTTCAAACAGAACTTCATTATAGACAACTACATAATCTGCAAGAAGTCTGATTCTATTATTAACATTGTCTGCAAGGTCATTAACATACTTCCTTGGGCACACTTAACGTTACTTCTACATCTAACGATAACTCTCCATCCAAGTCATCAGTCCAGTCTCTAATTTCGCCTGATACCCCATATGATCCTACTTTTTTCGGAAATAAAGAAATACTACATCATACATGACTGCCTTGATCCAAAGTTTTCAGTACATCACGTGAGAAAAGTGCGAGTTGTTTTTCACATGATCGATGTTTTGGAAACCCTTGCTGGCTGTCATCGAGGAGGTCATACTGTTCAAGATACCTCATTACGTTTGAGCTCAGAATACGTTCTAAGATTGTACAACAAGTCGATGTCAAGGATATTAAACAGTAGTTTTATGGAACATTTCTACTAGCCTTCATGTAGACAGGTATGACTTGAGCCTTTTTCCAAGAACTGGGCACTGCTTTTCGTTCCAGGGATCTACGATAGATTATAGTTAGAAAAGCGCCTAACTCAGCTGCAAATTCAGTATAGAATCTGATGGGGATTCCATCGCGCCCTGGAGCTTTGTTCAGTTTTAACGATTTCAGCTGTTTCTCAACGCCTCTGGCACTAATACTTATTTCATTCATCTTTCAAGTGGTACAAGGATTAAATCGGCGCAGTTCTCCTGGATTTTCCATTGTAAAGGAACATGTGAAAACGGAGTTAAGAATTTCAGCTTTTGTTTTGCTACCCTCAGTTTCAGTTCCTGTCTCATTCGCTAGGAATTGACCACTAACTTTCGTGAAACTTATAGCTTTACACTTTTTTTTTTTTTGAGTCATCAGTCTTCTGATTGGTTTGATGTGGCCCGTCACGAATTTCTCTCATGTGCCAACGTCTTCATCTCAGAGTAGCACTTGCAACCTGCGTCCTCAATTGTCCGCTGGATGTATTCCAATCTCTGTCTTCCTCTACAATCTCTAAAGCTCCCTCTAGTACAATGGCAGTCAGTCTCTGATGTCTTAACAGATGTCCTATTATCCTGTCCCTTCTCCTTGTCAGTGTTTTCCACATGTTCCTTTCCTCTCTGATTCTGCGCAAAACCTCCTCATTCCTTACCTTATCAGTCCACCTAATTTTCAACATTCGTCACATCTCAAATGCTTCGATTCTCTTCTGTCCCGACGTTTCCAAAGTCCATGCTTCACTGCCATACAATGCTGTGCTCCAAACGTATATTCTCAAAAATTTCTTTCTCAAATTAAGGCCGATGTTTGATATTAGTAGACTTCTCTTAGCCAGGAATGCCTTTTGTACCAATTTAGTCTGCTTTTGATGACCTCTTTGCTCCACCTGTCATTGGTTGTTTTGCTGCCTAGGTAGCAGAATTCCTTAACTTCATCTACTTCATGACCACCAGTCCTGATTTTAAGAGTCTCGCTGTTCTCATTTCTGCTACTTCTCATTACTTTCGTTTTTCTTCGATTTACTCTCAATCCATATTCTGTACTCGCTAGACTGTACATTCCCTTCAGCATCTCATGTAATTCTTCCTCACTTTCACTTAGGATAGCCATGTTGTCAGCGACTCGTATCATTGATACCCTTTCGCCTTGTATTTTATTTCCACTACAGAACCTTTCTTTCCATAATTGCTTTTTCGATGTACAGATTGAACAGTAGTGGCGAAAAACTACGTCTCTGTCGTACACTCCTTTTCATTGTAGCATTTTATCCTTGGTCGTCCACTATTATTATTTACTCTTGGCTCTTGTATATATTGTATATTACCCATCTCTTCCTATAGCTTACCGCAACTTTTTTCAGAATTTCGTCCATCTTGGACCATTTTACATTGTCGTACGCTTTTTCCAGAATGCTATGAACGCGTCTTGACTTTTTTTAGTCTTGCATCCATTATCAATTGCAACGATAATTCTCGCACTTGTCAGCCCTTGCAGTCTTTCTAATTGTATGGATGATATATTTCTGAAATACCTGAGCTATCATTGCCAGTGTTGGTTTGCTGTTGATTATAAGAACAATCCTATCACTAAACTGTTCACAGTAACACACTCTCTGCCCTATCTTCCTATTCATAACGAATCCTGCTGTTGATATTGCCCTATACTCATCCGATCAGAAATCTTTTGTCTTCTTCCTATTTCACTTCACTGACCCCTACTGTAACTAGATTGAGCCTTTGCAATTCCCTTTTCAGATTTTCTAGCTTCCCTACCACATTCAAGCTTCCGACATTTCACGCCTCGACTCGCAGAACGTTATCCTTTCGTTGATTGTTCAATCTTTTTCTCATGGTCACCTCCCCATTGGCAGTCCCCTTCTGGAGTCAGGGTGGGGGACTACTTCGGAGTCAGAATGAGATTTTCACTCTGCAGCAGAGTGTGCGCTGATATGAAACTTCCTGGCAGATTGAAACTGTGTGCCCGACCGAGACTCGAACTCGGGACCTTTGCCTTTCGCGGGCAAGTGCTCTACCAACTGAGCTACCGAAGCACGACTCACGCCCGGTACTCACAGCTTTACTTCTGCCAGTATCTCGTCTCCTACCTTCCAAACTTTACAGAAGCTCTCCTGCGAACCTTGCAGAACTAGCACTCCTGAAAGAAAGGATATAGCGGAGACATGGCTTAGCCACAGCCTGGGGGATGTTTCCAGAATGAGATTTTCACTCTGCAGCGGAGTGTGCGCTGATATGAAACTTCCTGGCAGATTAAAACTGTGTGCCCGACCGAGACTCGAACTCGGGACCTTTGCTTCGGAGTCTTTTGCCAATGGAGAGATCCCTATGACACTTTTTCAATTACAGGCCGCATGTTATGTGTCTTTAATGTAGTGGTTTCCATTGCCTTCTGCATCCTCATGCCGCTGATCATTGCAGATTTTTCCGCCTTTAGGGGCAGTTTCCCACCCCAAAGGCAAAAGAGTGTCCTGACCCTCCGTCCGCTCCTCCACCCTCTTTGACAAGGCCGTTGGCGAATGAGGATACTTCTTATGTCGGAAGTCTTCGACCGGCAGTGCTGAGTATTAATCACAATTTAAGAGATGGAGGGTTTCGAACCCAGGACCAAGGACAATTTAATTACAGATCAAAGACGTTACCTGAAGACCACATGTCTCTCTTTATATACGATTGTCTTTGGGTTCTTTGAAAAAGCACTTGACAGTATTCTGCTACAGTACTCGTTGAAGGCTTCACGCATTGCTCTCTTGACAGCCAAACACGTTTCACTTAGCATCTCTCTATCTATAGCCTTACGCTTTGTTTTACAGTTACACACATCAAAAAAAGTTTTGCATCACCTCGGTTCCGAGTGTTCCGGAACCTGTACAGAAAACTGGAACGAAGAGCAACGTAAACATCGTTAACACCCTTTTTATTGCTCACGAAGACCACACATTGCATGTTGTACCACCACACAGCGAGACCTTCAGAGGTGGTGGTCCAGATTGCTGTACACACCGGTACCTCTAATACCCAGTAGCACGTCCTCTTTCATTGATATATGCCTGTATTCGTCGTGGCATATTATCCACAAGTTCATCAAGGCACTGTTGGTCCAGATTGTCCCATTCCTCAACGGCGATTCGGCGTATATCCCTCAGAGTGGTTGGTGGGTCATGTAGTCCATAAACAGCCCTTTTCAATCTATTACAGGCATGTTAGATAGAGTTAATGTCTGGAGAACATGCTGGCCACTCTAGTCGAGCGATGTCGTTGTCCTAAAGGAAATCATTCACAAGATGTGCACGATGGGGCCGCGAATTGTCGTCCATGAAGACGAATGCCTCGCCAATATGCTGCCGATATGGTTGCACTATCGGTCGGAGGATGGCATTCACGTAACGTACACCCGTTACGGCGCCTTCCATAACCACCAGCGGCGTACATCGGTCCCACATAATGCGGCCCCAAAACAGCAGGGAACCTCCACCTTGCTGCACTCACTGAACAATGTCTCTAAGGCATTCAACCTGACGGGGTTGTCTCCAAACACATCTCCGACGATGGCCTGGGTGAAAGTATATGCGACACTCACCGGTGAAGATAACGTGATGCCAATCCTGAGCGGTCCATTCGGCATGTTGTTCTGCCCATCTGCATTGCGCTGCGTGGTGTCGCGGTTGCAAAGATGGACCTCGCCATGGACGTCGGGAGTTAAGTTGTGCATTATGCAGCCTATTGCGCACAGTTTGTGTCGTAGCACGACGTCCTGTGGCTGCACAAAAAGCATTATTCAACATGGTAGCGCCGCTGTCAGGGTTCCTCCGAGCCATAATCCGTAGGTAGCGGTCATCCACTGCCGTTGTAGGCCTTGGTCGGCCTGAGCGAGGCATGTTATCAACCGTTACTGTCTCTCTATATCTCCTCCATGTCCGAACAACATGGCTTTGGTTCACTCCGAGACGCCTGGACACTTCTCTTGCTGAGAGCCCTTGCTGGCACAAATTAACAATGCGGACACAATCGAACCGCGGTATTGACCGTCTATGCATGGCTGAACTACAGTCAACACGAGCTGTGGACCTCCTTCCTGGTGGAATGACTAGAACTGATTGTTTGTCCGACCCCATATGTCCAATAGGGGCTGCTCATGCATGGTTGTTTACATCTTTGGGCGGGTTTAGTGACATCTCTGAACAGTCAGAGGGGCTGTGTCCGTGATGTAATATCGACTGTCAACGTCTGTCTTCAGAAGTTCTGGGAACTTGGGTGATGCAAAACGTTTTTTGATGTGTAGATTATGCAGCAACCTGTTTCTTTAGGAGTTTGTTTATAGTGATTGTACACCATGGAAGTTCCCCATCACTGTGAACTGTTCTACTGAGTACATATCTATCCAGTGCATGGTTGACTATTCTTTTAAACTTAAGCCAGAGTTTCTGTACGTGCTCCGGCCCTGTGTTGAAAGTTTCAAGTTCCTCATTGAGCAATGACACTACGTTCCTTATTTACGTATGACGCTACTGATCTGTTATCTAGTTTACTGAACATATATATCTTTCTGCTTGCCTTAGTTGCCCTTTGTATTTGTGTAATCATTGTTGCCACAAACATATCATGTCACTGATACCAGTTTCGATGTGGACATCTCCAAAGAGCTCAGGTCTGCCTGTTGCTATTAGACCCAATGCATTTCCATTATGAGTGGGGTTCATAACTATCTGTACTAGGTAGTGTCCAGAAAGGCATTTAAATTTCATAGGATGTCTTATCACGTCCACCAAAACTAAACTGTAATTTTCCCAATTAATTGTTGGACAATTAAGTCTCTATTGATGACTAAAGTATGACTGTGGAACTTAGATACAAGTGAACTGAGATTTTCTCCCAAGTTTTCCGTTACGTCAGGGGGCCTCTCTCATGGAACGAGAAGCCCTCCCAAAATATGACAGAACCGCCTGTGGTCGCTACATTCTCCATGCACTGGGTGTTAAAAATCTCGTTGGGCTGTCAATAGACTCGAAGCCATAAGTCATTTGAAACGAGGCAAAATCCCTACTCGTCGAACAACATCACATGCCTCCAATCGGCTACTGCCCAGTTACGGTGTAGTTTCAGTGTTTGAAGACGTGCAGCTCTGGTGCCACTGTGGACAGTGGCAATTTGCGAGGAACATACTATAATTATTCAATGCGTGCAATTCTCCTCGCAATAGTCACTCGGAAACTGGTTCAACTGAACCTGTATTCATGAACGCCAGCGATTCTAGTAGTTTTGAAACCATAATTAACAAAATCACACACAATCTTTTTATGGTGGCTATTCTTACACCTTATGTCATGGCTACAAGTGCTACATCATACCTAGAATACAGGTTGCACTGTTGATATGTCAGTAAATCAGGCAGCTTCATTCACGATGTCGTCATGGACACACCCAAACATGATATACCCATCCTGACACGTCACCGTATCGTCCAATCTTACTACATAGCCACATACTCGCCTCGTCACTGCCATGACTTACGTCGGCGATGGAGCGTCATATGACCACCTGGAACCAGTTCTACAAAGTCTCCAGCGCTACAAAACTACCAGAGTACACTTCCAATGTGGTAATTGATATGAGAGGCGTTCAATAAGTAATGCAAGAAACTTTTTTCTGAAAGCAGGGTGGTTTCATTCACGATTCCAGTATACGATATTATTGCGTCCTCTCTTCTGGTTACAAAACCCTATTTTTCAACGTAATTTCGTTTCAATGCGACGGCCTTGCGCCACCTTACTAGGAGCACCTGTATGCATGGAACCACTCTGCTGGTTGAGGTCGGAGCCCACGTCTTGCTGCATCAGTAACATCCCCATCATCCACTTACTGCTTCCCGCGGAATGCATCCTTCACTGGGCAAACAGATGGAAGGTGCAAGGTACAGGCTGTAGGATGGATCAGGAAAAGCAGTCCAATGAAGTTCCTTGAGCTCCTCTCGGATGCGCAGACTTGTGTGGAACCTTGCGTTGTCATAGAGAAGGGAAGGTCCTTCACTGCTTTTTATGGTCTTCTGTTACCCAGCGGCCACACACATCCGAGTACCTCAATGAATGAACTACCAACAGAGATGTCCAGCAGAGCAGCCAGGCATTCGCTTGTGATCCGTTCATCACCTCGAACGAGGTGACTCCGCAGGAGTCAGAGCTGTGTGCGGCCGGCCGGCACGCGGGAGAGGGGACAGGTTTGCACGACGATGTTGCGATGATGGCAGACGCCTCGCCCACTGACTCATAGTGCTTTTTGGGACGTCTTATTTGCGTCCATTAATAAGACACGAAGCAGCAGGGCCATAATTATCAAACAGACACAGCTTGTGTTAAACAATGTTTATTACCTTGCACGATGCAATACAATAAAACGATAAATTTGACCTCACAGCAGCACAAAAATTTTTTCTTAAACTCCTGTTAAAATCTGCATAACAAATGCATAAAACATTAACAAAATTTCTGTTGGTGGGAATACTTAATAAAATCAAAATTTGCCAGACTGGGAGCCAGCGAGACTATCCTGTACAATGACTTCTCTTTTGCAATAGAAATTCATACCAAAGTATAGCATTAACGCATAACATAAGGCATGCAAGTAATAATACAAGCAACTTCTAAAACTTCTACGCTCGGTAACGAAGACACCGGGCACACTAACTTCTGACTAACGAATAATCCAGGAAGGCTCTAATTAAAATAACAAACAATTAATAAAAAGCAGCGCCACAGCATCTAAACATTCGCTGAGAACATACACACATGAAATCCTCCTTTATAAAAAATTAAACTTCACAACGAGAACACAAGGTACAAATACGAGTGTTTAAACTTAAATAGTGGCAACTATTTATTCACAACCGATAAAAAAAAGTTACGTGTTTGCACCTGTTACTGTCCAAAGTAGTCACCAGCGTTGTGTAGAACCCGTCAGTTAGCCAGCCGGTGTGGTCGTGCAGTTCTATGCGCTTCAGTCTGGATCCGCGTGACCGCTATGGTCGCAGGTTCGAATCCTGCCTCGGGCATGGATGTGTGTGATGTCCTTAGGTTAGTTAGGTTTAAATAGTTCTACGTTCTAGGGGACTGATGACCACAGATGTTAAGTCCCATAGTGCTCAGAGCCATTTGAACCATTTTTTAGTAGAATCCGTTGCCAGCGATGTGGAAGGCGAAGTATACTGTTAGCAGAGCCTGTTCTGTTGATGGTGCGAATGGAGCGGTCTGCTACCTGTCGAATCTCTGGAACAGTTCTGAAGCGAATGCCCCGAAGTGGTTCCTTCCTCTTCGGAATCAAACCAAAGTCACAAGGACTTAAGTCCGGGGAGTATGGGGGATGGTACAGTACTTCCCAGCCCCATCGGCCGAACAGAGCAGCCAGAGTTTGCGCCGGATGCGCCCGCTCTTTGTCGTGCAAAATGATGGGTGGGTTGTGCAGAAAGTGTCGCCGCTTCTTTCGCAAAGCTGGTCGCAGGCGATGCTCAAAAAATGAACAGTAATACTGTGCGCTGACGGCCGGCTGTGGAGGAACGTAATGCGTTAGGATAACACCATCACACTCGTACACGAGAATCACAATAACTATAGACCGCTCCATTCGCATCATCAACAGAACAGGCTCTGCTAACGGTATACTACGCCTTCCACATCGCTGGCAACGGGTTCTACACAAAGCTGGTGACTACTTTGAAGGACAGTAACAGGTACAAACATGTAACTCTTTTGTATTGGTTGTGAATAAATAGTTGCCACTATTTAAGTTTCAACCCTCGTATAATAAACAAATGGCTGACAAGGGAATACAGAATTAATAAGGCGGAGCCTCCAGCAATCTGATCGGGCACTAATTACAGAGTGAAACCCAGTTTTACAGGTTTAAATTCGTATTTAGAGTGAAAGGTGCATTTGCCAAAGTGGCAGAGGAACGAGCTACAAAGCTTAACGACCTGCCAGAGCCAGGAGCAAAGAGATCAGCAATATTCAACTTAAGGATGAGATCGACACAGAAGGCCAGCAACATGGAGCCAAGTCTAACGAATCAGTTTCACTGGCAACGGCCAAGTCGCAAGCCCCGGTACCACGCCCCACCGTACCGGACGAAATACACTGCGCTCCGCCCAACTGAAACATAAATCACCTACAACAGCATGCCTGCAGTTGCACATTCATATTACATAGAAGAATAAAACATAACCTTAAAACAAGAAAGCTCGCAATTTTTTTTAACTCAGCGCTTTAGTATTCATTTAAACACTACACTACTCTTAGACAAGAATGTTCCTTGCAACGTGATAGTAACAGCTGAGTGTTATTATAAGCCCACCAGAACTACACTATCATGGAATCTGATGTAGTTTTACGAGGCAGCGTAGTATTTTGTTATTCGTAAACTAAGGTGCAAATTTTGGCATTTAATCACAAAGTTTACAACAACTTCAGATATACAATCACTCAATAATGAGCAGCTTACCGGACTTCCTTACATATAGCTGCAGATCGTTCATCAAGTTGTAGGAAACTAACATGGAAAGACCAAGCCTCGTTACCATGCCACGTGCGACATAGCTTTGACATATCAGACTCGTCACCAAATTCACACTGAACACGACATTAGTTAACCATTAACAAATGTAGATAACACGCAATTGCACCTGTTTAAATCAAACACGCAGCATATGCCGAGGCGGACAGTTAATGCCAGGGGACGCTCTGGCAAGGTCTTCTTCTCAACATGCACTGCGTAGCGAGAAAAGCCGAACACGACGCCTCGTGCCGGAACCCAAACCTTTGCTCCGTCTCCGGCTGCAGCACTCCAATAATACCACACGCAATGAGCGCCAGCCTCACGACCCCGTTGTAACCGCAAGCGGCAGACCACACAGTGACCTGCTGCCTCGACGCTTAAATAGCCCAACCTGTGATGAACAATTGACTCACGGCCGACGAAAGCGAAATCGATGACACTAAAAGGAAGAGGTATTGGCGCCAGCCGCGCGACATGTCACTTTCGTTAACTGCCCCGTTGGGTAGATTCGGGAAGAGACCAAACAGCGAGGTCATCGGTCTCATTGGATTGAGGAAGGATGGGGAAGGAAGTCGGCCATGCCCTTTCAAAGGTACCATCCCGGCATTTGCCTGAAGCGATTTAGGGAAATCACGGGAAACCTAAATCAGGATGACCGGACGCGGGACTGAACCGTCGCCCTCCCGAATGCGAGTCACTGCCCCTCCTCCGTAGACATTCTCCAAGCGCCTATGAATATCTGCGATGTTCTGGTTTGCTCCAAAAGAAATTCAATGACAATTATCTACTTGGAACGCCCTCCATTACAGACGGTATTGTGAAGGCTACGTATAGCGCCTCCACGCATCGGAACTTCACGAGAAAGGCTGAAACGGGAATGTTCCACTACATCCCACAAAAAAAACCTTATTTTTTTCAACCAACATTGCCCGAGAAAAAAAAAGGGTTGCATTACTTACTGAACGCCGTCCGTGTTTTGACCGGTGAGTTTACGTGAATCGTCCAACTCAATGGAGCACAAGGATGCTAGTTACTTTAAACCCACGAAGCAAGAGAGGTGACAGCACTGACCATGAACTGTTTTTTATCCGATATTCATTTAAGGTTGTCACCAGTTCGCATGATGAATAGTTATTCTAATAGGAAAACCTGAAACGTCCCCTTATAACAATTGTACAAGACTGTGCTTAAAATGACACACAATATTTTTTAGCGCAACGCAGTCTGACTATCAAAGATCCCTGCAAAAGAATGGCCCTGAGTAACATTAAACTATACCTTTCAGAAATCACTTACCTCACAAAAATCTTCGTTACTCGAACTACTGCAATACAGCGAGCGACACTACTGCCAGCTAAATAAAAGATTCAAACTACGGAAGGCACTAACTACTGATAGGGATAGTTAGCAAATGAAAGATATTAATAGAGAACAAACAATGTATTTACCTTAATAGTCATAATATATATATAGCAGCAATGCAAACTAGCCACAGACTGCACACAGCACAGCCAGTGATTTTCATATAGAGCGCTACGTAACGTTGCCAATAAGAAAATATAAACAGCCTACTTACAAACCTATCCAGAGCAAAGACCCATTAATGATTTCAGCTCATAAATTCCGAGCGATCAAAGCAGACAGCAAGCAACAACATACAAAATACTGACTCACTCGCATTATCACACAGTACACAGAACCAGTATCTTCCAAACATCGCGTGAAAATGCGATTTTTCAGGTCAAATCTTGGATCCTATTGATCACAAAAATAAGGGATCAAGTGTTTTGGATAGAACTTGGCGTAGCGGCCATTTGTATACTTATCGGAAGAACGGGCACACTGTCCTACCCTGCAGTACAGGCTCAAAATTTCAACGTCACACACTACCGCCAGCCCACGTAAATTACGAATTGGTTCTTTGCATTAGGTGTTGCTTAGGGTCGACGCTATGCGGCTTATAAAACCACCTGTTGCTCAAGGGCGTTTACTGGAGAAACCCTCAAAAAGACGATTTTTACATACGAAAAGTAGCAGTTGTATAATATTTGGCTTAAAATGGTCATCTGGAGATGGAGTCAACTAATGCAGCTAAATAGCGTTGGAGGGAATCGACACCATCGCCTCGCTAAGCAGCGCCTCGCGAGGTGGCCGCGCCGTCTCAGGCGTCTTGTCACGGTCCGTTCGGCTGCCCTCGTCGGAGGCTTGAGTCCTCCCTCGGGCACGGGTGTACGTGTCGTCCTTAACATAAGTTAGATTAAATAGTGTGTAAGCTTAGGAACCGATTACCTCAGCAATTTGGTCCCATAAGACCTTACCACAAATTAAAAAAAAATCCTAAGTAACCATTTGAAGCTGATCTTCTAATGGAATGGGAAATCACTTTTCATTTACAAGAATTCTCACTGTAGCTGACAGCATAATGCTTCGTATTTTCAAAAAACACTCACTTTGTTGCAGTGCCACGCTCTTCATCTGAATCCGAAGTGTATTACAGATAACAGTAACTCAAATTCTGTTAACAGTTGCTTTTCACCTGGTGTACCCTCTCTCTCACCATCTTCCCTGGACACAACCCGATTCTCCGACGTCAGTTCTGTTTCCATCTTGTTCCAAAATTAATCGGTATCGTGAGGCTGAAGATTGTGAGATCTTGCCACGATTTCACTTATCTCCTACGATTGCACAGCTAGTTCTGTTGGTCATAAAGGATTTGGTAATAACTCAGCTACGGTTAGCCCCGCTATCCCGTTTCCCTCTGTCCTGTTTGTGTCAAACAGATCAAACTCGTGGCACATAGCTTTGTTGTAATTTCTGTGGTCTGTGACTGTTAAATTTTCCGGTTTCCAAACCATCCAAGATTTAAAAAAAAAAAACACATCCAGCTTTCCTCATTTTCTGTTCATGGTAAATTGTTAAATCTGGTTCGCGATCTAATGAAAGCATCCAACTTCTTCCTGCTGATACAAGCATTTGATTCCAGTTTACTCCCCGTCTCCAAGACCACTCACTCTAGATCCTTAGTGACATTTTCACAAAGGTCTCCTCATTCATAACCTTGGCCCACAGTGTTTCTCTGGGCATACTCATAAATCATTCATCTGAGACTTTATTGTATACTGATGTGCAAAACGTAGGGATGAAGTAACTTTCACATGGTGTGTCATTGCCAATTAAAATACCTCGACGGAAAGAAAGGAAGAACTACTACTGTATACGAGTAGTACTGATGGTGACTGATAGAATTACAAAATTTTACGAATAGGAATTAAATTTTTATTCAAAGACATTAATTACACTGAAATCACCACGATTTTTACGGTTCCTTGTACATTACAAAAGTAGGGACATGGTTCTTAAGAGAGTGGCTGATCACCAGAGACAGCAATGCATGAGTAGTAGGGCAACAAGGACATCACCCCACATTGCATGTGCCCACATGAGGGCAAGTATACATTCAGGGGCAAGCGGATTGTTCTCTTTTGCTGACAGGCCCTTAACCAAGTGTTGTGCTAAGAAGATTATGACCCCATTGGAATAATCTATCCTTTTAACTGACGAGCTCTTAACACATTGTTTGGTTAAGTAGTTTTCTAAGAAAACCCACCGCTCCGCCTCCCCCACCCTCCTTCTCCCCCACCCCTCTCGGAACTCGCCTCACTGATACAAGCACACGTTTGATGTCAATTCGCTTGATTAATCAATTAAATCGTTCAATCAGTTAACTCCTCCACTTATTCCTCTCCCTCCCTTTCCCCACCTGGAAAATGGCGGGAAAAAGACTCAGTTGAGTAGCCATTTGGCAGGAAATCGATTGCAGAATATGAAATATTGTTTAAACAATTTAGACAATATGTGGAATATTGCTTATTTAAACAATTTGTGGGATACAAATCCGTGTAAGGAATATTGTTTACTTATTTATGCAAAGAATTTGGCAGGAAATCGATTGTATTGTATGGAATATCGTTTAAACAATTTAAACAATGTGCGGAATATTGATTATTTAAACAATTTGCGGTACACAAAGTGATGTATGAAATATTTAAACAATTGCGATGCTTTTTCATTCCGAATGCTTAAGGAAACACATAATTACGCTGTCACAGTCCGCTTAAATACATCTGCACAACTTTCTCGCGTCTCCCCACGCGTGCAAGCTGCCTGGAGTCGGAATGTGCTGGAGGGATTGTGGTAACGCCAGTGGGCTCGCCGCCCCGCTGTCGGCTGTCAGCTGCCGTCTCAAGTGGTCACGTCCTGCTCCTGCCTACTGCATGCGTGAACAAACCTGTCGGAGACCGGCGCACGCCAGAGACGCCTTCCTTCCAAAGCAAATACATGACTGGTAGTCGAGCGTGAAATACTGTTTAAGTTAATAAATAATTAATTTTCGGTCACATGATCATGATGTAAGGAATATAGGGTGGACGCAGTAGCTATTTCACTCACACACCCACACCCAAACACACACACACACACACACAGACACACACACACACACACACACACACACACACACACACATACAAACACAAGCAAATTGATAATGTCACAAGCAGCCTGACTCGAAATACACTTTAGAAAAACATTGTTGCGTACAAAGAGAGAGAGAGCTGTAGTTTGCTTTGCAGATGATATGGAAACTGGCATGGGATATTTCATTCCGCTATGGGTTCTAAAGTGTCCCAGCTTTCCTGACACACTTCTTTGTGGAGCATTTCGCGAACTGCTTCAGGGGCTACTAAAGATGGTGGGGAATATCACACCTTGAAGATGTCACAAATGTTGCTTCAGAACATGTGGCATGGGAAATATTGATTAAATCGTTAACACAGCGTTCAAACACAGTTTAAAACTATTCGAAATAAAAAAGTTCGCCACTGCACAGTAGTTTGATTACATAAAAGACAGCGTTGTGAAACGTCCCCTTAGAACAATTATACAAGACTGTGCTTAAACTGACACAATATTTTTAGCGCAACGCAATCTGACTTTCAAAAATCCCTACAAAAGAATGGCCATGACTAACATTAACCTATACCTTTCACAAATCACTTACCTCACAAAAATCTTAGCTACTCGAACTACTGCAAATACAGCGAGCGCCACTACTGCCAGCTAAATAAAAGATTCAAACTACGGAAGGCACTAACTACTGATAGGAATAGTTAGCAAATGAAAGATTTTGATAGAGAACAAACAATGTATTTACCTTAATAATCATAATATATATAGCAATTCATGCCAAATTTCAAAACTCCGTCATCTCTCTCCCCACATCCACCACTGCTGGCGGCTCACCTCCAACTGCGCAACGCTACGCACTGTTCACATCCAGCTGCCGCTGGCCAACACTACAATGGCAGACAACAATGCAAACTAGCCACAGACTGCACACAGCACAGCCAGTGATTTTCATACAGAGAGCGCTACGTGGCGGCGGCGTTACCAATATAAGAACCTAAACAGCCTACTTACATAGCCTACTTACATAGCCCCCATGCTCCCCACAAAAAATTCTACAAATTTTTTTTGGCAGTGGCCATTAATGATTTGATAAAATTTTTCATAATTACAATAACAAAGATATCAAATGCACACACTTATTGATACAATGTTGGTCAAAAGCTAAAATTTTCTCACAGTCCATAAAGACAGTCCTGATCATTCCTCACAGTAAAACTGCCGTTTCTTTTCTCAAAGTCTGAGCAGTAAAAGACAATGCACACGGAAGTAGTGGATTTCCATGCAGTCTTGAAGAAGTAGTGTTGTCCTCCCAACGGAAAGACAGTGCTGACTCTTGACATGCAGACAGGTAATGGGCCACAACAGAGCAAACCCACAGCAGTCATTCGACGTTTTGAAGAAGATTGGTCGTCATAGAGCAGACCCACTGTAGTCCCGGTAGAGATTCTGGTATTGGTGGGGCACCAGAGGTGCAGACCCACTGCAGTCCTTGTAGAAATAATGGTACTGGTGGGTCATCAAAGATGCAGACCCACTGTAGTCCTTGTAGAGATGGCCAGCAGCCATCTGTTGTGACTGTGCAGGTGCACAATCACCATTGAAGAGTCTTGCAGAGAAGATAGCAAGTCCATAACCACCACTTGTGCGCTCACAAAGTTTTTTGGAATTGTCCTTAGAACCAGCAATGCTGTTATCCAGTCCCTTGCTGAATTATTAACACACGTGCAAACACTAACAGTCCCTACTTCTCACATATTGTCCATATACTATGACCAACAGAAACGTGTGCAGAGAAATGTAACTTACAAGTTACTTAATTTGATGAACTGGTGTCAATTACAATTTTATAACATAAGAATACAATTACAAAGGTACAAAATACATCATTAAAGAACATAACAATACAGATAACAGTTGTAGTAATACAGGCTTTACAAAAGAATAGAAATAACATATACATCAGTGTTACAGGAATTATGACATGAGTACATACATAAAAGATCAGAATAAATTTCGAAATATCAACTTCACACATGAGCATTAAAACAAAACAGAATAAATAATGTCTAAACATCTTTACAAAGAAAATAACATATTATCAGAAAAATTCTACAAGATAACTCTCATCAGCTAAACACATAAAGACAGGAAGAACATAAGTACACAAGGGTACACAAACATATAGCGGAATAATACAAGGAATGGACAGGGTTTGTTTCACTGCAGTATTGTGCAAACAAAACTTTCTTTGCTTCTTGGAGATCTCCCTTCATTCATCATTATTCCCAAAAAGTCCTATCTATACCTCCTTCCTGTATTCTATTCATATTTCTTTCAAAATAATTATTTCTGATTGTACAATACTCATTTTGGCCCAAATCTTTTTCATCTAACTTCGCAATGCATTCTTTACCTATTCTCCATAGTCAGTTTCTTATATAGTCTACCCCTCTTAAGCTAACTTAAATCTACTGAGCTCAGATGCTAAACTAAGGAATGAGGCAATGCAGCAGCACAAAACAATTAATGCAAACAGCAATGATAAAAATGCAGATTTGCAAAGCAAGCAGCATTATAGAAGTTAGCAAAGCAATTGCAATATTACAACTAATATAAGGCAATGCGCAGCAAACAAGAAAAATAAATCAGTAGTAAACTGGCTTAGAAGAGTAACACAAAGTCAAATTCAGTAACACTATGTTACTACTAAAACATGTTTTACTTTCCAGAATAATACAGAAAAACTGTGCAGATATAAAACAGAAACACCGCAAAAGCAACATTGTAAATTGTCACTCATTAGTAATGTCGTGATATAATGGTGTAGCTGTCACATAAACCAACCACTGTCTCATCTGGCATTTCACAGATAGCACCTGAAATCCAGAATCCACTCTCAAGCAAACCAAAATGTTGCATGAAAATCTCATTAGCAGTGCCGGTATATGTTCCAAGTATGTGAGCCTCATAGTCATTACGTAATCGTGCAACTAACAAGGAAGAATGTATAAATAACAACACTGTGTCGTCTGTTCGCAATAACAATGCATTCGCAATTACTTGTCTAAGTTACCTATGTTCTTGACTGGATAGTTAGTTAGCTTTAAAACATAGTTGCATGTTAACAGTTTGTAAGTGTGACAAAGAGTACTAGTAACGTGAAGTGAAAAATTTTATAGCAAAGACTAAATTAAAAAACATATTATCTCTCAATAAACAGTTTTACATGTGAGATGTGGTGTAACCCTTTGCTCTTCTCAGTACGCAGAATTTCAACTTGAATGCAATTATCATGTGGTATTCGTCTGTAAAGAATACTGGAATTTTGCTCAAGGTTAGCGTCAATGTTATTTTTCTCTGAGCCAGCGGGCGCAAGTAGCTGCCTGCGGTGTGAGTCATTGTCTGTTTGTTTGTTGGCGTGCGTCGTTATTGGGATTAAGAGACCTAACTTCTACAAATTCGCCTTGCCGAGAGGGCCCAGCCCTGTTTAAATCCCGCCAGTTCTGATGAAATTCACGTCTGTCGTTACGATCACATTGTCTGTCCTCATGTCGGTAGTTCCTGTAGTTTCCTTCTTGTCGGTTAAGCGGTGGAGAATTTCTCCCTGAATTATCACTGCACGGTGGACCATTGTGTCTGAAGTTATTCTGTCTCCCGTGATAATAATTGTTCTGGTTGCCAAATTGTCTGTTTCTATGAGTGTCTCTGTCATATCCATTACTACGGAAATGCGATCTCTCTCTGTAACTATTACTCTGCCAGTGGTTGTCATACGGGTGGTGTCTCTTTTGGTCACGATTTACGTTGTAAGAATAGAATTGTCGTGTCCAGTTATTGTTTCTGTCGTCACGGAATTGCGACGGATGTGACCTGCAGTGATTGTTTTCCTGTTTTCACATCCCGCGACTGTCTGTGTCAATTTCTAATTCTTGTAGGAGTCCCTGAAAAGCTTCAATGTCGTCTTTGCAACGTCCTGCCAAAATAATATTTCTTAAATGTTCAGGCAATTTCATTAAGCAAATGCGGATGTGTTCTGAATGGGTGTATGGGTTTGAAAGATATTGATTCTTATGCAACATGTCTTCAAAATATTTCACAAGACTGGAAAATTCAGATTGTTCGAAATGTTTCATCATTATGATGCCATGTTTTACTCGGTCTTGTGTGGCTTGAGACCAATATGCTGAGAGGAGGGCATGGTAAAATTCTCCTTCACTGTGGCAATCGTGAATGACCGATCGCATTCTTACAGCTGGTTCATTCTCTAAGTAGCCACACATAAATTCTAATCTGTGTTCTAATAACCAGTTGGGAGGAAAACAATGAGAGAATTGATGGAGCCACGCTTGTGGATGAATGTCGTTGGCAGAATTCTTAAACGTTTTGAATTTACGTGTAGTAATGAACAGCTTATAGTCAAAATCATCATGTCGGCGAGTAGCATATCGGTCATTGTTACGTCGTGTCGGCGGTTCCATCTCAAAATTCGGTGCACATTGCCAATTTCTTTCATAACTTCCAAAATGCCCTGTGTTATTATTTTGTGGCTGTTCCGTATTTCTATGTCCCTCTTCCCGTATTGGGGCGCGAGCGTCCTCTGAAATACATAATTCTTGTATTACCTGTGTCAGCTGATCTTGTACTTCCTGGATTTCTCTTTTGTATTGCGTATTAATTTGATTCTGATTTTGTTTGAATTTCTTAATTTGTTCATACTCTTCTGTGTCAGTGAAGGCTACGGGTCTTGTGTCATTCAGATCATCATCTACCTTTGTAGATAAGTTAGTGACCTGATCCGAAAGTTCAGCTACTTTCTCCGATAGTGAACACATTTCCTCAGTGTGTTTTTCTGAACCAAGTTTCAGAGTGTCCATTTGTATTGAAATCGAATCTACTGTGTCCTTTAAGTTTTCCTGAGTTTTTGCAAGTTGCGTAACCGAATCGGTAGATGCAACTGAGTCAATTTTAGCCCACAAGGTCTCATGATTTTCATGAACAATGGTTTACAGTTTTTTTATGACTGCTTCGTGATTCTGTAATGCATTTTCATGCCGCGAAAAAATAGGTCGAAAATGCTCACAAATTTGTGTTTTTACGTCATTACAGACTGTTTGACATTTCGATTCAATGTTATGTAACTCAGTAGTTAAATCTTCACGTGTTTGTTCAAGTGTGGTGTCTAACTTTTGAAGCTTTTGCTGTGTTTGTCTCTGATTTTGTTCCATTGTGTCTAACTTTTAAAGATTTTGTTCCATTGCGTCTAACTTTTGAAGATTTTGTCCCATTTGTTGCATTAATTGTAATAACTATGCATTAGTGTCTGGAATCTGTTCCTCTACGCTTTTCGGCAGTGCATTTGCACCGGCAACATTCACATTTTGGGAAGCAGAAAATGTGTCTTGACGTATTTGAGAAAACGGTGAGGACGCAAAACCTGAATCTACAGTATTTGCAAGATTGTGTCCTGTCATTTCGGATTTCTGAGGCGAGCTGTTGCCGACCGATCGATCGATAATGCTTCCCTGTTCACTAATTGTTTCACTGCCTACGCCATTGTTTGCCGCCCGCTCCATTTCCCTATGCACAATTACCAAATTACTACTTCGAATGTCTGTTAATTCACTACACAGTGGTGTTGATAAGCTACGCTCGTCGTCACTATTATTTCTCAGTTTACTTGGTAGCCTAGTATTACGTTTTTCACATGCCATTATTGTCACAATATTTCACACGATAACACAGAAAAGCACAATTTGAAGAGCAAAAATAAGAGAACACATTAACATAGCACTGAAAATAGTATGTAGTTAATTGCAAGCGCAGCTGCGAAATACTTGGTGCAAATCTACATGCATACCACAACTGTTTTACTGTACAACAAGAAAGACTGCAACTACAAAGGAGATTCTCTCTACAATTACGCACTAGCAATAAACAATAGCTACACTAATTACACAAACTACAAGAAAAATATCAGAAGATTCCAGTGAGGTATCCTCGGCTAAGGGTCGACATATGAAACGTCCCCTTAGAACAATTATACAAGACTGTGCTTAAACTGACACACAATATTTTTAGCGCAACGCAATCTGACTTTCAATAATCCCTACAAAAGAATGGCCATGACTAACATTAACCTATACCTTTCACAAATCACTTACCTCACAAAAATCTTGGCTACTCGAACTACTGCAAATACAGCGAGCGTCACTACTGCCAGCTAAATAAAAGATTCAAACTACGAAAGGCACTAACTACTGATAGGAATAGTTAGCAAATGAAAGATTTTGATAGAGAACAAACAATGTATTTACCTTAATAATCATAATATATATAGCAATTCATGCCAAATTTCAAAACTCCGCCATCTCTCTCCCCACATCCACCACTGCTGGCGGCTCACCTCCAACTGCGCAACGCTACGCGCTGTTCACATCCAGCTGCCGCTGCCCAACACTACAATGGCAGACAACAGTGCAAACTAGCCACAGACTGCAAACAGCACAGCCAGTGATTTTCATACAGAGAGCGCTGCGTGGCGGCGGCGTTACCAATATAAGAACCTAAACAGCCTACTTAACATAGCCTACTTACATAGCCTACTTACAGTTGTACTTTTGGCGAGAAATTTCATTAAATCATACAAACTTATTATTATTTAACATCACGATTGGAAGCGGTGATGTAAGAAATGATAGTTAGATTTTCAAATTTCGTTGTGAATTTACACAGGCACGGTTATAGAGTTTCCGACCACTACAGGTCTCGTAAGTGTAATTTCTTTTTTGAAGCACTATAGAATTCCTATGTTGACTGGTTGCCTACACTACATCAGGACGAAGGAGAAGGGAGCAAAGGGTCTACACGTGATGGGATAGTAACAGCAACAACAACAACAATAATAAATACCTCTGCAAGACAGAGTCCACTGCAATGTGCTGAGAAGCTCTAAACAAGACACACTGAAACCGCAATCCAGTTCGTAGTAGTAAGTTTTCATGGCTAGATGTCTGCCATCAATCGAGAATCCGATGTAGCAATTGTGTTAAAGCGCTACAGAATTCCCAAATTGGTTCTCTCCACTACATTTGAAGGCCTACTGCATGATAGGATAGAGGCAACAGCAAACAAAAAACGATCCAGTCTGTAGCAGTAGCTGCCATGGCTATATGTCGGAAATGGCTGAAACACTCATATATCCCGCGCGCTCATATCCTGAGGTCCACACGCCCGTCCAACCCCGTCATATGCCGCCGCCGCCAGCGCTCAGACGTCGGTGTAAACTACCGCCGCGATCGCAGCCACAGTCGTGGACGAGCGGGTATGCCAGAGTGCACCAGCCCCGGCCATGGAGGGCATCCACGGATGATTGCAGTGGTAGGAATTGGGATGTTATCAATACATCCAGCACAGACATCTGTCATTTTGAATCTTCTATCACACAACACATACGTCCACTTCTGCCGCGCTTGCCTAGCACACTGGTCACTTCGCCAGGCCTAGCTGCCGTGGGCAAGATCAGACAGGTCTGCGCATTCTTTGTATCCGTCTCAGGCTGAGCTAATCCGCAACTTCTGGTCGCCGAAACCTCGTGACCGCCCTTGCAGCCAGCCTTGGTGCACTGGGAAACAAGCAGCTGCAGCTTGGACGTATACAGTAATTCCAAACAATTCCACCCCGACATAGACCCACCTGTTTATAAAATCCAGTTTATCCAATCTAAGGCAGTAACATTGTTGATCGTACACCTCGAATTTCACATTTGAAATATAGCTTTCGCCCTTTTACACGAGTTATTTTCGGAGATGGAAGGCATACACACTTTCTCACATCGCTAAAGTATCGTTACTTGTTGTTAAGCCGGCCGGAGTGGCCGAGCGGTTCTAGGCGCTACAGTCTGGAACCGCGCGATCGCTACGGTCGCAGTTTCGAATCCTGCCTCGGGCATGGATGTGTGTGATGTCCTTAGGTTAGTTAGGTTTAAGTAGTTCTAAGTTCTAGGGGACTGATGACCACAGAAGTTAAATCCCATAGTGCTCAGAACCATTTGAACCAACTTGTTGTGAAAATCCTGTAACAGTATGGCATAGGCTACACTTCCTCTAATATTTGTGAACCGCATCATCTTCATCTTTGCCTAGGTTTGGTGTGTCGTCTTCCGGAGCCTTGGCTTTGCTCTGCCACGATTGGTCCGTTTGCTATTAAATTCCGCAGGGCGCTGCGTTCTGGAGAGACCTGCTGACGACGAGAGTATCGAGTGCTGCTGCCGGAGTGAGACGGGGAGTTTAGTTTCCAGTTGTGTGGCAGCGCAATGTTGCGGGAAAGGTGGTGTAACTTCCTGTGAACGCACGTGATTGCTACGAGCGTCTGTACTCGGGAAGGCGGCAGTCGTTCTGGACGGGCTGTGTGATAAGGAAGCTCGGCGTGGCAACTGTTGACGCGGCGTGTCCGCGTTGCTACGGCGGAACTGGGGCGATTGACATAACTCGAGTTGGTGCTGGTTGCAACCTGTCGCCGAATGCTTGTCTGCCTTCTGGACTAACGGTGAGAATTTCTTGACTTGATGCGTCTCACTCAATTTCTGCCCGTGTCGTCGGGTGTGTTTTGCTCTACGGTCGTGTGCCATGGTGTTGCGCAATTTTAGTAGGCTCAGGCGTGCCCGAAATCCCGATTCAATGATCTGCTGTTATGTTGTCAAGTGTAACTATCACTACAAAAGAGTGTTAAATCTCTGTGCTTTAATAACTGAACCTAAAATATTATCTGTGGTTGAAATTTTATTCTGACCCAAGTGCAATAACGATCTTGTATTTTACAATTTGTTGAGTAGTATAATTATTTAGTACTGACCGTCACATTTACTAAGTCGAAGATTTACGAAGGCCAGTGGGCGTCATTAACAGTTCCTGCCTAGATAGGCGTTATATTTTGAACCATGTGTTTCAATGTTTAGTAATTTTTATTTTATGTGTTATAGAGAGTTGCTGTCATGCCCTATGTGGACGATTCGCCATGTTGGTGAAGTTTCTAGTTGTTCTGCTGGTCTGTGCCATATTGCTAAAGCAGGCAGTCCTAGCACAGCTGATTGTAAATATTTCCTGGTGGCGAGGAGCACGGGCTGGTTTTAAGTGCTAACTCACAAACTTCAACCATTCTCAAATATTTGTTACTGCTGATATTCAGGCCCTTCAGGCCGAGTGGCGACGTCACTACCCCTTTTTGGTTATTAATTTTATCTTGTTAGCTTGTTTCATTAAAAAAAACCTTTGGTATCTGAATTTGGCTTTTGGTCTTTACTGCTCCTTTGGACGAAGTAAATTAACTGTTGGTTTTGCATTCTTGTAGCATTATCAAAACAGAATTTGTGGTTATATATAATTGGCCCTTCTGGCCGAATGATTAAAGTCATTCCTTTCAGTAACTTATTGTATTGGCCAATAATTAATCAAAGGTGTTGGGTCCTTCAGACCGTAATTATCTCCTGATGTTGAATCTTAAGGTTGTCATTCTGACATTACAGTTGTGAATGTTCAGCGGCCCTTCAGGCCTGGAAGTTTAAAAAATTTTATTGTGTTATATATATATATATATATATATATATATATATATATATATATATATATATATATATATATACCAGTGAACAAGTGTTTTTTAATGTTTAATAAAATTAAATTATGTTTGAAACTGAAACCTCATTTGGGTCTACGCTTTCACTCCCTGCAGCCTTTGAGCTCTGCTTACCTTACGTTTTGGTTAAGTTTTCCCATACCACGACGTATCAATTTGCTCATTAGGAAGGCAAAAATCTTCTCTTATCTGTTACATCATGCATCACAGGACTAGAGTATTTAAACTCATGTTTGGCTCATGACACAGTGCTAAGATCTACCACTGTCACAGGACGCCTCCTCACTTTCGAAATCCCTCTTAAGGTAGCCAGATGTCTCACCACATATGAAGTCTCTTAAGGTAACAGCAAAAAAATGGTTCAAATGGCTCTGAGCACTATGGGACTTAACATCTATGGTCATCAGTCCCCTAGAACTTAGAACTACTTAAACCTAACTAACCTAAGGACAGCACACAACACCCAGCCATCACGAGGCAGAGAAAATCCCTGACCCCGCCGGGAATCGAACCCGGGAACCCGGGCGTGGGAAGCGAGAACGCTACCGCACGACCACGAGATGCGGGCAAGGTAACAGCACAGAGAAGTTGTAAATATCAGGTTTATACTACGTATCACTTCATAAATTCGGTAATACATCTGATTTTATTACGACAGTTGTTTCTCCCTGTGTAGCTGGCAGCTTTAAATATCTTTAAAAGATATCGCTGCAACGAAAAAAAATGTCCAGTCAAGAATCATATCCTTGATGCCCTAGCCATCGCCACCATGCACCAGACCACTGATATCAAATTTATATGCTAATTAATTAAACTGATCATGAGAGTCACTTTGCATGGCGCATAATTTTTCTTTTTCAGTAGTCGGATTACGCTCACCAGGTAGTTCAAATGGGAATCCCTGGAGGGAAGACGATGTTCTTTTTAAGGAAGTCTATTAAGAACCGACATTTAAAGCTGACCTCAGAAAGATTCTACCACCGACAACATATATTTCGCGTAAGGACCAAGTTATTAAAAACACGATCACAACGACTATGTTACCCTCACCTGCATAAAAAGCGGTCTTGGTTCTACAGGCACACACAAGATTCGCTGATAGCGTTACGCTTTCTGGTAGATATGCTGTCTGTGATATGAAATCAAGTCTCTCCATCCAACCACATACTTGCATTGGATCCTATGAAGGCGTCTTTTAATGATTACAGCCACTGGTGAATCATATTCGTGCCACTCTCATTTCTTCGACGAGGTCGGTTGATAGCTGCTGGATGGTGATTGGTGCGCGTGGAGGTCTCCCCACCGTATCTCACACATGCACTTTGAGATTTAAATCGTGGGAGGCCATCCATTTGCGGAATATCCTCTCGTTATGAAGTTCCTCCACCTGTGCTGTTTGATGTGGTCACACATTACAGCCATGCTGAATGCACCCCTGAAACAATGCGAGCGTACCATTGTCCACATCATACCAACAGGATCACCAAACCCAACGTGTTCGGCTAAGTTCCTAGATGCATAACATGTTCCCACCTCTCACCATACGAGAATACGTCCAGGTTATGTTGAATATTGCAGTATGTTCGGATGTAGCAACGACCACCAGCAGTTGTCAACTGCTCTGATGGAACGGCCTTCCACAAGAACTCTTTACTAAATTTGTGTCCAGCATGCATTGCTGTGATCACACACCCTCTTAAGAACCATGATCTGCATTTTGTGATGTCAAGGGGATTATCAAAAATCACGGTGACTTCAGTGTAATTATTGTCTTTAAACATGTCATTTCTGTTCGTCTCCTTGCATAATTCTTTCAGTTACTGTGACATCTGGGCACCAGAGTTAAGTACAGGCAGCACTTCAACACGTACTGATAATGAACAAGTTTCATGAACCACTATATACAAAATAGTCGAAATGACATCACAGTGAATAAATCTGAGTTCGTAGTTAATGAAGCAAAAGAAGAAAAAATTATAGGATAGACTAGCAGAATTTCTTGTTGACGCTGAAGTAAAATGAACAGGCATTTTTTAATCGATCAAAATTAATTCATACCCTGAGTAAATGAAATAAAGTTCCATTAAGCAGTAACACTTGGCTACGCGAAATCAAAACAGTCACAGTAAGAAGTCGGCAGTAAATAGTTAATATTCGACTAGCTAAACAATCGAAAAAAGTCTAAGTGCTGCAAGCACTAAGTTAGACAGGGTCTTGACGGAAATCAGCACACTAACGATATATACCAATATCCTGAGTAAACATATCGGCTGTTTGCCATGAACAGAAGTTACAGAAGTGGCCATCTCCACACGGAGTACTGTGGTAGTAAGAGACAGACTCCTGATTGTGTTCTTAACGAGCAAAATGTCTCGAACCAAAATTTTACTTCGTAATCTCTGATGAACTTACACTCCTGGAAATTGAAATAAGAACACCGTGAATTCATTGTCCCAGGAAGGGGAAACTTTATTGACACATTCCTGGGGTCAGATACATCACATGATCACACTGACAGAACCACAGGCACATAGACACAGGCAACAGAGCATGCACAATGTCGGCACTAGTACAGTGTATATCCACCTTTCGCAGCAATGCAGGCTGCTATTCTCCCATGGAGACGATCGTAGAGATGCTGGATGTAGTCCTGTGGAACGGCTTGCCATGCCATTTCCACCTGGCGCCTCAGTTGGACCAGCGTTCGTGCTGGACGTGCAGACCGCGTGAGACGACGCTTCATCCAGTCCCAAACATGCTCAATGGGAGACAGATCCGGAGATCTTGCTGGCCAGGGTAGTTGACTTACACCTTCTAGAGCACGTTGGGTGGCACGGGATACATGCGGACGTGCATTGTCCTGTTGGAACAGCAAGTTCCCTTGCCGGTCTAGGAATGGTAGAACGATGGGTTCGATGACGGTTTGGATGTACCGTGCACTATTCAGTGTCCCCTCGACGATCACCAGTGGTGTACGGCCAGTGTAGGAGATCGCTCCCCACACCATGATGCCGGGTGTTGGCCCTGTGTGCCTCGGTCGTATGCAGTCCTGATTGTGGCGCTCACCTGCACGTCGCCAAACACGCATACGACCATCATTGGCACCAAGGCAGAAGCGACTCTCATCGCTGAAGACGACACGTCTCCATTCGTCCCTCCATTCACGCCTGTCGCGACACCACTGGAGGAGGGCTGCACGATGTTGGGGCGTGAGCGGAAGACGGCCTAACGGTGTGCGGGACCGTAGCCCAGCTTCATGGAGACGGTTGCGAATGGTCCTCGCCGATATCCCAGGAGCAACAGTGTCCCTAATTTGCTGGGAAGTGGCGGTGCGGTCCCCTACGGCACTGCGTAGGATCCTACGGTCTTGGCGTGCATCCGTGCGTCGCTGCGGTCCGGTCCCAGGTCGACGGGCACGTGCACCTTCCGCCGACCACTGGCGACAACATCGATGTACTGTGGAGACCTCACGCCCCACGTGTTGAGCAATTCGGCGGTACGTCCACCCGGCCTCCCGCATGCCCACTATACGCCCTCGCTCAAAGTCCGTCAACTGCACATACGGTTCACGTCCACGCTGTCGCGGCATGCTACCAGTGTTAAAGACTGCGACGGAGCTCCGTATGCCACGGCAAACTGGCTGACACTGACGGCGGCGGTGCACAAATGCTGCGCAGCTAGCGCCATTCGACGGCCAACACCGCGGTTCCTGGTGTGTCCGCTGTGCCGTGCGTGTGATCATTGCTTGTACAGCCCTCTCGCAGTGTCCGGAGCAAGTATGGTGGGTCTGACACACCGGTGTCAATGTGTTCTTTTTTTCCATTTCCAGGAGTGTATTTCCTGACGTTTGTGTTCCTAGTGGGAAGTGTTACCGTGCACCGCTGAAGGCTTGCAGAGCCGTACAGTGCCGCCATCGTCTACACAGGTTTTTGGGCGCCCTGCACACGGCACGGTGTGCCTCTGGTCCCTACAGAAGCATCCGCTACCTGGATAGCACAACAATAACTACACCCAAGGTAAACTACGAGTGACCTGCCCCATGTAACGACTATAGCTGCACTTCACCACCTTCGCACTACAAATTATGCTATTTGTTATTTATTTTATTGAAATTTAGCCGTAATTTACTTGTTTCAGCTACTTTACGTCCATTCCTGTTTCATTTTTATTATTATTTATTGTCCTAATCAAAAATATAATCTGGAATATGAGTAACAGGACAATGTACATGTTCTAAAAGTCTGTTCTGTCTTCTTCATTTATAAGTGAGATTTTAGACCCTTCACAATGTATTTAATTGTAGAATGATTTCTGTAATCAGTTTTTGTTTTTTGAACATTCAGTTTAAATCTGACTAGTTTAAATTGCCGGCAGACGCATAGATTTTTCAAATAGTTAAACATTTTTTAAAAACATCTTGTTTCCTTATATACAACTGAGTCAATTTTAAAAGAACTGTACTTTTAAATGAATTTATTTGTACATTAAGGGCATGTCAACGACCTGTAGAATTGCTTTGCATTGTATACCCTCAAGCGCCAAAGAAACGGTTATAGGCATGTGAATTCCAATACGGAGAAATGTAAACAGACAGAATACGGCGCTGCAGTTGGTTACGCCTAATAAGACAAGTACCTGGCGCAGTTGTTAGATTGGTTACTGCTGGTGCAATGACAGGTTATCAAGATTTAAGTGAGTTTGAACGTGGTGTTATAGCCGGAGCACGAGCGATGGAACACAGTATCTCCGACGTAGCGATGAAATGGAATTTTCCCGTACGACCTTTTCAAAAATGTACCGTGAATAGTAGGAATCCGGAAAACAACAAATCTTGGACATCGCTTGGGCCGGAAAAAGAACGGGACCAGGGCGACGAAAGAGAATCGTTCAACGTAACTGAAGTGTAACTCTTCTGGAAATTTCTGAAGATTTCAGTGTTGGGCCACCAACAAGTCTCCGCGTGCAAACCAATCAACGAAACATCATCGATATGGACTTTCGGAGCCGAAGGCCTACTCGAGTACCCTTGATGACTGCACGACACAAAGCTTTACGCCCGTCAACAGCGACATTGGATTGTTGTTGACTGGAAACATGTTACCTGGTCGGATGAGTCTCGTTTCATATTGTATCGAGCAGGTGGACGTGTACGGGTGTGGAGACAACCTCTTGAATCCAACAACCCATCGTGTCACCAGGGGTCTGTTCCAGCTGGTGGAGATTCTGTAATGGTGTGGAGTGATGTGGCCCCTGATACGTCTAGATACGTCTCTGATAGGTAACACGTGTGTAAGCATCCTGTCTGATTACTTGCAGCTATTCATGTCCATTGTTCATTCCGACGGATTTGAGCAATTCTAGCAGGACAATACGACACCCCACACGTCCAGAATTGCTACAGAGTGGCTCCAGAAACGCTTATCTGTGTTTAAACATTTCGGCTGGCCACCAACCTCCTCAGACATGAAAATTATTGAGCATATCTGGCATGCCTTGCAACGTGCTATTCAGAAGAGATCTCCACCCCCTCGTACTCTAACGGACTTGTTGACAGCCCTGCAGAAGTCATCGTGTCAATTCCCTCCAGCACTATTCAACTGACATTAGTCAACTCCATGCCATATCGTGTTGCGGCACTTCTGCGTGCTCGCGGGGACCCTATACGATATTAGGCAGGTTTCTTTGGTTTAACAGTGTAAGTTCCACTGTTTCCTTTTTCTCCGATTGATTAACAGCATACAGGGTGGTCCATTGATCGTGAACGGGCCAAATATCCCATGAGATAAGCGTCAAACGAAAAAACTACAAAGAACGAAACTTGTCTAGCTTGAAGGGGGAAACCAGATGGCGCTATGGTTGGCCCGCTAGACGGCGATACTATAGGTCAAACGGATATCAACAGCGTTTTTTTAAATAGGAACCCCCATTTCTTATTATATATTCGTGTAGTACATAAAGAAATACAGTATGAATGTTTTAGTTGGACCACTTTTTTTTCGCTTTGTGATAAATGGCGCTGTAATAGTCACAAACATATGGCTCACAATTTTTAGACGAACAGTTGGTAACAGGTAGGTTTTCAAAATTAAAATACAGAACGCAGGTACATTTGAACATTTTATTTCGGTTGTTCCAATGTGATACATGTACCTTTGTGAACTTATCATTTCTGAGAACGCATGCTGTTACACGCGGTGGTCTAGCGGTTCTGGCGCTGCAGTCCGGAACCGCGGGACTGCTACGGTCGCAGGTTCGAATCCTGCCTCGGGCATGGGTGTGTGTGATGTCCTTAGGTTAGTTAGGTTTAAGTAGTTCTAAGTTCTAGGGGACTTATGACCTAAGATGTTGAGTCCCATAGTGCTCAGAGCCATTTGAACCATGCTGTTACAGCTTGATTACCTGTAAATACCACATTAATGCAATAAATGCTCAAAATTATGTCCGCCAACCTCAATGAATTTGACAACACGTGTAATGAAATTCCTCTCAAGTGCGAGTAGTTCGTCTTCCGTAATGTTCCCACACGCATTGGCAATACGCTGACGCATGTTGTCAGGCGTTGTTGGTGGATCACGATAGCAAATATCCTTCAACTTTCCCCACAGAAAGAAATCTGGGGACGTCAGATCCGGTTAACGTGCGGACCATGATATGGTGCTTCGACGACCAATCCACCATGTCATGAAATATGCTATTCAACACCACTTCAACCGCACGCGAGCTATGTACCGGAAATCCATCATGTTGGAAGTACATCGCCATTTTGTCATGCAGTGAAACATCTTGTAGTAACATCAGTAGAACATTACGTAAGAAATCAGCATACGTTGCACCATTCAGATTGCCATCGATAAAATGGGGACCAATTATCCTTCCTCCCATAATGCCGCACCACACATTAACTCGCCAAGGTCGCTGATGTTCCACTTGCCGCAGCCATCGTGGATTTTCCGTTGCCCAATAGTGCATATTATGCCGGTTTATGGCGCTTCGTCGCTAAATAGAACGCGTACAAAAAATCTGTCATCTTCCCGTAATTTGTCTTGTGCCCTGTGGCAGAAGTGTACACGGCGTTCAAAAGGGTCGCCATGCAATTCCTGGTGCATAGAAATATGGTACGGGTGCAATCGATGTTAAAGTAGCCTTCTCAACAGCGACGTTTTTGAGATTCCCGATTCTCGCGCAATTTGTCTGCTACTGACGTGCGGATTAGCCGCGACAGCAACTAAAACACCTACTTGGGCATCATCATTTGTTGCAGGTCGTGACTGACGTTTCACATGTGGCTGAACACTTCCTGTTTCCTTCAATAACGTAACTATCCGGCGAACGGTCCGGACACTTGGATGATGTCGTCCAGGATACTGAGCAGCACACATAGCACACGCCCGTTGGGCATTTTGATCACAATAGCCATACATCAACACGATATCGACCTTTTCCGCAATTGGTAAACGGTACATTTGTAAGTAGGCTTTTAGGTTTTCTTATTGGTAACGCCACGTAGCACTCTGTATGAAAAATCACTGGCTGTCCTGTGCGCAGTCTGTAGGTAGTTTGCATTGTTGTCTGCCATTGTAGTGTTGGGCAGCTGGATGTGAACAGCGCGTAGCGTTGCGCAGTTGGAGGTGAGCCGCCAGCAGTGGTGGATGTGGGGAGAGAAATGGCGGAGTTTTGAAATTTGTAAGACTGGGTGTCATGAACTGCTATATATATTATGACTATTAAGGGTAAATACATTGTTTGTTCTCTATCAAAATCTTTCATTTGCTAACTATAGTTAGTGCCTTCCGTAGTTTGAATCTTTTATTTAGCTGGCAGTAGTGGCGCTCGCTGTATTGCAGTAGTTCGAGTAACCAAGATTTTTGTGAGGTAAGTGATTTGTGAAAGGTATAGGTTAATGTTAGTCAGGGCCATTCTTTTGTAGGGATTATTGCAAGTCAGATTGCGTTGCGTTAAAAAATATTGTGTGTCAGTTTAAGCACAGTCTTGTATAATTTTTCAAAGGGGACGTTTCACATTTTCACACGGGTAATGTATCACGAAGCAAATACCGTCCGCACTGGCGGAATGTTACGTGATACCACGTACTTATACGTTTGTGACTATTACAGCGCCATCTATCACAAAGTGAAAAAAGTGGTCCAACTAAAACATTCATATTTCTTTACGTACTACACGGATATATAATAAAAAAATGGGGGCTCCTATTTAAAAAACCGCTGTTGATATCCGTTTGACCTATGGTATCGTCGTCTAGTGGGCCAACCATAGCGCCATCTGGTTTCCCCCTTCAAGCTAGACAAGTTTCGTTCTTTGTAGTTTTTTCGTTTGATGCTTATTTCGTGAGATATTTGGCCCAGTCACTTACTTTCTTTCCCGCTGCCACAGTTTCGATCATACTTCGACAAATCAAATCTTTTTTTTTCCCTATAATCACGTGTTTAAAATTTCACTCCAAAATGTGCCCTCCACTATACTACGTCTTAACGTTCGCCAATCTCGGAGGGTCCAGAACCACCAAGCCTACGTATAGTCTCCACTGATCTGTACTTTTCATTTCCATTGTCTCCTCTTTCTTTTACTCAGACAGCTTCTATCTCCACACATCTCTCTTTCTGTTTTACTGCTATTGTCTCTCACTGACCACCAAAATCTCCTGTCTCTTTGGCTCCCATTACTGTTATCTTCATCCATCTCTGTTTCTGTTTCACTGCCACTGTCTCCTCTTTCTCTCCCACTCTTCACCGTCACTCTCCCTGTCTCTCTCTCTCTCTCTCTCTCTCTCTCTCTGCTACTCACCTTCCGCTCAAGAACAAGGAAGAATGAGGAAGCTGGTTCCCCACTATTCTGTTATAGTTTTTAAAGAGGAACATATTCGCCTTTTTGTACTTCAAATAGAGCCTATTCCGCTGCTTCCCTTCTTTTCCCCGCTACAGCAGGTTGTGCTGCTTATGTAAAAGGAATTCCACTGGGCAGTAAAATTTTGTTTATGCACTTCGATACATTTATATACTTAGATACACTAAAACAATAAATAAGTACACTTAATATAAGGTTGGACAAAATCGTCTGCTTCACATTTGTCTGCATTCTTTGCTTATCGATCGCAGTTCATTGAAAACACTTGGCTTATGATTTGTATCTTAAAAGAGTAAATATTTTATTTTATTAAATTTGTAGTGTTTCCAGTTTTACAAAATTTTTGGCACTCATTTTCTTTTCAGGTACCTGAAGACCCTTTGTACCCCATGCTGTGTCATTCCAGTACCAGTTTTGGGCATATTTGTAGATGCGTGAAGTGCCGATTGTACAGCGACAGCGCTGCATAAAGTTGTATTGCTGGCAAAATACTGACTAAAATGAGAGTTTGGTGACATCAGCACAGTTGCGATGGCCATAGAGACCTTGCCCATTTTCACTACGTCAGTTAAGCTACATTTACGCTTCAAGTCGCTTATTACGCACATATTTTTCGTGCATATATACTGTAGCTTTGGACCTCTTGATCTCTGTAGCGGATGATGATATCGAAAAAGATTTAGTGTTTACCAAGAATAGCCGACCAGTGCACCGAAGTGAAGTCGCATCAGGCGAGCTGCAGGTCGAAGGTATGATGTCCCAGCTTGATGATGGTGATGGTTTCACAGTTGTCTGCGATGTGACTGCCGCTGGAAAGTCTACATATACATCTACATCTACATCCATACTCCGCAAGCCACCTGAAGGTGTGTGGCGGAGGGTACCTTCAGTACCTCTATCGGTTCTCCCTTCTATTCTAGTCTCGTATTGTTCGTGGAAAGAAGGATTGTCGGTATGCCTCTGTGTGGGCTCTAATCTCTCTGATTTTATCCTCATGGTCTCTTCGCGAGATATACGTAGGAGGGAGCAATATACTGCTTGACTCTTCGGTGAAGGTATGTTCTCGAAACTTTGACAAAAGCCCGTACCGAGCTACTGAGCGTCTCTCCTGCAGAGTCTTCCACTGGAGTTTATCTATCATCTCCGTAACGCTTTCGCGATTACTAAATGATCCTGTAACGAAGCGCGCTGCTCTCCGTTGGATATTCTCTATGTCTTGTATCAACCCTATCTGGTACGGATCCCACACTGCTGAGCAGTATTCAAGCAGTGGGCGAACAAGCGTACTGTAACCTACTTCCTTTGTTTTCGGATTGCATTTCCTTAGGATTCTTCCAATGAATCTCAGTCTGGCATCTGCTTTACCGACAATCAACATTATATGATCATTCCATTTTAAATCACTCCTAATGCGTACTCCCAGATAATTTATGGTATTAACTCCTTCCAGTTGCTGACCTGCTATTTTGTAGCTAAATGATAAAGGATCTATCTTTCTGTGTATTCGCAGCACATTACACTTGTCTACATTGAGATTCAGTTGCCATTCCCTGCACCATGCGTCAATTCGCTGCAGATCCTCCTGCATTTCAGTACAATTTTCCATTGTTACAACCTCTCGATACACCACAGCATCATCTGCAAAAAGCCTCAGTGAACTTCCGATGTCATCCACGGGGAGGGCCTAAATAGTCGCTAGCTCAGCGGTTCTACACTGAGGTGACAAAAGTCATGGGATACCTCCTAATAGCGTGTAGAATCTCCTCTAGCCAGTCGTACTGCAGCAACTCGACGTGGCATGGACTCATGAAGTTGGAAGACCCCTGCAGAACTAATGAGCCACGCTGCCTCTGCAACTGTCTATAATAGCGAAGGAGTTGTCGGTGCAGGACTTCGAGCACGAAATGACCTCTCAATTACGTCCCATGAACGTTCGATGGGATTCACGTCGGGTGATCTGGTTGGCCAAATCATTCGCTCGAACTGTCCAGAATGTTCCTCTAAACTAACGCGAACACCTGTGGCCCAGTAACATGGCACATTGTCAAATGGTTCAAATGGCTCTAAGCACTATGGGACTTAACATCTAAGGTCATCAGTCCCATAGACTTTACTTAAACCTAACTAACCTAAGGACATCACACACACCCATGCCCGAGGCAGGATTCGAACCTGCGGCCGTAGCAGCAGCGCTGCTATGGACTGAAGAGCCTAGTACCGCTCGGCCGTGGCACATTGTCATCCATAAAAAATTACATCGTTGTTTTTGGGAACATGTCTACATCTACATCTACATTTATACTCCGCAAGCCACCCAAGGGTGTGTGGCGGAGGGCACTTTACGTGCCACTGTCATTACCTCCCTTTCCTGTTCCAGTCGCGTATGGTTCGCGGGAAGAACGACTGTCTGAAAGCCTCTGTGCGCGCTCTAATCTCTCTAATTTTACATTCGTGATCTCCTCGGGAGGTATAAGTAGGGGGAAGCAATATATTCGATACCTCATCCAGAAACGCACCCTCTCGAAACCTGGCGAGCAAGCTACACCGCGATGCAGAGCGCCTCTCTTGCAGAGTCTGCCACTGGAGTTTGTTAAACATCTCCGTAACGCTATCACGGTTACCAAATAACCCTGTGACGAAACGCGCCGCTCTTCTTTGGATCTTCTCTATCTCTTCCGTCAACCCGATCTGGTACGGATCCCACACTGATGAGCAATACTCAAGTATAGGTCGAACGAGTGTTTTGTAAGCCACCTCCTTTGTTGATGGACTACATTTTCTAAGGACTCTCCCAATGAATCTCAACCTGGTACCCGCCTTACCAACAATTAATTTTATATGATCATTCCACGTCAAATCGTTCCGCACGCATACTCCCAGATATTTTACAGAAGTAACTGCTACCAGTGTTTGTTCCGCTATCATATAATCATACAATAAAGGATCCTTCTTTCTATGTATTCTCAATATATTACATTTGTCTATGTTAAGGGTCAGTTGCCACTCCCTGCACCAAGTGCCTATCCGCTGCAGATCTTCCTGCATTTCGCTACAATTTTCTAATGCTGCAACTTCTCTGTATACTACAGCATCATCCGCGAAAAGCCGCATGGAACTTCCGACACTATCTACTAGGTCATTTATATATATTGTGAAAAGCACTGGTCCCATAACACTCCCCTGTGGCACGCCAGAGGTTACTTTAACGTCTGTAGACGTCTCTCCGTTGAGAACAACATGCTGTGTTCTGTTTGCTAAAAACTCTTCAATCCAGCCACACAGCTGGTCTGATATTCCGTAGGCTCTTACTTTGTTTATCAGGCGACAGTGCGGAACTGTATCGAACGCCTTCCGGAAGTCAAGAAAAAAATATTTTCTGGGTCTCATGAACAAATAGAGCGATTTGGGTCTCACACGATCGCTGTTTCCGGAATCCATGTTGATTCCTACATAGTAGATTCTGAGTTTCCAAAAACGACATGATACTCGAGCAAAAAACATGTTCTAAAATTCTACAACAGATCGACGTCAGAGATATAGGTCTATAGTTTTGCGCATCTGCTCGACGACCCTTCTTGAAGACTGGGACTACCTGTGCTCTTTTCCAATCATTTGGAACCTTCCGTTCCTCTAGAGACTTGCGGTACACGGCTGTTAGAAGGGGGGCAAGTTCTTTCGCGTACTCTGTGTAGAATCGAATTGGTATCCCGCCAGGTCCAGTGGACTTTCCTCTGTTGAGTGATTTCAGTTGTAGTCGATGAGTGACTGTAAACAGTCTCCGAGTGCCCGAATATAACCATTTCTATTCAATGATCGGTTCAGTCGGACCAGAGGAACCAGTCCATTCCATGTAAACAAAGTCCACATCATTATGGAGCAACCACCAGCCTACACAGTGTCTTGTTGACTACTTGGGTCGATGGGTTTGTCGGGTAAGCGCGACACTCGAACTGTACCATCACCTCTTATCAGCTGAAATCGAGACTTATCTGAGCAGGCCAAGGTTTTCCGTAATCTGGAGTCCAACCGATACGGTCATGAGCCCAGGAGAGGCGTGCAGGCGATGTCGTACTGTAAGCAAAGGCGCTCACGTCGATCGTCTGCTACCATAGCCCATTAACGCCAAATGTCGCCACACTGTCCTAACCGATACCTTCGTCGTACGTCCCATATTGATTTCTCCGGTTATTTCACGCAGCGTCGCTTGTCTTTTAGTACCGACAACCCTACACAAACGATGCTGCTCTCATTGAACGCCGTTGTCTGTGGTGAGAGGTAATGGCAGAAATTTGGTGTTCTCGGCACACTCTTGACGTTGTGGATCTCGGAATATTGAATTCCCCAACGATTTCGGAAATAGAATGTCTCATGCGTCTAGCTAGAATTACTATTCCTCTATCAAAGTTTGTTAATTCCCGTCGTGCGGCCATAATCACATCGCAAACCTTTCCACATGAATTACTTGAGTACAAATGACAGCTCCGATTTTTTTCCTTCTTTTTTTTTCTTTTATTGTGAGGCGGAGGACGGGCTGTGATATGATACGAGCCGCAGTTTTTCAGCCGGATGAGAGTAAAAATTTATGAAACATATTATGAAATGGGACACAGCGGTTGACAAAATGAACGTTTGACGTAATAAAAATACATTATTCAGTTGCATAATTAAAAATACAAAAGGCGGATTTATTGATTAATCAAAAGATTCACACAGATGAAATGGAAAATACATGTTTCACAAAAGATAAAAGACAGAGGAACAGTTGCATAATTTAAAAAAGTAAAAAGCCGGTGTTTTGACTGATTAAGACAGAGACATGAGTGAAGTGATGGACAGGCCTAGACCACCAGAAGGAGGGGCATCATCGGAACGTAGCAGTTGGGCTTTTGTGTAAGAGGATCTTTCTGTGGGCGGATGTTTGCAGCAAGAATTCGGGAGAGTGAAGAGGGATGCTGTTCTGGACCAGATCCTTGGGATGTATGTGGAAAGGAATGAAAAGGAAGGGAGTGCTGACCAGGAGAAGTGGGGTGGGTTCTTTTAGAAGTGATAGGACTAGTATATATCAGAGCAGATTTCATGGTCGGGTATGAGAAGGCGATTAAAGTTTCGTTGGGAGAGAATTTGGAGTGTGTGGAGGTGTAGCGTCGGGGGAAATGTGGTTGTAGCAACGTGGCAGAGTATTAGGAGCAGTGAGCGGGGGTGGAACTAAGGGATAGGTAGTGTCGAGTTTACGGGTAACGCAGGATATTCGGACCATGGATGAAGGTAATCAGACGGATGCCATATTCCTTGACTTCCGGAAAGCGTTTGACTGCAGACTCCTAACTAAGATACGAGCATATGGGGTTGGTTCCCAAATATGTGAGTGGCTCGAAGACTTCTTAAGTAATAGAACCCAGTACGTTGTCCTCGATGGTGAATGTTCATCGGAGGTGAGGGTATCATCTGGAGTGCCCCAGGGAAGTGTGGTAGGTCCGCTGTTGTCTTCTATCTACATAAATGATCTTTTGGACAGTGTGGATAGCAATGTGCGGTTGCTTGCTGATGATGCTGTGGTGTACGGGAAGGTGTCGTCGTTGAGTGACTGTAGGAAGATCCAAGATGACTTGGACGGGATTTGTGACTGGTTAAAGAATGGCAGCTAACTCTAAATATAAAGGGTGTTACAAAAAGGTACGGCCAAACTTTCAGGAAACATTCCTCACACACAAAGAAAGAAAATATGTTATGTGGACATGTGTCCGGAAACGCTTACTTTCCATGTCAGAGCTCATTTTATTACTTCTCTTCAAATCACATAAATCATGGAATGGAAACACACAGCAACAGAACGTACCAGCGTGACTTCAAACACTTTGTTACAGGAAATGTCCAAAATGTCCTCCGTTAGCGAGGATACATGCATCCACCCTCCGTCGCATGGAATCCCTGATGCACTGACGCAGCCCTGGAGAATGGCGTATTGTATCACAGCCGTCCACAATACAAGCACGAAGAGTCTCTACATTTGGTACCGGGGTTGCGTAGACAAGGGCTTTCAAATGCCCCCATAAATGAAAGTCAGGAGGGTTGAGGTCAGGAGAGCGTGGAGGCCATGGAATTGCTCCGCCTCTACCAATACATCCGTCACCTAATCTGTTTTTGAGAAGCGTACGAACACTTCGACTGAAATGTGCAGGAGCTCCATCGTGCATGAACCACACGTTGTGTCGTACTTGTAAAGGCACATGTTCTAGCAGCACAGGTAGAGTATCCCGTATGAAATCATGATAACGTGCTCCATTGAGCGTAGGTGGAAGAACAAACTAAAATGAGCTCTAACATGGAAATTAAGCGTTTCCGGAAACATGCCACATAACATCTTTTCTTTATTTGTGTGTGAAAAATGTTTCCTGAAAGTTTGGCCGTACCTTTTTGTAACACCCTGTAGATAAATGTAAATTAATGCAGATGAATAGGAAAAAGAAACCCGTTATGTTTGAATATTCCATTAGTAGTGTAGCGCTTGACATAGTCACGTCAGTTAAATATTTGGGCGTAACATTGCAGAGCGATATGAAGTGGGACAAGCATGTAATGGCAGTTGTGAGGAAGGCGGATAGTCGTCTTCGGTTCATTGGTAGAATTTTGGAAAGATGTGGTTCATCTGTAAAGGAGACCGATTATAAAACACTAATACGACCTATTCTTGAGTACTGCTCGAGAGTTTGGGATCCCTATCAGGTCGGATTGAGGGAGGACATAGAAGCAATTCAGAGGCGGGCTGCTAGATTTGTTACTGGTAGGTTTGATCATCAAGCGAGTGTTACGGAAATGCTTCAGGAACTCGGGTGGGAGTCTCTGGAGGAAAGGAGGCGTTCTTTTAGTGAATCGCTACTGAGGAAATTTAGAGAACCAGCATTTGAGGCTGACTGTAGTACAGTTTTACTGCCGCCAATTTATATTTCGCGGAAAGACCACAAAGATAAGATAAGGAGATTAGGGCTCGTACAGAGGCATATAGGCAGTCATTTTTCCCTCGTTCTGTTTGGGAGTGGGAGAGAAGATGCTAGTTGTGGTACGAGGTACCCTCCGCCACGCACAGTATGGTGGATTGCGGAGTGTGTATGTAGATGTAGATGTAGATGTAGACGTGTTTACAGTGGGCAGCTTCGCCAATGCACCGCCCTTTTATAACTTGTGTACCCAATATTACAGCCACCTGTATGTGTGCACATCGTTATCCCACGACTGTTGCCACCTCGGTGTATATTTCTGATCTGCTGCTCTTGTCTCCTCGGCGGCAGGGAGCAGTGTGGAATGCGCGCCCCACAGGTGAAGCGCGTGTCGAAGTGTGGTGGCCGGTCCGTGGTGGCCGCCCTGTGTTGAGCGAGGCACGTGGCCGTTTTCCTCCTGAGGTCGCAGCACGGTTGCAGTTATGCAAAGTGCGCTGGCTGGGCCGATGTAGCGAGAGAGTACCGCCTGCGCGGAATGACCGTCGCTCCACGGCAGCTACCTTCTAGACCACTCGTATACGGTAACAGATCATTCTATGTACGGTCCAAGTTTCATCGAGCGCTGTTACTTGACAGTGACACTTAATGCGGAAGTCACATTCGCTCTTAACTTATGCACACCAGTGCACTTCCATTTGAATGAAGTATTACATCAGAAAGGTTGAAAAATAAACTTTTGTTACATATCCACAGCCTTCACTATTCCAGCTACTGGGAGTCGCTGCTTATTTCCACAATGGACAGCCACAGTCGTGACATCTGCTGCTTTTTCACACTAGCGAACAAGAAGCAGGTTCCTAATAGGATAAGCTAAGTGCTTAACACCGTGTCGAGTGTTGCCCCATAGCCTCAAATGGGTCAAATGGCTCTAAGCACTATGGGACTTAACATCTGAGGTCATCAGTCCCCTAGAACTTAGAACTACTTAAACCTAAGAACATCACACACATCCGTGCCCGAGGCGGGATTCGAGCCTCCGACCGTAGCAGTCGCGCGGTTCCGGACTGAAGCGCCTAGAACCGCTCGGGCACAGTGGCCGGCCCCATAGCCTTCCTTCGCTTCCTAACGAGGTGAAAATACCAATAGTTTTTGTTTTCGTTTCTGTAACTGTATGAAGAGAGAACTGTTGAAAACAAATTAGCAGCTTTCATTGAAAATTAAACTGTTATTAATCTATGAAAGCAATAGTTAAATAAATAAAAAGTCGACATCAACACACAGTAAACTAGTTGCATAAATGTTATTATTTCGAACTATCTTCTTTTTATTCATCTACATTTGTACTCCGCAAACAACTTTACCGTCGATGCAGAAGCCATCAAAATAGAAGATTAATAAATAAAACCGCACTGAAGGCAGGCCCGCTGGCTATTGCCAGTCGGCAGTCTGCAAACTCTACGCCCAAGAGCAAAAGAGTAAAAGGAACTACACGGTTATGTGTGGAAAGAGTACGTTGAGAGCGTCTGGAAACGGAGAAAAGTTTGCTAAATTAGTGGAAGAAAAATGGATGTCGATTTGGAAGGTGTAACGGATCCCATATCAGAGTTTGGCATAGCATTGGAAGACCTGCGATCAGATAAGGCGGATATCGATACCATCACTTGGAGAGCTTGGCAACCAAACGATGAATCTGTTAGACTGGAGACATAACACTAGATTTTCATAACTGTATCATTCACTTAATCCAGAAGATGGGCATGAATTGACAGCTCATGCACACAAGCTTCTACGAGAACACAAACTGAAAAGAAAGATGAGCAAGTTCTTTGTAACGATCAGTTTGGAGTTTGTATAGGTAAAGGACCAAAGATGTAGTTTTACGTTGGACTTGATAATGGAAGTAAGACTGAAGGAAAATCGAGGATTTGTCGATGTAGAAAAAGTGTTATCACTGTAAATCTGTGCTAGGTGTTTGAAATAGTAAGAAAAATAGGTATACGCTATAGCGAAAGACGGATAATAAGTAATATCTCCAACAACGAAATGGGAATGATCAGAATTGAATTGACGCCCGAGAGAGAAGTGCAAGGATTACAAATGGCATATGGCAGGAGTGTAGACTTTATCTTGTATTGTCCAGTCTGTATATTACAGAAGCAATAAAGTAAGAAAATGAAAGGTTAAGAAGAGGGCTTAAAATTGAGGGTGAAAATGGGTCAGTTATATGGTTCGCTGATAACACTGCTATATTCTACGAAAGTGAAGAAAAATTACCGGGCACTCTGAATTTTTATAGAGTGAACCAAAAATTAGAGAAGTATTCACAATCAGCAAAAATGAGACAAACAACATTTTAATTCGACACTGTATAATGAAATAAAGAAATTCTGCTACTTTGGAAGCAAGCTAGCGCATGAATGGTAAAGCAAGGTTATAAGACGCAGGTTAGTTCAGGTAAAGACAGCATTCCTCGACAAAGGAAATCTACTAGTGTCAAATTTGTGCCATAATTTGCGAAATAAATTTCTAAGAACGACTTTTGTATGTGGAAAATTAAAGTAATTGAGAAGATTCTCCAGAGGATCGGCGAGAGAAATAATTTGTGGATAATAAAAAAAAAAAAACTGGAGGACGGGATGATAGGACATCTAGGTATAGCTGCCATGTACAGTAAAAATTGCAGGTAAAGACGGATGTTTCCATGTATGGTGACCAGTCATAAATTAACCTCTGATTGGGTATTACACAAAAACAAATGCTTGTAGTTTCATGATGCTTGCGTGGCTGGAAAAGGATATTTTAAGGTCACGTTGCTTCAGTGATCACGTGATCACGTCGCTGTGTTCGTCAGTGTGTAAGCAGCAAGCGCCTGAAATAGACGGTGTTACTGCGTCTTTCTGCAATTACGAGGTACGTTCTGTCATTCTCTCCCTGCAAGCAGAAGGATTCAATGCAGTCGGTATTCATGATCAATTGTGTTATGTGTGGGGGGACTGGGTTATGAGTGATCATCCTGTGAAGAAGTGAGGCTGAAAATTCAATGCTGTGATGAAACTGATCGGCGAAGACACTCAGATATGAGAAACTTGTACAACATATTGACGAAATTACGTTATACGCTGCTTCACTGATTCCGAACTTTCTGAAGATGTGCTAAAGATTGCTGAGCTAACCCTTTTTAACATTATCACAGAGAAGTCAGGTTACCTTAAGTCCTGTGCATGGTGGGCATTAAAGTGTTTAAATAACTTATATGAAAATGAAAGGTTGATTTCAGCGTTGACATTCCCTCAGCACTAGTAGGAAGAGAGAGGGGAACTGCTGAACAGAATCTTGAATGGGGTGCAGTCTATACAGTGGATGCACATTCATGCTTCGTATAGACCCAAAAAATTCAAGTAAGCGTTGTCAAACTGCAAACTAATGGTTACAATTGCCTGGAATTAAAAAAGAATTTTGACAACAGTTTCATGAGAGTAATGCACAAAAAATACTGTGACATCACATGTGTATTCTGAGATCCTTCGATGGTCACCCCAAAACAAATAATTCCAGATGATCGCCGAAGGCGCATTCTCCCACACGACAGTGCAGGACTCCATACTGTGAATCGAAGAAAAAACTTTGACTTTTTGACACGGAGAGCTTTCGACATTCTTCCTATAGTCCGACTTTGGGATCAATTGAGATTCGTTTGTCTTTCCAGGTGAAAGCCTGGGTGGCTGCGCTGCACTTCACAGCCAACGATGAGCTCAAGTATGCTGTCGACGATTGGCTGAAGCATCAGGTGGCACCGTTCTTTGGTGAAGAAGCTGGTGTGATGATACAACAAATGTTTGAATTTGTATGGCGACTGTTTGGAGAAGTAGTGTCACCTTGGAAAGAGATACTGTATATAGTTTTTATCTATTTTTATAATAGGCAGTCGGATGTTAATTTAGCAATAGCTCTCGTACACAATAAATAATTCAAGCTTTTGGGTTTACGTGGTGCTCTGAGATTAAAAGAGATTGGAAGCAGAGAGGAAATTGTGGTGGGCCAGGAAATTGTGGCGGGTCACCAATCAGAACACCGATCTTCAAAAAAAGTCCAGATTGTTCACAGTACAAAGTGATACTCTCAGAAAATGTTACTAGCTTTTTGGTCTTTCATTTCCTCTATACTGAAAAAATCAACCCGACCTCTGATGAAAAATACTGTTGGTGAAATGACCAAGCAGGGGACTTCCAATATGCAATGGCACTTATTCAGAACCATCAGCATTTAGGCTTTGTCAGAAGCCTCTGTATTACTCAGTATTCAATTCCATATAGTGCAACAGATTACGCCAACAACTTACACACCTTGGTTCGAAGTACACGATTGTGAGAAGAATAACGCAATAAATGTGCTAAAAACATTTATTTACACAAAAGCATTAACAAACATAACAGAAGAATTCGATCACTAAACGGCGTGGTCAGGGTACAGTGTCGATCAGTAGTGACCTCCATGGCCGCCGCCGCCGCCGCCGCCTCCGTGACCTCCGTGACCACCACCGCCGCCGCCTCCGTGACCTCCGTGACCACCACCGCCGCCGCCTCCGTGTCCGCCGCCTCCGTAACCTCCGTGGCCACCGCCGCCGCCGCCGCCTCCGTGATGGGATCCGCAGCCGTGGCAGCCGCTGTGGTAGCCGGAGTGGTCGTTGTGTCCTCCGCCTGCGGCGCCGCCGCTCACGTGAGCCTGGAAGCCGTGCTTGTTGTCCGCCTTGTACTTGACGACGCGCACGTCGCCGCCCGGCTCCTTGATGTGGTACTCTCCTGCAGGAGTCACACGGAATGTACAGATTAGTGTGTGAACAATGTAGCTGACTATATATGGGATTATTCGTAAGTACCTCTGAGGCTTTACAAGACTGGGTGAAAAATACAGCACCTACAGAAAAATGGCACCATTCAGTGGACAGATCATCTCTTCAATTTTCTATTATTAATGAGCACGACGGTGTAATTGTACTGGGTGGTAGGCGTGTCAGACCACAAAGAAAATCATCCGCTCCATGTAGTCGGTTTGCCTATTAGGTAGTTCGTTTAAGCGGGCCCAATGAACTATATACGCACATCGACATTCCCCACGTCACAAACAGTGCCAATACTGAGCACCTGTAATGTGAGGTAAGAGTTTGGAAATATGTGTCCATTTTCTGTATGTCTCCTAGTTTTGGCACAGGCACCTTCTGAAACCCTTCAGGTACTTAAGACTGACCCTGTACATAGCTTACTCTGCAAGTGCTAGTTGATCTCTGACATGAAGTGGATGGATACAGTTCGTCTCATAAGTCTTCAGCACTGTTCTCAACAGTTTGACTGGTTCACACGTATGCTTCAAGAAGGGACATAGCCCATTTGAATACACGGAGCCTTCGGCATCGTCGCAATATAAAAACATATTTAGCGTCACTTTCTAATTGTTCACTTACGTGATAATTCTATAAAGAAACTGAGTATCTCGAAACCGATCATGAGAATAAATAAAGGAAAAAGTTCCTACCATGGGCTGTGAAAGCGTTATAAATTTTCTTTGCAAATTATTTAAGCTGTGGACCCTTACAATCATCGCTAACATGAACAAAACATTACAGTGGCGTGTGTAGCTTACCAATCACACTGTGTCCCTTTCTGTCCTCCTTATGTCCGTGGTGGTCTCCAGTGTGCTTGTCAGACACGTCATAACCGTAGGTGTACAGTGGGTAGGCCTGTAAGGCAAACAACAGATCATGGTAAGCACAAGATGTGGCAAGAAGCAATAACAACTTAGGCAGCAGAAGAATGTATAAGGTTATCTAAATGGCCAATCAACTGAGAAAAGTTTTCAGTTCATTACAATGTAACTAGTTCCAATCATGCTAGAAGAAAGAGAAAATAAACTGCAGGTAGTGTGACAAAAGCTTACAGATAACACAGTACAGTAAAGGTCAAAAGTAGGCAAATCACCCTAAAATCTACTAGCTATTGAACAGAAGTAAGCTAAACTGTCTCACATATTGGAGATTTGTTCTAGAAGATTGTTATATACTCGCTTCCTTAATAGAAAGTGATTCAAGTGATGGAAACCAACACTTCACAGCTAGGTTTAAGTGACACGTGTTAGTCCTATATTCTCGGTATCATTTCTGGATATCTTACATGAATTTTAAATTACTAAAAATCTGTGATAGATATTTCCATATCAGTTTAGTGCTTTATACTGAAATCTGCTACTCCTGTCTTACATACAAATCCTTATGAAACTGGGCCCACAATTTTTTCATAGTCAAAAAATTATTTCACTCATCACTGTCTGCTAGTCACGTCATTGTATTGGCATCTATTTACAGTTGCAGTGTCTATGAGAAGCCAATGGCAAACTAAACTAGATTTGTTGGATATAGCAGATTTGGATGGTATTACATCCTCTTTTATATGTACTTACGACAAAATCGGTGTAGTGTCCACCACCGCCGCCTCCATGGCCGCCACCTCCGTGCCCGCCGCCACCTCCGCCGTGACCGCCACCATAGCCTCCGTGTCCGCCACCACCGTAGCCTCCGTGACCACCTCCGTGTCCGCCGCCACCACCACCGTGTCCTCCGTGTCCGCCACCACCGCCGCCGCCCCCGTGACCTCCGTGTCCGCCGCCGCCTCCGCCACCCCCGTGGCCACCACCGCCGTGGACAGCCTCATGAGCTCCAGCTACCGGTCCGTGGAAGTAGGCGTGGGAGTGGGCGTAGCCGCCAGGTCCTCCGAGATGTTTTCCGTGACCACCTCCGCCACCTCCACCTCCCCCGTGGCCTCCGCCCCCGTGGCCGCCGCCTCCGCCGCCTCCGTGGCCCCAAGGACGTGCCATACCATCCTGGCTCAGCACTGCCAATAGCAGGCCTGCTGCCACCAGTACCTGCACACCAAACAACAAGCTAGAGTTCAGCTCTACTTCTCTGTGGCTGTCAACTGAAAATCATTGCTGGCTGATTAAGTGGTCAAAAGCGTGGAGCTTTATCTAACCCACTAAGTGCTCTATCCACTGGAGAAATAACAAACCCACTTCACAGTTTAGCTCATTGCCTTAATCTTCCAGTCCCTCTCTGCATCTCTTCCAAAGTCTGCAGGAGATCTCCGTACCACATTGGGCAATTACGTCTGCGAGAAATATGGTGGTTGATGCCTTGATGATAGAATATGGTTTATAACATTCTTCAGAGGACATTATTTTGCTATGGATTGTCTAGTGTCGTCCAGGACATAATTACGCTTGAGGAAGTTTCGTAACAGCATATACTACTCTGCAGATTGAATCAGACTTTCTTTTTGTGTAATGCTGTCATTTTCACTTTTATAACAGCATCATTAAACCGAATTCACTGTTAATAAAACTTACACGTTTACCGTTGCATTCCTACTAATATCTAGAAAAGACAGTTTAATCATCAGAAAATTAAGAAAGGCAAGATTTCCCTGCAGAATAACGCAACTAAACGCTAAAGCAATAAATATTTCTTTAAGGTTCCGTACTACCATCCAATCGTGTAATCATGCTAGCCATCTTTCCCTGTTAAGACATTTGCATAGCTTCTGAATGTCTCGAAATGTGTGTCGTTACTGATCATCCGCAGACTGATCTGTAGTTTCAAAATCTGTCTGAAACGACTGCCTGACCACTGTTAAAGAGATGTTAACGTTTACTCAGCTCTCAATAAAGAGTGGGTAACGATATAAGGAAACAGATAAGTAGGTGGCTCTGTGGAAAGATTTCTTTTTGATTACAACAGTGGTACCTACACTGATATTTATACGTATTTATTTACTTTAATTTGTGTGTAGTTCACCGGAGTTTCGATTATTGTAACATCTGCGGCAGCTTCATACTTCTATCAGCCCAAGAAGTCAGTGACTCGTACAGGTCTCTCAACAAGATGTGTAGATTATTCTTTATAGGAAGAAAGTTACCTGTAGAGGTCTGGTGCGGTGGATAGCGTTCTCATAATACTCACAAATAATTGTAGAAAATCTACACGTACAAATGTGTTCATCACCTACCGTTAACGTTATGCGGCACTAAACCACTTTTACTTATTCAGTGCAGATATCTGTTAATCGTGACAGAAGTCATTACGTAAACTGTCAAATACGAATCTAGTTCCTTGATGAGGTCTACCTAAAAATTTTGTTCTTGGACAATGTCGTGAATGAAGTTTGGCTGTAAGGTGCACGTTGACATTACAATATTGAAAAGCTGAAATCTAATAAACTGCCTGACACACACAGATACCTTTGGAATGTGTTGATATCAAGCGTGACTATTGGAGTTTAGATGGGCATGTAATTGCATGTTGTGTGTAGTGTCGTGTTAATGTTAACGATGTTGATCAAGGCCTGCTCTCGAATTGCACATAAGAGGAAGCCGAGCATAACACCCCTATCTGAAGGATGGCAAACTTCCATGTCAGTTGGTAATAAGCTGTCTCTGGTCTCATAAACAGCAAAAATTTGGGCGACATGCACATAGGATGCAGAGTAATCGTCTCTCTGAGCTGTAGATTAAAAGTAATTGCTCCTATCCAGCAATGGATAGCAGTGAGTCTGTGAGTCTGGAGGTTCTGGCAAGAGATCATTGAACTGAGGCGGATCTCCCGTGAAGGGAAGTGGTCCGGTTTCAGACAGCGAGCAGTCGCGGTGCAGACCGAGGATTTCCTCGCGGAGAAGACTGTAGAGAGCAGATCGAATGTCTCAAGGGACAGCAATTAGAGACAGCGATAACCTGATTACCGGGCGCAAGTCCCTTCGTTCTGCACTGCACGGGTCGGCGAAAGCTGTCCATTGCCACTCGATTCCTGTTGCACTGTGTCTCAGATGAAGAACACTATATTTTGTTATGGCGTGGGTTCATTGTTCTCACATTATGGAAGCGCTAGCGTGTTCTATAGGCTTGCAGTTGGCCAACACAGAAGGGTAGAGCAACATATGCGACTATTAGTGGAACAACAGATCGTTTCACGAGAATTTCTATTGGTTTCTCCTCCAAATATGATGATGATCTGTTATAAATTGCTCAATGTTTTTGTGGCAACAACTCACGAAGGAACTGCAATAATCGTCCCAAACCTTCACCAGATATAATTCATAGTAACACTTCCTCCCATCGTGCAAAATCTCCTAGCCTTCTAAACTAGTAGTTCTCACTTAATGTGTATATATTTACACAATTCTAACTCAAGGTAGTGATATCTATATGAGACGAAATCCATGAATCAATACTTTAACTTCGTTCTTGAGACAGGCGTTAACCAAGCGGAAGACAGTACAAGCTACTGGAGACAATTGTACCTCTGTGTCTCTACCTCTTTTTTTGTTGCGATGACTATGACATTCCTTCCTTACAGCCAGTACAAGCTACTGGAGACAATTGTACCTCTGTGTCTCTACCTCTTTTTTTGTTGCGATGACTATGACATTCCTTCCTTACAGCCAACAACGTGAAATGAGGCTAGGGCAACTTGGATATTGCATGCAGATGTAACTAGCTGTAAGTATAGGAAACAAGTTTGAATGATCTGCCAGAAAACGGCGACTATTTTCTTATATTATCCCCAGTTACAGTTGGTTGTGTTTAATGCTTGTTCTTCCTCATTTCAGAACTTTTGCGTAATTTAAACAGAACAAAAACAGATAGATGCTTTAAAAAAAAAGGAGTAATGGCGTGTCTTCATTATTACTCATATAAGTCTATGCAGTGGTGGATGGCTGTTGCACTAAACATGTCATAAAAAATCGAAGAAATGTAGGAAAAGCAAAACGTATTGAGATATTTAGGGACGAAATGATGCAGATGATTTAGAAAGAAACCTGTAGTTTTAATACGCAATCCCTACGTTTGGCTGAAGTGGCTCAAATGGTTCAAATGGCTCTGAGCACTATAGGACTTAACTGCTGTGGTCATGAGTCCCCTAGGCTTAGAACTACTTAAACCTAACTAACCTAAGGACGTCACACACATCCATACCCGAGGCAGGATTCGAACTTGCGACCGTAGCAGCAGCGCGGTCCCGGACTGAAGCGCCAGGAACCCCTCGGTCACTGCGGCCGGCGAAGCTCAGACAACTGAACTCGCTGGAACCAATACGCTGGATAGATTTACAGAGAATCGATAATGGAGGTAGACTACGCAACAACATTACCTGTTCCGTAGTCTGTTTCGCCTGATCGTGTAAACATGAAGGATTAGAGTCTTTATGGGGTCATTTTTCTGCGACTCATGCGCGAATGGGGTAGGACGGAGAACGACTAATACTGGTGAGAAGTAAATTCCTCATGTACTGTAAAGTGGACTGCAGGAATGTAGACGTATATAGCCAAAATCAGGATACCCAAATGGGTATTCGAAGTCGATTCTTCCCAATATGAGTATATGGCCTTAACCACTAGCTCCCCGTTGCTTGGTACAAAAGGAAAAGACTAGAGAAAAGATTTTTGTTAACTAATGACACACACTGCAACCACCTTTTTAGTAAAAAAATTGTAAGCGTTTACGTTCTTGTCTTTTACTTTAAATCGCTCTGTAGCTCTGAATGTTGGAGGAGTAAAGAAGTGAATGCCAGCAAACAAGACAAAGATACAGCTGACCACGCATTCAGCTAAGAATGAAAACAAATTTGTTAAGTAAATTCATTATTCAGAACAGTAGAAATAAAGTCTGAGAGAGGTTTACCTGAAAAGAGTTATATAGTAAAATAAAGATTGCAAAATAGTTGACAGATGTGCGACCGTATCTCTGTACATCAATGCACCTGATGATGGCAAAGTAGTCGGTTGCCGAAACATTGCACCCATCGGGCATCGAGACCCGAATGTACAGTCCTAAATTATTTTGTGATCTAACAGTCGCTGCCACAGACTGCAGAATACTGCATAGCAATGGTTGGCTGTTAATTGAATTGTAAAATGTGCAATCCGTCCTGTTCGCCTTCTTGTATCCCAGAAACACAGAGGGGTAGAGACGGAGTTATTCGAAATGACTAACGTTTGTATAAGGAGTGCTTTATTTCAATGGAGGAGAACTAGGGAAGAATAGAGAGCTGAGGGAAAAATGTGTAACATAAGAATAAATGCGTTGAAAGCAGGAGGTATGAAGTGTTTTTGTAGTTGGAAGACTTGGTACTTGGTGCGCAGCTTACCCTCGTCGTGCGGCCCATGTCGCTCGCTACTCCTGCGGTGCTCGGCTTGCTGCTGGCAGCGGACACTTGGAGACTGGTGACGACTCGGTGTCCGGCCGAGCGTTTTATACGGGCGGCCACCGTCTGGTCCTCTTCGGGAGACGGGGCGACGAATGCGGAATCCCCGCGGCCGTGACGTCACCGGGTTCGTCGCCTTTCGCCGGTCCGGAAACAAGAGCAGAGAGCTTCGCAACTTCCCGAGATCGGGCGGCCGTTTTTGTGTTCGTCCGGGCGGGCGCCGGCCTCTTGTCCGTCGATTTACACGCTCGCCGTCACCGTCACCGTCCGCTGGCGGCCAGCACGTCGCCACACGGGACGGCGACAGCTGCGCCGAGCCCAGCTGCGCTTGGGAAACGTCTGCTGGCGCCTTGCGACACGGCTGAAGCCCTCTCCACAGCTGCCACGCTTCGCTGTCCCATCACCCCACAACGTCAGAAGGATATTGAGGGACCTTGAACAAGTTGGCTCTGAGCACTATAACTTCTGAGGTCATTAGTTCCCTAGAACTTAGAACTACTTAAATCTAACCAACCTAAGGACATCACACACATCCATGCCCGAGGCAGGATTCGAACCTGCGACCGTAGCGGTCGCTCGGCTCCAGACTGTAGCGCTTAGAACCGCACGGCCACTCCGGCCGGCCCTTCAACAGAATGACCCCCTACATGCTAACCGGAATAGATTCTGAGAACAACGATCGTGTGAAACCCAACTTGCATTTTTTCTCACGTGACATGCTGAAAGCCTCGACAAGGCAGTCAGATGGATGCACTATTTCTCGTTTTCGAAAAGTATTTCGCTCAGTACCACACCTATACGTATTATCAAAAGTACGATCATACGGGATATCGAGCGAAATTTGTGACTGGTTTGAGGAAATTTTAATAGGGAGGACGCAGAAACTATATTTGAATGGAGAGTCATCAGCATATGAACAGGGTGAATCTGTGATGACGGTACAAGCTCTGACGTGCGACGGAGAACGGTAAATACATCAGTCTGAGGGAACGGACCCTGGTCCCGAAATGACAGGGTCGATAGATATAAGCGAAAATCGTTCTGATACTTCTGACAGTGGACCACTTCCACTGCAACCCCTTTGGTTTCCATATTAGACAGGAGATATACTGAACTAAAACAAGGAAAAAATATTCAATGTATATTGGCTCTAAAATTCATACCTTACGAGCTATGAGGTGTTTAAAATTACACTTATAAAGGAAGAAGACGGAATTAAACTCTAGAACATGCATTTTGACGTATTTTTATAAAGGAAGAAGACGGAATTAAACTCTAGAACATGCATTTTGACGTGTTTCTCATATTCAAGGTTACATTTTGATCAGGACAATAAATAATAAAAATGAAAATGAAACAGGAATGGACGTAGAGTAACTGAAAGAAGTAAATTACGACAGTATTTCCAAGAAATAAATAACAAATAGTATTATTTGTAGTGGGAAGGCGGTGAAGTGCAGCGACCGACGCTAGATGGGGCAGGTCACTCGTAGATGCATGTTAATTTACCTTGGCAGCAGTACTTGTTGTGCTATCCAAGGTAGCGAACGTTCCTGAAGGGAGCGGAGGTGCACCGTCCCCTGTGCATGGTGTTCAAAAACCTGTGTAGACGATGGCGGCACTGTACATCTCTTCAAGTCTTCGAGGGTCCGCGATAACACTTTCCACTAGGAACACAAATGTCAGGAAATAAGTTCATCAGAGATTACGAATTAAAATTTTGGTTCGAGAGATTTTGCTCGTTAAGAACACTATCAGGATTCTGTCTCTTACTGCCATAGCAGCAATTGGGAGGATGTCCACTTCTGTAATTTCTGTTCATGGCAAACCGTTGATATGTTTACCATACGCTACTGTTATGACCTTCTCGAGAAACTGTGAATCTTTTTCGATATCATCTGCTACAGAGGTCAAGAGGTTCAAGGTCATAGTATATATGCTCAAAATATGTGTACATAATATCTGGTCTGGAGCTTAAATGTAGTTTTAACTTAAATGTAGTAACTTACAGCAAGGGTTCTGAGATCACCAAATTATGTTTTTAGTCAGCATTTAACCATCAATAAAACTTTATGACGAGCTGTCTCTGTATAATCGGCACTTCACGCCTCTACAAATATGTCCAAACTAGTGCTACAGTGATACAAAATGGGCTACAAAGGGGCTTCACATCCCTGAAAAGAACTCAGAATGAGTGCCAAAAATTTTTTTGAAACTGGAAAGACTGCAAATTCAGTAAAATATTTCAAATCACATTTAAGCTCTTTTAAGATACAAATCATAAGCCGGATGTTTTCAGTGAATTGCGATAGATTAGCGAAGTATCCAGAAAAGATGTAAACGAAACGATTTGGTTCAACCTTGTGTGAAGTACACTTATTTATTGTGTACATGTGTCAAGTTTTTGAGTTGACGAAGTATAGTCGGAAGCGTGGCAGCGGGAAAGAAACACAAAAGGAGACCGTTAAGTATGAGAGTAGACAGTAGCAGTGGCATATTCTATACATCAATCGGAGAAAAAGAAAATAGTGTGACACATACTGAAGACCCAAAGAAATTGGTACACCTGCCTAATGTCGTGCAGGGCCGCGCGAGCACACAGAAGTTCCGCAAAAGGCCATGGCATGGAGTCTACAAATGTCTTCTAAGTGGCGATGGAGCGAATTGACACCATGAATCCTGCAGGGCTGTCCATAAATCCGTAAAAGTACGAGAGGGTGGAGATCTCTTCTGAACAGCACGTTGCAAGGCATCCCAGATATCCTCAATAATGTTCCTATCTGGGGAGTTTGGTGGCAGCGGAAGTGTTTACATTCAGAAGAGTGTTTCTGGAGCTACTCTGTAGCAATTCTGGACGTGTGCGGTGTCGCATTGTCCTGCTGGAATTGTTCAAGTCCGTTGAAATGCACAATGAACATGAATGGACGCAAGTGATCAGATAGGATGTTTATGTACGTGTCACTTACCATAGTCGTATCTAGACGTATCAGGGGTCACATGTCACTCCAACTGCACACGCCCCCACACCATTTCGGAGCCTCCACCAGCTTGAGCAGTTCCGTTATGAAATGCAGGGCCCATGGATTTATGAGATTGTCTCCATACCCGTACACGTCCATCCACTCGATATAATTTGAAACGAGACTCGTCCGACCAGGCAACATGTTTCCAGTCATCAACAGTCCAGTGTCGGTGTTTACGGGCCCAGGCGGGGCGCAAAGCTTTGTGTCGTGCAGTCATCAAGGGTACACGAGTGGGCCTTCGGCTCCGAAAGCACGTATCGATGATGTTTCATTGAATGGTCGCACGCTGAGACTTGTTGATGGCCAAGAATTGAAATATGCAGCAATTTGCGGAAGGGTTGCACTTGTCACATTGAGGATTCTCTTCAGTCGTCGTTGGTCCCGTTCTGATAGGATGTTTTTCCGGCCCAGCAATGTCGGAGATTTGATGTCTTATCGGATTCCTGATATTCACAGTACACTCGTGTAAAGGTCGCACGGGAAATTCCCCACGTCATCGCTACCACGGAGATGCTGTGTCCCAACGTTCGTGCGCCGACTGTAACACAACGTTCAAACTCACTTAAATCTTGATTGTAGCAGCAGTAACCGACCTTACAACTGCGCCAGACACATGTCTTACACAGGCGTTGCCGACCACAGCGCCACATTCTGCCTGTTTGCATATCTCTGTATTTGAATACACATCCGTATGCCAGTTTCTTTGGCGCTTCAGTGTGTATAGGCTGTGGCACTATCAAGGCTTAACTAGAAATAGAGACTGAGTAAAAGGATATAGAAAGTTCTATGTTGAAAAGTTGCGAGTATGTTCGCACGCCAAAACTTTTAGTGAGGAAAGAGGAATGTGGTCTGGGACAGCTGGTTCCCCACTTTTCTATTAGAGCCATTTAAAGAGGAATGTACTCGCCATTTTTGTGCCCCGACAGGAGCTTTTTCCTGCTGGTTTTACACTGGATTTATTCATTTCGTCAATCCTTCCATTCCTAAGTAGCCATTTGAAGGCAGTCTCCTAATGGAACGGGAAACCATTTTTTATTTACAAGTATTCATTTCGTTAAGTCCTTCCATTCCTAAGTAGCCATTTGAAGGTAATCTCCTAATTAAACGGGAAGCCATTTTTTATTTACAAGAATTCTCACAGCAGCTGGCACCATTATGCTTTATAATTTCAAACGATACTCACTTTGTTGCATTCCCTTCCTCTTCGGAGATACCATTAGCTCAAATTCTGTTCACAGTTGCTCTTCACCTGGTGTATCCTCTCTCACCATCTTCCCTGGACACGCATGATTCTCCGATGCCAGTTCTGTTTTCATCTTGTTCCAACATTAGTCCATATTGTAAGGCTGAAGATTGTGAGATCTTGTCACGATTTCACTAACCTCCATTTGCACAGCTAGTTCTGGTGGACATGTAGAATTTGGCAATAAGTCAGCTAGTGTTGATCCTGCTACCCCGTTTCCACAAGTCCTCTTTACCTCACTAGAACAGATGAAACACGTGGCACATAGCTTTGTTGGAATTTCTGCGGTCTGTGACTTGAATTTTCAGGTTTCTAAAACATCCAAGATAACCAACACATTCAGCTTTCCTCAGTTTCTGTTCCTGGTTAATTGTTAAACATAGGTCGAAACCTAATGAAATCATCCAACTTCTGCCTGTTGACGCAAGCATTTGATTCCACTTTACTCCCAGTCTTCAATGACACTCACTCGAGATACTTAGTGACATTTTCACGAAGGTCATCTCTTTCATAGCCTTGCCCCACAGTGCTTCTCTGAGCATCCTCTTAAATCTTTCATCCGATACTTTATTGTACGCCGGTGTGCAAAACACAAGGACGAAGTAACATTCGCATGTTGTGTCACTGCTAAGTAACATAGTTCGATGGAACGTGACCCATACACAGAAAGAACTGCTACTGTATACGAGTAGTATTGAAGGGAACTGATAGATTGCGGGATAATACGAACAGAAACTTAATTCGAAGACAGCAATTGTAGCGAAGTAACTGCAATATATGACGGTTCCCTGGACATTACAAAAGTCGGGACGTGGTTCTTAATAGGGTGTCTGATCACCAGGGATGGCAATGCGTGCTCTGCAACGTATTCCCATTCTGACCACACGATTCGTAAGGATTTCTTGTGGTAGGGCGTTTCATTCTTCCACCAGCGAGGTTGATAGATGCTGGGTGGTGGCTGGTGCATGTGGAGGTGCTACAGATACGTCGGCCCGCCGCATCCAAAATAAGTGCCCGTTGGGATTTAAATCGTGTGCTCGTTGGGATTTTAATCGTGGGAGGCCAGTCCATTTGCCGAATATCCTCTCGTTATTAGACTTCCTCCACCTGCACTGTTCGACGCTTTGACGCATTACAGACATGCTGAAAAGCCACATATGGGAAAAAGAGTACAGTGCCATAATAACGTTAACGAGTGAGTGTACCATGCCACGTTATGTCTGTCCACCAAATCGATCGTGTACGACTAAGTACCTGAGTACATAATACACTCCTGGAAATTGAAATAAGAACACCGTGAATTCATTGTCCCAGGAAGGGGAAACTTTATTGACACATTCCTGGGGTCAGATACATCACATGATCACACTGACAGAACCACAGGCACATAGACACAGGCAACAGAGCATGCACAATGTCGGCACTAGTACAGTGTATATCCACCTTTCGCAGCAATGCAGGCTGCTATTCTCCCATGGAGACGATCGTAGACATGCTGGATGTAGTCCTGTGGAACGGCTTGCCATGCCATTTCCACCTGGCGCCTCAGTTGGACCAGCGTTCGTGCTGGACGTGCAGACCGCGTGAGACGACGCTTCATCCAGTCCCAAACATGCTCAATGGGGGACAGATCCGGAGATCTTGCTGGCCAGGGTAGTTGACTTACACCTTCTAGAGCACGTTGGGTGGCACGGGATACATGCGGACGTGCATTGTCTTGTTGGAACAGCAAGTTCCCTTGCCGGTCTAGGAATGGTAGAACGATGGGTTCGATGACGGTTTGGATGTACCGTGCACTATTCAGTGTCCCCTCGACGATCACCAGTGGTGTACGGCCAGTGTAGGAGATCGCTCCCCACACCATGATGCCGGGTGTTGGCCCTGTATGCCTCGGTCGTATGCAGTCCTGATTGTGGCGCTCACCTGCACGGCGCCAAACACGCATACGACCATCATTGGCACCAAGGCAGAAGCGACTCTCATCACTGAAGACGACACGTCTCCATTCGTCCCTCCATTCACGCCTGTCGCGACACCACTGGAGGCGGGCTGCACGATGTTGGGGCGTGAGCGGAAGACGGCCTAACGGTGTGCGGGACCGTAGCCCAGCTTCATGGAGACGGTTGCGAATGGTCCTCGCCGATACCCCAGGAGCAACAGTGTCCCTAATTTGCTGGGAAGTGGCGGTGCGGTCCCCTACGGCACTGCGTAGGAGCCTACGGTCTTGGCGTGCATCCGTGCGTCGCTGCGGTCCGGTCCCAGGTCGACGGGCACGTGCACCTTCCGCCGACCACTGGCGACAACATCGATGTACTGTGGAGACCTCACGCCCCACGTCTTGAGCAATTCGGCGGTACGTCCACCCGGCCTCCCGCATGCCCACTATACGCCCTCGCTCAAAGTCCGTCAACTGCACATACGGTTCACGTCCACGCTGTCGCGGCATGCTACCAGTGTTAAAGACTGCGATGGAGCTCCGTATGCCACGGCAAACTGGCTGACACTGACGGCGGCGGTGCACAAATGCTGCGCAGCTAGCGCCATTCGACGGCCAACACCGCGGTTCCTGGTGTGTCCGCTGTGCCGTGCGTGTGATCATTGCTTTTACAGCCCTCTCGCAGTGTCCGGACCAAGTATGGTGGGTCTGACACACCGGTGTCAATGTGTTCTTTTTTCCATTTCCAGGAGTGTATGTTCCCACTTCTCGCTATACGAGAATACGTCCAGAGCCATGTCAAACATGATAATTCTGGTGGTCCAGGTAATATGCCGCAAGGAGGTATGATGTTCCAAGTGCGTTCCTACCTCCGAATTTTTCAACAATGTACATTCACCGGTCAACGTTATTGTGACACTGTACTCGTCCCCCATGTGTGTCTTTTTCAGCTGTGCATTTGGCCCTGACTTCATTTTTATGGACGACAATGCACGACAGCTTCGAAGAGCGCAGGTGGAGCAGCTCTTGCTGGGCGGAAGCACAGGTCTGCGGGTTCCCGCGGCTTCAGTACCATCGTGCTAGTTTAGAATGCGTTGAGAAGACATATTGCAATATGTCCACATTCGCCAACGACCATCCAGCAATTGTCAACCGCACTGGTGGAGGAATGGAACGACATTCCACGAGAACTCTTTACCCATCTTGTGTTTAGCTGTGATGACACACCCTTCTAAGAACCGTGATCTGCATTTTGTAACGTCCATGGGATTATCAAAAATCGTGGTGACGTGAGTGCAATTATTGTCTTTGAAGAAGTCATTTCTGCTCGTCTCCTTGGGTAATTCTTTCAGTTACTGTTGTCTGGGCACCAGAGTTAAAGACAGGCAGCAATTCAGCACATTTATTAACAAAGCACTGAATACTGAAAAAGGTTCATGAGCCACTATACACAGAATAGTTGAAACGAAATCATGATGAATAGTTAACAGTTCGTAGTTAATTAAATAAACCAAGAAAAAATTACAGGACTGCACTTGCAGTAGTTCTTGTTGACCTTAAAGCAAAATAAACAGTCAGTTCTTAATCGACCAAAATTCATAAATACCCTGAGTAAATGAAATAACAGTCGGCTAGGCGGAATCGAAACAGTCGCAGTAAGTCGGCAGGGAAAAGTTAATTTCCGACTAGGTAAACAATCGGAAAAAGTGCGCCAAACGGCCACATGCTAAGCTAGACGCAGTCTTGACGGAAATCGGCACAGTAACGAAATATACCGATGTTATGGGAGTTGACCGGTGCACCGAAATGAAGTCCCATCCGTCGTGCTGTAGTTCGAAGGTGCGATGTCCCAGTGTGATGATTCCGCAGTTGTAGTCTGCGTTGTGACTGCCGCTGAGAGGTGCGGCGAGTGGCTAAGTAGTCGCTTGCGCATTGGTGCTACATTAAGGCGACATGAGTGACGGGATACTTCTAATGCCGTGTCGGACATTCTTTTGCCTGCCGTAGTGCACCATCTCGACGAGGCATGGCTTCAACAAATTGGAAGTCACATACAGAAGTGTTGCCGGTACAGGATTTTGGGCACGAACTGACCTCTCAATTGTGTCCCATAAATCTCCGATGGGATTCATGTCGAGTGATCTGGATGGCCAAATCATTCACTCGGATTTTGCAGAATGTTCTTCGAACCTATCGTGGACAATTGCGGCCCAGTAACATGTCGCATTGTCAGCCATAAAAATTCCATCGTTGTTTGGAGACACGAAGTCCATGAATGGCTGTAAATGGTCTCCGAGTAGCCGAACATAATCATTTACAGTCAATGATCGGGTCTACATCTACATCTACATCTACATCCATACTCCGCAAGCCACCTGACGGTGTGTGGCGGAGGGTACCTTCAGTACCTCTATCGGTTCTCCCTTCTATTCCAGTCTCGTATTCTTCGTGGAAAGAAGGATTGTCGGTATGCCTCTGTGTGGGCTCTAATCTCTCTGATTTTATCCTCATGGTCTCTTCGCGAGATATACGTAGGAGGGAGCAATATACTGCTTGACTCTTCGGTGAAGGTATGTTCTCGAAACTTTGACAAAAGCCCGTACCGAGCTACTGAGCGTCTCTCCTGCAGAGTCTTCCACTGGAGTCAGTTGGGCCAGAGGACTCAGTCCATTCCATGTAAACGAAGCCCAGACCATTATGGAGCAACCAGCAGCTTACACAGTGCCTTCTTGACTACTTGGGTCGATGGCTTTGTGGGGATAGCGCGACACTCGAACCTTATCATCATCTCTTAACAGCTGAAATCGGGATTCTTCTGATCAGACCGCGGTTTTTCAGTAGTCTAGATTCCAAGTGATGTGGTCACGAGCCCAGGAGAGGCGTGCAGGCGATGTCGTACAGTAAGCAAAGGTACACAGCGTCAGTCGTCTGCTTCCATAGCTCATTAACACCAAATTTCGCCACACTCTCCTAACGGATACGTTCGTCGTACGTCCCATACTGATGTCTGCCGTTATTTGACGTAGTGTCGCTTGTCTTTTAGTACTGACAACTCTATCCACACGCCGCTGCTCTCAGCGAACGCCGTTGTCTGTGGTGAGAGGTAATGGCAGAAATTTGGGTTCACGGCACACTCTTGACCCTGTGGATCTCGAAATATTGAATTCCCTAACGATTTCGGAAATGGAATGTCTCATGCGTCTAACTCCATTAAGTGTTCCGCGTTCAAAGTCTATTAATCCCCGCCATGCAGCCAAAACCACATCGGAAACTTCTCCATATGAAGTATTTGATTACAAATGATAGCTCCTCTTTTTTTCTTTCTTTTTTTTCCTTTATTTTCATTGCATTCCCCTCGCCCCGTATGGGCGGAGGATGGGCTGTCAGCTGATAAAAGCCGTCGTTCTTCAGCCTTATGAGGGTAAAAATTCATAAAACATATTATAAAATTAGACACGGTGGTTGACAAAATAAGTGTGTGACACAATAACAAGACATTTACAGTTGTATAATGTAAAACACGAAAGGAGTTTATTAGTTAAAAGACTGACACAGATGAAATGACAAATTTTCCCTGTAAGATGAAATACAGAGGGGCATTGGATAAGTTAAAAAAATAAATAGTCGCTGCGTTGACTAAAATAGAGAATGAAGCGATGAGTAGGCCTAGAATGCCATTAAAATGGTATCATGGGAATTAAGCAGTTGGGGTAGTGCATACGAGGGTGTTTGTGTGCACAGATGTTGGGGGGAGGAATTCGGGAGAGTGAAGAGGGATACTGTTCGAGACTAAGTCTTGGCATGTGTGTGGAGAGAAGTGGAGGGGAAATGAGTCCTGACCAGAGGAGATGGGGTGGGTTCATTTAGATCCGGTAGGACGGGTATACATCAGGGTAGCTTTTCATGTTGGGGTAAGGGAAGTTTCATTGGAAGAGGATATGGGGAGTCTGGAGGTACACCGTTGGGGGAATGTGAGGGTAGAGGCGTGGCAGAGTACCAGGAGCAGTGCTCAGGGAAGGGGGGGGGGGGGGGGAAGAGGGGAGTAACTGTGGGTGGGTAGGGTCGAGTTTATGGTTAATGAAGGACATTCGGACGTGTTCAAGATGGGCAGCTGAGCCAATGCACCGCCCTTTTGTAACTTGCTACGATGTATTACCGTCATATCCCTATCCCATGACTTTTGTCACCTCAGTGTATATTTCTTATTGGCTGCGGTTGTATTCTCGGCGGCCAAGTAACAAAGCTCGATGAGTCTTTGGACCTTACATAGTAGGAACTGTTGCAGTGTAAGTGGTGCAAATGCCTCAGTCAACACAGGATGGCTGCCACGGCCTGACCAGCAAACTTCGACACGAGCCTCCAGGCCTCACTTGGCAGTGACACTTAATGCGAAAGTTGCCTTTGCCTTTAACTTTTGGACACCATTCACTTCCCTTTGAATGAAGCGTTACATCAGAAAGGATGAAAGGAAGTTTTATTATACGTGCACAGCCTTCACTACTACAGGAATTAGGAGTCGCTGTTTATTCACGCAATGAGCACTCATGGTCGTGACATCTGCCGTTTCTTCACACTGGCAGGAAAGAAAAAGGTTTGCAATAAGATAAGATAAGTGCTCCACACCGTATCGAATGTTGTCTCCACTCGCCCTTCGCTTTTCAGCGAAGTGAAAAGGCCAAGTCTTTTTGTTTTGTTTATATATCTGTGTGGTTTACATCAACTGTTGAAGAACAATTTAGCAAGTTTCATTGCCAATTAAACTCTAAAGAATGTAGAAGGACAATGGTTAAACAGACTGAACGTCTACGTCAACAGATAGTAAGCTAGTTTCAAAACTGTTATTGTTTCGAACTATCCACTATTCATCTACATTTACACCTGCAGGTAAGTTTACGGTCGATACAGAGGCCATCAAAATAGATGATTAATAAATAAAACCGCCCTGCAAACAAGCCTGCTGACTTTTGCCAGTCATCAGTCTGCAAGCGTTAAGCTCAACGTCAAAAGACCAAAAGGAACTACACTGTTGGAATTGGACGAAAGAATTTATATGTGAGAAGAGTACGTTGAGAGCATCTAGAAAGGGAGGCGCTGTTTGATGACGTAGAAGAAGTAAAATTGGGTGTCGGTTTGGAAGATGCAACGGATCCTGTATCAGTGTTTGACATAGTTTTGGAAGACCTGCGATCAAACAAGATAAATATAGAAAACATCACTCGGAAGACTTGGGAACCAAACGATTATTCAAGTTAGTGTGAGGAATCTAATAGACTGGAGACATAACATTGAGCTTCCAGAAGTATACCATTCATTGAATACAGAAGATGGCAAGGGCTAGAATTGACATCTCGTGCATACAAGCTTCTGACGAGATTGCAAAGGTTAATTGTAAAAGAAGCTGAGCATATTATGAATGACGAACAATTTGGAATTTGGGTAGGTAAAGGTACCAGAGATGCTGTTTTACGATAGGCTTGATAGTGGAAGCAAGACTTAAGAAAACTCAAGGCCTATAAAAAGTGTTCGACAATAGAAAGTGAAGCTATATGTTCGAAATCGTAAGAGGAAGATGCGCTATAGCGAAAGACTGGTAGTACACAATATCTGCAAGGTAGTACACAAAGTCTACAAAGAGAAGAATCAAAATGGATCCCTAGAGAGAAGTGTTCGGATTACAAACGTCTTAAGCAGGAATGCAGACTTTCTCTTGTACTGTTCAATCTGTATGTCGAAGAAGTAATAAATGAAGTAAAAGGAGGATTTTGAAGTGGGCTTAAAATTGAGTATGACATTGTGCCAGTTATATGATTCCCTAATGATACTGCTATATTCGATGAAAGTGAAGAAGAATTACGGGATCTGCTAAACGAAATTTAAAGTCTACCCAGGTAGAATAGAGTGAACCAAATAAACTTGAAAGTACTCGGAATCAGCAGATATGAGACAAAGAACGTTTTAATTGGAGACTATGGTAGATGAAATTAAGAAATTCTGCTACAGTGGAAGCAAGGTAGTGCATGAAAGACGAAGCAAGGACATAAGATACAGGTTAGCACAAGCAAAGACAGCATTCCTCGAAAAAATGAAGTCTACTTGTATCAAAAAGAGTCCAGAATTTGCGAATTTCTATGAATGACGGTTGAGGTGTGTTGTAACAGTTGAATACAGAAAATCAAAATAATTGAGGCTATTCTCCACATAATCGGCGAGGGAAGTAATTTGTGGAAAGTACAAAGAACACTACTGGCCATTAAAATTACTACACCACGAATATGACGTGCTACAGACGCGAAATTTAACCAACAGGAAGAAGATGCTGTGATATGCAAATGATTAGCTTTTCAGAGCATTCACATAAGGTTGGCGCCGGTGGCGACACCTACAACGTGCTGATATGGGGAAAGTTTCCAAACGATTTCTCATATACAGACAGCAGTTGACCGGCGTTGCCTGGTGAAACGTTGTTGTGAAGCCTCTTGTAAAGAGGAGAAATGCGTATCATCACGTTTCCGACTTTGATAAATGTCGGTTTGTAGCCTATCGCGATTGCGGTTTATCGTATCGCGACATTGCTGCTCGTGTTGGTCGAGATCCAATGACTGTTAGCAGAATGTGGAATCGGTGGGTTCACGAGGGTAATACGGAACGCCGGCCTCGTATCACTAGCAGTCGAGATGACAGGCATCTTATCCACATGGCTGTAACGGATCGTGCAGCCACGTCTCGATCCCTGAGTCAACAGATGGGGACGTTTGCAAGACAACAACCATCTGCACGAACAGTTCGACGATGTTTGCAGCAGCATGGACTATCAGCTCGGAGACCATGACTGCGGTTACCCTTGACGCTGCGTCACAGACAGGAGCGCCTGCGATGGTGTACTCAACGACAAACCTGGGTGCACGAACGTCAAAACGTCATTTTTTTCGGATGAATCCAGGTTCTGTTTATAGCATCATGATGGTCGCATCCGTGTTTGGCGACATCGCTGTGAACGCACATTGGAAGCGTGTATTCGTCATCGCCATACTGGCGTATCACTCGGCGTGATGGTATGGGGTGCCATTGGTTACACGTCTCGTTCATCTCTTGTTCTCATTGACGGCACTTTGAACAGTGGACGGTACATTTGAGATGTGTTACGACCCGTGGCTCTACCCTTCATTCGATCCCTGCGAAACCCTACATTTCAGCAGGATATTGCACGACCGCATGTTGCAGGTCCTGTACGGGCCTTTCTGGATACAGAAAATGTTCGACTGCTGCCCTGGCCAGCACATTCTCCAGATCTCTCACCAATTGAAAACGTCTGGCCAATGGTGGTCGAGCAACTGACTCGTCGCAATACGCCAGTCACTACTCTTGATGAACTGTGGTATCGTGTTGAAGCTGCATGGTACACGCTGTCCAAGCTCTGTTTGACTTAATGTCCAGGCGTATCAAGGCCGTTATTACGGCCAGAGGTGGTTGTTCTGGGTACTGATTTCTCAGGATCTATGCACTCAAATTGCGTGAAAATGTAATCAAATGTCAGTTCTAGTATAATATATTTGTCCAATGAATACCCGTTGATCATCTGCATTTCTCTTGGTGTAACAATTTTAATGGCCAGTAGCGTAGAATATAGGACCGGACGATACGGACGTTCCAATATACGGTGGCTATTCATATATTAACCTACAATTGGCTGTTACACATAAACAAATGCATGTAGCATCATGGTGCTTGCGTGGTTGGCAAAGGAGCAGCAAGCGACTGAAATGGGCGGTGTTACTGCGTCTTCCTACAGTTGTGAGGTATGTTCTGTCATCGTTTCCTGTAAACAGGAGGAATAAATGCCGCCAGCATTCATTGTCGATTGTGTTGTGTGCATTGGGACTGAATTATTAGTCATGGTGTTGTGAGGAAGTGGAGCAGAAAATTCAAACTTGTGATGAAAGTGATCGAGGAAGATATGGCAAACTTGTGCAACATATTGACGAAATCGCACATGTGATACTTCAATTCGCGACCTTCTGAAGATGTGCGTCAGATTTCTGGGCTCCTCTTTTTAACATTATCAAAGAAGTAGTGGGATAAAGCCGGTACAGGGACAACTCTGATAACAAATTAGTTAACTGACCCACTAATCCCCTCTCCTCCTGATGACATGATGTGCTTTGCCCATCCAGCATGTTACCCTTCTGTCTGGGAAATCCTCATCCCTCACCCCTACCCCTCCCCCTCCAACCCCACAAATATGAGTGCACTTTTTGAATTTCACCCTTTTTTGAATGGGGTTTCGTGCGCACTTTTCTTTGTCACCCTTCCCTCAGGGAAATCCCCAGCCTTTCTCCCTCCCATAAACCCTGCACCACATTTGATATCAAATTAATTAAAGGTGGCAAACAATTAAGGTACCTCCCCTTAACCTATTGTTCCACTTTCGGTATTCTGTCGTTGAAGCTGTGGGTGAGGCCTGAGTTATTCGAAAAGTCTACCTCCCACTCAATCAAATTGATTGAATAATTAATCAAACCGATATCCTTTTGTGTGGGACAGTTTTTCTTCGTGAATACTGCCCCCTTCTGGAGATATTGATTGACTGGCGGGAAATCGGTTGTAGTGTGTGGAATACTGTTGATTTAAACAATTTGTGGAATAAAGCGTGTGGTGTATTTAAACAATTGCAGCGTTTTCTGATCCTGATAGCGTAAGGAATACTATCATGAAACACTCAACACACGTAATTACACTGTCACACATCACGCTAAATATATCTGGCAATTGCCAGGCTGCACAACGTGCCACTGGAAGGAGCAGCGCGCGACTGCTATTGGGTATCTCATTGCCCCGTGAAGGACCGCCAGCCGCCTCGCAGTATTAGCGCGCCACAAGTGGCGACTTCCTGTCGTGTGCCCTTGGAGGCATTCGGCCCACCCTGTACAAACCAACAGACAATGGTGTCTCAGAATGCAGTACTCTTTGCTTTGTGACCATCCAGTATCTAGATCACCCTGCAGTCGCAGTGGCGGTGTCCCTTGCCACCTCGAGTGGCTACTTCCTGTTTGTGCGTGAGTGGAACAACTTGCCCAAACCTATCAACTAAGGTACCACCGAATGCTGCAATCTGATTGGTCCGCCCCCCCCCCCCCCTCAAATTAGTGGGCAGAGCTTGACTCTATATAAATTCTACCCGCTACACCCCTGGCCTCATTCTACTATTGTTCGGGTTTGGGTCAGCTCGATTTGATTCCATCCTTACCTTACAGGTCTGTTTGCTTCGTCTTCGTCTTATCTGTACCATCATGAAGTATTATTCAGCAGTATCAGGTAACAGTAGCAGTAGTGCTAGTGGTGACAAACATCCATGGTAGTCGCAGGAATAGGAATTTCCCAAGTACAGATTCAAATCGGCAAACTGTAACTTTTTCTTCCGCTAAGAATTTCGTGGTAGTGGCATTAAATACATTTCATCTTATTGTTTTAGCATTTATCCACCAATCATGGATGAGTTGGAGGAGAGAGTTTTCAGTGGCAGCAACAGCGTTATATATTCTTCTTCGTATACATAATATGTTGCTGTTACTTTGAGGTCTGTCAGTGAGTCTTTGCTGTTATACATGATTTCGAAAATTAAAAGCGATAACTGTAACTTTTTCATTGAGAATTTAGTAGTATTGAATAAATCTTGTCTTATAGTTTCAGTATGTACAGTGGAACCTTGCATAGCGAGCATAATTCGTTCCAGAATCTTACTCACAGTACGAAATACTCGTTAAGTGAAAAAATATATCCTCTATAAACTAATGAAAAATACGATAATGCGATCCATGCGGAAAAAGTACTGAAAGTTTTATCTTATTCATGCCATTTATTCCAAGATAATTGTACATACAGTATTATGTACTTTATTATTCATAATACATAACTAGTTCCCTTTTACTAAGAAGCTATCTATAGCCATTTGTTTCTGCCGACGCTTCAACACCTGGGCGACAATGGGGCACAGCATTATAGTCAAATAAATTTGTAGCATTTGTAGTCACTGCTTTATTGGGGTGTTGATTTTCAGTGTATGATGCAACCGATTCCCATACTTTCCGCATTTTTCTTATTGTGCCAGAAGAATGCTGCTTCGCTGTTACTGCCTCCTCCTCCTCCTCCTCCTCCTCCTCCACAACTCCTGCTGTGAAACACATTGCAGCTCCAAAAGCTTTTTGGTGGTCATTTCTTGGCTGTGATCTTCCACAAGCTCATGGGTATCATTGTTATCCACTTCTAGTCCCTTGCCCTCGGCCAAAGGCGCAATCTCGTTGACTACAGGCTCCACAGGTACTGACTGACTCAAATGCCTCAGAGTCACATTCTACAACGGACTCTGGCCCAAGCCTATTCCAAGCAGAAGTGAGAGTTCTCTTGGTGATCCCTTCCCACACCTTTTCGAACAACTTGATGCAGGCAACGACGTTGAAGTGATATTTCCAAAACTCTCTGAGAGTGTGGTTGGTAGCTTCAGCCAACTCAAAGCAATTCTTGAAGAGTGCTTTAGTGTAGCGTTTTTAAAGTTAGAAATTAATCTGCTAGTCCATAGGATGGAGTAAAGGAGTGGTGTTTGGAGGCAGAAACTGGATCTTGATTAATTGAAATTCTTCAAGGAGGTGGTCTTGTAGGCTTGGAGAATGGGCAGCAGCGTTGTCCATAACAAGTAAGACATGGAGTGGCAGATTCATCTCAAGCAAATATTTTTTCACCAAAGGACCAAACACTTCACTGATGTAACCACGAAAAAGGTTACCTGTCGCTCACGCCTTGTTGTTGGAATCCACATCAAATTTTACATGCTCTTCTGGACTTCTTGAAGGCCAGTGGAGTTTCTGCATGAGTGGTAAACAAGCAGTTGTTTAATTTTCAAATCACCGCTTGCATTGGCACAGAATAGCCGTGTGAGGTGGCCTTGCCACCGAGCAATGCATTCTCCTGTGCTGGTATAAAGGTACGCTTCGGCATCTTTTTCTAGAATAGACACATCTCGTCGCAATTGAAAACCCGTCGCGGCAAATAACCCGCAGAATCTAAGAGCATCTTAACGTTGCTGATGAAGCTCTCTGCTGCCCTTGTGTCGGAGCTTGCTGCTCCGCCGTGCCTCACAACGCTGTGGATGCTGGTTCTTCTCTTAAACTTCTCGAACCACCCATGAATTCCCTGAAACACTTCTTCATCCGCTGATGATCCTGGAGTCTTCTTAACCAAGTCAGCGAAAATCATTCTCGCCTTCTCACAAATTATATTTTCGTTAACAGTGCCGCCTTGCAGTTGCTTTTCATTTATCCATACAAAGAGCAACCTTTCAACATCATCCAGAATACTAAACCGTTGTTTAGATATTCTTATCACACCTTTGAAGCATCTACCTCATTATCATGTCCTTGTTTTTGGGGATAGTGCAAATAGTTGATGTAGGCCGACTGAATGTGTGTGCTATACAAGCAACGCTCACACCACGTTCGCGTTTTTCAATGATTTTACGTTTCATTTCTGAGGACATTTTCTTTCTCTTATGGTCGTCTTCCTGCGGCGTTATCTTCGGGGCCATTTCTAGGAAGGTTATTAAAATTTGTACACAAAAAGACGCTATGTTAACACAAGTTTAGAAAAATGTGTGATCACAAGCTGCACTAAGATGGTAGTAGAAAGAGCGCTAAATCCAGACTGCAGTACGTACTAAAGACATTGTTCACATGCCGCTGCTGGCAATGAAATATGTTCATATTGTTCAACGTTTCCCCCGCCACGCGCGCGAACGGCTGGTGACGTCACAATAAATCGTTATCACTCATTGTGCGGAACATCGCTCGTTAAGCGAGTCTTTTTTTTACAATTTTTTTAGCTCGTTATGCAAATTGGGAGTTATGGGAGGTGCGCGTTAAACGAGGTTCCACAGTATTAACACATGATTGGTGAGCTAGCTGCTCAAATCCAGCAGCAGTGACAGAATCAGCATTATAAGTAGTATACGTATTTTTCCTCTTCGTTGTAGTGTGTGTGTAGTATGCTGGTGTCTGACAAAAATTTCAGTGTATATGTAATAAGGTGCATATTCTTTGTCGTTGTTCTGAATGATTTCCTGACAGAAGAAGAGTTTGTGTGTGTGTGTGTGTGTGTGTGTGTGTGTGTGTGTGTGTGTGTTTATTCTTTACTAGACCACTATGTTACAGGTGATATCAGTGAGGAGGGCAGATGGCTCTTCCCCAATTCAGCAGAGGACGAAATGCCACAGTGGGTGGAGGATCAGAGAGATATCAATGAGGCAGGGCGAAATAGGTAATTTATATATATGTTCTCATTCTGCTTCCCACTAGTCAGTGTTCTTTCTTTCCTTGCTGCAGCTGACAGTGTCTGGAACGTTGTACTTAACTTTTTTTCGTTATTCTCTCTCTTCTGCAGCGACTGTGTCAGAGGAACAATTTCCGCAGTACACTGTGCAGCGGGTAATGGGTGCGGAAAGCCTGCTTCACTGAAGCGGTGTCCAGTGAGGCATGCCGCGTCGGTAAAGGTGTCGCTAATCGCCATCCGAGAAGCCACCGCCGATGCCGTCCCCGGTGCCGCCGCCGCTCAGCACTGCCCTGTCCACGGATCGTTGAAGAACAAGCTCCCACTCTTCATGCAAGCGGGTCAGCCACAGCCACACTTCCTGCACTGGACTGGTACCACAGCATCTCCTCCTCCTCCACCTTTTCATCCTCACTGATCCCACAAAGTACGTGCAACTCGACGCATAACTTTCAACACCTCATCTCAACCACTTTCGCCAACACAGTGGAAGCAGTCATCGGCGGATGTTATCAATACGTCCAGTGCCAACACTCGCCATATTGAATGTTCTCAAATTTGGGCATAATAACCGGAGAAACTCACAATGATCACAAACACGAAAGGTGCTCAACACATACTGAGTAATAGTTCGCCATTCATCAACCGATAGTGCGATACGGTTGTACCCCAGCTGATTGGTTGAGAGGCTCAGTAATGGCTCCTACCTTACGCCGGAAATGTCAGTTCATTCTGGTCACTGGCTGTCTCTGCCATGCTCCCGGAGGCCAGGCAGAAACGTCCTAGGAAACCAGCCACATATTTATCAGTGTAATTACAATTAAATATTACGATCATAGCACCAATCTGGAGACATTTGACAATGAACAAAGTATCGGAAATGTCTCCTCCTGATGGCTATGGCTCTGAAAATATCAATATCTACACCATTCTTATGACTATACATAATTTTCAATGTAAAATCTTTCATCCCCCTTACAGCTATCGATGCGTTGAAACTGCAATTTTCCATGTCAAATCCATACCTCTCTTACGACTGGACTAAGTCACTTTCTTTGCACATATCAGAACATCGACCACAGTAACTTTACACTGCTCATATACACATGTCAGAGAAGCATTGCAGTTATCATTTATATGTTTATAGCACCAAAAAATTGTGGTATGTCCACACTCACACCAGCTAGGTGTCTCGATTCTTCTCAGTTCTAGGAAATTACACTCCTGGAAATGGAAAAAAGAACACATTGACACCGGTGTGTCAGACCCACCATACTTGCTCCGGACACTGCGAGAGGGCTGTACAAGCAATGATCACACGCACGGCACAGCGGACACACCAGGAACCGCGGTGTTGGCCGTCGAATGGCGCTAGCTGCGCAGCATTTGTGCACCGCCGCCGTCAGTGCCAGCCAGTTTGCCGTGGCATACGGAGCTCCATCGCAGTCTTTAACACTGGTAGCATGCCGCGACAGCGTGGACGTGAACCGTATGTGCAGTTGACGGACTTTGAGCGAGGGCGTATAGTGGGAATGCGGGAGGCCGCGTGGACGTACCGCCGAATTGCTCAACACGTGGGGCATGAGGTCTCCACAGTACATCGATGTTGTCGCCAGTGATCGGCGGAAGGTGCACGTGCCCGTCGACCTGGGACCGGACCGCAGCGACGCACGGATGCACGCCAAGACCGTAGGATCCTACGCAGTGCCGTAGGGGACCGCACCGCCACTTCCCAGCAAATTAGGGACACTGTTGCTCCTGGGGTATCGGCGAGGACCATTCGCAACCGTCTCCATGAAGCTGGGCTACGGTCCCGCACACCGTTAGGCCGTCTTCCGCTCACGCCCCAACATCGTGCAGCCCGCCTCCAGTGGTGTCGCGACAGGCGTGAATGGAGGGACGAATGGAGACGTGTCGTCTTCAGCGATGAGAGTCGCTTCTGCCTTGGTGCCAATGATGGTCGTATGCGTGTTTGGCGCCGTGCACGTGAGCGCCACAATCAGGACTGCATACGACCGAGGCACACAGGGCCAACACCCGGCATCATGGTGTGGGGAGCGATCTCCTACACTGGCCGTACACCACTGGTGATCGTCGAGTGGACACTGAATAGTGCACGGTACATCCAAACCGTCATCGAACCCATCGTTCTACCATTCCTAGATCGGCAAGGGAACTTGCTGTTCCAACAGGACAATGCACGTCCGCATGTATCCCGTGCCACCCAACGTGCTCTAGAAGGTGTAAGTCAACTACCCTGGCCAGCAAGATCTCCGGATCTGTCCCCCAATGAGCATGTTTGGGACTGGATGAAGCGTCGTCTCACGCGGTCTGCACGTCCAGCACGAACGCTAGTCCAACTGAGGCGCCAGGTGGAAATGGCATGGCAAGCCGTTCCACAGGACTACATCCAGCATCTCTACGATCGTCTCCATGGGAGAATAGCAGCCTGCATTGCTGCGAAAGGTGGATATACACTGTACTAGTGCCGACATTGTGCATGCTCTGTTGCCTGTGTCTATGTGCCTGTGGTTCTGTCAGTGTGATCATGTGATGTATCTGACCCCAGGAATGTGTCAATAAAGTTTCCCCTTCCTGGGACAATGAATTCACGGTGTTCTTATTTCAATTTCCAGGAGTGTATTTGACCTTTAAGTCTTGCTGTCAAAAGGTGCTGCTTCCAAAAGGTGCTGCATCCTGCCAAGCCTCTTTCAAAACAGTATTGTAAACCACAGGTGTCTGGCATTTGCGGTAATCAACAGCTCTCCCAGGTACGAAAGAGTTGGAAAGACATCATCGATAGGGGTTGGTGTACTGTAATAAACATCGCAGTCGATAGTGAATCACAGAACACATGAGGATGTGCTTAGGGGAGCCGATGAGAGGATGTTCTGTATATCCATTTCGTTACAGCCGTATTGCCATCCTATTTGTACATTATAGAAGATCCAGTTGAACCCTTGCATTGCTACATTATGCAGCTGTTCACGGAATTGATCTGTCAACCCTTACTGTCGGATATACTCCTCAGTGCGTTGAAATCACAATTCACCATGTCAAATCTATCCTCCCCTTACGATTAGAAATACGTAGTCTTTTTACATGAATAGTAGTCTGATCACTTCCTACAAACTTCTAGTGATATGTTTTAACATACGCAACAGTAACTTCAGCATAACATGTTTGGCTACCATTTACATGTGTATAGAGTCCGAAAGTATTATGATATGTCCACACTGGCACAAGCTGGCTGTCGTTTCATACCACCCGATAGCAACACCACTGCCCCCCCCCCCCACACACACACACACACTACATGGTTGTTATCACATATTTGTTGAGGAATAAAGGGTGTAATTACAATCAAAAAAGCCCTAGCGTCTTTTTTATTTTCTCTATTGCGCCACATCCACGAAATCCTTTCGTTTTGTTATACTTGTAAATCCAGCCAACACAGTGGCGTCTTATATTTTCTGACCGCCAAGTTGGAGTCTGTGTTAGTGCATTTGACCCTTGTGCCAAGTTTACACTCATAACCACCGTAGACCTAACACTCAGATCACACACATTTCTTGACTAAGACATCATAGCGAGTGAAATATACTAGAGTACGTCCATTCGGGGTTAATTTTCAAGGACAAGTAAACAGTGGAGAAAGGTTTTCATATCGTAAAACTGTTCTGTATCGCATGTAAGCACATTTTATGTTTCTCTTGTTAAGCACCGTATCTGTTTAGCGCTTTGGAGGGGGCCACCCCGAGTCGGATCTCTTGCAGCTGGAAAAAATGAGCTATTAGAGCGTCATACAAATAAGTGTGAGAAACGATGACCTAATGATAGATATTAAACGGATACCTGTTTAGATCCTACAACATGTGTTCGAAGCTGAATTATCAAAAAGAATACCATATTATGTAGAAACCGTCAATAGGATTAAATGCAAAGCATGCTCTATTCGAAGCGTACAATAGACTTCTGTTTGTCACTCCAGTGCACCAGTTGTATAGAATAGAAAAACCACTATGAATCCATCGTCATTCAGTTATTCAACTTCAGTCTCGTGCAGGATGTCTGTCAATAAGGTGGTGCTGTGGAGGCTAGAAGGAACAGCAGGAGCGCCGTACTTCTAATAGTGAATTTGAGCAGTGGTAGTGAGTGTATTGTGCAAAGTATGGTCGTGGATGCTGGAGTTCATGCTTTAGTTATCGCTATTTCAAAGGTGTTAAAAGGGTTTAGTGACTGCACGACTCAGCTTTATTCAAGAACACATCTATTACGACAATTAGCCTTTAGTACTACTAATTCTCTGGGAAAGAGAATGTTACTGCTTGCAACACGTTGGAGCGGATGAAATCAAGAAATGCACGTAATGTACTCCCGGATATTTATGTGAAACATTAGGAGTCGTTGACATATGAACGCTCTTGATTACTACATGTTACTTACACAACTTGTAACATCACTATGTGATATGTCGCACAGATTCTATTTGTTACCTGAAGTGTTTAAATGGGATGAACTCATTTCAAAGTATCGGTCCTGCTTTAAGCACTATGATATGAATGCACGACGCCAGATTGATGGATCACCATCAATTAAGATGCATTGTGTTGGATGTACGACTAGCATGACCAATAATAAATCATAATGTCTGTCCATTAACCAAGTAAGCTTCTACTACTTTTTTTGCTGTTGCTTTACTTTATGGTTTCTGTGATTATGAACATAGACAGTTCGTATTTAAAGACGCATCGTTAAGTAATTTCAAGGATGTGAAGTGTGCTAAAACACAAAGGAGTACAAATTGGTTACCATGGAATTCACCTGTATCCCCTTCTACCTAAAGGGGAAGAAAAAGATCGCATGAACGTGTCGAATCTTCAAGTATGCTGCTATTCAAGAACTGGAATTCTAAGGGTGCTCTCCTCTCCATCGACTCAAGAAGAAGATGTGTGAAAATGGTGTTGTTCTGTCTGCTTATGAAAATGTAAAATTAGTTTTAAGTTGGATGAGAAATAAAATGAATTTTTACATCATAATATGTGTATGATTTCTCTTCGCCCTGTTCCCACTTTGACACCAAAGTGTTGTCTGGAAGCTATGTCTATGGCTTGTTTCAAGCACAGGAGGTATAATTTGAGACATGTTTGTTGTATGTATCTGGAAGGACACAGTCACAAGCCTCCCGCTCCCATAAGCCAATTCATACTGCACTAGAGGTGTAGTCCCATAAAACCAATCTATATGCTTTGTTACCTTCCATTTTAAACTTAACCTTCATGTTCAAAACTAATGTCATTTGTGTCATGTACATCCATTATAAACATTTGTTAGTCTACAGACTTGTGAAATAACAACAACAACAAAGATATTTGGTTATGAAGATTTTCATTTATTCATTTCACAAAGGTACAATTTGATTTTTGAGATACAGTTCAGTTCTTGAGCTACAGTTTGACATTTCAAAGCAAATGTACTTTTAACTTGCACACTATTACTAATAACTTGGAAAAAGTAACCTCCCAATAGAGAGACTGGTTGAGAATATTTTTAAAAATTTTCCGGCAGTACTAGTTGAGAATATTTTACAATTTTCATAAATCTACTCTAAAATTAATGCGAGATATTTTACTACAACTAAATTCCACAGTGCAGAAGTAGAAGTTTTACAATAATTCTGATGGATTGTGTATGCTTAGAAACTAATCAGTCTTGGACAGCTAGCGGCAGGTGAAACTTAAAAGCTATTCTATTTACATAACGTACATGTTGCACAGATATCTATTTACACAGTATACATATGCTGCATATGAATAGATAAATATACATATACTTTCTTTTTTATGTGCTTTTATTTGCATTTTTTTTACTTTTTTCACACACACATACATGGTGTGTTATCCTTCTTTATGCTTCTTCCGCATATGATGTACACACACACACACACACACACACACACACACATATATATATATATATATATATATATATATATATATATATATATATATATATACATGTGTACACATAAATAAACAAATAAAAATGTACACACACACACAATTATTTACACTATGATAAAGGGGCCATACTATTCTACATACACACACACACACACACACACACACACACACATACACACACACACTCTCATTCATCTCTCACTCATAGTCCCCCATCTTTTCTCGCTGCAGGTGATTATGTGATTATGGGAGAGTTTGAGTCCTGTCATCATAAATGACCCTTTTATCATCATCACGTAACAGAACGATTTTACATTCCAGCGTAGTGTACACATTGTGTCCTCTCGACTGAATATTATTTTGCTGTACCGCGTGTGGTGGCAGCAGGGCAGCATCATGAACACCACTGCATGAGCGCTGCAAACAGTCTTCGATTGCTCTTGATGCCAAATGACGCACACCCTTAGCCCACCTCTGGGTGGCATCTTCAAATATACGATTCACATACACAGACCTAAAAACTCCACAACTGGCAATCCGTTCGCCTCGTCTTTCGTAAGGCTGATAGCTTCCTTGTTCTGTGGAACAATACCATAAGTATTACTGCTTACTGCTCGTTTATGAGGACATGTCAAATCCATTACAGTGATACCTCATTACTTCATATGGACTGCAGGTCTTCATCCGACAGATGACGCTATCTGTATCAATATGAAGTAACTTAGGACCTGCGAAATGAGTTTTCACAAACTATAGTGGAATCACTACATGTGGAGTTCGGATATGTCTAGTATGCAAATCCCCACATAAACAGGTTTCTTGAAATCTACTGAAGTTTTCGCCATCTCCACGACAATGAAGTTCTTATTGAATATGATGACATGTCTTTTGGTCTGGCAATGCATTTCCTTAAGCCCCATTGCCCACCCCATTCGGTTCTAATCAAAATTTCGCTACATTCCCACAAATTCTCCATTGCTTTGCTGATAACGGAATTACTCATTAATTTCAAATAATCTTTTTCGAAGTCACATGCCACAGAAGCCATCGGAATTATGTTCAAATCAGGATTCATTGAAGGAGATAGCCCAGGTGATATTAACCAGCTCCATCCTCAAGCTGAGACACTGGTTGAAATTAAGATAATGATTAATATATCTCTGCTTATTGCATAGTGGTTTCATCAGTTTTGGGGTGCAGCCTCGTCACGGGATTATTTGCTCTGGACACAGTGGCAAATAAGCGTGCACATCATGTAAACTAATAGATTACGTGAATCCTGCCTCCACCACTTACCCCACATCAGAATCAGCCCCCATACCGTTGATTTTTCCACCTAATTCTTTTATTCGTCTTTGGGTACCCATCAGCAGGGACTGTTGCATGGTGTGCCCATGTAAGTTATCTGCATGAAGTACATGATGTAATTTGAATCAAGGGATGCATTGAACCTGTCACCCATCCATAACCTGTCATCCATCCATGAGTTATTTGCTGTGTCATGTCTATGGACACATTGGGAAGTCCACCACGGATCCCTTGCTCAAAGAAACGATTGGTCAATATTCGATGCTGCACTACGTTTCTTGGGCATTGCATTTCAGGACAAACCAGTGCTGTGTAATAAAAGGTGGGATCGAGCGAATATGTGGTCTTGGGAAGACTCCAGAATTTCTTGAAAACATCCACAAACAAGCGCACTTCTGTATCCATGTAAAGCTGTGCGTACTCTGCTAAAGTGGTGATGTTGAATTCCAGCCAGACGTTCCTGGCATGCTCGTGCTCTGCGTCCGATATGGCATCCCCTGTAAGTTTGCTGTAGAATGCTTTTATGTCAGGTAGCCTAGTTTCATTGAGTTTTCCCATACTATCCAGATACTCGTGGAAACCCACTTCCTCGTCAGGAAACGCAGCTTGGGTGATATGCATATTGTCCCTAGGTAGAGTTTCAACTAGTTTCCGGAGCGGTGTCTGAATAAAACATAGCGAGTCAAGAAATCAGTGTGTAATTCTTCGAGAATGAAATATATTTCTGGACGTTCTCAGGCATGACACTGACCTCACTGTTATCAGCCAAGTGCTCAACAAGGAAGCGAGCGTCATACCCGCTTAAATTATGTAAGAAAACGGGTATATGTCTTGGTAATCGGTACTTCGAATGGCATGTATTGTGGGATGCGCCACGGAAACTCCCATTAAGAGGACAGTGGTCCCTACTAGAAGATTCCGCTTTTCTGTCAAGCGGCAGCCCACGAATATGACAGTCAGCCACGTTACTGTACAAATCTTCATTCTCCTTCGATCTGGTCATGGGAATGTTGTCGTCGTAAAGCCTATCAGCCTCCTATGAACGTTTTTCGACCTCAATGAGTAGCCAAACCGCAGGATTATCCCCAAAATAAGATTTGTAGCGGTTATGACTTGAATCAAGGGACGATACAATTTGGTGCGATGTCGCATGTGGTACATTTTTTCTGTAAATGTGGTACATCGGTCGTAGGGTCACCTTGATAGTGGGTGACAGAAGCGAGAAGCCATTCGAAGTCAGCATACGCTACAAACAGGCATCGCCCCTGATGATTAGCAGTTTTAAACTTTGTGAATTTGTCTTCCTCAGTAGGAATAACAACACATACCGGGTCCTTGGTATCGTAATCTACAAGATGCACTGCTAATAACTTGTCTGAGGCAAAATAATTCAGCTACCTTGAGCGAATATGCTTTTTATGTTCATGTTTACTCAACTGAGACAATAGGGGTCGGGACATGTCTTTGATACAAACATAAAGAGAACTGCCTTTCTCCTTATTTTTCTCATTGGAGGATAAGAGCATCTTTACATGCATGTTATGCTCATCGACGACTATATGCTTCTTCTGCTGATCTGACTGAGTTTCTAAAGGCCATAATCAAGAACCGATATTCCGATATTCCGCACCTCAAATTTAGGTATGTCCTGGAGTTTGACGGGAACTCAATACCATCAAAGCTATAGCACGTACGAGTGTCAAGGTATCTACCACATATATATACGTGTGCCTTGGATTCTCTTTAACACTTCCTTCGCAAGCCACGATCGACCATGCAAAACAAGTCTGATCGTTTTAATTTTTCACATTAATACATGCCTTCTTATTATCTACATCCTTAGGAAGCTTCGTATAGATGGACCCTCCATTTGCTGGATCATAGACGTATGTATGTATGTCCAGGTAGCTCAGTGTTTTAGCTGACCCCCTAACTTCCATTTTGGAAAACTGGGCCCATGTAGGTCTCAAGGAGGACTCACAAAGCCCTCAGTGGTTCACGTGCTCGTCTTTATCACGCCATTATTCTTCCATAGATAATGAAGACTTGTTTCTTCAACACCATGGATGAATTTTGGAGGGGGTGGGGGAGGAGAGGTGCAACAGTACAGTGTACAGCCCTGCATCACATTTAATGGCGTGATACTGTTATCGCAGATCATTAACAACCTGGAGCAGCTCTGTTTCCATTACAGGAAGGCACGCTCTTAGATACCCAATAGGGTCGCAGTACGCTCCTGCCAGTTTCTCGATTCTAGTGAACGATGCTAACTCCTCAAAAAAGTAATTTTTGAGAACCTATCTCTCTGGAGTACAGCGGTTTATTTATTATTTAAAACTGAATAATTCCACTCCTCAAAGGTGTCTGCAATTACCAAGTACTCTAACTGGTATGGTGTCACTGACCTGATGTCCTTCACTAAAAGGATGGGAGAGGGAATTGCCACTAGCCACAGCATTACTACAATATTGCTACTACTACTACTACTACTACTAGATGAGACTACTACTGCTTGTGGTGAGGTATTGAGGGGTATGTGCTATACCTTGCGAGATTGGCAAGGATGAGATTGTGGAGGAGGAGGAGATGCTGCAGTGTTGGGCCGTTGCAAGCAGCCTCGTTCCTGCTGCGGCTGCAGCCCTGACCCACTTGCGGAGGAGGGGCAGCCCATGGACGCCAGAGCGGAGCTGGTGTGGGGGCGGTGGCGGGGGCGGCGGCTTCTCGCATGTATTGCATGGACGTCGTATTGAATGGACGGTGGTGCTGTAGAGAAAGAATAACGAACACGCTTAAGTAAAATGTTCCAGACATCGACAGCTGCTACTACTGCATGGAAAGAAAGAACACTTAGTATTTGAAAGTGGAATCTTACTTCGTTCTGGCGCCTCGGCATCTCACTCAGGTCATCCAGCATCTCCTCACGCCGACGAAGGTCTTCCTCCATCTCCTCCACCCACTGTGACATTTCGTCATCGCCTGAACTGGGAGGGAAGAAGGAAGGAAGATGGGTTTAACGTCCTGTCGACATGGAGGTCATTAGAGATGGAGTTAAGCTCGATTGTGTCAAGGATGGGGAAGGAACCATCGCGAAGGAAGGAAGATGAGGTTTAACGTCTCGTCGACATCGAGGTCATTAGAGGTGGAGTTAAACTCGGATTGTGTCAAGGATGGGGAAGGAACCATCGCGGCATTTGCATGGAGTGATTTTATGGAAGTCACGGAATACCTAAATCTGGATGGCTAGACGCGCATTTGAACCGCAGTCCTGAACAGGGAGAGAGCCGTCGGTCCATCTCACTGATATCACCTAATACCACACATTATTTTTTTAAAATAAAAAAGCACATAAACTCTCAAAAACCACGAGAAAAAAATATTATTTTTAGAATATGCACTTACAGGAGATCAGCGATGGCTCCTACCTATCCTCGACGAATACCGCTCGCTGTTCACCTTCTTCTACCAGGAAACCGTCCACAGCGACAACAGAGAATGTGCACCATATTATATATACATTGAAAGTTTTGTCAAGCAGCAACATATTACATATGCACAGTACTGTGAAGAAGAAAAATATGTATACTACTTACAATGCTGTTACTGCTACTATTACTGCATCTCAGCATCCAGGTGGTCAACTACCCTCTGGACAAATACTGAAACAAGAAAACGAAATGTATGTAATTCTTAGTGGAAGAAAAAGTTACAGTTATCGATTTTGCTCCATCGAAAATGTCTACAATAGTAAATAATGTGCAACATATAAGTATACGACGAAATTTTCTTTGAAAGAAATTAGTATATGTGCATACTCAAGGCGATATTGCTGCTGCTGCTGTTGCTTCTTAGTATCCAGATCGTCATTATCCTCTGGACAACTGCTGAAACAATAAGAGAACATGTACTCAATACTATAAAATTCTTAGTGAGAAACTTACATTTATATATTCTAGTCCTTAGAAATCATCAATAATAACCTCAGATACGTTGGTCGCAAGATATTACATATACCACGAATATGAAGAAGGAAATATATACTTACGGCAATATAACAGCTGCTGTTTTCTATTGCTGACGCATCTCCTACTGCTGTTGATGGCGATGACGCATCTCAGCACCTTGTTCATCAGGAATTCGGTGGATATACGCTGAAACAACAACACGACTTGTATTCAATACTACAAAATTCCTAGTGAAAAAAAATTGCAGTTTCCGCTTTGATTCTGTATTTACCAGGTAGTTCTCCATCCTTCTCTAACGGTCTCAGCCACTTGCCGACACTGGCACTGCTGCTGTTTGATGCCGCTGAACGCTTCATGTTAGATCGGCGACGAACCAACCTAACGATTAACGCAACTGGGCGAGGAGAAGACAATCGACCTCACACAATGCGGCTGTAGATGAAGGCAGAATGAGAATTTGAATGGAGGGGTTAGGGCTTATATACCTTCACTGAGTCAGCTTCAGCCAATAGGAACACGGCATTCTGGAACACGTAGCCAACAGGAATGCAGTATTCGAGGATACTTTCGTCGATGGGTTTGGACAGTTTGATTCACGCACACACGAACACGATATAGCCAGGAGTAATTTCCTAGAACCGTGGAGAATGGGGACATCTAGCTAATGTGAGTGTGGACGTACGATAATTTTTTCGGGTGCTATACACCTGTATATGATAATTGCAATGCTTTTCTGAAACGTGTATATGAGCAGTGTAACGTTACTGTGGTCGCTGTTCTGATACGTGCAAAGAAGATGACTATGTCCAGTCGTATGGGAGGTACGGATTTGACACGGAAAATTGCGATTTCAGCCCATCTATAGCCATGAGGAGAATGAATCATTTTACGTGGAAAATAATGTCCAGTCATAAGAATGGCATAGATATTGATATTTTCAGAGTCACAGTCGTCAGAAGGAGGTACTGTCGATACATTGTTCACTGTCAAGTGTCACCACATTGGTGCTATGATCGTAACATTTAATTGCAATTACACTGATAAATATATGCTTGGTTTCACAGGACAACTCCGCCTTGCATGTGGGTTCATGGCAGAGGTGTCCGGTGACCGGAATGAAATGACATTTCCGGTTTAAGGCGAGAGCCGTTGCTGAGCCTTCGAATTGATCAGACGGGGTACAACCAAGTCGCCCTCTGATCAGGTAATTAGCGAACTAGTACTTAGTATGTGTTGGGCAGCCTTCTGATCGCGTGTGTTGCGCGTATTCTTTGATTTTTATCTGGGATTTTAAGAAGATTCAATATGGTGATAGCTGGCGCTGGATGTATTTATAATATCTTAATTTCAACCACTCTGATCATCGTGGACACTCTCTATGGCAGGGCAGTTCATTTGCAGCAGGCCAAGTCGAGCTGCAGATGGGCTGCAATTACTGAGACATGAGTCCCACTGTGGCTGCTGGCAGTGCACATCTGGCCTGGGGTGCTGTGTGTGGACATTTGGACATGAGTGTGCGGGATGTGCGAGTGTTTCAGTGATGTCCGACATCTAGCCATGACAACTACTACCACGGGATGGATCGTAGTTTAAGTGTGCTGTGTTCAGTTCTTCTCAATGCATCGAAGTAGACTCTGTCTTGCAGTGGTATTTACTGTAGTTTTCTCCATCCCACTCCTTCCAATTGTAGTGTAGAGAACAAGCTTAGGAATTCTATAGTACTTTGAAAACCCAACTGCAAAGTCAAATACCCAATTATACAATGTATTGTCTCCAAGGGTGGTATAGCAAGCAACTACACCAACCCAATCCCTGCACGGACTGTTTAAGGACATAGCATGCAATTGAGCTGAAAGTTTCCAGCTTAACGTACTTCCTACCACCGACCTAACTGTGCCAATATCCACCAATAGGAACCAAGGGGAAAAAATCTAGAACAGTATGGAAACTACGCAGTTCTGGGATCGAATCCCACCAAATATACCAATCTCAGCATCCACCAGGAGGAAGCAAAAGTTATCGATTTAATTAATTAATCAATCAATTGGATAGAGTGAGGGAGTATTTCCAAGACATCCACAGCTGGGGGTTATCCTGGTCTCCACTACTTAGTTCAGAACAAATGTGGGGATCAGACACTACCTTGAATGCCTTTGTTCCAACAGCTACAGGTTTCCATAGCAAAGGAAGTGTGAGAACAAAGCGATGCACTGACTAGCAATGCCAAGTGTGCATGAGTGGCGAGAGGGATGGGGCAGGGGAGGAGGATTGAAGGGAAGGGGGTGGGGGACATGTTGGTCAATGTGTGTTTGCACACATTTCTTCACACAAACAGGAAGCAACCACTGAGAGAGAAAGAGAGGGAGAGAGAGAGAGGGAGAGCATGAGTTGCGATAGAAATTTCTCAAGTCCCTGATGTGTCAAGTACGCAGTGCGGTGCGATTGAGCTGGAAGTCAGCAACATGAAAGGTGTTTTTTTTTCCACATATGTTTAACGCGATCTCTGACAGTATAATTACATATAGTGAGTGTTTCATGACAGTATCTCTTGCGCAGTCGGAATAAGAAAAGCGCCACAATTCTTTAAGTATTCCATACTGCCTTGTCTCCCATTAACTGCTTAAATAAACAGTATTCCATTCACTGCAGTCAATTTCCCGAAAAATACTTCAAATAAATATATAAACTATATTCCAAACACTGCTTAGTATTCCACAAGTTGCTTAAATAAACGATAGTCTATTAATTGCATTGACTGCCAGAAATTGTTTACACAATATTCCACACACTTCAATCGATTTCCCACGAAATTCTTTAAATAAATAAATAAGCCATATTCCATATATCGCCTTACATCCCGCAGGTCGTTTAAATAAATAATATTCCACACATTACCTTGTCTAGCAGAAATTGATTCCCGACATGCTTCTTTCTTATTTGAGCGACGAATCCATTTGGGAATATGCCAAAGTGTCTATACACACACCAAGATGAGAGACAGGTTCAACACATCCCTTGATTCGAGTTCGATCATGATCCTCGAAGTGAATAACTCACCTATACACACCATGCAACAATCACTGCTGACTGGCGAGTTTTCAAGGGTGCCTGAAAATGAAAGTGGGGGATTAGGTGGAATAATCAAGGGTATAGCGGATGATTCTGATGTGAGGTATGTGGTGGAGGCAGAACACACATACTCTATTAGTTTGCATGATGCATATGAGAATTTGCTGCTGTGCCCAGAGCAGCAAATTCCGTGAGGGGGCTCCAACCCAAACCTGATGACAACAGTGTGGAATAAGTGGAGATACATTATTCATTATCATAATCTTCACCAGTGTCTCAGCTTGGGAATTGACGTGGTTAGAATCAACTGGGCTATATCCTTCAATCAGTCCTTCTGGTTGAAGGAGTGTACTGATTTGAATGTAATGTTGAGGGCTTCCGCAACATGTGACTTCAAAAAAGATTATTTTAAATTAATGGATAATTCATTTTTCAGCAAAACATTGGAGAATTTGGGGGAATGTCGTGAAATTTTGATTATAACCGAATGGGATGGGCAATGGGGCTTAAGGAAATGCATCACCAGACCAAATTTTAAGCAGATCACCATACTCAGTAAGAACTTCGTTGCCATGAAGATGGCAAAGACTGCAGTAGATTTCAAGAAACCTATTTATGTGTGGATGTGAATACTAGATCTATCTGATCTCCAAATGTACCTTTTCCACCATGAGTTTGTGAAAACTCATTTCGCAGGTCCTAAATTGCTTTGTATGGATAGAAATAGCTTCATCTATTGGGTGAGGAACTGTGATCCATATGAAGCAATGAGGTACCACAGTTATGAATTCGACATATCCTCATGAATGGCCAATAATCCTTATGGTATTGTTCCACAGAACAAGAAAGCTAACAGCCTTATGAAAGATGAGGTGAATGGATTGCCAATTGTGGAGTTTTTAGGTCTGTGTTCAAAAATGTATGTGGATCACACATTTGAAGATGTCACCCAGAGGTGCTCTAAGGGTAGGTGTCATAAATCATCGAGAGCCCTCTCTATCAAAGACTGTATGCAGTGCCTGTACAATGGTGTTCATCGTGCTACACAGTAGCCACCACATGTGGTATAGCAGACTATTATTCAATAGAGAGGACACGATGTGTACACTATGCTGCAGTGTAAGATTGTTCTGTTACATTATGACGATAAAAGGGTCATTTATGATGACCGGATTCAAACTCTCCCATACACACACTACTCACTTGTAGCAAGAGAAGGGGTGCAGGACTCTGACTGAGAGGAGGAGAATGAGTGCGATTGTGTGTGTCTGCACACCATGAGTGCAAAAAAAAAAAAACAATTTTATAAATACACTTACACCTACCAACGAAAAAGAAAGTATAAAATTGCACATTATATGACAAAAAAGTGTAAATATCATATCTAGAATGTCGTGTGCCATGTACATTTGTAAATAGAATAGTTAGCCACCCAAGTCAGATTAGTTTTTAAGTGTATATAGTTCACTGCCTATCAACATCATTGTTGTTCATCCATGTAACTGCTACTATTGTGATTGGTATAGTGTTACAATAAAAGTATATCTACATTGGTTTATATATTTATATATATATGTGCAAATTGTCAATATTTCAACCAGTAAATTTTTGTTTGTTATTGTTAAAAACAGTATTTAGTGAAAAACATGCAAATTGTGGGCTCAGGAATTAAATTGGAATCTCGAGAACGAAATTGTACCTGTGTGAACTGAATAAATGAAAAATCTCTTTGTCGCTGTTATTTACAAAAAAAAAAAAAAAACCTATCCCAGTTCGCACTGAACATGAAAGTAAAGTTTAACATGTAAAATAACAAAATATATAGAATGGTTGCATGTGATTTTGCATATTGTGCAGCACAAATTGACTTAAGGGGGCACGAGGGATATGACCATGTCCACTTCCAAAGACAAATGCAAACATGTGGAAAATTATTTCTTCTGTGCTTGAAAAAAAAAAAAAAAACAGGGATAATATCTGTAAAAAAGTTGCATACTATATATATATATGAAAGTGTGAGAAGGGTTAAATAAGTTTAAAAAACTGTACACATGTTGTGAGATGAAAAGTCAGTTATTGCTCATCCAACTTAAAAGTAATTTTACATTTTCATGAGCCAACACAGCACTATTTTGACACACTTTGTTCTACGTCTTGAGCCGATGGAGAGCAGGCTACCCATAGAATACAGCTCTTGACTAGCAGCAAACTTGAAAATTCGTTGCATGCTTGCGATCTTCTTCTTCCATTTCAAGTAGATGATGGTATCTTTGTGGTCTAATAATCGAAGCAAGGTCACATTATCTTTATAGGATAAGCTAGGATCATCCCAGAGAATTCCCTGGTAGTTACATGTTAACTAGTTTCCACTCCTGCGTGTTTTAGCACACTTCGAATCCTTGAAAGACCTCGTTAATGCAATGTTTGCTGAGAATGTCTCTATTATTCCGGCATCTTCTGTTTATGCTATGGTGCAACATCTTAAAATATGAACTGTCTATGCTCATCACCATAGAATTTCTGCAATGATGTACACATCTTGAGATACATTTGGACTAATGACCTCAGAAGTTGAGTCCCATAGTGCCCAGACCTCAAATGCATTGTGGAATGCTCTGGATACGACACAGCACCTCTTCATTTATGCCAGTCGTTGCACAACACCAGTGAGAGGGCATTAGTTGATCACACAGTCACGTAGAACTAGAGCATGCGCTGCAGTGTGTTCTGGGAAATTTGCCGAAGATTCAAAATCAATTCGCACATCTGTAGGCCCAGATTTTACTGTCTCGTTCTGTTTTGAGCAATCTTTTATGATGTCTGGCGCTAGCTCCTTCACTTTCCGTGGACTGAGTAGGCATCCTTTCTCTTCATAGTATGAAGTATGGAACCTTGCATGGCTGTCGTATGATGGACTGTATACATTTTCATCCACCCCAGATCTAAATAACCACATGGGTAAAATTCAGAATTAGGGTAGACTCTGGCATTAGTCAACCTACAATTATCAAACGAAACTTCCTGGCAGATTAAAACTGTGTGCCGGACCGAGACTCGAACTCAGGACCATTGCCTTTCACGGGCGAGTGCTCTATCAACTGAGCTACCCAAGCACGACTCACGCCCCGTCCTCACAGCTTTACTTCTGCCAGTATATCGTCTCCTAACTTCCAAATTTAACAGAAGCTCTTCAGCGAACCTTGCAGAACTAGCACTCCTGAAAGAAAGGATAAATCGGAGACATGGCTTAGCCACAGCCTGGGGGATGTTTCCAGAATGAGATTTTCAGTCTGCAGCGGAGTGTGCGCTGATATGAAACTTCCTGGCAGATTAAAACTGTGTGCCGGACCGAGACTCGAACTCGGGACCATTGCCTTTCACGGGCAAGTGCTCTATCAATTGAGCTACCCAAGCACGACTCACGCCCCGTCCTCACAGCTTTACTTCTGCCAGTACATCGTCTCCTACCTTCCGAACTTAACAGAAGCTCTCCTGCGAACCTTGCAGAACTAGCACTCCTGAAAGAAAGGATAAATCGGAGATACGGCTTAGCCACAGCCTGGGGGATGTTTCCAGAATGAGATTTTCACTCTGCAGCGGAGTGTGCGCTGATATGAAACTTCCTGGCAGATTAAAACTGTGTGCCGGACCGAGACTCGAACACTTGCCCGCGAAAGGCATTGGTCCCGAGTTCGAGTCTCGGTCCGGCACACAGTTTTAATCTGCCAGGAAGTTTCATATCAGCGCATCCTCCGCTGTAGAGTAAAAATCTTATTCTGGAAACATCCCCCAGGCTGTGGCTAAGCCATATCTCCGATTTATCCTTTCTTTCAGGAGTGCTAGTTCTGCAAGGTTCGCAGAAGAGCTTCTGTTAAGTTTGGAAGGTAGGAGACGATGTACTGGCAGAAGTAAAGCTGTGAGTCATGCTTGGGTAGCTCAGTTGATAGAGCACTTGCCCGCGAAAGGCAATGGTCCCGAGTTCGAGTCTCGGTCCGGCACACAGTTTTAATCTGCCATTAAGTTTCATATCAGCGCACACTCCGCTGCAGAGTGAAAATCTCATTGTGGATACAATTATCAAATTTCGTGGAATCATTTGCTATATTCCCTCGTCTATTTGTCTGAAATGCAAGTATAGTGAAATGAGTGACTCCAGTTGAGTAGCGGTTTTAACAGACCACGTTTGTCTGCTTACAGTCAGAAGTACTGGGTATTCGAAAGCCTTTCATGAACAGAAAGATAATGGCAGAAATACCCCAGCATTCAGAACTATAAGAGCTTCAAACGCTGCTCATCAGATACAGCGGTGTGTGGCATTTTTCATATTATTTTATTCATGGTGATCTCGTTCTCCTCTTGAACTGGTTGAAGGTATGAGTTGATATCCATTGAACTCCATACCAGAATATGTTCCTGTTTAGCATTCAGATCAATTCCCCGCATGTTCTCGAAGTATCTCATAAGCTATTTTAAAGGTATAAATGCACTAAATCTCTTGTAGTCTTCCACTGTTCCATACACTGGCTTGTCTATAAATCATCCAGCGTTTTCTAAATCGTGCAGATCCGAGGGAGAAACAGAGATGAACGTTTTAATAATTGACGTTATGCCCACATTGCATGTACTATCAATCTTGACCTAGTTAAGTTCATATCATATGTTATGATAAAATAATGGTAAAGCGTTACGTGTATGGTTCGATGCCACTGTAGCCGTACAATACCTTTTCGTATGTCATCCATTAAGATATATGAAACTCTTGCACGGGAAGGGTAAGGGTCTTGGTGTTCGATGACAATCCCAATTTTCATCGTTCTTGTTAAATGTGGTTGATGCATAATGTTTATGTGAGAAGTATTCCTGGCATATAATACACTCGCCATATTCCACTAGGATAGTTATGTAGAACGACGTCATTCCGCGGCTACAATCTACTGATTTAAGAAATTTGCAGTTTACGCGTGTTATCAGCTTGCTGTTCTTTTGTTAAGTGGCACGTTGGGCGTTGTGCACTTTGATTTTATACCTTACGCCCATCCTCTCTTCGTTGAGAATGCGGGGACACTGCATTCTGGGGTGGCTGAAGTTCACTGCCGACGCTTTCAGTCTGACAAGTTACAGGTCATCGCTTCTGCCTCCCACATGTCCCACATGGTTGAAGGCCAACGCAGCTTCTGGGTCTCTTCACGTTCTAGGTCTCTGCTGGTTCTGCTTTAGATATAGCTGTACAATGATTTCCCCGTCACGAATTTTGACAAGTTGATTGTGCTGGTCGACAATACACAGCTCCAGGTAGTCCTAAGCCTGAACTCTTACTGGGAGGTAAATAGCTTTGGTAAGGATCTCAATGATGTTATGCCCTGTTCCACTGATGAGAAGAATTCATAAACTGTATGGATCAATCTGTTGTTGAAGTAAGAGTCTGTTACAATGTTGCACTCGACACGGATAGTACCGACAGTAAGACTGTCCTAAGTCTGGTCAGATCTGTGGAATTTATTAGGATACTTCAACAAAACCTGTCCTTTTGTGAAACTCAGTAGCCATCCTACTGAACCTTTCTGGTTAACGCCATTCATTGCACCCGTCGTCTTTATTTCAGATATAAGTGTACTGATGTTTGCACGTAGTGCAATCCCTTTTCCAGACCGTTTTAAAACATCATTTAAATCATCACTGTCTTATTCACCAGATTCTATTTCCATAGTTTCTTTTTCACCACTAATTTCCAGATGAAGTTTGTTGTTATCCTCTGTGATATTCAGAATGCTATTGTAAGTCTCCAATCCCATCAGTGCAATTCTCCGCTCTCCATTTGTTAAATCAATCATTGGGAAGTAATTCAGGTGTAATATTAGCGATCGATCTTTTAAAGTTAGAGTACACAATATTACATCTGAACTTCATCTGAAGGTTGCATACTTAATGTATCTCCTTAAATATATGCTTCTTCGTAAATGTTAGGAGAAATATAATGCACAGATGCCCACGTAAGTGAGTATTTAAGTCTTGATAGCGTTGAAAACTATAGAACACACGACTTCTGTGGGTGAATTATCGTTGTAACTCTTCTGGCGGCTGCAAGTCTCCAAATGAGTAGAAATAGTAGACGTTACTTGTATTTTTCTTAACATACGCCACCAAATGGGCTTCTGGTCTCACAGTAACATTTAAATTCACAATTACACCTGATTTCCACATAGTCTTCGGTAATGTATCCCAGATGAACACACTACAGAATCCTGGAATGTTGAATTTTTTTCCTAACAACCTTACAACCTTAGCAGATCAGTGTTTGTAAGCGGTCCGTCTGGTAAAATAGCTAATAAGCATTTTTTTTATTTATGAAGAGACCTAATCCTTCCTTGTATGGTCTCCTTTTCCAATGGCTGCTGCTTCTATCATGTGGTTATGTCTTCTTGCTTCCTCTAGCTGCTCCTGGGAGTTCTGTGTATTCTTCACTATTCTTGAGATAGCCATAGCACCACCAGCCATTGAACCCATCACTGAGTGACCTGAGGGGGCAGGAATAACGAAGGAGATAATACCACTTGATGTCTTGGGTATTGACAGAACCCTGGGTGCTTTAACGGGTCCTTTATGGTTCAGAATGCTTGTAGCTGCATCCATCGCTGTCAGGATACAATTTTTTAAACACGCCTTCTTCTTCTTCATCGTTGCCTTCTTCTTCTTCTTCTTCTTCTGTGCACGACATGCAGCGTTCATAACTTGCTTGAAATTCACACCCAAACCATGCATGGTTTTATCAACTATAAATGCTGCAATGCGCTGTCCTATACCAATATCCTTTCTCGCATATATTGGCTTTGCTTCATCAGCTAAAGTTCGATCTACAGTGCGACATCCTTGGAGATCCCTTCATTTTGTGTATGCAATGTCATGTTCCCAACACGCCTCGTCAAGCAGGTTAAACGCCTTGTCGCCACAAGCCAAACGTTGTTGAAGTTTTATACCAGTTCCACAGTAATTATACCCCAGAACGTGCAGTTCGAGGGGAAGTTTGCCAAGAAAGCACAGCCTCCTATGATGCATCTACTATAACGCATGTTATGCTATGTGCTGGTTGCGCTTTGTGCATCCCATTACACAGAAAATCGTCAGCGTCAGTCCAGCTTTTCTGTGTTGCAGACAAACCAAGCTATTTAACTAGTGCTGCATCCTCGACATCTTATGTTCTATGAGAAACAAGTGGGATTCTGAGCTCTTCTGCATTTCCTCGGTGTAAAAGTATCCTGACAATTCAGTGCCACTGCTATTCTTTAAGATTTCGGTTCTAGGATTTGTTCTCTGCACTTTGGAAACTGTGAATATCTCACCCGACCAGTTTGGGATGTATAAGTTTTCAAATGTTGTCCTGTGTTTTGAGATACCTACCAAATCACCCATATTAAATTTATGTTTACCTTGATCGAGCGTTTTAATAAGGTAGTAGACCATATCCATGAGTCCATTGTCATGAACATCGAATGGTGTCAATTTTGATTCGGTTATACTGTGCAATTATTTCTGTGAGGTTATCTGTCCTTTTGTATGAGCCGCAAAGATTAAAATGTATCCACGTTTTGTTCTGTTCAGATGTTTCATGGTACACACCTTCCAGAGGGCGAATGTGCAGGAGTGATATACTCCATATCACTAATTTGTCTTGAAATACCTGTTGTAACAGTCTCCACCACTTGGTTTGGAGGTTGTCAGGGCATTAATTCATCCCTGTCTGCAACAACCACTCAAACATATCTGTGACCTTTCTCCCCATTTTTGTTTTAACAGGTAATGCCGAAATTTGGAATATGTATCAATAACCATTAAAGTATATTTGAACCCATTATTCCCATCTGAATATTCCCTCATATCTACAAGATCAGCCTGCCGTAAGTCACCCAAAAATTTAATCATAACATACCTATGGGGATATGTTTAGCATGCTGGTTTGTGCAGTTCTCAAGCTATTGTTTCCATACTCATTCGATTATACCTCTCTCACTAAGCTCTTGAATTATTGAGACAACCTCATTCGAATGAGCAGAATTGCTGTGGCAGCAGATGCAGTGAGTAGCCATAGTCGATCTGTAATCTCATTGGGGTCATCCTAGTATATGTACTGAGAGGGCTGATTTCTGCCCCTTTTATGATGAATGTCAATACCATCACCAATGCTATACTGACAATCTAATAATAACGGTTTTATAATGTCTCTTTACTTCGCACTGTATTGGTTTCCTGCTTTCCTGTGTACACAGTCGATTGTAGTATCCAGATCTTTGGGTGAAAATTTTACTGTTTTTTAGGGTTTTAGGAAAATTAGGTTCAGTAGACCTGAAGTGTTCTTAGAAATTACGTATCCCCTATCTGTTCTGATTTTCTTTTAAAATAATAGACTGTGTGCCCAACATGTATGGTTTTTCACGACTGACACTAAATGTATTGTCTACCCGAGCATCTCTGTAACGATTAGTGAAACTGGCAATAGCTCCATCGTTGTTGTTGTGTAATTTCGCTGAGAGTTCATCGAGAGATTCACTAACTGGTATAAAAATTTCTCTCAGTGTCTGCTCTCAATCCAAATGTCCTAAACTTAACAGCTGTAACTGCTCTCAAAGAGCTTTCCATGCAGCAATGACTTAGTCGACATCTTTCAATGTATTAAGTAGGCTACTTCACAGGCTGCATTTTATGTACATTTTGCTTAATCTTTACAGTTAAGTCAAGAACTTCCTTTTCAATTCCACCAACCTTTACAGCTAAGTCGTTTATTTTCTGTCTCAGAATGACATGGGTGTACATTTCTAGCTCCTTTACCCTAGCATCTAACTCGTTGATCAGTCTCAGAAGCCTGAGCAGTCTCAGGGCCTGAGCATACGTCTCCGGCATCTTAACTTTATGTTCGAGAGACTGAAAGTTTCCATCTATGAACAGATGCCTTCTCTGTCCATGTGCATATCTATTCTCTCGGGCTGAGCACCTGATGTGTGAAATTGTTCATGGTGTGATGTACACTAACATACTCACCACTTCCCATAGCTATGTAGATAGAAACTCCTGGAAGTTCCCTCCATACCTACCATTATTCAGTTTTCTTGATTTATCAATAACAAGAAACCTGTACTGTGTGTGACTCTAGCAATCTGTGCATATCTTTACCAAATCATGTCAGTACCTGCATGTACCTGCTAATGTGTCTTAGATTCCAACTGTCTTGTCTGAAAGGCATAATGAGATTTGCATAATACCTCACCAACTGTTTTGGGATTCTGGAATATATCTGACTCAAATAAAATACGTTAGTACCCATATCACGACCAAAATGAAAATATTATAGAATTTGCTCTTGGTCTTCCACAGCAACAGCATTGACTGCTTCTACTGAATGTTGTGTATGTTACACATCTACACTATGCAGTTTCTTTTACAGTAGCTGATATTTGGGTTGAAATAGCGTTTTGAAAATACATATACATGCCCAAAGTAGTCTCCATCCAGGTGTGTTAGTAGTGACATGAGAACATCTGTCTTGTCGATGTTGGATGGACCTACAATAATCACTTTTGTACTATCAGGTAGAGTTTCCAATTCTTCTTCTTCATCCCGTCTTTTTCTGCACCATCACAGAACCTGTCACTTATGACATACCCCTGATGCTTCACCCTCCTTGCGATGATTCCGATTACATCAGGTTTTCATGTGCAATGGGCTCTTACAGAAAAATGAACACATGTAACAATAATATGTGTAGCCACTTTAGCACAATCATCTTACCAAAAGAGCTACTGTTGCTACATTATAATAAGAGGGTTATGAAGGAAAAAATCACTTGCACCTCAACAATGATACATGGGCTGCCTTACATCAACAAGAAAAGACACTGATTCATTGTTTACTGTATCTCCTGAATACTGTTTATTGTATGCACTAAATTCAGTGTATATTTCTCTCAATTGATGAGTGTTCTTTCAGCTTCTTCTTTTGACAAGATGATTATGCTAAAGTGGCTACACATATTATTGTTACATGTGTTCATTTTTCTGTAAGAGCCCATTGCACATGAAAACTTGATGTAATCGGAATCATCGCAAGGTGGGTGAAGCATCAGGGGTATGTCATAAGTGACAGGTTCTGTGATGGTGCAGAAGAAGATGGGATGAAGAAGAAGAATTGGAAACTTTCTAAATCATCTGCATACACACTATACATACGGAGATAGTTGGAAAATGTGGAAATTTGTGGTAAGGTCTTATGGGACCAAACTGTTGAGGTCATCGGTCCCTAAGCCTATACACTACTTAATCTAACTTAAACTAACCTTCGCTATGGACAACACACACACCCATGCCCAAGGGAGGACTCGGACCTCCGATAGGGGAGTTACATGGACCATGACAAGGCACCTCAGACGACATGGCGGAGATAGTTCATGATGTCTTTATACACAGCTTGAACACACAGCAACCCATGGTTCAGTCTTCCCAGCACAAGGGATAGCACCGTACATAAGCTGAACACGTTTGTGATGATGAAGTGTTGCAGAGAAACAGATCGACCTCCTGATCTCACCTTGAGTGTCACACCATTGTGCAATAAGGTTATATATAGCGTCAGACCCAAACAGTAAATGTCCAGAAATGGAGAATGCTCGGAGGTCATCTGCTGGTTGATGTGGTGATCTGCTTGACACATTTCATCCCATTCCAAATCCGTAAACAGTACTTTAACACTTCCCGATGCATTTTCAATCTCCAACACAACTTGCCAGCCACTGTCCACTTATGCTTCTATGGGAATATTTAAGCGCTTTGAACCACTAGCTGTTAAATTATAGGCTGAAATGAAAAGCAGAAGTGCACTAGGAGGATTCAGCAGCTTCTCATCCACCACATCAATACTTTCCATTGCAGTAACACCAGTGTTCTGAGATGGTGCATGTGTTAGGGTCCAGCACAGTCCTCCAGAGGCGACATCCGTATTTGTCGGTTTAAACGTGCTGACCATTTCCACTAGAGGATCACATGCCCCTGCATGTCCTTGAGAGCTGGACGTCATCTCCAGAGACCAAAATAAGAAGAAAAATTACATGTGTAATAAAGCAACAAGAGGGATGAAGATGTGTTATTAAACAAGAAGTTCAAATGGTTCAAATGGCTCTGAGCACTATGGGACTCAACTGCTGAGGTCATTAGTCCCCTAGAACTTAGAACTAGTTAAACCTAACTAACCTAAGGACATCACAAACATCCATGCCCGAGGCAGGATTCGAACCTGCGACCGTAGCGGTCTTGCAGTTCCAGACTGCAGCGCCTTTAACCGCACGGCCACTTCGGCCGGCAAACAAGAAGTACTTACCCTTCTGCTTCTCCCTAATCTGCTGGGAATCACTGCACCCTCTCCGCTGTTGACACTTCATGGTTCTTCTTCTTCCAAAAACTGACTGCGACTGAGACCAGTGAGCTACCGTGTCTGCCTTATATCCCCTACATCACTATCATGAGTACCAAAATTAATTTGTCAACCAATTTATTGACTTCAACAGTATACCTGGATCTACTTCCAGTCAGTCATTTGCCTTGGAAGATGTTCTCAAATGCACCAGGATCCTGCAAGGGAAAAGCTGGAGCGGTTTCCTAGATAAACACTGCTTTGTTCACAGTCTGAACCAGACACGGCCAGTGGCACGTGCAGATGTAGCAGTGCCATGCGTCAGGAAGTAGCCACATGAGGAGGGCTAATACTGCGGGACAGCTGATGGTCCTTCATGTGGCAGCACAGAAGCCGATAGGGATCGTGCACCACTTCTCCCAGCAGTGCGTGGTGCAGCCCAGTGATGGCCAGATATACTTAGCACAATCCATGTGAGTGTAACTATGTGTGGTGAGTGTTTCATGACGGTATTCTTTACACTATCGGAGTAAGAAAAAGCGTCACAATTGTTTAAATATTTCACAGACTATCCAATAAAATGTTTAAATAAACAATATTCCACACACTGCAATCGATTTACCGCCAGTCAATCAATATTTTCTAAAGGGGCAATATTCACCACAGAAAACTGTCCCACACAAAAGGATATCGATTTAATTAAATACTCAATCAGTTTGATTGAGGGGAATGGCGTTATTGAAATAACTCAGACGTCATCTGAAGCCACATGTTTTCAACGACAGAATAAGCAAGTGGCACAATAGGTTAAGAGGAGGTACCTCAATTGCGCTATTTCATTTTTTCATCTGTTTAATTAATTAGTCAGTTAATTTGATATGAAAAGTGGGGCAGAGTTCCGGGAGGAAGGGAGGCTGTGGATTTCCCAGAGAGGAGGGTGATAAGGAAAAGCACACCAGAAACTGCATTCAAAACCGCGTGAAATTCAAGTAGTGCGTTCGTATCGGCAGGGAGGGAGGGGGCAGGGGTGGGGATTTCCCAGAGGATAGGGTGATAAAGAAAAGTAGCCCAGAATCGGTGGTCACATGCCAACTAGGGAAAACCCATGACGTTTTCAGTGGGAGGGAGGAGGGGATTAGTTGATCATTTAATTAATTTGATATCAATTTGTCCTCATACGAGCTTTATCCCACTACTCACAGGGAGGTCACGTTACAATAAGTTTTGTGCATGGTGAGTATTAAAATGTCTAAATGATTTTCACAAAACTGAAATGGTGACTGCAGTCTTGACATTCCTCCAGCGTAACTATGTAGAGAGGAAGGAATTTCTGAAGACGATCTTGAATGGGGACATGGGTGCAGTAGGTGTACTCTGAAACTAAGGAACAGTCCCACTCTTCATATAAACTCAAAGAATTCAAGCAGACGCTGTCGGAGTTCAAAATAATGGTTACAATTTCTTGCAATACCAAAGGAATTTTGACAATATATTTCGTGAGAGTAACACATAAAAATATTGTGATATCACATGTTTATTATGAGACTCTTACGAAAGTTAGTCCAAAACAAGTAGTGAGGGATGATTACCAAAGACATCAATCGCCTTGAACGACAGGGCACGACCTCATACTGTGAACTCGACGCCGCGCGGAATTAGCCGAGCGATCTTAGGCGCTGCAGTCATGGATTGTGCGGCTGGTCCCGGCGGAGTTTCGAGTCCTCCCTCGGGCATGGGCGTGTGTGTTTGTCCTTAGGATAGTTTAGGTTAAGTAGTGTGTAAACTTAGGGACTGATAACCTTAGCAGTTAAGTCCCATAAGATTTCACACACGTTTGAATTTTTTTGTGAACTCGACGAATAAAATATCAGACTTATTGGCTGGAAGATTTTTGAAGATAATCTCTATAGTCTGCACTCGACACCAGTCGAGCTTTATCCCGTTTCCAAGATGAAAATGTGACTGGCTACTCAGCACTTCACATCCAGCGATGAGCTGAAGGACGCTGTCAATGACTGGCTAAAGCATCAGGTGGCAGCATTCTTTGGTGAAGAAATGGTGTTATAATATGAGAAGTGTCTGCATTTGTATGTTTATTGTGCGGAGATGTTATGTCACTGTGTACGTACAAACTGTAAATAAACCTTTTTATCTATTTTGAATAAGCAATAAGATCTTAATTTATGAACATCCTTCATACACAAGAAATAATAGGTTTTCACTTTAGCTGTTCCACTGAAATTAAGAGAAATTAGAAGTAGGGAGGAAATTGTGGTGCACCACACGAAACCAATCATAATACTGACGAATTAGAAAGAATTCCAGGGTGTTCACAGTTGCTTGCTTTTCTCTGTATGAAAGATCAACCAATACTTTGATGGAAAATGCTGTTAGTGACACGTCCAAGCATGGACACTTTCATTATCCAAAGGCACTTATTCAGAACCATCAGTATGGAGGGTCTCTCATCAATCTTTGCATCACTCAGTATCAAGTTCCATGTAGTGGAATATGTTACAACACCAACTCTTATATCTTGGTTCGAGGTACACGATTGTGAGTAGAATAATGCAGTAAATGTGCTAAAAACATTTATTTATACAAAAACATTAACAAACATACAAGAAGAATCTGTTTACAGAATGGTTTGGTCCAGGTACAGTGTCGATCAGTAGTGACCTCCATGGCCGCCGCCGCCGCCGCCGCCTCCGTGACCTCCGTGACCACCACCGCCGCCGCCTCCGTGACCTCCGTGACCACCACCGCCGCCGCCTCCGTGTCCGCCGCCTCCGTAACCTCCGTGGCCACCGCCGCCGCCGCCGCCTCCGTGATGGGATCCGCAGCCGTGGCAGCCGCTGTGGTAGCCGGAGTGGTCGTTGTGTCCTCCGCCTGCGGCGCCGCCGCTCACGTGAGCCTGGAAGCCGTGCTTGTTGTCCGCCTTGTACTTGACGACGCGCACGTCGCCGCCCGGCTCCTTGATGTGGTACTCTCCTGCAGGAGTCACGTATGGATTAACACATGAACAATGTGGCGGACGATATACAGGATTATCCATAAGAACCTCTTAGGCTTTAGAAGACAGTGCGAAAACTACAGAACCTACAAAAAAATTGCACCATACAGTGGACAGATCATCTCTTCAATTTTGGATTATTAATAAGCGCCATGGTGTAATCGTACTGGTTGGTAGGCGTGTCAGACCATGCAGAAAGTCATCCGCTCCATGTTGTCGGATTGCCTTTTAGGCAGTACGCTTAAGCAGATTCAGTGAACTACATACGCATATCGACATTTCCCACGTCACAAACAGTGCCCATACTAAGCACCTGTAATGCGAGGTAAGAGTTTGGAAAGGTGATCCGTCCATTAATAGGTGTCTATTTTCTGTATGTCTTGTAGTTTTGACACAGTGACCTCCTGAAACCCTTGAGGTACTTAAGACTGTCCCTGTACATAATTTACTCTGCAAGCGCTAGCTGGTCTCTGACATGAAGAGGATGGATGCAGTTCGTCTCACAAGTCTTCAGCACTGTTCTCAACAGTTTGACTGTTTCACACGTGTGCTTCAAGAAGGGACATAGCCCATTTGAATACATGGAGCCTTCGGCATCGTCGCAATATAAAAACATTAAATTTAGCTCCACTTTCTAATTCTTCACTGTCCAATATAATCACTCACGTAATAATTCTATAATGAAACTGAGTATCTGGAAACCGATTATGCAAAGAAATAAAGAAAAAAGGTCCTACCTTGGGCTGCGAAAGCGTTATATATTTTCTTTGCAAATTATTTAAGATGTGGACCCTTGCAATCATCGCTAACATGAACAAAACTTTATAGCGGTATCTGTAGCTTACCGATCACACTGTGTCCCTTTCTGTCCTCCTTATGTCCGTGGTGGTCTCCAGTGTGCTTGTCAGACACGTCATAACCGTAGGTGTACAGTGGGTAGGCCTGTAAGGCAAACAACAGATCATGGTAAGCACAAGATGTGGCAAGAAGCAATAACACCTTAGGCAGCAGAAGAATGTACAAGGTTATCTAAATGACCAATCAACTGAGAACATTTTCAGCTCATACAAAATGTTGCTTTATTACAATGTAACTCGTTCCAATCATACTAGAAGAAAGAGAAAATAAACTGCAAGTAGTGTGACAAAAGCTTACAAACAACACAGTACAGTAAAGATCAAAAGTAGACAAATCACCCTAAAATCTACTAGCTATTGAACAGAAATAAGCTAAATTGTCTCACATATTGGTGATTTGTTCTAGATGATTGTTATATACTCGCTTCCTTAACAGAAAGTGATTCAAGTGATGGAAACCAACGCTTCACAGCTAGGTTTAAGTGACACATGTCAGTCCTATATTCTCAGTATCATTTCTGGATATCTTACATGAATTTTAAGTTACTAAAAATCTGTGATAGATATTCCCATATCAGTTTAGTGCTTTATACTGAAATCTGCTACTCCTGTCTTACATACAAATCCTTATGAAACTGGGCCCACAATTTTTTCATAGTCAAAAATTATTTCACTCATCACTGTCTGCTAGTTACGTCATTGTATTGGCATCTATTTACAGTTGCAGTGTCTATGAGAAGCCAATGGCAAACTAAACTAGATTTGCTGAATATAGCAGATTTGGATGGTATTACATCCTCTTTTATATGTACTTACGACAAAGTCGGTGTAGTGTCCACCACCGCCGCCTCCATGGCCGCCACCTCCGTGCCCGCCGCCACCTCCGCCGTGACCGCCACCGTAGCCTCCGTGTCCGCCACCACCGTAGCCTCCGTGACCACCTCCGTGTCCGCCGCCACCACCACCGTGTCCTCCGTGTCCGCCACCACCGCCGCCGCCCCCGTGACCTCCGTGTCCGCCGCCGCCTCCGCCACCCCCGTGGCCACCACCGCCGTGGACAGCCTCATGAGCTCCAGCTACCGGTCCGTGGAAGTAGGCGTGGGAGTGGGCGTAGCCGCCAGGTCCTCCGAGATGTTTTCCGTGACCACCTCCGCCACCTCCACCTCCCCCGTGGCCGCCGCCCCCGTGGCCGCCGCCTCCGTGGCCCCAAGGACGTGCCATACCATCCTGGCTCAGCACTGCCAATAGCAGGCCTGCTGCCACCAGTACCTGCACACCAAACAACAAACTAGAGTTCAGCTCTACTCCTCTGTGGTTCTCAGCTGAAAATCATTGCTGGCTGATTAATTGGTCATAAGCCTCGACTTTTATCCTTACCAGTAAATGCTCTATCCAGCGAAGAAATAACAAGAACATTCGCAGTTTAAATCATTTCTTTAATCCGCAGTATATCTCTGAAACACTTCCAAAGTCCGCAGTTGGCAACCACATCCGCAAGAAAAGATTTGGTAGATGACGGCTTAAGGATAGAATATAGTTTATTACGACCTTCAGAGGACGTTATTTTCGAATGAATTGTCTAGTGCTGTCCATCTCATAATTACGTTTCAGGAAGTTTCGTAACAGCGTATACTACTCTGGAGACTGAAAGAGACATTCTTTTTGTGCAATGCTATCATTTTCGCTTTTGTAATAACAACACTAAACATAACTCACTGTTAATAAAGCTTACGTGTTCGCCATTGCATTCCTATTAAGATCTAGAAAATCCAGTTAAATGTCATAAAATTAAGAAAGGCAAGATTTCCTTGATGAATTATACAACTAAGCGCTAAAGCAATAATTCTTTGTTGACACTTCTGAACTACCATCGAATCGTGTAATGATGTTTGCCATCCTTCCCTGTTAAGAAGTTTTCATAGCTTCTGAATGTCTCGAAATGTGTGTCGTTACTGATCATCCGCCGACTAATCTGTGGCTTCTACTCTGTCTGAAACAACTGCCTGACCACTGCTACAGAGATGTTAATGTTTACTCAGCTCTCAATAAAGAGCGGGTAAGGATATATGGAAACATATAAGTAGGTGGCTCTGCGATAAGATTTCTATTTGATTACAAAAATGGTACCTACGCTGAAATTTAATATTTATTCACTTAATTTCATTTGTGGGTAGTCCATCGGAGTTTCGACTGTTGTAATATCTGCGGCATGTTCATACTTCTATAAAACCAAAAGGTCAGCGAATCCTACAGATCTCTCAACAAGAAGTGTAGATTAACCTTTATTGGAATAAAGCTACCTGTAGAGGTCTAATCTGATGGATAATGTCCTCATAGTAGGCTCAAATAAAAATATAGAAGCTGTACACATACGAATATCTGATCATAGCCTGTCATTACGTTATGCAGTACAAGTTATGAGATGCACGTTGACATGAAACTACTGAAAAGCTGAATCTGAGAAGCTGCCAGACACACTTAGAGACCTTTGGCAAGTGCTGGTATCAAGTGTGACTGTTGCAGTTTTGGTGGGCATGATAAGTGCATGTTGTGTTTGTATTAACGATGTTGACGAAGGCATGCTCTTGAATTGCAACAAAGAGGACACCGAGCATAACTTCCCTATCTGACGGATGCCAAACATCCATATCAGCTGGCAATAAGTTGTCTCTGGTCTCAGAAACACTAATGATTTAGGTGACAAGTACAGAGAATGCAGAGTGATCTTCTCTCTGTAGATTAAAACTGATTGCTTCCATCCAGCAATGGACTGCAGTGGTCTGTGAGCCCACAGTCTCTGACAAGAGGTCACTGAACTGAGGCAGATCCCCCATTAAGGGAACTTGTCATGTTTCCAACCTTGTGGAGAAGAAGGTAGAGAGCAGACCGAATGTCTCAAGGGACAGCAATTAGAGACAGTGATGACCTGATTATTGGGCGCAAGTCTCTGCATTCTGCACTTTACGGTTCGGGAAAAGCTGTCCATTGTAACTAAGTTAATCTTACACTGTGCCTCTGATGAAGAAACTGTCTTGTTACAGTGTGGGTTTACCGTCCTCACGTCATGGAGCAGCTAGGGCATTTCTAGAAAAATATGGTATCCCTAGCATATTTTACAGGCTAGTAGCTGTGCTGCCTGGGTCTCCAACCCCACGCTTTTCTTCGATGTTGACCCAACAGAAAGAGATGTCAACTATCAAATTCTCTTTCACTAGTAGTTAGGACCGCGCCGTTCCCAGAGACAGGGGGAGGGGCGGGCGGGGGGGTTTTTGGCTTCGTGAGGAAACAACGAAATGATGGGACAGTATCATCTCCAAGGGTTCAAACCCAGAGAAAAATGGCAATCGGAACTCAATTCCCAGCCCAGTGCCAATATCTTCAAAATTTCAAGATCAGTTAGAATAAGAAATGAAGGTCAAATGACTTTAACGACGATTGCTTTGTGAACTAAAATAACATTACTAGAGTAAGAAAGCTTACTAGATACAGTCTTTCTGCAAGCAGCGACTTCGACATCAGACAGCCTAAAGTAACCCAAATCTGTTCCAGACAGTAGCGAGTAGACATGTATAATATTGATCTGAAACCACAGCACAGTCTTGCGTTCTTTACTCGGTGGTACTGCAGGTGAAGAGGGTATGTCTGTGGCTGTTAAAGAGTTGTTAGCCTCAGTGCGAACTGAACCCACGCCTTAGCCATTCCAAGCAAGCCTCAGTTCAACCAACCACCGAATTTCTCATATGTTATCATCATGTTTTTGTCGTAATGGGGTATGCAGCACAGGGTACGAGAAGTGTTAGCTTCCACCTCAGCTGTTGCTGTGAATAACCTATTCGTGGTCTAGTAGAGCTTGAGCCTGACAGAAGGTCAGACAGTTTCATTCATTTTCTGACCAGTCAGTAATAAGAAAAATCTTGCAACAACATGATTGTGAAAGTACTCGTGAGTGTCTCTCATGGCAGGAGGAATTTCAGTGCGTCAGCCAGCTGCCACTTGATACAGACCGGCGTACATCCAAGTGATCGCGACGGATTGGGCAGAGAGCCCATGATCTCTAGCGGTCTATTCTGTGCTCGAATTAGCAAGTAGAACATTATGGAACGTTGTGTATGATATAATATTATGTTTCATTATGCTCGAAGGCGACTTTGTATATGATCTTGCTAAAACTATGGTCTTATTTTATTCAAGTTCGGAGTGTAGCTCGTGCCTTGACAACTTGAATATTTCTCATTTTTGACATTATGAGGAGCGTCGATTATGCATTAGAAAACGGAGTCTGAAACGGAATAAAGTCTAACATTTGTGACATTGTGTTCTGTTTGTGTTCAATAAAAGGGTGAAAGCAGTCAAGGTAATTTGAAACACCTATCACTTGCATGGAGTGAGTAATCGAGAAAGTCATGTTGTACTGTTTCAAGTGCTATCGTTTTGAAATAAATTAATCACCACGTTCAGGAAGACAAACAGGCCTTGATGAAAGAAGTTTCTGCGATTTACTACCATCGTCAGTGACAGAGTCCCCAAAAATTGGTACGTGTGACTACCATTTACGCATCCTGCGACACTTGCCTTCAGTAGTCATATTGAAGTTAAAAGAAAGGAAGGAGGATTACGATACATCTCGTCAAAGGCGTGATAAGACGCGAAGCAGAATCTAGAACTGGGAAGGATGGGGAGGGAATCCGTGTGTGCCCTTTCAAAGGACTGATCCTGGCATTTGCCATAACAGATTTATGGAAGTCACCGTAAACCGAAATCAGCGCCGCCTGATGGCGATTGAATGTAGCATATAGTAACTTCGTAAGGAGAAAATAGTGGATAAGCCATAACAAACATTATTTCAAACAATAGCCTGTATACGTCCACCAAATGCAATGTGATTGATATACATCTCGTGGGACAAAGAAGGTGTTTTGTGTTACGAGCTGCTTCACAGTAATGTGTCCTTCGCAGCGGACATTAGTTGCCAAGAAATGAGATGCTTTGCAGTTCCAGAGTAGTAAATGCGACCCTGGAAGACAGCACCAAGGAGCTTGGATGGCAACACGTTTTCGATAATGAGATCGAATATGACGTTTTCCCACAACGCATTCGTAAGGACATCCGCAAACGCCAGCTGGTGTAAAACATTGTCTTCGCCGCGTTCTTGTTCCACAGCGGCTCATCGTGCATGCAGTCCAGTGTCCCTCAGCCTTCGGCGAATTGTGTCACTGGAGCCAGGGAAACTGGACTCCGGCCGCAACTTCTTTGCATAGAGAAATGGATTTTCTCTGCTGTTAGACACTAGTTCCCTGTCTATCTGCTATGAGCTCACTCTCTTCCTGTCTAAGCCAGGAGGTCTGTTGATAATGCCTCTTTCAAGGTAGTTCCTCCACCATCTCGTTGCAGTGGTATGAGGCACGCCATACCTTCTGCCAGTTTCTCTGATGGAACATCCGCGTTCTTCAACAAGAGCGACGACTCATCTCGAGTTTGTCTCTCCCAATGAGCAATTGCAGCAGACAGCCTGATGTGTATTTCTGCTTGCCGCTCTTATACTGATGCCAGGAGAGGACATAAACATACTTATGTAAAAGTAGTGGCAGAGGCAGAGCCATGCCCTGCAGCCGCTGCTGACCCGCCACCGCTGGCTCACTCGCTTCAGTCTCGCCTCAGCACCGTCTGTAGGTGGTCGGCCATCCCATCAACCGCCCAACCTGGCTGGCCGGTAGATCGCAAGCTACGGCCAGTACGGGCCCAGGGCACAAAGCCACGCTCACCCTTTGAAGGATCAAACATTTCATCTACCCTATGCAAGTCTGTAGTATATACTAAAGCAGCTAGAGCTACTTTGCTGTAACATAAGCAGGCACATCTACTTTTGATGTTTTATTCAAATATTCAGTTAAAGAATACACTCATGGCAACCGTAGCTACCACAAAATATTTCAACTATAAGAGCTCTGGATTAGATCAAGGCTTAAGAAAATATGTATTCTAGCAAGATAAGCTAGGGCATTGTAAAAGTAAAAAGTTTTGGTGGCAACCTTGCCAAATAATTGTGTATACTAGCATATAATTCACATTTTGAGCATTTATTTATTTCTTTCAAGGTTCAGACATTTGGCTTCGTAAACTGGTGCTGGTGAACACTTCGATAATTTACGTCTCTTTACGCCTGTTCGAGTCTCGATCATACGCACAAACTTTGTTTGGTTAACATCATTGGGTTCAAATTCGGATAACAAACAACAACTTGTCAAGTCATTTAATGAGTGTGATAAGATTTCTCCAGTGTCTCTTATTATAATGTAGTTTAATTTACAAGCGTTAGTGGCAGTCTCATATGTAATAATGTGTTTTCTAATATTTGTTGTATGACGGTATTACTTTATATCTGGACTGACTGCCATAATGTGCATTGTTCTCTTGTGGTAACCATTGTGTGTAGTCAGACGACTGCATCCCATAGGGGTTTCAACGATTAGAGAAACTGCAATACAGCTACGTTATGTTGCCAGCATTCAGCATAATTCCACTTTTTTGCTGGGAAGTGTACATATTTACGCAATTCTTAGGGGCGTGATATCTACATGACATGAAATCCTTGAGTAAGTACTTTGACTACATTTGTAAGTTCTTGATTCGGTGATTAGGCGTTAACCAAGCAGAAGACAGCACAAATCAATGGAAATAGCTGCACCTCTGTGCCTCTACCTATAGCAATAGCAATAGCGATAACATTATTTCCTTATAGCGAACGACAAGAAATGCGGCCAGGGCAACTTGGATACTGCTTGTAAATGTGACTAGCTGTAAACAGAAGAAATAAGTTTCAAAGATCTGCCAGAGTACTGAGACTATTTTGTTATATTATCCCCAGATACAGTTAGTTGTAGTGTTCACTGCTTGTTTTCCCTTAATCCAGGACGTTTCGAATAATTTACACAGAACAGAAACGGATAGATGCTTCACAAATAAAGGACTAATGGCGTGTCCTCATTACTACTCGTATACATCTATGCAGTGCTGGATGGCTGTCGCACTAAACATGTGACAATAAATTGACGAAATGAAAGAAAAGCAAAATGTATTGAGGTATTTAGAGACGAAGTGCTGCAGAAGATTTAGAAAGAAACCTGTGATAATTTTAAGACGCAACCCCAAGGTTTGACTGAAGTGACTTTGTCAATGAAGGGAAACGTTGAAGCTCAGACAACTGAACTCGAACGTTGGGTAGCTTTCGAGAGAATCGATAATAGAGATAGACCACGCAACAGTATTATCTGTTCGATAGTCTGTTTCGCCTAGTGGTCATGCAAACGTGAAGGATTAGACTGTTTATGTAGTCATTTTTCTGACGCTCTTGCGCAAATGAGGTAGGACAGAGAACGGCTAAAAGTGGTGCGAAGTAAATTCTCCATATACTATAAAGTGGGCTGCGAGAATGCAGACGTATATAGCCAAAATCAGGGCACCCAGATAGGTATTCGAATTCGTTTTTTTCAAAATGAGTATATGGTCTTAACCATTAGACCCCCTTGCTCAGTACAACAAGATTTTTTCCATTAACGGCACTCACTGCAACCACTTTTTTAGTGCAACATTGTAAGATTTTACGTCCATGTCTCGACTGTAAATCGCTCTTTAGCTCTTAATATTGGAGGAGTGAAGAAGTGAATGTTGAGAAACATGAGAAAGATATATCTGACCATGCATTCAACTAGGAACGGAAAGAAATTCAGTATCCAAAACTGCAGAAATAATATCTGTGAGAGGTTTACTGATGAAAAACAATTTAGCTGAAAAGAGTCGTATAGAAAAATAAAGATTGCAAAATAATTGACAGATATGCGACTGTATCTCTGTACATCAATGCACCTGATGATGGCAAAGTAGTCCTTTGCTGAAACACTGCGCCCGTCGGGCATCGAGATCCGAACGTACATCCCTGAATTATTTTGTCATCTAAAGATCGCTGTCAGAGACTGCAGAAAACTGTGTTGCCATGGTTGGCTGTTAACAGAATTCTAAAACCTGGAATCCGTCCTATTCGCCTTTTAGCATCACATAAGGAGAGAAGGACAGCGACAGAGTTATTCGAAATGACTACCGTTTATACAACGAGAGATTTTTTGTCAGTGGAGGAGAACGAGGGAGGATTACGAACTGAGGGAGAAAATATTTGAAAACAGGAGGTATGAAATGTTTTTGTTGTTGCGAAACTTGGTACTTGGTGCGCAGCTTACCCTCGTCGTGCGGCCCATGTCGCTCGCTACTCCTGCTGTGCTCGGCTTGCTGCTGGCAGCGGACACTTGGAGACTGGTGGCGCCTCGGTGTCCAGCCGAGCGTTTTATACGGGCGGCCACCGTCTGGTCCTCTTCGGGAGACGGGGCGACGAATGCGGAATTCCGGCGATCGTGACGTCGGCTGGCGTCCAGCACGTCGCCACACGGGGCAGCGACAGCTGCGCCGCGCCCTGCTCTGCCTGGGAAACGTCGGTTGGGCCCTTGCGACACGGCTCAGCCCTCTGCACAGCTGCCATACTTTGCTGTCCCATCGCCCCACAACGTCAGAAGCACCTCGAAGCACTTTGAACATAATGGTTTCGTACGTATTGGCCGGAATAGATTCCGAACACATAGATTCTGTGAACCCAATTTCTACTTTTCTCACATGACATACTGAAAGCCTTGATCAAGTCAGTCAGGTAGATGCACTCTTTCTCGTTTTCAAAAATCATTTCACTCGGTACCACACCTATGCTTCAAAAGACCGATCATATGAGGTATGGAGCGAAATTTGTGACTGGATTGAGGATCTTTTGGTAGGAAGGACGCAGCAAGTTATCTAGAATGGAGAGTCATGAGCAGATTTACAGAGTGATTGTGTGATGACGTTACACATTTTCAGGTATTATAGAGAAGGGTGCATACATCAATCTGAGGGAACGGACCCTGGTCTCTAAATGACAGAGTCGATAGTTATAAGCGAAAACCGTGTGATACTTCTGACAGTGGACCACTTCTACTGTAAGCTCTTTGCTTTCCATACTTTGTCAGGAGGTAAAATGAAATAAAATTAGGAAAAAACTATTCAATATATATGGGCTATAAAAGGCATACCGTTGGAGCTATGAGCATTTGTTAAGTAGAAGAGATATGTTTCACAACAGCAAAGATGACAAGTGCTCACAGCTCTTAGGGTACACAGTTTGGAGTCCATTTTTACTGGACAGTTTTCCTTGTTTTAGTCCATACTACCGCCTCTCAAAATGTGGATGGCAAAGACCTTGCAATAGAAGAGGTCCACTGTCAGAGGTATCAGAATGACAAGTTTCCTGTCGACTGTTTCCGTACCAGCGTTTCCTCCCTCAAATTGATAACTGTACCCTATCCATCATACTTGAAAGTTTGTAACATCATCGTCAAATCACCCCGCAGAAGTAATTTCTTGTGTGACCCAGGGAAATGTCTTAGAACCCTTGCTGTTCATGTTGCATATTAATGGCCTTATGGACAATATTAATAGTGACCTCAGGCTTTTCGCAGACGATGCAGCTGTCTGTAATGAAGCACTGCCTGTAACAAGCTGTACAAATATTCAGTCTGACTTAGACAAGATTTCAAAGTAGCGCAAAGATTGGCTACTTGTGTTAAACGTTCAGAAATGTCGAACTGTGCTCTTCAGAAACCGAAAAAAAGTAGTATCCTATGAATATAATGGCAGTAAGTCACAGCTGGAATCAGACAACTGATACAAATACCTGGCTGTAGCACTTTGTAGGATAGATGGCAGACTTCGGTTTACTGGTAGAATGCTAGGGAAGTGCAATCAATCTACAAATGAAATGGCTTACAAATGACTCGTGTGACCCATCCTAGAATAATACTCAAATGTGTGGGACATCGCTAAATAAGACTATAAGGGGATATTAGACAAGTACAGAGAAGGGCAGGACAAATGGTCACAGCTTTACAGATGCTGAAGAAAAATCTTTGGCAGGCTCTTGACAACTGACATAAACTCTTGCGAGAAAGCCTGCTTACAAAGTTTCAAAAACCAGCTTCATGTGATGACTCTACGATTGTACTACATCCCCCTATATATTGCTCCCGTAGGTATTGAGAGAGCGAGCTGAGCCATTTAAACTGTCCATCCCACACCCCATACATCAATGGAATGGGAAAAAGTGTTAATAACTGGTAACGCTCTCCTGGTTATTTCACTGTGGTTTACAGACGTAAATAAAGATGAAGCTGGACTACATAAATTCTCGTAGAATTTTAAAATGGTAAGGCCACTTTATTTTTAAAACAACTGTATAGGGTGTTTCAAAATTCATGTTACACACTTCTAGAAGTTGTAGAGAGGACTTAGTAGGTCAAGTTTTGCACAGGAACCCTTGTCGGTAAACGTCATCCAATGACGCTACAGAGCCTCAAAGTTATAGGCGCCGGTGCCTGAAAATGTATGTGTATACAAAGTGATCCAATGATGATTTTACAAACTTACTAGGATGATGGAGAAGGATAAATGCATCAATTTGAGATAAGGATCCCTGTACCGGAAAGGAACGAGTCGAAAGTTATAAGACAAATCCGTTGTGATACCTCTGACGGTGGAATACATGTACTGGTGCTGTTGTTGCTAAGACTATAGGACAGGCAGCTTACAGAGATGATAGTATCCTTCAAAGCAAGGAAAAAATGTCCAGTACATATGGGCTCTAAAGTGTATACGTGAGGAGCTATGACGACTTATGTAAAACTTGATCTATTAAGTCCGCTCTACAAGCTCTATAAGTGTGTAACATGCCTTGTGAAACACCTTGTATAGTAGCTGTTATTGGAAAAGGATAAGACGCATATTGTCACTAAAGAAGAATACATGGAGTAATTAACGAAACTGAAAACGGGAAGACAATGGGTAAAAGACAGTAAAAGAGCTATTTGCTTCATGGGCGGTATCACAGCCGTACATTTGTTAAAATACATTTTGCAGTTTTGCACCTCTGCTGTTTCTGATAAGCAATCATTTCAGTATACCTTGTACAATTGGCCAGTTTCGGCCTTTGAAGCCATTTTCAAGCTCAGTAAGTGTCGATATGTGTACAGTAAATTATCCTGTTATTCAACGGCGGATATAGCTGATTAGGAAGCGAGCACATAACGTGCAAGTGGCAGAATTAAAACCAGAAAGCTTCCTACGTGCAGCGATAGTCATCTTGATAACTAATGCCATATTATAGGGCGCTATATGTGCTCGCTTTCGTTGTTGGACACCAGCAATCGGTTTCATCCTTCAAGAATTGCGTTGATTTCTCAGTACTATTCTTAATAGACATTAGTTAACTACTAGGAAATTTCCTGTATCAGCTTTATCTATTGCATCATTATCGACGAGTTTTCCTCTTTAACTTATTTTATTTGTAGCACTCATGTTTTCTTCTTCCCTATTACTTCACACATATTCGTAAGAACGTTTATTACCTTAGTCAATATTGTAACTTTGTGGTCTTTTGATTCTACTAATTGATCAACAGCGATTTTTGTATGAGCCGTCATCCTCTTTATGCATTTTGCATATAATTCACAATACAAATTATATTTTAAACTATTTTCTAATAACGTTATATCTCGTGGAGAAAATACAATGTCGGTGATACTAATTACCTTAACATAGAACGAAAAGAAATTATTACCATCCTGTGGATGGTTTTGTTCCTTGTCAAGTCTCTCAATTTTCTTATTATGTCTGTGCACTACTGCCTGCATTTCACAAGTGATGTAGTTATTTCGAGACTAATTACATCATTAAGAGTGTACAATCAATCAAGCCAGTTAACAGGGTATGTGGCAATTATATTTTCCTACTCAAAGATGCTTTACACTGATGTTTCCGTTTTAACTCATCTTTGAACCATTTTCTTTCACTACATTCCTTCCGTTTTTTCGATGCCACACTATTAACTTCTGCAAAAGTTAGAATGATACTAAAATGCCTTTCTCGATGAAGAAAACTGCCTGTATACGTATCATTAATTCAGATTCCAGCACTGGTATTGGATGTAAGACATGGGGTATTTACAGTGTTACAGTACATGTAACAAGTCCTGTATATTACCCTTCTTATGACGCACAGTATCAGAAGTGTAAATCATCTGGTGGCTGAGTCCTTGGTTAATCAGGCTATGTGATTCACAATGACTATTTCACAAGAACTATATTTGATAATTATTGTCTACCGCAAATGATTTACATAGTTTTACGACACAAATTTTTAATATGAAAGTTGTCAGTAGTATGGCTCATTACGTGTCAACTGACATATATTTAAGTGTATTCGTACATGATAGCATATACAATGAAAGATTTCATGATTTTGCACTTAAAAATGTATGGAGCCTATTTCCATTATTTCTGACATTTTGTAGTTGATGTATTTTTGGGATGTATAGCTAGGTTACTAAGTTTTAATGTTGACAATTTAGCATTCACGCTACATCTGGTTTCGCTTTCTTTAGTTGTATGTATCACCCGGTGAGTAACGATCTCAGCTTATTTCATCTGTAAGGGCATGCTGAAAAGTAATGCCCCGAATTTTTTATTCTGTTCTCGATATTGACTGAAGTGTTACATGTCATGCATAATAGTCGGTCGACTTCCCCACTTCGTTGGCGCAATTTGCAGCCCTCTGCCATTAGAGCTCTTCAAATTGTAGTGTGTAGCATAGCGGTGTGTAAGGTAATTACGTATGTGCATGGGAAACAGTGTGCTGTAATCGAGTTTCGAATTCGAAGAGTTTGTCCACACTTGGAGCACCCTATCCTTAAGCATGCCAGTGCCAGACCACAAATGAGCACTGCGACATCTGAAACAATCTGATATCTTGGGTTCAGTGTCATCGATCACCCTCCACACAGTCCTGAGTTGGCCCTATCCGATTTTCATCTGTTTCCAAAACTTAAATAATATCTTCGAGGACTTCACTTTGATAGTGATGATTTGGTGTAAGCAAAAGTAAGGCTGTGCTCCATCAACAATGTGAAACATTCTACAGTGACAGTATTACCAAACTGTTCTCTCATTAGCAGACTGATGTAAGGTGGCTGTCCATTTCTACCATCTTCTAAGGGCAATACATAAAGTGATAAGCCATTATACCACCTTCCATGGGCATCTCCTCGACAAGGCGATTCGAATAAAATGTCACATACCATACATTGGACCTAAAAGACCTAATTTGCTTATCAAATAATAATGAATGTGTACTTGATTGACCGGAATAATATACTAAGTTATCCCTTTACTCACTTGCATGTTATACATTTCAGTAGCAATTCAGCCCTGGAACACAGAGGAGACGATGAGCTACAATGCAACATTTTTTCTTTAAAAGCCATTCTACACGCCCATGTCAAATGATACGATGTGTCATAAATATTACAGCCAGCAGGGACACTGTGCAGGTCTCAACAGTCACGTAGCTTGTTTCGCCACAAGAGGCCAAAGGCGCCTTTACTGCCTCAGGTGTCCCGAGGGAGAAGTAGGTGGGGTCTGGGCCATTTCGTTAGTGCAGGTTCCGTACATTCAAGAGCAGACATGATTGTTTTATGATCCCCTACCCTTAACATATTGTTAAGCTAGTTGATTTATGATCTGCTGGAATAATCAGTCCTTCAGAGAAACCCCCATCTCACCACCCCTCTAGAAACCTCCAACCCTTCCCTCCCCTAGCCGATAAAAGCACACTTTCAGGCCTGAGTTATTCGAATAGCCCCCTCCCCATTATATTAATCTGATTGACAAATTAATTAACTTGATCAATTAATTAATCTCTCCCCTCCCCATCTGGAAATTGATGGGGAAAAGAGTCATTTGAGTGGCTCTTTGGCGGGAATACAACTGCATCCCTCCGCCACACACCGTCAGGTGGCTTGCGGAGTATGGATGTAGATGTAGATTGTATGGAATATTGATTAAACAATTTCTGGTAGGCAAGGTATTGTGTGGAATATTGTTTATTTTAATTATCTTTCTGTCTACAAGGCAGTTCATGAAATATAGGTTTCTTTGTTTATTTGAAGAGTTTGGAGGAAATCGATTGCAGTGTATGGAATAATGTTTAAACAAGTTCTGGTAGACAAGGCAATGAGTGGGATAATGTTTATTTAATCAATTTAAGGGATACAAAATAGTGTTTCGAATATAGTTAATTTATCTATTTAAGGAATCTGTCAGGAAACTGAAGTGTACAGAATACTGTTTATTTAAACATTTTAGGGTGACAAGGCAGTATGGAATATTTAAACAATAGCGGTGTTTTTTCATTCCACTCACGCAAGGAATGCAATCACGAAATCGACGTCAACATAATTCACTGAACATAATTATACTGTTAAAAATCGTTCATATCGAACACAGGGCATTGTGCACCCATACCCTGACCACTTCACTGGGCTGCATGATGCGCCAGTGTCCAGGAGACAGTGCTAAGCCCCCTCAGGCCCCACAACCGCTGTTGACTGCAACACCACCATCCAGTTTGTGTGGCACACAGGCTGGAAGTCACTCTAATTCCCAAACAAGGCATCAGGTGGCAGCAACTCTTTGCTTTTTTTTTTTTTTTTGGTCATCAGTCTACTGACTGGTTTGATGCGGCCCGCCACAAATTCCTTTCCTGTGCTAACCTCTTCATCTCAGAGTAGCACTTGCAACCTACGTCCTCAATTATTTTCTTGATGTACTCCTATCTCTGTCTTCCTCTACAGTTTTTGCCCTCTACAGCTCCCTCTAGTACCATGGAAGTCATTCCCTCATGTCTTAGCAGATGTCCTATCATCCTGTCCCTTCTCCTTATCAGTGTTTTCCACATATTCCTTTCCTCTCCGATTCTGCGTAGAACCTCCTCATTCCTTACCTTATCAGTCCACCTAATTTTCAACATTCGTCTATAGCACCACATCTCAAATGCTTCGGTTCTCTTCTGTTCCGGTTTTCCCACAGTCCATGTTTCACTACCATACAATGCTGTACTCCAGACGTACATCCTCAGAAATTTCTTCCTCAAATTAAGGCCGGTATTTGATATTAGTAGACTTCTCCTGGCCAGAAATGCCTTTTTTGCCATAGCGAGTCTACTTTTGATGTCCTCCTTGCTCCGTCCGTCATTGGTTATTTTACTGCCTAGGTAGCAGAATTCCTTAACTTCATTGACTTCGTGACCATCAATCCTGATGTTAAGTTTCTCGCTGTTCTCATTTCTACTACTTCTCATTACCTTCGTCTTTCTCCGATTTACTCTCAAACCATACTGTGTACTCGTTAGACTGTTCATTCCGTTCAGCACACTTTCATTCAGCATAGCAATGTCATCAGCGAATCGTATCATTGATATCCTTTCACCTTGTATTTTAATTCCACTCCTGAACCTTTCTTTTATTTCCATCATTGCTTCCTCGATGTACAGATTGAAGAGTAGGGGCGAAAGGCTACAGCCTTGTCTTACTCCCTTCATAATACGAGCACTTCGTTCTTGATCGTCCACTCTTATTATTCCCTCTTGGTTGTTGTACATATTGTATATGACCCGTCTCTCCCTATAGCTTACCCCTACTTTTTTCAGAATCTCGAACAGCTTGCACCATTTTATATTGTCGAACGCTTTTTCCAGGTCGACAAATCCTATGAAAGTGTCTTGATTTTTCTTTAGCCTTGCTTCCATTATTAGCCGAAACTTCAGAATTGCCTCTCTCGTCCCCTTACTTTTCCTAAAGCCAAACTGATCGTCACCTAGCGCATTCTCAATTTTCTTTTCCATTCTTCTGTATATTATTCTTGTAAGCAGCTTCGATGCATGAACTGTTAAGCTGATTGTGCTATAATTCTCTCACTTGTCAGCTCTTGCCGTCTTCGGAATTGTGTGGATGATGCTTTTTCGAAAGTCAGATGGTATGTTGCCAGACTCGTATATCCTACACACCAACGTGAATAGTCGTTTTGTTGCCACTTCCCCCAACGATTTTAGAAATCTGATGGAATGTTATCTATCCCTTCTGCCTTATTTGACCGTAAGTCCTCCAAAGCTCTTTTAAATTCCGATTCTAATACTGGATCCACTATCTCTTCTAAATCGACTCCTGTTTCTTCTTCTATCACATCAGACAAATCTTCACCCTCATAGAGGCTTTCAATGTATTCTTTCCACCTATCTGCTCTCTCCTCTGCATTTAACAGTGGAATTCCCGTTGCACTCTTAATGTTACCACCGTTGCTTTTAATGTCACCAAAGGTTGTTTTGACTTTCCTGTATTCTGAGTCTGTCCTTCCGACAATCATATCTTTTTCGATGTCTTCACATTTTTCCTGCAGCCATTTCGTCTTAGCTTCCCTGCACTTCCTATTTATTTCATTCCTCAGCGACTTGTATTTCTGTATTCCTGATTTTCCCGGAACATGTTTGTACTTCCTCCTTTCATCAATCAACTGAAGTATTTCTTCTGTTACCCATGGTTTCTTCGCAGCTACCTTCTTTGTACCTATGTTTTCCTTCCCAACTTCTGTGATGGCCCTTTTTAGACATGTCCATTCCTCTTCAACTGTACTGCCTACTGCTCTATTCCTTATTGCTGTATCTATAGCGTTAGAGAACTTCAAACGTATCTCGTCATTCCTTAGTACTTCCGTATCCCACTTCTTTGCGTATTGATTCTTCCTGACTAATGTCTTGAACTTCAGCCTACTCTTCATCACTACTATATTGTGATCTGAGTCTATATCTGCTCCTGGGTACGTCTTACAATCCAGTATCTGATTTCGGAATCTCTGTCTGACCATGATGTAATCTAATTGAAATCTTCCCGTATCTCCCGGCCTTTTCCAAGTATACCTCCTCCTCTTGTGATTCTTGAACAGGGTATTCGCTATTACTAGCTGAAACTTGTTACAGAACTCAATTAGTCTTTCTCCTCTTTCACTCCTTGTCCCAAACCCATATTCTCCTGTAACCTTTTCTTCTACTCCTTCCCCTACAACTGCATTCCAGTCGCCCATGACTATTAGACTTTCGTCCCCCTTTACATACTGCATTACCCTTTCAATATCCTCATACACTTCCGATTGCGACGTCGGCATGTATACCTGAACTATCGTTGTCGGTGTTGGTCTGCTGTCGATTCTGATTAGAACAACCCGGTCACTGAACTGTTCACAGTAACACACCCTCTGCCCTACCTTCCTATTCATAACGAATCCTACACCTGTTATACCATTTTCTGCTGCTGTTGATATTACCCGATACTCATCTGACCAGAAATCCTTGTCTTCCTTCTACTTCACTGACCCCTACTATATCTAGATTGAGCCTTTGCATTTCCCTTTTCAGATTTTATAGTTTCCCTACAACTTTCAAGCTTCTGACATTCCACGCCCCGACTCGTAGAACGTTATCCTTTCGTTGATTATTCAATCTTTTTCTCATGGTAACCTGCCCTTTGGCAGTCCCCTCCCGGAGATCCGAATGGGGAACTATTCCGGAATCTTTTGCCAATGGAGAGATCATCGTGACACTTCTTCAATTACAGGCCACATGTCCGGTGGATACACGTTACGTGTCTTTAATGCAGTGGTTTCCATTGCCTTCTGCATCCTCATGTCGTTGATCATTGCTGAATCTTCCGCCCTTAGGGGCAATTTCCCACCCCTAGGACAAGAGAGTGCCCTGAACCTCTATCCGCTCCTCCGCCCTCTTTGACAAGGCCGTTGGCAGAATGAGGCTGACTTCTTATGCCGGAAGTCTTCGGCCGCCAATGCTGATTATTTATCAAAATTTAGGCAGTGGCGGGGATCGAACCCGGGACCGAAGACGTTTTGATTATGAATCAAAGACGCTACCCCTAGACCACGGGTACAATACAACTATTGCTATCGATACCTGAATAATTTTTGGTATTTTAAACATAGCTGCGCAACAGCAACGGTTCCACGTAATAAGACTAAAAACAGCCGACCAGTTGCAATGGATAAAGAAATCTTTACCTAGGTTTCGGCAGATTTAAATCTGTCTTCTTCAGAAGGCGGCAATTTTACATAAATATGGAATGATGTATCATCGTCGTTTTTACAAATATCTGCATAGATCCATTAGTCCAAATTAAAATATAGCCCTGAAAGTAGGGTTTGTCATGTAAAGAAAAATTAGTACATGGATGTAGCAGAGCTTTGAATGATATATTTGGTATTGGATCATGATTTTTAAAGTACGTTTGAGGCAGATGACACTTTTGACATGAGCAGAGAATTTTTTTTAGGTTTTGAAATGATTGCAGAAAGCTACGACTTTTTTGAGATTTCACTGAGGTGTTATGATGTTATTTTTACGACGACGATGTGTATTATGCTGATGAGGTATGTTTATGTCAATAAGATGATGCTACCATATATGAGGAATGTGATTACGTGTTTATATGTATATGAATAATGAATAGAAGTTAGGGACTCTTGACTTGTGAAAAAGGATGTTGGAAACCAAGAATCGTACTTTAAGAGTTATGAAATGTGTGTAAATGCGTGAATGTATCACAATGCCGGCGAAAATTTTTTTGGACACTGTTATGTCAATAGCATTTGGTTTCTACAGATTTGTAATGCAAATTCTTGACCTGTGAAATATTTTTATATGAGACTGTCACTGTAGCGGAAACTGCTGTCGTAAATATTTCCGTAAGAAAGTTAAGTGACCACCTGCACGTAATGCGTCGTGGGCACCCAGCTGTGCGACAGACGCCCGAAAAAAAAAGCCTTTCAGAGGCACAGGTAGAAAAGAAAAAAAAAAGGAGGCCATTATCCTCGTTTTTGACATACCTTTGTAGAAAGCCAGGCATAGTGTTATTGAATTTGACTTTGTATTATTCTGTTAAGCCAGTTTTACTAATGATTTATTTTTATTATTTGCTGCACATTGCCTTAGATTAGTTGTAATATTACAATTGCTTTGCTAATTTCTTAATGCTGCTTGCTTCGCAAATCTGCGTTTTTTTTTAATTGCTGTTTATATTAATTGTTTTATGTGATGCTGCATTGCCTCGTCCCTTGGTATATATATCTGAGCTCAGTAGATTTAAGTTAGCTTAAGAGGGGTAGACTATATAAGAAACTAACTATGATGACTTATGAAAATGGTTTGGGCAAAAAAAAAAAAAAGGATACTGTAGAGTGGACAAAAACTATTTTTGACAGAGGATGTGGACAGAATACAGAAAGCAAGCTTAAATAGGACTTTTGGGAATAATGATGAACGAAGGGAGATCTCCATGCAAAATACTGCAGTAAAACAAACCCTGTCCTTTCCTTTTGTGTCATCCCTCTATATGTTTGTGTACCCTTGTGTATTTGTGTTTTTCCTGTCTTTATGTGTTTAGCTGATGAGAGCTATGTTGTAGACATTTTCTAGTACTCTGTTATTTACTTTGTAAAGATGTTTAGACATTATTTATACTGTTTGGTTGCTCACATGTGAAGGTGATGTTTCAAACGTTCTTCTGATATTTTATGTATTTACTTGTGTCATAATTCCTGTAACACTGATGTATATGTTAGTTCAATTCTTTTGTAAAGCCCATATTACTACAAATGTTATCTGTATTGTTATGTTTTTAATGATGTATTTTGTACCTTTGTCATTGTATTCTTATGTTATAAAATTGTAATTGACAGCAGTTCATCAAATTAAGTAACTTGTAAGTTCCATTTCACTGCACACATTTCTGTTGGTCATAGTATATGGACAATATGTGAGAAGTAGGGACTGATAGTGTTTGCACATGTGTTAATAATCCAGCAAGGGCCTGGATAACAGCATTGCTGGTTCTAAGGACAATTCAAAAAACTTTGTGAGTGCACGAGTGGTGTTTATGGACTTGCTATTTTCTCTGCAAGACTCTTCGATGGTGATTGTGCACCTGCACAGTCGCAACAGATGGCTGCTGGCCGTCTCTACAAGGACTACAGTGGGTCTGCATCTTTGATGGCCAACCAATACCACAATCTCTACCAGGACTATAGTGGGCCTGTCCACAATTTCTACAAGGACTGCAGTGGGTCTGCACATCTGGTGGCCCACCAATACCACAATCTCTACCAGGACTACAGTGGGTCTACTCTGTGATGACCTACCTACCAATCTTCTTCAAAATGTCGAATGACTCTGCTGTGGGTTTGCTCTGTTGTGGCCCATTACCTGTCAGCATGTCAAGTGTCAGCACTGTCTTTCCGTTGGAAGGACAACACTACTTCTTCAAGACTGCACGGAAATCCGCTACTTCTGTGTGCAATTTCTTTTACTAATGAGACTTTGTGAAAAAAAAACTGTAATTACTATTATGATGAATGATCAGGACTATCTTTATGGACTGTGAGAAAATTTTAGCTTTTGACCAACATTGTATCAATAAGTGTGTGCATTTGATATCTTTGTTATTGTAATTATGAAAAATTTTTTCAAATCATTATTGGCCACTGCCCAAAAATATTTTTTAAAATTTTTTGTGGGGAGCATGGGGGCTATGTAAGTAGGCTGTTTATGTTTTCTTTATGTAAGTAGGCTGTTTATGTTTTCTTATTGGCAACGTTACGTAGCGCTCTATATGAAAATCACTGGCTGTGCTGTGTGCAGTCTGTGGCTAGTTTTCATTGTTGTCTGCCATTGTAGTGTTGGGCAGCGGCAGCTGGATGTGAACAGCGCGTAGCGTTGCGCAGTTGGAGGTGAGCCGCCAGCAGTGGTGGATGTGGGGAGAGAGATGGCGGAAGTTTTGAAATTGAACTGCTATTTATATTATGATTATTAAGGTAAATACAGTGTTTGTTCTCTATTAAAATCTTTCATTTGCTAACTATCCCTATCAGTAGTTAGTGCCTTCAGTAGTTTGAATCTTTTATTTAGCTGGCAGTAGTGGCGCTCGCTGTATTGCAGTAGTTCCAGTAACGAAGATTTTTGTGAGGTAAGTTATTTGTGAAAGGTATAGGTTAATGTTAGTCAGGGCCATTCTTTTGTAGGGATTTTTGAAAGTCAGATTGCGTTGCGCTAAATAATATTGTGTGTCAGGTTAAGCACAGTCGTGTATAAATTGTTCTAAGGGGACGTTTCATCTGTTGCTCTCCATACCAGAATATGTTCCTGTTTAGGATTCAGAACAATTCCCCGCATAACCTCAAAGAATCTCGTAAGCTGTTTTAAAGGTACAGATGCAGTAAATCTATTGTACTCTTCCACTGTTCCATACACTGGCTCGTCTATAAACTAGCCAGCGTTTTCTAAATCGTGCAGATCCGAGGGAGAAACAGAGACGAACGATTTAATAGTTGACATTATGCCCACATTGCATGTACTATCAATCTTGACCCAGTTAAGTTCATATCATATGTTATGAAAAAGTAACGCTAAAGCGTTACGTGTATGGTTCGATGCCACTGTAGCAGTACCATACCTTTTCGTATGTCATCCATTAAGATATATGAAACTCGTGCATGGGAAGGGTAAGAGTCCTGGTGTTCGATGATAATCTTAATTTCATCGTTCTTGTTAAATGTGACTGGTGCATAAGGTTTATGTGAGAAGTATTCCTGGCACATAATACACTCGCCATATTCCACTGGGCTAGTTATATAGAACGACGTCATTGTGCGGCTTCAGACCTACTGATTTAAGAAATTTGTAGTTTCCACGTGTTATCAGCTTGCTGTTCTGTTGTGAAGTGCCACGTTGGGCGTTGTGCACTTTGATTTTATACCTTACGCCCATCCTCTCTTCATTGAGAATACAGGGACACTGCAATTCTAGAGTGGCTGAAGCTCGCTGTCGACGCTGTCATCGCTTCTGCCTCCAATAGGTCCCACATGCTTGAAGGCCACCACAGCTTCTGGGTCTCTTCACGTTCTAGGTCTCTGCTGGTTCTGCTTTAGATATAGCTGTACAATGATTTCCCCGTCACGAATTTCGACAAGTTGATTCACCTGGTCGACAATACACAGCTCCAGGTAGTCCTAAGCCTGAACTCTTACTGAGAGGTAAATAGCTTTGGTAAGGATCTCAATGATGTTATGCCCTGTTCCACTGATGAGAAGAATTCATAAACTGTATGGATCAATCTGTTGTTGAAGTAAGAGTCTGTTACAATGTTGCACTCGACACGGATAGTACCGACAGTAAGACTATCGTAAGTCTGGTCAGATCTGTGGAATTTATTAGGATACTTCAACAAAACCTGTCCTTTTGTGAAACTCAGTAGCCATCCTACTGAACCTTTCTGGTTAACGCCAGTCATTGCACCCGTCGTCTTTATTTCAGATATAAGTGTACTGATGTTTGCACGTAGTGCAATCCCTTTTCCAGACCGTTTTAAAACATCGTTTAAATCATCACTGTCTTATTCACCAGATTCTATTTCCATAGTTTCTTTTTCACCACTAATTTCCAGATGAAGTTTGTTGTTATCCTCTGTGATATTCAGAATGCTATTGTAAGTCTCCAGTCCCATCAGTGCAATTCTCCACTCCCCATTTGTTAAATCAATCATTGGGAAGTATTTCAGGTAATAGCGATCGATCTTTTAAAGTTAGAGTACACGATGTTACATCTGAACTTCATCTGAAGGTTGCATACTTAATGTATCTCCTTAAATATATACTTCTTCTTAAATGTTAGGAGAAATATGACGCACAGATGCCCACATAAGTGGGTATTAAAGTCTTGATAGCGTTGAAAACTATAGAACACACGAGTTCTGTTGGTGAATTATCGTTGTAACTCTTCTGGCGGCTGCAAGTCTCCAAATGAGTAGAAATAGTAGACGTTACTTGTATTTTTCTTAACATACGCCACCAAGTGGGTTCCTGCCCCCCCCCCCCCCCAGCAACATCTAAATTCACAATTCCACACTCTTCAGATTTCCACATAATCTTTAGTTATGAACCCCACATAAACACACTATAGAATCTTCTAATGCTCAATTTTTTCCCTAAAAACTTAGCAGATCTATATTTGTAAGCTCTATCCGTCAGAATAGCCTATGGGCGTTTTTATGTGTATGAAGAGACCTAGTCTTTTCTTATATGGTCTCCTTTTCCGATGGCTGCTGCTTCCATCATGCAGTTATGTCTTCTTGCTTCCTCTAACTCCTCCTGGGAGTTCTGAGTATTCCTCACTATTCTGGTGATACCCATAGCACCACCAGCCAGTGAACCCATCACTGAGAGACCTGCGAGGCAAGAATGAGGAAGGGAATAAGTCCACCTGATGTCTTGAATACTGGCAGAACCCTAGGTGCTTCAACGGGTCCTTTGTGATTCAGGTCACTTTTAGTTGCATCCATCGCTGTCAGGATACAATTTTTTAAACACCCCTTCTGCAACATTGTTGTCTTCTTCTTATTCTGTGCACAACATGCAGCGTTCATAGCTTGGTTGAAATTATCACCTATGCCCTACTTAATTTTACCATGTATGGTTTTATGAACTACAAATGCTGAAATGGGCTGTCCTGTACCAATATCCTTTCTCGCACGTACTGCATTCGCTTCGTCAGCTAAAATTCCTTCTGCAGCACGACGTCCTGGGAAATCTGTATGTTTTGCATTTGAAATGTCGTGTTCCAAACGTGATTTGTCAAGAAGGTTAATCCCCTTATGACTATGAACCAAATGGTTTTGAAGTTTTGTGCCAGGTCCACAGTAATTATATCCCATAATGTGCGATTCCACAGGAAATTTGTCAAGAATACCTCCGCCTCTTATAATGCATCTCCTATCATGCATGATATGCTACTGTGCTGGTTGCGCTCTGTACATCCCATTACACAGCAAATCGTCAGCGTCAGTCCAGTTGTTTTGCGTTGCAGGAAAACCAAGCCATTTAACTAGCGCTCCAACCTCGAAATCTTATATGTTAAATAAGAAACACGTGTGTTTCTGAGCTCTTCTGCATTTTCTTGGTGTAAAAGCACCCTGAAATTTTAGTTCCATTGCAATTCTTTAAGATGTCAGTTCTAGGATTTGTGCTTTGCACTTTGGAAACAGTGAACATCTAACTCGACCAGTTTGGGAGATATGACTTCTCAAATTTTGTCTTGTGTATTGAGATACGTACCAAATCACCTACAATAAATTTCGATCTACCTGGATAAAGCATTTTAATACAATAGTACACCATATCAATAAGTCCATTATCACAAACATCATTTGGTCTCATTTTTATTGTGCTTTGTTTTGTTCGATTATACTGTGCAATTATTTCTGGGAGGATATCTGTCCATTTGCATAAGCCACAAAGATTAAAACACATCCACATCTGACCTTCTGTTGTTCTGTTCAGATGATCCACTACACTCGCCTTCAGGTGGGTGAGAGTTGAGTAGTGATGTATTCCATACCGCTGCATCACAGTCTTGAAATACATACTGTAAATCTCTCCACTGTGATTGGTTTGGAGGTTGTCCAGGCACAATACATCCCCATCTGCGACAAAAACACACCTGCAACATTTCTCTCTATTTTTGTTTTAACAGGTAATGCCCAAACAAGTTTGGAATATGTATCAATAATCATTAAAATATGTCTGAATCCAATATTCTCATATCTAAAAGATCAGCCTGCCATAAGTCATCCAAACCTTTAATCATTACATGCCTGTGAGGCTCTGTTAGGCTGATTGCTGACTCTTACTCTGAATGTCAATATCATCAGCACTGCTATACTGACTGTCTAATAGTAATGGTTTTCTAATGTATCCATATTTTCAACTGCATTGGTTTCCTGCATTCCTGTGTCCACCAGTCAATTGTAGTATTTCACCGTACATTTGGGTGAAAATTTTACTATTTTTGAGGTTTTTAGGAAAACTAGGTACAGCAGACTTGGTGTTCTTTGAAATTCCCTATTCCCTATCTGTACTGTTTTTTCATTTAAAGTAACAGGCTGTGGACTAACCTGTATGGTTTTTCAACACAAACATCAAGTGTTTTGTCTAACTTAGCATCACTGTGACATTTAATGAAACCAACAATGGCATCATTGTTGGTATTGCATAATTGCGGGGAGTATTCATCAAGATATTCATTAACTGGTTTAAACATTTCTCACTGTATCCGCTCTAAATCCAAATGTCCTAATCTCAGCAACCATGACTTCTCTCAAATGGTCATTCATGCAGCAATGACCTTATGCTTAATCGACATCTTGCTATATACTAAGCAAGGTGCGTCACAGGCTGCATCTTATATACATTTTGCTCAACATTTACAGTCAAGTCATGCACTTTCTTTTCAATTCCGTCAACCTTTACAGCTAAGTCATCTACTTTCTTTCTCAGAATGATGCGCTTGTATGTCTTTAGTTCCTTAACCCTAGCATCTAATGCACTGATCAGTCTCAGAAGGGTCTGGGCATACATCTCTAGCTCCTTAACTTTACGTTCAAGAGACTGAAATTTTCCGTCTATGTGGAGATGCGTTCTGTGTCTATACACACCTATCCTCTCGGGCTGAGTCCTTACAAACTTGTCTTGGGTGTGATTTACACTAACATACTCATCATTTTTTCATAGATATATATGTAGAAACTCCTTGAAGTTCCATCTGTATCTAGCATCATTCAATTTCCTTGATTTAGCAGTAACAATAAACCCGTACTGTGTGTGATTCCAGCAATCCGCACCTATCTTTACTAAACGATCGTATGACTTCAGTTCCTGCATGTGCATGGTAAATGTGTTTTTGATTCAAACTGTCGTGTCTGAGAGCTATAATGAGATTTTCGTCATCCCTCACAAACTGTTTTGTGATTCTGGAATATGTCTGACTCAAATAAAATACATCAATACCTGTATGGCGCCCAAAACAGAAATTGGAAGATTTGATCTTGGTTTTCCATGGTAACATCGTCAAAGACGACCACTTTTCTGGCAGGGGAATTTGACTGCTTTGAATGAGTGTCGTGTTTGTTACACTATCAATTCCCTGTAAAATCTTTTGCAGTAATTGGTATGGCATTTTTGAAAATACACATACATGCTCAAATCAGACTCCATCCGGGTGTGTTAGCAATGACATGAGAACATTTGTCTTGCAACAGTTGAATGGATCTATAATTATCACTCTTATATTATCGGCTAGGAGTAACCTATTCTCCTTCTTCTTCCAGTCGTCTTCCACACCATCACAGGACCAGTCACTTGCAACATTCTCTCAAGCTGATGGGTATTCCATTAACTTCTTCTTTCGACTCCGGATTAACACACTGTTCTAAATCATCTGCATGCACACTATACACATGGAGATTGTTCTAAATGTCTTTATACACAGTTTGAACACATGGGAGCCCACAGTTCAGTCTTTCCAACACAAGGGATAGCACCGTTCATAGGCTGAACAGGTTTGCAGTGGTGACATGTTGCAGACAAATGGATCGACCTCCATATCTCACCATGAGGGTCATGCTATTGTGCAGTGATGTTATAGACAGTGTCAAGCAAGCACAGTAAATGTTTGCAGATGGAGAATACTCGGAGGTCATCTGTTGCTTGATGTACTGTTCTGCACAACACAGTTCATCGCATTCCAAATTCATAAACTGCTTTTTAACGTTCTTGATACATGTTCAGTCTCTAACATAACATGCCAGTCACTGCTCATTGATGCTTCTACACCAATATTTAAGCACTTTGAACATCTCCCTGTTAAATCATAAGTTGAAGTGAAAAGCACAATAGCACTAAGAGGATTTGGCAGCTTCCCATCCACCACATCAATTGGCTGTCCTTGTAGTCACAGTCAAATGCTCTGGGATGCTCCATATGTCAGAGATGTAAGAGACCAGTACAGACCCGTACCATGTGAGTCAGGAACTTGCTGGGTGTCATACCATACATAATACCAGTTAGTATTGTCTTTCACAATTTTTAAGAACAAAAGTGAGACTTAATTTTTTTTAAATAAAAGAGTTACATGAATCGACAATATAAAAATATAAGTTAAATGACTTGACAATGTAAAAAATAAAAGTTTAATGACTTGACAATGTAAAAAATAAAAATTAAACGAACTGACAATATAATTTCTAAATCCACATCACTAATGTGGTTCACTTCCGTTTTAATAAATCAAATGCTACTTATTAATTCACTAAAATGAATAGGATTATGCCTTGTGCAAGTATAGGTCAGGGCAGCATAGGGTTCACATGTTATTTACACACACACACATGCACACCTGTTGTCTATACTACAAACTAACTACCCATAAACATGTATTACTCAAAATTCTACTTCTATCCACTACTACTTAATCCAACAAGCTACTTCAATACTACGTCAACACAGTGTTTATACCACTACAACATTTTTCTAATTCGTCCTCTTTTTGACACTTGCGGCATATGTCTTGTCACATGATAAATATGGAGAAACCTTCCTTAAACATACATAGTAAAAAGAACAATGGTTATTTGCACGCCAAAACATTTATACCAGTTGACACACCTGATAAGAGATTCGCAATTATACATTTATCACACTCATATGTTTACACATAAAACAGTAAGACAATTTCATCTAAAATTACGTTATCACAAGAATTAATCACACAGATGACTCTAATAAGGGTAAAAATATTTTCATTATACAGGTTATACTACATTTTCTTACCCATTTTGCTCCCATTTCGTTCATTCTTTAAGTTACTTTTTGCTTCCAAATCAGTTATTTCGCCTGTGGTGGTTATTCTGGATTCATTTCTCATGAATGGCAAAATTGTGGTCTCCTCTATTCTGTAAAACAGTTTCATCTTAACATAGATCCGAATCCTCCTGTAGTTTAAATGACAAATGTTTTGCTCCATCCTTATTACCTTAAACCAAGCTTTCCTTCGGTCCCATAATCAAAATTATTTAATCTTCCTCTACCTTCAGAGGGAAATTTCCTCAGTACAAATCATATAGGCTGCAGTGCATCCCGCACCAGCGAAAACAGTAAGCTGTAATGCTCACAGCATCAGCAAAACACATAAACGTCGCTTTTCTAGGACAAGTATAAACGCAGAATAATTTTTCAGGCTCAGGCTCAACATCAATCAAGGTTACAGAAAGGATCCATATTCCTGTTCCATTCTCCATTTGCTGGAAAACTGCTCGTCATTTGATTGCCATAATACTATTTCAGGCCACGTAAATTACACAAACCACAATTCTTCTTTCACCTCGAAGGGAATCAATCTACTTACGAAATCCACACACAGCACTTTACGTACTCAGCTATAAAGAACAAAAGAGACATATATCATCAATATTAACATATTAGCGTATATTGGGAAGCCATTTGTTAAGCAATCGTATTATCGCATTCTGTTTTCAAGATTTCAAACTTACTCATTCCTTTCTCAGAGTTCTCCTATCTTAAAATATTTATACAACACGCATGCTATAGTAAGAGATCCTCATTTATACTGACAGATATGGAATAGTAATAGATAGATAGTAGCACTGAAAGCAGAAAATCGGAAACAAGGCTACTAACAGCTGGGGACCTGGGTTTGCCAGTCCCATAATACCCACAAATCGGATATTCCCCTGAGTTTTGCATTAATTCAACACAGATCTTGCTTCTCTCAGGAGCGACTCGTTTCAATTTACACAAAAAAAACATAAACAGCATTTCACTCGTTCACAAGGAAACCTTTTATCTTCACCTTTGAACCAACCTAAATCCTAAATGCACAAGGAAAGAAAAAGAAAATTAAAAACATCACTTCAATCAGTCACATAGAAACATCTTTATCATTATTCTTACCAACATATTATTCAAAATGCATACGTCACAAATTTAAACTAATCAATTCTTTCTCCTCACCGTCCTCTCTACTTCTCACTGTCCTTTCTACTCATTTGCCATGTCGCTCATTCGTTTCGATTGGGCGCCTTCTGCGCTGATCGTTTGTCATTACCGGTTTTGTTCATTTCCATTTGCTGGATTATGTCTAGGGTTAGCCGGCCGAATTTCAACATCATGAGGTGCTCCGCCTACAGTCCTATTCCCACCGTATTCATCGTAGTATCGACTCTGGTTGCCGTACCTGTAGCGTTCACGATCTTGTACACGTCCTCGATCATTTCCGTTGTTCCACCTGTGTTCGCGACTGTTACCCCAGTTTTTATACGGCCGGTCCCGATTATTGTTCCGTTCGCGTCGCGAAGACCAGTCACGCTGTTGATTAATACTACGGCCACGACTACGGTCGCGCTGCTGTGCCCCGTAGTAAATTTGTGCCTGATTAGGCGGGCATTCTCCTGTATTGTATTCCAACTCTTGGAGAAGTGTCTTAAACGTTTCCACGTCCTCCTTGCATCGTCCCGCAAGAGTGACGTGGCGCAAGTACATCGGCAATTTGGTGATGCATATCCTTATTAGTTCCGCAGGCCCGTATGGGTCGTTTAAAAATTGATTTGCCTGCAGCATGTGGTCGAATAGGCGTGCTGGGCTGCCGAAACCAGACTGGTTCAAATTTGGCAGCACAATTATGCCATGCTTGACCCTATCTTGTGCCGCTTCCGACCAATAGGCGGACAGAAAGGCTTGTCGAAACTCCCGAGTGGAGTTGCAGTGATGCGCTGCCGACCTCATGCGAATCGCCGGTTCGCCTTCCAAGTAGCCACACATATATTCTATCTTATGTGAACTTGCCCAGTCGGGGGGAAAACAGAACTCAAATTGCTCGAGCCATGCTCGTGGATATATTCCTTTTTGCGAATTTCGAAATATCTCAAACTTTCTCACCATAAGGAAATGTTTGAAATCAAATCCCCGCATTTCCTCCCGGCGAGGCACTTGAATGTTTCTATTTTCCTCATGTCTGCCCATCAAAATACATTCTTCCCTGTCATCAAAATCTCCCTCGTGGCCAGAGTCCCTCTCTGCACTGTGCATACGGCTATTTTTAGTGCTATTGGCGAGTTCGGAATCACACCCCATGCGGCTTTCTAAATGCGCCACGCATTCTTGTAATTCGCCTGTTACAGCTTTGTGCCGCCTGTTCACTTCGAACTGTCCCTTCTGAAATCTAAGAAGCGAACGCACTTCTTCGGTCTCTGCGACCACTACCGGTGTAGTATTGTTATCACTCTCCGTCACCTTCATCGTGCCTACGATGTCCGCTAATGCCGCAATCTTATCATGTATTTGTCTGTTGTCCTCCGCCTCAGTCTGCTTCAATTGTTCTACTTGCTGTTTGACTAAGCTTGCCCTGTTCTAAGGCTTGCAGATGATCACTGATTAGATCAAACGTACGTCCTAATTATTTCATAATATCACTTTTTATTTCACTTTACACAAAGATTGTTTATTCTTTGTGAGATATCATCGGACACTCTCTGCATCGACTTGTCGACTTTATTTGTCTGCTGGATTAGTTTTTCGTCTATTTGTTCGCCTAGCTCGCGGATCGATTTTTCAGATTTCTCTGCGTTTTCTTTATTTTGTTGCAATAAGGCTTTCATGAGTTCGGCCAAATCAATTTGGTTAGTTGGAGGCAAAGTAATTTCTGGCTCTGATGTGAGCCCGTTCGTCCTGTTTTGCATTTCCTCTGAAGTATTCCCCAATGCATTTTCGGAACCGTCCGACGTGTTAATATTCAAAAGCAAATTATCCCCCTGGTCCATGTTGCTTAAGTTGTTGGACCGCCTACTTTTAGCTTGGTTACGTGTCTGCATTCATTCAATTTATACCCAGTACGCAACACACTAATCACAATAAATGTATCCCCCAAAAACTACGACAGTCACACGAAAGGTACCCAACCTAGTACACACTTTTTCACACGCAAAACAAATATTTATCTCTGATCGAAACAGTGCAATTTACAAGCGAGAAAAAAACCACACATATAAAACACACAAATATAGAAAACAAAACAAGACAAACAACACAACGCCGCTCAACAACGCCGTGAATCTTTTCAAAGTCTGCTCAGAAACAACCCAGAAGTTGTTTGAGCGCTGCAGAGAAAAAATTGAGATTATACAACTCTCGCAGTCTAACGTTTCAGAGATTCCAGAGTCTAGCGGAATCACAGAACAGGGTCGCCATGTGTAACGTTGTTGCTTTAATTTGTTCTGCAAGCGGTACTGATAGCCAATAAAAGCGTGTTAAAAGCTGTGAGCTATCTGAGGAAGTTAACTTTGCATTACTGTGCAACTGTTTCACCAGGTATCCAGTCTAGCTTACCAAATTCCCAACCAGACTAACATTAATTACAATCTTTTAATAGTCATATGACAACTGGTGATATATATACACGTATATATAAGAGAATTTAAATAAAAAGAAAAAAATCAGTTTATATTTGGAAATTTATTTTAACATTGATCATTGAAATTTCAGCGTATTAAACTTGAGTCGTAACTAAGCTGGTGCCTTATTTAGGATTGTGAAAATGTGAGATTGTAATCTTACAGAACACATCAAATATGGAGCCAAGATTGGGAGACTGCATACAACACTGCATTCATAAAATAACACACAAAGAACGTTGAAACATATGCAAGAGGAAATTAACCACAGCCAACCGATTCAATTTTCACCCAAAGAAATTACGTTCGTAGCACAATCCTGTCCGTCATGTAATTACCACACACTGGTATACTAAATTCATACTAACTCTCTGTGAAATCTTCCCGAAAAGAATAGCTGAGGGCTACTTTGATGATTATATCACATGCTTCACGTGGTCAACTTGGTTTACACAAAGCGTGTAACTACACAATAATTTTGATAATTAAAATAAATTAGATCGAAAAGCTATTTACAAAAGAAAAACCTCGAACTGGTTACTATCGTCTTACTATTAACCTGATGGGTGAAACAATTGTATAAGCATGTGGTACTGGTCTCACTAAGTACACCCCACATGGGTTGAACATAAAGAAAAGTTGCTATATTGAAAAATATTGTCAAGACGAGACGTTATAATCTCACGCACATTCGCATTGAAGATTGATGATGCTAGTTAGAGTTACTGATCAACACGTGGTTCCACTTTACTCATAAAGTAGTGACAAAGCAACTACCGGAATATATTCTGAACTTCACACTCGAATTACAGCGTTACAATTTAAGATAACATTAGATATTTTAGAGCTAAACCTGAAATAAAGGTGATTAAATTTTCAGTTAGGCTGATCTTAAGAAATCCATTGTCCTATGGACTTAGCAGACACGCGCTTAGCCGGAGATCTCACCACTTCAGACGCTCGCCACGGACAGACTGACTTGGTCCCTTCCTGAGGGTGGCTCACAAATACAAACGGAAGTGGCCAGAGGGGCAGCTTCCTATACCAACATGACAAGGGACGGACAGGACCATACTAAGGATAGAAACCTCTTTGCTTTTAGAAAGCGTAGCTACCTGTTCCGACGTTGGTCCTACTGCAACTAGAAATACATTTGCTCATTCATCCTCTCACACAGAAGGGAAGGGGGATGACAGTATCTTATCATATACAGTATATAAAAGAAAGCGGATGTAGGTTCCGTATGAGACTGTGTGACATGAATTACATATAAACTGTGTTTTAAAGTGTAGTAGTGAGACAGATCGTTCTCGTTTATGTGTAAAAGTAACACGTTCCACTACTCAGTCTCCTCCCAGATAGTCAGAAACGCCACAGTAAATTTAGAAGAGGAATTTATGCCGTAAATGACAACAGACTTAAGAAATTAACATGAAAGGAATCCAACAGAGACCTTTCACTTGCTTTTACACTTCGTCTGCTATCAAGAGGCAGATGAGGATCTCAGCTGCTGTTGATGCTTCATGGTCCTTCTTCCACTAGAGACTGATGTGACTGAGGCTGGAGAGCTATCGTGTCCACCTTATATCCCTGACATCACAATCACATGACCAGAAATTAATTAGTCAATCAATTTATTGACTTCAGCAGTATTTAGTGATCGATTCCCAGTCGGGTATTTGCCTTGGAAGGAGTTCTCACATGCGCCGGTATCCCACAGAAAAAGGCTTAGAAGTTTCCCAGGTAAGTACTGCTTTGTTTGTGGTTCGGTATGACCATGGTAAATGGTGCATGCAAGTCCAGCAGTGGCATGCAATGGGATGTTGTCACTTGAGAGAAAGAGAGAGGGAGAGAGAGGGGGAAGGCATGGAGGGAGAGCATGTGTTTCACGAGGAATTTCTCAGGTGTCATTATCAAAGGGTTGCCACCACTCAACACTCTGCTGGGGGATTAGCGAGACATCTGGTCTGCATTCTGCATGAGCCAGCTCTGTGTGAAGGCCTGTCTCCTGGCCTGTGCATGTGGGAATACACAAGGCAGCTGGTGCATGGTGTGACCCAGCAAATGGCAGACATGTCTGTTTTGCAATTGGAAGCTTTTTTACAGTGTAAGTATTTCTTTTTGATGTATTTTACAAAATCTGCATCTCTCAAAACAGCAGAGAATGACGAGATTTTCCCACCAAATTAAAAAGAGATCGAACCTCTATGAATTGAGTTTTATAAATAAACAGTACATTCTTTACTATGTAATTGAATTTCCTGTTGTGAGACCTTTCCTCCCCAGCACAGATAGGCCAGTTTCCAGATGGCAGTAATAAGGAGGCTGGAGTATCCACCAAACGGGGAGGGGTTAGTTAATTTATTGATTTAATTAATTAATCAATCCAACTAATGTAGTGTGAGGGGAGCTGTTTGAATAACTCAGGCTGAAAGTACACTTGTATTGGCAAGGGGGATGGGGGAGGGTTGGAAGTTTCCAGTGGGTTGAAGGAGGGGGAAGGATCATAAATCAATTAACAGAGCGATGGAGGAGGGTGTCACAAATCAATCAAGTGTGCCTCTGAATGTCTGCAACCTGCTCTAACAAAATGTGCTGATGCTGCCATTACCCTACCAGTGGGAGAGGCGACTGCCCAATTCACACTAACTGGATAGGCCGCATTTCCAGAGGTGAAGGAGGTACTATGGAGTCAAAACAGCATGCAGCACTCATGTGAATAGAGAATGATCTCTATATGAATGCAAGTAAAGACTGGGTATCTCGTAGAATGCTCTGTCATTGGCATAAGAGTCTGAAAACTTTGAGAGAAGGGAGACTGGACCTTTTACATTATTTCGTGGGATGACTGAATCTAATGTTTTGAGGATGGGAGAAATAATTCCTGTACATATCAGTTTGTTTGGCAGGCTCCAATTTTGGATGGAGCCAATGTTCTTCACAGAGAGGGAAGAGGTAGCAATATGCAATTTGCAGACAAGAAAGAGGTCTCTCTCACTCTGTCTCTCTCTCTAAAACATTCTTTTGATACACAGAATGCTTAATGCTCCATGTGGTATGGAGAGAGATTTATTCTGCAGTTACTTTGATCACAATGGACTCTAAATAGATCAGCATTAAATAAGCTGAGAGTCTTATATATTCTCCAAGTGGAGAGATGAAGAGTTGTGTTACTTAATATATTCTTGGAAGAACTGCAAAGGCGTCACTGTGCACATTACCCCACCAACCAGGCGAGTGTTTACAGCCATTGTATACAATGTTGAGAAATGTATATGTAGACATGAAGAATGTAGATGTAGTGTGTTAATAATGTTGGTTTTACTTAAAATCCTATAAGAATTTTCGCATATAACATTTGTAAGCATTACTTTTCAGCACATTCTCGTAGATTACATGTGTTCACAAAGTTTACAGTATAGACACACTGTAAAGCATTTTTTGATTGCTCCTACTCCTCTGAGTGCTGGCAGTCTATTTCTTTGTAGGTAACCTATATTGAATATTTTAGGACATACTTTGCATTGTATTTTTTGGAGTTCTTAGCGAACATATGATCTGCACTATTCTATAGTCACCTGGGATCATTCTTCATGAGTGTTTCTTTACATTTAGTTGTGTATTGTTGTATGACTAATTTCATGCTCTTGAATGCTATTGATGATATATGGTAGAGGGTCACATATGCTTGTTGTAACATTGAGGACTTACGAAATATCTTGTAAGTAGGCTGTTTATGTTTCTTATTGGCAACGTTACGTAGCGCTCTGTATGAAAATCACTGGCTGTGCTGTGTGCAGTCTGTGGTTAGTTTGCATTGTTGTCTGCCATTGTAGTGTTGGACAGCTGGATGTTAACAGCACATAGCGTTGCGCAGTTGCAGGTGAGCCGCCAGCAGTGGTGGATGTGGGGAGAGAGATGGCGGAGTTCTGAAATTTGTAATACTGGATATTATGAATTGCTATGTATATTATGATTTAGCAACACTATTAAGGTAAATACATTGTTTGTTCTCTATCAAAATCTTTCATTTGCTAACTATGCCTATCAGTAGTTAGTGCCTTCCGTAGTTTGAATCTTTTATTTAGCAGACAGTAGTGGCGCTAGCTGTATTGCAGTAGTTCGAGTAACCAAGATTTTTGTGAGGTAAGCGATTTGTGAAACGCATAGGTTAATGTTAGTCAGGGCCATACTTTTGTAGGGATTTCTGAAAGTCAGATTGCGTTGCGCTAAAAATATTGTGTGTCAGTTTAAGCACAGTCTTGTACAATTTTTCTAAGGGGACGTTTCATATGTCGACCCTTAGCCGAGGATACCTTACAGGAATCTTCTGATTTTTTCCTTGTAGTTTGTGTAATTAGTGTAGCTTTTGTTTATTGCTAGCGCGTAATTGTAGAGAGAATCTCCTTTATAGTTGCAGCCTTTCATTGTTGTACAGTAAAATAGTTGTGGCATGCATGTAGATTTGCACCAAGTATTTCGCAGCTGCACTTGCAATTAACTAGATATTATTTTCAGTGCTATGTTAATGTGTTCTCTTATTTTTGCTCTTCAAATTGTGCTTTTCTGTGTTATCGTGTGAAATATTGTGACAATAATGGCGTGTGAAAAACGTAATACTAGGCTCCAAAGTAAACTGAGAAATAACAGTGAAGACGAAAGCAGTGTGTTAACGCCACCATGTAATGAATTAACAAATATTCAAAGTAGTAATTTGGTAACTGTGCATACGGAAATGGAGCGGGTGGCAAATAATGGTGTAGACAGTGAAACAGGTTGTGAACAGGGAAGTATTATCGATTGATCGGTCGGCAACATCTCGCCTCAGGAATCCGAAATGACAGGACACAATTTTACAAATACTGTAGATTCAGGTTTTGCGTCCTCACTGTTTTCTCAAATAAGTCAAGACACATCTTCAGCTTGTCAAAATGTGAATGTTGCCGGTGCAAATGCACTGCCGAAAAGCGTAGAGGAACAGATTCCAGACACTAATGCATTGTTATTACAGCTAATGCAACAAATGGAACAAAATCAGAGACAAACACAGCAAAAGCTTCAAACTTTAGACACAATGGAACAAAATCAGAGACAAACACAGCAACAGTTAGACACAATGGAACAAAATCAGAGACAAACACAGCAACAGTTAGACACAATGGAACAAAATCAGAGACAAACACTGCAAAAGCTTCAAAAGTTAGACTCATTGGAACAAACTCTCGAACAAACACTTGAAGATTTAACTGCTGAGTTACATAACATTGAATCGAAATGTCAAAAAGTCTATAATGACGTAAAAACACAAATTTGTGAGCATTTCCAACCTATTTTTTCGCGTCATGAAAATGCATTACAGAATCACGAAGCAGCCATAAAAGAACTGCAAACTACTGTTCATGAAAATCATGAGACCTTGCACGCTAAAATTGACTCATTTGCATCTACCGATTCGGTTATGCAACTTGCAAAAACACAGGAAAACTTAAAGGACACAGTAGATACGATTTCAACACAAATGGACACTCTGAAACTTGGTTCAGAAAAACACACTGAGGAAATAATTTCACTAACGGATAAAGTAGCCGAACTTTCAGATCAGTTCACTAACTTATCTACAAAGGTAGATGATGATCTGAATGACACAAGACCTGTAGCCATCACTGACACAGAAGAGTATGAACAAATTAAGAAATTCAAACAAAATCATAATCAAATTAATACACAACACAAAAGAGAAATCCGGGAAGTACAAGATCAGTTGGCACAAGTAATACAAAAATTACATATTTCAGAGGACACTCGCACTCCAGTACGGGAAGAGGGACATAGAAATACGGAACAACCACAAAATAAGAACACAGGACACTTCGGAAATTATGAAAGAAATTGGCAAGGCGTATTGGATTTTGAGATGGAACCGCCGAAACGACGTAACAATGACCGACATGTGACTCGCCAACATGATGATTTTGACTATAAGCTGTTCATTACTACACATAAGTTCAAAACGTTTAAGAATTCTGTCAACGACATTCATCCACAAGCGTGGCACCATCAATTCCCTCATTGTTTTCCTCCCAACTGGTCATTGGAGCACAGGTTAGAATTTATGTGTGGCTACTTGGAGAATGAACCAGCTGTAAGAATGTGATCGGTCATTCACGATTGTCACAGTGAAGGAGAATTTTACCATGCGTTCCTCTCAGCATATTGGTCTTAAGCTGCACAAGACCGAGTAAAACGTAGCATCATAATGATGAAACATTTCGAACAATCTGAATTTTCCAGGCTTGAGAAATATTTTGAAGATATGTTGCACAAGAATCAGTACCTGTCAAACCCATACAGCCCCTCAGAACTCATCCGCATTTGCTTAATCAAATTACCTGAACATTTACGACATATTATTTTGGCAGGACGTTGCAAAGACGACATTGAAGCTTTTCAGGAACTGTTACAAGAACTGGAAATTGACACTGACAATCGCGGAATGCGAAAACAGGAGCACAACAATTACAGGTCACATCTGTCACAATTTCGCGATGACAGAAGTAATAAATGGACACGACAAGGCCATTCTTACAATGTAAATCGTGACCAAAACAGACACCACCCGTATGACAACCACTGGCAGAGTAATGGTTACAGAGGAAGATCGCATTTCCGTGGTAATGAATATAACAGAGACAATCACAGAAACAGACAATATGGCAACCAGAACTATTATTATCATGGGAGACAGAATAACTTCAGGCGCAACGGTCCACCGTGCAGTCCACCGTGCAGTGATAATTCAGGGAGAAATTCTCCACCACTTAACCGACAAGAAAGAAAGTACAGGAACTACCGACATGACGACAGATGATATAATCATAACGACAGACTTGAATTTCATCAGAACTGGCGGGATTCAAACAGTGCAGGGCACTCTCGACAACGTGAATTTGTGGAAGTTAGGTCTCCTAATCCCAATAACGACGCGTGCCAACAAAGAGATAGCAGAAAATTACTCGCACCGCAGGCAGCCACCTGCGCCGCCTGGCTCAGGGAAAAATAGCATACACGCTAACCTTGAAAAAATTTTTAGCATTCCTTACCGACGTATACAACATGATAATTGCTTTGAAGTTGAAACTCTGCTCGCTATAAAGGTTTACACCACATTTCACATGTAAAACCGTTTATTGAAAGATAATCTGCTTTTTAATTTTGTCTTTGCCATAAAATTTTTCACTTCACATTTCTAGTATGCTTTGTCAGACTTAGAAACTGTTAACATGCAACAATGTTTTGAAGTTCACTATCCAGTCTAGAACCTAGGGAACATATTTAGACAGTATTTACGAGTGCATTGTTATAGTGAACAGACGACACAGTGTTATTGTGTGTGTGCATTCTTGCTTGTTAGTTGCACGATTACGTAACGAATATAAGGCTCACATACTTAGAACATTTACCAGTACTGCTAATGAGATTTTAATGCAACATTTTGGTTTACTTGAAAATACATTCTGGATTTAAAGTACTTTCTGTGAGGTACTAGATGACACAGTGGTTAGTTTATGTGACAGCTACACGATTTTATCACGACGCTACTAATGAGTGACAATTTACAATGTTGCTTTTGCGGTGTTTCTGTTTTATATCTGCACAGTTTTTCTGCATTATTCTGGAAAGTAAAACATGTTTTAGTAGCAACTTTTGTGGTATAGCTACAATGATGCAGCCTTTTCCATAGCACAACAATACGTTACAGTACAGTACTTTCCTCATCACGGCAATAAGCGTAATAACTAAGATATCTATACGCAAAGCATTTCAATTTTGTTTATCATGAGGTAAGTACACTGACTTCAGCAGAAATTAGCTTTCGGAGGACGATACCTACGACACTTCCACAGAGATTATCTTACAACAAGATGCACAGTTTAGCGCTACAGTACACGTATTTGAGTGATTAATTTTGTACTTAAAATATTTATTTTTAAAGATATTTGAAGTACAATGATACAAAGGTTTTCCGTTATACATTTCATTCCATTGCTGTAATCTGCAACACCTGAGGGTATAATTACATTAATCCTCAGGGGGGTACACGCTTACTTTGTGTACCATGTGTTTGGCAAGCACAAGGAGCCCTAGCTAATATGGTATTTGCTTATACAACTTTACACATCGGTACCATATTTCTCTAACACACAAATTACACAGATATCTGATCATTTAACTGAGAGATAAACATTTTTTTTACTACATCAGTGACACATGTTTACGCAATTACACAGTTGGGTAACTTCACACTAATGAAATTGTATTTTGTCTGTACTTTGTGAACTGTTCATATTTTTTCAGACCCATTGTGATATTATGAGAGCTTTGAATGATATATTTGGTATGGGATCACGATTTAAAGTACGTTTGAGGCAGATGACACTTTTGACATGAGCAGAGAATGTTTTTTAATTACTGGAGGAAGCTACGACGATTTTGAGAGTTGACTGAGGTGTTATGATGTTATTATTACGATGACTATGTGTATTATGCTGTTGAGGTATGTTTATGATCAATAAGCTGATGCTATATGAGGAATTTGATTATGCTATGTATTTATTATGATGAAATATTGAAGTGTCGTCACAAGATTGACGTGTCGACGAATATATATATGTGTAATAAGGTAAGGAGTAATGAATAGTGGTTAGGGACTCTGACTTGTGAAAAAGGATGTAGGACACCAAGAATCGTACTTTAAGAGTCATGAAATGTGTGTAAATGCGTGAATGTATCACAATGCCGGCGAAAATTTTTTGGATACTGTTATATTCATAAGATTTTGTTTCTACACATTTGCAACGCAAATTCTCGACCCGTGAAATTTTGTATATGAGACTCACTGTAGCAGAAACTGCTGTCGTAAATATTTCCGTAAGAACGTTAAATGACCACCTGCACGTAATGCGTCATGGGCACCCAGCTGCATCAGACGCCTGGAGAAAAAGCCATTAGTGTGTGCGTTTTCAGAGGCACAGGTAGAAAAAAAGAAAGGGGAGGCCATTATCCTCGCTATTGACATTTCCTTGTTGAAAGCATACTGTGGAGCTCGTAATTTATGATATTTACTAAAATGGCTAATGAAATGATGAGTAACGTTTTACATCTATTGTCTTTGTAGTTGAGAGATTGCTCATTTTGTTTAATATCTGGATTCCAGCTGTGTTGCAGCATTAGTTTTAGAAAATAAACTTAGATGCATTTGCTAATGTGAACACTTTCTGTTAACAGATCTATTAAATAATTATTTTATGATCCACATTCTTCGAAAAAGGAGCTCTTGGAATGGAAAGAACAATAAGAAGGGACTGATAACAATAACTGCATATATAATTTTCTTTTCAAGTACTTGGTAATTTTTTGTAGAATTAGTTTTTGTGGTGCACCACTTTAATTACATAGACATTAAGATGTGAATAGACATTTCCCTTATCTGCATTGTTGTCTTTAGTGTACTATTTTTACTACTTGAGCTTTGTCATGTTTAGATATAAGTTATTACATTTGCTGCTGCTGTGTGGCAGGCATAGTGCTACTAAATTTCACTTTGTATTACTCTGTTAAGCTAGTTTTACTACTGATTTATTTTTCTTGTTGCTGCACATTGGCTCATATTAGATGTAATGTTGCATTGCTTTGTAATTTAGATTTACTGTAGCTTGCTTTGACAATTTCAATTTTTTTTCATTGCTGTTAGTATTAATTGTTTTGTGCTGCTGCATTGCCTCGTCCCTTAGTTTATGCATCTGAGCTCAGTAGATTTAAGTTAGCTTAAGAGGGGGTAGCCTATAAGAGAATGAGTTGCGATGAATTTGAAGAAATGCACTGAGAGGTTATACGAGAAAAGTACAGAAAGCAGGTATAGATAGGACTTTTTGGGAATAATGAAGAACGAAGGGAGATCTCTGAGAAGTAAAGAAAGTTTTGTTTGCAAAATACTGCAGTAAAACAAACCCTGTCCTTTCCTTGTGTTATCCCACTATGTGTTTGTGTACCCTTGTGTATTTGTGTTTTTCCTGTCTTTCTGTGTTTAGCTGATGAGAGCTATGTTGTAGAATTTTTCTGATAATATGTTATTTTCTTTGTAAAGATTTTTTGACATTATTTATTCTGTTTTGTTTTAATGCTCATGTGTGAAGTTGATGTTTCGAAAGTTATTCTGATCTTTTATGTATGTACTCATGTCATAATTCCTGTAACACTGATGTATATGTTATTTCTATTCTTTTGTAAAGCCTATATTACTATAAATGTTATCTGTATTGTTATGTTTTTAATGATGTATTTTGTACCTTTGTAATTGTATTCTCATGTTATAATATTGTAATTGACACCAGTTCATCAAATTAAGTAACTTGTAAGCATTCATTTCACTGCACACATTTCTGTTGGTCATAGTATATGGAAAATATGTGAGAAGTAGGGACTGTTAGTGTTTGCACGTGTGTTAATTATTCAGCAAGGGACTGGATAACAGCATTGCTGTTGTGACCCATTACCTGTCAGCATGTCAAGAGTCAGCACTGTCTTTCCATTGGAAGGACAACACTACTTCTTCAAGATGGCATGGAAATCCACTACTTCCATGTTCATTCTCTTTTACTACTCAGACTTTGAGAAAAAAAACACTGTAGTTTTACTGTGATGAATGATCAGGACTGTCTTTATGGGACTGTGCGAAAATTTTAGCTTTTGACCAACATTGTATCAATAAGTGTGTGCATTTGATATCTTTGTTATTGTAATTATGAAAAATTTTGTGAGTGTACAAGTGGTGGTTTATGGACTTGCTATATTGTCTGCAAGACTTCAAAGGACAATACCAAAAACTTTGTGCATGCACAAGTGGTGGTTTATGGACTTGCTATCTTCTCTGCAAGACTCTTCGATGGTGATTGTACAGCTGCACAGTCGCAGCAGATGGCAGCTGGCCATCTCTACAAGGACTACAGTGGGTCTACACCTTTGATGGCCCACCAATACCGTTATTTCTACAATGACTACAGTGGGTCTACACCTTTGCTGACTCACCAGTACCATTATTTCTACAAGGACTGCAGTGGGTCTGCACCTCTGGTGGCCCACCAATACCGTAATCTCTACCAGGACTACAGTGGGTCTACTCTGTGATGACCTACCTACCAAGATTCTTCAAAACTTCGACTGACTCTATTGTGGGTTCGCTCTGTTGTGACCCATTACCGCCCGCATCTCGTGGTCGTGCGGTAGCGTTCTCGCTTCCCACGCCCGGGTTCCCGGGTTCGATTCCCGGCGGGGTCAGGGATTTTCTCTGCCTCGTGATGGCTGGGTGTTGTGTGCTGTCCTTAGGTTAGTTAGGTTTAAGTAGTTCTAAGTTCTAGGGGACTTATGACCACAGCAGTTGAGTCCCATAGTGCTCAGAGCCATTTGAACCATTTTTTTTTGACCCATTACCTGTCAGCATGTCAAGAGTCAGCACTGTCTTTCCATTGGAAGGACAACACTACTTCTTCAAGATGGCATGGAAATCCACTACTTCCATGTGCATTCTCTTTTACTACTCAGACTTTGAGAAAAAAAAACACTGTAGTTTTACTGTGATGAATGATCAGGACTGTCTTTATGGGACTGTGCGAAAATTTTAGCTTTTGACCAACATTGTATCAATAAGTGTGTGCATTTGATATCTTTGTTATTGTAATTATGAAAAATTTTATCAAATCATTATTGGCCACTGCCCAAAACAATTTGTAAAATTTTTTGTGGGGAGCATGGGGGCTATGAAAGTAGGCTGTTTATGTTTCTTATTGGCAACGTTACGTAGCGCTCTGTATGAAAATCACTGGCTGTGCTGTGTGCAGTCTGTGGTTAGTTTGCATTGTTGTCTGCCATTGTAGTGTTGGGCAGCTGGATGTTAACAGCGCTTAGCGTTGCGCAGTTGGAGGTGAGCCGCCAGCAGTGGTAGATGTGGGGAGAGAGATGGCGGAGTTTTGAAATTTGTAATACTGGATATTATGAATTGCTATGTATGTTATGATTTTTCAACACTATTATGGTAAATACATTGTTTGTTCTCTATCAAAATCTTTCATTTGCTAACTATGCCTATCAGTAGTTAGTGCCTTCTGTAGTTTGAATCTTTTATTTAGCTGGCAGTAGTGGCGCTCGCTGTATTGCAGTAGTTCGAGTAACCAAGATTTTTGTGAGGTAAGCGATTTGTGAAACGCATAGGTTAATGTTAGTCAGGGCCATTCTTTTGTATGGATTTCTGAAAGTCAGATTGCGTTGCGCTAAAAATATTGTGTGTCAGTTTAAGCACAGTCTTGTACAATTTTTCTAAGGGGACGTTTCAATCTAAGCAAAAGATGAATTGCTTTCCTTCAATGTTTTTGCCTTTGTAAATACTTTTACACTTCTCTTTAACTTTAGTGTTAATGCTATTTGCTAGACGTAATGTGCGCATTGCATTTTTCACTTTTCTGTTGATAGTCTTCCTACTTTGGTATGAGAGACTGAAACCGATAGAGAATAAAGATTTATTTGCACAGCTGATGGTTAAAAATGTAATTGTTTAAGTATCTGACATCTGTTTCTACAACCGCCTGGAGCTCTGGCCCTTTCCCAACAATGCTAGGACAATTTACAACTGCAGTACTGATTGTTGCTCTGTCTACCCTCGTCATGCATGTATCCTGCACCCTTTGAGACTGTAATCCTTTCTGTAACTTCCTGAGAGTCTCTAGTCTGAAAAACCGCGCAGTCCATTCTACTCACCCCTACCCCCTTTACCCATTCAGCTACCTCCTATGTGTAGTGAACCCCTGACCTTCTAAACGGGATCCGAAACCCCACCACTTCATGGTGCAAGTTGATGATTCTGCAGCCTATACTGTCACAGAACTGCCGAAGCCTATAATTCAGAGGCTCGACTCGGCTCTATACCAAAGGTCTACAATCGGCCTTATCGACGATGCTACAGATGGTAAACTCTGTCTTCATCTGACAAGCAAGTCTTGAAGTCTTTACCGTTTCAGATACTCTCCTGAAACCACAGAGAATCTCTTCTGATCCAAAGTGACACACATCATTAATTTCAACAGAAGCCATCACCTGCAGCTGGCTGCACCCTGTACTCTTTACGATATCTGGAAGCATTAGTTCCACATCTGGAATGACTGCTCCCAGTAGACATACGAAGTGCACACTGGATTTCTTCCCTTCCTTGACAGTCATATCAGAAAGGAGCCCCATTAAGCGCCTAACATTGGAGCTCTCAACTACAAGTAATCCCACCCTCTGTTAATATCCAGATCTTAAGGGCCCAGAGGCTTCCTCTGAAACAGGGCAAGTGACTAGATCTGGCTCAGAATACTTAACAGTCACAGATAGTGCCTTAAACCTGCTTGTCAGACGAACAGCGGAGGCCTTTCTGTCAGCACCCCCAGAAGATATTTCACTGCCAGACACTGAAGCGACCTCCCACTCACCTACGGTAGAGGGGTCTGCCAAGATGGGAACAGTAACCAGGACAGTGACGGTGGTTTGGGGGTATATGTGGGATGTGCTGGACATCCCTCGGATCTTCATTTTCGGCCTCCCACAGTGATGTCAGTGGCTTCAGTTGTAAGGTGCCAGGACATGGCCACTTACACATTAGCTTACCAACATTAGTGTCAATTCTAAACGGTGGCAAGTGGCATCAGATCATGACTCTATTGAATTATGAGGCATTTTGATAATGTTGACTGGAATACTCACTTTCAAATTCTAAAGGTGGCAGGAGTAAAACACAGGGAGCGAAAGGCAATTTACAATTTGTTCAGAAACCAGATGGCAGTTATAAGAGTCGATGGGCATGAAAGGGAAGCAGTGGTTGGGAAGGGAGTGAGACAGGGTTGTAGCCTGTCCCCGATGTTATTCAATCTGTATATTGAGCAAGCAGTAAAGGAAACAAAAGAAAAATTCGGAGTAGGTATTAAAATCCATGGAGAAGAAATAAAAACTTTGAGGTTCGCCGATGACATTGTAATTATATCAGAGACAGCAAAGGACTTGGAAGAGCAGTTGAACGGAATGGACAGTGTCTTGAAAGGAGGATATAAGATGAACATCAACAAAAGCAAAACGAGGATAATGGAATGTAGTCGAATTAAGTCGGGTGTTGCTGAGGGAATTAGAGTTGGAAATGAGGCACTTAAAGTAGTAAAGGAGTTTTGTTATTTGGGGAGCAAAATAACTGATGATGGTCGAAGAAGAGAAGATATAAAATGTAGACTGGCAATGGCAAGGAAAGCGTTTCTGAAGAAGAGATATTTGTTAACGTCGAGTGTAGATTTAAGTGTCAGGAAGTCGTTTCTGAAAGTATTTGTATGGAGTGTAGCCATGTATGGAAGTGAAACATGGACAATAAATAGTTTGGACAAGAAGAGAATAGAAGCTTTCGAATGTGGTGCTACAGAAGAATGCTGAAGATTAGATGGGTAGACCACATAACTAATGATGAAGTATTCAAAAAATGTTTCAAATGGCTCTGAGCACTATGGGAGGTAACATCTGTGGTCATCAGTCCCCTAGAACTTAGAACTACTTAAACCTACCTAACCTAAGGACATCACACACATCCATGCCCGAGGCAGGATTCGAACCTGCGACCGTAGCGGTCACACGGTTCCAGACTGAAGCGCCTAGAACCGCACGGCCACACTGGCTGGCGATCAAGTATTGAATAGAATTGGGGAGAAGAGGAGGATATGGCACAACTTGACAAAAAGAAGGGACTGGTTAGTAGGACATGTTCTGAGGCATCAAGGATCACAAATTTAGCATTGGAGGGCAGCGTGGAGGGTAAAAATCGTAGAGGGAGACCAAGAGATGAATACACTAAGCAGATTCAGAAGGATGTGGGTTGCAGTAAGTACTGGGAGATGAAGAAGCTTGCACAGGATAGGGTAACATGGAGAGCTGCATCAAACCAGTCTCAGGACTGAAGACTACAACAACAACAGAGGCATTCTCGGGCAGTATTCCCTGCATGTCTGCATGATTGAGCCACTAACTTAAAGCGTTGGTGAAAAGCGTCGGAAGTTGAGAATTGTGGAACGTAAAGTCTGCAGATGGCCGTATCTCGCCGGGCCGCCGTGGGCGGCAGGTAGCGGTCACCGGAAACGCGGGACAATACGGCGCTTTTGGGGGCAGCCCGGCATCCGGAGCCACCTGTGCTGGGCAACACGTGGCGAAGACGGGAATTTCGTTTGCCAGGGGGCGTTATGACCTACTCGATCATTGGGTGGATCTCAGAAATGCCGTTGGAGGGATTTCGGCGACGATAGAGCGTTCGAGATTGGCCGAAACAATTCTTCCGCCGCATTTTCGTAAGCGAGGGAGACGGGAGAATCGTCGAGAGAGTGGGACTACGCCCTCAGCCAGCGAGCAGTACGGAACTGGAGGCGGCGTCTTGGCCATCGCCTCCGACTGGAGATACACGGTCTGTATCGCAGCACTGCACCAACGCGTGTTCCGTACAGAGTTTTGCGGCTAGAACTCTTTGTGTGCCCAGAAGCGAGATTTTCACCAACGCTCAACCACTTCCAACAACTTTACCTAATATTCTTGATCTGGTAAATATCCTTGCGAGATGCCGAATATTTATCAACGTAGCTGCCGGTAATAGGGGCTCGTAATTGCAAATTGTTAATGTGCCATTCTCAGGAGTGTATGGGTGGACAAAGAAATTCACATTTTTTTGTAAATTTTGATAGTTGTGGGGGATATCAAATTAAACTGCCTACAATCGAATTATCGACTTCATTTACCCTGTCCCAGTAAGCTTTACATGTACACTAGTCACTGCACAGCTTGCCCAGACGGGAAGGAGAGAAGGTTCGCGTTCTTCTATGTCAGTGACGGACAAATAAGCTTACACATGGCGACCGCTGCCAGGATTGTTCATAAATAGGCTTTTTTGTGACGTACTCGGATTTTCTAAATTTTTGTTAAAGGCGACTCTAATTTCAGATATTGGTTGTGGTGTTGGAAACTCTCGCAACTGAATAAGGCAGAAGGTTTGACGCAGCAATTGTGCGATGTAAGATAAATGATTTCTTGTGTTGTTGCTGAATCGTTGTGATTTTTTTATTTATTTTTTTGTTTTTCAGGATATTTGATATATCACGTAGTTTTATTCTTGTATATGTATTGACGCAAGAGAGTAACCTAGGACTACGTTGAAATATTGGTGGGACAGTGACAGAAATCACGCATGTTATGGACTTCCTATATCATGCGTAAGTGTAGTTTTCGCTAAATCGTCAAAAAAAAATTTCTATTCTTATTGTCTTTTGCAGTAAGTTTTATTTGAATTCTTTTTGTGATTTGATTTGTGTTTTATGTGCTGCATTTTGTGTAGTTAATTTTTATTTTGGGGGTAATAATCGATAGTACATGAGGACGCGTAGCCAAGCCAAGGCGGAAGAGCGAACGCAGGCTCGTGAGATAAGTATGGAAGGGTATAGTGAGAAAAATAGAATGTTGGTAGCCGCATAAGTTCACGAGGTATCGTTTGAGCATGAGCAAATGCAAGCAGTACGATCCAACACTGGTAACTTGGGTAGCAGAGGTTATTGTTATACTAGTGATGAAGGAGACAACTCCGAATCTGAAGTTGAATTCGAGTACCATGGCAGTAAAATTAATTTGAACCGGCAGGAGAATTATAGTCCGATACCAACCAGACGTTGCGACAGTGGGCCTCCGGCGTTTTGGGCAAGTCGGGCTAGCACCGTAAGAAGACCAATCGGACACGAATCTAACCATAACGATCACCGGGTAGAGAACGCTAGGCACTCGCGGAGACCGCGAAGTCCTGGAGGAACTGCGACGAGGGGACTGATGACCTCAGCTGTTAAGTCCCATAGTGCTCAGAGCCATTTGAACTGCGACGATAGATGAGTGGTCGCTCGCGCAATTGATAAGGAAGATGGATGAAATCAAGAATGATATCAAGGAAAATTTAGATGCACAAAGTAAAAGACCGATGAGAAATTAGATAGGATGCGTACAGGTTTGGAAACAAAAATGCTTTCCTTCGCGCAAGAAATTAAGAAAGAGTTAGGTCAAGTTAAAAAGGACGCAGTTCTGGCGAGACGAGACGCACGCGGTGCGAAACGGATTGCCCAAGAGGCTCGCGAGCAAACTAAGACGGCGACCTCCGTCGGAAAAAAGGAACTGACTAAACTGAAACATCGCCTGGACAAACTGCCGAAAGTTGCGGGAAGGTCATGACAGATTAATGCTGAAGAAGTAGTTGAAGAGATAATGGCGCAATGGAAAAATCCATCGACGAATGGGTCTCGCAGATCGTGCAGCAAGAACGCGAAAATCTTCGCACGCAGATAACTGGGGACGCGGTGCAGTCACAAGAGAACGCAGGAAATGTAACACCGCTAACTGGGGACACACAGTTTGGTTCGAATGGCTCTGAGCACTATGGGACTTAACAGCTGTGGTCATCAGTCCCCTAGAACTTAGAACTACTTAAACCTAACCAACCTAAGGACATCACACACATCCATGCCCGAGGCAGGATTCGAACCTGCGACCGTAGCAGTCGGACACACAGTTTCTGAACGGTGGCGGTGCAAGTAGCACGGGACAGAAGCAGTCAGGTCCTCCAACTCCCACTTACGAACCAAGTCCCATTTAAGCAACTAGACAGGTCGTGATGGGGAAAAATACGGTGCCCCTCATGGTTGCCGAGCCGAGGTCGGTACGAAGCAGCCATGAGAACTGTTTACCTTTGCAACTCGCAGAGCGGAGATTCCGGGAGTACTGAAACACAAATCAGTACGAACGGAGGAGACAGTACACCGCCGACATACTACAGTATACTGCAGGGTCATGGAAATGGACGTGCTCCAAGATACTGAAACGTCCCCTTTGAACAATTTTACATGTGAAACGTCCACTTAGAACAATTATACAAGCCTGTGCTTAACCTGACACACAATATTATTTAGCGCAACGCAATCTGACTTTCAATAACCCCTACAAAACAATGGCCCTGACTAACTTTAACCTATACCTTTTACAAATCACTTACCTCACAAAAATCTTCGCTACTCAAGCTACTGCAAAACAGCGAGCGCCACTACTGCCAGCTAAATAAAAGATTCAAACTACTGAAGGTACTAACTACTGATAGGGATAGTTAGCAAATGAAAGATATTAATAGAGGACAAACAATGTATTTACCTTAATATTCATAATTGACATTCAGTCTTACAGATTATCAAAACTCCGCCATCTCTCTCCCCACGTCCACCACTGCTGGCGGCTCACCTCCAACTGCCCAGCGCTACGCGCTGTTCGCATCCAGCTATAGCAGTTCATGACAACAATGGCAGACAACAATGCAAACTAGCCACATACTGCACACAGCACAGCCAGTGATTTTCATACAGAGTGCTATGTAACGTTGCCAATAAAAAACATAAACAGCCTACTTACATAGCCCCCATGCTCCCCACAAAAAATTTTACAAATTTTTTTGGGCAGTGGCCAATACAGATTTGAAAAAATTTTTCATAATTACAATAACAAAGATATCAAATGCACACACTTATTTATACAATGTTGGTCAAAAGCTAAAATTTTCTCACAGTCAATAAAGACAGTCCTGATCATTCACCACAGTAAAACTGCTGTTTCTTTTATCAAAGTCTGAGCAATAAAAGACAATGCACACGGAAGTAGTGGATGTCCATGCAGTCTTGAAGAAGTAGTGTTGTCCTTCTAACAGAAAGACAGTGCTGACTTTTGACATGCTGACAGGTAATGCGCCACAATGGAGCAAACCCACAGCAGAGTCAGTCGAAGTTGATGAATATTGGTAGGTAGGTCATCACAGAGTAGACCCACTGTAGTCCTGGTAGAGATTGTGGTATTGGTGAGTCAGCAAAGGTGTAGACCCACTGTAGTCCTGGTAGAGATTACGGTATTGGTGGGCCACCAGAGGTGCAGACCCACTGCAGTCCTTGCAGAAATAATGGTATTGGTGAGTCAGCAAAGGTGTAGACCCACTGTAGTCCTTGTAGAAATAATGGTATTGGTGGGTCATCAAAGATGCAGACCCACTGTAGTCCTTGTAGAGATGGCCAGCAGCCATCTGTTGTGACTGTGCAGGTGCACAATCACCATTGAAGAGGCTTGCGGATAATATAGCAAGTCCATAACCACCACTTGTGCATTCACAAAGTTTTTGGAATTGTCCTTAGAACCAGCAATGTTGTTATCCAGTCCCTTGCTGAATTATTAACACACGTGCAAACACTAACAGTCCCTACTTCTCACATATTGTCCATATACTATGACCAACAGAAATGTGTGCAGTGAAATGAATGCTTACAAGTTACTTAATTTGAGTAACTGGTGTCAATTACAATTATATAACATAAGAATACAATTACAAAGATACAAAATACATCATTAAAAACATAACAACACAGATAATACTTGTAGTACAGGCTTTACAACAGAATAGAAATAAACATATACATCAGTGTTACAGGAATGATGACATGAGTACAAAAATAAAAGATCAGAATCACTTTTGAAACGTCAACTTCACACATGAGCATTAAAACAAAACAGAATAAATAAAGTCTAAGCATCTTTACAAAGAAAATAACAGAGTATTAGAAAAATTCTACAACATAGCTCTCATCAGCTAAACACATAAAGACAGGAAAAACACAAATACACACGGGTACCCAAACACATAGTGGGATAACACAAAAGGAAAGGACAGGGTTTGTTTTCAGTGTAACATTTGGTACTGCAGTCCACCCCACAACTTCATTCGATAGATCTTTCGTCTTATTTCAACATTTGTTTCCACCAAAAAAATCCTATCCAAGCATGCTTTCTGTATTTATATGTTCACACATTGCTTACCTCATCATTTATTTCCAAGAAAATCCTACCTATACCTCGTTCGTGTATTCTATTCATATTTCTTTCAAAATAATTATTTCTGATTGTACAATAATCATTGGGGCCCAAATCTTTCTTCGCAATGCATTCTTTACCTATTCTCCATAGTCAGTTTCTTATATAGTCTACCCCCTCTTAAGCTAACTTAAATCTACTGAGCTCAGATATATATACCAAGGGACGAGGCAATGCAGCATCACAACAAATCAACACAAACAGGAATGACAAAAAATGCAAATTGGCAAAGCTAGCAGCATAAATTAGCAAAGCAAGTGCAATATTACAACTAATATAAGGCACTGTGCAGGAAACAAGAAAAACTAGCTTAGAAGAGTAACACAAAGTCCAATTCAGTAACACTATGCCTGGCAAACAGCAGCAACTTATACCTAAACATGACATAGCTCAAGCAGAAAAAATATTACAGTAAAAACAACAATGCAGACAAGGGAAATGCATATTCACATCTTAATGTCTATGTAATTAAAGTGGTCATCTTAATGTCTATGTAATTAAAGTGGTGCACCATAACAACTTATTGTAAAAAAATATTACCATGTACTTGAAAAGAAAATTTTGTTTTACTGTTGCTAGTTCCTTCTTATTGTTCTTTCCTTTCCAAGTGCTCCTTTTTTAAATAATGTGGATCATAAAATAATTATTTAATAGATCTGTTGACAGAAAGAGTTCACATTAGCAAATGCATTTTATTTTATCAAAGCAATGCTGTAACACAGCTGGAAACCAGATATCAAATGAAATAAGCAATTACGCAAACCAAAGCATAAAAATGTCATTCAGTAGTCATGTGACATTTCATTTCATAAGTTAATTGCTCTCAACTCTCGTACAAAGACTCTTGTCATAATCAGGTGTGCAGATGTAAAAATATTTCTTGTCAATTCATAAGCATTTCAATAATTAGCACAAAGTGCGAGTAATCATATGTTTTTAAGTAACGAGGGTGTCGCATTAGCGATGCCCTCTACAAAGGAATGTCATTAACAGAGGTATAGGCCTCTCTTTGTCCTTCTCTTCCACCTGTGCCTCTGGCACACCCTAATGGCTTACCTGAGCGTCTGAAAAGGCTTGTTCTCCAGGTGTCTGACACACCTGGGTGCCCACGTCGCATTATGTGCAGGTGGTCACTTAACTTTCTTACGGAAATATTTACGACAGCAGTTTCCGCTACAGTGACAGTCTCATATAAAAACATTTCACAGGTCAAGAATTTTATTGACATAAACATACCTCAACAGCATAATACACATCGTCGTCGTAAAAATAACATCATAACACCTCAGTCAAATGTCAAAAACGTCGTAGCTGCCTCCAATGATTTCAAAACCTAAAGAAAATTCTCTGCTCATTTCAGTAGTGTCATCTACCTCAAACGTACTTTAAAAATCATGATCTCATACCAAATACATCATTCAAAGCTCTCATAGTATCACAATGGTTCCAAAAAAATATGAACAGTGCACAAAGTACAGACAAAGTACAATTTCTTAAGTGTGAAGTAATCCAACTCTGTAATTGCGTAAACATGTGTCACTGACGTAGAAAAAAAATGTTTGTTTCTCTGTTAAATGATCAGATAGCTGTGTAATTTATGTGTTAGAGAAATATGGTACCGATGTGTTAAATTGTATAAGCAAATACCATATTAGCTAGGGCTCCTTGTGCTTGCCAAACACATGGTACACAAAGTAAGCGTGTACCCCCCTGAGGTTTATTGTAATTATACCCTCAGGTGTTACAGATTACAGCAATGGAATGAAATGTATCACGAAAAACTTTCTGTGTAATTCAAAAATCTTTAAAAATAAATGTTTTAAGTACAAAATTAATCACTCAAATACGTGTCCAGTAGCGCTAAATATGCGTCTTGCTGTAAGATAATCTCTGGGAAGTGTCGTAGTTATTGTCCTCCGAAAGCTAAGTTCTGCAGAAGTCAATGTACTTACCTCATGATACACAAAAGTGAAATGCTTTGCGTATAGATAACTTAGTTATTACGCTTATTGCCGTGATGAGGAAAGTACTGTGCTGTAACGTATTGTTGTGCTACAGAAAAGGCTATCTCATTGTAGCTATAGCACAAAAGTCACCACTAAAACATGTTTTACTTTACAGAAGAATTCAGAAAAACTGTGCAGATATCAAACAGATACACCGCAAAAGCAACATTGTAAATTGTCACTCATTAGTAACGTCGTGATATAATCGTGTAGCTGTCACACAAACCAACCACTGTGTCATCTGGCATTTCACAGAAAGCACCTCAAATCCAGAATCCACTCGTATGCAAACCAAAATGTTGCATGTTAACAGTTTCTTAAGTCTGACAAATTGTACAAGTAGCGTGAAGTGAAAATTGCAAAGACTAAGTTAAAAACAGATTATCTGTCAATAAATGGTTTTACATGAGAAATGTGGTGTAAACCTTTACTCTTCCTAGTACGCAGAGTTTCAACTTCAACGCAATTATCATGTGGTATACGTCGGATTCTGTAAGGTCCATTGTAAACTAGAAAGAATTTGTGACTCAAGTGTTTCTTCTTATGTGACAATGAATGAGCTTTAATGAGAACTTTCTGACCAATACATAATTTCTTTGCATTTGCTTTACCGTGTAGTTTTCTACTTTTGTCTGCTGCAGATTTTATATTTTTAAGAGCCAAATCAATTATGTCTTTGTGTCGAAGTTTACGTGTATTCGGGAAAGGTACAAGCTCTCTGATTCTGTTCGGAGGTTCTACATTCTTCAGTACAAGAGTAGGTGGTAAAGCAGTGGAATCATGAGGCATTTCATTCAGCACATTTTGAAATAAGTGTAAATATCTGTCCCAATGCTGATGCTTTCTGTGACAATAAAGTCTGCAAAGCTTATTGATTTCTTTCATAATCCGTTCAGACGGGTTACAGTGTGGTGAATACAATGAAATAAAAACAGGTTTGATTTTATGATTCCGAAGCATGCGTGACCAAACAGCAGATCTGAATTGCGGTCCGTTATCTGAAATGACTTTACTAACGTGTCCCACTTCACGTAAGAAATTTTTAACAAAGGCGTTGGATACAGACCGTCCAGTGGCTTTACGTAACGGAGTGAAAGAAACAAATTTTGAAGTAAGTTCAACAGCGACTAGAACGTACGAAAATCCATTCGATGTTGTGACAAGGGGTCCCAAGAGATCAACAGCAGCAAATTCTTTTAATTTGGAAGGAATAATAGGAAACAACGGAGCACGATGTGAGATAGTAGATGGTTTCGCCTTTTGACAAAGTTTACAAATAGACAAGACTCTTCGAATTCGCTTTTCCATATTGTTAAAATAACAAGTCGTTCGAAGAATATGATAACATTTTCGTGGACCAAAATGTGCGTAGCTGAAATGAATGTACCAAATGAGCTTATTAACAAAATCGTCTGGAATGCAAAGTACCCATAGCTTGTCATCAACAGTGCAGCGTTTGAAAAGTATGTTGTTTCTAACCAGGTAATAATGCCGAATCTGAGTGTGTGTCTTTTCATGCCATTTACTTTTGATATCTTTCCAAATCGGATCTTTATCTTGTTCATGAGCAATGTCCTTTAAAGATGTGGTGATGAAGTTTTCAAAGGCGACTTTCTGAATGTAAAGAATACTGAAATTTTTCTCAAGGTTGCCTTCTGTGTTACTTTTCTCAAGCCCAGCCGGTGCGCGTGACAGCGAGTTCGCAACAATGTTCTCCTTGCCGGGAATGTAGACTATTGTGAAGCGGAATTCTTGCAGAAACAATGCCCAACGTTTTAACCTATCATGATTTAATTTTGAAGACATAAGAAACTGTAATGCACGATGATCACTGTATACTTTTACGTGCTTACCAGAAAGAAAGAAACGGAATTTGTTAAATGCCCAAACGATAGCTAAAGCTTCTAATTCAGTAACGGAATAATTTTTTTCAGATTTTGTTAGCACTCGGCTAGCAAAAGCAATGGTTTTCTGAACAGTAGTGTCATTTTCTATAGCTTCTTGAAATAAGTGGGCATCAAGACCGACTTTAGAAGAATCCGTGCTAAGGCAGAAATCTTGTGACAGATCTGGATGAGCTAGTATTGGCGCGTGAAGTAACGCTTCTTTCAAAGAATTGAATTCCAACTGTGCTTGTTCGTCCCAGTTCCAAATAGTACTTTTTCCAGTGAGAGAACAAAGTTTTGGTGTAACTAGAATATGCATATTCAGAAAACGACGATAAAAATTTACGAGACCTAGAAAACTACGGACTTGTTTTTTTGTGGATGGAACTGGAATGGCTCTGATTGCTTCTAACTTTTCAGGATCCGGCTGAATGCCTTCAGAAGAAATAATATGTCCCAAAAACTTCACCTTTGACCTACCGAATTCAGACTTTTCCAAGTCAACTGTAATTCCAGATTCTGCAAAAATACGTAACAAACTGTTGAGGATGCGGTTATGTTGTTCCCATGAAGCTTCTGCTATTAGAATATCGTCCACATATAAGGTGATGTGACGTTTTAAGAACTCAGGTAATATGGAATTTAACCCACGAATGAATGCTGCCGAAGAAATGTTCAAACCAAAAGGAAGTTTCCGAAACTGATAACAAACGCCGAAACAAAGGAAAGCTGTGTATTTTCTGCATTCTGGATGAAGTTCGATCTGATAAAAGCTGGATCTGAGATCAATGGAAGACAACACTTTTACACCATTAAAATTTTGAAGAAGTTCTTCCATCGTCTGTGGCCTATCTGTTTCAGGAATGATGATAGTATTGATTTGTCTCGAATCTAAGACAAGCCTGATCGATCCATTTTTCTTCTCAACAACATGTAACGGATTGTTGTATGAGCTTACTGCAGGCTCAATAATGCCCTCGTCAAGCATAGATTGTATTTCTGTTCTAACACGGTCCCTATAATGTGCTGGAATTACATATGGTCTAACACAAAATTTAGTATGCTCACGAACACGAAATTGGTATTGAAATCCCTTGATTGTTCCTGTTTTGTGAGTAAAAACTGTGGAATGTGCTTGTAAAATCTCAAAAAGGTCCTGCCTATCAGTGTCATTACAATTCTCAATTGTTTGAATTTTATTCTGAATTAACTCATTAATTTCAAATATGCCATTGATGTCATCCCTGTCAGTACTTGCAGAGTGATTGTTTGTGTCTAGTTCCGTAGAAAATTCCGAACTGTTATCTAACAGAAGGTAAAGCCGATTAATTTCCTCATCATGGTTTGAGAGCCAGTCTTCAAATTTCAAAGCTATTGACTTACCTTCTTTCTCTAAACTTATTTCAGCATCGTTAAAGTTTAAGATTGCTTTGTATTCATTCAAAAAGTCTACTCCCAGTATAATTTCCGTCGACAATAATGGAACAATAAGAAAGTTCATAGAGAAGCTGTGGCTTTGGCAAAAGAATTCTAAATTGGTTTGTTGGCGTACATCTACACTTTTTCCAAAGATTGCACCTTGTAATTTAATCTTACGTAACGGAAGTGTGGGGCAATCGTTCGATTTGTTGCATTTGCTAAAAGCTGTTTCACTAATTACTGAAATGGGACTGCCAGAGTCAAGTACTGCCGTAAATTTTACGTCATTTACAGTAATGTGAATCACAGGATATGCAATGTTATTATGTTTTACGTCGTGTTCCTGGAGTAAGATGTCCCTAATGTCTTCCATTTTTACGTAATTACTAGCTACGGCAGCTCCGTCGTCAGTTTCATAAGTACGTCTTGTGGCTGCCAGTGGTGTGAGTCATCGCCTATTGTCTCTTTGTTGGCGCGCGTCGTTATTGGGATTTGGAGGCCTAACTTCCACAAATTCGCCTTGCCCAGAGGGCCCAGCTCTGTTTAAAACTCGCCAGTTCTGATGCAATTCAGGTCTGTCGTTACGATCATATCGTCTGTCGTCATGTCGGTAGGTTCGATAGTTTCTTTCTTGTCGGTCATGTGGTGGAGAATTTCTGCCTGAGTCGTAACTGCGTGCTGGACCGTTGCGTCTAAAGTTATTCTGTCTCCCTTGATAATAGTTATATTGGTTCCCATATTGTCTGTTTCTCTGATTGTCTCTGTGATAGTCATTACCGCGGAAAGGTGATCTTTCCCTGTAACTATTACTCTGCCAGTGGTTGTCATATGGGTGGTGTCTGTTTTGGTCACGATTTACGTTGTAAGAATAGGTTTGTCGTGGCCATTTATTGTTTCTGTCGTCACGGAATTGTGACGGATGTGACCTGTAGTGATTGTTTTCCTGTTTTCGCATCCCGCGACTGTCTGTGTCAATTTCCAGTTCTTGTAACAATCCCTGAAAAGCTTCAATGTCGTCTTTGCAACGTCCTGCCAAAATAATATATCGTAAATGTTCAGGCAGTTTGATTAAGCAAATGCGGATGAGTTCTGAGGGGCTGTATGGGTTTGATAGGTACTGATTCTTGTGCAACATGTCTTCAAAATATTTGACAAGACTGGAAAATTCAGATTGTTCAAAGTGTTTCATCATCATGATGCTATGTTTTACGCGATCTTGTGTAGCTTGTGACCAATATGCTGAGAGGAAGGCATGGTAAAATTCTCCTTCACTGTGGCAATCGTGAATGACCGATCGCATTCTTACAGCTGGTTCATTCTCTAAGTAGCCACACATAAATTCTAATCTGTGCTCCAATGACCAGTTGGGAGGAAAACAATGAGAGAATTGATGGAGCCATGCTTGTGGATGAATGTCGTTGCCAGAATTCTTAAATGTTTTGAATTTACGTGTAGTAATGAACAGCTTATAGTCAAAATCATCGTGTCGGCGAGTAGCATGTCGGTCATTGTCACGTCGTTTCGGCGGTTCCATCTCAAAATTCGGTGTACCTTGCCAATTTCTTTCATAATTACCGAAATGCCCTGTGTTATTATTTTGTGGCTTTTCCGTATTTCTAAGTTCCTCTTCCCGTGTTGGAGCGCGAGTGTCCTCTGAAATATGTAATTCTTGTATCACCTGTGTCAACTGATCTTGTACTTCCCGGATTTCTCTTTTGTACTGTGTATTAATTTGATTTTGATTTTGTCTGAATTTTCTAATTTGTTCATACTCTTCTGTGTCAGTGAAGGCTACGGGTCTTGTGTCATTCAGATCATCATCTACCTTTGTAGATAAGTTAGTGACCTGATCCGAAAGTTCAGCTACTTTCTCCGATAGTGAACACATTTCCTCAGTGTGTTTTTCTGAACCAAGTTTCAGAGTGTCCATTTGTGTTGAAATCGAATCTACTGTGTTCTTTAAGTTTTCCTGAGTTTTTGCCAGTTGCGTAACCGAATCGGTAGATGCAACTGAGTCAATTTTAGCCCACAAGGTCTCATGATTTTCATGAACAATGGTTTGCAGCTCTTTTATGGCTGCTTCGTGATTCTGTAATGCATTTTCATGCCGCGAAAAAATAGGCTGAAAATGCTCACAAATTTGTGTTTTTACGTCATTACAGACCTTTTGACATTTCGATTCAATGTTATGTAACTCAGCAGTTAAATCTTCACGTGTTTGTTCGAGAGTTTGTTCCAATGAGTCTAACTTTTGAAGATTTTGTTCCATCGTGTCTAACTTTTTAAGATTTTGTTCCACTGCGTCTAACTGTTGCTGTGTTTGTCTCTGGTGTTGTTCCATTGTGTCTAACTTCTGAAGCTTTTCTCCCATTTGTTGCATTAATTGTAATAACAATGCATTGGTGTCTGAAACATTTTCCTCAGTGCTTTTCGGCAGTGAATTTGCACCGGCAACATTCACATTTTGACAAGCTGAAAATGTGTCTTGACTTACTTGAGAAAACGGTGAGGACGCAAAACCTGAATCTACAGTATTTGCAAAATTGTGTCCTATCATTTCGGATTCCTGAGGCGAGCTGTTGCCGACCGATCGATCGATAATGCTTCCCTGTTCACTACCTGTTTCACTGCCTACGCCATTGTCTGACGCCCGCTCCATTTCCTTATGCACAGTTACTAAATTACTACTTTGAACATTAGTAAATTCATTACTCGGCGGCGCTGATAAGCTACGCTCGTCGTCACTATTATTTCTCAATTTAGTTTGGAGCCTAGTGTTACGTTTTTCACACGCCATTATTGTCACAATATTTCACACGATAACACAGAAAAGCACAATTTGAATAGCAAAAATAAGAGAACACATTAACATAGCACTGAAAATAATATCTAGTTAATTGCAAGCGTAGCTGCGAAATACTTGGTGCAAATCTATATGCATGCCACAACTGTTTTACTGTACAACAATGAAAGACTGCAACTACCAAGGAGATTCTCTCTACAATTACGCGCTAAAGCTACACTAAATACACAAACTACAAGAAAAAATCAGAAGATTCCAGTGAGGTATCCTAGGCTAAGGGTCGACATATGAAACGTCCCCTTAGAACAATTTATACATGTGAAACGTCCACTTAGAACAATTATACAAGCCTGTGCTTAACCTGACACACAATATTATTTAGCGCAACGCAATCTGACTTTCAATAACCCCTACAAAACAATGGCCCTGACTAACTTTAACCTATACCTTTTACAAATCACTTACCTCACAAAAATCTTCGCTACTCAAGCTACTGCAAAACAGCGAGCGCCACTACTGCCAGCTAAATAAAAGATTCAAACTACTGAAGGTACTAACTACTGATAGGGATAGTTAGCAAATGAAAGATATTAATAGAGAACAAACAATGTATTTACCTTAATATTCATAATTGACATTCAGTCTTACAGATTATCAAAACTCCGCCATCTCTCTCCCCACGTCCACCACTGCTGGCGGCTCACCTCCAACTGCCCAGCGCTACGCGCTGTTCGCATCCAGCTATAGCAGTTCATGACAACAATGGGAGACAACAATGCAAACTAGCCACATACTGCACACAGCACAGCCAGTGATTTTCATACAGAGTGTTATGTAACGTTGCCAATAAAAAACATAAACAGCCTACTTACAATACGAGGAGCAGTTCGACCATGAAAAGCACTTAAGCCTACGAAGATTCCAACACTAACGAGAGGACAATAATGTTATGCACCCTCGGACTTTTATCTCCCAATTCACAGAAGCATTGCCACCGCATTGGCCAGCGCGGAAACAGATCGACCTTGTATGTGCACATTTAGAAGGGTTGCTGGCAGAAACGATGCTTAAATGTGGGAAGTCTTGCGAATCGTTCGAAGAATTTCGGTCAATATTTCTCCATCGATACTGGTCACAGAGTACTCAGACTAGAATAAACACAAAAAGATGACGGTTAAAGACATGGAAACTGCAGGCTTCAAAAGCGCAGTGAAATTCCTTGACCACATGGTCAAGAAAAATGAATTCCTAGACAACCCGTATACGAATAACGAGATTATCTGTATTTGCTACATGAAGCTGCCGACACGTTACCAACAAAATCTGATAGGTAAATGCGGAGACGATGTGGAGGGCTTCAGAAATATACTGAAAGAAGTCGAATTCGTGCTGAACGAGGAGCTGGCGCGTAACCGTAAAAGAGATAGAGAAACGAAAGTCGTGTCACAAAATTTCAACGCACGAGCAGATCAAAAACGGGTGAACCAATGGCATAGTAGTAACAGCTGGCAAACGCATAACGGTCTACAGGAAGAAAAAACGAATATCGGTAATAAATGGAGGAAAGAAAAGTGGGGCAACAACCAGCCGTGGTCGCAAGGACACCCACAACCGAACTTTACATCTCACAAAAGACGAGAAAACAATCCGCAGACAACAGATATTATGGGGCCAAATCCTGGGCGTGCACAGATAGAAGACGTGCACGAACAGCCATGACTAGCCAAAGTTGCAGGGACGGTGGCACAAAAACTCGAACCACGTTTCGGAAACCACCACAGCTACATGCTCATTTATGAGGATATTAGGGAATCGCTCTTAGAAGACAGGGAGGAAGGTGACTGACAGAAATCCATGAGGCAATACAAGGAAAAGTGGCGGTACTGGAAGACATAACCGGTGCAGAGAGAATAGAATTAGAGAGAGTGCTCAGAAGAAATGCGGAGGTATTTCTTCCGAAACCGGGAGCCATAAAAGGGTTTCAATATAGGTTTAGAGTAAGGACGCATGTTCCCTTCCGTGTACCTACCTATCCCATTCCGCTGGTATATCGGAAACAGGTGGTGCTCGAACTTCAGGAAATGCTAAGAGACGGAGTAATAGAAGAGGCTACGTCCACGTACAACAGCCCCTTGCGTGTAGTAGAGAAAAAGAATGGAAAAATCCGCCTGATCCTAGACTTCCGTTAAATTAATACCATAATCATTCCAGAAATGGATAGACCAGAGACGCTAGAGGAGCTGTTGCAGAAGTTTGACGGCGTATCGATCTTTTCTTCGGTCGACTTGCGAAGTAGTTTTTGGCAAATAGTGTTGGCACCAGAGTGTCGCAAATATACAGCCTTTCTAGCATTCGGCCGATGTTACCAGTTCAGACGTTTACCTTTCGGGCTAAATGTATCTTCAGCTGCATTCATTCGCGGTCTGGGAAAGATACTGAATGACACGTTGAAGGAGCGCCTCACGTGCTATGTAGATGACATTTTGATAGGGAAAAATTCGTGGGAACGGCACAACGAGGTGTTAGGGATGTTGCTGGACAAACTGCGCGAGCACGGCGTCACGGCAGACATCGAGAAATCGTGTGTCGGAACCAAGGAAGTGGACTTCCTAGGGCACGTTATTTCGTCAGAAGGGATCACCCCAAATCCTGAGAAATTGGAAGCAATAGCCCAATTGGCTGCTCCAAACTCTCGGAAGAGTTTACGTAGGTTCCTCGGAGTAATTAGCTTTTTAAAGCGATTCATACACATAGAGAAGTTAGCCACACCCCGGCTCTGTGCACTGACAGGGAAGAACACGCCTTTTGTCGGGGACGAGGTAGCCGATGGGGAATTTAGGAGTCTGAAGCAGGCACTCCTTGAGACTCCTATTCTCGCCCATCCCAATCTTGAACAGGACTTCTGAATGGCCACCGGCCGTATGGCCGAGCGGTTCTAGGCGCTTCAGTCTGGAACCGCGTGACCGCTACGGTCGCAGGTTCGAATCCTGCCTCGGGCATGGGTGTGTGTGATGTCCTTAGGTTAGTTAGGTTGAAAAGTCCCCTTAGAAAAATTTATACACGACTGTGCTTAAACTGACACACAATATTTTTAGCGCAACGCTATCTGACTATAAAAGATCCCTGCAAAAGAATGGCCCTGAGTAACATTAAACTATACCTTTCAGAAATCACTTACCTCACAAAAATCTTCATTACTCGAACTACTGCAATACAGCGAGCGCCACTACTGCCAGCTAAATAAAAGATTCAAACTACGGAAGGCACTAACTACTGATAGGGATAGTTAGCAAATGAAAGATATTAATAGAGAACAAACAATGTATTTACCTTAATAGTCATAATATATAGAGCAGTTCATGACAAATTACAAAACTCCGCCATCTCTCTCCCCACATCCACCACTGCTGGCGGCTCACCTCCAACTGCGCAACGTTACGCGCTGTTCACATCCAGCTGCCGCTGCCCAACACTACAATGGCAGACAACAATGCAAACTAGCCACAGACTGCACACAGCACAGCCAGTGACCTTCATATAGAGCGCTACGTAACGTTGCCAATAAGAAAACATAAACTGCCTACTTACATAGCCCCCATGCTCCCCACAAAAAATTTTACAAATTGTTTTGGCCAGTGGCCAATAACAATTTGATAAAATTTTTCATAATTACACTAACAAAGATATCCAATGCACACACTTATTGATACAATTTTGGTCAAAAGCTAAAATTTTCTCACAGTCCATAAAGACAGTCCAGATTGTTCATCACAGTAGAACTATTCCGTAACGGAACTGGAAGCTTTGGCGTTAGTTTGGGGATTCCAAAAATTTCGGTACTTCTTGTTTGGCCGTAGAACCCGCGTGTATACGGACCATCGAGCGCTCGAATTCTTCCAAACAGCAAAGCTCACGCATGTTCGACTGGCCCGGTGGATTTTGTTGTTACAAGAATTTAACTTTACAACCATTTATGTACCGGAGCCGTCAAACGTCATCGCTGACATGTTGTCACGATCGCCAATTGGTGGAAATGACACCCAGCTACGGGAGAGAGATGACGAACCGTTTTCTCTCTACTAAAGGTGGCGTTTGAGAACTACGTGGCTGTTTCGATGAAAGATATTCAGAAAGAACAGGATAAGGATCCGCACCTGTTGACAATCAAACAAAAATACCGAGATAAGACACAAGTAAAGATTAGGCACCACTACTTGATGCGCAAGAGTGTGCTTTTCTATCGGAGGAACGTCGACAGCTCCCTAGTATGTGTGCCGGAAGAGCTGATCAACAAGGTCATCTGGTACACGCATTTTAGCTATTCCCACTTCCGCGCTCGGAAGTGTTTCTTGAAGTTGCGGAGCGTATGCCACTTCTGTAACATGGAGAGGAGAATAAGGGCGGTGTTGCGTTACTGTAAGGTTTGGCAGAAAGGGAAAACTAGCACGGTCACCATGCAGGCACCAATGTTTCCAATTGCCCTACAAAGCTACGAGAGACTGCGGCGTCGGATTTAATGGGCCCCCTAAACAGAACAAGGAGGGGCTATTGCTACATACTGGTAGTAATTGAGCTGACGTCGAAGTATGTAACGCTGACACCTTTGAAAAGGGCTACGGGTCTCAATGTCAGTCAAGCTTTGCGCCGAGATTATTTAAACCAAGTTGAGCACGTCGACCGTATTATATCTGACAACGGTCCTCAGCACAGGTCAGAACAGTGGCAGGCAACCGTTCGGGTATACAATATCAAGCCTATTTACATCTCTAGGTACAAACCAAGTTGTAACCCCACTGAACGAACGATTATGCCATAGGTGGTAAATCATTGGAAGCGGTAACGACCGTAAAATACTTAGGAGTTACTATCCGGAGCGATCTGAAGTGGAATGATCACATAAAACAAATAGTGGGAAAAGCAGGCGCCAGGTTGAGATTCATAGGAAGAATTCTAAGAAAATGTGACTCATCGACGAAAGAAGTAGCTTACAAAACGCTTGTTCGTCCGATTCTTGAGTATTACTCATCAGTATGGGACCCTTACCAGGTTGGATTAATAGAAGAGATGCTGAACAAGCTCCAGTGGCGGACACTACAAGAAAGGCGTTACGCAATACGGAGAGGTTTATTATCGAAATTACGAGAGAGCACATTCCGGGAAGAGATGGGCAACATATTACTACCGCCCACATATATCTCGCGTAATGATCACAACGAAAAGATCCGAGAAATTAGAGCAAATACGGAGACTTACAAGCAGTCGTTCTTCCCACGCACAATTCGTGAATGGAACAGGGAAGGGGGGATCAGATAGTGGTACAATAAGTACCCTCCGCCACACACCGTAAGGTGGCTCGCGGAGTATAGATGTAGATGTAGATGTAGATGAAGGATTTGGGAGCGATGTGCCGCATGTACTGTTCGAGACGACATGAAACATGGGACGTCTTTCTTAAAGACTTTGAGGAGGTTATCAATGAAATGCCCCATAGCACCACACTTCTTCCCCCTGTGACAGAGCTTAAGAACACCTATCCGCCGGACAGATTTCAGGAGCTTGTAGATTTTCCCCCACGCCCAAGATTAAGACACGGGGAGATTGTACGCCAGGCGTTGCAAAACATTAGGGTGGCTGCACATTCGCGTAAGGTGAGCTCGGGCAAGTCGGCAGTAGTGAGGACATTTTCAATCAATGACAAAGTGTTGGTGAAATCTCACTGCTTGTCTAATAAACAGAAGGAAGTGTGCAAAAAGTTCTTCGCTCTGTATCATGGCCCTGTGCGGGTGCGGCGAATTCCCCATCCCAATGCCGTTGAACTAGTGAGCCTAAAAACCGGAAAGTCTTTGGGAGTGCACCATATCACACATGTGAAGCCCTATGTGGGATGTATGAGGCCATGTTGTTCTGTTTTTGTAAATAATGTTAATGTTAGTTATATGTTAGAAATATATTTGTTATGGTATGTTTTTGTGTGTATGTTGTTGTTTAGTAACTAAGGGGTACATTTGGGCAAACATGGCCTACAGTTCTGTCCATAAGAAGTCAGTAATTCGTGGTTCAAGCGACGTTATAGTGGTCAATAAATGTGCAGAATGTTAGGTAAACAATGGAGAAATTATCGGTTACAGTAAAGCAGAAAAATGACTAGGTAGCTGAATCCGTGGCGGACATCTTGACCAGCGAGCTCGTTGAAACAGACGAGGAAAACGCAACGAGCGTTGGTTCTAGGAGTTACCGAACAGATTTTTCGTGAAGCTATAGAGAGTTTTTTTAATGCATTTGGTACTTACCAGCAGAGTCGGGGTGACCTGCAAAATTATGTGAAGAAGTTCATCGTCAGGGTGACGTGAACTGGGGAAGTATGTGTTGAGAGGGCTCTGCGCAGTTGCGAGAGTGGTGTTTTATTTGTGGTTGATGGGATAAGACTGTGCGCGGTTGCGAGAGCGGATATCAACCCTAAAGAAGGGTACAGGATGCTAAGGAAGATAGAATAGTCTTATGAAAAAATCTCAAGGGACCCATGACATGACGCGGTGTTGCATAGGAAGAAATAAAGTAAATATTGTACGGTTAATCACTCTTTATGTTCATCAGGTCCAACCAGGCACAATTACACAAACAAAGTTATGTGAAACCACATTGGCTTCCAGTTGAAGAGGAAATTTGGAAGGAGAACTAAACCACAAAAAAAGGGTTTTGAAGTAAGAGCAAGGAGAAATGGGTAACAATCACGACCGGCAAGAAATCAGAATAACTAAAATACTAATCAAGGAATCACGCACAAGCGAGAGCTGGTGACTGTGCTTGATTTTTTTTTTTTTTTTTTTTTTTGTGTTCACAGGAGGACATTGGCGACATATCTTCATGTGCACGAAGATCCTACATATCGTCATTCCTCTTCCTGCATAATAATAATAACTTTAAATGTTTTTTTAAATATATGTATATATGAAATATATTTTTAACTGTTCAGATGCTGGACAACATACAAACAACATTCTGACAACATACTACAGACATGAGACACCTGCCAAAAAAAAGGTTTTTTTATTTACAATTTTGTAAAAAAAAAACTTGTTCATTCAATTACATCTGTAAATTGATTAATTATGATGTCTGTTAAGTTAGAAGAATCACTTAAGTATAGCTTTATGCCACTCCATTAGACTTAGTTCACCCACATTGTGAAGTCAAAAAGGTGCCATTTAAGTTAAGACAAGGAAAAATAAATCTATGTTGTATGTACCGATTGCAGATGAGGTGTGACTACCAAAGGGAGCACGGTATGCAGAGAAGCACTAGTGGCGAGACAGCTGTGAGTAAGCACGGCCTTTGACCTAATGGAAAGCTGAACGGCAAACAGAGTAAGGACAGTGTCACACCGCAGTCAGCAGCTGTGTGTCACCGAGACCGACAGGTTCCTATTGTTCGGCTGAGGCAGCGGCGTCCGATATCGGCTAACAAGCGGTCAACAACTTGTAATCTGGTTAGAACACGCGCGGATCACTCGAGGTGGGGCCTACTTCAGTGAAAGTTACACGGCTACACTTGGTGGGAACAGTTGCATACATCCACCTCTCGTCCCCGACTATTATCGGATCAGGCTGACTCCGTAATTATAGCGGTACCGTGAAGACGGGACTTAAGAAGAGGAGGTCTCTGCAGGAGCGGAGGCTTCCAGAAGAGTTGGAGATAGGGAATAAAGAAGTCGAGGTGCCGCTATAGAGTCAGTCAAGAAGACGACGAGTACTTTATCGTTATCGTAAGACGAGGATGCAAGATGTACGAGTGCGCCAACAGAGAAACGATAACCGTACCTTTCCGCCTATGACCCCTGCCGTGTGTCCCAGCTAAGCCAGAGCGCACAAGTTAGGCGATAAACGCCACTGACGCCACGACCGACAAAAACAGTACGCCGCGCCGACGAGCGCGACACACCGCCGAACGTCTACAGCGGAGTTGCATGCGACTTATGTGCATTACAGCGGGCGTAGACAACACGGATGACGCTCCAGAACCTCGCCAACGCCTCTAAAGGCAGTAGCTCACTGCTAGACAGAGCGACTCCCACATCAGTAAAATGCAGCGTCCCATAAACAAATCATTGCCACTCACTTTCCAAAAATGAACTAGTGCCATTGCTTCTCCTGTGCAAAACCCAAAGAACAGTCAGTGTCACTCCCCTGAAGAATTCTCTCAACAGAGACAATCTTTTTTTTTTGTGTTGAAAAAACAATTGTGAACCAAAGTTCAGAACAATCATAAAGGGCTTGCGTTGAATTTTGATTGATCTTAAATTTGCTTAATCATTCACTGTTGAATCTTGGCGGTTGAAGTAACGATGAGTCTGTTCATTTAGATTCTTTTTACATGAATCCTTGTTGTATTATACAGTTCTGGTGCAAATTAATATGTTTGACTTTGTTTTGTGTATTATATATTCGTGTGTTCATATTTAATGTTTTGTGAAGATGATATATGTTCATGATTTTTGTACAACTAGGTTAAGGCACACCCTTATACATTGTTGCCATACTATTGCTTGCAAATTAACAAGAAGTGGAGTAAATGCAATGACCACAATAACCGTAAATTGTCTTGTTTAAGCCAACTGTGTAGGGACAGTGACCATTGATAAAGTTTTTCATACCTACATAATTATACTAATGAGAAATAAGGTCACATTTGCTTAGTTTCTTTTTGATATTAATATCAGACAACAAAATAGTTTGTCAAGACAGGGAATTCACTTCCAGTTAGAGTGGTACTGCCAATTTGCTTAAAATATTAATTTCATAACAGTTTCACATAATTTATTTTATTTCATTTTGTATTTTCAACTTCAATAATGGGCCTATAGCGGTATTTTTATAAGTAAAATCGTTAATAAAAAGTATGGCAAAGCGGTATGTATCTGTTGATTGTGGTAATTAGAGATTCTCTCAGGGGGTACATCAGTGTATCCCAGGGGTAGGTGAGACATGTTGCTAGCGTACAGATCGAAGTATTATCTCCCTGAGACCGTATTGCTGTAATTCCGTACAGGCTAAGCATTAGTGAATTTGTAAGACGGCACGGGAACAAGCTTCCTTCAAGCAGTGTCGGTAAAACTGATGGCATTCAGTCATGCTTTTCAGAGATTTCCAAGTAATTCATTTCTCACAAAGATTGTATGAGTGCGTAAATAAGAAGGATGGCACATGGGTAGTATCTTGTCTCGGGTCACATGAAAAAATTTTCCGTTTGATCACCATAACCACTGGTTATACTGATACTAACAAAAATTTTATTACGAAGGTGGGGGCTGTGTAAAATGCCAGGACATGGGCACTTACACGTTAGCTTACCAACATTAGTATCAATAATAAAGGGACTGGCAAATGGCATCAGATCATGACTCTATTGAATTATGACGAATATGAGGGATTTTCGAGCAGTATTCGCTGCATGTCTGCATGGTTGAGCCACTAACTTAAAGCGTTGGTGAAAAGCGTCGGAAGTTGAGAATTGTGGAACGTAAAGTCTGCAGATGGCCGTATCTCGCCGGGCCGCCGTGGGCGGCAGGTAGCGGTCACCGGAAACGCGGGACAATTACGGCGCTTTTTGGGGCAGCCCGGCATCCGGAGCCACCTGTGCTGGGCAACACGTGGCGAAGACGGGAATTTCGTTTGCCAGGGGGCGTTATGACCTACTCGATCATTGGGTGGATCTCAGAAATGCCGTTGGAGGGATTTCGGCGACGATAGAGCGTTCGAGATTGGCCGAAACAGAGTATTCTTCCGCCGCATTTTCGTAAGCGAGGGAGACGGGAGAATCGTCGAGAGAGTGGGACTACGCCCTCAGCCAGCGAGCAGTACGGAACTGGAGGCGGCGTCTTGGCCATCGCTTCCGACTGGAGATACACGGTCTGTATCGCAGCACTGCACCAACGCGTGTTCCGTGCAGAGTTTTGCGGCTAGAACTCTTTGTGTGCCCAGAAGCGAGATTTTCACCAACGCTCAACCACTTCCAACAACTTTACCTAATATTCTTGATCTGGTAAATATCCTTGCGAGATGCCGAATATTTATCAACGTAGCTGCCGGTAATAGGGGCTCGTAATTGCAAATTGTTAATGTGCCATTCTCAGGAGTGTATGGGTGGACAAAGAAATTCACATTTTTTTGTAAATTTTGATAGTTGTGGGGGATATCAAATTAAACTGCCAGTATTACAATCGAATTATCGACTTCATTTACCCTGTCCCAGTAAGCTTTACATGTACACTAGTCACTGCACAGCTTGCCCAGACGGGAAGGAAAGAAGGTTCGCGGTCTTCTATGTCAGAGACGGACAAATAAGCTTACACAGTCTGTGTGACCAAAGCCAGAACAGCCTGGAGCTGCGAGCGAAGGGTCACTAACGCAGGTTACATCTAGTCTGGTTACATCTGGATACGGCACTCACAGTTCCTATACATACTAAAGAAGGCGGATCTATAAACTAGACAATTATTAAGAGGTGGAGCTATGGGTAATAGATACACAATCACGCAAACAATTTAAGAATTTAGAGTAAAATGACACAGTGAAAATGAGTCGCTTCTTGTCAGAAGCTCGTTACAAATCACACACTAAATGCTGTACTGCGATGTTCTGCTGCAGATACAGAAATTGTCTCCCAAATGCAAAAACACAGGTAGCAATGTTCTTTCTATCATCTCCAGGAAACAATCAAGAGTAGCATTACATGAGACTGTTGGTTCACAGTGCTTCACAGCACTTGCCAGATGCTGGCAAATTCATCGTAACAATCATTATTTATATTTATTGTGAAAAGTGATTAATATGTGGTCTATAGGCAAATACAATGAAAGCTTCCAGGTTGATACTAACTACAGTATGACCCATAAGGTCACAAGCCAGTAACCAGCATCATGCTATATGGCTATGTGGCCCATCTGGAGATTAATTAATGGGAATAAAAAAATATTTCAGACGAAGTTAAGTGACAGTTTCTGTATTTAAACAGTGAATAAGATGTGATACTTATCAAGTCTATTTATGTAGCTCATATTTGCAGCTGAATCTGTCACATAAAATACTCGTACATCATAGGACACAATCATTCCATAGAGAGTGACAAAGCAAGGAAAAGCCGTGAAACCGACGTACACCTCATCCTCACTGAACAGAATGAAGTGGTCTTCTTTTAATTCTCAGCCACAAGTTGGGAACAATGTGCGAGATGATTCACAGGAACAAATAGCACTCTTTCAAACATCGTTTATCTATCCCGCTTTATTTTGTGACCATTTGCGTCGCCCAGAATCATTCTACATATTGACCAGAGATTGTAAATGGTCACTTGACCGTAGGCGTTCTGTTTTTGTAATACATGTCTGTCTGTTTTGGTAGAAACAAGATATTTCACGTCACCAACATATACTATCGTGCTGTCCTCCTTATGCCATTATGGCTCCTTTCTGGCGATACCATTATCTGATAACCAGCGTCGACAGGCTGCAGCGCTATTTTCAGCTAGCGATATCGAGGTCGGCTTTGGTGACTAATGGAATATTCGCTCGCTTATCTCTTTACTGTGCCTTGCACTTTCAGCGCGGTCGCCGCTGACGATTCTTGTGGAAATCATTTCAATAACTTCTCTTACTGTCAGTAATTTAGACCACTGATTTATTTTTGGTGTGGATTGCTTCCGTGGTATAGACGCTGGCGTATATGGCTACTGATACGGAGATTCTGGACTAATTCCCATTAACATCTAAGAGTTATCTGAAATGCGGGCCTATAACAAAGTCCCAGATTCATAGGGCAAAATAAGAACTCTATCAGTAAATAAGCATTGAAGCTGAAACGTAATCCGCCGTTCTCGTATCAAACCAATTGACTTGCACAGAACTGGGAGCCAACCGCGCTTGTGGAGAAATGGAATACAATACCACAAGAACTCCTTACCAACCTTGTGGCGAACATAGAAGCATGTTGCAGACTATCCACAGCCCTCTGTGGTGATCAGCATCCTATTAAAAACCATGTTCCGCCTTTCATAACGTCCAGGAGACGATCATGAACCAATATAATTATTGTCTTTGAATTAAAGGGTCATTTCTGTTGGTCTCATTGTGCATTACTTACGTTCAGTACCATATAGCTGCAATTCCTTTTATGTATGGGTCAAGTTCCATCAAATTATGTAGTTGGTATTTCCTTGTAGATAGCGACTTTCGGCTCTCCCCACAGAAAAAAGTCTACAGGCATCAAATCTGGGGAACCGGTCGGTCAAGTTACAGGTCCTCTGTGTCCAATACAGCGATTTGGAAACAGTTCGTGAAGCCATGCTGTAGTACTTCTGATACTAGGGGCTGGACAGCCATCATGTTGGTACCACAGGTTCCTCCTAGTTTGCAGAGGAAAGTCTTCTAGCATCTATCGAAGATGGTCTCTTACGAGGCTGCGGTACTTGTGCATCTATGAAAGACGGGCCTATGAGGCGATGGTTCACTATCCCACACCACGTTTACAATTCACGGGTTCTGACGTTCCCACCTGACGAAGACGAAGGGGATTATCAACGGACCAATATTCATGTTTCGGCGGTTTACCTGGCTATAATTGGTAAACGTGCGTTCATCACTAAACAAGATACACGATACATCTGGAGTATACTCATAAACGTTTTCATGCAGCCCTTGATGGGGAGAGATGTGATAGGAATGGAACCTTTCTCGATGGAGAAAGCGTGGGACACTTACCTGACTCAAGCCACTTCCTCGTGTGACTGTGCAGGAGGTACCGTGCGGATCAACTGCAACAGCAGCAAGAAATTAATTTTCTCCTCTTCTGTCGTCACTTGTCTCCTTTTGTTACGTTGACTAGGTGCTACACTACCAATTTCACGTAACTGGTTGAAGAGGTGGATAAATAACTGCCGTGGTGGATGGCGTCTATTGTGAATGGTGGGTGACACCTGTTATGGTATCTTGCAGCACACACTGTTCAAGAACGAACTGCATTCTTCCTACACTCTCCATACACAGTGAGCTTGTCGCCTTATCCTACCTTGGAAAATCCCTTCGTCCACTTACGACCTACTGCTTAGACTGTCCCATACTAACTGACTACCAAGTCGCAGTGCACTCAAGACACACACGTACACTGTAAGCAAACATAACAACATCGTAACTAGCAACTATGCAGGTTGAATGGTACAAAGAAGTGTCGGTGTGAAAATTTTTCAAAATACGATATCTCGTAAACTACTCGCACGAGAATCCTGCAACAAATACCACTGACATTTCATATACCCTTCTTTTCGTATGTTAATGTCACCAGGCATTGTTCCGTTTAAAGACGACAACGTTTGCACAAAAAATAGAAAGATTTATTACAATATGTTGACTGGCTAACAATACGAGCCCCTGACTACCGATCCATTTTGTAAAACCGAACATCAATAACACTTTCTATTTCCATAATATCTGCGGTGCCAGTTTCAGATGATTCACTCTGAACAAGTCCAGATACGAATGAAATGTGATTCCTATATACATTAGAGTTTAGACTACAACCAAAATGTCTATTGCACCCGTAAATGACGCAAGCTGGCATTTTTTATAAGACACTTCCACCAGAACCTAATGTTTCAGGGGCAGCTGACAAGGCGGACGTCGGCTTCATGTTTGTGGCGTTGTGACAACTGCTCTTTTCATAACTCCTTGCGTATATCCGTCTTTTCCGCAGTGTTATCGATAATGTCACCGTTGATTTCGAATCAGCTGCAGCTTCTGCGCTAAAAGTTGTGCTCCCGTTAGATGACGTACATGGCTGCCATTTCCACATGAATAAATCTCTTCAGAGGAAAGTAGAAGATTTGTGACGTACTTTCAAATAGAGAGAAAATGAAGAAGTAAGGCTGCAAAATCGAATGTGTGCTGCTGTGGCGTTCCTTCGACCTGAATATGTCAGCGATGGCCGACTCGAGATACATTCACAAGCACCAGATATCTCCAAGCTTTCTCAGTTTTTCGACTTCTTGTACGAGGTGTGTTCAATAAGTAAAGTACCACAATTTTTTTTTGGAAGCAGTTTGGTTTCATTCAGGATTTCAGTACACTATATTATTGTTCACTCTTTCGGCTACAAAACCCTATTTTTCAACATAACCTTCGTTGGATGCAACGGACTTACGGCACTTTACTGGCAGGCCCTGTATGCCCGCATGGTTCCACTCTAGTCGGAGCAACGTGTTGTTGCCTCAATAGCCTTCCCATCATTCACATGCTGCTTCCCGCGGAGTGCGTCCTTCATTGGGCTACATATATGGAAGTCGGAAGGTGCGAGATCAGGGCTGTAGGGTGGATGAGAAAGTAAAGTCCAATGAAGTTTTGTGAGCTCCTGTCGGATGCGAAGACTTCTGTGAAACCTTGCGTTATCGTGGAGAACAAGAAATTGGTTTGCATTTTTGGGGCGACAAACAGGCTGAATTCGTTTCTTCAGTTTCCTGTGGGTCAGCACAGCACATTTCATAGTTGATCGTTGCACCATGATGGAGGACAAACAGAATAACTCCTTCAGAGTCCAAAAAACCGTCGCCATGACTTTACCGGCTGGGGCGCGGCTTTGAACATTTTCTTGAGGTGGCGCCACTCCTCGGATTGCCGTTTTGTTTCCGATTCGAAGTGATGCATGTTTCATTGGATGTGACGATGTTCGACAGAAAATTGTCACGGTCAGATTAGTAACATGCAAGCAATGCAGCTCAAGTGGTCCATCGTTGCTCTTCATGGTCTTCTGTTAGGCGGCAAGGATCCAGGGAGGCACACAGCTCTGAGTGTCCCAACTGATGGACGTCTGCGTCAGCATTGCCAGCAGAGACGTCGAATCCGTCGATCACCTCAAATGAGAATGTCCAACACTGCAGGAGTCACAGCTTTGTGCGGCCGGCCGGCACGCAAGAGATCGGACAGGTTGGCGCGACCTTGGTGATGATACACGCCTCGCCGAACGACTCGCTGTGCTTTTGTTCGCTGCCAGGTCTCCGCAGATAACCTGCAAGCACCTGTGAATATCTGTCGTGCTCCGGTTTTCTGCAAAAAGATGTTCAAAGACAGCTGTCTGCTTGGAACACGCCTCCGTTACAGACACCATTTTAAAGGCTACCTATAGCTCCGCCACCTATCAGAACCTCGTGAAACTATAGATCTGAAGTGGGAATATTCAGCGATGTCCCAGAGCAAATTCCACCGTTTTTTTCAGCCGAAACTGGCCGAGGAAAAGATGTGTTGCATTACTTACTGAACGCCCCTCGTAGATAGATGGTTGGAAAATGTTGGTTCCGAAATAGTGTTTCGAGCTGCTACAGACGCCGCCATTGTACCGCCAACGCTGTAGACAACGGAATTAATAATTTGCTCAGAAAACCGAATCCTAAAATTAAAGATGTAATCAGGTGTTCGGAGACAGAAGCGGAGTACTCGACGTGTGCGAAAATGACGTGAGAATTGTGAGGTAACGGGCGAGTCGTCGCGCCCTGAAAATATTCCAAGTTCGGAGGAAGCAGTGGCCGCACGGACCGTTTGGCTGGCGCTGGCCGCCCGGCAGGCCGACCACGTGGTGCCGGACGCTGGCCGAAGCAAGAGGGGGCCAGCCGCATGGCTGGCAATTCCACGGTGACACTGTGACGAGGGCGGTGCTCTGTGTCGATGGAGGAGATGTCTATGCCGGGAGTGCCAAAGATGGCGGACTTTGTGAAACCTTAATGGCATACATTTCACAGTTCATATAGAAATTAATAGTAGCCAGAGGAATCGTGATACCTTAAAAAGAAACATGTACATTAACATTATTTGCACGACGGTTCTGATGGAGTAATCAGATTTTCAATATATGCCTTAGTTTAAAGTTTAGTATCTGACTATAAATTAGACAAGTAACACCAAGCAACGAATTTCCAAAATGAAAACGCTTCATCCGATTTCGTCGATCGACGTGTCTTCAGAAAGCTATTAGTGTAAACATAAATTGGTGTAAATTACAGGCATATAACTTGAATAGTACATGAGTTATAGGAGGTCAAAGTAGCCGATTACTATCGATCGCGTCAGGCCATAAGTACTCCACGGTTACACGAAAGAACGGTAGCAGCATGCTTATAAATATACTTATTCATCTATGTCTTTGTTTATATCCGATATATACTATTCATGAAGAAATTGGTTAAATATTTACTGCGTTTTAGAAAGCACAGAGACTTTAGGCTACTGGCCTACCTTTTGTTCTATTCCTTTGATATATGTTTATTTAATTTGTTTATGTATCTAATAATGTGTGTTAGAGCGTGTTTATGGTCCAGCCGTAGGAATATTTATTTAATTTCATGTATTTAAATGTAAATCCAGTATTTCGTATGTGTTTCGATATGTTTGTGAGTGTACGTTGGCATGGTGGCATGGAGGGAGCGCTCTAATCAATCACAGCGCTCTTTAATGGCGAGACTGTATGGAAGTGGGGGAGGAGCATCGTTTCCGAACAGGACAGGGAGCGCCCGCGACAGTACAGCGCGACGGACGCACAGTCGGCGGAAAGACTTGGACAGTGGAGCAGTTGGCGCGTGAATAGAAATATTTCGGAGTGACGAACTGTGCTCTTGTGTGATTCCCGTGGCTTCTGCAGTGAAGTCGGAGTATGCGTTCAGTAGTGAATATCTCGCTAACTGAGTTGTTCATATCTAATTACGTGCTGTAGCAATATATTGTTTCTCTGTTATTCAACTTATTTTATTTTATTTTATTGCTGGACCATCAACACCAATAAGTGTTTTGCAGAAATATACCACATTCTAAAAAGTACTTCTACTATCGTACTCATCATTTAAAGTCGTTGAGAAAGTATCTGCAGATTTTATTTAATTGCAATCTTTCATTTATAAACGTCTTTGTTACGTTCTAAATTCGCAATTGCCGTGTGATAGGAACCTTCCACCATTCGATTCATCTGTGCATTCTTATCGTATACTGTAGACGCAGCAGTATTTGGCCTGTAATGCAGCAACTACGTATCCCAGCCCCTAGACAACGAAACCAGCCAAAACTTTTAATATTGCGACGTTCAGTCGGAGGGTGCGTAGTTGAGGGCCACATCACACCATCATTCATTTATTGTTGCAAAGCCCGCAGAGTTAAATATGGAAAGCAAATTAAACAAAACAACATACATGGATCTTTATGCAAGGCTGGAAAAAACAGTAAAGGGCTACTTTGAAAGAATTTCTTACCTCCGAAAATTTGAGTACATTCATAGGCATAATGTTAGACGATATATATATAAGGTTTACAAAATGTAAATAGTACCTGATACATAAATTAAAAAAATAAAATGTAGATATGCTTATAAGCCGATTTTAAACACAGCTAAATGCCAATTTACGTTGGCATTTAGCCAGTCGAAAGCCTGGATAAAATGTGATCGGAAACGGTTTATTATGAAAACTCAGTAGACAGAACATGATCACTTTCTGGAGAAAAAAACATTTCATTTGTGGAGCACCACTAACTGATTGATAATTTCTTTTATTTTTCTCTCTGACGAAACCACATTTTTACGTATGACGGGTTTTGGCCAACGTCGACCTCCTCTATAGAGAATGGAAAACTAGCTAAAAGATAAGTTACACAAGTTGTACACAGCGACACCTCCCATTCCTACCGTTACCAGAGCGCGAGACTTCAAAACAGGATAACAATTGGTAAGTCGTCAAAAGCTGGAACATATAGTTTGGAAGAAGGAGTTAAAATTGCGTTTCAAACAACACATAATATTAAAGTGCTTCAAAATCTAGCAAAAGAATGGCAAATAAGCAAATGCTGAGGTTTATAAAATATCCTGTCATGATTGTGACAAGACCTACATTGATCAGAGAGAAATGTCCTTCAACAAACGATTTAAAGTAAATACTTATGCCAGCAACAGAACTGCATTAGGTTTGCTTTTGGCAAAAAGAAATTTAGCGCGATGATGTTGTTTGGTTTGAGGCGCGCACAACTACGCGGTCACCAGCGCCCGTACGAAGTTCCACTTTTTTACACAGTCCACTCTCACCACTGTCACGAATGATGATGATGTTAATGAAATGATGAGGACAACACAGACATCCGGTCGCCGGGCAGAGAAAAACCCGAACCCGACCGGGAATCGAACCCGGGAGGCCGTGATCCAGGGGCAGCAACGCTAGCCACTAGACCACGAGCCGCGGACGAAATTTAGTACGATTACATTGACGAGCAAGTGGCACATCATATGTGAAGTATCAGTTCGAGACGTATTGGGATTGCTGCTAACTGTTATTCGGTAATGCGGTCGTGTGGGTCATACTGTTGGCTGGAGGTGGATGTCAATAGAAAAGAATTTTCAATACAGAAGATTTCGTCTGTGAAGCTGAAAACCATCCATCGATACGCAGCCGGCCGATGTGGCCGAGCGGTTCTAGGCGCTTCAGTCTGGAGCCGCGTGACCGCTACGGTCGCAGGTTCGAATCCTACCTCGGGCATGGATGTGTGTGATGTCCTTAGGTTAGTTAGGTTTAAGTAGTTCTTAGTTCTAGGGGACTGATGACCACAGATGTTAAGTCCCATAGTTCTCAGAGCCATTCCCATCGACACGCAACTTGGAGTGTGAAGAATTTTCCGAGAAACTGCAGAAAATCAGTTTTCACCGTACGTCGGAGGCAAATGTTCTTCGACGATTGGGGAGGGTCACTCACATTTCTTGCCGCTTGTGATCGGTCTGTTGACAAGTACTCAGAGTGTATTCGTATCTGTATCTGTCTCGATCAGGAACAAAACTGTACAACACACAGCAATTTTTATAATATCTTCAACTAACTTTGGAGGTACATTCGAAGGCCGATCAAAATTTTTGTACTCTTCAGCAAGAATGCCACAAATATATTCAACATATCTTCTAGCTCGAAAGAGCATGTAACTGAAAACTCTTCGAAAAAATTGTCTGCATTAACGCAGTAAGGAAGATGTTATACCGAAACCTTCATCACCAATGATTGCAAGAGAAAAGTAATCAGAACCTTCATACAACCGCCTGATTTAAGGAAATGTTGCTTCATTGTCAATTTACTTCTTACGGTGCAAACAATTCTTGAACACAGGTGTATTTGGTGATCTTCTGTTTGCTCCGACGTCCCTGAACATGAGTCTTTGTTGGGAATCACACATTGCCAGCAACAATATAGAGAACATGTTTTTAGTTTTGTAATAAAACGTCCCCCCGGTCAGCTGTCCTGATGATACGTATATGTTTACCATTTGCAGCCGCCACACGTTTGGTTAAATCGGCTGCCCTTTCAGGAAACTTTGCACTACTCTGTCTTCGAGAATAGTGGTGCGGTGCCGTCGAGTATCGAAAGCGGCGCAAGACGTATCGACCAGCGCAGAGACACTGCGCAGCAAAGCGGTAGCACGAGGCGCCAATGAGATGCTAGGAGAAGCCGTGCCCCCCGTAGTTCCGAGGCGCCATCGCAGGGCTCTTGCCCTGAAATAGCGTCGCCAGAGACGAAGAGGGCCGTTCTGTTGGAGGTCGGATCCTGCTCACTTCCAGAAAGCTGTCAGAGTAACGCCGTGGTGCTGCCTACTCGCCGTGACACAGTCCGTGTCAAACGCCGGGGAGTGAAGGTAGTTAGTTCCCTCTCCTGTGAACTGTGCCTCAGCGCCAACACTATCAGAACCAAGTGTCCACGAACTTCGCTTTTCTAGTGACCGTAGTAAAGCCACAGTATGACCATTCTGAACTTTGAACAATTCGCCACGCTCATCGTGGCTCATTTAGTGTTTTCTAAACCGCAAAGCCACATGTGCAGTTTCACAGCTACAGGCGAGCAATGATAAGGTATGTTGTAATTAATGAAGTATTACTTATTCAGAGTATGCTAATTAACTGTATTATTACTAGCCATCTCGGTGTCCAAGAAATCGGAAACAAGTGGTATCCAGGATTTACTTTTAAATTACTGTTTTATTTTTTATTCGGTAAGAGAAGTAGCTAATGTTGGACCAATAAGGTAAGGAACGAGGAGGTTCTGCGTAGAATCCGAGAGGGGAAAAAATGTGGAAAACACTGACAAGGGGAAGGAAAAGGATGATAGGACATTTGTCAAGACATCAGGGAATGACTTCCATGGTACTAGAGTGAGCTGCAGAGGGCAAAAACTGCAGAGGAAGACAGAGATTGGAATACATCCAGCAAATAATTGAGAACGTAGGTTGCGAGTGCTACTCTGAGATGAAGAGGTTGGTATAGGAGAGCAATTCGTGGGGGATCGCATCAAACCAGTCCGAAGATTGATGGCTAAGAAAAATAAAAAAAAAGGGGGGGGGGAAGTACGAGAGAGGCGTCCTGCTCACCAGACTACATGGCGGAACCGAAACATGACAGCAGCAGCAGGTCAAAGGGGCTCAGCGTGACAACAAAGGGGCCGCTTCTGTTTCCAGCAGCAACGCGCCGGTGCTCTGTAGAGAAGCGTTTCTCGGCGGCCTCCTGTGTATCCAGCACAGCGCTCTTGTCGTTGTCTTGTACATGCTTCTCCCGAGATAAATAGCAGAAATGGGACACCCTGGACTCAAAAACGATCATGGTAGCATGACCGTAGACACGTGTATAGGAGATAGTTGAGCGTCCCTATTTCTGCTAGCAGCAGATGTCTTTGTGTACGTACGCACGCGGCTGAAACTCGTACTGGAACTTCCGGTTACACGGTCCCCGTTCGCTGCCAGTACAGTTGGAGCGCTACAGGTTTTGTCAGTCGATCTTTTCGCTTTGTTACTGGGTGATTTAAAGTCTCAAACATTTGTTTTTGTTTCGCTCAGAACAGAAGATAATTTCGTAGTATTGTGTTCCTAATTACGATTTTGTGAGGGGGTATGTGTATGTCGCACCTTTTGATTTGCATTGTGAATATGTTGCTTGTAATCTGCTTGATTTTTGCTCACATCCGTAATATTTTCTGGAGTAATGATTCTGTATTTTTTATCTAAAACAAAAGCTAGTTTCGTAGCACCGTGTTTCGTATACGTTTATTCCTACTGTAACCCATGAATGCTTTGTAAGTATACTGCATGCTTTGTAAGTGTATTGTTCTCATTCTACTCTATTTTACTTTATTTTTAATATTTCTCCACATTTAATGCAGAACTCCCTGTTAGGCTCTTTTGGCAGAATTGGTATTCACCTTTGTTGCATCTTGCAACGAAATGAGTATGTATTTCTGTTTTGAAAGGTACTGGTTCTTCCCACTGAGTGTGCTTTGTGGTATCAGTGACAGCTATTACGCAGCAAGAAATTACAGATCGAAATACATGTTTACACATGGGATTGTGCAGTACAGTGAACCTGCCAGGATAGCTGAGAGCGCTAATGCACTACTTCCTGGACTCGGGTAGGCGCGCTGGCGGATTAAGGACGAGGGCTGGTATGCTGGCCAGCCTGGATGTGGTTTTCAGGCGTTTTTCCACATCCCATTATGTGAATACTGGGCTGGTACACATGTTCTGCTTCAGTTCCACGACTGGCAGAAATTTGGAAAACGTTCGCACTATTTCATTACTTACACTAGATGCAGACAGCTGGTGTACACTCATTCCATGCCGGGGTTTCAGGGTGTCAACATAAAGGGAATCTGACCACCCTCTGACACTAACATTGCCAAACCCATAGTAACCAGGCCAACCCCGCATTGCAGTGGGACAAAAGCCCAAAGAAAATGATGATTGTGTGGTACAGTGTGAAAGTATTTCTACTGCACTTAATGTTACTGCATTTAGTAAAACCTAATTATAAAGAATCCACTAGTAGATCCAACGATATAAGCACGAGAGCGTGTATTATTTATTTTCAAATTTTCATTGGACTGGGAGGAGAATTACAATACACTGATTTCTGCTAAAATGTATTTTTTGGAGTACCCATTAATAACGTGTGAACACATTTGCATAACTACTGTTGCATTTCTAGCACGTGCAAGGAATGACGCCTTAGTCATTTAGACTAAGAAGCATACTCAATAGCAAGAAGCAACACCATTCAAAGCAGGAATACATACTCATTCCGTGACTACATGTAATAAATTAAATACTAGTTGTGTCAAAAGTTACTAACCTACAGTTCTTCATTAGAATGAGAAAGTAGGATAAAGCAGTTCCGAAGCAAAAGGAAATAGTTTAGCATACAAACATGCTCTAAATATCTTTTTCACGTTGGTCTTTTTTCACGTTGGTGGTTCTAAGAGATTCTCGGAATTCCGTATTAACTTAATAAGTCTGTTTGTTTGTGATATTCGATGTTATTTACATATAATATCAGCTTCCAACATAACCTAGAACTCGAAGTATGCTACAGATCAGTAACACCACAACCAAGTTTCAGTGGAGTCAAACACTAAGCAGGAATACATACTCATTCCGTGACTACATGTAATAAATTAAATACTAGTTGTGTCAAAAGTTACTAACCTACAGTTCTTCATTAGAATGAGAAAGTAGGATAAAGCAGTTCCGAAGCAAAAGGAAATAGTTTAGCATACAAACATGCTCTAAATATCTTTTTCACGTTGGTATTTTTTCACGTTGGTGGTTCTAAGAGATTCTCTGAATCTTTTCATTCAGCACGGTTTTCCTTAATTCGCGGCATCGGATTTTGTTTTCGTTGCATTCTATTTTTATACATACTTTTCAGCAACGTCATTGATTTGGAGTTGGCAGTTTTTTGAGTGAATTTTCGAACTATATGCATGCATCTTCTACAGAAAGGCACATTTCGGAAATGTAGATGAGAACCAGATGAGGCGTTATTCCGGGCGGCAAGAATTTAACAGTTTACAAATGAGGTAATTTAGAACAATACAACATCCGCAACATGGAGGGAAGTTTCATTGACTATAGATAATATTACTGGAAAACGTGCGCAATGTGGTGGGTCACAAAGTTCCCTGCTTTAATACCACAATTTACTTTATTGAACTCCACCCTCTTTAAAGGGAAAACGATCAGGACCACGCACTTTTAATTTCAAAATATTACATACTGTCGAGAATTGGTGGGAATAAATGACGCAGGTGGGTTCGAGCACTTAATTAAAAAGTAATTAACGAAAGTACACTAATTATATCCTATCGCTCGTGTCCGAACAACCCGGCTCCAACCTCGCCTATTTTTGCTTGTAACATGAGGAGATAACAACATAAATGACTAAAAGACAAAGTAAAGGCTTGAATTAACAATGGAGCTGACACAACAGATAGATTTAATTAAACTTTGTCAAACAAATGTAGTTACAGTTACGACACTTAAATCTGCTCAGCTCAAGCTCCAACCGGCAAAAAGTGGTAGTACAAGTACTATTTCATTTATTCTCAGTGGCTTTTACAACTTCTGGAAGTTTCAGTACGTTAAATCCAATATTTGAAAGTCTATCAAAATCGTAGTTTCTTTATGATTAAAATATAGTTGTCTTCTTTTGCACATCGTTACATTATCAATTATGAGAATATAAATTAGGGCAAAAAAATAATGAACCGTTTAATCAACCCCTTGAATGCTTGTAGTCAACAGTACGCACTACAAGCAGTAACACCAGTAAGATGTGGAAGTTATCGCTCAGCACATTATTTTCATGTTGCCTTTTAGTAAAGAAACACAGAGTGTAAGATAAGAAATAGAAAATAAAGTATTTGATAAATCATTTGTTAAGGAAACTTCACAAACATAGTGATTTCGTAAAAAACCATTCAGGTTAATTGCTTCATTGACAAGTATGCTAATGAAAACAGAATTAATTTTTATGTTTCAGTACTTGATGAGAACTCAATAGTTGTTCTAATGTTCTCGGCTCATTTATAGTTTTGAATTCTCTGTCCCTCCCCAGCTGAGATCAGCTCGCAGTAAAATAGAGAAGAGGAGAAAAAAACAACGGAGCGAGAAAGGTCAATACTAACTAACGTGCTCATGAGTCAGAGTCATGCTTATTGTACATAATGAGCCGGCCGCTGTGGCCAAGCGGTTCTAGGCGCTTCAGTCCGGAACCGCGCTGCTGCTACGGTCGCAGGTTCGAATCCAGCTTCGGGCATGGATGTGTGTGATGTCCTTAGGTTAGTTAGGTTTAAGTAGTTTAAGTCTAGGGGACTGATGACCTCATATGTTAAGTCCCATAGTGCTTAGAGCCATTTGAGCCATTTTTTTGTACATAATGAAGCTCAGATTTTATACACTTTCCACTATTTACACACACAAATTGACTAATAAAGTGATGAAACTTCCCTGTTTGTTTAACTTCTATTGTTTGCGAAAATTTACTTTTCGATAAAATTTTGTACATGACAATGAAATGACGTCGTCTAGGATTGAACCAAAGTTGCCGCATCGTTGTGCGGCGGCGGGTGACTGAAACTGGCGTCATACGTTGCCAGGCGACGACAGGTCGGCGGCGTCGTGTCAGCTGGGGTGCGGAGGCGTGAACAGGCACATCGGCCGCGGGGGACAGCTGCCGCTCGCTGGACAGGTCGGCTGGCGTGTTTTTCTTCAAACCGCTTGTCCAGGCATTCATAAAACATTCGTAGGGGCAATACCACTTTTCCATTAAAATTTGACACGCAATGCCGCCCTGTGATTTAGTTGATTAGTACACTCATGTTACAAAACGAAACATTTTGTTGCTTACAAGTCATTTAAGTATTGAGCACTAGCAACAAGCATGTGTCAGCGCAGCGTAACTGTGTGTGATTCTGATCTAATGCTGTCACATGCAGTTTACTTTATGAGGAACACGTCGACAATAGGGTTTGACGTGGTGTCATTGGCACTTGCTGTTTGAGCAGGTAGGTAGGTGGTAGGTAAGTTCTTATGGGGCCAAACTGAGTTCATCGGTCCCTAGGCTTATACACTACTTGTTTTTAACTTACGCTAAGTACAACACACACACCCATGCCCGAGGGAGCACTCGAACCTCTGACGGTAAGGAGGGGGGGGGGGGGGGGGGGAGCCGCGCGATACATGAGAAGGCGCCTCAGTTCGCGCGGCGTTTGAGTAGCAAATTAGTTCGTGACCACTTAGGGTTGCTATATGTAGCTGGAACCTCGTCGGAACACACTAAGATGAAGGTATAGAAATGAAGTAAAAAATTTATTTAATATAATTACTTTTTGTTTAGCAGAAAATTATGTGGAACTTGTTGCGGAAGAAGTAGTTGGTAGACCATATTTTTCAGAAGATTCCACCTTTCTCAGCAAGACTTTTTTCCCTTTCACGTACTTATAAAACTCCATGCAAATCAGCTTGTAGTTAAATTGGTACTGTATGACTGATTCCACAGGCTCTGGCAGCAGTCGATTTCTTCCAGCAGTACACCGGTCTGATGTCGGCGAAAATACTCTTTCCACAGTTGCGTTGCGTTCGGGAATAGAAAACAAGTGCTCGCGTAATTTTAACAGTTGGCATTCCCGTTCAGAATTTTCGATTGCCTTCACTGAGGCTTTTTGCGGACGATGCTGTGGTATATCGAGAGGTTGTAACAGTGGAAAATTGTACTGAAATGCAGGAGGATCTGCAGCGAATTGACGCATGGTGTAGGGAATGGCAACTGAATCTCAATGTAGGCAAGTGTAATGTGCTGCGAATACATAGAAAGAAAGATGCCTTATCATTTAGCTACAATATAGCAGGTCAGCAACTGGAAGCAGTTAATTCCATAAATTATCTGGGAGTACGCATTAGGAGTGATTTAAAATGGAACGATCATATAAAGTTGATCGTCGATAAAGTGGATGTCAGACTGAGATTCATTGGAAGAATCCTAAGGAAATTCAATCCGAAAACAAAGGAAGTAGGTTACAGTACACTTGTTCACCAACTGCTCGAATAGTGCTCACCAGTGTGGAATCCGTAACAGATAGGGTTGATAGAAGAGATAGAGAAGATCCAACGGAGAGCAGCGCGCTTCGTTACAGGATCATTTAGTAATCGCGAAAGCATTACGGAGATGATACATAAATTCCATGGAACACTCTGCGGGAGAGACGCTCAGTAGCTCGGTACGGGCTTTTGTTGAAGTTTCGAGAACATACCTTCACCGAGGAATCAAGCAGTATATTGCTCCCTGCTACGTATATCTCGCAAAGAGACCATGAGGATAAAATCAGAGAGATTAGAGCCCACACAGAGGCATATCGACAATCCATCTTTCCACGACCAATACGAAACTGGAATAGAAGGGAAAACCGACAGAGGTACTCAAGGTACCCTACGCCACACACCGTCAGGTGTCTTGCGGAGTATGGATGTAGATGTAGATGTAGAAAGTAAATCCACCTTTCTTCCACGGACTGTTTAGAATTCCATTCTTCCAAGTCACGCTTAGTTTCTAGAAAGCTCTTCACACACATATATTCTTGAAAACAATTGTCGCTTAAAATTTTCAGATCATTTTTAGTCAGGTATATAACAGTGTTTTCAATCATCATCCAATATGAGGTTTCAGATAGCGTCATACATCAAATGCTATGTGTAGAAAGCCATTGTCTCTTCCTCAAAATTCGAAACGTAATTATTTCGTGGTTAGGGTCCTCATTCTTTAATTTGTCCAGATTCTACTTGGGTTGCATGCCAAGAAAAGTGGCAGGCCTCCTTTCATTCAGACATCTTTGACTGTCGATTGCATTAATTCTTATTTCAATTATCGAGACTTTATTCTTCTCCACGTTTTTTATATTTGTTTCAAATAGAGCCAAGTTTGACTGCAGAAACGTGACGTAAATTTCGCTTATCGGACTATTGTAAAAATATGAAATTATTTTAGGTGCTCTGTCTTCGGCGTCAAAAAACTGTTTTAATGGAATTCAAAACTTAACGATTCTCTCAACTATGGGCATTAACGGCAGCCATATTGTTTTTGACTGAGATAGAAGAGTCTGACGATTGACGTCAGCTTATAAGCAGAATGTTTCGGCTTCTCTGTCTTTATCGTGTATATTGAAAAATAAATGTTTTCATGATGATCATTTCAATGTCGACAGTTAAGACTCCAGCAGCGGTTGATATAGTGTTCTGGAGGATATGGGCAGAGCATCCAATTCCTTGTACATTTTTTTCTAGTTCATCTTTAATTTGTGAAACACATTCCGCTGGCCGCGTCGATGAAGCCCTCCGAAGTTGGTATTGGTATTGCCTACACAACAAGCGATTCATTTATCTAATGGAATTTGCAGTTGTCTTAAAGGTCTAGACAAATCTTTGCAATTGTCTCCGATGTTTCGTTATTCAGAGAATCTAACTTCAACAGCTTGTAATGCATTCCTTCAGTTTCAATAAAGTATCGAACAACAAAAGGAAACATCTTTTCAGCCTCGTGGTTCGATGCGTCGGAGCTATGTCGTAAAATGAAACTTCTTGCAATTGTGTTATGCTTTCGGACAAGGGGTGGGGGTGCGCAATATTTTTAAAAGTCATTGTAACGATTGATTCTGGCTGTAGACTGCTTTGCGGCGACTTAGGAGTCAGGATACATTGCGGCATTCAGTGTTACCGTACAATCAATAGAACTGAAGGACTGATAATGCTTGACAAATTTATAAGTTGTTAGTTCTGCAGCAGCAAAGACCAATTCTTCCTATGTATCTTCTTTAGTCATGACTGTAGAAATAGGCTTTGATGTCGATGCTACCGCGAATCTGTTTGTATGATTCTTTGTAGAAATGTGATGCCTCACATCTGCCTGAACTCCGTGAGTTACTGAAACAGTTACATTTCACGCCCTATACAGGGTGGTCCATTGATCGTGACCGGGCCAAATATCTCACGAAATAAGCGTCAAACGAAAAAACTACAAAGAACGAAACTTGTCTAGCTTGAAGGGGGGAACCAGATGGCGCTATGGTTGGCCCGCTAGATGGCGCTGCCATACGTCAAACGGATATCAACTGCGTTTTTTTAAATAGGAGCCCCCATTTTTTATTACATATTCGTGTAGTACGTAAAGAAATATGAATGTTTTAGTTGGACCACTTTTTTCGCTTTGTGATAGATGGCGCTGTAATAGTCACAAACATATGGCTCACAATTTTAGACGAACAGTTGGTAAAAGGTAGGTTTTTTAAATTAAAATATAGAACGTAGGTCCGTATGAACATTTTATTTCGGTTGTTCCAATGTGATACATGTACCTTTGTGAACTTATCATTTCTGAGAACGCATGCTGTTACAGCTTGATTACCTGTAAATACCACATTAATGCAGTAAATACTGAAAATTATGTCCGTCAACCTCAATGCATTTGGCAATACGTTTAACGACATTCCTCTCAACAGCGAGTAGTTCGCCTTCCGTAATGTTCCCTCATGCATTGACAATGCGCTGGCGCATGTTGTCAGGGGTTGTCGGTGGATCACGATAGTAAATATCTTTCAACTTTCCCCACAGAAAGAAATCCGGGGACGTCAGATCAGGTGAACGTGCTTCGACGACCAATCAACCTGTCATGAAATATGCTATTCAATAACGCTTCAACCGCACGCGAGCTATGTGCCGGACATTCATCATGTTGAAAGTACATCCCCATTCTGTCATGCAGTGAACTATCTTGTAGTAACATCGGTAGAACATTACGTAGGAAATCAGCATACATTGCACCATTTAGATTGCCATCTATAAAATGGGGGCCAATTATCCTTCCTCCCATAATGCCGCACCATACATTAACCAGCCAAAGTCGCTGATGTTCCACTTGCCGCAGCCATCGTGGATTTTCCGTTGCCCAATAGTGCATATTATCCCGGTTTACGTTACCGCTGTTGGTGAGTGATACTTCGTCGCTAAATAGAACGCGTGCAAAAAATCAGTCATCGTCCCGTAATTTCTCTTGTGCCCAGTGGTAGAACTGTACACGACGTTCAAATTCGTCGCCATGCAATTCCTGGTGCATAGAAATATGGTACGGGTGCAATCGATGTTGATGTAGCATTCTCAACACCGACGTTTTTGAGATTCCCAATTCCCGCGCAATTTGTCTGCTACTGATGTGCGGATTAGTCGCGAAAGCAGCTAAAACATCTACTTGGGTATCATTATTTGTTGCAGGTCGTGGTTAACGTTTCACATGTGGCTGAACACTTCCTGTTTCCTTAAATAACGTAACTATCCGGCGAACGGTCCGGACACTTCGATCATGTCGTCCGGGACACCGAACAGCATACGTAGCCCACGCCAGTTGGGCATTTTGATCACAATAGCCATACATCAAGACGATATCGACCTTTTCCGCAATTGGTAAACGGTCCATTTTAACACGGGTACTGTACCACGAAGCAAATACCGTCCGCACTGGCGGTATGTTACGTGATACCACGTACTTATACACTCCTGGAAATGGAAAAAAGAACACATTGACACCGGTGTGTCAGACCCACCATACTTGCTCCGGACACTGCGAGAGGGCTGTACAAGCAATGATCACACGCACGGCACAGCGGACACACCAGGAACCGCGGTGTTGGCCGTCGAAGGGCGCTAGCTGCGCAGCATTTGTGCACCGCCGCCGTCAATGTCAGCCAGTTTGCCGCGGCATACGGAGCTCCATCGCAGTCTTTAACACTGGTAGCATGCCGCGACAGTGTGGACGTGAACCGTATGTGCAGTTGACGGACTTTGAGCGAGGGCGTATAGTGGGCATGCGGGAGGCCGGGTGGACGTACCGCCGAATTGCTCAACACGTGGGGCGTGAGGTCTCCACAGTACATCGATGTTGTCGCCAGTGGTCGGCGGAAGGTGCACGTGCCCGTCGACCTGGGACCGGACCGGACCGCAGCGACGCACGGATGCACGCCAAGACCGTAGGATCCTACGCAGTGCCGTAGGGGACCGCACCGCCACTTCCCAGCAAATTAGGGACACTGTTGCTCCTGGGGTATCGGCGAGGACCATTCGCAACCGTTTCCATGAAGCTGGGCTACGGTCCCGCACACCGTTAGGCCGTCTTCCGCTCACGCCCCAACATCGTGCAGCCCACCTCCAGTGGTGTCGCGACAGGCGTGAATGGAGGGACGAATGGAGACGTGTCGTCTTCAGCGATGAGAGTCGCTTCTGCCTTGGTGCCAATGATGGTCGTATGCGTGTTTGGCGCCGTGCAGGTGAGCGCCACAATCAGGACTGCATACGACCGAGGCACACAGGGCCAACACCCGGCATCATGGTGTGGGGAGCGATCTCCTACACTGGCCGTACACCACTGGTGATCGTCGAGGGGACACTGAATAGTGCACGGTACATCCAAACCGTCATCGAACCCATCGTTCTACCATTCCTAGACCGGCAAGGGAACTTGCTGTTCCAACAGGACAATGCACGTCCGCATGTATCCCGTGCCACCCAACGTGCTCTAGAAGATGTAAGTCAACTACCCTGGCCAGCAAGATCTCCGGATCTGTCCCCCATTGAGCATGTTTGGGACTGGATGAAGCGTCGTCTCACGCGGTCTGCACGTCCAGCACGAACGCTGGTCCAACTGAGGCGCCAGGTGGAAATGGCATGGCAAGCCGTTCCACAGGACTACATCCAGCATCTCTACGATCGTCTCCATGGGAGAATAGCAGCCTGCATTGCTGCGAAAGGTGGATATACACTGTACTAGTGCCGACATTGTGCATGCTCTGTTGCCTGTGTCTATGTGCCTGTGGTTCTGTCAGTGTGATCATGTGATGTATCTGACCCCAGGAATGTGTCAATAAAGTTTCCCCTTCCTGGGACAATGAATTCACGGTGTTCTTATTTCAATTTCCAGGAGTGTACGTTTGTGACTATTACAACGCCATCTATCACAAAGCGAAAAAAGTGGTCCAACTAAAACATTCATATTTCTTTACGTACTATACGAATATGTAATAAAAATGGGAGTTTCTATTTTAAAAAAACGCAGTTGATATCCGTTTGACCTATGGCAGCGCCATCTAGCGGGCCAACCAGAGCGCCATCTGGTTTCCCCCTTCAAGCTAGACGAGTTTCTTTCTTTGTAGTTTTTTTCGTTTGATGCTTATTTCGTGAGATATTTGGCCCGGTCACTATCGATGGACCACCCTGTATACCCGCAGTAAACACTTCAGACACTACTAACTTGCACCCGTTGTTCGTATTACGGTTAGGGAGAATAGTCTTATTAGATCGTTATTCACATGGGAACTGCCCGATTCTTCCGCGTTGCGCTGCTTTAATAGGTCCAGCCCCATACTACTGGAGAAGTCTGGTATTTTCTCGAATGATAGCGTAATATCTAGAAGCTGCTTGCATCGCCGATAAAGGATACGCAACACGCAACGCCATCTGTGACACGACCTTGCCAACAGAAACTTGTTGACAAAAATAAAAGTAAATGAGACTGCATTTACATGTTGCAGTAACAGACGGCGTCACTTCAGTACTCGAGCCAAGCTCGTAACAGTATTTTGCAAAATTGGGACAAAATTGGGTCTTGTCGGGATGTTGGAACAGGAAGGTCCATAACGGAGATGGGCTTGATATATCGGGACAGATGGCAACCCTATGACAACGGTTTGAACCGGTATCACGTGTTCTTGCGACTACGAGTGTTTATCACCAATTGCGGGATATACAGAAGAATGGGAGTTTCTCTTCCAGTTCATCAGAGATGAGTACACCGGCACTGTGCGCTTCCAAATGTGTTTTTAAATTTCTGCTTGCTTGCAAAATGTAGCATCTTGGCTCGCATGAGCGTCGCACACACTACTTGGTCCGTTAAAATTTGTGTGAAGGACGCGAGATTTACATACAAAAGTCCGACTCTAATAACTTCACATGGGAACTTATACAAAATCTCCTTCTTTGTTAGTCTCGAGGATTGTAAAACTTTCTTTAGAGTACTTGGGTCAAGGTGTATTTACAATCGTACTTAATATTACAAGGAATGCAGTGTAGACCCTAATTATAAGTAGTTCCAGTGTTTTCTTTTCTTTTATACATGGAGAAATACAGTATAAATTCCAATACTTGGGATACCATTGTTTTACACTCACACGTGATAAATCGTCAGCTGTGTGAGCATGGATCGGATATGACGAGCAAACCAAAGCAAAGAAAAAAAATCGTAATCGCGAAACAGCTCAAGGACTAGAAATTAGGGTAAAACAGTCACTGAACAATTCATAGCTCTCATTACATTGAGTACTACGACACTGTGTTACCTACATACTACGAAATTGAAAACATATACAAATGCAATAAGATCATTTGCTTGTACTCGAAGTAAAAGATTATATGGCATACTTCTTACTTAACAGTATATTAAATATTCCCTGCAAACAGAAGTTTGACTTAAACCTAGTGTGATTGGCTGCTCTTTTCTCCTATATTACACATCTTATGGGCATGTGGAGTTCTATGATTGTTTTAGTCCCACGGATCAAACATGTATAGAAAATGCACAATCCATACTACACTAATGAGCCAAAACATTATGACCACATGCTTAGTAGCAGCTTTGTCCATCTTTGGGACAAAATGCGTCACTGGTTCTACGTATCAGAGATCCGACAGTTTGTTGATAGGTTATTGGAGGTATGTGGCATTAGATATCTACGCACAGGTCATGTAATTCCCGTAAATAATGGGCTGCTGATCTGTGTATGCCGTGATGGCGCCCGATAATTACCCAGATGTGTGTTCCACAGGATTTACATCAGGCGAATTTGGTCGCCGAGACATCAACATGAGTTCATTATAATGCCCCTCAAACCACTGTGGCACAGTTCTGGCTCCGAGACACGGACGATTATGCTGCTGAAAGATAACATCGCCGTCAGTGAAGAATCAAGCATGAAGGGATGCAGGTGGTTCGCAACTGTCAGCGTGTCTTCGATTACTACCACAGGTCCCATGCAGGCGAAAGAGAACGTCTCCCATAGCATCATACCGCCCCCACCAGCCTGCGTCCGTAGCGCCCTGCACGTTTGAAGCCGCCGTTCACCTCGATGATTGCGTTTTTCGAAACCACCATCAACCTAGTGTAACAAAAATGTGATTCACCTGAAGAGCCGACAGGTTTCCATTGATCGACGGTCGAATCCCGATGGTTCCGTGCCCACTGCAGTCGTAATTTGCGATGTCGTTGGGTCCACACGAGACCACCATCAACCTAGTGCAACAAAAATCTGATTCACCCGAAGAGCCGACAGGTTTCCATTGATCGACGATCGAATCCCGATGGTTCCGTGCCCACTGCAGTCGTAATTTGCGATGTCGTTGGGTCCACACGTGACCACCATCAACCTAGTGCAACAAAAATCTGATTCACCTGAAGAGCCGACAGGTTTCCATTGATCGACGGTCGAATCCCGATGGTTCCGTGCCCACTGCAGTCGTAATTTGCGATGTCGTTGGGTCCACACGAGACCACCATCAACCTAGTGCAACAAAAATCTGATTCACCTGAAGAGCCGACAGGTTTCCATTGATCGACGGTCGAATCCCGATGGTTCCGTGCCCACTGCAGTCGTAATTTGCGATGTCGTTGGGTCCACACGAGACCACCATCAACCTAGTGCAACAAAAATCTGATTCACCCGAAGAGCCGACAGGTTTCCATTGATCGACGATCGAATCCCGATGGTTCCGTGCCCACTGCAGTCGTAATTTGCGATGTCGTTGGGTCCACACGTGACCACCATCAACCTAGTGCAACAAAAATCTGATTCACCTGAAGAGCCGACAGGTTTCCATTGATCGACGGTCGAATCCCGATGGTTCCGTGCCCACTGCAGTCGTAATTTGCGATGTCGTTGGGTCCACACGAGACCACCATCAACCTAGTGCAACAAAAATGTGATTCACCTGAAGAGCCGACAGGTTTACATTGATCGACGGTCGAATCCCGATGGTTCCGTGCCCACTGCAGTCGTAATTTGCGATGTCGTTGGATCCACACGTGATCACGTAGGGATGGTCTGCCGTGGAGCGCCATCTTCAACAAGATACGATGAATGATGTGCTCCGGAACACTTTTGTATGCACCAGCATTGTGCCCTTCTGTCAGAGATGCCACAGATCACCATCTATCCTACTTCACACAGCAGACAAGCCTCCAAACCCCACATTCTGTGAAGAGTCGCCTCGTCGTTGTTTCACTGTCCTTCTACCTCTTTCCATACATGCTCACGACATTAGTAAGTGAAAATTCCACCCGTACATGTCTGCTCCCCTTACATACTTTTCTCACCGCATCACATGGTCGCAACGCCACTGGGCGACATCCAACGTCGCGTTGGACAGTGGTCATAATGTCAGCCTTGTTGGAATCTGGATAGGCTATGAGATAGGATCCTTTATTTGGTACTCCTGTAATCTTATAGGAACCAGCGTATAGAATCTGTCATTTCTTGTTTTTCTTTTGCAGAAGTGAGGGCCAGGGTGAGTTCTCAGTAACATTCTGTGATCAACCTCAAAGTTCTGAATTTTTAATCGTCTTTTTTATCATATTTGGACTTTCTAAGACGTGCAGAGGCTGTTAAGGAAATGAGGTCTTGGCGTCTTTTTTTCCTTCTCTTGATGTGTCACACCCTAACATGGCGTAGGAGAGGGTTTACCCACTCGTTCTTCTCCTTGCCTTTTAACATGACTTCAGCAGGCATGTGGTGCGTGCATGCAAGGGTCAAATACTCACTAGTTGTTCAAAAGGAGGTTACGAACTCGACCCATCTACTCTGTCGGTGGGGATTGTATGTCCTAATGAATCGTCTGAATTCCTAAAATCTCCTTAGTGAGACTAGATTCAGGATAAAATTCCGAAATAAAAATTTGCCTAATCTTTTGCTCTTGAAGAAATGTTTTCCATGCTTTACATGTAAAATTTAGGGCGTTGTCAGATAGCTCAGCCTGTGGTTTTTCAAACTTTGGGATGTAGTTCCCCCTCATCCTTTCGATAATCGGCGCTGCAGTAGCAGTTTTAGTGAAACAAGAGTCTAAGATGTTTAGAAAACAAATCACACACAGCTGCGAGGTATCTAGCACCCCCACGAACCTGAGGTAATGGTCTTGTGAAGTCAAGGGACATAATTTCCCTAGGTTTTGAAGTCAAAACTGGATGCAAAGGTATCTTATTTGACACGTTCCTGGGTTTTGCTTCCGACAGGCAACGCAAGTGCTTAAGAGCCGGTGTGCCTGACTATGCAGATTAAGAATGTAACAATGGAGTGCGATCTTCCTCTTACATTTTTCCATTCCGAAGAGCCCTCATACGAAAAACATATACCACATAAGTTGGTCGTCGTATGCATTTGAATCGGGTTTTTGTCGTTGGAAGAGAACACTTACAGGTACCTTGTGATACTGGGCGACTTTTTGTCATAGGTTTTATACCACTAATTGTTTAACTTTGCTCCAACGAGGATCAGCGTCTTCTAGAATTCTCACATTCAGGCACATCTTCAGGTAATACTGTCAGTGTAATGGATCTTTCATTAACAGTATATCAAAATCAGACATTTGTTCAATTAGCTTGGAATACTCAGGTAATGTTTACGGAAGTCTGCACAGAGCATCCCTGATTACATTCCCTTTACCCCTAATATGAACAGTTTGATAATTATATTCTTGTAAAAAGAGTGACTATCCAGCAAGCCTCGGATGGAGCAGTTTACATGTAAGAAAACAGCTTGTTGCTTGATGGTCAGGATAGACTTAGATGTGTTTACCATTGAAACCTTCCCGTCTCCTCTATATCTCTTTTTTGTGTTACGCAACTTTCCCCTCTACAGTAACCTATGAAACCTTTCCTTAGTATTTCTATCTCTTGCTTAATAATAACAAATGAAATCTTCCCTTTGAAATTTATTCTCTTTCTCATTCGTCGCATACAAATTTAATTGCTGCTTATTAAAGTGATTTTATGATTATTTCGACGAAACGAAGAATGTGTCGTCGTCGTGGCCCTCAGTCGTTATCTGCAATAACCCAAAACTGTTCCTTACCTTTTTCACTGTTACTGGATCCCCATCTGACTGCTACATCGAACTGTGACATGAATATGCTTACTCTGGTTTAGTATACTCTATTAACTGCTGGTGGGCAGTCATAATAAGTGGCTGTATTTATTACCAAAGCTGACGTTATTCTTTAATAGCAAAGCTGACGTTATTCTTTAATTAATACGCCTGAGCGTATACAACGCCACGCCGAGTTGTCTTGCGCCGCGCCCAATTCGCTGCGTTCAAGAGTATGCCTAAAACAGGTCTTTAAAAATCTCATAATAATTCCTGTGCATAAAATCACTTTATGCACAGGAATTATTATGAGATTTTTAAAGACCTGTTTTAGGCATACTCTTGAACGCAGCAGCACGCCCCAGTAAGAAACAGCTACAGCGGAACGGCCCTCAGCGTACTGGCGGCGAGGTGAATTGGGCGCGGCGCAAGACAACTCGGCGTGGCGTTGTATACGCTCAGGCGTAGGGAAATCCACTCAACCACCAATCAAAAACAAAGAAGAGTAAACGCACATTTTCGGAAGGATATCTACATTTTAATTATATTTTATGTTTCTTTATAAAGAAATTTTAAATTAATGTAAAAATTTTTCGTTTCATGGTCCACTCAAAAAGATTATTCATTTGTTATTACCTTAAAAATTGTTTTATTAAAAAGAATATTCGCCAATAATATATACGGCGAAATAATAACAGATGCACAATTGTTATAGGTAGAGGGCACTTTTTACTGTTACCAATCAGATTACTCTTAAATACTGCGATATAATGTTTTAACAGATTGAAATTTACTTTACTTATGACAGTGAACAGTGTGTTCTGTACGGACAAGTTACTTTGTAACGACAACATATGGTATGTTGACATTTTATACGTTCCAAAATTTCTTTTTGTAAACTAAGATATTTTTTCACTAACTGTATCTCTCTTATTAATTACATTTTTAACATTGTCTAACAGATCTGAAGATGGGCAGCTAGCCCGAAACCGGTAATTGAAAATAAAGAATAGCGATCGAAGACTGAAACTCCATATTTTACTTATTGAACGATCGCGGAATTCCCAGTGAGACAACTATGTCTAGTTTTGATAAACTCATTTTTCAGCCTACAATACATATAACAACATTACGTAACAGTCAATAACATAAACAAATATTTCTGTAAGTGTAATTTAGTAGTACATTTAGGCATCAACATTTTAAATAAAATAGACAAGTACCTTTATACAAACTATGTCACTTTCTGTGACTTGATCAGATACATTTCCTCTAAATAAATCATAATCTAGTGCTCATATAAATAATGTTCGCCCACTGCTTGAATACTGCTGAGCAGTGTGGGATCCGTACCAGATAGGGTTGATAGAAGAGATAGAGAAGATCCAACGGAGAGCAGCGCGCTTCGTTACAGGATCATTTAGTAATCGCGAAAGCGTTACGGAGATGATAGATAAACTCCAGTGGAAGACTCTGCAGGAGAGACGCTCAGTAGCTCGGTACGGGCTTTTGTTAAAGTTTCGAGAACATACCTTCACCGAAGAGTCAAGCAGTATATTGCTCCCTCCTACGTATATCTCGCGAAGAGACCATGAGGATAAAATCAGAGAGATTAGAGCCCACACAGAAGCATACCGACAATCCTTCTTTCTACGAACAATACGAGACTGGAATAGAAAGGAGAACCGATAGTGGTATTCAGGGTACCCTCCGCCACACACCGTCAGGTCGCTTGCGGAGTATAGATGTAGATGTAGATGTAGATAATTACATAAAGACACTGTTATATTACTTCACAGGTCGTGAATGCACAGTTTTTGATATATGAAAGTACATTTTGACAAACTATGTCACTTTCTGTGACTTCAGTATGTTCGGTAATGTGGTCGTCAGTTACGAGTCACATTGTCAGTCGACTATATATTTTGTTTGAGTTGAGTAGCACACATCGTCATTGTTATTTAAGAGAAAACATTTGTATTTTACGCAGAGTGCGAATCTGTATGCTGACATTTGGTGTGATCTGTTTTTCCTATGTAGGTATATGATGTAAAAGATATCATGTTCAATGCAGAAAAAAAATTCGATTAGCAAAGTACATATAGTAAGCAATTTAATGTGGTTTCCCCATCCGTAGTGCTGCGCTGTGCTTTGTCACCTATTATCAAAATAAACCATTACTAAATTATATTCCTTACATACTAACATCTTTATTCTACTCTCTCCTTTGTACCTCGCGTCATCTCTCTGCATAGCCTGTAATAAAATATTCATTGTTAATAATCATCAGCGCACAGCATGACTTCAATATCTCTCTGTATTACCTATAATAAAATATTCATGGTTAATAATCGTCAGCGCACGGCATGACTTCAGCATCTCACGGCATCTGGAAAACCGCGTCAGCTCTCGGCATGACCTATAAAGCATTTATCCACATTTCTCCATGTTCAATACTTATATTATAATTAAAACTACGTTTATTTTGGTAAACTAAGACAACAATGTTGCATGCACGGGTTAAAGAATACATCTAATTGCTACTACTGTATGAAAATCATTTGTACGTGTTATACATTTACATTTAAAGTAGTCCCGTTAATTGCTTCACTTACCTTACATAATGTAAAATAAATGTCCTGCGAGAACGCTTCTAAGACTGCTTATTAATGTTCAGTGTATTTATCTGCGGTCGAATCGAGGTGACCTGTTGTGCACGTAAATAACCCATTAGTAGCTCACTGTGTTCGGGCTTGCTGGAATGTGTCAAAAAGCTCATTGTTATACTCTGTCTATATGTATCCCTGTAAGAAGGTTTTTCTATTTTAAGAATTTCTTTATGTTTGATATATGATGGTTTCCTCTCGATTTTTTTGTTCTGAGTGTCTCAATGTGTGCTACATTAGCGTGCGGAATATTTCGAATTCTGTACAGTCCTGCATATAGAAGTTCAAATTTTTTCATCGGTTCTTCCTTTTTGTGAGAGATAATGGGTACGGACTAGTACCTTATCGCCAATCTCGTACTTGCATAATCTATTTACCTGCTTCTGCTGTCTCTTCCGACGATCTGCAGCTCGTTTAATGTTCGCTAATGCCATGTCTATTATCCCACAATGACGAAGTCTACGCTTCTTTGGAAAAGTAATCATTTCAGTAAGTTTATTCGGTGGGTCTTTATTCTACAGTATTATAGTTGGTGAGAGCATCGTTGACTCATTAGGTATCGCATTTATTACTTCCTGAAACTGTGAAATGTATTCGTCCCATGTTGTATGCTTTCTGTGGCAATAAATTCTACATAGTTTCCCTATCTCTTTCATTATTCTTTCTGACAGGTTAGAAGAACTGCGATATCTTGATATGTATATTGGTGTTATGATCTCACTCTCTAACATTTGTTTCTATATGTCTGACCTAAACTGTGGTCCGTTATCTGAAATAATCTTCTGTACATGTCCTACTATTGACAGAAAATCTCTTACAAATGCTCTTGATACTGATCTAGCTGTTGCTTTCCTTAATGGAAAAAATGTTACAAATTTGGATGTCAGTTCTACGGCTACCAGAATATAACTATAACCTTTACTTGTTCTGGGGATTTGACCGAAAAGATCTACCGCTGCCATGTGTCTTCACTTGACCAGTATGATGGGATACATGGTGGAATATGTGATACTGCTGATGATTTAGCTTTCTGACATATCTGGCAGGATGCTATAACTTAACGAATGTGTTTTTACATATTGTCGAAGTGACAATTTTGTCGAAGAATAAGAAAGCATTTCCTAGCTCCGTAATGTGCATAGCTTAGGTGCGTATACCATATATATTTGTTTCTGATCCCTTCTGGAATGCATAAAAGCCAATTGTTGCCATATGGGTATGAGCGAATAAACAGAATATTTTGATGTATAGTGTAATTATGTCTGATTTTTGCGTTGCTCTTGTCTCGCCAAGGCGTTACAATCTCTTTTAGTGTTTCATCTTTCTGCTGTTCTCTTTCTATGTCCTGTAATGCTGATGACATAAAGTTTTCGAAAGCTACTTGTTTGATATACATAATACTATGGTTGTTGTGGCAGAAGGTATTTTCTTTCTCTAGTCGTTTATGGTGAATAGATATCGATAGTGCGTCGGCAACAATATTCTGCGTGCCTGGAATGTGTACAATAGTAAAGTCGAACTCTTGTAGGTATAATTTCCAACGGCTTGATCTATCATGCCTAAGTTTTGCTGATAATAAAAACTGCATTGCTCGGTGATCGGTATATACTGTGGTGTGTCTTCCATATAAATATTGACGGAATCTCTTAAATGCTCGTACTACGCATAGTGTCTCTAATTCTGTTACTGAATAATTGCTCTCTGCTGGAGAAAGTATCCTGCTTGCAAACGCAATATGTTTAACGATTGTCTTGCCGTCCTCATCTACTTCCTGGAAAATATGTACTCCTAGTGCTGTAGTTGAACTATCTGTTGCAATTGAAAAGTTTTGTGTTAGGTCAGGATGTGATAACAAAGGTGCCCTTAGTAACGCTTCTTTCAAATTCTCGAATTCAGCTTCATCGTCTTCATTCCATGACCAAATTGTGTTTTTACTTGTGAGCTGGTATAGCAAGGGTGTGTCTAACGCTTTATAATGAATGAATTTTTTAAAATAATTAATAAGGCCTAAAAAGCTCCGAAGTTCCTTCTTATTTGTTGGCACGTCGATATCTTTCGATGCTTGCAATTTGTCGGAGTCTGGTGCAATATATGTTTGTGAAGTGATATGACCTAGAAATTTTATTGAGGCTTTTCCAAATTCATATTTACGGAGGTTTATAGTTACACCGTTCTGCTCGAATGTATTCAGTAATTGTTGAAGGGTGTGGTTGTGCTGTTCCCAGTTTTCTGCTGCGATTAGAATGTCATCTACATATGTAGTACTTTTGTTTTTAAGATCCTGTAGGAGAATTGTATTCATGCCTCGTATAAAAGCTGCAGACGAAATCGTTAGTCCAAACGGAAGTTTACAAAATTGGTAACATTCACTAAAGCAAAGGAATGCCGTATACTTTCGGCAATTTGGGTGCAACTGGATTTGCCAAAATCCTGATTTGAGATCGAGGGTGGTATATAAAGAGATGCCATGAAACTTCTGCAGTAACTCTTCTAACGTCTGTGGTCGGTCAGTTTCTGTAATGATTATTTTATTAACCTGACGTGAATCTAAACCTAAACGGAGCGATCCATCCTTCTTTTCAACGATGTTTAATCGATTTATATACTGGCTTGCTGCTGGTTCAACTATACCCTGATCAATCATTGCTCGTAACTCTTTCTTAACTGCTTATGTATGTATATGTGGGATTGAATAGTGTTTTGCTTTGAAAGTCTCGTGTGGTTTCACCTGAAATTCGTACATAAATCATGTCATCGTTCCTGGAACATTGTTAAAAATTGTTTTATGTCGCACAAGAATATTTTCTAATTCTGTGCGTTCTGTGTCGTCTTTTGCTATACTGCCTCCAACCTTGGGTGTAAGTGTTTCTAATACATTATACTCCTGTTCCTCTGCCATGTCGTTATTATGTGTATTCGTGTATGGTGTGAAATAACAATCGTTATCTTTAGAAACTGCAATAATCTCGATCCTGTGCATATTTTGTTCTTCTGAGGATACTGTGTTTTGGAATCTCACTACCACTTCACTGTCTTCCTTCTGTAATGTTAGGTATGACGATTTAAAGCCAATCTTTGCGTCGTACTGTACGAGAAAATTCATTCCTAATATTATATCAGTTGTTAAATGTGGAACTACCCAACAATTGCTGTGGAAAGTTTGCTCTGCAAAAACAAACGTTAATTGTGTCTGTCTTTTGACTTCAATGCTTTTTCCTGGAAATGCTTCCTTAACTTTAGTTTTGTGTAATGGGAATACTGAGTAATCATTATTGCTATTGCATCTGTTAACTGTCTCTTCGTTAATTACGCACATTGGTGAGCCTGAATCAATTTTTGCTAAAATATTTTGTTACTTTAAATTTATCTGGATTATTGGGTGGCATATAGTTTTCTATATGATCGGTTTTTCGTGTAACAATGTGTCTCACACGTCATCGAATATAATGGCATTCTCTATCGTTATCTTTTCTCTGTCCTTATCCATAGTGTCGTCATTTAGAGATTCATCACAGGCTATCTCTAGTCATAAATTTTCTGACATTTCATTTTCTGTCGGGGAGTATTGTGTGTTTTCTATGAGCTGTACTGTTCTACCGTTTTGATTATTAGCGGTAGGTGGCGGATGAAATCTTGTGTCTGGTACATTCATACGAGACTTGGTTGTTGTGCACTGTTTTAATTTCTATGGAAATTATCGTTATAGAATGTCCTTCGCAGTCGGTGTTAGTTTTCTCTCCTCCTGTCGTTATAACTGTGGTTATACGGCGAGGCACGCGTGTTTCTCTGAAAAGGCTGTCTTTGTTCGTTTTGTGTATTTTGCGGCTGACCCGTCGCATTTTCTTGGCGATGAGTCATGTGAAAGTTTGACCGGTTCGGCATTTCCTGTCGTATATGCGTCGTGTTATTTGGATGGCTTTGTTGCTGTCTTGAATTGTAATGTACATTGTTATTATACTGCTGTTCATTAAATCCCTATGTGTATTCTCCATTAAAATTTTCATTTTCGCTGCGAAAGCGTTTATTGCGATTGTTATTGCCAAATCGTGTTTGCTCAAAATTATCACTGTTTGTCTGGTTTGCGTTATGTCGGGAAAAGTTCTTATTAACAAACGCATAATCTGCCTGGTGTACCTCTAGCAATTGCAGGATGTCTCTAAATGCTTACATTCTGTCCTTTTGCTGGCCTGTTAATAATGACACTTTTAATGCTCTGAGGAGTTTTGAAATACACAGCTGTATTAATGCGGATTGACTGTATGGCTCACTGAGGTATTGGTTTTGTTCAACCATATACTCGAAAAATTGTGTGATTGTTGGGAAAGTAGAATTCTCGAAATTTGGCAGACTAATTAGCAGATCTTTAATGCTACTCTGTGTGGTATCTGACCAATATGCTGCTAGAAATGCTTCCTGGAATGCTTCTACTGATAAACATTGTCTAGCAATTGGTCACATTCTTCTCGCTGGTTCCCCTTCAAGAAAACTAATAATAAATTCTAGCTTATGTTGAACTGGCCATGATGGTGGGAATGCCGCATTGAATTGTTGGATCCAGTCCAGTGGATGTATTTGCGTCATGTGGTTTTTAAATGTTTTAAACTTTCTCACTGAAAGGAAATGCTTGTGGTCGAAACCGTCATGTCTTTGTGTGTAATTATTTTCGTAATGTTGTGCATATGAATTTATGTATCTTTCTGCCTGATTAAGATCTCTTACTCTCTGAAGTCTACAGACATTATATGTATTGTGCGTCTGAGGCATGTCGTAATGGTGTGTGTTCTGTTGGAATTGATTGTTTGCAGTTGTTTCTTGTGTGTCCGCTATCCCTTGCTGTAAAGAATTGATTTTCTGATGTAACAAATTATTACATGATTCTAGGTCTGCGATTGTTTGGTGCACATTTGTAATTTGCGTATCTTTACGATTAGAAATCTGATGAACTGAGACTGGTGTAGTGTCATCTGTTTCACTGTCATTGTTAGTATCTAACAGGTCTATTCTTGTAGTGAGTTCGGTGAGCTTTTTTGTCAATTCGTTTCGTAATTTACGATTGCTTTTGGTTACTTTCTTAAAATCTGCTTTCAAATTTTCTGAGTCTTGATTGATTTCTATGTGTTCTATTTTGTCAGTTAGTGTCAGAACTTCCTCTGTTAATTTATCCCTAATATTCTGGATTTCAGTGTCTGTAGAAATTTTCGCCTCAATTGTATGTGATTGGATTTCCGTGAGTCTGTGTTGTATTTGAATATTTGTCTCCTGAACTGTTTCTATTTCTTCTGAAATCGAGTGCATGTGATTGTCCACATAAGTTTTTCCCTGAGCAAACACTTTCTTTTTATCGTCCTGTCTCTGTTTATTAATTTTTGTAATAGTTCTTTTCGTTCTTTATCCTGCGATCGCACCAGTTTGCGGTGACGTGTCAAACAGTTTACTGTGTGATTGTTAAAACGTTCATCAATGTGAGCTATTTGTTTAGAAAAGTTGTCTGTCATTGTTTCTTTGCCGGCCGGAGTGGCCGTTCGGTTCTAGGCGCTACAGTCTGGAACCGAGCGACCGCTACGGTCGCAGGTTCGAATCCTGCCTCGGGCATGGATGTGTGTGATGTCTTTAGGTTAGTTAGGTTTAATTAGTTCTAAGTTCTAGGCGACAGATGACCTCCGAAGTTAAGTCGTATAGTGCCCAGAGCCACTTGAACCATTTTTTAATTGTTTCTCTATGCTAACCGCGAATGCTTCTTGTTTATCTGTCATTTCTTGAATCTTGGAGTGTAATTCTTGGTTTGATTGTAAACATTTTTCAGTGACTACCTTGATTTCGTTTTTTAGATCTGCTGATTCTTGTGCCTTTCTGTTAAAGTTTTTATTCATGTCTTGTCTCATTTGTAACAAAAATGATATTATTGGATCCGTTTCGGATTGACTTCAGTGTGTATTTGTATTCGTTGTTAAAGGTTGTACATCTGTGTTCATTTGATCATCCTCAGACGATTGTAATCGTGTCACCTCTTCCGTGGTTTCGGAATTTTTGTCAATAAAACTGTGGTATCTGCTGTGCAGATTGTGTAGCTGTGTACCGTTTGAATCTGTTTCGGCACGTAATGGAGTCACACTGTTTGACTGTATTTTAGTGGTTTCGTTACTGAAACTATTATGTCTGCTACGCGTAATTTGTGGCTGTGTAGCGTCTGTTGTATTTAAAAACAAATTATTTTGCACTAATGTCTCATTATCAGTTGGCATTTCTGCAGCTGATTGTTCGTCAAAAGATTCCATATTATTACTACTCTCGAATGTCTGTACACCTAAACTTTCACTATCGGCTTTTTCACACGTATTATTTCTGTCTATTCCTGAAAAGAATTTCTCGTCAGTATTTTCTACACTTTTATCACTTTGAAAACGAGTAATTATACTGCCGGACATTGTCTATAATTAGTACACGCAACAAAATATATCACTGTTTAAAGCGGATTCAACACTGAACAACCACTTTTCAACGCAGAATCAATAGAGCAAAAAGAATTGCCGATGGGCTATGAATTAAAGGTATACAGTTTAGTATAAGCGTTGCGCCACTTAACACTAACTTATTCATACAATTGTCAGAGTCAGTATATTCATTTTCACAGTAGATTCACTAAAGAGTCTTACTGATTGGATGTCGCCAAGTGAAACCTTCCCGTCTCCTCTTTATCTCTTTTGTTACGCAACCTTCCCTTCTACAATAACCTATGAAACCTTTCCTTAGGATTTCTATCTCTTGCTTAATAATAACAAATGAAATCTTCCCTTTGAAATTTATTCTCTTTCTCATTCTTCGCATACAAATTTAATTGCTGCTTATTAAAAGTGATTTTATGATTATTTCGACGAAACATAGAATGTGTCGTCGTCGTGGCCCTCAGTCATTATCTGCAATAACCCAAAACTGTTCCTTACCTTTTTTACTGTTACTGGATCGCCATCTGACTGCTACATCAAACTGCGACATGAATATACTTACTCTAGTTTAGTATACTCTATTAACTGCTGGTGGGCTGTCTTAATAAGTAGCTGTATGTATTACCAAAGATGACGTTATTCTTTAATAGCAAAGCTGACGTTATTCTTTAATTAATTTGGCTGAAGTTACGTAATTCATAGTTACACTTTTTCTTGGCAACAATAAAATTTTTGCTAAGTTTTACGTTGATGGTTTTTGGGATGGATTATAATGAGTAATGCAACACTGCTGGCAAAAATTAATTATATTCTTCAAATATTTACTGCTGGTAATGAAATGATTTTACAAACGTTCAAATGGGACTTACTTTTTACAATAATCTTACAACTAGCATTGCACAAACATACCTACAGTAGTCTTGAGTTTCGCAAAGAAAATAATTCAATAATAGTTAGCTGATGTCTCTGTACATCCGTTTATAATCTCTTGTAAATCATAGCTGGTGGCTGGCAGGCACACTGCTCCTCTCAACCTCTCGCTTCAGACCTGCTACCAACTCGCTTCACATCTCGCTTACTACAGACTTCCTACGAACGCTAAAGTGTGGTCTCTCCTGCCAACAATGCTTTCTGGTGCAGACAATCCCTGCTACCATTTCAAAATGTATCAATGCGCGGTCTTTCCCGCTCTTTTCTTAAAATGTATCCATACGCGGTCTCTCCCGCCCTTTTTAAAATTATATCAATTTGCGACCTCTCTTGCCAACAATACTTCGGTGCAGACATTCCCTGCTACCACAATTATTTCCAACATGACAAATATTAATTATTCCTACTTAATCCTATTAATAAAATATAAACATCTTTCATAAATTGTGGTTTGACAATAGACAATTGAAATATGCACGTCTTACACCATGTACGTAGAAACTGAATTTCTTAAACGACCAAACGACAGTCAAGGCCTCTAATTAAGTTGCAGAACACGACCTTTCACATTCAGTGAGAACTCGGTTAGCAAAGTTGATTACTCTTGCTTCATATTTACCATCTTTGGGTGTAATCTGCAATGTACATGCTCCCATTCTGCAGCAGGAGGCGTCAGAGGCTTTCTTCCTGGTGTCAGACCAGAGCCAATTTACATTCTTATGCAACAGATTCAACAATTACTACTGTTCATTAACTGTTTAGGAACGGACCTTCTAAAAAGAAGTCAAGTACTAGAAATGCTTTCAATTGTTTTTTCGTCGGTGGAGATGGAAACCTTCGATACCTTAGATCTTTTTGGAATCTGTAACAATTCCTTTGGACGAGACAATTTGACCTAAGAATTTGACCTTATCCTTTGCAGATTTTGATTTTTCTAAGTTAGCTGTGACCTCACTATTCGAGAACTTAGTTATCACTTCCTCGAGTAGTTTAAGATAATCCTCCCAAGTTGCAGTTGCTACTAGCAGGTCATCTACAATGAGTGTACCTTCATCTAATAGTTCTGGTCCTAGAACAGTGTCCAGGGCTGTTATGGAAACCCCAGTCTGAAAGGCAATATTTTAAGTTGGTATGAACTCCCCCCAAAAATAAAGGTAGTATATTTTTGTGATTCCTCTGTTTATCCTGCTAATAGGAGAGAGGAGATCTATCGTGGATAGATAGCGCAGTCAGTAGTATTTTTAGATTTGTTCCTCCAATACGTCTGGTCAGGTTCTTACCAAAAACGTGATTTTATTAATGGATGTTTCATCCATAACGAGCCATACCCTCCACTAGATTTTGGTAGTCTAACAGTGGACTATTGTAAGGGCAGAAGGATGTTTCTATTATGTCTCACCGCAACATCTGTTAAATTTCATGTTTTACGGCCTCCCTTCTAGTCTGCAGGACGGAACAGGATATGTGGGAATATGGTTTGTGCGGGATCACCTCCATACGATACTGATACCTCAACAAGTTTACTAATTCGAGCCTCTGCTCCTCAGACAAACATTCTTACTCCTCACTTTCTTGTATATACATGCAGGGTCAGACATAGTCTCCTCACAATTTGATAGCACAAATGTGTTATTAGCATGAACTGGGCGATGGTGTGTGTACAACAGCCTAGACAGTATGATTCTTACTTTAAGTGATCGACAAAACTTACTATGATGTGCCTTTGTTTTAATTAAATTTAATACAATCTCTCTACCACTGACTATTAAATGGCACTGGCCGCTTGGGAGGTCGATCCTCGCGTTCCTTCCTCGCAAAAACAGAGGTAATTTGATTCTTAATCCCTTCACCATGCGAAACGTGCAACAAATGGCTCCATCCTCAAATTTAAATTCAATCTGCACCTGCTTATCTACCCTCCGGCACCTCCCACCAATAGCTCCCGATGGCAAACAATCCTATACTGGTAGACTAGGTAGTTTCATTATATCAGTAGTTCTTCTAAGGAAACCGTTCATAGTTCCACCTGTGTCGAGTACAATGATGGTCGGAATTCCTCCCGCAACTGCAGCCTGAACAACTTCTTGTGTAGGTGCCCTACACGACTCAGAGTTGCCATAGAACTCTTTCCTAATGTGTACATCATTATATCGCAGTATATGTCGTTGCTCAGTGGGAATGGAGCCCCCTTTTCGTTCCGTGACTGTCATGAGGAAGCACGATGGAGTCGCATCTAGTTTCACACTTCGTTCGTTGTCGAGGTGTACTCACCTCACCTCAACAATACGAACAACATGATTCTCAGATCGCGGCCAATCCAGAGAAGGTTTCGTATTGTTCGCGTGTCTGTCTTCAAAATTAGTATTTTGAGGCTGTGAACAATTTGCTGCTGGTCTCGCATTGTTCACCTGTCTGTTATCATAATTAACTATGTAGGAAAAGACAGATTGCTACTTACCATAAAGAAGACACCTCAGGTTACAGACAGGCACAATTAAAAGGCAAGTACATAAAGCTTTCGGCCACAGCCTTCATCAGTAAAGAGAGACACACACCTCCAGCGTATGGGTACAAAATGTCAGTATTATAATTAGAATTTCGTGGCGGTGGTCGGGATTTTGGCGCCATTGTTTGTCTAAATTTGAATTCCATTGGTTCTGTAGGATCACACTGCGGTTTGTATGGCGTCTCGGGTTGAACCGGATGCCGGTAAAAAAGCGCCGGGCTCCGAGTGTTTAGATGATTGTTTTTAGTTGCCTGAGCGGGCTGTTGCTGTGCGCCGTTGCCACAGCGTTCGTCAAAGCAGCCGTATTGTTGGCGTACGAGCCGGTGTTATCAGCCTGCGTGCCGCCGTTGCCGTCAGCAGATTTAAGATCGTCATGTATCATATCGATCGAATCTAGGGCCGAGAAAAAGTGTTCCAAATCGTCGCCCGCTTTCCTTATTAGCTTCTCACATATTTTGATCAGAAATTTTACCTTTAAAATCCGAAGCACATTTTCGTGCGCAACTGGATTGTCCCAGCATCTTTTCCCATTAATATAGCGCTCAAGGTATTTTCTCGTGCTACCATGTTTAGGGTCATAAACCTACAGGCTAAAAACTTCCTTCCAAAGACGTTCCTGGGCAGCTCTGGACCAAAACCTTCTTAAACTAGTCATATGTATTACAAATATCGGCAGCAGCAGTTGCCCACAGGGCCCCTTTGCTCTGAACGTATGCCGTGAAAACTAAATTTTCTGCGTTTCATCCCACGATCAAGGCAAGACACCTCTAAAAGTCTTTACCAAGACAACGAGGTATGGGGATTTCTTATATGTATATGAAACTGGCGATGCCTTAGTAAGCTTTCCTCGAGAAAAATCGCCGCTAAAGTGGGTACTGTCCCCACCGTTTCATTCATATGCCCTGAATGCCTGGTAGGTTATCGCATTGTTCATCATCCAGGAGGGGGGGAGGTGCTGGAAATTGACTTGATGAAGGATATGAAGGGTGTGGAGGTGGAGAGAGGGTAAGATAGAATGCTAGAGGTGCAGCAATGGGCAGGGGGCGGAGAGGAAGGAGAACACCAGGGGTTGGAGGAGAATCAAGCCTGCGGACAGTGTAAAGTATGTGGATATGTTGGAGGAAAAGGAAGAGTTAGGGGAAGGGGATGAGGTCATACAGGAGCCGTGTGGGACATGGAAGGTGTATACGGAAGGATGTAATCCCCAGGTCCAGCTGGACACGAGTTTTAGGAGGCAGAGGCAGGTATGGGCTTTCTGCTGCATGGTCAGGAGATGAGGGGTCCAGGTGAGGTGATGGTCGAAGGTGAGGTCAAGGTACTCAGGGTAAGGGTGAACTGGATGGGACGACCATAAATAGTGAAGTAGAAATAATGGAGACAGAAGGAGCAGGTGGTGTGGCCTATAATAATAGCCTTGGTCTTGGAGAGATTGATATGAAGGAACCAGTGGTTGCACCAAGTGGCGATCTGGTCAAGGTGGGTTTGAAGGTTTCGTTGGGACCATTGAAGGGTAGGACAGAGAGCAAGAAAGGCAGTGTCATCGTAATATTAGAGGAAGCGTACAGGTAGGGGTGGGTTGGGCATGTCAGTGCTGTAGAGGAGATAGAGGAGAGGGGAGAGGATGAAGTCCTGTGGGTTGCCGGTGGTGGGATTAAAGACTCAGGTGTTGGTGTCGAGGAGGGTGACATAAGGACGGCGTGAGAGGAGGAAAGCGACCACACGGACAAAATTGATGGTCAGGGCATAGGTTTGGAGTTTAAAGAGGAGGCCGGGATCCCATACGCATTGTAAGCATTTTGGAGGTCAAGGGAAACAAAAATGGCGGAGTGACGGGACTTAGGTTGGAGGGAGAAAAGGTGGACGAAGTTAACAAGTGGGCCTTTGGCAGAAAAGGATGGTTGGAAGCCACATTGGGTAAGGGGGAGAAGGTGGTGTTGGTTAAGGCGATACGACAGGAGAAGACGGATCCAAAGACTTTACTGAAGACAGATGGGACAATAGGAAGAGGTGGCGGAAGGGGGTTTGTTGGGCTTGAGGAACAAGAGGACACAGGAAGTCTCCCACAGGTCGGAGTAAAAACAGTGGAGAGGATGACATTATATAAATCAGCAAGGACAGTCAGGAAGGAGAAGGGGCATTCTTTGAGGTGATGGTAGATGACAGAGTTTTGACCAGGGGCTGTGTTCCATTTTGACCAGAGAACAAGTTTAATGTCTTGCACTGTGATTGGAGTGTTGATGTCAGAGGGGGTAGCTGGCCCAAGGACTGGAGAATGGGATCTAGTGGAGCGACCAAGGTATCAGTGTGTTCTATGATGGTGGGGAAAAGGGAATAGTCAAAGTGGGGGTCATCAGGAATGGGGAAGACCTCAGAAAGATGGGAAGTGAAGTGGTTGGGCTTACTGAGGTGGTCAGAAAGGGGATTGTCATTATGGAGAAGGGGGTAATGGGGTGTGTAATGGGAACCAGTAAGGCAATGGAAGGCTGACCAATACTTGGAGGAGTTTATAGGGAGGGTGGTGTTGAGTCATGTACAGGTCTGGCACCAGTTCCGGCATTTCTTTGCTGTAATCAGGTTCCAAACATGTCGCTGGAGTTGCTGGTGGCAGTGGTGTGTATCCCTGACTCAAGCGCCCAAGAAGGAGCGATAGAGGCGGCGGAATTCGCGGAGGAGTAGGACAGCCTGTGGAGGGAGAGTGGGATGGTGGTGGTGGATGGGCCTCCACGGCATCAGTAATGGTTTTCTGAAGGAAGGACAAGGCGTGGGTGATGTCATCAGGATGGTGATAAGTAAGAGGGTGGCTTTTGACCTGGGTGGCGGTGGATTCTCGGTAGGCATCCCAGTAGGCACAACATTACTCATAGACTACCTGGGAGGGGTTGCAGTGTGCGGAGCCAGGGGTGGGTGGTGAGCACATGTTATGGTGAGAAGGACTGAAAGGTGGAAGCTACCTGTGTTGTCAAGGATGTCTATGATGATAGCCCAAGGAGGCTGGCAGAGGCAATGACAATATCGGGGGTGGTGTTGCTTTCGGGACAGGTGTGCTGAGGAAGAAGAATATGGTCACCTTGGATCATGGGAAGGAACTGATACACACGCTGAAGGGCGGCAAGAGAGCGTCTGTGGATGTTGATGTTGGCGGCAATCACATAGGTGGAGAAGGCGCGGTCAGCATAGGATATGGAGTCATAGGGAATAGGAGCAGTGGAGCGGACATAGATGGTGGTGCAGGTGACGGGGAGGGAGGGGAAAAAGACGCTGAGGATGAGGTGTTTGGTGGGGTCATTGAGGAGGGGTTGTGGCCAGACGGGAATGTGCTTAAGGTGGCTGATGGCGACTCATCTTGCACTCGGGGACCAGGATGATCTGTTCGGTGGAGGATACAGGGAGATGTGCGGACAATATGGTGGAGCTGGAGACAGGTTTCATTCAGGAGGGAAGCATCGACCCGGTGTTGGGAGAGGCTGTTCATGGGGAGGTATTTGTGGGGGCGGAAGTAGTGGATGTTCTGGAAGAGAATACGACACTCTTGGAATGCCAGGGGACTGCAAGTTCGCGGCGTCGGCTTTGTAGCAAAACTTGGCGCGAATCGCATGCGCCGTGGCGGCCGTCACAGGAGCGTGCTCTTTCGAAATCCGTGCCGTCTGCAAATACTGTTCTATCTGTAGCGCGCAGGCTCATGCGTAAAGGCGAAACTACATGTCTGCCCTCTGTCGGAATACGCGCTCGCGTCGTTAAAACCAGACACGCCATTATGAATAAACTGTTTTCTCTTAGAAGAAATCAGAGAGATCAACGGGTCCCAAGACTTGTCCAGTTGAACGCCGCTGTCACAATTTATAAGAATTTGTGCTAGTTATATTTTCACAAATTCTTAATTACTGAATCCCAAGATTTTTGTGGCAGAAAAATCCATAGAGTGTCCTGTGGTGATACAATGCTCAGCTACAGCCGACTTACTGGACTGCGAAAGGCGAGTGTGGCGCTTATGTTCAACGCACCTTTCATGCACTATGCGTATCGTCTGACTTATATAAGCTTTGCCACACTGGCAAGGAATTTTGTAGATCGCATTTTACCGTGCCGAGAAGGTTGGACACTAATCTTCGCCTGTGTCCGGAAGATTTCTTTAACTTGATGTTCTTAGGATCCCGCCTACTTTAGGGGAAAGGTTGCTGACGTATGGAAGGAACGCCCTGGACTTGGACAGCTCCTCATCTTCTTGATGTTGTGGGTGGTCACGTACTAATCTGATGTGGAGAGTAACCATTATGTTTGAACACCGACTGTAGATGCTCTATCTCCTTTGTAAGGCTCTTTCCATCAGAAGCAACATGAGCCCGTTGCACCAACGTTCTAAGGACGTCGGTAGTTTGTGAAAGATGATGGCAACTCAACGCTTGCAAGTAAAGGTCCGTATGTGTGAGCTTACGATAGAGAGAATGCCCTAATGATCCATCCACTCTCCTAATAACCAAGGCCTCCAAAAACAATAAGCAACCATCCTTCTCTACTTCCTTCGTAAACTGGACGTTCTTCTTCACCATGGGGCCACACTACAAAAGTGTCATCTACATATCGCCAGAAGACTCTCGGTTTAAGTTCTGCCGAATCAAGTACCCTTTCCTCAAAGTCTTCCATATAAGAGTTTGCTACCAAAGGAGAGAGACGACTGCCCATGGCAACACCGACAATCTGCTCAAAACATTCGTTGTTAAATAAAAAGCAGGTTGGGGAAACGACACACTGAAAGTGTGTTTTTATATCGGCCTTGAACTTATTGCTCATGAGTGCCAAAAAGTCCATAAGAAGAACCTTAGTGAAAAATGAGATGACATCGAAGCTCATTAGTAAATCAGTTTCACTGAGTTGAAGTGACTTCAGTCTATTGGTAACGTCAGCCGAGCTGCGAATATGATGCGCGCACTTCCCCACAAAAGGTCTCAGTAGAGAGGCGAGATGTATCTCCAAATCAGACGTGAGGGCATCGATGTTACTGACGATCGGCCGTAACGGAACTTCTTTTTATGTATCTATGGAAGACCGTCTGACCTGGGTGGCACATAACTGTGAGGTCTAAAGTCTTTTGACCACTTCTTGCGGAACATAAGAAGAATTCAGCAGTGCTGATATTTTCCTTTCCACTTTCGCTGTAGGATCTTTCTCAATCTTCCAATACATTGGTTCACCCAGAAAGGTATAAATCTTCTGTTTATAAACCTCACGTGGCAACAGCACGGTGGCATTTCCCTTATCCGCTGGTAAGACCACCGTATGAGTATCTTCTTGTATCTGTCGTAGAGGAGCCCTTTCCATGGCAGAAATGTTGCTCTTCTGAGGTGGAGCTTTAGTGAGTGCCCGACATGCTTCACGTCTTATTTCTTCTGCAGCATCACTAGGAAGAGGTCTAACAGCTTTCTCAACAGCACTGATAAAATCAGAGACAGGGTTCTCGGCGTAGGAGCGAAGTTCAAGCCTTTCCCAAGCACAGACAGTGCTACGTTGTCTAAAACCTTATCCGTTAAATTGACCACGGAGCGTCGAAAAGTATCTTCTTGCGGTAACGTTACTTATAGCCTGGCGAACTTCGAAAACTGTCTTGATGTAAACTCCTTATGTACCCAGTCCGATTTTGCCTAGGTCACGCCGTCGACCCATGCCCAGGAAAGTGATGGCAGACTGCATGCAATCTCCATACGCAGATGAAACAGCTGTTTCGATTTGGCGTCCAGTTCACGGCGAGTACGCCGAATCCTCTCCTTAACTAGTGCTAGTCTCGCTTTTCGTGTAATGAATTTTGCAGCGGCAGTCTGGATGAAATATCTCATTCTTAAAAAAAACTGTCAAATTTTGTGTGAATTCCTAAGAGACCAAACTGCTGAGATCATCGGTCCCTAGACTTACATACTACTTAAACTAACTTATGTTAAGAACAACACACACACCCATGCCCGAGGGAGGACTCGAACGTCCGGCGGGAGAGGCCCCGCAATCCGTGACATGGTGCCTAAACCCCGCTGCCACTCTGCGGGCTTGTCTCAATCTGGAAAATTTCGAAATACGGCCATTGTCCCAACACTTTTGGAAATCTGTCGCGCTATACTTGTTAGTTAGTTGAGCTCCACTGTGTGTAGAGAACTGACGCATCAACAGACCAGTGATATAAAGAGAACAGTGAGCTGTGCGATTTAAGGCTGCATGCGTGAAAGTGTCCGCCCCAGCCAACACAGGAGGTGTGGAGGAACATTGCAAACGGATTCCAAACCCATGCGAATTCCTGAATTAAGTAGGGGTAGTGACGGTACACACACACGGTTGGTGAAGCCAAAGAGGAGTGGATCATTGTTTTACAATTATAAGAACTTGTTTACCATTGTTCTTCCAGGAGTGGCCGACTCAGATTACAGATTCAATTTTGTCGACATTGGCTCGTTTGAAGAAGATTCGGAGGGAACGGTGTTAAAGAAATAACTGTTGTGGGACCGTCTGAACGAATATACAGTGTATAGACCAGAGCCCTGTGGCTTACTAAATGCCAGTGAAATAGTTACGCCATATTTGTTTACTGGTGAGGAAGCATTTCTGCTAACAGAACACGTGGAGGTAGAATGCTGTGTGTCTGAAAAGAATTTTGAACTACGTTTTGTCAATGGCTCGTAAGTACGTTAAATGTTCCTTGAGCAAATTGTCAAACAAATGGCGATTGTTCATGCGATCAATGAACGTGAAATCGATTTTGTTGTTGGCATAATAAAACCTTATTGTGTTCTGCATAATTATGTATGTGAGCACAAGTTGAGGATTCATTTACTGTGAAAGGATTTGAGTCTGTCACAAGCTTGGATGAAACAACAACAAATGTGTCAACAATAATAAGAGATGTTATTGCAATTATTTTCTAAATGTAACTGGTAAAATGCCTTGGCAAAACAGCAAAGTCTGCCGTATGACGCAAAACAAAATAAGGGCAGTCGCGTGCATCTTCTTTATACGTACAGTAAGAGACGTATCACTCTCTCCAGTAACATAATATTATCCAAAGCGATCACGTGGCGGAATTGATCAGATGCAAAGGGAATCGATATCATTATCGCCGATTCTTCAGGAACCGAGAGCTTGAGCAGTATCCTTTGCTACACCTTGTAAGGAACTGTAATGCGAACTGCCACCCATGTTTCGTTCTTTGGGTCATTCATTGCATTTATTCACGATTACAATACATCGATCAGTACCTCAAAAATCACATTATTGTTAGTCTTCTTAAGTATTTTATCTGCCTTGCCATTTTATTTATTTTTAACCTCGTTATTGGATTCCATCATAATCGCAACTGAATTAGTATTTTTGTTAGACTGTGTCAGAAGAAGCAAGCTGCAACATGCTAACAATGAGAAAAATGTAGTTTCTCATAACTTGTCACTTTGACCAATTTCAAAATAAAAGTGGGTAATCCATTTGGAGAAACTATATCGCTAATTCAGTTGTAATTCCGACTGATCTTGTAATTCAAAGTACTGTTATAACAATGGAGAGGTTAAAAGAAATACTATCAGATTCTCTCTCTCTCTCTCTCAGCTTAGCTGTGCAAAACCTAGAAATAACTGCCATGCCATGGCATATCTTTTGTGGTTTTATCCTTGTATTCATCGCTCCATATGTCCGGAGTATAAGGCGTCTTCTAGTCCTCCATTATTAAAGTCTCTGTATCAGTTTCCTCAGTATCTACAGGACACGTCGTAGTGGACACTTTGCAGCCACTCACACATCGCTGCCTGTTCTCTGTCAGCTGGCCACACTGATCCGCTCACGGCACTGACTTGCCTATTGCCCCTGGCCCTAAACGAACACTTGCTGTACTGCCCGTGTTAACTGCCCAAATGATGCTCCTGACCTATATACACAGTGCAGGTACCGCCGCATGATTTCTGGCTCGCTATGGGCGATGTCGCTGCAAGCGGCGAAATTCCGCAGCCCTTGTGGACTACCGCATCTAGTCCGTGCACTATAGCAGTGCGCCCATCTACCGTGTAGCTGACGTTTCTCAAAAATTCCATTCGTGTGACCCCAGGCTTATTCCCCGTAATGTCTCGGTGTAAGTCAGTGGCTTGAGTAGAGACGTGTTCGCGCCACTCACCAACGTGATGATTCAGTACACACTTTACTTCTGCGATCTCATTTTGAATACTGTAGTTTCATCCACAGCACCCGATTCAAGTGTTGCCTCTGCATTAAGTCACTATACAGTATCTTCCACTTGGTATTTAACTTTTAGTTAATCTCTTCGTATTTTTCTACCAACTATTCAGTAGATTAATTGGAAAATATTTGACTTTGAACTTCTAAGCGCTCACGTACACTTCCTCAGGGTCAAGTACTAAACTCTCAACTCTATGAGACACCTGATGTACAGTGGTTTCTGTGCTTGGCTGCGTTGTCTGCAGTGACTGTACATCGCTTGTTAACTTCTTCAGTACCACCGGTATGCCTTCGTAGGTTTTCTTAAGTTCCGAAATTTCGATAAAAATACTTGACAAACGGGTATCACTGCGAGAGGCTAATTCTTTATTTCGCTCAGTAAGAGTGGTATTAATTTGAGCGCAAATTCATTGTCCCGTTCTGCAAGGGTATTGTCTATTTGCGCGGAAATTCGCGTGGTCAACTGTTAGTCTCGTTCAACAAGAGTACTATTTGCGCAGAAAACTGTTTATCACGTTCTGCTACGGTATTCTTTATTTGCGCGGCAAACTATCACTCTCGTTCATTTGCGCGGCCATTTCCTGGTCGCGCTTATTAATCATTATTGCGATTTTCTTAAATACCATTGTGAATGGGTCTGCATTTTGTCATTTCGGAAATTTCCTCGTTACTTAGTGCTGTGAATTTCACTCTCTTTCAGGAATGGCGGCGTTCATTTCCCCTGTTGCCGGCGTCGGCATCAAATTCAACATTCATTTGATTTTCTGGATCCATTAGTAAGGCTGCCCCTCTTTTGGTCGTTATATTGAAATATCAGTGCTATTTGAAACTGATTTATGTTGTAATACAAATTACAAATGTAACGATTACGAGTATAAAAATTATTTCTAATTGCTGTTGAACAAGAGGGATGCTCCTTAAAAGGGGAAAAAAACAGGAAAAAAGTTATCAACGCTTCATATAATCCGCGCGCTGCCGAATTGCTGCCATATTGGTCACGATCTCTTGCAACAATGCAATTAACAGAATTCAGTGTCTCTCAACACAGAATTTACAATCATTTAATTTAAATTATGAACCGTTCAGTGAGATATTTAAAGAAAAGAAAAAAATTGTGACTTGCGAAGTGCGAGCAACAGGCCAGGGTATCCTTTCCCTTAATTTCTCTCTTTTCTTCCTTGATGTGTTACCGCTTCATCATATCACCCAATAAAATTTCTTCTGTATATATTTTTCTTAATACACGTTTCATTCCAACGATATTCCTGCAGATATAACATCGCAACATTTTTTGAGCATGAAAGAGAAAAGAAGACAAGACATAATCACAAACAATAATAGAAATTTTCAGACAATTTTTCAAACCCCACGTTGGGCGCCCCCCCCCCCCCCCTCAGTCTCTGGAAGAGAACCACAGAGGCGTTACTCAAAGGGGCGGCAAGAACTTAACAATTTACAAATTGGGCACTTCAGAACAATAGAAGTGCCGCAACATAGGGGAAACTTCCATTGACGATGGATAATTTTACTAAAAAATGTACAATGTGGTGCGACACAGAGAAGTTTCCCTGCTTTAGTACAATAATTTACCTTATTCAACTCCACCCTCTGTATTTTTATTTGTAGATCTGCTTGGCATTAGACCGTTGCCTAAGCTGACAGACGTTATTGTTCGGGAACGGAAAAAGATCTGATCCGCGCAGTTTTAATTGCAAAATATTGCATAGAGCCCAGAAATGATCGGAATAAATATCTCAAGTGGGATCGGGCGCTTAATTGAAAAGTAATTAACGAAAGGACAGTGATTATGTCCGATCGTTCGTGTCCTAACAATCCGCCAAAAACCTCGCCTATTTTGGTCTGTAACATGAGGAGATAACAGCGTAAATAACGGAGCCGACATAACAGATAGATTTAAATAACAGTTATCACACAAATATAGTTACAGTTACTGCACTTACATATGCTCACCTCGAGCTCAAAACGGCAAGAAGCAGATAAAAAGCAGCACTATTTCATTTAATCTCAGTGGCTTTGCATTCACCATTACTACAACTTACGGAGGTTTCAGCAAGTAGCCGCGCGGGATTAGCCCGATCGGTCTTGGGCGCTGCAGTCATGGACTGTGCGGCTGGTCCCGGCGGAGGTTCGAGTCCTCCCTCGGCCATGGGTGCATGGGTGTGTGTGTTTGTCCTTAGGATAATTTAGGTTAAGTAGTGTGTAAGCTTAGGGACTGATGACCTTAGAAGTTAAGTCCCATAAGGTTTCACACACATTTGAACATTTTTTCTGCATGTTAAATGCAATCTTTCAACACCTTTCAAAATCCTATCTTCTTCATTACAATATAGTTTTCCGTTTTTTTACACGTCGTTACAATTTCAATTGTTGTTGTTTTTGCCGGCCGAGGTGGCTGAGCGGTTCTAGGCGCTACAGTCTGGAACCGCGCCGCTGTTACGGGCGCAGGTTCGAATCCTGCCTCGGGCATGGGTGTGTGTGATGTCCTTAGGTTAGTTAGGTTTAAGTAGTTCTAAGTTCTAGGGGACTGATGACCTCAGAAGTTAAGTCCCATAGTGATCAGAGCCATTTGAACCATTTGTTGTTGTTTTTGTTGTTGTTGTGATCTTTAGTCCAAAGCCTAGTTTGCTGCAGCTCTCCATGCTACTCTATCTTATGCAAGCCTCTTCATCTCCAAGAAACTTCTGCAACCTACATCCCTCTCAATCTGATTACTGCATTCATCTCTTGGTCTCCCTCTACGATTTTAACACCCCCCCCCCCCCGCGCTTCCCCCCAGAACTAAATTGGTGATCCCTTGATGCCTCAGAATGTGTCCTACCAACCGAACCCTTCTTCTAATCAGGTTGTAACACAAATTTCTCTTCTTCCCAGTTCTATTCAGTATCACCTCATTAGTTTCATGACCTACCCACCCAATCTGCAGCATTCTTCCGTAGCACCACATTTAGAAAGCTTCTGTTCTCATCTTGTCTAAACTGTTTATCGCCCATATTTCACTTTCAAACATGGCTACACTCATACAAATACTTTCAGGTAGGACATCCTGACACTTAAATCTATACTCGATGTTAACAAATTTCTCTTCGTCAGAAACGCTTTTCTTGCCATTGCCAGTCTACATTTTATATCCTCCCTACTTCGACCATCATCAGTTATTTTGCTTCCCGAATAGCAAAACCCACTACTACTTTTAGTGTCTCATTTCCTAATCTAATTCCCTCAGCATCAACTGATTTAATTCGACTACATTCCATTGTCCTCGTTTTGCTTTTGTTGATGTTCGTCTTATATCCTCCTTTCAAGACACTGTTCATTCCGTTCAACTACTGCTTTCCTTTCATACCCCTCGACCCGTATAACTGCCATCTGGTTTCTGTACAAATTGTAAATAGCCTTTCGCTCCTTATATTTTACCCCTGCCGATTTTTGGGTTTGAAAGAGGGTATTGCAGTCAACAGTCAAAAGCTTTCTCTAAGTCTAAAAATGCTATAAACGTAGGTTTATCTTTCCTTAACTTACCTTCTATAAGAAGTCGTAGGGTCAGTATTGCCTCGAGTGTTCCTACATTTCTACGGAATCCAAACTTATCTTCCCCGTGGTCGGCTTCTACCAGTTTTTCCATTTGTCTGTAGAGAATTCGCGTTAGTATTTTGCAGCTGTGACTTATCAAACTGATAGTCGGTAATTTTCACATCTGTCAACACCTGGCTTCTTTGAGATTGGAACTATTATATTCTTCTTGAAGTCTGAGGGTATTTCGCCTGTCTCATGCATCTTGCTCACCAGATGGTAGAGTTTTGTCAGGACTGGCTCCCCCAAGGCTGTCAGTAGTTCTAATGGAATGTTGTCTACTCCCGGGGCCTTGTTTTGACTCAGGTCTTTCAGTGCTCTGTCAAACTCTTCACGCAGTATCATATCTCCCTTCCCATCTTCATCTACGTCCTCTTCCAAGTCCATAATATTGTCCTCAAGTACATCTCGCTTGTATAGACTCTCTATGTACTCCCAACTTTCTGCTTTCCTTTCTGTGCTTAGGACTGGTTTTCCATTTGAGCTCTTGATATTTGTACAAGTGGTTCTCTTTTCTCGAAATATCTCTTTAATTTTCCTGTATGCAGCATCTATCTTACCAGTAGTGATGTATGCTTCTACATTCTTACCATTTGTCCTCTAGCCGTTCCTGCTTAGCCATTTTGCACTTCCTGTAGGTCTCAATTTTTAGACGTTTATTACATTTTTATATTTCCTCCTTTCACTCCTTTCATCGATTAAGTTCGTTCCTTAATGCTCCCTCTGAAACTCTCTACAACGCCTGGTTCTTTCAGTTTAACCAGGACCCACATCTTTAAATTTTGCATTAAATTATCAACTATAAGAATAAAAATTAGGGCAGAAATAATGAAACGTTTTACCTTTTTAGTCTGAGAAAATTTTTGGTTTCCTATTATTATTTTCATATGCTTCTTTGCTTTTGTTCGAATCTTCCTGCGGGTATTTTCCTTTGCTACTTTCTTTCATGTTTTGCTCACTCTTCACAGAACCATGAATTTCGCCCCCGTCTTTTCTTCTGCACACTTCTACTGTTGCTGATTCCATATTTCTTTTTATCATTTCTCACTGGCTTTCAGTGTCGAAATTTTCCTGCATTGTTAGAAATTCAAATCTGTTTTGGAGTTTAATGCATTTTCATTACCTTTCAGTTTGTCCGCATCAGTGTTCTATACCTTTGTACTATTTCCTCTCCTTTGCTTTTCTATAGCTATTTGCTGTCGCATCTTTGTCATGACTTTTCATTACACTGCATTTGTGCCTTTGGTCACTTTACTATAATTATAAAAATTATTCTTCCTTTCTTGTATTGCTTTATGCGATGCAGATTATAAGTTCGCTTACATATATGTTGGAAACAGTTGTGACTCATCAATTTAAGCGTCCAATTTTGCATGAAAAATTCGTCAGTGAACATGTACAAATATCGGAGACAATATCAAAGAATGGAACGCCGAGGTCGTGCGTCTTTGTCGGAGACGAGGCAGTTGGTATGTCTGTCCTTACAGAGGAAGGATTTAACAAACAACAAAGAATTCTATGACTAACGACTGCCTCGGGCTAACCGGTTTATAGAATGCACGTTTTGCATTCTGGCGAATAAATGGAGAATTTTTCATTGTCACATACATGCACGAGAAGAATTTGCAGTTGCCATAATAAAAGCACGCTGTGTTTTACATGATTCTGTAGAGAATGAGAGGACTGTGAATTTGAAGAGACGCTGTACGTCCCTCCACAACTGGAACTTCCCCCTGGTCCTACAGGCAGAGACCCTCAGCGTAGTCAGTTTGCGGATTATTTTACGAATTCAGATCCGCTAGAATACCAAAACAGAATTGCACTGAGGTAGCAAGTATACATGTCAATTAGATCGTATAACCATTATTGCTTCTATGAGATTTAGTTTATATAATTGTTTAGTGTACAGTGAAACTCTCTTCTCCGTTATTGTACCTATAACAAATTGTTATTATGTAATATATAAAACAATGACTTACCGAATTCATTCTTTTCTTTTTCAGTCCTATTCTCCTCACATGTCATATCTGCGATTTCTTCTATCTTTTTCTCTCCACACCAATACCACGGTATTCTTCGTAAGTTAGATCCCAGAGTGCTTTTCTGCTTCCAGTTTCACGAATAAATTGTTCCGTATCGAAAGTCAGAGCGAACTTGGTGTCGGGACGAAGACGAGGTCTGGCTGTTTCGACAAGAAAGCAGCCACATATATTTTCCACGAGAGCCCTCGCCTCTTCTGCCTGCCGGGCAAGTTGTGAGAATGGGACGAGGAGACCTTTCCTCGACTTTTTCTGGGCACTGATTTCACTGGGTGCAGTTTACAGGACGCCGCACTATTTCGTGTAACGCTGTATCAATAATACGTCCGCATTTCGCTCGTATCTCTGCTGATATTATGATTGCCGCTGCGTTGATAAGAGTAAGACTGGCCACACGCTAGACGCTACAGTAAGATACCGAACGTTCAGTCCGCCTAAGGGTGGCGCACAGTCAGGGCACGCCTTCTGTTCACTATGGCTCTAGACTTCGATATTTTACAAACTTGAGCTCTTACAGTGATTGTGCACCGTCACAAGGAGCGTTAGTTAACTCGCGACAATAATCAGTACGGACGGTTTCAGACTTTGCATCTACTATTAGCTGACTTGCAAGAAAAACGACGAAGTAAACTCGCCCATTAGTCTCCCATCATTTTGAAAATGGCTCAGGACGTACAACCAACCGATTTAATAAGTGAAGAAACATCCCCGAATGTTAACGAAGGAACTTCCTGGAACACAATCTTGCGCACAGTCATACTTAGAGTGTGTTGATAGCGACAGCATTTCTATGACTGGCACTGAACTTCACATTCCCGTTAGCCGGACATGAATAAGTATTATCACGTGGCCTGTCTTAAGTTATCAGCTGAGCCAATCAGGAGGCAGAATAGCAGCTGGACTTCGTGAGCCAGGGATGCCAGCTGACAATCTTTTGGTGCCAGCTGACAATCTTTTGGCAAATACAAACGTCAAAAAAAGTTTTGTATCACCACGGTTCCCAGAACTCCTGAAAATAGACGTTGACTGTGAATGTTGTACCACAGACACAGTCCCTTTGTTCAGAGATGTCACTAAACCCGCCCAAAGATGTAAGCAACCATGCATGAGCAGCGCCTACCAGACGAAGGGGGTCGGACAGCCGAGCAGTTCCAGTTATTCCACCAGGAAGGAGGTACACGGCTCGTGTTGTCTGCGTTCAACCATGTCCTAGACGATCAAAACCGCGGTTTGATATCGCGTCCGCGTTGTTACTTCGTGCCAGGAAGAGCTCTCAGCAGGGGAAGTGTCCAGGTGTCTAGGAGTGAACCAAAGCGATGTTGTTCGGACATGGGGGAGACACACAGAGACAGGAACTGTCGATGCCATGTCTCGCTCAGGCCGCCAAAGGCTACTACTACTATGCCGCTACCTACGGATTATGGCTCGGAGGAACCCGGACAGCTACACCGCCATGTTGAATAATGCTGTTCGTGTAACCATAGGACGTCGTGTTACGACTCAAACTGTGCGCAATAGGCTGCATGATGCGCAACTTCACTTCCGACGTCCATGGCAAGGTCCACCTTTGCAACCACGACAGCATGCAGCGCAGTACAGATGGGCCCAACAACATGCCGAATGAACCGCTCAGGAATGGCATCACGTTCTTTCCACCGATGAGTGTCGCATATGCCTTCAACCAGACAATTGTCGGAGAAGTGTTTTTAGGCAACCCGGTCAAGCTGAACACCTTAGACACACTGTCCAGCGAATGCATCAAAATGGAGGTTCCCTGCTGTTTTCGGGTGGCATTATGTAGGTCCGACGTACACCGCAGGTGGTCATGGAAGGCGCCGTAATAGCTGTACGATACATGAATGCCATTCTCCGACCGATAGTGCAACCGTATCGGCAGCATATTGACGAGGCATTCGTCTTCATGGACGACAATTCGCGCCCCCGTGGTGCACATCTTTTGAATGACTTTCTTCAGGATAACGACATCACTCTACTAGAGCGGCCAGCATGTTCTCCAGACATTAACCCTATCGACAATGACTGGGATGGACTGAAAAGGGCTGTTTATAGACGACGTGACCCACCAACCACTCTGAGGAATCTACGCCGAATCGCTGTTGAGGAGTGCGACAATCTGGACCAACAGTGCCTTCATGAACTGGTGGATAGTATGCCACGACGAACACTGGAACGCATCAATGCAAGAGGACTTGGCTACTGGGTAGTAGAGGTACCGGTGTATGCAGCAATCTTGACCACCACCACCACTGAAGGTCTCGCTGCCGAGCAGTTCCAGTTATGCAATGTACAACATGCAATGTGTGGTTTTCATGAGCAATATGTTGATTTATATTACAGTTTTAATTAAGCAAATGAAAATATTTTATTGTATTAAGCACTGTTTTATCTTTTACATGTTCGAGTGACAACACGCATTTCGAGGGCGCGCCGAGATAATCAGACATGTCTACATTGTAGTCTGTTCATACGGTGCCTGTTTCTACCTGTGTATCACTTCGGTTGTGCAGTGAAAAGAAAACTGTCCAAGGGAAAGAAGGTAACTGGCAAGCATTGCAGCTGTAATTGGTAATGATGAAAAGAGAAAGTGAATACCTTATCCAAGCCTGACTTAATGTGTTCACTTATCATCTGACTCTCTCTCTCTGTTCAGTATCTGTCTTCGAAATAGCGTTTCACGCCCGAAAATGTCAAATACCTATATGTACACACAACTGAAGAAAGTAAAAATAAAATATGCCTGTTACAATGAAAAACAGTGTCTGTCATTTGAAGGCACAGCTACAGATATCACAACCTTCATGCACACGAAGGATTACATTTATCACAGTCGCTCGTAGAAGAATGAAAGAGGTTTTATGCTCGCTATTGGTGACGTTCTTGGAATACGAAAATCTCTTTAAAAATCAACATAGAATCCGCAGACAGATACTTTTCGAAACTCAGCACGCTCTGATAGTCCATGATATCCAGAACTCCGTAGACAACCCTTCCCCAGGTTGGTGCTGTACTTCACTTTCGATAGACAATCGAAACCGTCTCACATTCAAGTTTAGTGAGCAAAATACGAGAGCATCGATCAAAATTTGTGACTGCAGACAGGACTTCCTATCAGACGGAACTCAACGCATTGTTCTTAACCGGACGAAAACGACAGTTGTAAAACTAACTTCAGAAACACCGCAAGGAAAGTGTTGTAGTTAACGTTTACAAAATATGAAAATGATATAATGGATAAATTCGGAAGTTCCGTGATGCTGTTCGTGGGAGATGCTTTGTGTATAGAAAGATCGCAATGCCAGAAGTCCGTAGCGAAATGCAGGAAGGTCTGCAGAGCTAGTGTTCGGTTACCATCAAGTTTTCAAGTGTCGCCGGCGGCTCCATTACTTGCAAGATATGATTCGACTTGCTCCCTGTTGTTATCATCTACATAATTTCCCGGAGTTCACAAAAAAACTTAAACATTAGTGTCATGCAATATTTTGTGTAATGTAATATCTTGTACAGACATCTTTTTACTAACCTGACACGTTCCAAATCATTACGAAGTGTCGTATTCATGATCTATGGAACAAGTATTAATCTAATCTAATCTAATCTAATCTAGTTTTCTCCCCTGCGACTCAAGGAGAAAGACACGTGAGACTAAAATTATAGGCAACAAAATAGATATCTACTTACAAAGTCTGCATGAGTCATTTTGAGATACACAGCCTCCTCATCAGAAAACTGACTAACCATTTTATGAGTCGTGTAGGTTAATATTTAATAATTTCATAACTGTGCAGTTTGGCAGTCATATTTGGTGATTATAAATACATTTCATTCAACTGGGGTCCTCTAAAATTTTTAACCCCACACTTCCCTCCATTACCAAACTGATGCTTTCTTGATGCCTCAGAATGCGTTCTATAAACCGATTCCTACTTTTAGTCAAGTCGTGTCATAAATTTATTTTCTCCTCAATTCGATTAGCTACTCGATCTACCCATCCAATCGTAGGAATTCTTCTGTTAGTACCACATTTCACAAGCTTCTGTTTCGTTCTGATCTGAACTGTTGATTGCCCACGTTTCCCTTCCGTGGATGCTACACTCCAGAAAGATACTTCCAGCAAGGATTTCCTAATTTTTAAATGAATATTCCGTATTAACAATTTTTTCTTTTTGTGGAACGCTTTTCTTGCTATTCGACTACGTTATTTCACTCTTGTTTTACTTTTGTTGTCATTAACCTTATAACCTCTTTTCAGGACACTATCCATTCCGCTCAACTGATTTCCTTTTATGTCCTCCCATCCTTATAACTACAGTCTCGTTTCTGCACATGTTGTCTGTAACTTTTGACTCCTTATATTTTATCCGTGTTACCTTCAGAATTTCAAAGGTGTATTTCAGTCATCATTTTCAAAAGTTTTCTCTAGATCAACATATGCTACAAACATACGTTTGCCCTCCTTCACTATGTCTTCTAAGGTAAGCTGAAGGAAGCTAGTATGGAGAGCTGCATTGAATGAGTTCCCGAACTGAAGACCACTACAAGTAGAATGGTCAGCATTGCCTCGCGTGCTCCTATATTTCTCGGGAACAGAAACTCATGTTCGCCGAGGTCAGCTTCTAACGATTTTTTTCCGTTTCCCGTAAATAATTTCTATCGGTTTTTATAACTATGATTTGTTAAACAGTTGCTGCGGTAATATTCAGTACCTACCTTCTTGGGATTCTGAACTAATATATTCATCTTGAAGTGTAGGGTATTTCCGATACGTATCCTCATTCATTGCAATTTCTCGCCAACTTTCACTATGCACCTGACTCCTCCATGGCATAAACTGCAACTTTACGACTGCTGAGGCAAGATCTTAAATACAGGCTCGATATTTGTGAACTGTCCTTGCAGGAGTCTCAAGTTTAAGCGGAATTGACTGCAAAGACAAATCGCTGCGTGTGAACTAGAAACTGTCTCAGATTTGGTGGGGGAAAGTGTATCCTCTACTTCAAAGTAAAAGTTATCAAGTCTCGTGAACTGTATGACACTCGCCAGTATTCCAAAGAAGTTTACAGGGGTTATCCGTATGTTTGGAGCGTGAGAAGTAAAGAATGTAGCACTCGAAGAGATGAAAGGACACGCCATACTGTTATCTCACAGAACAAATTGAAGTTGTTGACTCTCTGACGAAATCACTTAAATATATCACTAGGAAGCAAAATATCCAATGCAACCAGCAGTTACACGTATCAGAACACGTTCGTAAGTAATATCGCCAATCCGCAGCTTTATAATTTAGCTTACGAAGTAACTCTAGTAGTAAATTCCTATGTCTTTAATAACCGCTGCCTTCACAATTGTATGCTGTAAACACCTTGTGTCTCGGACTCTTTGTTTGTACCAGCAGTCACGCTCGTCAGAACATGTTCGCAAGTAATTTCGCCAGTCCGCGACTTCATAATTTAGCTTACGAAGTAACTCCATTAGGAAAAATCCTATGTGTTTAATAACCGCTTCTTAGATATTGTATGTTGTAAACACCTCGTGTGTCGGATTCTTTGTTTGTATCTTTCCCCTCGAAGCAAACAGTAAATATTGACACAGTAGTACTACTTCCACTATGAACTAGACGTGCAAGCAAGTGGACACAACGAAGTGGTAATTAGAACAGATAAAGCTAGGGTTGGGTATCAAACCCGAACTTGTCAGTTCTGGCATAAGGCGATAGGGGTGCCCGACATAACTGTTATCGTATGAACGTGGGAAATTTCTAAGTCTAAACTAGTGGCACTCTGCTCCATGGTCGTCCACAAGGTAGTACAGGGAGGAGGGGTGTGTGAATGTGGCATGATGGGGTACTAGCCAACCCCCCTTCTCCTTGGAGTCTGAAGTACAGCCTTTTTATTCATTATCGAAGTATCACAAACTTCCAGAAACGAAGACATTTCCGTTAACCGTGTAGGTTAACGTAGAAGAGCACAATGAGAAATACAAAGGTTTCAGGAGTCGTTACATAACTTGCATTTCTCTTGATGTCACACCGTTGAAAGGAAATTTCATCGATTCCTTTTGCGCTGGCATAAACTCAAGACAGAAGGAAACTTTGCAGAACAATGCTGCAGCAGAGTGCCCAGTCTCTTTTCTGTTGTTCCCGGGTACCTGCTGCTGTTGGCTACAGAATCGGCCCGTGGAGACTATTCCGTTTTACCCGACAGATCATTGGACTAGCACCCGAAGAAAGTGGTCGTGTTACACATGTGAGCTTGTTTCAGTTCCAGCAAAGCCCTTGTACAATACTTTCATTTGAAGGATAAGACATGTTTTCTGAAACAGTAATAGGCATGTTTTTTATTCAGCTCATACTGCATAGTGTCCAGCGCTGTCAATTTAACGTAAAAGCTATAATTTTTCTTAATTTTTCAGAAAATACATCGTTTAGAACTTGTCATTAATAAGCAACGCAATTAATTTAGCTGACTGTAATTTTCTAGATTTTTTCGTTGTTTTTAAGAGCATAATCAGTTCTTTTATGCATTATGCAGGGTGAGTCAGAAGGAAAGGTACATGCTTTGAGGGTGATAGTGTTAGTGATCCTGAACATAAAACTTTATTGGGACATTTGCCCTATTCTGAATAGCTTCCGAGATAGAACGTATTTAATATCACTTTTGTACGTTTTTCTTGAATAACTCGAAAACCGCACCCTCCAGCAGAACCGTCTCGCAGTACAAAATTATACTACATTAAATGTCCAACAAAAAAGGTCCTATTTCTATTTTCTCTAGGACTAATACTTTCCGCGAAGAGAGCGCGAGAATACCGAAAATCTCTCGCGGCATGAGTGCGTGGTAGCTTAGGTAGTTTTTGTAGGCCAGTTTGTGGCAATTTCACGAGTTAATGGGCCACAAGTGTCCTGTACCAAATTGTTCATCTCAGCTTCCTCTACACTGCTGTAATACGTGGTAAACAATGACAATGTGTGAACAATACAGCGAAATAAGTGACCATATACATTAAATGTCTTCTATCTCAGAAACCATTCGTTTTTTATTCAGAATCACTAATACTAGTGCCCCTAAGAGCATGTACCTTTCCTCCTGACGCACACAGTGTAGCCTTTTATACAGGGCTGTGGGAGCCACGTTAGGTTCTTGGGTAGGTCTCACCTGCCCTTTGACTTGACTGCGTAAAGTACCCAGTCTTCGTTAACCTTTTTTGAAGACTTGTAAGTTGGCTTGAAGCAATAATTTCGAGAAAAGAATGTCGTTCAATTATAACAACCGATATATGCATATTGTAAGAATATTTCCGACTAGGTGGCCGGTGGGAGTAGCTTCTTCGATTGAAACTAAATGCCATATTAACTACTTTCCGATTGCGGCCAACTTGACACGGCAGAAAACACTGTGTTTAATAGGTCTAACACGTAAATAAATAGGACGATCCCAAAATAAACTATACAGAACAATTCAGCAGTCATTAATACAGACCATCACGTCTGCTCTCGTACATGCAGGCGCAATAAACAATGTTTGCCATTTCAAGTTAGCAGTGGTCAACAATCAGTTAATAACGGTCGACGTCCTTTGATTTCTATCGATTAAAGTAATTCCAGCAGTCACCTCGCTGGGAGTTTTAGAGTGCTCTATAGTACGTACACAGCAAACAATTCACATTTTGGAAAATTATGTATGATATACGGCCTATAGTGTATTCTACACTATGATTTAGTGACCTGCAATACGCGAAATTTAATTACCCAAACAGTCAGGCGACGCCTCGTAGTCAATTTGACAATAGCACGTCGAAGGAGGCAATAGTGGACGTGGACATGGTACAGAAGAGCTCCCTCTTTCTAGCCACCTTTCGTTGCTCCTATACTGAAGCTCTTGTCTGGCTTCCTTGGAAACAGCAGTTCTTGTATCGGAGCCCAAAGGGAAGAATATTTTCCTAATTACTTATTGAAGTATTTAGATTAAGATTAAGGCCTTCAGGCGCTCACTTACATCTGGCAGTCTACATACTTTATTTTATGTTAACATAATAGAACCCTGTATGTTTCCTTTAGAGTACCGGAGTTTCAGGCTGACTCCAGAACGGCTCTGCTGCCATTAACGTACGTTTCGAGTAAGAACCATAAGATAAGATTAGAGAGGTTAGGGTCCGTACGGAGGCAGATGTATAGTCATTTTTCCCTGCTGTGTTTACAAGTGGAACAGGAAAGCAAACGACTAGTAGTGGACAAGGTACCTACCCTCTGCGATGCACTATACGACGGTTTGCGGAATATTTATGTAGATGTAGACACTAGTAATATAAAAAGGCGTACAACTGATTTGATCACAACACTTAGAAATAAATAGAACGTAAAGCTACATCTAGGCTACATCTACGTGATTACTCGGCAGTCCTTTCTTGAGTATTTGTCAGAGGATCCATAGAACTACTTTCAGACTATTTCTCTATCGTTCCAGACTCGAATAGCATGCGAAAATATTGCTCACGTAAATCTTCCTTGCGAATTCTTATTCCTCTTATTTTATCGCAGTGGTCATTCTCCCCATATAAGTGAGAGTCAACAAAATACTTTGACACTCAGGGATGTAAGTTGGTTAACGTAAATTCGTGAAAGGATCTCGCGGCAACCAACAATGGCTTTGTTTTAATTATTTCCATCAAAATTCGCTTTTCACATCCGTGACACTCTCTCCCCATCAGCGTAATAATAGCCTACAAAACGAGCTGTTCTTCTTTGAACTTTTTCGAAGTTTTCCCTCAATCTTATTTATAAGAATCCATACCGCGCAGCAATATTCCGCGATAGGACGGACAACCTAGCTTAGGGAGTCTCTTTAGCAGATTTTTTGCATCTCCTTGCCAATAAAACGCAGCCTTTCCGTCGCCTTGCCCACAACATTTTCTGTGTCATGGGTCCAGTTTAAGATGTTCGCAATTGTAATCCTCAGGTATTTTGCTGAATCGACAGTCTAAAACTTTGTGTGATTTATCATGTAATCGAAATTTAATATATGTTTTTAGTATTCATGCGGAGAACCTCACATTATTATTGTTCAGGATTAACTGTCACTTTTAGTGCCATGGAGACATCTTTTCTAAATTGTTTCGTAAGTAGTTTTTATACTTCGACAACTTTACGATACAGTAAACGACAGTATCATCTGCAAACAATCTAAGAGGGCTGCTCAGTTTTCTCCTAAATCAATCATATGGATTAGGAACAGCAGAGGGCCTATAACGCTACTTGAGGCAACCCCTATTTGACTTCTCGTGAATTGCTAAGAAATGTCGTCTTTCTTAGAGGAAATCATCAATCTAGTCGCGCAGCTGCGACGATAATCCATGACCACGCAGTTTGATTAGAAGCCGCTTGTGAGGAACGCTGTCAAAAGACTTCTGAAAATCAAGAAATATGGAAACAGTTTGAGACCCCCTGTCGATAGCATTCATTACTTTGTGTGATTAAAGAGCCAGTTGTGTTTCACAATAACTATATTTTCTGAATCAGTGCTGGCTGTGCATCATGGGTCGTTTTCTTCGAAGCATTTCTTAGTGCTGGAACATAGCATATGTGGAAAAACGGCAGAGTTCATATCAGTTCATGAAAAGTAGAACAACAAAGGCAGATCACAGTCAGGTAGGTTTACAATAAGGGGACTGGCAGCAACGAGCGGGAGACGACGGGTTGGCAGACGAAGAGATGAGGAACACAAGTAGTGAAGAGAGGCCGGGATAAAGTAGCTTAACTGACAGGAACGAAATGAGAATGGAGCACAACTGAAGAAATTGGAGGCATTTGCTTTAATGTGTGACAGAGAGAAAGCTGGTTATATACAGGGTGTTACAAAAAGGTACGGCCGAACTTTCAGGAAACATTCTTCACACACAAAGAAAGAAAATATGTTATGTGGACATGTGTCCGGAAACGCTTACTTTCCATGTTAGAGCTCATTTTATTACTTCTCTTCAAATCACATTAATCATGGAATGGAAACACACAGCAACAGAACGTACCAGCGTGACTTCACTTTGTTACAAATGTCCTCCGTTAGCGAGGATACATGCATCCACCCTCCGTGTCACGGAATCCCTGATGCACTGATGCAGCCCTGGAGAATGGCGTATTGTATCACAGCCGTCCACAATACAAGGACGAAGAGTCTCTACATTTGGTATCGGGGTTGCGTAGACAAGAGCTTTCAAATGCCCCCATAAATGAAAGTCAAGAGGGTTGAGGTCAGGAGAACGTGGAGGCCATGGAATTGGTCCGCCTCTACCAATCCATCGGTCAACGAATCTGTTGTTGAGAAGTGTACGAACACTTCGACTGAAATGTGCAGGAGCTCCATCGAGCATGAACCACATGTGTCGTACTTGTAAAGGCACATCTTCTAGCAGCACAGGTAGAGTATCCCGTATTAAATCATGATAACGTGCTCCACTGAGCGTAGGTGGAAGAACATGGGGCCCAATCAAGACATCACCAACAATGCCTGCCCAAACGTTCACAGAAAATCTGTGTTGATGATGTGATTGCACAATTGCGTGCGGATTCTCGTCATCCCACACATGTTGATTGTGAAAATTTACAATTTGATCACGTTGGAATGAAGCCTCATCCGTAAACAGAACATTTGCACTGAAATGAGGATTGACACATTGTTGGATGAACCATTCGCAGAAGTGTACCCGTGGAGGCCAATCAGCTGCTGATAGTGCCTGCACACGCTGTGCATGGTACGGAAACAACTGGTTCTCCCGTAGCACTCTCCATCCAGTGACGTGGTCAACGTTACCTTGTACAGCAGCAACTTCTCTGACGCTGACATTAGGGTTATCGTCAACTGCACGAAGAATTGCCTCGTCCATTGCAGGTGTCCTCGTCGTTCTAGGTCTTCCCCAGTCGCGAGTCGTAGGCTGGAATGTTCCGTGCTCCCTAAGACGCCGATCAATTGCTTCGTACGTCTTCCTGTCGGGACACCTTCGTTCTGGAAATCTGTCTCGATACAAACGTACCGCGCCACGGCTATTGCCTCGTGCTAACCCATACATCAAATGGGCATCTGCCAACTCCGCATTTGTAAACACTGCACTGACTGCAAAACCACGTTCGTGATGAACACTAACCTGTTGATGCTACGTACTGATGTGCTTGATGCTAGTACTGTAGAGTAATGAGTCGCATGTCAACACAAGCACCGAAGTCAACATTACCTTCCTTCAATTGGGCTAACTGGCCGTGAATCGAGGAAGTACATACTGACGAAACTAAAATGAGCTCTAACATGAAAATTAAGCGTTTCCGGACACATGTCCACATAACATCTTTTCTTTATTTGTGTGTGAGGAATGTTTCCTGAAAGTTTGGCCGTACCTTTTTGTAACACCCTGTATGTTAATTTTCAAGAAGTTTTGACATTGACAAAAGGGAATGCTTCGGCTACCACATTTCTTAAACGCAACAGTACAAGAACCGGATTTAAAGGATGACTCTTGGAATATACTGTAACTCCCTAGTTTCGCTCACGTAGAGATCGAGGGGGCAAGATTGGAATAATTACAGCATGCATGGAGGCATTCAAACAATCGTTCTTCCCGCGCTCCGTACGTAAACAGAACGGGAAAAAACTGTAATAAGTGGTACAATAGGTTGTACTCCCTGCCACGAACTTCGCGGTGGTTTCCAGAGTATGGACTTAGATGTAATGCACTGAATTTTGCACAGAAAGCAGGGTAGATTGTTCGAGAGGCGGACAGCGGCAACAGAGAAGTAGTTTGCGAATGTTCTTGTTTTATGGATGGCCGCAACTACGATACTAGTTAAATGAGTCCTTCCGCTTCGATTATGAGGAGCTGTTAGGCACTTGATTCCTGTTGTAAAAGTAGAATTGTCCACTTCAAAAAACAAGCGCAACATCCTACAATATCAATGAGTCAGTCAGAATCGGTCAACTCCTACAAACAACTGGGCATAACGCTTTGGAAGGATATGAAATGGAATGGTCACATGGGTAAAGCTGGTAGTAGACTTCCTTTTATTGGTAGAATACTGGGGAACCGCAGTCAGTCTACAAAGGAGATTGCTTACAAATCACTCGTGTGACGCATTCTAGAATACTGCTCAAGTGTGTAGAGAAGAGCAGCACGATTGGTTACATGTTTGTATGAACTGTAGCAGTGTGTCACAGGGAGGCTGAAGAAGTTGAACTGGCAGATTCTTGAAGACAGACGGAAACTATGTTGAGAAAGCCTACTAACAAAGTTTCAAGAACTGGCTTTAACTGATGATTCTAGGGATATGCTACAGCCCCCTATGTATTGCTCACAGTGGGATTCTGAGGGCAAAATTAGATTAATAATAGCATACGCAGGGGTATTTAAACAATCATTGTTTCCGCACTCATACGTGAATGGAACGGAAAGAAATCCTAATAACTGATGCAATGGGATGTGCCCTCTGCCATGTACTTCACAGTAGTTTCCAGAGTTCAGATGTAGATGCAGCTGTAGATATCGGGGTGCGTGCACACTTAAGGAGCCGATGAGAAGTAGACTCGCGTAAGTTGCCTGGTCGCATCCATCCTAACGGGAAGTGTGACGCACTGACGTTGCCAAATAGACGGATATTGCAGCACACGTTCATCCTTAATTCAAACCATCCAGAGTTTTCACTACTCACGCCGTTTTTAATAACATCGCAGCAGTCGAGGTTGGAGCAGAGCGAGTGTTTGCACGTTTCCCATCCTATGGAATGATATTCTAAAATTTCTGAAGAGCGGAAATCTTCCAGGACCTGGCGACAGCATTTTTCTATACGGCCGAGTTCGTCCAAAATTACATATAAGTTGTTCACAGGTTTCGGATATGGTATAGGATAACGTCGAGAAGCGCAGGATCCAATTTTGCACGGCATTCAGGTTAGGCGAGCCGGGGCTGCAATGCACCCAGGCAGGCAAGCTTTCGTTCAAATCCCTGCCACCTCATTCTTAGAAGAGAAACATGTTTTGCCGACCACCCCTCGGAAAACCCCACGCTCGCCTGGGGCCATTAGAGTTGTCGCCAGTCAGGGAGGCTCTCGTTAACCGCAGGTACTGTGCCACGTTAACTTCAAAACGCTGCCGACAACTTTATTTATTCCCGATGGGACAGAAATTCAGAACCTAAATCCGCTCTGTCTCATCTCACCTAGTAGGTCATCTGTAGCATCATAATGCAGACCATCACATGAGAGACTTAGTGGAGCGATTGATAAACACAGAAAATTATAGTTACGAAGAATGGTTTCTGACAAGATACTTCTAATCATATACCACGTATACGAAGTATCGTCTCAGTTGTGCGACTGAATTTATGATTTCCACTCAGAAAGGTCAAAGATCGTAATAAACGACGGAAAGTGACATCTGGCATACACCAAGGAAGTGTTACAGGCCCTCCACTGTTCTACATCTACATCTACATTTATACTCCGCAAGCCACCCAACGGTGTCTGGCGGAGGGCGCTTTACGTGCCACTGTATTACCTTCGAGCCTCCGTGCGCCCTCGATCTCTCTAATTTTACATTCGTGATCTCCTCGGGAGATATAAGTAGGGGGAAGCAATATATTCGATACCTCATCCAGAAACGCACCCTCTCGAAACCTGGCCAGCAAGCTACACCGCGATGCAGAGCGCTTTCTTGCAGAGTCTGCCACTTGAATTTGCTAAACATCTCCGTAACGCTATCACGCTTACCAAATAACCCTATGACGAAACGCGCCGCTCTTCTTTGGATCTTCTCTATCTCCTCTGTCAACCCGACTTGGTACGGATAACACACTGATGAGCAATGCTCAAGTATAGGTCGAACGAGTGTTTTGTAAGCCACCTCTTTTGTTGATGGACTACGTTTTCTAAGGACTCTCCCAATGAATCTCAACCTGGCACTCGCCTTACCAACAATTAATTTTATATGATCATTCCACTTCAAATCGTTCCTTACGCATACTCCCAGATATTTTACAGAAGTAACTACTACCAGTGTTTGTTCCGCTCTCATATAATCATACAATCAAGGATCCTTCTTTCTATGCATTCGCAATACATTACATTTGTCTATGATAAGTGTCAGTTGCCACTCCCTGCACCAAGTGCCTATCCGCTGCAGATCTTCCTGCATTTCGCTGCAATTTTCTAATGCTGCAACTTCTCTGTATACTACAGCATCATCCGCGAAAAGCCGCATGGAACTTCCGACACTATCTACTAGGTCATTTATATTGTGAAAAGCAATGGTCCCATAACACTCCCCTGTTGCACTCCAGAGGTTACTTTAACGTCTATAGACGTCTCTCCATTGAGAACAAGATGCTGTGTTCTGTTTGCTAAAAACTCTTCAATCCAGCCACACAGCTAGTCTGATATTCCGTAGGCTCTTACTTTGTTTATCAGGCGACAGTGCGGAACTGTGTCGAACACCTTCCGGAAGTCAAGGAAAATGGCATCTACCTGGGGGCTTGTATCTAATATTTTCTGGGTCTCGTGAACGAATAAAGCGAGTTGGGTCTCACACGATCGCTGTTTCTGGAATCCATGTTGATTCCTACAGAGTAGATTCTGGGTTTCCAGAAATGACATGATACGCGAGCAAAAAACATGTTCTAAAATTCTACAACAGACCGATGTCAGAGTTATAGGCCTATAGTTTTGCGCCTCTGCTCGACGACCCTTCCTAATCTATACAAACGAATTAGGAAACAGTTTGGCCAGCCCTAGATTGTTGGCAGATGAAGCCGTCATTAAACGTCTCGTAAACTCATCAGGAGATGAAATCCAGCTGTAAAATTAGGTAGACACGATATCTGTATGGTGCGAAAACTGGCAGTTAATCTAAATAAGGAAAAGAGTGAGGTCATGCACAAGAGTACTATAAGAAGTGCGTTAAATTTCAGTTACACCATAAATCGCACAAATCCAAAGGCTGTCAGTTCGACTAAATATCTAGGAATTGTAATTACAGACAACTGAAATTGGAACGATCACACAGATCATATTGTGGGGGAGGCAAATCAAAGACAACGATTTATGGGCAGAACACTTACAATTAGAACATGCAACACGTCCACAAAGTACAGCTCTTTTTTTATTACTATTACTATTATTATTGTTGTTGTCGCCAAATAGGAGAGAGAGAGAGAGAAGCGATTTGGGTTGTCAATCATTAAAACAAAAGCGTTTTTCGTTGCGGCAAGACCTTTTCACCAAATTTCTATTACCAACTTTCTCCTCTGAATGCGAAAAAACTTTGTTGGAACGCATCTACGTAGGCAGAAATGATCATTGTAATAAAATAAGATAAATCAGAGCTCGTACGGAAAGACTTAGATGTCCATTTTTCCCACGCGCTATTCGAGAGTGGAACCCTCTCCTAGGCACGTAAGATTAATTGCGGAGTAATCACGTAGATGTAGATAGTTAAGTTCACGTTGCAGAAATGTCGAGAGGTTAAGATTACTGAATGTTTCTCACAGCAATTTCTTTCCATAAAAAAGATGCCGTGCGCTCTCCATAAAGTCAGTGTAATAGGTTATCAAAGTTTCTAAGGCCCCTTGTATTAAGGCGACACTGTCATTGCTAAGGAGATGGCTACAAATTAACTATTACGAAGAGTGTTACTATTGATTACATTCTCAGCGACAACTGGAGCTGTATTTAGTTTGAATGATGAAAAACGTGGATCTCTCAGTAGCGTGAAAGCGCCTGACGAGAGGTTAGGATGAAACAGAAAAGGCGAATTTAATACGGACATTATCGAAGTGGTACTCAAATATGTAGAATTGCAGATTGCAAGTTTCGTATAGGAAAACATGCTGATGAGAGAGAGAAAAATATGTCGTATTGATAAACAAATCGAATTTTACAATCGAGTAATATAATGGAGCTTATATTTATGAATAGCACGTAGTACCTCAAAGACATTTCAGTAACCATATCAGGCACCACAAAATATGACAAGGGTATAGTTTTCACAGAAATGCAAATGCATAAAGGACTTCATCTCTTTTTGATAATGAATGCCAAATTTTGATAGAATGGTTACCTACGTTTCACACTTGACACTGGCAGTCGGCAGATGGCGCTTCAGTGGACTGCGGTGTTGGCGCACTGCATTCGTTGTGGGTGCAATTACATTTCCGTGGAGTGAATTGGGTAGCTCAGCTGTCTGCAGGACCACAACAGTACAACCTATCATCAAGAAAATGGAACTTTTCTAATAATGGGGAATTCTAGACTGGAATATCAACAATGTAAGGGAAAGATAATTACTACTTGCCGTAAAGACGACACGTTAAGTTGCAGACAGGTACAATTAAAACACATAAGCTTTCGCACAGCCTTCGTCGCAAAAAGAAAGTGAAGCACACATCGCGAACACATGAAGGCCAACTCTGCCAGCTCGGATCAGGATACGTTGCTTGTATGAATGAATTGGTGTGTGTGTGTGTGTGTGTGTGTGTGTGTGTGTGTGTGTATATATTTCTTTTCCTGACTAAGGCTATGGCCGAAAGTTAATGTCTTTTTTCATTGTGCCTCTCTGCAACTTAACGTGTTATCTTTACGGTAGTTAGCAATCTCTGCTCTCCTTACATTGCTTAACTTTTCTAATTATTTCTATAGTAGAACAAATACAATATTACTCTATATATTGCTGTTAAGGCATATAGCATGACCTGCAACAGTTTTCAAATTTAGTTTTTCCGCTCCTTTTGAATCACCCGGCGTGCTTGTTGTATTACGAATTTAGATTTATTACAATACTACAATTTTTTACTGGAGTTAGTAAGTCACGTTGGCCTGTTAAAATTAACAACTGCGAGCTGTGTGTATGAGGTAATCTCAGTAGCAAGCAGGGAAGCACGTGTATACCTCATAAAACGGCTTTAACCGAGAGATAACCTCGTGGGGCTCAGTAGTAGCACTACGCACGCGCATTGAAGTGGGCAACACTGCGCATTGCGTGAACGTGGGCGAACCAATCATCTTCCGAGGCTACTGTGACGTACTACTGTCCAAGTTAACAGAGGCGGGTTCCAGTTGACTCTGCGACAGTGCGAAGCGGGCGCGAACATTGAAGTTATGTGGTTGTGACGTGCGCGCGTATAGTTCTGACGAAGCTAAAACTGATGATGAATGTGAAATAGTGCTTTTTCTGCTGTCTTCCGTGCTTGTCACTGGGTGAGTTTCAGATACTTACAGAGCATGTTGTCGGAGTAGTTTTCGTGTAACATGTTCTAGAAAACTACACTGCGCATTTTCCGCGCGGAGGTGTTCAAAGCAATTGTTATAGAACTGTAACGACTTTAACTTCTGTTAAATATAAAAAGGTTGGACAAAATTTTCATGTACATGAAACGGGCAAATTTATGTTCACGAATGCTTATACCACAGCAAACGAAAGTAAGATTTCTTGGTGTGATTTCCACTGCTATTTACACACAATTTACAACTTACCCGATTCATGCAATTGTTTGTTAAATTTACTGCAGCCAACAGAATTATTGTGATGTAATCCCAGTAGTAAGATCGTCTTTATCCACAAAGCAGTGTATAAAATAGTTAGAATTTGATTGTGGTGGGTATGGTTGCATTAGTCAAGGGAACTTGCCCTAGTTGTTTGCCGTGCAGCTGCATTTTTCACACACAAGAATAAAATTTCTGGCTTTGTTTTCATTTAACATTGCTGGTAACTTAAGAGGAGCGGTTTTAGAGTTCCATTGAATCTTGCATATTTCGCAGCTGAAGACTTAAAATAGCCCGCAAAACGTAAGTAGTCGGACCGTAGGTACAGGTTAGTTTGTCGGCTTATTACATGACCGCAGAATTTTTCATTATGAAGATTATGGCCTATTGCACAATAACAGCTTTATAAACAATTTCTTTGGATTTTGATTTCTCAGTTTTATCTAATTTTTTATCGATTCCTACACAGGTTAACGCATTTTCGGCAGAATGTGAAATTGTAATAAGTGGAAGCTGAACGAAGCCGAATTTCGTGTGAGCTACAACGTTTGTCGTATAACAATCGGTTGCTGTGTTGAGTGGTACTGGTGATATTTTAGTTATTCGTCCAAGTATAAAATTTATCAAGGCAATAAGATACCAGTCAATGGGCCAGCGTATATAACATGCTTTAAGGGAATAGGGGAAGTAGCCTACGGGTATTGGACAGGTGGTGGGGCTTGGCATTTATATGACGTAACATAAGCAGTAATTTAGCAGTCACTAGGCAAACTTGCTATTCTGTATCCTGTTGTTAACAGTTGACTGACATGTTTGCAAACAGAAAACAATGCGCCTTCATAGCTAAGAAACAGTAGTAAAGAAGTAAAGCAACAGGTGTATATTGCAACTCCCAGTGAGAAAGACTTTGTTCGCGTTACCAACACGTACCGTTTGCAGTCGTGACCACTGAAATGTACTGTAGCTCAGTGAAGCACTGTAAAGATCAAACGCCGCCAGTGGTACACTAGAACCACAGTCCAGTACCTAGTTAACAATGCTTTTTGCACCTAATCGGTAGGAAACGTGGTTGATACACGAGTATTTTACAGTTAGTGGTTTGGCAAATATAGAAGTTAAAATTTATGGTTTATTTTCTTTATCGGCCTGTCTGTGTTTATGGAAGCACTGTGCGTGATGTCTAGCGCCACAGTAATTTGTATAGTGGTAACTGAGTGGGAGTATTTCGTCTATTAATACCACATTTTAAAGAATCAGTATGGTAATAACAGTAGATAAAAACGATCTATGTGTGCCTTGTTTTTACTGCCAAGCTGTCTTCAAAATGTCATCGTCCGGTTTTGAGATATTTCGTATCAAAAACAGTAGAAGCTTCTGCACTACGGTTCTATTTGTGATCGTAATTGTGGCATGCATGTGAATTATTCATGCTGAGAGAGCAATAATGATGCACATTAGTTTCAGTTACTTGAATATATCCATAGGATGTTGCTACCTGAACATACTTGTCTTCAAACACGTAGCAGTATCGTGAGTTTATATTTTTGCGTCGTGTTCTCTCTCGTAAAGCTTGGTGCACTAGCTCTGCTTCTGGATTTTTACTAAAACAGGTCCACAGTAACTATTCCCACAACACACTGAACTGACATCTTTTAATTGTAGCTTATATCAAGAGTGTTCAAACAATGTCTAGAACTACTGTCTCAAAACTTATATTCTTCCCATATCTCCCAGAGCAATAATAATCCTTATGGACCCCAAATCAAACTTCTCATATCTGTGCTGTGATATCTTATACATCCTGGCCTATGCCTCAGTCCCCAACAACAATGGTATAAACAGTGTAGAGCAAGTGAGATAACATGACGATGTGCGTGAGATCTGTCTTGTTAGTGCCATTTAGCACTCTATAATGTAATGTGACAACTGCCAAATTGTCAGGAGAAAGCTCACAGATAAACTTTGTACACTGGCAACCAAATGTACTGAACACACTGGTTGTAACATCTTGTAGTATAACACCTGTTCCTGTTCTATGGGATCTCTTACTAAATGCATGCGAAAGTAAAAACTGTTTTAGGTGGCCTGACTGACACCTTGTACACTAGATGCTCACTTCATAACAATTTATTTTTGTGCATCCCCATTCATTATTCTAAATTTGCTTCATGATCTCTGTATATTTTTATGAGGATAGGTTTTGCACTGAAATTTTCTTACATATTGATTCCACTAATATATACATTTGATGTCCAGTTCCTTTCTTCTTCTGACCTTTCTCGATCAGTTTTCTGTGATATGTTCATCAAATTTTCAGTTGTGGTGTTTGGGTTTGAAGGTCATCAATCTTTAGTCTTATTCTTCTACTACTACTTTTTCATATTATTATTGGGGCTCATTAAACTTGAAAATAGGAATTGGTTATAACTGATGGCTTTGAAATTATTTCCCTGTATCTCTCTTATTGAAAATTGCTGCATCTTTTCTCCAGTAGTTCTAAATTTTATTTGCAGGTTATCTTGTTCCTTGCTGCCTATTTCAACCAACAAAGTTATTGCCCAGCAGTTACAAACATACTATATTTCTTTATTCTTCTGTTTGTACAGCAAGTTTTCTCCACATGTTTATTGGCAAAGAAATAATAGCCAAAACACTGCGAACATTATACATCTCCAAATATGTGACTTTTCTCTTTTTGGAAAAGTTCTTTATGCATCATTTGCAAGTATTGGGAAGTTCTTTTGATTGGGAGAATAGGAGTGGGGGGGGGAGGGCGGAAAGATATGTGCTGGCAGGACCATGAAACCCACTTACAAGTGTTTTACAGGACAAAGGAGACAAAAGTTCATAGTCGGAATTCTGTCTGTTTGAAACCCATTACTTTTTTGAAGAGTACAGAGTGCAAACTACTTGAGAACTGGAGGTAGCCTTTGATGTGATCATCAGATGTCATACGACAACAAATGTCAAAGGTTACAAAACATAGTGTGAAAAGGTTTATAACAGGAAGGGCAAGGGCATCAAATATAAAATGAAGTCAATATGTAAAGTACCTTAGTCATATGAGGCAGATCCTTGTGAAAAAATATAAAAATGAAATAGTAGCTAGGAAGACCAAAAATAGCTTAGAAAAAGTGGAGGTGCAGGAAGACAGGCCATGAAGAAGTGAGCAGCAAGTGTAAAATGTGTAGGTCAGCCAGTTGCCACCTTCAGAAAGTTTCTTTGTATGTTTAGTAGGAGATAACATAAAGTGGAACCAACCATTAAATGCAAGGTCATTATGATGTGTTCAGTAAAATGGGTTTGCCATAGTAGGAAATTACTCTGTGGGCAATTTCCTGAGTGAGAGCTTGGCAGTTTTCACATTAATATGGAACATTGCTGACACTCTGGGTCACTCAACGTATCACATGAATTTGTCCTGCACTACAATCACATCAGTTGTACATGGTTTTTAGTCTTGTTGTTGGAGCCTGATAGTGCATGGGATATAATTAACAAGACTCCCTTATACTGACAAGGTAAGTGAGGTAGTTTACTTTAGCAGATGGAAATCTATTACTAAAATAAAATTGTTCTGGGAGCTGGAAGAAAATTTGTGATAAAATCAATTATTGACACCTTTTTGTCATACTCATTCATCAAGCTGCTTTTAAAAAATCACTGGAGTCTTCATTGTGTGGCATGATGCTGCTTTAATTTAATTTAGGTACGTTTACATTCAGCTTATTTACACATACATAAGCCTTATAAATTACCTTAGTCGGGAGTTGATTTGTCTTACAGGTAATAGGTTGTCACTGCATCAGAACCAATTAAGTGCTAAGATTTAACTGAAAAAACTTATGCAAAAGTGATAGTGGATGTCATTGTTAAAAAAATCCTTTTTATATTCTTGGTGGGGATGAGTGTTGCAGTGACAATTAGATTCCTAGGATATTTTGTTTACATATACTGCTTTTCATATGAAAATTTATATAACTTCATGCCAGAGCAGAAGTTTGTTTGCTTCCACATTTTCTTTATAGACTGTTACCTATATCATACAGCTATGTAGTGTGATTTGGTGGCTAAGTGGGTAAATTTTTCAAACTACAAATTCAAAGCTCCAGCATTCAATCCCCCATCCTCCTGCCCACCTTGCCATTCATTGCTTTGTTTACTTCTAACAACAATTTGTTAATGGGAAAATACGAAGTTGTACTGAGGTTCAGAGATTGATAAATTGTACATGTTTCTATAAGTTCTTGAATAATATAGTTCAAAACTCAGAATTTGGTAGTGACATATCATCTAATAGGATAAACCTTATTGGTGTTCCATCAACCTTACCAGTAAAGCACAACTTCACCTCTAAATCACTGTAGAAAAGCTTCGCAGTAGAATCTGTGCTGATTTGAAATATCTCCTTATGGTAATGTTTCCTATAACATTTGTATGTGTTGACTGCCCCCCCCCCTTCCCGCCCTTTTCCTCTTCACGTCCACCATCATACCTACCTTTCTCCATTTTCTGCTTCACAGCATTTTCTTGCAGAATGATTCAGCTACTCCAGTTTTTGCTGGAGTAGTTTTTTTATGTTGTTGAAATGCTATACTTCCTGGGATCCTCAGTTTGACTGAATACAGTGCACTGAGCTAATGTTTCACAGAAACCTTACAGAGTGAGGGAGATGTATTTCTGAAATATCTTCCATGAGACACCCAATAAGAGTAATTTTGCAGAAAATTGTCAAGTTTATACCAGAGTGTAAACATATTTGAAGGAAGATTAATAAATGTGATATTTCCATGGAAGCTAATTTCTATATTTTAATGGCAGCTCAGATTGAGTTTGTTCACAGTTAATGTTTTTTATATCGCCATTAGTAATGAATGGAGTATTACTAATGGCAATGTTTCAGTCATTTGTTCCATAGATTTATTCCAGAAGGAGAATCGTTCAGGTGTATTTCATGTGTGAAGGTATGCATTACTGAATGGAAGCAGCTTCAATACACTGTATTTGTTAACTAAAACATTTTCTGAACATAATAGAAAAGTGAAAAAAACACTACTTTGACAAAATTACAGCTTCCTCAGTTATTTTAAATATTGGTATATGGCATTTACATAATTATGCTAGCTTAATATTTATGCAAACATATTTGTATCAGTTAAAACAGGTAAGTTTTCAGTGACAGTTATTGATTTTCACACAGTTTGCAAGAGCATTCGTTCCTTGAATCTAAATAATTAGTTTTTAGGAGTGACTAACACTGAATCCTGTATCAGGAAGCAGTCTGCATGGATATTATTTGTCTCTCTTAGTGTGGTTGTACCATAATTGCTCATTTATTAGTTCTGTTAACAAGGAACAAATATCACTGAGCAGTATGTCAAATGGGACATACATGTACAAATTTAAAGCAGCCTGATAACTTATACAATGGAAAGTACCCTCAGCTGTATTTTTTAGTGGTTTATGAGGTATGGATGTAGACTTAATTTTTTTGCAAGTCATGGTCTTCTGTGATCTTCTCTCTCATCTTGGACATAATCAAACTGTTCTCTTTGGACCTCTTTCATCTGTTTTGATTGACTACCATCTCACCCTTTGGATGTGTGAGTGATCTTTTCTAATTTCATGTTCATACACCCTTGGCTTCTCTCCTGGTATTTCTTGAATAGAATATCTTGTACATATTCCCAGATTTTCTGTTTCACAGTATTCTGACCATTTGCATGTATCTCATCTCAGTTACATTAACCCTCTTGCTCTTACTTTTAGAAGTTGCTCAAGTATCCACTCAGTACTATGATATTGGTATCATAAGTTTCTTACCTGCATGTCTATTGGTTTTGGCACATAAATTTGTCATAGAGAATTTGAAAAATAATTTTCCAATTCCACCTTCCAAACTGCACCTTCTTATCTGTTAGGATCCTATTTTCCTTTAGCTGCTGTACTTAAAGCAGTCTACTGTCTTAAGCTAATGGATACTGCCATATGGCCCAAGAATGTTGTAATAAGGTTTTTTATTCCAGAGATCAACCAATGCCCCAGTGAAGTAGACTCTGAAATCAAAAATTGGTACCATGGACTATCAGATAAAAAGAACATTAATGATAACAGTAATATGCCATTAGTTATAGCAAGAGTAAATGTACATGGCTTAAGAACCAATGTGGACCTTCTATCATTCTTTCTAGAAGAAATGAAACCAGGTGTTTTATGTATCTGTGAGCACTGGTTGACTGAAGCAGAGGGTGTCTATTACAAATATGTTGAGTATTTGGATATGGTAAATGCATGTGTGTCCATGCATGCAAACAAAAATCTTAGTGTGAAGGAAATCGATTTAAAAAACTTTTATACAGCTGTGGATCATGAACTAGCTGCATTCGTATTACCAAACATTGATCTCATTGTTATCTCTGTTTATAGTTCACCGGATGGTAACTTCAAAAATTTTATTGCACTGGTGGATAACTGTTTCTTACCTTATGTGCTTTAAGTCTAAACTTGCATTGTGTGGTGACTTCAACATACACATAGGAAGTGGAAGTACTTAAGATAGGGTTGTCATGAACTTAATGAACAGCTGTGGGTTGTTTGTAGAAAACCAGCCCCCAACAAGAGGTGTTGCCTCTCTAGACAGTTGCCACCAACCTCAGTACTTTGGAATATAATATAAGTGCAGTTGGACCAATGATTGCAGAACACAGTACATTAGTAGTGGAGCTTAGTATGGAGAGCAAAAGTAAATTTCAACCAATCACTTGGCAGTCAAATTACACATTCAGTGAAAAGTCTTTAATGACCTTAAAGCAGCACTGTCTAGTGTGTAAACTGGCAACAAAACTTGTAGAAATGGGGTCCGGTGACACATTTGAATGTGTTCCATACCTTCAGAACAAAATTTGATATTTCCCAGAATTTCCCAAGGAGAACCCTGTAAGCAAGTCATAACAAAGGGAAACACCCATTAAAGGGAAGGTGTAAGGTATACATATTTAGCTAAAGAAACTACAATGCCTCACTAAAATATTCAGAGACCATATGAAAATAGCCTTAGATCTTCCAACTAAAGACCTACTTCACTGTAACTATTTAAGAGCCAAAACAACCTAAAGAAAGGCAGTGGATAATACAAAAGAGAAACACAATGACAAGTTCATTAAAGAGGCTCATAATCCATGTAAAGCAGCATGGAATCTGGTAAATGAGCACAGGAAGAAGCCTACTTCTGTCGTAAATTCCGGTAGTGCTGATGCCTTCAACCAGTACTTTGTTAGCGTAGTGGAAAGTATGATAAATGAAATTCCAGATCCAGGCTTAGATCCCATGGCCAATATAAAATGTGTAAGCTGCACATTTAAAAACTGGGAGGAAATACGCCCTGAGGACCTTGCAAAATTAGTGAAGTCCTATAAGCATTCAGTGTGTCCAGATGTTTATGGTATGCCCTGCACAGTACTGAAAAAAATACCAGAGCTTGGTCAGTCACTAGCTACAGTAATTAACAAGTGTTTATCTTCTCGTGTCTTGCCAGATTCCCTGATGGTGGCACAGACGGTACCAGTCTACAAAACAAACAACCTATGCAAAACTGTCCAGCTTCAGATTTTTTCAATGATACCCATTCTTGGTAAAGTCATGGAGTCCATAATGAAACATTAGATACAAAAATTACTTTGAAAACAAATTCTTTCAGGTCATAAAGCACGGTTTTTGCAAGGAAAAGTCAACCATTACAGTGGTACTGGACTTAATCATGAAGATATGGGAGTGATTAGAAGATGGAGTGAGTGTGGCATTGACACTCTGCGACATGAGCAAGGCAATTGATTGCATCTTACAAGGTACTGATTAATAAGCTAAAGTGTTATGGTATTGAAGGTGTGGTCCTAGCTACTCTTCAATCCTATCTTGAAAACTGAAGACAAATAGTATCAGTCCATGGAGCAACCTCTCAAGAGCAAAAATTGGGTCATGGTGTACCCCAGGGATCTGTCACAGGATATCTCCTGTTCCTTATCTATGCCAATAATATAGGTTGTATCTATGACATTTTATAATTTGCTGATGATACCACACTCTTTGCCAAGGGAAACCAGCTGAACAAGCTCTGTTGGCAGCAGATGTACTCTTTGAAAGCATCAAAGAGTGGTTCATTAAAATAAAATGAAAATGAATCAAGAAAAAACACAACACATGATATGCAGTCTCAGCAACATCAGCTGCCAGGAGAACATGCAGCCTGTCAAACTACTAGGCTTCATGATAAACAGCAAACTAACAATGGACAAGCACTGTGTGTGTGTGTGTGTGTGTGTGTGTGTGTGTGTGTGTGTGTGTGTGTGTGTGTGTGTGTGTGTGCGCGCTAAGCTCTCTTGTGTTACATACCTGCTAAGAAAACTAAAAGGTGTATTAACTGACCAGTACATATGAAGTTTATTATGCACTCTTTCATAACCATATTAATTATGGTCTGCTGTTATGGGCACACTGCAGGTTGTAAGGAGGTGTTAATGCTCCAAAAACAGCTGTCAGAATCATTACACTAAGTAAGAAACAGGGCATTGCAAACCTTTATTTACCAGGCTAGGGATAACGACAGTATTCAGCCAATCTGTGTTTCTACACCTCTGCAGTGTAAAGGAAAACAAAGATGATTCCAGCATGAGGCAAGACAATTATAATCACGACACCCGCAACAAAGGGAACATTGAAGTACCAAGTTGTCGACTGACTGAAACGCTAGACAGTTTTCCAGTGGTAGCTCTAAAAATGTTCAGTATACTGGATTGAGAAGTGCAGTCTCTGCCACTAGGACTGTTCAAAAGGACAATTGCACAGGACTTGAAAGAATACCCATTACATTCTATTGGAGAATTTTTCAATATTGACAAAGTGAATGGGCAAAATAATATTGTTTTAATGTTATATCTGGCCTTATTGTTAATACTTTTCTGTATATTGTATAAAATTGTAACCAAATCTTATTTATATATGTAACCCTGAAGCAGTCTGACCAGTCAAGACTGGTAAATGCACAGACCTAGTAATAATTCTAATTCACAGGCATATTACACTCTTCTGAGACACAGATATTCTGCCTTTGATTATTATTGTAAGCCTTCTTGTATGAAATATCTAGAAGTCCATACCGTTCTTGACATATTGATGGGAATGACTTAATGAAAAAAGTAGATTCATTGGGTTGTAGTTTTATGTATCAGTTGAACTATTGTCATTCTTTTGAGTGAAACCAGTCTGTGGAAGCAAATGAATGAAAAAAATTGGTGCATTGTAGTTTTGCATATTGAGTGAATTTTTCATTCTTCCTTTTAAAGTGAAACTAGCTGAAATCGTTACAGGAACAGAAAGCTGGCTAATGCCGGAGATAAATTCTGCCGAAATTTTTAGAGACGCAAACTGTGTTCAGAAAGGATAGATTAAATAAAGTAGGTGGTGGTGTGTTTGTGTCTGTTGGTAGTTATCTTGTAGTGAAGTTGAAATAGATAGTTCATGCGAATTACTATGGGTAGAGGTTATACTCAACAGCCATACCAAAATAACTGGCTCCTTCTACTGACCCCCCCCCCCCCCGACTCAGGTGATATAATGTCTGAACGCTTCAAAGAAAACTTGAACCTTGTTACAAATAAATACAGTTATAATTGGTGGAGACTTCAATCAACCTTCAATTTGTTGGCGAAAATACATGTTCAAAGCTAGTGGTAGACAGAAAACATCTTTCAAAATTGTACTAAATGCTTTCTTTGAGAATTACTTTGAACAATTAGTTCATGCGCCCACGTGAATTGTAAATGGTTGCAAAAACATACTTGGCCTCTTAACCACAAATAATCTTGATCTAATAGAGCGCGTCATGATGGATACAGGGATCAGTGAACACAAGGTCATTGTAGCGAGGCTCAAAACCATACCAATCAAAACAGCTAAAAATAAATGCAAAATATCTGTTTAAAACAGCAGATAAAAATTCACTTGATGCCTTCCTAAGAGAGTCTCTCTTCCTTCCAAGCTAATTATGTAAGTGTAGACCATATATGGCTCAAATTCAAAGATACAGTATCGACAGCAATAGGTAGATTTATACCACATAAGTGAATAAGAGATGGGGCTGATCGACCATGGTACACAAAACATGTCACAAGAATGTTGCAGAAGCAATGAAAAAAGCATGTCAAATTCAGTACGCAAAATCCCCAAGACTGGCTAAGTTTCACGGAAGCTCGAAATTTAGTGCAGACATCAATGTGAGATGCTTTTAATAGTTTCCACAATGAAATATTGTCTCAAAATATGGTAGAAAACCCAAAGAGATTTTGGTCGTATGTAAAGTACACCAGTGGCAAAAACCAGTCAATACAGTCACTAGGCGATAGTGATGGAAATGTTACCAATGATAGTGCCTCTAAAGCAGAGTTACTAAATTCAGTTTTCTGTAATTTGTCATGAAAAGACGAAATAAATATTCCAGAATTCGAAACCAGAACAGCTGTTAGCATGAGTGACATAAAAGTTGATATCTTAGGTATTGTAAAACAACTCAAAATCACTTAAGAAAGGAAAGTCTTTTGGTCCAGATGGTATACCAACCAGGTTCCTTTCAGAGTATGCAGACACAATAGTGCCTTTCTTAGCAATCATAGACAACCGTTCACTTGACGAAAGACTGGAAAGTAGCACAGGTCACACCAATATTCAAAAGGGAAATAGGAGTAAAACATTGAATTACAGACCCATATCACTGACCTCAATTTGCAGTACGGTTTTGGAACATATAGGACCTTGAAGAAAATGACTTACTGATACATAACCAACACGGATTCAGAAAATATCATTCTTGTGCAACATAGCTAGCTCTTTATTCCCATGAAGTAATGAGTGCTGTCGACAAGGGATCTCAGATCGATTCCATATTCCTAGATTTCCAGAAGGCTGTCATTTGAACCATGTATTCATTATTCCAACTAAGACCACACTGTAGTGTTTCAGTAGAGTAAGAGATCCATTCATTCTTCTGAGGGAAACTAGTTGGTAGAAAACTAAGTAGCTGAACTAAACCAATGGTATACAACAAGTGTGGTCTAGGGGTAGTGTATTTGATTAGTAATCAAAATGTTGTCAGTCCCAGGTTTGAAACCCACCACCACTTAAATTTTGATTAATAATCAGCATTGGTGGCCAAAGACTTCCAGCATAAGAAATCACCCTCATTCTGCCAATGGCCTTGCCAAAAAGGGCGGAGGAGCAGACAGGTTCAGGTCACTATATTGTACTTGTGGTGCGAAACTGCCCCTAAAGGCAGACGAATCGGCAATGATAAATAGTATGATGATACAGAAGGCACTGGAAACCACTGCAGTAAAGTCTCATAAAGTGTATCCATGGGACATGTGGCATGTAACTGAAAAAGTGTCATGATGATCTCTCCATTGGTAAAAGATTCTGGAATAGTCCCCTCCTCAGATCTCTAGGAGGGACTGCCAAAGGGGAGGTGACCATGAGAAAAAGATTGAATACAAAAGGATAATGTTCTAAGAGTCTAGATGTGGAATGTCAGAAGCTTGAATGTGGCAGGGAAGCTAGGAAATCTGAAAGTACAAATGAGTATAGGGTAATATCAAAAGCAGTGGAAAATGGTACAATAGAAGTAGGATTTGTTATGAATAGAGATGTAGGCCAGAATGAGTTACTGTGAACAGTTCAGCGATAGGGTTTCTCTTATCAGAATGGACAGCAGATGACAGTAGTACAGGTATACGTGCCGACGTCGCAAGTGGATGATGGAGAGATAAAGTGCATGAGGATATTGAAAAGGGAATGTAGTACATAAGAGGAGATGGAAAATCTAATAGTCATGGGAAGCTGGAATGCAGTTGCAAGGGAAGGAATAGAACAAAAGGTTACAGGAGAATATGGGCATGGGACAGAAATGAGAGAGGTGAAAGGCTAATTGAGTTCTGTAATAAATTTCAGCTAGTAATAGTGAATACTCTGTCCAAGAATGACAAGAGGTGGTGGTATACTTGGAAAAGGCCAAGGGATATGGGAATAGTTCCATTGGATAATGTCATGGTCAGAGATTCTGAAATCAGACATTGGCTTGCAAGGCTTACCCACTAGCAGATATACACTCAGATCACAATTTAGTAGTGACAAAGAATAGGTTGAAGCTTAAGAGACAGTCAGGGAGAATCAACATGCAAAGAAGTGGGATACGAAGTACTAGAATTGACCACACACTCTAGAAATTCTCTATAAAGCTGTAAATACAGCAATGAGGAATAGCTCAGTAGGCAGTACAATTGAAGAGGAATGGACATCCCTGAAAAGGGCCATCACAGAAGTTGGAAAGAAAAACGTAGGTACAAAGAAGGTAACTGCAGAGAAACCATGGGTAACAGAAGAAATACTCGATTTGCTCGATGAAAGGAGGAAGTACGAAAATGTTCAGAGACTCAGGAATACTGAAATACAAGCCACTGAGTAATGAAATAAATAGGAAGAGCAGGAAAGCTAAGGTGAAATGGCTGCATGAAAAGTGTAAAGAAATCAAAAAAGCGTATAGGAGAGTCAAAACGACCTTCAGTGAAATTAAATGCAAGGGTGGTAACATTAAGAATGCAATGGGAATTCCACAGTTAAATGCAGAGGAGAGAGCGGATAGGTGGAAAGAGTACATTGAAGGTCTATATGAGGGGGAAGATTTGGCTAATGTGATAGAAGAAGAAACTGGAGTGGATTGAGAAGAGAGAGAGGATCCAGTATTAGAATCATAATTTAAGAGAGCTTTGGAGGACTTACACCAAATCAGGCAGAAGGGATAGATAATATTGCATCAGAATTTCTAAAATTGTCGAGGGCAAGTGGCAACAAAATGGCAATTCACGTTGGTGTGTAGAATGTATGAGTCTGGTGATACACCATCTGACTTTTAGAAAAATACTGTCCACACAATTCTGAAGAGTGCAAGAGCTGACAAGTGGGTGAATTACTCCACAGACAGCTCATGCATCCAAGTTGCTGACAAGAATTATGTACAGAACAATGGGAAAGAAAATTGATGATGTGTTAGATGATGATCAGTTTACCTTTAGATGATGATCAGTTTGTTTAGGAAAGGTAAAGGCACCAAAGAGACAATTGTGCCTTTGCTGTTGATAATGGAAGCAAGGCTAAAGAAAAATCAAGACATGTTCATAGGCTTTGTCAGATTAGAAAAAGTGTTCAACAATATGAAATGGTGCAAGATGTTAGAAATCCTGAGAAAAGTAGGGGGTAAGCTGTAGGGAGAGATGAGTAATATACATCATGTACAAGAGCCAAGAGGGAATAATAAGAGTGGGTGAAACATGAAAGTAATGAGAAGTAGCAGAAATGGGACAGCAAGAAACTTAAAATTAAGAGTGATGGTCATGTAGTAGAATAAGTTACGGAATTCTGCTATCTAGGCAGCAAAATAACCAATGATGGACAGAGTGGGGACAACATGTAAAGCAACCTAGCACTGGTAAAAAGGGCATTCCTGGCCAAGAGAAGTCTACTAGTATCAAACATGGGCCTTAATTGGAGGAAGAAATTACTGAGAATGTATATTTGAAGCCCAGCATCATGTGGTAGTGAAACAAGGACTGAGGGGAAAACCAAAACAGAAGAGAATCAAAGAATTTGAGATGTGGTGCTACAGACGAATGTTGAAAATTAGGTGGATTGATAAGGTAAGGAATGAGGAAGTTCTGTGCAGAATTGGAGAGGAAAGGAATATGTGGAAAACACTGACAAGGAGAAGGTACAGGATGATAGGATACCTGTTAACCATGAGGGAGTGACTTACATGGTACTAGAGGGAACTGTAGAGAGAGACAGAGATAGGAATACATTCAGCAAATAATTGAGGATGTAGGCTGGAAGTACTACTCTGAGATGAAGAAGTTGCACAGGATAGGAGTTTGTGGTAGGTTGCATCAAACCAGTCGGAAGACAGATGACAAAACTAGTAAGTGAATATATCTCACATTTCAGTAAGTGCTATGTATGGGCTAGTCATTTAATTATAAACAGAATAGACTAATTCTTCTTTTCATCATTTAAAACTATTAAATGCATTGTTGTGGATTAAGTTGTTCCAGAAGCAACTAACATGAGACTACTGAAGTTGATACATCATTGAGTAGTACGGTAGTACAAAGTTGCGCATAAAAGTTCCTTTAGGTGTGAGTCCATTAATTAGAAACCGGTTGAATTTAGCCTCTAAACCTTTAAACACTTAATCAGTCATTTACCCCCTGATGACACAGAGTTCTTTCGTGAGTTCATGCATGGTGCACGCAGGGCTTAGGTTTATTCTGGCCCATTCTTCATTCCCTGGCTGCATTTCCTTCCCCATTGCCCCCACCCTCCCTATCCTCGCTCCTTCCCCATTGCCCCCACCCTCCCTATCCTCGCTCCTTCCCCATTGCCCCCACCCTCCCTATCCTCGGTCCTTCCCCCACTGCCTGTCCTTCTCCCTCAGACTTCTGATTTATGTCAACCTGGCTATCCATCTACTTCCCTATATTGCTTGTAATTTTGTTCCTCCTGCCTGTTCTTTTATCCTGAGGTCTGACATACACTTCTAAATTTTCTGTTTTTAATGTTAGCCAGCCGGGGGAGAATTCCTTTCCTAGAGTGTACGGCATGGATTCCTATCCCCTCTTCCTTCCCCTCTTCCGTCGCTACCATACTGCCCTCTGCCCCAGCTAGGTCACCAGCACGTGTAGCCATTCCATGTGGTGGGGCTGTTGTGTACACATATGGCTGAACCCCCTGACATCACAGGGATCACACTACTGATACCTGAGCTGTTCCCTCCCCATGTACGCCAAGGAGTGGTTGCTTGTCTTCCTGGAGCATTGGAACTCTAGGCAACAGCTGCTGTGCCAGGTGGCCCTTGCTGTGGCTGTGGCGAGTCCCTCATCGGAGTGGGAGTTCAGGGTGGGAGCTTGGCACATAAAGCGTTTCAGGCTACAAAAATCTGGCCGTCTATGAATGGTACTGGATCACTGAATGCTGCTTCATATGACCTGGCTTCCTTCCCTTCCCTTCCTATACTCTGAAAGGAGGGCCAGGCTCGCCGTCTTGGGATGAAACTCTTTCCCTGCCACCTCATCTCTACTTGGACTGAAGGGGACACATTCTCTGCTACAAAGCCATATGTTGTTTTTTGTGGAGAATATAGAGGACAAGTTCAGTGAAGTGGAGTCTCTCATTAAGGTGTGGTCGAGCTCCCCGTTTATCAGAGCTGCTTCTGCCACCCAATCTGCAGCCTTTAGTGCTTGTAATTAATTTGGCAATGTCCCAGTGTGTATTACCCCTTATCAGTCTTTGAATATGATCCAGGAAGTGATTTTTGTTGGGACCTTATCCTGCAAACTGGTGAACTCCGGGCTAATCTGGAGTGACAGCGTTCATTTTGTTTGATTTGTGCAGAACAGTTGTAAAGACAACTGCAGTGATACCAGTGACTTCATTCTGGCTTTTGAGGAAGATACCCTCCCAGAGAGGGTCAAGGTATTGTGCTACAGGTGTTATGTGAAGCCTTACGTCCCACTGCCAATGAAGTGCTTTCATTTTGGGCATATGACTTCCCACTGTACTGCGGACCCTCTGTGGGGTGACTTGGACACCCACTCCATGAGTTAAGACCCAATGTTCCACCAACTGTGTGTGTCAATTGCCATGACTGCCACTCTCCACACTCGGCAGATTGCCTGGCTTACAAGAGAGAAAGCAGGTCCAAGAGTGAAAGTCCATGGATTGCTAACAGAGATAGAGGGGCTGGCCAGTACGTACCTCAGCTCAGTACAGCCGATAGATACACAAAAAACGGAACCGAAAATTTACGTTCCTAGCTTTCGGAACAAATGTTCCTTCATCAGGGAGGAGAGAGGGGAAAGAAAGGCAAGAAGGGAAAGGAGATTCAATTACTCACAACCCAGGTTATGAAGCAACAGGGAAAGGAAAATAGGGAGGGTAGCAAGGATGGAGGCATGGTTGTCAGTGGTTGGGTTGGAGAGATGGCATTGCTGAATTTCTGTGACTTTGCATCAAATAGCTAATTAACAATTGCACTTAGAGGAAACGTTGTTGTTGTTGTTGTTGTTGTCTTCAGTCCGGAGACTGGTTTGATGCAGCACTCCATGCTACTTTAACCTGTGCAAGCTTCATCATCTCCCAATACCTACTGCAACCTACATCCTTCTGAATCTGTTAAGTGTATTCATCTATTGGTCTCCCTCTACGATTTTTACCCTCCATGCTGCCCTTCAATACTAAATTGGTGATCCCTTGATGTCTCAGAATATGTCCTACCAACCGGTCCCTTCTTCTTGTCAAATTGTGCCACAAACTCCTCTTCTCCCCAATTCTGTTCAATACCTCCTCATTAGTTATGAGATCTACCCATCTAATCTTCAGCATTGTTCTGTAGCACCACATTTCGAAAGCTTCTATTCTTTCTGTCCAAACTATTTACCGTCCATGTTTCACTTCCATACACAGCTACACTCCATACAAATACTTTCAGAAGTGACTTCCTGACACTTAAATCTATACTCGATGTTAACAAATTCCTCTTCTTCAGAAACGCTTTCTTTGCCATTGCCAGTCTACATTTTACATCCTCTCTACTTCGAGCATCATCAGTTATTTTGCTCCCCAAATAGCAAAACACCTTTACTACTTTAAGTGTCTCTTTTCCTAATCTAATTCCCCACAGCTTCACCCTACTTAATTCGACTACATTCCATTATCCTTGTTTTGCTTTTGTTGATGTTCATCTTATATCCTCCTTTCAAGACACTGTCCACTCCTGCTCTTCAAAGTCCTTTGCGGTCTCTGACCGAATTACAATGGGACTTAAAAGTGGAAAATCGGGATTAATTTAGAACCACAGACATGTCAGTTCTGACTCCCCTTGCGGCAGGCATTATGATAATCTTGTCTCGTATTGCTTCATGTTTATTTGCAGATTATGTTTGCTCAATATCTTGAACCTATTTTTTTATTTATTTTTTATTTTTTTTATGCTGCATGCCCAGTGAGACTGCAGGATTCCAGGAGTGGAGAGGGGGGGGGGGGGGGAGAGGAGAGGAGAGAGATCAGGTTCAAATGAACATGTAGGCAAGTACTGCACAGCCAGTGTCTTGTTTGCAACATTGACTATGACAAATTGTCTAAAAACAGAAGAGGACATTGTAAATGCCATAAATGATATTTTGGATCATGAAACTGATGGGAGCTGCTGGAGTTTTCATCCGAGGAAGAACAACCTGTAGGTTCAGATAGTTTATCAGAAGATGATGTTACACCACATGATGATTTACTGAGTATTGAAGAAGAAGCTGTTCATGTTTACATGTTTATTTTCATAATTATTGATCTCTGTGTAGCATTCACACACTTTTCTGTTGCAACAAATATGTTTACATGTTGGTGCTGTTTTCCTTGAAAAAGCAGACAATTTTTTTCGCCTCCTGCCTGTCTGTGAAATCTTCAAAGCACAAAGCAAATGCTACAAGTATTGTGGGCACCATAAATTGACCTCATAGGGAAATACCAATCTCTGTCAAGAAGCACAGAGTTGTTAGCGAAAAATGAAAGGCATTGGCTGTATATCAGGGAAAGAGCAGCAAGAATGCCCTGACTCCCAGCACTATGCATCCTCATGTGAAAACAGAGGCTGGTTTGAAAGAAGCAGCCCGATACAGTGGCTCGTAAACACTCGAAGCACCATCCAAACAGTGGCCTGTTCACAAGTTCTAGAACTTGCTGTATGTGGCTGGGATAAATACCTGGGCATTATACAATACTCTGAATGAGAAAAAGTTGAAAAGCAGGTATTTTATATTGCAGTTTGTGGAAGAGATTGCTGAGAAATACAGATACCAGGAAGCCTAGTACCTGCATCACTCCAGAAGATATTCCTGAGAGACAAGAAAAGTGAACATGTTACCTTGTAAAGTCTGACTGCACTGGAAACAAATCATTTGTTGAGTGTCATATGTTAAAAAAAAATGTCTGCAGTAATTGCACATCAAAGGACTATTATTTGCACTCATAATGTGATGCTAGCCAGTAAAGGCACCCAGCAAATGTAAGTTCTCTTAATAATTGATAATTCGAGAAAAGCTACTTCATTTTTGTTGATTTTATATATTTAAAAAAAAACACACTTTGAGCATTTCAAAGAATAGATTCATCAGTAGGTGTGATAGCCCACTGACACAGGATAATGAATGTCATAAGTGACCCAGCTGCAGTTCCAAGTATGATCACATGTCAGTGATTCTAGGGTTAACAGGAAAAAGCAAGCTTTAACTTTCCTGTCATTGAACCTTGCGACACTGAGTGGTGGTCAGTTCTATGGGACCAAACTGCAAACCCTCCGCCACACACCGTCAGTGGCTTGCAGAGTATTGATGTAGGTGTAGATGTAGATGAGGTCATCAGTCCGACATTGAGCTAATTTGTATTGCAGTGGGTATGTACTAGTCTTGCATGAAATCTATACAGCCAGAGACAGAATGCGTAGTAATCAAAATAGTTGTATATGTGATTGGAAAAGGATCTATCTTACAATTTCGAAGAGCCATCAACACACATTCATAAGCTACTAGTAAGCAGACATTGTCAGTGATGGGTTAACACACCTTCAGTAGTTTCTTTCCTACTTGACTCTGCAGGTGTAAAATTTCGTGGAGTCGTTACCCACGTGTTCGGAGGCATACCACTTCGTCTTCATACATATACGTTCCAACATGGAATTCCAGATGACGTTAAATAGCTTACTATTGTGAATTTATGCCTGTCTTGAAACTGAACAACACTGTTGTGAATGCTGCACCTCATCAAAGGCATGTGTACAGATAAAATTATTGAAAGAAAGCATTTACTCACATTTTTCTAATTGTCAGATGCTGTCAAATTTGATATCTTCACATACAGCTTTCAATGACTCATTGCTTCCCTCCACAAATTGATACAAATGCCTGTCCTCACCAGCCCTGCAAGACTGTACCATCACTGTTTGCATGTTTAAATATGAGTAGGAGTAATTGGAGAATCTGTTTGAAATATTTTAGAGCTCAATAGTGCAAGTTCTAGTGAAGAAATCTTGAGTAAGCTTTGGTAGGTCATTGCTCTGTCACAACATAAATAGAATCCAAAAGATGCTTACTCTAAACCAGACAAATGCTATTATATATTTTAACCTTTTCTTGTATTGCACCACCCCCACCCACCTACTTTGTAAGGACAGTATGGTGACAAAAATCTCATTGAAAATATAAACAAGGCCTCTGTGTGTCCAGGAAATGCGAAACACACGCAGATAATTCTGCAGAAATAATGTTGGTCTCCTTGAGTATTGTAAGGATACTATTAGAGAACTGTTGAATAGTTATAAAGTATTCACTTTCATCCTTAACTTTCTTCATTCTGTTGCAATGGAGCCTTGGTGTGATGTGTAATGCAGATATGCAGGAACCACTTTTCACCTATATGTTGCGGAAATGAAAAACACCGTGTTGACAAAGTTTTCTTTTTTCTTTAGAAGGCATTATCTGTAAGTGAAATACAGTTTTCTGAAAGTGCAGTAACTAAACTTCATGGTGAGATAGTCCTAAAACCTGTAAAATGCACTCCAGGGAACAACTTGTGTCAGTGTGTGATACTAATAGTATGATTCACAATTGCAATCGAGCAATTTGCACAAATACCTGAGTGTAACAATGTGCAGGGACACGAAATACAAGGGTCAGTCGTAGGTAAGGCAGGATACTGCGAAAATGCGGTCAGCTTACAAAGGAGGTTGCTAAGAAAAGCACTTCTGTGGCACTTCTGCAAATAATGTTAAAGTGTGTGGGAGCCAGACCAAATAGGGCCAATGGGTGATATTTATGGTACAAATAAGAGTGACAGTCAGATTTGTTTGATTTATGACAGCTCAATGGAGTTGATTTTATGACTCTGTGCTTGCATTTTACCACACATTTACACATAGACAACATTGTTGTGTGTGCAGAAACAAGAATGTGTTTCCTATTTTGGTAAAAGATCCACATTAGAATTGTCTATTTAATCAAAGCTGTCACATTGAATCCAAAACAGAGTGCTGTTGAGAGTATGATCATTAATAAGAACTATACTGAAAGCGTATATATTGATCACACATGGCACTCATTCTACCTTAGCAATGTGTGTGTTCTGTTTTTTAAATAGAATGTTCAGGCAAATTGCAGTCTATCATGAATATCAAACTTCACAAACAAACAAATCGCAAATATTCAATAACAGCATGAGACAGGAATCGAGCAGTGACTTGCACACTGCCAATGAATAACAATTGTTCTGTGGTGGTGGATGACACACAGTGTAGGACAATATTTATTTCCATATACTGCTTAGATTTCAGTATTTCCTCCATTTAATCTTCTAACTTACCATCTGCAGATATTGAGACACTACTTCTCTATGTATGCCAAGTTCTACAGCTATTACGTTTACCCTGTTCATATTTTGTATTTATTGCACTATAAGTATTACAAAGCTTATTTCCATGGGTCATAGTGTCATATCAAGGAAGGTAATATATTCTTGATACAGTGATTTTTGTCACATGGCTGAAGAGATTGTATTCATGTTGTTGTTATACTTCAGAGACAGGTCAAGTTTCTGGTTGTTCTGTTGTCGTTTCATACGAATGTGAATGGGAAATCTCGTGAAAACATTCTTTGAGTGTCACACTGGTTGCCAGAATTGGACATTATGTAAATATTTCCTTTTCTGAGAACAATAATAGTACGAAAAACAGTTTATAGAATTAAATTTTATTAATAATCTATTTCTCTGTTTCTCACACACTGTTGGCCTGGTAAGATTTGGCTAGAACGTTTTACATTTGAAGTATTTATCTCATGTCTAATGTACAGATTTCAGAATAACTTTTCACTGCCTCACCAGAACTAAAGGTTTTTAAGATTTGATATAGTTTAGTTAAATGCTTAATTCGTTTCATTCATCATATGGTATGATGTGAGGCATGTTTCAGTTGAACAAAATGTCGTGGAAATCATATTTACATTGCTTTGTGGTGACAATATATAGGTTTGTAGCCGAGTAAATGTATGCATTCAAGGCATACTCCGTATAGTAGAGGAGAAAAATAGTATTGTGTGTCTGAAACTACTGTTGTCACATTTTATTTCTGTTGGCAGATTGCCAGAGTTCTAGCTGTGCATTTTTACTGCTTTAGGTTCTCCAGAGGGTGGTGCAGATGTATGTTCCACGGTAATGGGACAAAACCAGACCTTGTGGGCACCCTGTGGTGGTGTTGATCAATCACCATTTTCTCATTCATCATACTTACTTCCACTGTTCTTCTGTTACATATTTCTGTATTGTTCATGCATTCTGGCTGTTAGAAAATTTTGATGAATAAATCTACTGAGAGAAACTTTGGTGAATACTGCCAGCTGCTTAAACAGATACCTTCAAAATGTAGGTGTGTGAGTACTATGTATAATAGCCAATATTTATTTATTTAATAAATAAATTTGGCAGTGATTGTCTCATTGTGATTTCTTGTGACTGATCAAGAGCACAAAATCTGGCTATTAAAGCCATTTATGTATAGAAAGCAAATACTACTTAAGTGAACACACAAAATTTGTAGAAAATTGAATATTTCTGAAGTGTTGGCTAAGTTTTACATGCCACTTTATAAAGATAATTATTACATTTCTTATACTTTGAAAGGATTTGAGCTACTGTGAAGTAGCTTAGTTGCCTGAACCTGGAAACTGGCACATAAGATCTTAGTTTTCAGGTTTTAGAGTGGGCCAGGTGTGCTTTATCATTGGCATTCTGGTACAGTAATTTGATAATTTCAGTACAACAGGAGAATAACTGGGGGATGAGGAATGAATAATGGATCACTGTGGAGGACAAAACAAAAATAATTGGTGGCGGGGGGGGGGGTGAGAAATGAATAATGGATATCTGTGATACCTTCCTAGTCGTGGTCATAGGGGAAATATTTGATAATCTGAGGTGGGATAAGTTATTGTAAAGCCTGAAGCGCGCGCACACACACACACACACACACACACACACACACACACACACAAAGATGATGTGACTTACCAAACGAAAGTGCTGGCAGGTCGATAGACACACAAACATACACACAAAATTCAAGCTTTCGCAACCAACGGTTGCTTCATCAGGAAAGATGGAAGGACACACACACACACACACACACACACACACACACAAAGATGATGTGACTTACCAAACGAAAGTGCTGGCAGGTCGATAGACACACAAACATACACACAAAATTCAAGCTTTCGCAACCAACGGTTGCTTCATCAGGAAAGATGGAAGGACACACACACACACACACACACACACACACACACACACACAAAGATGATGTGACTTACCAAACGAAAGTGCTGGCAGGTCGATAGACACACAAACATACACACAAAATTCAAGCTTTCGCAACCAACGGTTGCTTCATCAGGAAAGATGGAAGGAGAGGGAAAGACGAAAGGATGTGGGTTTTAAGGGAGAGGGTAAGGAGTCATTCCAATCCCGGGAGTGGAAAGACTTACCTTAGGGGGAAAAAAGGAAAGGTATACACTCGCACACACACCCATATCCAACCGCACATACACAGACACAAGCAGACATTTGTAAAGACAGAGTTTCGGCAGATATATATATGTTAAGACACAAAAATGTGATGATGATAAAAGTGAAACCACAAAGACCAGCTTATTTTTGAAAATTTGAAGTTAATGTTTGTAGCTATCTGCCTTCACTGCTTGACTTGTATCTCAAAATAAATGCTTTTTCAAATGGAACATAAACTTCAGTTTGTGAAAAGGAGTCATTGTACCATTGTAATGAATGGAGAGGTTATGCAGTACCATTTTTGTGGTAAAGGATGTGAAGAACACTTTCAAGGAAAAAGGTTGTGAATTACTAAGCGTGATAGTTAGATCATCCCCTAACAGATTAATAATGTATTCTGCTTAGAGAACAAGATTTATATGAAAGGTATGCATTTTTGTGGAAAATTTAAGAAGAGACCAAGGTGTAGCAGTTTAAAGAGAAACTGTTCTGTGTGTGGGTAACTAAAGTCGGCGGGGTGTTGTGTAGGACAGTCAGCTCAGGAGTCAGAAAACTTCAAAGATACTGTACAACAAAACTTAATCAGAATAAATTATTTTATTTCAATTGTAGGAATTATATACAAACAAAAACTCAACATGGAAAGGTACAAAAGAGAACATGTGTTGAGCAGAAGCTGTGGTGCCGCCAAGTCTCGTCTAGTAGTGTCCGTGTCCACCTCCGTGGCCACCACCACCGCCGCCACCACCACCGTGGCCGCCTCCGTGGCCTCCACCGCCACCACCACCACCGTGGCCTCCATGGCTGTAGCCTCCGTAGGTACCTCCGGAGTGGTCATTTCCACCACTGTTCTGGACCTTGGCGAAGAAGCCACCCTTCTTGTCAGAGTAGTACTTGACAGTTCGCACATTGCCACCAGGTTCCTTTATCGTGTATTCCCCTGCAAAACAAGCATATAGGTACTAGTACTCTCGACCCACGTCGCATACAGTGGTGACAATATAAATACGGTGTCTGTACAAAAGGAGTTCTAGAACAAAATACGTGTCAGGTGCAGAATTTATGCAATGTGATTCAGGAAAGTTCAGATTACGGTTTTGTGGACATTGTGTCCTACAAGTAAACTTCAGTGTCTGCCATTTCACTTCGTAATTACACTCGAGAACCATATCTGTTTCGTCAAGGATAATAATCATAGAGCTGCTATGAAATGTCTCGTACTTATTTTAGAATACTTGAAGGATGAGCAATGACTCTGAATATGTCTGAAGTGTTCAGTACTACCTTTAAACTCTGTACATTCAAATAAAAGAACTGAATGTATATTTTGAAAACTTTCGTCAAATTTATCGGTTTGTTATCAAGATTTCTTCCTTGCCATCGAAGAGGGCATGTTTCTGTGAAGTGTGGTACTATGAACCACAGCTTCTCAGGACCATAAATTTTTCAGATGGGGGAGGGGCACTTATTGACATCCTCTCTGGAACTTGGAGCCTAATAGAGTTCCTATACACTTCTAGAAGTGAGTGGATAAGCATCAGTTCTTCGGGATGTAGTAAGTTATCCGTGTGTCACATGCAGTTTAGTTCTAGCGCCACGACGTGTCTCGAAATGGACCAACTATTTAGTGTAAAAATTGCGATTTAAGTCTTGCCGCCGTCCATTGGGCCCCAGAGAAATTTTTGTGGACGCCTGTGGTGTGTGATATTTGGAAAGAACATTATGATGTGAATGCTGTCTGTGAATTGTACTCAAGCGTAATTCGTCAAAGTAACTAATGTAAATGAAGAGGCCTTCAGGTTCAGATTACTTACCGACAACTTCGTCACCGTCGCGGTGCTCCTTCTGACCGTGGTGGTCCCCAGAGTGGCCATCAGTTACACCGTATGCGTATTCATACCGAGGATGAGCCTGAAACAAAGTGGCATTTTTCGTAAACTGGCTGCTAGAAACCATATGACTAATGCTGTTTATGGATATTGCGAAATGAAACTATAAACACGATTAGGTCCGGCCTGCAGAGGTATTATATGCGCACTGCAACTTAGCAGTGTGCACAAAAAGCCGAATTTCAGTGAGCGTAGAGTGCTATTTAGCACCTCCGTGTAGTGTTTAAGAGTGCCGTGTCACAAGACAGCAGTGCGTAACTCACCACGTAGTCGACGTACTTCCCGCCGGTGTGGGTGTGGTGGTGTCCGCCGTGTCCGTGACCACCGTGGCCGCCCCCGTGACCGCCGCCACCACCACCACCGCCGTCGCCTCCGTCCACGACGATCTCGTGGTGACCGCCCTCCACGGGTCCGTGGAAGTAGGCGAACGAGTGCGCGTGACCGCCGGGGCCTAAGTATCCTCCACCGCCGTGGCCGCCTCCACCACCGCCTCCGCCGTGGCCGCCTCCACCGCCGCCTCCGCCGTGGCCGCCTGCGCTTGCGTGCAAGCACACTGCGGCCATAACCGCCGCCGCCAACATCTTCTGTACATATACAAGGTCTACATTAGCTAAATCTGTATCGCGGAACTGCGACAAAATTTCAGATGCTTTCGGGGTGCGGATATTATAATTAACTTGTATAAGGGGAAAGTGCTCTCAAGTGGCTTCTTACAGTGTGTTAATGTAATTGTGAGTTTGTCTATCACAGTTGCTTCAGTGAATATGGTTTCGCAAGAGTAAAATTGCCACTAATATGTAATCAACACAATGTACAATACAAAACACACAGTAATGCATTAACACTCACATGCAAAAGTAGTGCAATGTGGTTGACGTCACTGCAAGAACAGTTCAGCATAGCGTCGTTGTTTATTGAGTGAAAACGTAAACGAGTTGCTCATCGTCCATCAGAACAGCAAAAACCTATCCATACTGCAGTGTATCACTGTTAACGTACAATTAACACCGCCGGGAAAAAAAAATCGTACAAAAATTCGAGGAGTGCTGAATTGCAAGCTTGAGGGCGAAGAGTGAAATGTATGTATACCTGTTGCCAACAGCAAGTAAAGATTGAATGGAACTCGTTTGTGCCAAACAAGACACACTGCGAATTCTGTCGACTTTCAAAAATAAATGAGGGTGAGAACCACTGCAGTTATTCTGTAGCGAGGCACCAGTCACCGCGGGTCCCCGATAACAAAATTCGCAGAACATATCCCTGAACATGAGACATTTTGGTGTAGAGCGGCTGGTACTGAAGTTGTTCAAGCTATTTATCGCGATAATCAACTCTCGTGTAAGCTTTTGTTTGTTTGTTTGTTTGATAGTGGTATTTTGTCCGCGGTGCGCTTTGAAAGAAATAGCGGGACGTCACGTTACAAATACTGATATGCTACCTTTGATGAACTAATACAGGAAAATCTTATGACCTGCGCCAAAGAATACCGATATTGCTTATATATAGAACTGTGGCGGTGGTGAAAGAACGCGTAATTATTCTTTTAGATAAGGGTTCTCAATTTTGTGTCCCATGGTAGAAAAGAAACGTTGCGTAGAAAAACAGAATCCTGTTTCTAGATAGGATGTTCAGGGTTATTTTATCCAGTATTTTAAAAAGTTTGGATGGTGTTAGCTACAAATGACTTGAAAAAAGAAATTCCCAGTGACATGTAGGATGTATTTTAGAGGCAATGTAAAGTCACATCCCCCCCCCCCTTCCTTCTCACGGATAGGGCAAGTTCGAGCGAGACTCGCGCTAACGCCACTTCGCACACCGAACCATCAGTACGGTTTACGCTGGCGCTGTGCACGATTATATGCCGTCTTCGGCACCAAGGCATTCAAGGTGTATTTTATCTACCGACATGTTCATGTGGTGTTTTTTTTCATATCGCATAATTATACGGTAGACAGAAATTTTAATAGGTTTATGCGAGTTCCTATCGCTTATAGGTGCTCTGAGCCCGTATCAGTTTAATCATGGACTACCGCTTTTTAGCATGCCATCTGTCTTGATGATGAACGATGTGAATTGACTCTGAGCAATTACTTCGCCGCGCCATGGCTGTTTCAGAGGCCCGAAACAACACAGTTCTCATTGATATATGGCGCTTTATGGCAGTACGCCGAGCTATTCAAGCAATTGCAAATCCGTAATGTTTTAATTTCTTGGCAGATCACCTCATCATGCATCTCCATTGATGCGAAACCGGTAGTGACTTATTACAAGTATTTTAAGTTAGTTCGGAAGATTGTATTCACCACATGAAATCATTAGACATACACCAATTTTACCAGCATGAAAATGTACGCGATAAACCAGCAGTCACAGCGTACACTACGTGTATCGAGGTCTGAGATAAGACTCTTAGAAAGATAGCGATCTTTGATATGTCACTGTTTGCTTTTTGACACTGCGAGCGCTGTTGTCACACTGATGCTGTCCGAAGTGCAGAAGCTTAGTAACTCGTTTCAAATGTTCGAATGACCGACAGACCAAGATCAAAATGGAGACCATAAAAGGAGGCTGCTATACGGGTGAGAACTTTTTTGCATTCAGACTGTAGGGTAAAAACAATACTTTGGCCTCGGATCTTTGACTCACAGTGAAATATCTTGACGAACAAGCATGATAAGTTGTTTTGCAATTAGTTGCCGCGAAAATATTAGGTCGCCACCCACCTTTCTTTTTGAGAAGTCACCCGTGCTTCTAACGTCCACTGACATTTGTAATCACACCAACGATGATAAATAAAAATGTCTCGAACGGGCTGATATGCCTCGTGGGTAAGAGTAACAGAAAAGATCTCAGATATTGAAACCGTCAGTATATCTATAGCTGCAGTATACTGCAAAGGGTATTCCACTGTCAACTGGCATTATAAGTAGAAACAGGCTCACTAAAAGAACCTGTGACACGAAGTAGCCAACCCGTTTGACAGCGGGGTAGTGCTGTGGTGATACAGCAACGAAAAGCAGAAGCGGTGCTCACCTTGATGGCTGCCATGGCGTTGCTCCTGCTGCTGTGGGCCGTGTGGTCAGTGACGGCTTGCATCTGGAGTGGCGGTGCTTTTATAGCAGCTCAGTCGCCGCCGAGAGGATTCGTCACAGCAGCCGCCGTCCGCCGTCTCCCAGCGAGTACTTTCTAAGGCGACACCCACGAAATCGCGTATTCTGCTGCGCCGTCGGCCATCGCTAGCCTCCTTGCCACCTATGCACACATCACAGGAGGAGGATGGGGATGAATTCACATATGTAAAAGTACAACTACAATCATTAGTAGGAGCGTCATGTACCGGCCCCACTGATGTTTCCACATCTGTTCAGAGGCAAAAGAACAAGAGGAAAAAGTTAGCAGGAGGGGACACTTACACGAAAGTTAACACACAACCGTACGCCGGATGTGCGGAGTTTGTGTAGCTGTTGCAATAAATTGTAAGACAATCAGCGACAAACGAACAGAAGTGTAGTTCTCTCTTACCTTGCCCCAGCTAATGCACGTAGGGTTAAGGGCTCAGATAATTGTTTAAATTAGCTCGAGTTGAATAGTCAGTGTAGCAGAACTCTAGAATCGTTCAGACGTTGACTGGGGATGAAGATACATTCAGTGTACTGTGGAAGTACCCGTACCCCTAGGTCAAAAGACAATACTATACATCTGAGTACTTACATACAGAAACTCTCGTGTTTTACACGCAGATCTATATGCTTCCATGTCACCTTTATTTTGTGGAGCTTCTCGGAGGTCTTCTCCGAGAATCTTCCTAGACTTCAGCGCCATTCCCCATAATGTGTTGTAAAAATAAGGCCGTATGTTGCCTGTGGTGTCATGACCTACCTAGATACAAAGGGCATTAAGACAATTGCCCCGGCCAGCATGTTCTGCAAATCTGTCACTGGAAACCTCTGTTCATGGATGTCAGAGACTGGCACGTCACCACTCGACGGCCATTACGAGCGATTCAGCTCAAGCAGCACATGTCCATCCAAGCTCAGCCGGATTAGGGACATTGTTGCTGCCAACAATTAGGTCAGTAAAGGTTTGTCAGCACACCCATGGAGGGGTAATGCAGGAAAAGGTTTAATGAATAATAAAATACGAATGTGGGTGAGGCTACTATAAACAATATAACGAAATCATTGTCATGGTCAGGATAAACATGAAGCCAACACCCACCACACTAGTAAATGTTATATTCCAGCCAGCACCGCAGCTGAAGAAATTAAAAAAAAAGAAAAAAAAACATAAGATAAAGGAAATAATTTGGATAGTTCAGGGAGACGAAAATTTGTGATGTGTGACTAGAGTTCGGTAGAAGAGAAAGATTACGAAGAAAAATTAGTAACACATGGACTGCAGAAAAGAATGAGACGAAGCGTGGTATTGTTGTACAAAGCAGAATTTAACCACTTCTAATTCTTCAAGCATTATGGAAGAAGGTTGTAGAAGTGGAGGACACCTGGGGGCACTGAAGGTTTCAGATTGATTACATAATGGTGATACAGAGCTTCCGAAACCAGATTTTAAACTGTAAGATATTACAAGGGCAGGTGTGCAGTCTGTCCATAATTTCATTACGAACTGCATAGTATAACTGAAGAAACTGCGGGAAGATACGCAATTGAGACGACACCTGACTAATTGAAAGAGCCCGAAGGTGAGAGTTTCAGACGAAGTGCTAGACGACCATTCACGGAATGAAGGTAAAAGAATACAGTGCAAACCAGATGCGTAGCTTTGAGAGATGAAATAGTGAAGGCAGCAGAGGATCAGATACAAAGACAAGGCACAATAGAATTCCTTGCAAAACATAATGGGTATTGAATTTTACGAAAAGAGAATACATAAAAATACAGCAAATGAAAAGGACAGAAGCGAATACGGACGACTGAAAAATTGTATTGACACGAACTGAGAGACGCAAAGCAGAAGAGACTGGACGAGAGAGGAAAGAGTGTTGAAACATGCATGAGTAGGGGAAGACAGATTCCGACTGCAAGGCGTGTACACAATGTGATCCAAAGTATCCGGACACCTGGCTGAAAATGACTCAGAAGTTCGTAGCGCCCTCCATCGGTAATGCTGGAATTAGTCTTCATGACAGCTTCCACACTCGCAGGCATACATTCAGTCAGGTCCTGGAAGGTTTCTTGGGAATGGCAGCCCATTCTTCACGGAGTGCTGCACTGAGAAGAGGTATCGATGTCTGTCCTGAGGCCTGACACGAAGTTGGCGTCCCAAAACATCCTTCGATACGCCGAATCCGACAATAAACACTGCGTATTTTTGAAGATTATCCTGCTTATCAAATACCTCTGTAGCATTGCTTTCGCCCGCGAGTAAAATAACAGCATCCAAACTCTGAACATGAAGCATTCCTATCAGTTGCTGTTAAATTAACTCTTGGGTGAACATGTCCTACTCAAAACACATCTTGATTCCTAACCTCCTCTATAGCATCAGAAGGCAGTTCAAAAACAACCTGTTCAATAAAACGTATAAAATAAAAAGCTGGTAAAAGTCTGGGCGTCGGAGCAAAATTCAAACATTTACCTAGCGATGGCTTGGCTTCGGTCGTCGTGTGGAATATAACACAGAGATCGTAGCACTCAGTTCCTGATGTTGGGATAATGTTATTAAGGAAGCAGTTGAACTTATATACTGCGTAGGAGATTTTTGCTTGAATTCTGCGAGGAATCTTTAGCTCTTCCCTGCCAAAAGACGCCCTTTGATTATTAATATTCGCTATTGATAATCTTTCACGTCGGTCGTCTTTGGTTTTGTGGTCGCATGCATACATGCACGCACGCACGCGCGCGCTTTTTTTTTTTTTTTTTTCCAAATCTGTGCAACCACAAAGTAGACTTTGGGTTGGAGGCTGAACGGCACTTTCTTGCATCTTGCCATGGTAAAAATGCATGTGATGGAGTAGGAGGTACAACAAATCGTGAACTAAGTAAAGCCAGCCTGGAAAGACCAACCACAGACCAAATTCTCACAGTACAGGACATGCAGTGGATAGGCACTTGGTGCAGGGAGTGGCAACTCACCCTTAACATAGACAAATGTAATGTATTACGAATACAAAGAAAGAAGGATCCTTTATTGTATGATTATATGATAGCGGAACAAACACTGGTAGCAGTTACTTCTGTAAAATATCTGGGAGTATGCGTAAGGAACGATTTGAAGTGGAATGATCATATAAAATTAATTGTTGGTAAAGGCGGGTACCAGGTTGAGATTCATTGGGAGAGTTCTTAGAAAATGTAGTCCATCAACAAAGGAGGTGGCTTACAAAACACTCGTTCGGCCTATACTTTTTGAGTATTGCTCCTCAGTGAGGGATCCGTACCAGATCGGGTTGACAGAGGAGATAGAGAAGATCCAAAGAAGAGCGGCGCGTTTCGTCACAGGGTTATTTGGTAAGCGTGATAGCGTTACGGAGATGTTTAGCAAACTCAATTGGCAGACTCTGCAAGAGAGGCGCTCTACATCACGGTGTAGCCTGCTGTCCACGTTTCGAGAGGGTGCGTTTCTGGATGAGGCATCGAATATATTGCTTCCCCCTACTTATACCTCCCGAGGAGATCACGAATGTAAAATTAGAGAGATTCGAGGGCGCACGGAGGCTTGGAGGTAATGCAGTGGCACTTAAAGTGCCCTCCGCCACACACAGTTGGGGGGCTTGCGGAGTATAGATGTAGATGTGTCTTTTGCAAGGATAATATTAAAGGCATTACCTATTTTCTCATCCAGAAGTAAGTGGTTCTGTGTATGAAAACAACACTTCAACCCAGATTTGAAAACTGTATAGCAATAAAAGAAACAAGGCATTTCCACAAATTCCTTGGCATTGCAATGCTATGTAACATCAGAAACCGAAATTTATGAGGATCGTTGTGTCAGTAAAATACATCTGTCTTTAACGCTGGATGACATAGTGGCCTGTGTGTATGATGGACAGTGATGGCTTTCAGAGGTCGAAAGAATAAGTTTGGAAAACGATGATATTTTTGTGCATTTTTACCACCCTGCTGGCCCAAGAACATTATTCAAGAAATCTATTAATGACAAAGTTTCTTGCTTTATATGAGGCTAGTAGTGTATGATATCTAACTATAGGAAAAAATAGACTCTCATAAATCACTCCTTGTTTGTTATTTTTGGGCCTAAATAGTGGATTTTTGAAAATTTGGATACCAAACTTTTGTGGTCATTTCGACTGGTTATTTTTGAATATAGGGTATTTCGTTTAATAGACAATGTTGTAGAGGACACTTTTCTAAAAACAGTCTTGTCAATTGCATGTTGTAACTTAACCCAGTGCAGAGATATTCATATTTTTGCTAACGTCTCTAACTGAAACATCGTCGTGCGCTTACAAACGAAAATGTTCGCCATTCGGTAAAGGTGAACGGTAAATTTAAAAAAACAAAAACTGTTTTGAACTTCTCAATTACAGGGTATCCCATATAAAACAGTAAAATATTTAAAAATGGTGAAGCAACCAACTTAATTTTTAATGGACCACTTCATTTGGATTGACCCACTAGTAGACGGAGACCAAGGCTTGACTATGGTGTGTAGGAACAAAAGGATGTAGCCTGATGTAATTAAAAGCTGAAGAGGCTTGCGCGAGGTAGACTAATGCTGATAACTCCAACCTTTACTAGCTGAGAAATCTGGCATTGTCCGGGTATTTATTTGTAGCTGTGTTGTAGACGTCGTACACATGGAACTTATTTTTGTCTTTTAAACCTTCTTTGTGTACAACTTTTGAAGTAGCTTGGTGGGTGCGTGAATGAAGTGCTCGTTTGCTTCATTGACACCGAAGAGATGGCCGTGCGAACAGCAACTGACTCTTGAAGTTCCAATCGTACAACACGCAGTGTCTGGCCTTTTGCTTTAGTCAAGGCATAACGAAGCTTACCAAGAACTATACACGTTTAAAGCGAAGTGGTAAACTGTTTAGATTAAGTGGGATTTGGGATATAAATACTCGCTTTGCTGTGCCAGTTTCCATCAAAATATCTGCATGGTGGTACTTTGGAGAGAAGTAAAGGGAAGTAACTTCAAAGCTTCATGAGTGAAGGCTTCTGAGGAGTGAGATAATTCATGACGACCTCGATCAGAGTTACGTAGGATCTCGCTTTTGGAAGGACACTCCAAAGAGCTATTTCTGGAGCAGCAGCAAGAGTCGCCTCACGACTTCCATTGGAGTCTTGAGGGCGCGTAGTCCTCTGTCTTTTTAGGCATTATTGTGTATTCAAAAAGACTCACCTGTTTTCTGGGTACTTTTATTCGTAAACAAAACGAAATCAAAACGTAATGGAGGAGGCATCCAAATCACAAACATAATACAGTAAATTCGTTTTTCCTGGCAAAGAATATAAATAAAACGTGTCGAAAGAAGCATAAGCACTGTCTTAAAGTTTTTAATGCCGGTCGGTGTGACCGAGCTGTTCTAGGCGCTTCAGTCTGGAACTGCGCGATCGCTACGGTCGCAGGTTCGCATCCTGCCTGTGGCATGGACGTGTGTGATGTCCTTAGGTTAGCTAGGTTTAAGTAGTTCTATGGGACTGATGACCTCAGATGTTACGTGCCATAGTGCTCAGAGCCATTTTTGTAAGTTTTAATACACAAAGCGAAATTAGTAAATTCGTATTTCCTAGTCAAGTAAATTCGAAGTTAGTTTGTATTCAAAAAGATAAGATTAAGGCGATTAATTCTGTCACTGATGTAAACTTCCGAAAACACTTTCGGTCACTGTGTCAAAAATGACGTATTTGTTCTTCAGTGTACTAGGCCGTGATTAAACACCGGAATTACTAACCTGAGCAGATTTTTGATAAAACTTTGAATTATGATGTGTGTCCTTTCTGTGTCTCGATTGCGATGAAATAAATCTTATGTTTTCACACAAGCTACCCTTATCGTCCAGTAGTTTTGGAGATCATTGTGCTCAGTCGCAACGGTTTAACGGTTTTGTTATTAATATCCATGCATACAGTGTTTCCGGAAATTCCCGTTACAAACTTCTAGGCTTCTGAAGGTTGTGAGTACATAACATTTTGTGTACGAACCGGTGTCCGGAAACCTACCGTTTCCGCTCCACAACGGTTTCTATATCCAGATGTTTAACTGATTGACTTCTGATTGAGGAATTGAATTAGGCCGGACACAGTACAATTATTAGGTAACAGTTCGAAAGGAAACATAACGAAACATCCATAAGTACATTTGTAGACACAGCGGAAGATCTACTGGCAAGAGTTCTGGACGCTGCACTAGAAATTGAACGGACACCAAGTGAGATGGAGAGTGTGTACCAGAGCCTGCTTCGTAGGTATAGTGTCCGTAACAACGGTGGTGGTCGCCACACGGAACCGCTGTTGTATGTGCGTACAGTATGCTGGATTCTTTGTGTGTGTGTGTGTGTGTGTGTGTGTGTGTGTGTGTGTGCGCGCGTAAGTGATAAATGAATTTTTCGTGCGGAATTGTTACCAAATAGTTGTACTGCGTCGCGTCTAATTCAGTTCCTCAGGCAGAAGGCGATGAATGAAACATCTGAATTGCAACCGTCATAGAGCGGACATGGGTTTCTCTTCGAAATATTACGTACTCACGCCCCTCTACAAGTTCTAGAAGCTGGTTAAGGGAACTTCCGAACACCCTATATTATAAAAATGTATGTATGCTCCGTATCTCCTCCTAAAACTGTGGACCGATTTCAACCACATTTGGTACACAGATCACTTACTGTCTGTAAATCATCGCTGCGGATATAAGAACCATCTACCTATCAAAGGGGTGGGGAGTGAAAAAAAAGTGTGGCCCACGACGCCATTCTTTAGCCATCCAGTATTTGAGAAAGAAAGCACTTAGTGACTTGCAACAAACTTTACCAAATTTCAAACGTTTAAGAAACTTTTCCTGATGACCCCCCCAAAACACTGCCGCATAGTGCATGACGTTTTTTTGCTACTTCTTTACTGATAATTGTACTCGCGATAAATTTTGCAGACAGTATTCACATATACCGCTGAATATATCAGAAACATTACATCATTTTACGACACACAGTTCAGATCTGACGTCGTAGCACTTCATCTGCGTGCAAACGAAACTTGAGGGTGAAAACGAAACTTGAGGGTGAAATTCGCCAGAGATACAGGTGAAATATATGTACGAATATGTGTGAAATATGTTAAATATATTTCACATGTGCGTACTTGGACACAAAACCACTGGTGAAAATTTCATCCTGAACGCCAGGGAAGATTTAAATTAAATTTGGTACACACATTAGTTACAGTCCGGAAATAAATACTGTGGGGTAAGAAAGATCAGCCTCCTACTGGGGTGGCCGTGGCAAGTGAGGAGGTGGCGATGGATGGACAGAGAGAGTGAGGGCAGAGAAGGAGATGGGCTACTAAAAGATCGGAATAAATACATAACCAGCTAAGGAATAAATACATAACCAGTTACGCCGGGTACTCTTCGAGCAAAAGATATCCTGCTGTTAACGACCAGTTGTGTATTATTTGGGGGAAGGTCGTGAGAGAGTATCCAAGAATAGTATGATGTTGGAAGGCGAAACAGAAAAAAATTCTGAAGGCAGTAAAGGTTGTATTACGCTGAACAGATAGTGAAATGCGTGTAGTAGGTATGTAAAGGTGAGAACAAGACATTAGAAAATATACAGAAGCAATATTTACGCACAATAGCCGGCAGAATAACGTATAGAAACCTTTATCCAATTTTGGATATATTAAACTGATGATCATGATCATCCTGTAAGCTAATGGCGTAAGCTGGTTATGTCAAAGTTGTAACAGGTGGGGCCAGTAGGGATATGAACATAGTAATCAATTAATTTTGTATATTGATATTTATCTCTCATTGCCTTCCAGTCATCTGTTACTATTAGCCATGTATAGGATGAACTTCATACCGTCGGATTCATACCGCATACGACAGTATATTTAATGCAAGATACGGCGGTGGGATAGACAGCTTGCTAACAGTGATCTACGTTTGATGCCTTAAACACATCTTTACACTAAAATGAAAACGAAACCAATGTTAAATTAAGCACATGGAATCTGTTACTTGAAATGCATAAGTTGACTAGTCAGATTAACCTAGGCCCCGCATAAGATGGCTAAAACCAGGAAAGTATGCGCCGGCCTCTGTTCTGTGCCGGACAACTTCAGAGCAGGTTAAGAGGAATCCCAGGGAAGCCAGCGATTCCCTGGAGACGTTCGCTGCGGCAGCAGTAGGCAATGCGCTGGCCCTTTGTGTCGCTACCGGTGACTATTGTAGTGGTGTCCTGTAACTGCATCCAGTACAATTTACGACCAGAAAGTGTCGAGGAAAGATCCACGTCTCCCCGTTTGGTCTCCGCAACTTGGCCGTCGGGTAGATGAGTCGAGGGCTCTTAAGGCAAGTTTTGACACGCGCCTTATTTTACGGCAGTGTGTGACCTCATTAATGCACTTACCTTTACGTGATGTATTGATGAAGAGGGCTGGAGAGGCTCGAACTAGAGCTGTAATGCCAAATTTGCTATCGGAAGTAAACATATTTTTGTTTTATTACTTTTACTTATGACGTTATCTTCGGAAACAACGGAAAATACGAGGGCAGTTCAATAAGTAATGCAACACATTTTTTTTCTCGGCCAATTTTGGTTGAAAAAACCGGAAATTTCTTGTGGAATATTTTCAAACATTCCCGCTTCGTCTCGTATAGTTTCATTGACTTCCGACAGGTGGCAGCGCTGTACGGAGCTGTTAAAATGGCGTCTGTAACGGATGTGCGTTGCAAACAACGGGTAGTGATAGTTTCTTTTGGCGGAAAACCAGGGCTTCTCAGATATTCATAGGCGCTTGCAGAATGTCTACGGTGATCTGGCAGTGGACAAAAGCACGGTGAGTCGTTGGGCAAAGCGTGTGTCATCATCGCCGCAAGGTCAAGCAAGACTGTCTGATCTCCCGCGTGCGGGCCGGCCGTGCACAGCTGTGACTCCTGCAATGGCGGAGCGTGCGAACACACACGTTCGAGATGATCGACGGATCACCATCAAACAAATCAGTGCTCAACTTGACATCTCTGTTGGTAGTGCTGTCACAATTGTTCACCAGTTGGGATATTCAAAGGTTTGTTCCCGCTGGGTCCCTCGTTGTCTAACCGAACACCATAAAGAGCAAAGGAGAACCATCTGTGCGGAATTGCTTGCTCGTCATGTGGCTGAGGGTGACAATTTCTTGTCAAAGATTGTTACAGGCGATGAAACATGGGTTCATCACTTCGAACCTGAAACAAAACGGCAATCAATGGAGTGGCGCCACACCCACTCTCCTACCAAGAAAAAATTTAAAGCCATACCCTCAGCCGGTAAAGTCATGGTTACAGTCTTCTGGGACGCTGAAGAGGTTATTCTGTTCGATGTCCTTCCCCATGGTCAAACGATCAACTCTGAAGTGTATTGTGCTACTCTTCAGAAATTGAAGAAACGACTTCAGCGTGTTCGTAGGCACAAAAATCTGAACGAACTTCTCCTTTTTCATGACAACGCAAGACCTCACACAAGTCTTCGCACCCGAGAGGAGCTCACAAAACTTCAGTGGACTGTTCTTCCTCATGCACCCTACAGCCCGATCTCGCACCGTCGGATTTCCATATGTTTGGCCCAATGAAGGACGCAATCCGTGGGAGGCACTACGCGGATGATGAAGAAGTTATTGATGCAGTACGACGTTGGCTCCGACATCGACCAGTGGAATGGTACCGTGCAGGCATACAGGCCCTCATTTCAAGGTGGCGTAAGGCCGTAGCATTGAATGGAGATTACGTTGAAAAATAGTGTTGTGTAGCTAAAAGATTGGGGAATAACCTGGTGCATTTCAATGCTGAATAAAACAACCCCTGTTTCAGAAAAAAAATGTGTTGCATTACTTATTGAACTGCCCTCGTATGATAGAATTTAAAAATCGTATTACTTATAGTTGTCAAGGCGTACTTTAAAATGAACATAAAATACGGTCTCACCCAGGGATCAAAATGAGGTACGTACGAAATATGCTTTGTCATACTAACGAAAAGTCCAGGAGTATGCAAGTATAAACGGAAAATAAGCTGATTATGGCTCCTTTTCTCATTCTTAGCGCTGAATGTACGTGCATCTCCCCCAGCCGCCATGTGTGATTTCAAAAAAAGAAAACAATTTTTGTCATTAAAATTCTGCTTAAAATAGTATTACCAAGTGCAGATGTAACAGCATTAAAAATTGTGTATTAAGTAAGATATGCATTAAAAGGACAGAGTACGCATCATAAAATAAATTATGTAATAACTAAGAAAGTATAAGATTGCGACGCATTACATAATTTTTCATATTACGACAGAGTGTGCATGTAAAAGAGGGAACAGCAGGATTTAAACATTAAAACAGCTGGAACCAATGCAGTATACGTATGAACGATGGCATGTGGTAGAAAGTTATGTCCACCATTAGTATCCCTCTTTTTGCGGCCGGAGGATGTCTGTTGCTGGTCGTTTGCACCTCGACGTCCATGCGGCTCTGTCACGGCGGAACCTTACCGCGGGGACCAGCCGACTCCAGCCGCAATCGAGCAGACCTTCACAAATCTTAAAGTAGGCATTGGTAGCAAGTTCGTTTTGTTTGTTTCTTTGTTTCTTCGTTTCTTCGTTTCTTCTTACTAAGTACATCTCCAGTGTGGAGTCGCATGACTTTTTCTGTTTCTATGCATCGTTTCCATTTGTTCTTCAGTGTTACCTATACTAAGGTTCTCCGTGTTGCTGGCCCCAAGTATTTTCTTTAAATAGTGTGTTGAAGGACCCTCTTCCCGGTCAGTGTTGGTATCGTCACAATCACGACAGGATATTGTATAAATCCCACGCTTTGCAGATTTGTCTTTCTTTTGTGGTTAGTTGTGAAGCACTCGCGCTTTAAAAATACTTCTTGTTCTAAACGCAATATTAACTCTGTTCTTCCAAAATACATGCCTCAGTTTTGAGGGCCTGCAGATTATTCTGTTTTGAAGTCATATATAGAGGACGAACATCTAACGGTAGGAGTGGGAGAAGGAGCTATGTGTAGCTTATGTCACGGGCATAATCCTGACCTTCCAGTTAGTATGACGATGCATATTACATACTTTCTATTACATATACCATCCGTAGATATCTGAAATATTTTATGTTTACCTTAATGTATTCTTTCGTCAAGCAGAAAATAAACTATTTTTAAATTAAATTTTTGTATTTTGGTTTTTATGTCTTCCATTATTTCTGAAGATGGTCGAAACTAGTTATAAGTAAAAAAAAATTGTGATTGGATCACAGATGAAATAAAATTAATTATGAAGCAGTAAGTAAAGGTGCTGCATGCATGAATATTTTTTTTCAGGAAGTGATCGTGTTTGGTCTACGAATTTTTCGTAAAAGCACTCCCATCACACTTTATTCAGATTTGGCTTGGCTAAATGGCACCAAAATGATTATTTACGGTGATGTGCAGAATGTATTAGACTGGTGATATACCATCATAGTTTCAGGAAAACATCGTCCACACAGTTCCGAAGTTATAAAGAGCTGACAAGTGCGAGAATTATCGTACAATCATCTTTAACAGCTCATGCGTATAATTTGCTGACAAGAATAACGTACAGGAGAATGTAAGAGAAAACTGAGGATATGTTGGATGATGATCAGTTTATCTTTAGCAGAAAGAAGAACAATGAGAAACTTATAATAACTGGCGATCACGAGACAGATGAATTTACGGAATTGTGCTAGCGGCAGCAAAATGTCCCATGACGAAGGGAGCAAGGGTGACATAAAAAGCAACAAACACTGGCCAAGAGGGAATTCCTAGCCAAGAGAATTCTACTTGTATAAAACATAAGCCTTAATCTGAGGAAGAAAGTTCTGGGACTGTACGTTTGGAGCACAGCATTGTATGGCAGTGAGACATGGACTGCGGGGAAAGCGGAACAGAAGAGAATCGGAGCATTTGAGATGTGGCGCTACGGTATAACGTTGAAAACCAGGTGTACTAAAGAAAGAAATAGTTCTCCGCAGAATCGGCGAGGATAGGAATACATGGAAAACACTGAAAAGTAGAAGGGAAAGGCTAATGGGGCAAACGTTAATGCGTTGGCACAGGAGAGGAATTCGTGGTGGGGCGCATCGAGCCCGACTGATGACTCAGAAAAACTTCCAGAAAAAAATACCTTATCAGCAGGCATAAGTAGCTCTTTAATTGAAACGAAATAAAGAAAGTACGAGCTGCCCATAGAAGACTATTCGTGTCTATGTAGATACTATAGACAGCATTGATTGAAACTGGTAAGAAATTGACACTGGAAAATATAGACAGCTGCATAGTAGTGAGGTAAGAATTATTTGACTAGAGTACTGCACTTTCATTCAGGAGAAGTGAAACAGAGTTAATGATTTAAACTAAAATGTTCTCAACAAATATAATTTCAGCTTTAGATGGTGATCCGTGTAGCTCAACGGCCTAGGGCAAGTTGCACTTCGGTTACTTCCGTGTTCCTAACCTAGCTCGGTAATACTATCGGGGGAAGGAGACCTACAGATTTACATGTAATCTGAAATACGTTTCGTTCCATGCGAATTTTCACTGCGAGGTATTCGGTGTCTTCTGAAGTTTTTAGCCTTAATTTACATATTCAACGATATCGTTATGGAGAGACAGTTTTCTCCGCTACACAGAACTTCTATAGTGCGGAACATGTAAGGCAGGACTTGGAGAAAGTCGTATGTAAATTTCCTGCTCATGTTGTATCACATAATCAATTACCGACGAGCATAAACTGGAGGAATTTACGTGTGACAAGTGTACGAAGTGTCACTACCAAAAAATAGATATTAGTTTCTTACATGTAGACATCAAACGATTGTCTTGTTACAGGGTTTGGCTTACATTCGTTAATCATATTTGTTCCTAACAGTTCGGGTGTGTTCTGAATAGTTCAATTCCCAGAATATATATGAAGTCTAGAACTACTTCTTGAAATTATGGGCTTTATTGTGAAAAACTTACATAAAATTTACGATTCAAAGTACTGGCCACTACTTTCTCCCATCTTTTGGGCAGCATACAAATATCGCGGTGGAAGAAGTGGGCTCATCAAGAGAAAGTCGACGAATCGCTCCAATTTTGCACTTGTTCATATGACCAGCTAGTTAGCCAGGCTGTGTGCCAGTGATTGAGAAGGTGGTGGGGGGGAGGAATGTTGTATTTACTCGAGCCAGTGCACCGCGTGCCATTAAGGAGACTACTTATGTGTGGAAGTCCTCCATGCGGGCCTCTCGCAGGGACTCTAGTTTTCTGCCGGCTCCGCAGTGGTCACGTTTGGGCGACCCACGGCTACCACCTGCGCCGTGAAGACCCGCCTCAGTGTCGGTGCTGCGCCCGGTTGACACTGGCCCTGTGTCATAGTTTGGCTGCCCTGAGGTTGCCGGACTCGTTATCATTAATTTTAACAGACAGCGCCTCATCGGCTGATTTGGTGTTACGTTTTATACGTGAGGGTGGGTTTTGTCATTTGAGCTAAGTTTTAGCGCATGTCCTTTGTCCCTCGGTGTCCACCACCCTAGTGCTTTAGGGTGGAGGTTTTAATGTGTTGCAGAATGGCTGGCTTATCCTTTTATTTTCGTGGTCAGCCAGCCACGGTAATCTGCTCTTCTGTTTTACTCTCTTCTACCTGTTTCTTGCGTCTCTGTGTTTTTCTTACCCTATTTTGTTCCTTGTTGTGTTCGTTGCTCTTCTGTCGCTCTTGTGGTTTTTCCTTCGTCTCTGTATTGTGCTGTATGTCTAGTTGGTTTTATTCTTTCCCTTCCCCCCTTTTAAACCAACCAACCAAACAAACAAATACGGCAAAATAACCGTTTTTCAGTACTAAAATATCGGTGTCTATTTTTTCCCTCTCTAGTCTGGAGAAAATGATTGTGAAATTCGAAGACAGGTTCTATTGAAGTGCAATGCGGCATAGGGAGGAAAGCAGTTGATCCGAAGTATGTCGAAGACGTGGCCGCAACATTGCGGGAGGGGTCGAGCGGTGGTGTGCAAACATGCAGCGCTCGGTGAATTGCTCCAACGTTGGACATACTTGCGAGCACGGTGCAGAATTTCAGAAAACGGGCAATGGAAAATGCGCACGCTTATCAACCGGTACTTCTTCATTCTACAAAGGCGATTGTATGAGGTGCGGATTGACGGCATCGTTTATCGTAAGGCCGTATTTTTTTCGAGGGGACTAGCCCTGCGGGTCCTGTTATGTTTCGTCCCTGGTAAAGGCTGCAGACCAGCATCGTCCCAGCCCTTCAAGTAAGCGAAGTGTCCTCCTGGATAAAATATATTTCTACTAGAATAGCGCAAGCACCAATTGCAGTATTGTCTTCCATACATCCACTGCTTCTATCTGGACTGATAAATGACTTCGCAGAATAGCGGCAGCCGAAATAGAAAGATATAATAGGGAACATCAGATTACAAAATGAGGCAATTGTGGATAAATGTGAACATTACCAGATGCTAAGTCAGCAAGCCCAAGGCTTCTTATGTTTGGGATAGGCCCAGCAGTACAAAGCCTGGCGTCATTGTCTGGGGAGCCATTGGGTATGACTTCCGGCAGCCCCGGATCTAAGATATTTCCGAACTGGAGCGAAGACTTGATACTGGCGCCCCCTCCCCCTCGGCCCTTTGGGATAGGCCGTCAAAAATTTAAAAAATCGATTTTTCAAAGATATATTCATTTTGTTGCGCACATATTTCTGAAGAGTTTGATGTATGAAACATACAAGTTGCAGGAAATGGCCTTAAGTGTGCCAAAGTGCAGTGTCACGCCTCTTCACACAACATTCTTCTATCGCACGTCACTGTATTTCGCTTTGTGGAATTCAAACGTGTATATTTTGTAATGGGAGCCATCAAATCTATATTCAGGACAGTGGAAATTAAAATATCCTGTGGCGCCCCTCCTGCTCCCAGCCGACCAATTTGACATCCTACCACAATTAATACTGAGTGGGATTATTTGTGACCTGGAGAATAAGAACTGTTCAGAAAATTTGCACTCTTTATTGCCTATTAGCAAATAACTTTCTCTTGTGTGCGACACAAAACCAGTAAAAACAAGAGACAAGCAAGACAGTACACATTTTTTCAATCCTTACGTCCCAGCGTTTATTTCTCTTCTCTTGCTACACTTTTACACAGCGCGCTTTCCTGTCTGCGAAAGAATTTATTACCTCATCATAGTTCGTCAAACGTTTTGCCGCATGAAAAATCAGAAGTAGACAATACTGAAAAAGCTGTTAATACAAATAGTACCCAAAACCGGTGTGGTTTCTCTATTTGATTACTTCTATTTTGTCACTGTCCGCGAGGTAGAACGAAATAGGCCTTTCTAATATTGCAGCAGTTTTAACACACGCCAAATAAGCGAGATAGTTTTGGCACAAATGGTCATTTGCAGAAGTGGTACAAAGTTGTTTCACTTTTCAACATAATCTCCCCCACGCTCAATGCAAGTCCTACAGCGCTTACAAAGTGCATAAATTCCTTTAGAAAAAAATTCTTTTGGTAGTCCGCGCAACCACTCATGCACCGCGTGGCGTACCTCTTCATCAGAACGGAACTTCTTTCCTCCCATTGCGTCTTTGACAGGTCCAAACAGATGGAAATCACTTGGAGCAAGGTCTGGTGAGTATGGTGGGTGAGGAAGACACTCAAAATGCAGGTTTGTGATTGTTGCAACTGTTGTACGAGCAGTGTGGGGCCTTGCATTGTCATGTTGCAAAAGGGCACCTGCTGACAGCAATCCACGTCGCTTTGATTTAATTGCAGGCAGCAAATGATTTTTTAGGAGATATGTGTATGATGCACTGGTGACAGTAGTCCCTCTAGGCATGTAATGCTCCAAAATGACGGCTTTTTCATCCCAAAAGAGTCAGCATAACCTCTGCTGATGGTTCTGTTCGAAACTTCTTTGGTTTTGGTGATGAGGATGGCGCGTCATTCCTTGTTCACTCTCTTCGTTTCCGGTTGGTGGAAGCGAACCCAGGTTCCGTACCCAGTAACGATTCTTGCAAGGAAGCCATCACCTCGTTCAAAGCGCCGAAGTAGTTTTTCACAAGCCTCAGCACGTCGCCCTCTCATTTCAGGAGTCAGCTGCCGTGGCACCCATCTTGCAGACACTTTGTGAAACCGGAGCACATCATGCACAATGTGGTCTGATGACCCATGACTAATCTGTAAACATGCTGCAATGTCATTCAGTGTCACTCGGTGGTTTTCCTTCGCTATGGCTTCAACTGCTGCAATGTTCTGTGGAGTCACAACTCTTTGTGCCTGGCCTGGACGAGGAGCATCTTCCACTGAAGTCACACCATTTGCGAACTTCCTACTCCATTCGTAGACTGTGACAAACATGCATCACCGTACTGAACCTTCATTCGTCGCTGAATTTCAACAGGTTTCACACCTTCACTACGCAAAAATCGAATAACAGAACGCTGTTCTTTCCTGGTGCAAGTTGCAAGACGGGCGGCCATCTTTATACTGATACTGTGACGGTATGTGTGCATCTGCACTATGCTGCCACCTACAGGCCATTCTGCACGCTTTTTGTAGCATGCTTACCAACTTACGGAATAACGGCTTGAAATTTCGATTTGTTATTACAATTTTAATGTTTTCATTTGACTCACCCTCGTAGTTATCTCCTCCATCTTGCCCATCGTGGTGTCATGGAAGCTCGAAAACACGCAACTTGGGTCGCCTTATGGAGGTGGAGCTTGTTTACCCCCGCATCACAACCCTCGCACATCGCGCCGAGTTACAGTTCGCGAGTAATAACCTCACCGCGCTGGAAGAAAGACTGTTGCTTGGCGCGAACAATAAAGGCGGTGACGTATAGATGGAGACGAAGGAGGCGGAGACAGCGTTGTCAGATCTACCACCTACAAATATGGTGCCAAATACTCGTTGTCAACAGACTGGTAGTTTACAAAAACGGTTCATTGAAACAGAATTCAGACAAAGACATGACAATCGGCCGGTCGATCGCGATAGCTGGGTTGGGCACACTTGAACTGGAGCCACGTGAGAGGCGCGTTTGACGGCGTGTGGCTAGCAACACTCAGAGCTTTGCTGCAACAGTGTGATTCAGCAGTGGGCAATCTGCTGTATGGAGCAGTCGCGTGCACATCATCTGGAGGTGCACCACTCGGTGCTGGCCGCTGCGGCAGTTTGGTGTCCGCCACTTCAAAGGCGCCCTCTGTGTGTCCTACCTGACTGAATCACGAGAATTTCCGTGACGTCGCCTGCCCGTCGTGACTCAAAGCCACAGGCAGTACCGCAAGGCTGCGTTCTGCGTAGCAAGGCGTTGAGGAAACTATGCAAGGCGGTCATTTCAAAAGTCCTACACACTGCGCATAAGCGACCGTTTCAGTGGCGGGATCAACTTGCAGTTCATGTCGGTTTTGTGAAAGACTTCAAGCGGATAGGTCGTATATGTGCTTACCGGTTCGCACGGCTGTGTCGTGAGTAATTTCGTTTTAAAATGGAAGCTGAAACCGAGTCAGGGCGGAATGCACATAGTGACCAGCGTTGCTACATCAAAATCGAATCCCTGCGTGGAAAGAACCCATCAGCTTCGTGAAAGGCGCGTGGGAATACTGTATTGGATCGTAGCATAATGTCACGATGGTCTGATGGCTTCCGTGAAAGTTGGATAAACACTGAGGGCAACCTAACAAGTGGACAGCCATCCACTGCAACAGGCTACACCTCTCTAGGTTATTGTTAATGACATTTTGAGAGAGAATCGACGAAAAACATGTGATGTAATTGCATATGAGGCCAGAATGTTTGTCACTTCAGTTTACAGAATCATAACTGAAAAGTTAAAGATGGGGAAGGCTGTTGTCAGATAGTTTCCGCGTGATGGAATGAAGAGCAGGAAGCATGTCGCAGAAGAATCGCAGAATAAATGCTACAACGTTATCAACCAGAAGAACAGTTTCTGAAAAGGATTTTTGCACTTGAAACCTGGATAAGAGATTTTGAGCCAGAACGTAAGTCTGTCGTCGCACTGGAAAAGTTCACATTCTCCATGCCCAAACAAATTCCGCCGCCATCTCTCAAGGGTGAAACTGATGATGATCTGTGTATGATAGGAATGGAGTGTTAGTTACAGGCATAGTGTCCCAGGGGACGTCTGTAAGACGCGCTTACTAAAAGCTGTTGCTACAAAATATTTTGTCTCGAAAATGCGTGAAAGAAGGCGTGATTGCTTGCTTGCAGCTGGTGTCCTCATTTTGCACGGTGATGCAATACGGCATATTGTCGTACCAGTGAGAGAAATGCTCGACATATATGGTGTGGAAATAATTCCCCACCCAAAAGATAGACCTGAAAATGCAGGAGACAGTGCTCTTGTGAGATTCTTATTTATCACGACCAGTTTCTCTCAGTGACAATCTTCACAATAAAAAAAAATACAATCACATCATCACGTGTCCTGAAGGTCGTCGAATAAGAATATCAACTTGATCATAGTCAAATAGGTTAGTTACTGAAAATTTTCCAGTACCAAAGCAATAGAACTTGAACTGCAAGAAGTATACTCAATACGCCCTCCAAGAGCTGCTGATAAATGATTCCTTATCACAGCTGGTTTAAATCATTACCAGGTATCCTGTATACCAATGGAGAGAACATTCGAGATTCAATTAATAACTGATTGTTACTGCAACATTAAGTGGGTGTGATACACTTCCTGACAAAGTAGAGGAGGAAACGAAACGAAACGAAATTTCTCGTGCTGAGAGGGTATTTCATGTATTTCAATGATTACAAAATAACCAGGTTTACAAAAGAACTTGAGAGTATGAGCCCACTTAGGAGTGCGAAGATCCACTGCTACTGGCCTGGAGATGCGTGCACTGTTTCGCTTAGAAGTGTCAAAAAACTGTTGTAATCTCTCCTGAGGCAGGCTGGCCCACAGTTGTTGTAACTGGGTCTTGATATGGAGATGATGTGGGCCACGAAAGTACCTCAGTATCAAGGCACAGTGCAGGATTTGGGTGGAGTATATTCTTCAGACCTTCAACCATGTTGATGGACAATAGCTATTGCCCATCATGGAGCAAGAACCGCTTAATGACAATAGTGAACTGCTGGGTTGAAAGTCTGAACATGATCATGTGATGAACGAAACAAATCAGCTTTTAATAAACGTGCTTGCGATCTAGAACGTTTTATAATTTGTTTAAAATATTACGTTGTGATCGCTATCTCCAATGTTTTCAAAAATACTTACAATATTATATAATCTTCAACATTCCTCGTCTATGGCTGCCATGTTTTACTGAACGCTGGGAAAAGACATCGTACGTTCTCAAGGTGGCCGACGTCCAGTTACTGCGTGGCCATGCCCCATGTTGACCATTGTGGCCCTGCTCACTGCCAGGCACCACGCCACACCGCGTTCCAGACTGTTCCTGTTTCCGTCTCACTTGCTGCCTTCTGGTCGGTCTGTTTCCCTGCAGTCCGCAGCGACTACTTGGGTCAGCCACATCGAACCCACTAGAAGTGTGACTAGTGCCCCATAAAAGGCCCAGTGCTGCCTCAACACTCCAGTCAACTGCTCGACACCGCGGCCACTGGTAGTGGCTCAGGTTATGGCCACCACTGTTCCGTACCACTGACGCACATCTAGCGCCACCCCAGTGAAAGAGACAACCTCGGCCATCGCGCCAAGGCTTGGCCCTTGCGGTGCACCGCAAGACTGTCAACCGAAGCGGTCACGGCGTTTACCTCCAGGTAATGTGCACGGTATTCCTCGTACCGTGTATTGCCCACTGATGACTCACGCTGTTGCAGCAAAGCTCGGAGGCGCTGCTGCTGGCCACATGCCGCCAAACGTGCCCTCTCAAGTTACTCTAGACCCAGGCTAAGTGCTACCAGCTGGGCCAGTGCAAAGAGAAGCGTGCTGCGAAATTCAGTTTCACGATAAAACGCAAATAGTCCGTAGACACTGTGCCAAGTGTGGACGAGTATTGTCCTCTTTGAAAATTGCGTCTGTTTCCTGTTGGGTAAGAGTATAACACATGAGGACGCAGGATGTGCGTGACATGCTGTTGTGCCGTGAATTTTCTCAGTCATTACCAGCTGTGACCTGAAATCATACTCAATGGTTCCCCACACCATGCGCTGCTGGGCGGCTCCAGAACATTGGAAGACTGGGATTTCTCACCAGGTCGCTGCCCCACCCACCAGTAGTGGTCACCGGCAGTAGTGCAGAACTGCTATTAACTGCTGAACACATTGCGACGCCATTCATCAGCAGTCCTCGCTTCTCGGTCGCGGCACCACTGCAGACGCAGCCGTTGGTGTTGTCAATGGCAGCCTGTAGATGGGACGGTAATTTTAGTCTGGCTGGTGCTAGTCTCCGACCAATGGTGCGGGATTACACATAATCCCATTACTTGTTCTTGGAAGGCAGGCACAGATATAATCGTGTTACGATGTGTTTGATGCACAATTACATGATGCTACATTGTGGTCGTCCAGAATCTTCACAATGAGTATGCCCGTCCCCAAGTTCTCATGTTGTTCAATATTGGACCACTGTCATACCCGAGTGTCGCACAAATATGGAATTGCGCATTTCGATCATCCGGTCAACGGAGGCCCACAACGAGGCACTTTCCAAACACTGACAGGTACTGATAACGCTGTCACATACGGGTACGCGGGATCTCTTGCGCCCTTCAGTGATTCACTCAACATCTGATGCTGTTCAGAGCCCTACCAGGCTTAGTAACAACAGTAAACAAAAACAACACCAATGTTCTGTGATGGCTTTTAAGCCAATCACAGAATTGCAACTATAATTTTGCTTTTTACATATCTAACGATGGTGTGCGTGTGCGTATGCGCGTGCGTTTGCGCGCTCAGGCATGAGTTGCATCTTCTGGGAGTAGAAAGAGCAATATTCTTCTCAAAGTCAAATTACAAATTAGCATGAAAACCGCCATAAATATAGTTACACCACATATTGATATAACCTTTAAAAATATGCCCTTCGCCTCCAAGGTCACATGACAGGAATCCTTTTAATTATTCTGTCTGAGGTCATTTCAAAAGTGAAGTACACAGTACTCCCACTGATGCAATTGAAGACCTGAAGTAGAGGATTGTACAGCCCTGTAAAGATTTACGAAACTATCCCCCCCTTTTTCTTTTAAAAAAAATAATAATGTAACGTGCCGAAGCAATGTTGTATTTTTTTTTAAGGTAAGTCGTGCTGAAATATGAGCCCAACTAGATAGGGACTTAATCGCGCGCTTCATGCAGGAGGTGGACAAAAATACAACACATTACCAAATCTAATCCAAAGTAAGAAAACCATTGACGTTCGGAACAGCTTCCATTCGTGTTGGAATGGGTAAACACAGGTCCTGTATGATTTTCAATGGAATATTTTGTCATTCTTACTCCAAAATAGTGACGAATTCAAGACGAAGACGGAGGTGGAGAGCGATCACGCACCCATCTCTCCAAAGTAAAGAAACGCTCAATAATATAGAGAGCTGCTGACCGTGGTAGCCAGGGGAGATGAGACAGTCCATCCTCGTGCTCGCAGAACCATTCCTGGACAATGCGAGCTGTGTACACTGGAGCCCTGCAGTCGTGGAGGACTGCATGACCACTGGGGAAGAGATATTGTACGCGGGTATGCTGAAAAGTCATGTTTCCGAATTGTTTATTCCGTTCCCAATATCGGTTGACTTATTACATGTCATGCGTATTATTCGGTCGACTGGCGCAAGTTGCAGGCCTCTCCCGCTAAAGGGCTCCGAATTGAGTCGTGTAACATGATAGTTTGTAACGAAACTATGTCGATGCTCGAGAAACAGCGTGCTGTAATTTAGTGTCCAACCGCAGAAAATGTGCCTTTAATTGAAATCCACAAAGGAATGAAAACCGTGTACAGTGGTGTTAGCGTCGACATCACTAATGCGTGGCGTTGGGTTGTTAGCGATCGTAACGAAGGAAACAGTGGTGCTAATCTCAACGTATGTGACAGAGCTCGGAGTGGACGGCCGTGTGCGGCAACCGACGGCAGTCACCGGAATCGCACAGCTTTGAGATACGTGTGGCATACCACTAGAGCATGTACGGGCCGTCAATGAGAAACTGTGATACTGACTTGAAATTAAGATTGGACATTTGTTAGTAATTTGATTTCGCTTTGAGCGCGAGGGTAAATAGTTCCTTAATAACAATGACAGGTGATGAAAGCTGGGTTCACCAATTTGATCCTGAAACCAGAGCATCAAAGGAGTTCCGCCGCAAAGGATCACCTACACCAAAAAAGTTAAAGACCCTACCAGCGGCAGGCAAAGTCATGCTCACAATGTTCTGGGATGTTAGGGGTCTGGTGCATTTGGAATTCATGCCTAAAGGCACCACCATGCACCGTGCGAGGTACTGTGAGGCCTCAGAAAACTGAAAGCACTAATTCGAAGAGTTCGTTCATACGTGGAGCACCCCTCCGCTTCAGCATGACAGTACCAGATCATAAACGATCAATGCGACTTCTGCAACAAACCGACGCCTTAGGTTTACTGTCATCGATCATTCTCAATCTGGTTCAAATGGCTCTGAGCACTATGGGACTTAGAACTAGTTAAACCTAACTAACCTAAGGACATCACACGCATCCATGCCCGAGGCAGGAATTAGAACCTGCGACCGTAGCGGTCCTCAATCTGGTCTCTCGTTAGGAGAAATGTGTTCGTCGCCAGGGTAAGTAGGTTGAGAAATAAATATGTAGGCATGAAGATTAAAGATGTAGAATGTTAATAACATTATATTGAAAAAGCTTTCAGAGTTTCCACATCAATTTGGAGGCATTACTTTTCAGCACGCCCTCGTCCAATGGGATAGACCTGCTGAGCCAAACTGCTCACATTATCCAGTGCAGTAATGAATCTTGCAGAGTGCCCGTGGAATACCATTACATGGATGCCCAAATTATCACCAAACCCCGGTCAGGGTTTCACTTTAGGGACATAAACTTGGATAGAAATCGGAAATAAGTGTGCAGCAAGACTTAGACGACCAAGTAACTTTCTTCCCTTGCTCCATAGTCGAGGTTTTATTGCTCCGGCCACACGTTTTCCAATTAACGAGCATATGTATCACTGGTGAGATATTGAAGTTCCAGCTCGCGTTGCTGTTCCCTGTTTGTGGAGTTCTCTTCGTGTTGTGGTGCCGAGAGGGCTCGCATTGACTTTTGTAGGTGTCGCTTTCTTATTTTTCGTCACAATCCTCTTCAATGACCGTCTGTCAAAATCGCTCAACACACAGCTTCGTCCGCGTTGTGAGTAAGCGTATGTCGTTTTCCTGCGTTCCTTGCATGCAATAAAAATTTTCAGTATTGGGCCTTTTGGAACAGCAAACACTTGAAGCTGCCTTGATTACGGAAGCACCCACCATACGAGCAAAAACAATTAATCCACGTTCGAATCACTTAGCTCCTACATATCGCTCTCAAAAGTACACAGAACACTGTTCGTACCACAACTGACACTTGCAACATATCGAAGGCGTTGCACTGGTGCTGTTTGTGGTCAAACAACATACTCTGTAGGCTTGGCTAGCGTCTGCATTTATATTCAAGGGTGCATTTCTCGTGGTATTTCCGTCGTTTTGTGCAACCCCTGTATTTCATAAGGGCCTTGATTCCTCGCAGCTAAGGCTGTGTTCAATACTGAAGCCATGGCGTCTCGTAGCAACACTTCACGAATTTAACGCAAATCGGACGTTTGTGGTTTCGGTAGCGGTGTTGGCCATCCATATATTTTATATCTTGAGATTTCCCGCTAGGAAAAGAGTGGTGGACACCGGCAGGAGCTACTTGGCGCGATTCAGCTCGATACCGGCAGGAGCTACTTGGCGCGATTCAGCTCGATAGCGCGCTCTCTCTCTCTCTCTCTTTTCGGCAGTGTGTCGCAAAGTCTGGTAAGAGAGCGGAGACTGGAGTCGGTGTTTGGTGACGGGTGTGTGGCGCGATACGGCGCAGCGCTACTGCGGAACTGAGCCGCTAGGCGGGCGCGCCGGGCTGGAAAGGAGCGCGCCGAATCGCCGCCGCCGCCGCCGCCGCCGCCGCCGCCGCTGCTGCATGCCACCGCTCCGCGCCCCCTCAGTCATCTGGCGGCCCGCCTGCGCGCTGCCTTGTCTGGTTTTTGTTTCGAGTGGCATGACAGTGCCGGAAGAGTATAATTTTGTGTCGGCAGCTCACATTTCAGCCTTAACACTGTCGCTGAATTTAGGGAGCGCTCTTATAAATTGCTTCTCCTGTTACTGTTCATCTCTCCATGCATTCATAAATCATTGATTCCCTGTCATTCTGTCCTTCCTCCCTTTACGATCTGGGATGGACATCATTTGGAATTATTTAAATAACTGGCGAACCCTGCAATGCGTCCCTATTGCTAAGTATGTATGGGAATCGGATATGTATCCACAACTCCTCTCCTTCTTTCTGTCCATCTCGTCCTGCCCCCTCTCTCTGGCCATCTCCTCTTGCCCCCTCTCTTTACCTTGAACCTTCGTTATTGCCACTGCAAACGAAACCTTGGTTGGAAATTGAAAGTAGCTCCAAACGAATGCCTAAACGCACGGTCTACTCACATTAATGGTGACGCCGCGTGTGTTAGACGTCAACGTGCAATAACTACTCACAGGCGGCAGGTGACACCACTAGCAGTGGAGGGTATATGAGCATGAGCATGTCGGGGGGACGCGGAAACTGCGCATTCTTTCTCGTAATGCGGAAACGAAGCCTTTATCTGACGTCTAAAAGGAAATGATCATTTGCTTTCGGGCCAAGGGTGGAAGCATTTTCGAAACGACTAAGCTTGTAAACTGTCCACATACCGCCCTGGTTGAAGTATGCCATTCATGGCAAAATGGCGCTATCCGAGACTGGCGCCAGGGCAACTGTGGTGAACCGAGTGCCGTAGATGAAGGGGTGACAGGCAGATGTCGAGATCTATACTGGCGAATAGACGTGCAAGTGTTGAGCAACTGACCACCCATATGAACCGAGGGACTACAAACAGGGTCTCCTCAACGACCGTTACGCGAACGTTGCTGCGTATGAGTCTGCGCAGCAGGGCCTGGTTCATGGACTCATGCTGACCGCTGTTCATGAGCGACGAAAGCTGGAATTTGCAGGCCAATACTGCTATTTGACGTCCGCTGAGTGGCGACAGGTGGCCTTTGCAGACGAATCTCTTTTATGATTCATCGGGCAGATGGCCGTTGGCACTGGCGGCTCGTGAGTATGCATTGTGGATGTTCACAGATTTTTAGATTCAGATAAATTTGAGAGTGGAAAATTAATAAACAGCATCTGTTGTTTTAATAGTTATGCTTCTCAACAAATTTATAAAACTACAGCCACTGTCAATAACAACATTAATTATAATAATCATAATCATAATTTATCTGACAAACGAAAGAATTGTTTTTTTGGAATTTCGTTGTTTTGTACATAATTAAGTACAGTTTAGGGCAATAAGAAATAATGTGTAAGCTTTTGCAACTCTGCATATTGCATTTTTGCGTAAGTAGAAGTTCTCGTGCTTTCCCATTTTTTTATCGGACAAATGTACAAGATCTCTAACAGACGTATTAGTTCACGAATATACCTCTGGACGGAAAATCAGATAATTCTTACGCTGCACCCTCACAACAACTTGTGTTAACTGTACGCTTCCTAGTTAAGTGTTCGCTTGTAGTCACGCCTGATTTCCTCACTCTCTCAATCAAAGGATCTGTTCTCGGAGACGCTACTTTCTTTGCGGCTAACTTTTCCCAGAATGAGATTTTCAGTGTGCAGTGCAGCGTGCGCGAAATTTCCTGGCAGAATAAAGCTGTGTGTCGGACCGAGACTCGAACTTGGGACCTTTGCCTTTCGCGGGCAAGTGCTCTACCGACTGAGCTACCAAAGCACGACTCACGCCCCGTCCTCACAGCTTTATTTTTCCGTTGGCATTTAAAATAGATTAAATATAGTTCGTGTTTACACTGCGCACGAAAGCCGATTCCCGCTCATTAAACAAATGGTTCAAATGGCTCTGAGCACTATGGGACTCAACTGCTGTGGTCATAAGTCCCCTAGAACTTAGAACTACTTAAACCTAACTGACCTAAGGACATCACACACATCCATGCCCGAGGCAGGATTCGAACCTGCGAACGTAGCGATCGCGCGGTTCCAGACTGTAGCGCCTTTAACCGCGCGGTGCTCATTAAACAACCAACTCCAAACACAAGGTGCCGTTTGTGGAAATAATTACTCAAGTAGTAATGTACACCACCATGTCACTTGACACTAGAATACAAATGAGGCGCCGTCGATCCCACATTTAAGTGAATATCAGAGAAATCAGTTCAAATGACTCAAATGGCTCTGAGCACTATGGGACTAGAACTTAGAACTACTTAAACCTAACGACATCACAGACATCCATGCCCGAGGTTCGCGTGGTTCCAGACTGTAGCGCCTAGAACCGCTCGGCAACACCGGCCGGCGAGAAATCAGTGATACGGCTTTTCGTGAATTTTCATGTAAGCAATGTGGGCCTAAAGCACAGATAAACCTAACTCACCGTAAGATCAACAGATTTCAGAAGCATGAATATATGCTAATCTCACATTCGACAGTGATGTGCTTTGTGCCCTTATGATAAAATTCATGACTTAATATACTATAACTCATTCAGAAACACACACAATAGATTTAGTGTCAGTATAACTTTAACATATACTGGCATCCAATCTACTTTTACATTATGTAGTGAGTGAATTAGCATATCTGAGGAATGTGCTATCATCTACCAGGAAGGGAAACGGGGATGAAACTTTGCCGTAGTTTGCCACCACCTCGTGGCACTGACAAACTTGTAGTTGAGTGGCAAGGGCTAGCTGTGCACGTAGTGAAATGTGCACATAGTTTATCAAATCTGCATGTAGTTGCCCTATAGGGCAGTTACGTCACGCGAGTTGCGGATGCGCGAAAGCTGCTTAAAACGTGCACAACTGGAGGTGTGCTCGAGACCCCCTGTCGCCAGTTTCACGGAGTCTAGAGGAGCAGTAGCGCGGAAGATTGAAGAGCCGCATGTTTTAGATTGCAGCATCTGCATTAACAGCATTCAAAGAAAAATAACCAATAAATCCGCAAGGTGTCGAATGTGAGGGTGTTCCCGTGCTCTTGTGCTCTTATACAGCAGCCGCTACTGGCCACTGACACGTACGGTGTGAAACGTCAATCGTCAGACGGGTCCAGGCTGGAGGGAGGGACCTTTATGGTCTGGGGAATGCTTTCGTGGCATTCTCTGGGTGATGTCATTCTGTAAGGCAAATTGGACTAATACAAGTACGACTCTCGCCTTGGGAACCCCTAAACGCAGTTTGTTGTTTCTCAGCACGTTGGCATCTACCAACAGGACAAAGCAAACGTGTCACATCGCTCACCTGTGCGGCTGGTCCCGGCGGAGGTTCGAGTCCTCCCTCGGGCGTGGGAGTGCGTGTTTGTCCTTAGGATAATTTAGGTTAAGTAGTGTGTAAGCTTAGGGACTGATGACCTTAGCAGTTAAGTCCCGTAAGATTTCATACACATTTGAATATTTTTTGAACACATCGCTCGCAGTGGACGTGTGTGGTTCAACGAGCACCAGGATGGGTTTAGTGTATTCCCCAAGCCAACAAGCCGGCAGCTGTGTCCGGTCGGTTCTAGGCGCTTCAGGCTGGAACCGCGCTGCTGCTAGGGTCGCAGGTTCGAATCCTGCCTCGGGCATGGATGTATGTGATGTCCTTAGGTTAGTTAGGTTTAAATAGTTCTAAGTCTAGGGGACTGATGACCTCAGCAAGTTAAGTCCCATAGTGCTCAGAGCCATTTGAACCATTTTTTGTTAGGTCTCATAGTGCTTAGAGCCACTTGAACCACCCAGGCCACCAACCCCCCTCCCCCTCCCCACGCGGTTTTAAACCCAATCGATGATCTGTAAAATCACTCGACCGGTCTGATCACGCCATGGCTCACCAACAGAGAAACCCAGTGCGGCTGAACACAACGCTGCGAGTCTTCACGACTCCACCAATCCCTTCGGTACTTACCAGAAATTCAGTGACAGTCTTCTGCACATCTCGCAGCGGTCCGCGCTGCAAAAGATGGTTATTCAGGCCTTTTAATATGACTGAACAGTGTATACGGAGGAACAATTTGTCTAATGGTTTACATTTACCCTATCGAAGTTAAGAGATAGCGAAAAAGTAAACGAAACTACAGATTTTCATAGCACAGCATTTTCTATCTTATCTGTTTTATCAGAAAACCTGTGCGTTGTCATAAAGCCTATGCCAGTCTTAAAGTTCGAGTAAAACCGGTCTACAACTTATCGAGATTTTTGCCAACAATCTATCAGTTTTTTTTTTTTTTTGCCAAGAATGTCTCCGTTTTATGTATTATATATGGTTGTATTTATGCACTATATATACATAGCCTTAAAAAATAAGCAGTCTATGTCCGCCGGAATGTTTGATAGAGTATCGTCTAAATCGTCGTCGTCGTCGCGAGTCATTTGCGATTAAATGTAATCTAGTTAACAGCAAGGCATCGTGATGAAATGAACATGAAGGTTTCGATAAATAGACGTTAATTTCATAAATATTCCTTATTTATATTCTCGCCACGAATATCACCGACGGCTGGCGCTCTCGTTTGGTGTTCAGCAGGCTGCTACATATTTGAACATTGATTTCGCGGAAACGCTTGAAAAACGCATCATACTAGAACAGCATTTGTTACACAAATGCTCACTACTGACGTCTGAAACAGGAGTAAAATTGGTGACGGGTTGGGTGGTTGCTTCACTTGTCAGTGCCAAGAAGCACAGAGAGGGTTATTTCTCTATCAGCACAAATTGTCCAGTCGTATTTTTCAAAGTAACTTAAAGCTAGCGTCTAAACTGTTGTATCGACCAGTTGCAGCCAATTTATTCTCACAAGAGTTTATAACTATTTGGCTTCGATGCCCCTAACGAAATGTAGACGGGCGCGTCACAGTTAAAACTCTCGATTACAGTTTTCAATTCGAGGAAGCAGTCATTTTCCTAAATCATGTCAGCCTAGTATGGGATGGTGCCAATGAGGGGTGTTCTTTACGTAATGGCAACGTCATGGACAAGAAGTTCTAGCTGCCTTTCCTTTCACGTAGGAAGCGCTATTAAACATGGGAGTTTCAGGGACACTGGAAATTGCTGTTTCAGACAAGATATAAAATAATCGGCCTTCGTACTCGTCTTTAATGCATAGAAATTGGAATACTACTATTACTGACCAAATGAGAGATAATAAACATCAAAAAATATAAAATCTCCTGCTAACAGAAACAAACACAGCAGGAAAATATCAAAAGTTATAGCCACTTTTCAGAACAAGTGTCGCAGAGCGCCATTATTTTTCCACGAAGTCATTGATTCTGAATATTATTCGTATTGGAGCCTACATTACTACACTCATCCTTGTTCTTCTTATGCTTCGACATGGGCGTTGTTAAAGAGAAGAGGTTAGCCGGACGTTCTCATTGTAGCTACCCCTTTGCCTCCTCGGGAGGGAATATGTACATTACAACTGTCTGTGCCTAGTGTTACCGATTTGAAAGTGTGCGAACATTTTTTAAGTGTATGCGAGTCGTGTAACTGAGGCGGGTTGTGGGTACCAGTTCGGTCTTCACCTAGTGGAATGTGGAAAACTGCCTAAAAACCACATAGAGGCTTGTCGGCACATCGGCCTCGTTAATCCACCAGGCAAATTCGATTCGGAGCCGGCGCCAGCGCGCCTGCCCGAATCGCGGAAACGGCGTGCTAACACGCTTCGCTATCCGACCGGGTCACAGCACTGCAGTGCAAATTCTACAAAAGGCAGTGAATCACGAGATTAATACTTCGTGAACAACGAGGCTAAACGGCGAAGTTTGAACATAGCCTAACTGAAACCGTCTACAGAACACCACACTCGGATAGTTTTGTTTAGCGTCCTGGAAAAGCTAGAGAAAAAGCTGAGTTACGTGCGAAAGAATAGACTCTTGTTTCACTAATTCAAATCCAATGTTCTGTAAAGCATCCGGTAAGTTTGTAATGGTTTATGTTTGCTGTATCGCTTTTTCAAATTCTGATATTGGAACATTAACTTCGCTGTTCCCTTTCCAATACAAAGTGAAGCCACTCTGCAACGGACACAGAACGTAACTTCTGAAAAACCGTTATCGAAGAAAACAGATTCGAAATTATAAAACACACATCATTCCAAACGCAAAAAAGATGTGAAAGCGTCAGTGCTGCAAGCACGGATTGCTAGGCTATATACAAACGAACTTGTGTGAAAGCTTTTCCGCTTGACTGGAAAGCAATGCTGCGTTAAGGTGCTGCAACTTCCTAAACCACGAGCGTTTCACTAGACGAGACTGCTGTGTTATCGAATAGGCGCTTTCGTATTGAGCAAATGTATCCAATTGCTGGTTTGGAAAGCCCTTGCTATGGAGTATCACTTTCAAACAATTTTGACATAGTCTCTAAAGATTGGAGAAATTGACTCACTTATTTAACATCTACTGGATAGCCTCCGTTAGTCTTCTCCATGCGTTATGGTCTTCACCTGTCTACCTCTAGGTTAATCGTGCCTCTCTGCCTTCTTTATTATCGGATAATTTGCGACATGAACTACCGTTGTCCCTCTATTCGCCGGGCCTCATGTCTCGCGCACTTCAGATGCATTTTCATTAAAGCCTTAATCAAGTTTTCCACACCAATTTGTTTCCTGATCGGATTCACACACCCTTCCCCTTCCCAGTAATTCCCAAAAGACGTTTCCCAGTACTTCGCTGCTACTCTTCAGCTGGAATGGTTTCTCGAATTAAAAGCACGTGTCTCACTGCACTAAGTACACCTCACGATTCAGACTTAACGTTACCTTCGTTTGGAAAACTTATTAAAAGTTTTTTACTCTTTTGCGGTCCGAACAGTTACTGTCTTCAGGTGCCCTAGATACAGAAATAAGTTAATTGCCCATTCGCAATTTCTACGTCTTCACTGTGCGTTCTTATAGTGCTGTTGGCATCGATTTTTAGGAGTGATTTCAGACTCGCTTGTTTTTCCTTTCATTGTGACTTATTGCACTAAACGCGGACAGTAGTGTCGTCAGCAGTGGAAAGGTGTGTTAGATTGAGAAGGCGATGATCACAGCTTGTAGAAATTGTTAAAAAATCACGGTTGCACACGGCTGTATCAATTTATTAAACAGTCAGATTGTCATAAACAGACTCTGTTCGTGGGTTTTGTGACATCGTAATCGGATGTATGATAACGTATACCTACTATGAAGCATCAAGTCGGAAACCAACTTCTCCGTTCAGCTATAAATCAGGAGCTCGTACGACGTACAGTAGGCATATGGCGAGGCACGTCATAAGTATTATAGTTAAAGATTTTGCTTTGTAACATTATGCTTGATAGTGGTTATGGGTTGTCACGCATCAGAAGACGCTGTCCCAATAAACCTGAAGATGGTCTGCTTGACTAAAACGGTTTGTTGATAAATTAGCTAAAGTAGTTGTGTACATCGTTTTTCAAAAAAAAAAAAGGAGACTGGTTAACGTATGTTCCATTTACACTTACTCCATCATCGTTTTCACATTTTAGGGATCTCACAATTTCCTCTTGAACTGTTAAGAATTGATGAAAGGGAATCTGTTTGGCTGACTACTTTCATTTGCATTTTATCACTATCCTAATGGAAGCTTTAGCATTGAATAACGATGTCTGCTTTATACTGAGTTAAGTAAACCAATATACGCTCAGTACTTCGCGTACAAAAGAATACGAAGAACCAAAAGCACTTTTTTGAAAAGAACAAAGAATCAAAGAACTTTCAAAGGGGCATCGCAGTGTAGCATGTGAAGGTGACGATGATCGGCGTTAAGGGCATAGAAAGAACTAATAGTACCAAGGCGCTAGTAGTCCCAAAGATAATGTAATAAGCACTTGAAGAATATGACACATTGCATTCAAGGAAAAGCCTTAGACAAGACACACAAGGAAATTACGGCATAAAATTTTCAGTGCATATAGATTGTGGGCAAGTGCGAATACTGTAATGTCAGTTTGTGACACAGCAAAAAAGATGAAGATGATTCGGGTTGTTAAAAATGTTTAGGGGCTTCAGGTTTATGGACTGCTGACAGTTGAAGACTATGAGAGTTGTTACGATACACCTCACACTTGAGGGCTCACCACACAAAGTAACCGCACACTGCCATCAGGTGACCGGGGTGACAATCTAGAGCTGCGATTAGATAGACCTACGCTAACAACTCTGCCACGCGTGAAGATTGTGTTAATACGATCGACGGTTCGGCCGGCTGTATGGGCATTTGCTTGACAGCGACATCGAATCACCAACTTGGAAGCCTCAAGGTCTCATCTATTTGCTTTTTCCAGTGATTCACGAAGCGACTTAGAATCAAAAGGCTAGCACCAGGCTGTGTGTTAAGTATTCATTCGCGTACTGCGTTGTTGTACCCAGTATTTCTGCAGATGGTGCAAGTAAGATTTGTTGTGATCATGAACATCATGTAGAGATCATAATAGATTTTCTGAAAATCAAAATAATAGATCATAATTAAGGAATTATCTTTTCCACTGGACTTCGTTTGATGCAGTGTACATAAAAAAATTATTTGTAAGAGAGAAAAAATGTACATTCATTTCTCTTAAAACTACAGTGAAGTCATGGCATTTTTGCAGGTTTTCTTCTTGGAAGAATACAAAAGTTTCGCTTTCGTATATTTTATTTGCGATGCACAATACATACAGTTGTTAAAATCGTTCAAGAACTTGAGTTGTAAAAGATTTTACACATTAACATCCAGTATATATTAGTCTGTCATCTGTATTTCTACAGATGAGGAAGTAATTGGTACAAGTGATGCTTCTTACAACTGAATGTATCATTCTCTTAGAACTGTTACACGGTTCGTTAAAGGTACCCATAACTTCAACTACCATTAACTACAGTTTTGAAGGAGACTAGATGTTATTGTCGTGGAAACTAAATCAGTCTTAATAGGAAATGTAACTCTGAAGTATTATCATCATGGCCGCTCGTAGAAATCATCTGGGGAGGGCGGGGGGGGGGGGGGGGGCGGCAGACTTTAAAATTGCCATTTTTGATGTAAAAAAGTTCATCAGTTACAGATGTCATGCCGCAAGAATCAAATTTTATAGCTGACACAGGAGGACATATCATATCCCAGAGAACTGATGTGCTACAAATTGATTACATTGATACTTAAAAACTCTGTACTCCAGATTTCCCCCTTTGCGTAGGCCTATAATAGTCCTCGGGCATTGCAGTACACCGAACTCTTAGCGTTCTCAATCAGTTTGAATTCCTCATCAGATACCAGCGACTTAGTTTGGTTAAATTTGCGAAGACAAGGGGGAGGGTGGTTCGAGTGTGTATATAATTATTCAAGAAAAGGTCCTGTACAGAAAGCGTACTGGTGCTAAATATGTAATGGCATTTTGCAGGGTAATTTCACTCTGTGTGCTAAGTCTTTTGAAAACCGACACCGGAAACAAGTGGTCGTTGAAATTATATCTGGTAATTAGGAGGACGCACAGTTCATTTAACGTATGCATTTACGAGAAACGGAGCAACAGTAGCTTACTCTCAAGAAATTTGCCTGTCATTGGATGCTTCAGAGAACAGCATGCATGTACTGATTACGTAATTTGTAACTTCATTACAATTCTTGAAAAATTCCGTATCCGAACACATTGTTTTTGACTAAGTATTGTGTTTACTGATTTGTTATCCCACAGTTTTTTGCCGAAGATATACCCGTCAATTTATTTATGATCTTTAGGTATAGTGGCTGTTCTAAATGCCATTTGAAGTAAATTACTTACACCAGTGCTTGCGTAGTCTGTCGTGTTTGGAACCGGCATTGGCATAGGATGGCTTTTACCAGGAGCTTGGACGAGAAGGGTACATAACGTTTGATGTGTTGTTCGGTGAAATCTACTGCCTAAACGAGCTTCAGTAAACAATCAGATTACTTCGGCTTTTACTAGGAGTAAGAGTATTGCGATGTAGAGGTCCTGTAGTAAATTCGACCATGGTAGGAGTTTGCGTCAGTGGAGAAAGTGTGCGAGTTCGTCAATAGTAGTAGCTGTTGTAGTTGTGGTTGTTGTTGTTGTTGCTGTTGCCCCCGTTGCTTGGCTGCGAGACGGCGGTGCCGCTGAAGGTGACGTCGGCGCGGAAGCCGTGCTCGGGGTCGGCGGTGTAGACGACGGTGCGCGTGCGGCCGTCTGGCTCGAGCAGCGTGTACTGGCCCTTGACCACGCCGCCGTCACGGCGCTCCTCGTGCGCCTGTGCGTTGCCCGACTCCGGGTCCTCGACGCCGAACGCGAACGAGTAGTCTGGCTTCGCCTGTCGACAGTATCACACAGCGGTGCAACAACTGGAAGGAAACGACGCTGGCGCGTGCCGCACGATTCCATGAAACTGGGAAGTTCCCTACAGAAACACTGAGCCATGCTGTCTCTGTAGCTGTCTAAAAATACGAAAGTGTTGCTGTTGCAGGATTGTGCACGAACAGACCTCTCGGTTACGTCCTGTGAATGTGCAGTTATATTCATATCGGGCTATCTGGATGGCCAAAATAATTCGTTCGAATTGTCGAGAATGTTGTTCAATCCAGTCGCGAAAAGCTGTGACCCCCTGACACAGCGCATTGTCATCCATAAAAATTCCATCGTTGTTTCGTGCAGTTGGTCTCCAAGTAGCTGAACACAATGATTGGGTTCAGTTGGACCAGAGAACCCAGTCCATTCCATGTAAAAGCCCACGCCGTTACGGAGCCGCCACCAGCTTTCACAGTGCCCTGTTGATAAGTTGGGTCCATAGTGTTGTGGGGTCTGCGCCACACTCTAACCCTACCATCAACTCTCACCAGCTGAAACAGAGACTAATCTGACCAGGCACGGTTTTCCAGTCGTCTTGAGAGTCCAACCGATATGGTCACGAACCCAGGAGAGGAGCTGCAGGAGATGTCGTGCTGTTAGCAAAGACGCTCGCGGTGGTCGTCTGCTGTCATAGCCCATTAACGCCAAATTTCGCAGCACTTCTAACGGATACGTTCGTCGTACGTCCCACATTGATTTCTGCAGTTATTTCACGCAGTGTTGCTTGTCTGTTAGCATGGACAGCTCGACTTAAACGCCGCTGGTCTCGGTCGTTAAGTGAAGGCCCTCGACCATTGCGTTGTCCATGATGAGAGGTAATGTCTAAAATATGGTACTCTCGCCACACTATTGACGGAATATTGAATTTCCTGACGATTTCCGAAATGGAATGTCCCATGTGTGTATCTCAAACTGCCATTCCGCGTTCAGAGCATGTTATTTCTTGTCGTGGGGCCCGAATTACGACAAAAACCTTTTCACATGAATCATCCAACGGAAAATGACAGCTACGACAACGAACTGCCCTTTTATTCCTTGTGTATGTGCATATCACTATCCCAGACATCTGTCAACCTCAGTGTACTATGTGTGTATAAGAAGTAAGAAGGACCAATAAGAATGGAAGACGTAGAATGAAGAGCTTAGATTAAAAGGTATGTTAGACAGGGACGAACTCTTTTGCCCCTAATGTTCAATCTGTACTTCGAAGAAGCTACAACGCAAAAACAAGAAGGGCTCAAGAGTGGGATTAAAATTGAAGGTGAAAGGATATAAGATTCGCAGATGACATTGCTATCTTCAGTAAACGTGAATCACTACAGGATCTGTTGAACAGAATGAATACTCCAACAAGTACAGAATACGGAATGAGCGTAAACAAAAGAAAGACGAAAGCACTGAGTAGCAGATGACATTAGCGATAAACGTAACGTCAAAATTGACCACAAAGTAGATGTGAAGTTACGGAATTCTGCCACATTGGACGAAGCAACAACGCCATGAAAATCAAACTAGCATAGGCTAAGAGAATATTTCTGACTTAAAGAAGTCTTTTAGTATCAAATACATTCCTTAATTTGAGGAAGAAGTTTCTGAGAATATAGGATTAGAACACTGCATCGCATGGTAGCGAATCATGAACTGTGGGAATACTGTAAAAGAAGGGAATCGAAGCGTTTCAGATGTGGTGGTATAAAAGGAAGTTGTAGGGTACTTTGACTGATAGAGTAAGGAATGATGAGGTTTTCAGCAGAATCTATGAAGAAAGGAAGATTTTAGAAAATACTAAGAAGAAGAAGAGCCATCATGTTAACACTAGCAGACAACTTCTACAGTACTAGAGGGAACTGTCTAAATGAAAATTGCAAGGGAAACAGACTGCGGGCCGCTGTGGCCGAGTGGTTCTAGGCGCTTCAGTAGGGAACCGCGCTGCTGCTACGGTCGCAGGTTCGAATCCTGCCTCGGGCATGGATGTGTGTGATGTCCTTAGGTTAGTTAGGTTTAAGTAGTTCTAAGTTATAGGGGACAGATGACTTCAGATGTTTAGTCCCATAGTGCTCAGAGCCATTTGAACCCTCTTTTTTTTATTTTAACAGACTGGATTACAGCCAACAGGTTGTTGAGCACATACGGTGCAAGTGCTACTCTGAGATGGAGAGAGTGGCACAGGAGATGAATTCGTCAGATGACTGTTGACTAGACGGAAACGTCACCAACACGAGATAACTGTACAATTGTTGGCTGCCGAGACTGCTTTTCGAGTTGGTCAGAATCACAAGTGTGTTGTGCCAATACGGAATCAGTCGGTTCAGGAGGACTATACTTAGCCCTGCAGGATCTCAACAGCTCCATGTGGCTAGGTCCCAAGGACAGACATGATTTATCGAGTGCAGATTTTTCATTTTGTATTACATTCCGTTCACAATTTTCGGAAAATACTTGAAGCTGTTCTTTTGAAATTGTAGTAGGACATAATTTTGCTGTGTGAAGGAGTCTTACTGCTTTTTGAGGTTCCATCACATCCAGTCTTTCTCTTTGGCTAGGTGAAACTATTATATGTGGCGCAAAAGAACAGCTGCGATTGCTTCGGGAGGGGGGGGGGGGGATGAATGGAATAACAGTATTTCCCATGTGAAGAAACAGCACACCAATTGCGTTAAAAAAACAAGTTTTAGCGCAACTAATATATTATTTCTTATGATCGACATTCTTCAAAAACAGTTGCCGGAAATGATGAACAAAAGTCCGAATGACAAGATTGGTCTATGCGGTGTGTGGAGGCGTGTGAGGGAAATGCTGACGAAATGGGAGTAACTTAGACGTTTAGGTTTTCAACGCAGTTTTCATGCAACTGCAAAAGATCGCTGGCGTTCGCAGAAATGAAAAAAACCGGGAAGTTAACATGAAGTGTTCCGGGCAAATCCGATATGTGACGAAAACGAATGACAGACCCATCAGACACCTTATTGTGCCACTTAACATTGAGTTTCCAATGTTAGCAAAGTGGTTATCGCCAAGCGTGAACGTGCATCGTTTTCCTTTCAATTCAAATATCTAAAACCGGAAGTAATATTTACAATGTGCAGCCGAAATTTTTATAGACAGCTACGTCGATATGTTCTCCGACTGTTTATCGTTAATTTCTTCGATGTATCAAGAACCGATAATGACAGTTTATAAATATCGATACATCGGAGACCCAGTAGTTTTGAAAAATATCAGCAGTCCTAGTCTAAAGCACAAGTGACTCAGCATGGCGACCGTTGTTGCGGCTTCCTTTGATGGTAGAGACTAGTGCCCATTGTAATGACTCTAATGACAACACAGGACACAGGAGTGGCACAGCGTCGGCTTTTCAAACGAGTCCCAGTTGTACGTACAACGCGCGGCTGAGATACATATGCATCGAACCTCCGCGGAAGACCAATGCTGGCAGATGGCATTTATCATCGTGTGAGACCATGTAAAGTCAACAAACAATCTAATTGCTGGTATCTCAGATTTTGTTACATTTTGGTCCAATGATAGTAGTGGAGTGGGGGAAATCTCAAATGAATCTTCTTTAAATCTTGAGTTTCTGAGTTATTAAAGTCTAAATTTAAAACACTGTGCGATGTCACGTTTTCAAACATTGAAATGTCCATATCTCAATCTAACTGACTTACTGAACTATAAGTTGTACAATTTTATTCAGTTTCTTGTAAGCTTGGAAAATATTTACTACTTGACCACAGTCATAAAACTGCTGAATTTTCTCAAACAATTTTTTCTTCAAATTAAAAAATGGTTTTTTTGTTTTGGAACAAAAGATGTCATACATTATTTGTTAAATCGTTTGCCAAATTTCATGATAGCGTTCTAGTGGGAATATATTAAAATACGATTTATTGTACTGGTAAGCGCAGCATCCATTACGTAGTGTGTGGCTCTGGACTTCGTAACAAGTTCTTGCATGGCAACAAACCATAAGAGTCTGTCAGATCATTGTTATTTTTTATTTGTTGACTGTTTATTACATTATTAGAAATTATCCATTTAAATTAAGCTTTGGCTCTCCCTTGTCACTTACGAGAGGGTTTTAACATCATAACAACACATGCTCAATAAAGACTGAATATGTTACTTAAAGGACGTATATCTACCTTAGGTTTCGTAAAATAGCTTTTAAAAAAATCATGCTTGTCCTCGCCATTTTTGCCCATAGAAATGTAACCGTTTTTGCTAAGCTTTTGTCTGCTTGTATCATCAACACAATAAAACTCTCATGAACAAGACTGATTCTTGCAGCAAGGACTCCCCAGGCGTAATGTTGGGAATAGAGTATGTCTCTTCCTTTCACTTCTTTTTTTGCTTTGTTTTGTTTTTGTTGTAGTGTAGTTGCTTGCTCCAAATTCTTTTTCTTTAAAAGTATACATCCAATTTTTGGGTATGGAAGTCAACATTACAAACTTTTCACTTTCAGTAGAAATGTAAAATCTGTCAAATTATTGATCAATAACTGCTGCTTGTGGATGAACAAAAGTTTGTGTTTATTATTTTAGTCATCAAGTCATCTACAACTCTGTGCGCATTTCCGTCTGTTTTTTTTTTTTTTCAGTTAAATGCAGTTACAGTTCCCTTTCTCTAGAGAATTTTAGTCTACATAAAGAGCAGATTTTCATTTTTGTTCAATACCCATTATGATGTCAGTCATCCAATATCCTTAGTCACCCATCGTGAGTTTCTTTTTAAGGGATTGAAACAGTACTTTCACTTTTTATGCCTAGCTTTTGATATGCAACATCCTGCTTGCCTATCACAACCCAGTGCTATGGTAATTTTATCTCGCCGTTTCATCTCTACTGAAGTGTGTTAAGTGTCAGTAGAAGTGAATATTTTTATTGTTGCTTGTCAGTAATATGTTTATATTGTGCTACAATCATAAGCTAGCACTAATTCAAAAGTTATATAAAATTAAGTAAATCGTTATGTGGTATCATTTACTACATTTTTTTAATTAGATACCTAAGTGTGCGTAATTAGTACACGCTAACTTCATTTTAAATTCAGTGTTATGAACCAACTTGCAAACCACGAAATGTTGTGCTACAGTTGTTGATAAAAATTTTAGTAAAATAAATGAATTATATTTCCATTGGAATACCGTCGTGAAATCTGGCACAGATTAGCACATAATTTACGATAAACATACATTTTGCACAACTTGAAAAACTTGCACTTTCTTAATTTTAAGATTTTAAAATTAATTAGTTTGGAAAAATTTAGCAGCACTTTTACAAATATGCTTAAAAGCACGTATTTTTAAAGTTTATTAAAAACTAAGTCAGATGGTAGAAATATGATGTCTATAACTCAAAGTTTGAGATACGAACACTTTTGGTGTAAAAATGCGACAAAATCAGACAATTTTTGGAAACTTTGAAAATTAAAAACTCGAAAACAGTGTCAAAAATCTTCAATATTTGATAGTAGAATAAAATGGCAAATAATCACAAAATTCTAAATCGTCAAGGATCAAATTCATTTTTATATTGGTTGATTTCATTCGGAGTGACCCCATTTTCAAACTGGCTCACCGCCTCTCGTGAGGATGTAGGGTGCAGATGGGTACGCTGCACGATTACCTCAGGTTCGAAGACTCACCAAGCTGGACAGTAGGCGTGACATCCCTAATGTTAAGGCTGGTGGCTCTATTTTTGAGGTCTTACAGACGTTATCTTTCAACAAGATAACACAAGACCCCACTTAAAGAGGATGTTCGGTTGTTGCCTTGACCATGACTTCGTACATATATCATGAATTGTCGCCAGCCACTGTCATTAACAAAATTGTGGTTAGAGTTGTAGCAGCGTGGAATGCCGTTACCATACTGGTCACCATGCTCAGTTCGACTCGATGTCCAGCTAGATTAGAGTCATTGTTGCTGCCAGCGCTGTGTACTAAATTTCGCATCCTGTTCACCCCAAATCAGTAATAACATTAATCATTAGTTTTCTTATACTATAAGTGAAATGTTATTATTTGCTATCTTTCCCGTCATTTTTTGATGATTAGGCGTGTATATACATATTTCACTCTGGAGCGCGGTGTGCGATGCTGCGAAACTTCATGTCAGATTAAAACTGTGTGCTGGACCTGGAATCGAGCTCGGGAAATGCTCTTACCAACTGAACTACCCAGGTCGTCTTCCCAGCCTTAGTCCTGCCAATACTATTTCACCTACTCAAGAAACTTCACAGGACGTCTCCAACATAAATTCCAGGCCTACGGCTTGTAGAGGTCTAGGTTCGAATTCCGGTACGTCACACGATTCTAACCTACCCAGACGTTACGAAACAGATAACTTCTCGACGCAGTTTCCTACAAGGAGGTAACTATGTGAGTAACCTGTATCGAAACTCGCTCCACATGTCTGCATCAGATGTAGAGACTGGCAGTTGGCTCCCACGCAAAGCACTTAAATACGCATTAAGACAGTGCGCCAGTGTTTACGAGTGTCTTGGGAGCGATGTAAGCGGAATGTTCACATTAATCGAGCCTCGAGGAAGGCAGAGGCCAGACAATTATTTGAAGAATCCGAATAACTATTTATTCATGCACGAAAGAATTGCTTGCAAAACCCTCAGTGGACCAATTGTTGAGTATTTTTCATCGCTCTGAGATCGTAATTCATTTGGACTGACGGGTGAGACAATAGTAGCAGAGCAGAGGAGCTGTGCGCCTCGCCAAGACTTCGGTTTGCGCTTGATCAACGCCTTGCTCAGTATTCAGAGATATGCTGTTCGCTACAAACAGGCAATATTTTCGTGCTCTCTCTCTCTCTCTCTCTCTCTCTCTCTCTCTCTCTCTCTCTCTGTGTGTGTGTGTGTGTGTGTGTGTGTGTGTGTGTGTGTGTTTTGTCCAACTGTGAAGAGCGTTGAACTCTCGATTCCAACGAACGCTATGTTAGACGGCTTTTAAGAGATGCACACATTCATATGAAGTAGAGAATGAGGAAAGGGAGGGGATGGGTGGGAATTAGTGCCGGACTGGGATTCGAATCCGTATTTACTGTCATTGTTACCAGTTACAGGTGCAACCTCTTATCATGACGTTGAGCGCCCTAAATCAAAAACAATCATTAGGCCTACCGATTCTCTTGGTATGTAGACACACTTCCCATTACACATCCTCGACGGATAGATCTGAGACCAGGGACAAGAGGTTAGGTATTGTAACGCAGTTATTTTGTCAAGCACAAAATGCACGTGGCAAAGCCGGCCGGGGTGGCCGAGCGGTTCTAGGCGCTGCAGTCTGGAACCGCGCGACTACGGTCTCAGGTTCGAATCCTGCCTCGGGCATGGATGTGTGTGATGTCCTTAGGTTAGTTAGGTTTAAGTAGTTCTAAGTTCTAGGGGACTGATGACCTTAGAAGTTAAGTCCAACGTATGGAAACGTGTTACACGGTTAGCTGTCATTTATGTGATCATCTTTGACTACGTGTTTCTCCAGATTATCCCGACTTTCATTTCTGTACCTTCCCTACCGCCCGCATTGTAAATAAATTTCTTCCTAGGCGGTGAAATACCAGCTGTAAGAAACAAAGTCCGACGTCTGGTACAGGAGATCCGCAGGTGAGTGATCTGCTAGGGAACAATGTTAGTCGGGGATTCTTTGCTGATCTGCTGCGGTTACATCCAACTCCCAAAGGCTGCAGGATATGTTGACTGTGATGTCTGCAGATTAGATCCGTAGTGGTTTTTGTATCATAAGGGAGTCCAACTATCTCCTAGCGGTGTGGGGCTACTGCACAAGGTTGGGGTATTTCCCGACTAACAATGGCATATTTAAAGTCGACATAACACACAATCATTATACGGATGTTATGCAGGGATGTTTCAAAGAACAAAGCATAGGCTTAGTTCACTTTGAGCAGGCCTAGAGTCATTAGACCGCAAGCCATCAGAGACTTGCAGGAATCTGATATCTTCCGATCGCTGAATGCCTGTCCCACCTCGTACTCGATTAAAAAAAATCCCAAGACCGCCATAATCTCATTGGAGCGCTGCCACGTTAGATAGTTGTACATCGAAGAGCCAAAGAAACTGGTACACCTACCTAATATCGTGTAGGGCCCCGTGAACACGCAGAAGTGTCGCAGCACGACGTGGCATGGACTCGACTAATGTCTGAAGTAGTGCTGGAGGAAAATGACACCATGAATCTTGCAGGGCTGTCCAAAAATTCGTTAGAATACGAGGGAGTGAAGATCTCTTCTGAACAGCACGTTGCAAAGGCATCCCAGATATGCTCAATAACGTTCATGTCTGAGGAGTTCGGTGGCCATCGGAAATCTTTAAACTCAGAACAGTGTTCCTGGAGCCTCTCTGTAGCAATTCTGGACGTGTGGGGTGTCGCATTGCCCTGCTGGAATTGTCCAAGGCCGTCGGAATGCACTCTGGAGATGAGTGGATACAGGTGATGAGACAGGATGCTTACGTATCTGTCACTTACCAGAGTCGTATGTAGACGTATGAGGGGTCCCATATCAGTGCACACGATCCACACCATTACAGAGCCTCCACCAGCTTTACCAGTCCCCTGCTGACATGCAGGGGCCATTGATTCATAAGGTTATCTCCATACCCGTACACTCCATCCGCTCGATATAATTTGAAACGAGACTCGTCCAACCAGGCAACATGTTTCGTGTCATTAACAGTCCAGTGTTTGTGCTGTCGGGCCCAGGCGAGGCTTAAAGACTAGTGTCGTGCTGTCATCTAGGGTACACGAGTGGGCCTTCGGCTCTGAAAGCCCATGTCGATGATGTTTCGTTGAATGGTTTGCAAGCTGACGCAAGTTGATGGCCCGGCATTGGAACCTGCAGCAATTTGCGGAAGGGTTGCACTTCTGTCACGTTGAACGATTTCTCTTCAGTCGTCGTTGGTCCCGTTATTGCAGGATCATTTTCCGGCCGCATAGATGTCGGAGATGTGATGTTTTACTGGATTGCTGATAATCACGGTACACACGTGAAATGGTCGTATGGAAAAATCCCCACTTCATCGCTACCTCGGAGATACTGTGCTCCACCCGGTCTCGTGCGTCGACTATAAAAACACCACGTTCAAACTCACTTAAATCTTGATAATCTGCAGCAGCAGTAACCGATCTAACAACTGCGCCAGCGCCTTATTCTGCCTCTTTACATCCCCCTGTATTTGAATATGTATGCCTATACCAGTTTCTTTGGCACTTCGGTTTATATGGGAAATGAAAGACTGTTGGTATAATTCCGTTTTCAAATAGAGATCTGAAATTTACATGCATGTGCTGGAGAAAGAGCTACTTCTGCTTATGTTCTTCAGTGCTCACTGTCATGTGTGCGTTAATCGTTGTGTTCACGGAGATAAAGGCAGGTTCGAGTGGATATTGCCGGCCGAAGTGGCCGTGCTGTTAAAGGCGCTGCAGTCTGGAACCGCAAGACCGCTACGGTCGCAGGTTCGAATCCTGCCTCGGGCATGGATGTTTGTGATGTCCTTAGTTAGGTTTAACTAGTTCTAAGTTCTAGGGGACTAATGACCTCAGCAGTTGAGTCCCATAGTGCTCAGAGCCATTTGAACCATTTTTTGAGTGGATATTGCAATTGTTATACAGTGATGAAGATGCACAACAAGAAGTATTGTGTTAAGCGACTGCAGGTTACTTTTATCCTGAGTTGCTTTTTGTGGCATTGATATATTGGGCAGAGGACGTCACTACTTCTAGTTTTTGCCCAGGTTTGATCTGATAGGTGTCCCAGACTGTTTTCATAAACAGCCACTCAACAAAGCTATTATCTTTGTGAGTGCGACTTATTTGCGTTAATTGTGTGAACAGCTCTCCCTCTCTGTTTCTCTTTTCTAGCTCGTGTCTCGGAGTATATGTGTGTAATAATTTGTGGAACTCGAAATGATACCGTTGCAGAACAGTGAAATATTGTACATAGAGTGCATGTGGTATGTAAAAGTTGTAATTGCGTTTAATAATAAAAGATTAAACACTACACATCGTGCAACTGCATTTAGGTTTTACATTAATTCAACGAATATGTACTCACCACGAAATCCACAGCTCCACGCGGATTAGCCACCACCTGTCGAATGGCGCCAGAAACGGGCCCAGAGAAGGTACTGTAGTGGCCACTCGTCTGCGTTATAGCAGCCGCCGTCGTAAAGGAAGCAAGCTGGAAGCAAACGAACCAGTATCACACGTCGGAACTTAGAGGACTACATGTCAAGGAGTGTGAATACCTAGCGGAATTATAGTTGCAGTTCGCATATGCATGACCCAGCTACTAACACTGCAAACTGGAGACGTTTCGGCTGTCGTCGACATGATCATCATTAAGAGAAAAAGCTTACGTAGTCTCTTGCAAAGTACGTTAGTTATGGAGCACTACTTCAGTACCCTAGACGTTGTGTATGTCAGATCTTTTGAAATATTTTCAGTGCGCAAATTATAGTCGACTGCTGGTCCCTCTGTTATCCGCGCTAAATTTGAGCGCATAATTGATTAAAATATTTATAAAAAAGATCTGAACATAGCAGTGAGCTCAGTTTGCTTGTGCTCTGGGTTCAATGCTACTGCGCCATGTTACACAGAGCTTTCCATTTCTTCATGTTACGTAGCGTACTCCTTTAGTGTAGCCGGCGGTGTGGCCGTGCGGTTAAAGGCGCTTCAGTCTGAAACCGCGTGACCGCTACGGTCGCGGGTTCGAATCCTGCCTCGGGCATGGATGTGTGTGATGTCCTTAGGTTAGTTAGGTTTAATTAGTTCTAAGTTCTAGGCGACTGATGACCTCAGAAGTTAAGTCGCATAGTGCTCAGAGCCATTTTGAACCTTTAGTGTAAGATATACAGCACAGATGCTGGTATGCCAACGTCGTCGTCTACTTGATACGTCATCTATCTCCCACCATCAAATATCACAACGTATTTTCTGTTTTTCTCTATGGCTGCATTTTCTCTGATGTCCTCTGTGTGAATTATCTTCTACAGATGTATGACAACCTTTGAATGAAGTTTCCCGTTTCTTAACTGTTCAGAATTAGGTAGTAGACTCCTTACAAACATTCAGAACATGAAATTTCACCACATCGTTTTCCTGTTTATCCATTTTAAAGAACTCACGCAAGACTAAACAGTTTACGTTTGTCTTTTGTAACAAAAACAATTTCATTGATATGACTCTCATCTTCGTGCCAGAGGAATTCATCATGCCTTCGTATTACGAAGGTAGTTCGAAACGTAATTTCACCACTGAAGACTACTTAACTAATTTCCTGGCGTGGCTGCAGAGTTCCTTCTTGCAGTAGAAATTAGCTTGGTTCTTCCATTTTGTATTAATGAACAGTCAACATAGCGCGAAATTTCCTTTAAACGGGTATCGCGTCCCTTATTTGAGTAGTTTCTGCGCTCTTGGACAAATCGATTATTTAAATTCATTTTTTATGATGGCAGACACTGATGCGAACTTTTGTAGTAGGAACAATTCATTGATCGATATGTATGGATAGGCGTGCCAAAAAAGTGTCTCGTAATGCAATTGGTTGAGCACGAATACTTAATTAGACCCGTTAATACACTGCACCTTGTGCGTTTTCACAATTAGTTCACTGTGTGGGGTTAAGTTTAATTTGTAAGTACTCTTTGGTTGACTAATTTCAAGATGAAAGTAGGTTACATACCATGATCAGAGCTGCCACGGTCATTTCGGTACTGGATACCGTCAGTGTTCTGCGCTGCAGGTGTTCGCTTACTGATGCCAGGGAATCGAAAAGGGCAGTTTATATAGTACCAATCCAACCACCGTACGCACATCTCCAATTTGCGTAAGAACGTCTGCAGACGCCATGACAACCGCAGCTGTCTCCCTATAAACCGCGAGTCGAATGCCTGGTCCGCACTGCTACCTTCTGAGAAACCACACATTTTCCATTCAGTATACACGTTTCGGACTGACAGTTACGATCTCTTCCGTCAGGTCCTTTCGTACAGCTTTTACCTGCGTTCCACACAGAGAAACTTTAGACGTATTTGGTTCTAATATAAGTGCGTTCATGTTACTTCCGAGTGTAAAACAGAATTAGTTAATGTGTATGCATTAATCGAGGAATACTAACAAAATTAAATCCCTGTCCCAACGGCAAAAGCGATAGTGTCTATGTTAGTAAATAAGAAGTAGAATGAATGCCTGTGACGGGAGTCATTGCCGTTCTGAGTCTCAGAACGAGGTTTGGATCTGAGCTGAGCCATCTTAACATTATTTTTCTTCGTTGTTCACCTAGATGATGCTGGTCTTCACTAGCCCTGATAAAATTTTCCTTACAGGCTGTCGCTGAGTCAACCATCCATTCTTCTCAGACCATACCCTGCCTGTCCAGTGAATTGCCTGCCGACGATGAAATTGATATCTAAAATAAAGAAGATTGTATTATCCCCCCCTAAACCTCAAGGGCAATTAACGATGTTCGATCGGAGATAGGTTATAGGTGAATACTTCGTTATAAAGAATCACAGATGAAAATTAATATCTTCCGCGAAACAAGAGGACATTAAGACGGGCACGTTAATAAAGTCGATATATTTTTATTGGAATATTTTCATCTGTCGATTTTATCACCGGTGTGACTCTGCATTCACAGAAGATTAAGTAATACGGTAGAAGTAATTTGGGAGCAACATCGTGACAAAATTCCCATAATACTTTTCAGCGATATTGTTTCGTTCGTGGTTTAATTAAACTCCATAATTTTTACAAACAGTTTTTCTATCTTCCCATCACTCTTGAAAGACAAGTTTTTTCAGTACTAAAGTTGTTGCCTAATGTCAGATCGGAGTGATTTTCAGTGGAAAAAGAAAAAAAGATAGTTCTATTCTCATTACTGTTACTAGTACAGTGAGTAATAAGAACAAAAAATCTAAACAGTGGTTTCAATTTCCCTGCCATGAAAACAAATAACAGTAATCTCAAAAAATGTATGGACGAAAGAAAATAGGGATACCTCACAGGAGCAACAGATAACAGCAAAGGAATTTTTTTCACACACACACAATTTCACAAAAATATGACAAATCCATCACTCAGAAGTGAAAACTCTTGGAAGTACGGCAGAGAATCGACGACGAATTTACAACCATTTGCAAATTTTCTCAGACCGCACAGCAGAAGCTAATGCCGTCCAGGATGGTGTAAAACCTTCTGTAATATAGTGATATAAGTCGAAAAGAAAGGGTGAGGGAAGGAGCATGTAAATTTCCCTATACACAATTTAGCTTCCCAGTTATGTTTACAAACATATGAAACGATTTCTTATAAATTATGTGGGCATATTTCGTAGATTAACTTGTTCCATGCATGACAGTTCGATTTAAAAGAAAAAATTACTCAAGAAATTACTTCGGTCATATAAATAAAATAAACTGGACCTGGGGAGGGGGATGTTATGGAAACTTGTAAGAGGCTTTGGCTCTGTAAACTGTATTTTTGCTACATTGACAAACCCTCAATCGATGGCCCCTCTACTGCTGTGTCCTACAGGTAGCGGCGCGAAAGTTTTTTTACCTCAGGGGTGTGTGGCTACTGGCTTTGAATAACTTTACTCTCCATGGGGTCACTAATACTAATTATAAACTTGTTTTTAATTTAATATTGGAAAAGTTAATTATTAAATTCATTGTACAGTAGTGAAACAATTCTGTTATTTAAGTGCTTTGTATCATCGTTAATGCGAATTTTAATTTTTTATTATATTAGAATGTATTTTGCTCTGCGTTACAAAAGTAAGTAAATTAATCAGTTTCTAAATTCATATTTTTTTCGTACCAATAAACTGGCGCTCCTTACTTCCTACCCTGGGGAACCACCGCCAATTGATCAAGGTCATCCAGGGGAAACCCCAATGTCTTACGCAATACTGAGAGCTATATTCAAGATAATCATCCAAGGGAACCGCTGCCCTACATACACTTCTCAGGCAATTAGACACGTAACTCGAAACTGGTTACGTCATATAAAATTGGCGGGAAACTCCTGAACCAATGAGAGGACATTAAAATGGCGGGAAAACACTCCAGTCCTGCTGGACCAATAACATTAAGAGCTCCCCCTTCTCCCCTCTTCTCATCCTTTCTAACTGCACACATCAAATTAAGTTTTGCATCACCGTGGTTCCGAGGGTTCCGGAACCTGTACAGAAAATTGGAATAGAGATCAACATAAACATCATTTCCGCCCTTTTTATTGTTCATGAAAACCACACATTGCATGTTGTACCACCATACAGTGACACCTTCAGAGGTGGTGGTCCAGATTGCTGTACACACCGGTACCTTTGCTGTACAAACCGGTACCTATAATACCCAATAGCATGCCCTCTTGCATTGATACATGCCTGTATTCGTCGTGGCTTACTATCTACAAGTTCATCCAGGCAATGTTTGTCCTGATGGTCCCACTCCTCAACGGCGATTCGGCGTAGATCCCTCAGAGTGGTTGGTAGTACTTCTTCCTATCAATCTATCCCAGTCATGTTCGATAGGATTCATGTCTGGAGAACATGCTGGTCACTCTAGTCGAGCGATGTCGTTATCCTGAAGAAAGTCGTTCACAAGATGCGAACGATGAAGGCGCGAATTGTCGCTCATGAAGACGAATGCCTCGCCAATATGCTGCCGATATGGTTGCACTATCGGTCGGAGGACGAATTCACGTATCGTACTGTTGTTACGGCGCCTTCCATGATCACCAGCGGCGTACGTCGGCGCCCATATAATGCCACCCCAAAACAGCAGGGAACCTCAATCTTGCTGCACTCGCTGGACAGTGTGTCTAAGGCCTTACCGTGTTGCCTCCAAACGTGTCTCCCACCATTGTCTGGTTGACGGCATATGGGACACTCAACGACGAAGAGAACGTGATGCTAATCTTGAGCAGTCCATTCGGCATATTTTTGGGTCCATCTGTACCGCGCTGCATGGTGTCTTTGCAAAGATGGACCTTGCCATGGACGTCGGGAGTGAAGTTGCGTATCATGCAGCCTATTGCGCACAGTTTGAGTCGTAACACGTTTATTCACAACATGGTGGCGTTGCTATCATGGTTACTACGAGCTATAATTGTCGGCAGCGGTCATCCACTGCAGTAGCAGCCCTTGGGCGGCCAGGTCATTGACATTTCCTGTCTTTCTATATCTCCTCCATGTCCAAACCGGTTTGGTTTACGCAGAGACGCCTGGACATTTCCCTTGTGGAGAGCCCTTCCTGGCACAGAGTAACAATGCGGACGCGATCGAACCGCGGTATTGGCCGTCTAGGCAGTGTTGAACTACAGACAACACGAGCCGTGTACCTCCTTCCTGGTGGAATGACTGGAAGTGATCGGCTGTAGGACTCCCTCCGTCTAATAGGCGCTTCTCATATGATTACTAAGAATTTTGTCTTTTTTGTGATACTATTTTTACTATAATTTTTTGTTGCATATTCTGGAAACTTAACATGCATTACTAATACTACCAGGTACACAAACACTTCAATACTTCGTGTCGTTGATTACCTTGTTTAACATTTAATATATACAATATTTACATTTTAATCATCTTTCTGATCATATATTTGTCCATATATTTATATACAAACTGTGCAGGCCACCGTACGGTGCATGGCGGAGGTTGCCACTTGCCACTACTAGTCATAACCCGATCTGGCGCAGATCCCAAACACTTGAACACTACTCAAGAATGGCATCGGTTAGCACTCTACACGCCGTCTCCTTTATGGATGAACTACACTTTCCCTAAATTCTTCTAATAAAACAAATTCGAGCATTCGCTTTCCCTACTACCAACCAGATGTTCTCATTTCATTTCGCTTTGCAGAGTACGCGTAGATATTCAATCGACGTGGCAGTGTCAAGCAGCGTCCATCTAAGCTATATTCGAACTTTAGAAATGGTTTTTACCTTATTCATCCGCAATAATTTCAGTTTTTTTGTATTTATAGCAAGCTGCCACTCATCACACCAACAACAAATTCTATCAAAATCATCTTGTGTACTCGTACAAGTCAACGACGACACCTCCCAGTACAACACGTCGTCGTCGTCGTCGTCGTCGTCTTCGACGACGACATCAGCAGCAGCAGCATCACCAAACAGTTGCAGATTGCTGTTAACGCTGTTTGTCTCATCATTTATTTATAGAGAGAATGAGAGCGGTCCTATCACACGAATGAGAGCGGTCCTATCACACTCCTGACGATACTTTTTGTCTCTGAACTTTCACCGTCGAGGATAGTGTATTGGGTTCTATAACTTAATTAATTCTTCGTGCCACTGACATATCTGGGAATCGAAACCGTATGGGAACCTAAACCGTATGCGTCGTCGTTTGTCAACGAACTGCAGTGAGGCACCCAGTCAAACGTTTACGGAAATCTACCTGTTACCGTCCGTCCATGATGCATTTCATATAATGTGAGAAGAGAGCAAGTTGAATTTTGCACTAGCGATGCATTCTAAATCTGTGCATTTCTGTCTCCAGGAAATTTATTGTATTTGAACTCAGAATGTGTTCAAGAATTCTGCAGCAAAGCAGTGTTATGGATACTGGTCTGTAATTATGCGAGTCCGTTCTTTTATCTTTCTTGTGTACCGGTACATGAGTCACGTGCGCTTTTTCCCCACTGAGACTTAACACTGGGCAAGAGATTTGCAATAAATGCACCCCAAGCAAGAGGCCAGTGCTGCAGAGTACTGCCTGTAAAACAGAACTGGGATGCCATCTGGAACAGGAGACTTCATTGTTTTCAATTCTTTCAGTTGCTTTTTTATCCCACGGATGCCTATATCTATGTCGTCCATGCAAGGGTCCGTACGACAGTCAAACGGCGGTATGTTTGTTCGATCGTCCTGCCTGAATGGTTTCTTAATCGTGAAATTTAAAACTTCAGGCTTTTTATTTGCTGGCTTCTGCTACCACCCTAGACTAGTTGATGAGTGAGTGAATAGAAATCTTAGAGTCCCTTAGTGATTTTACGTATGACCAGAATTTTGTCGGGTGCTCGGCAAGATGTTTTGCTAACGTGTGACGGCGGAAGTTGTTGTACGCTTCGCGCATTGATCTTACTATGTTGTTGTTGTGGTCTTCAGTCCTGAGAGTGGTTTGATGCAGCTCTCCATGCTACTCTATCTTATACAAGCTTCATCTGCCAGTACCTACTGCAACCTACATCCTTCTGAATCTGCTTAGTGTATTCATCTCTTGGTCTCCCTCTACGATTTTTGCCCTCCACGCTGCCCTCCAATACTAAATTGGTGATCCCTTGATGCCTCAGAACGTGTCCTACCAACCGATCCCTTCTTCTAGTCAAGTTGTGCCACAGACCTCTCCCCAATTCTATTCAATACTTCCTCATTAGTTATGTGATCTACCATCTAATCTATAGCATTCTTCTGTAGCACCACATTTCGAAAGCTTCTATTCTCTTCTTGTCCAAACTATTTATCGTCCATGTTTCACTTCCATACATGGCTACACTCCATACAAATACTTTCAGAAACGACTTCCTGTCACTTAAATCTATAATCGGTGGTAACAAATTTTTCTTCTTCAGAAACGCTTTCCTTGCCATTGCCAGTCTACATTTTATATCCACTCTACTTCGAGCATCATCAGTTATTTTGCTCCCCAAATAGCAAAACTCCTTTACTACTTTAAGTGTCTCATTTCCGAATCTAATTCCCTCAGCACCACCCGACTTAATTCGACTACATTCTATTATCCTCGTTTGCTTTTGTTGATGTTCATCTTATATCCTCCTTTCAAGACACTGTCCATTCCTGCTCTTCCAAGTCCTTTGCTGTCTCTGACAGAATTACAATGTCATCGGGAACTTCAAAGTTTTTATTTCTTCTCCATGGATTTTAATATCTACTCCGAATTTTTCTTTTGAATAACATCGGGGAGAGACTACAACCCTGTCTCACTCCCTTCCCAACAACTGCTTCCCTTTCGTGACCCTCTACCCTTATAACTGCCATCTGGTTTCTGTACAAATTGTAAATAGCCTTTCGCTCCCTGTATTTTACCCCTGCCACCTTTAGAATTTGAAAGAGAGTATTCCAGTCAACATTGTCAAAAGCTTTCTCTAAGTCTACAAATGCTAGAAACGTAGGTTTGCCTTTCCTTAATCTAGCTTCTAAGATAAGTCGTAGGGTCAGTACTGCGTCACGTGTTCCAATATTTGTACGGAATCCAAACTGATCTTCCCCAAGGTTGGCTTCTACTAGTTTTTCATTCGTCTGTAAAGAATTCGCGTTAGTATTTGCAGCTGTGGCTTATTGAACTGATTGTTCTGTAATTTTCACATCTGTCAACACCTGCTTTCTTTGGGATTGGAATTATTATATTCTTCTTGAAGTCTGGGGGTATTTCGCCTGTCTCACACATCTTGCTCACCAGATGGTAGAGTTTTGTCAGGACTGGCTCTCCCAAGGCCATCAATAGTTCTAATGGAATGTTGTCTACTCCCGGGGCCTTTTTTCGACTCAGGTCTTTCAGTGCTCTAGGGACGCCCGAATTTCTACTAAATTTCGGCTGCTAACATTCGCTCTCTGTTTCCTCAGCATTTTCCGAATTAAATTATTTAACCTAGGAGGGTCTTTTCCATCCCTAATCCATTTAGCACTTACATCTCCGGGGTAAGATTTAAAATCAGTTTAAACTTTTGCCCACGATTCCTCTACGTCCGTCATATTGGAACTAAATCATGTCTATTCATTGTCTAAGTGGGGTGTTAACAACTGCTTATTTGCTTCTTCAAGCATAAATACTCTCCTAGCCTTCTTGAAGGATTTATTAACTTTAGTAACCATCGTCACCGCATCGCAGAGCCACTGTTGACGAAGTCAGGCCCATTTGTAGCTAGAAGGTGTAACATATTTATCTAGCTAGTTGTTAAAGATAGTATTCGGAAAACCCATATTCAAAAGTATTTAACAAGACTGTCGGTCCGTGCCACTTGCAGGGAATCCATAGACATTCCCAGTCTACACTTGTAGGTTAAAGTAGCCTGCAATTAAAGTTACATGATCTCGGTAGTACCACGCTACTGAGCATAGATTTCACATGAATGATTCAACTGTTGGGGGTGATCTGGTGGCCGGTAAAAAACATCCGAGAATCAACTTTAGTACTCCTAGGCCTGCTACTCGCTTCCAAATAACGCACGGTCAGACTCAGTTTCGACGTCGATGGGCACAATATTTTGCCAATGGCAGTGAAAACTCCACCTCAGTGCTTTCTGCTTCGGATTACAGCCAGCTCTAAGTTCCGAGACTAATTAGATCGCGATAACTTTCCTGGAGGTCCGGATATTGAGAAAATTTGTTAGGAATACGGCAATTTACCCTTGAAAATTTTGACAGCCGAAGTGTCTTTACTTCGTATATGATCTGTTTTCGCTCTCTGCCTATCGACTGACGAGCGTTACTGAAAGGACATAAGACAACCGCCTAGCCTAAAATGTCCCCATACGCACTTCACAAGCACTCTTGTTGCACGAGTAGCTGCTTCCTTTGCGGAGTGAACCGCTTTCAAGGAGAGTCTACAACTATCCTCCCCATACGGCTGGTCCTGAAATCTGGATCCAAAACCGTCACTGAATCGACAGAGCCTCTGGTTGAGACCCACCATTCGGCGTCAAAAAAAAAGGACCCCGATCGACTCTAGCTAGGGTACGATGCTGTAAACTGTGGGTTCTGCTTGCACCCTGCTGGCGAGGTCAGCAGTCTTCACCACTTTCCCCAGCCACCTGTAGGAACTGAGGTTGCCCTCAGAACCCAAGTGGCAGGCGTCATTCGATTCGACATCAACAGCAGCTTGCAGTCCACTGCACCCCGCACCCCCGAAAGTCGCAGGCAGGGCTAGAAAGTGCCTCGACAGCACATACCATGGGCGGAACAAGCAACACCTGAAGTGTCCCCTGCGAAGCTCCAGTTCCTCCGCTACTCCCACACTTCAAGGCAGCAGCCTGCAGACGGCTGACTGGCCATAAAAGCGTCTTCAACTCTTGGGAAACTGCAGCCAGCTCCTCTTGCGTCTGCACACAGCACGTACATACCCTATCCATCCTACTACTAACTTCAGAATTAAACTATGAAAACAAACCGAAAAATCTCGCTAGTCCCCTGGTGCTTCACGAAAAGTGGCTGGCAGCTGAATTAGCTGGGGGCGACAGTTACAGACCGTCCAAAATATGCGGAGGACTACTTAACTACGGACTGAGCAAATTTACGCATTACCGTTGCTAAAAAGCATACTGCACCTCTCAAATACAAAAATACGCAATGAATTTTAAGAATTACGCTGTGAACACGAACAGAAGCGCTAAATATGCGACTTGCTAGTCTCCTGGTTCTTCACCAACGAAGGCTGGCGACCGACTATGAAATATCTACATGGAAAGCGAGGACTATCAGCATGAAATGGAAAAAAGATAACCCCCCACGCGCGCGCCCAAATATGTAAAATAGTTACAAGCATACGTAGTGTCGTGTGCACGCAATTTATATATACGCACACACAATGCAGTTGCGCATGAATACATACGCACAGCTATGATAGGCGGTTCATCCAATTATTTCGCACACACGTCCACTAATTACAAATAAATAATATACATGACTACACACTCCATCGCTCCAATGAATAGTGTGAGTATAGGAGGTATCGGTCGCACATCCACACGTGTCGAATTCTTCGTGATTGTACCTAATTACTTCAAATGGATCGCTGCCTTTCATCCAGTAGATAAAACTGTCTGTGTCCATATAAAGTAACTTGGGATCGGCGAAGTTGGATTTCGCAAACTCGTGGTGGAATCGGCACATGTGGAGTTTGGAGAGGTCCAGAACACACACATCGTTAGGAACAACTCGGCCCGAAACGTGAATAACCAAAAAAGCATTTAAGGATAACGAGAACCAGTAGCGTTGCTTCGTTTCTGATGAGCTTATGTGCAGTCTGATGGAGACCTTTTTATCTTCGGCTTTCTGTGGGCGACCGAAGCTGGATGTTTACGTGTGAAACACTGCGGAAACAATTTGTGCAAATTATTCATGGAACATCGTTTTGTCAGTTCATTACTGCAAATTGTAAATGGCCTTTCGCTCCCTGTATTTTACCCCTGCCACCTTTAGAATTTGAAAGAGAGTATTCCAGTCAACATTGTCAAAAGCTTTCTCTAAGTCTACAAATGCTAGAAACGTAGGTTTGCCTTTCCTTAATCTAGCTTCTAAGATAAGTCGTAGGGTCAGTATTTCGTCACGTGTTCCAATATTTCTACGGAATCCAAACTGATCTTCCCCAAGGTTGGCTTCTACTAGTTCTTCCATTCGTCTGTAAAGAATTTATGAACAGCCCTGCAGGATTCATGGTGTCAGTTCCTTCCAGCACTACTTCAGATGTTTGTCGAGTACATTTTCAATATGTGAGTGCTAGTGTTGCTGACTTCTGTTTCACATATTGTAAAGATTCTTCGTCTTTTCGTCTTTAAAGGATCATTTAGCGAGATGTAAAAGTGAATTATGGAAATTGTACAAATCACAGTTTGACACCTTAACAGCAATACCCATTCTCTTTTTCGCAGAAAAATACTAACGCGAATTCTTTACAGAAAGTTCATTATCACTATGTGTGTGGTGCGATCTGTTAAGGGATCGATCGGAGCTACATATTTATGGCCAGCAACACGCCCTCGGAAATACGGAGATATTCAGAGTAAACAGCTGTGGCTTATTGAACTGATCGTTCTGTAATTTTCACATTTGTCAACACCTGCTTTCTTTGGGATTGGAATTATTATATTCTTCTTGCAGTCTGGGGGTATTTCGCCTGTCTCACACATCTTGCTCACCAGATGGTAGAGTTTTGTCAGGACTGGCTCTCCCAAGGCCATCAATAGTTCTAATGGAATGTTGTCTACTCCCGGGGCCTTTTTTCGACTCAGGTCTTTCAGTGCTCTGTCATTTGCGGGAGTTTCATCTTTCGTATCTTAATCAGACTAGAGTTAATCGAAAAACTAGTTCGTGAGAGAACACGCTCTTTACGTAAATAACTTCGAATTTGCAGAAGATACTTCTACTACATGAATAAGGAAGAGGCAGAATGTTTTACAAACGCAAAAATGGAAGGAAAAAAACATATTTCCACCTAACACGATACAAACGTACTTCCTTAGATCATAACCCTTGTGTCTCACCAAAAGAACATGTCGTTCAAATACGAAGTTGGCCTTGGTATTGTTTATCTTACGGTCTCCAAAAGCATTTTTACCGCCGATGTGGCCGTAACTGATATTTAATTGTAACAAATCGTACAAGAGTGACGCGATAAATGTTCAATGTGCCATTGCATTGAAACGGCGTACTCTCGTAACACAAAAGTTCCAAGAATAACAACCGAATACGATGAAATCTAGTATTGAGTCTACGAAGTGGCAAACAAGCAACGTTACGTGACGCGAACCGAATGCTGTAAAATGCTGTTCATTAGTCTTGTTTTGGGCCGAACTGTCCCTAACGATAAGTATGTAGCCGGCCGGTGTGGCCGTGCGGTTCTAGGCGCTTCAGTCTGGAACCGCGTAATCGCTGCGCTCGCAGGTTCGAATCCTGCCTCGGGCATGGATGTGTGTGATGCCCTTAGGTTAGTTAGGTTTAATTAGTTCTAAGTTCTAGGCGACTGATGACCTCAGAAGTTAAGTCGCATAGTGCTCAGAGCCATTTGATAAGTATATAGACAGGGTTCGTGAGCTGTACTGAAACCTTGCCATCTCCTCAGCGACTAGTCGTTCATTGAAGATTGTGACGCACTTGAAATTTGCCTGGCGATACGCCATAACACCTATCCCACCAGTAAACTGAAGGAATTTCGCGATGTCCCCTAGCATTTTCCACTATTTTCCGAAAATTGACCGAGCGAGGTGGCGCAGTGGTTAGACACTGGACTCGCATTCGGAAGGACGACGGTTCAATACCGCGTCCGGCCATCCTGATTTAGGTTTTCCGTGATTTCCCTAAATCACTCCAGGCAAATGCCGGGATGGTTCCTCTGAAAGGGCACGGCGGACTTCCTTCCCCATACTTCCCTAATTCGATGAGACCGATGACCACGCTGTCTGGTCTCCTTCCCCAAACAAACCAACCAACCAACCAACCGAAAATTGAATGGTGCATAAACATTGAAAAAATCTTTTCCGAAATCGCAGCAATTAACTCTTTCAGCCAGCAACGCTGTTTGGATGAGGTGCCACGAGTGGCACTAAAAAGTTCCATTCTCAACCTGAGACATTGTCGGAGGTTTCTGTAGTCCAGCACACATCGCTACTTGTTCCCCAGCGTAGTCATCATCTTGGAGACAGAAACTTTGCGCTGGACTTGGCGCTCCGCACACGGTGGCGATTCGCAGTGTGTGTGTGTGTGTGTGTGTGTGTGTGTGTGTGTGTGTGTGTGTGTGTGTGCTCTGATTATTTCCCCTATGTACATCCGTCGTAAGCCTCCAAATTATACTTTGTTGGTTGGCGTACCCGCAGAAATTGTAACTTCCAAGTAAAGGATGTAATTCAAATCTTCAGAAGGCCTGTACTATTCCTCACTCACTTTTGGTTTATTCGCCATGGTCTACCTATTGACAAAGTACACCGCGTTCGAAGAAGAGCAACATGTAAACGTCGGTCGACAGTTTGATGCTGACCAACGCTCTTTTTAGCACTGTGTCCCACGGAAGCTGTGGCGCATGAAATACACAGAAGCGCCAAAGAATCTGGTACAGGCATGCATATTCAAATACAGAGCTATGTAAACAGGCAGAATAGGCGCTGTGGTCGTTATACGACAACAAATTTCTGGCGCAGTTGTTAAATCTTGATAACCTGCCATTGTAGCAGCAGTAATCGATCTAAGTGCGTTTGAACGTGATGTTACAGTCGGCGCACGAGTGATGAACACAGTCATCTCCGAGGTAGCGATGATGTGGGAATCTTTCCGTTCGACTATTTCACGAGTGCACCATGAAAATCAGGAATCCGGTAAAACATCAAATCTCTGACATCGCTGCGACAGGAAAAAGATCCTGCAAGAACGGGACCAACGACGACTGAAGAGAATCGTTCAATGTGACAGAAGTGCAACCCTTCCGCAAATTGCTGCAGATTCCAACGTTGGGCCGTCAGCAAGTGTCAGCGTGCGAATCATTCAACGAGACAACATCGATATGGGCTTTCGGAGCGCTGTGCCTGTCAGCACCAACATTGGACTATTAATGACAGGAAACATGTTGCCTGGCCGGGCAGGTCTCGTTTTAAATCGTATAGAGCGGATGGACGTGTACGGGTGTGGAGATAACCTCATGAATCCATGAACCCTGCATGTCAGCAGGGGACTGTTCAAGCAGATGGAGGTTCTGTAATGGTGTGGGGCGTGTACAGTTGGAGTGATTTGGGACCCCTGATACGAGTCTTATTGGTGACACGTACGTAAGCATCCTGTCTGATCACCTGCATCCATTCATATTTATTGTCCAACAGACTTGGGCATTTCCAGCAGGACAATGCGACACCCCACACGTCCAGAATTGCTACAGAGTGGCTCCAGGAACACCCTTCTGAGTTTAGACACTTCGCATCAGCATATCTGGAATGCCTTGTAACGTGCTGTTCAGAAGAGATCTCCACCCCCTCGTACTCTATAACGAATTTATGAACAGCCCTGCAGGATTCATGGTGTCAGTTCCTTCCAGCACTACTTCAGATGTTTGTCGAGTACATTCCACGTCGTGTTGCGGCACTTGTGATGCTCGCGGGGGCCCTATACGATATTCGGCAGGTGTACCAGTTTCTTTGCCTCTTCAGTGTATTTTAATGTAGACATACACGTTGATGAGGTGTTCAGTAGCTTAATCTAAAGAGTCGCCGTATGAACGTTGTCTTAATTTGCTGTCTTCCATAGCTTGTTCAATATGATTTTCAAGCAGAGTGGAAATGTGTGAACATTATTTCGAAGTTAAACTGTATTGTGATAAACTTATTTTCACCTCCAAAATACACAAAATAAAATTGTTCAGCACGTAAAGAAGAGACGCTTAAAAGCTAGATATTCTAAAATACAGTATAATTTTTTTTGTCCATATGTTGTTCTTCCTTGGAACTGTGTGGCTGACAGTTGCTTTTTTTTGTTTTCTTAATAATATCCATGAAACAAATATTGTCGTGCAGTTGATTTCGTGAAAATGGAGAGAGTAACAGTATATTGTTGTAGGGAGGGAAAGGGATGTATACTGGACGGAAATTTGAACGTAAAAACGCTAAAACTGTTTCAAATATCGCAAAGGTTTATGTTTTTTGAGATTATTGTTTACTATCACTGTATTTTGTTGTTTCAGACTGGAGTGCTTGAACCGGGAGCATTATACTCCATTGTCAAACATTGCTCTACGTGCGGTCTACGCAGATCCAATTCGGAAGTACCGGGAGATGCATACTGTGAAATGGATCGCACCCAGAAGCCAATATTTGATGCGTTCCAATATTTATTGGAATTTCCCACAGGTGAGTTTGTTTAGAACGTACTTAGGCTGCATTTTTGAAGTGTGCATAACTCCACATTAAAACGATGAGAGGACGCTGTTTCGTAAAAGCAGCAGTGTCAGCTCGAAACCAAGTACGGATCATTGCTCTATTGATAGGTGCCGTTTGCACCTATAGCATTTTATTAAAGTAATGGCCGTAATTCAATACAGTTAAATTTAAGGAACATAACAGAAGAACGGTCGTTGTGCGGTACAGTTATTATTGTTACACGACTGAATTCCGCGTACTTATTTTATGCTCTCTGTACCGCAATATACTGCTTTGTAAGTAGTACCAAAGCAGCATGAACACTTATAACAGGTGCAGTAGTTTCTGCTCCACAAATAATTAACGACGGAGAACTTTTTTTTAAATTTTGTGACGTGTTGGCAAGGTAATTATTCTTAGAAACACTTTATCGTCATTAGGGTATACAGATTGGTTATGATTCTTTCCTATATTGTCTTTTTAGCTCAGATTTGGTGATAAAAGTTTCCTTGGTTACTAGTTGAAAATAATTTTTTCCTGTAGCTCTGATCTACCCTGCACGAATCTTCAGACTTCTGTGCGCTCCTAACTAGGTAGATGAGTTTGGAATGGACTTATTTAGTCAACTATAACCAGTCTGAATCAGTTTTACGCTCGTGATTAAAATGCCCTTTCCAAAGGTAAATTTTTCAAACTGCAGAATGCAAAGCAAAAATTATTTAATTATTTTATGATTCTTCACGTTATTACTCATTTCTCTCTCTGCTGCGTAATTTTCATTTGTTTCAAGTTTTCGTTTGTTCCTTGAAGCTTAAACATTACGACGCCATGACTGTTGTTGACGATTATATGTTTAACGTGAGATATTGTTTCAAGGAAGGGAACAAAAGGAGCTTAATAGTTAGCGGTTTGTGTGGATTTAATAGGAATGAGACTCCCGTTGCCGTACGTAGATCTACACGTTAAGATGTCGACTGCTTGATGTGAAGTGATTGCTCCACATTATCGTCCAACGGTAAATTTATTGAAAGTTATGTTTGACGATATTGTGTAGTTCTTGTGCATGAAATTCCTAAATAATCCAAATTATCACGCTGTAACGTGAATGATCGCATTTTTATCCAGAATCTAACTATATGAAATGGAAGCTAGTTTGCCAAATTTGCAATCGATTGTAGTAGAAGGTATCCTGCCTGTAGATATTTGTGTGTTACCTCAACAGGGGGCGTACGTCCAACATTCTAAACTGTTGCCTTTATTAATGCGTTGCCTCCAGAAAAGTAAGTGCCAGTGTAAGATTGTACTCGATATTTGTGCCGGGAAATGGCTTGATGTAGCAGAGGTAGTAATAGTGCATAAAGCGAAGCTACAAGAATGTAGTTATTGTACATCGTTTTTAATGTAACTGAGTTCTCGTTTATCGAGCAGAAATAATCGTTAGGCGAGTTTTCCAGTAACATCAATTTGTCTACTTTTAAAGTTAGAAGTGAGACAGTTACCTAGGCCTCCGGCTGCAGTTCAGTTGAGACTATAACGGAAACTAAGATGTAGATAAGTAAATTGCAACCAATGCACAGGCGAAAATATTATTTTTTCGGTGAATTTGGCCTATGTCGTGCAGATGTACTTACCAGAAACGGTCGACAAACAACTTGCCTTCATTTGCATTGTCACTGCCCATAATGTCAAATCTGTGAAAGCTCTAATCTTCTCAGTGGACACAATGAAAACAGACACTGTTTAATTATATTTGCCTGTACTACTTAAATATGTTTCTGGACACGTATTAAACAAATGTTACGTCCTGTACACGGGCACTCACTATTGTTGCTACTTTCCTGTTTGTCTCCGCTCTGCAACCAGTCACTAATAATGTACAAGTTTTGTATTGTTAAGTGTATTCACGTTTGTAGACGCGAAATACGCCTTACTACCTAAAACAAAGTATGGTAGTGTCCAAGGTAAGCTCCGTGTGTGAATCTTTTTGTATAAGTAAATAGGCATATCCATTTGTGGTACATAATATTTTTCATTTTTCAAATAATATTCAAATCAAAGACGTTCGTTCGTAATAAATGAACAATAGTTCGCTATATTATTTTGACTGTTTCTATTACTTCAGAAAGTTAATAGTGAAATGTATTTCTGTAGTCTGCAGAGTTGTTCACGTTTTCTCTGTTTTCACAACATCCTTTTTATTTAGCTTTCCTGTATGTGAGGAACAAAATGACTTAACGGCTTCGATGATTTAGCAGTCTCCGTAATGCAAAATGTGAGGTAGACGCTGATATTGTTGAAGATTGCGGAATTGTTGATAGTGAAGTTTCGGCAGTGCGTTTTCAATTACGAAATTGAGTAGATACGGCCTTTAATTCCTCGGGCAAGTATGATGTGGTAGTGTGCGAGTAATATTTGCATTGATTTGCTAAGAACGTTCTTGCTGAGGGGCTGCTGGGGACTGCAGAATCGAGTCGCACCACTTGAATCGGTACATATTTATTTCTTGTCGTTACCATCTTCAGCCAACATTGTTTTGTAATCAGTGTCTGAAAGCAGAAAGACACGTGGAGTTAATGATTGCTGAAGTGTTAGGAGTAACTTAATGTGATACACTATTCATGAACATTAAAAACTGCGTTGTCTGCTAGCTAACATTGGTAGCGAGTGGAAACAGATCAGTATCGATAAATGTAATGTTATTACTGCTTGTGGGGGGGGGTTATAAAAGACTTTTTATGTGCCTCAGTTACCAACAACAATGAGTGAACCGAGACATCGCAGAACAGCAGCTGTAGAAGCTGTAACTCACGACATGATGGCTGCAGTGTGGGAGCAATTTGGATACCGCATTGACACAGGCTGTGCATCTCATGGAGGGCATATTGACATCTACGAATTTTTTTTGCGTTTCCCGTTCATCAAACAAAATTCATCGTATATGTTTATTAGTTTCAGAAATATCGACGTGCCAAATCGGATGATACACCCTGTATTATTTCCCTTAAGCGTATCATTCTCAAATCATGAGATGGATAATGTTGCAGTAAATCTCTTGTCCCATGTCAGTGCCAGCAGGCAAAGGGTGCGAAATCCTGAAATTTATGATCAGTATATAAGAAAACAATGTCTGTTTTTAAATACCCTGTCATCCTGCTTCTGATCGGTAATGTCAGGAAAGACTGAATTCGTGCAGTTGTCGTTCTGTTAAAACTGACAGCGAGAAACAAAGCATATCACATTTTCATAATTTTATGATTATCATTTTTAAAACGATTTTTTTCAAACTCAACACATTATATATGTAATACCGTGCGTTTTTGAATGCACAAGACGGTTTAGTTTCTCCATGATTATATCTGAATTATTAATCATAATGAACCCGCCTCCGTGGCCGACGACGCGCACAGGGGGAAATACCCATGCGACGCTATTGCCACTGTAGTGGAAATATCTACTGCCACTATCAGACCTGTTAATCACAGATTTTGATGAGTCAGGTATGCTATAGAGAGAGCTGCGCTGAGTAGCTGGCTAGCGGATATCGTGCAACGGCCCTACTTCTCAAGAAAATCGATTTCGATATTTTATGCGTACCTCCTATAGCCCCTTTTGAGTTTGTACAGAGTGAGCATAGTGCAGCGGCTGAGGTTCACGACTAACAGGCTGTCGGTACGGGTTCTTAGTTCAAACGCTTTCCGCGTCTTTTCCTTTTTCTTCGAATTTCTTCCTACACAATATCATTACATAATATCTTCTGGAAAATTATTCAAAAATAGTCATTTTAGCCGTTGTAATTAGTTAATACATCAATGATAAGGCAAACTTTCATTAAACGTGTTTTCAGTTTGGTACGAAATATATTACAGAGTCGTTACTTGCCGTCTCTTGCTGTGCTGGAACAAAATTCCGGATGATACGTAGAAGCAATCGTAGCACAAATTCGTAGAGCACCACGCACATTTAATGGAAGCTGCTGCCTTGCAGGCACACGGATTTTTCAAAAGCTATATTTGAAATTGATGCAGAAGTAAAGAACGTATTTTTGTGGAATCTCAGTCGGGAGCATTTTGATTTTTTGTGAAAATTTTAACCAGTCTGTAAAAATAAACATCAGAGTTGCCAAAATGGAGTACATTTTGATGGTTAATTTCCAAGGTGCCCTCGGTGCACTTTAATTCTTTCTTTAATCCACAAAACTTGATCGTAAAATCTGATCAACCTGATCTCCCCGCCAATCAAAAGGTTTGTCCCACGTATGAAAACGACAGACTCTGAGGACGTATACATGCTGTGCTTACACGGACACCCTGATTTCGTGCAGGTCTCAATTACATTTTTCTTAAATTTATATGTCAACTCGTCAAGTCTTTTTTGAACAATCCAATCACATTTTCCCGATGGTTCGTGATCAAATTTTCCCAACGGTTTGTGCATACATAAGGAAAAGTAATGGAATTTTTTTCTGCACAGGGTCAGTTTCCGCTCCTTGATCCGCAAGGGATGTATTGTACTTTGATTGGTATTGCAAGCTGATTTGATCGGTATTAATTACATATCATCATCATCATTTAAGACTGATTATGCCTTTCAGCGTTCAGTCTGGAGCATAGCCCCCCTTATACAGTTCCTCCATGATCCCCTATTCAGTGCTAACATTGGTGCCTCTTCTGATGTTAAAGCTTTTACTTCAAAATCATTCGTAACAGAATCCAGGTACCTTCTCCTCGGTCTGCCCCGACTCCTCCTACCCTCTACTGCTGAATCCATGAGTCTCTTGGGTAACCTTGCTTCTCCCATGCGTGTAACATGACCCCACCATCTAAACCTGTTCGCCCTGACTGCTACATCTATAGAGTTCATTCCCAGTTTTCTTTGATTTCCTCATTGTGGACACCCTCCTGCCATTGTTCCCATCTACTAGTACCTGCAATCATCCTAGCTACTTTCATATCCGTAACCTCAATCTTGTTGATAAGTTAACCTGAATCCACCCAGCTTTCGCTCCCATACAACAAAGTTGGTCGAAAGATTGAATGGTGCACAGATAACTTAGTCTTGGTACTGACTTCCTTCTTGCAGAAGAGAGTAGATCGTAGCTGAGCGCTCACTGCATTAGCTTTGCTACACCTCGCTTCCAGTTCTTTCACTATGTTGCCATCCTGTGAGAATATGCATCCTAAGTACTTGAAACCGTCCACCTGTTCTAACTTTGTTCCTCCTATTTGGCACTCAATCCGTTTATATTTCTTTCCCACTGACATTACTTTCGTTTTCGAGATGCTAATCTTCATACCATAGTCCTTACATTTCTGATCTAGCTCTGATATATTACTTTGCAAACTTTCAATCGAATCTGCCATCACAACTAAGTCATCCGCATATGCAAGACTGCTTATTTTGTGTTCACATATCTTAATCTCACCCAGCCAGTCTATTGTTTTCAACATATGATCCATAAATAATATGAACAACAGTGGAGACAGGTTGCAGCCTTGTCTTATCCCTGAAACTACTCTGAACCATGAACTCAATTTACCGTCAACTCTAACTGCTGCCAGACTATCCATGTAAAGACCTTTAATTGCTTGCAAAAGTTTGCCTCATATTCCATAATCTTGTAGAACAGACAATAACTTCCTCCTAGGAACCCGGTCATATGCCTTTTCTAGATCTATAAAGCATAGATACAATTCCCTGTTCCACTCATAACACTTCTCCATTATTTGCCGTAAGCTCAAGATCTGGTCCTGACAACCTCTAAGAGGTCTAAAGCCACACTGATTTTCATCCAGTTGGTCCTCAACTAATACTCGCACTTTCCTTTCAACAATACCTGAGAAGATTTTACCCACAACGCTGATTAAAGAGATACCTCTGTAGTTGTTACAATCTTTTCTGTTTCCATATTTAAAGATTGGTGTGATTACTGCTTTTGTCCAGTCTGATGGAACCTGTCCCGACTCCCAGGCCATTTCAATTATCCTGTGTAGCCATTTAAGACCTGACATTCCACTGTATTTGATGAGTTCCGACTTAATTTCATCCACCCCAGCCGTTTTATTGCACTGCAATCTATTGACCATTTTTTCCACTTCCTCAAATGTGATCCTATTTCCATCATCATTCGTATCACATTCTACCTCGAAATCTGAAACATTACTAATCGCATTTTCACCTACATTGAGCAACTCTTCAAAATATTCCCTCCATCTTCCCAAGGCATCCACAGGATTCACCAGCAGTTTTCCTGACCTGTCCAAAATACTTGTCATTTCCTTCTTACCTCCCTTTCGAAGACTGCTAATTACACTCCAGAAATTAATTACATAATCGACGACAAAATTAGGGGTGAATTGTATCTAAAATTCTTCCGCAGCCGTTAATTATTTGTCCATATCCGAGATTTCTCTGGAGCCGCCCAAATATTTCAATTTCAAATACGAATCGCAAACGGAACACAAATTTGAAGAACGTGTGCTGTAATGACTGTCATATTAATAAAATTACTACAGCAGAAATGATAGTATTCGAATAAATTTTTATGGCATTAGCAATTTAATGACATTCTATACGATGAAATTGAATAACAAAGTACACGGGCAGTATTTGAATTAGCGCCACCAGTGTGGTAGCTATGAACTAAAGCCGCTGAACTATACTCGCTTGGTCGAAACGGGCTAAACAGGAGGTACGCATAAAATTTTGCCATCGGGTTACTCGGAAACTAGGGGCCGTAACATTATAAGCTGCTTTCCAGTTACTACAAAATATGTCTGATGTTTATTTTTACAGACTGGTTAAAATTTTCACAAAAAATCAAAATGCACCCGACTCGCTAATGACTAATACAGAAATCGTTTCGAGCGAGATTCCACAAAAATACGTTCTTTACTTCTGCATCATTAAAATCTATGATTAACAGTCTAAAGGTCCCCTTGGGAGCAACAAACTTTGTCCGAATCCTGTAACATTCGTCACATTCCAATTTTTGTTATTTGTCTCTCACATGCTTTCGCATGTGTATGACGTTTATCCTTATTACCATACTGAGAATTCCTTACTCTAATTGCTTTAGAAACATAGATAACTTCTCTCACTCGGTGTCTTCTATTAATAACTCGAATGAAGTAGTTTTCCGCCGTCAGCATTTTTCCTATCAACAGTACTCACTAAATCATGCTAATCTTCCAAGCAATGGTTTTTTCCTTTCAGAATTGTAAGGACCCCTCCAAAATTTTCCAGTTGCATAGTTGTTTAAGTGAGGATTACGGTAATAAAAGTGTCAGGTACGACGGTCATTTCAGAAGTTCAGCACACTATAACCTGGAGTTGAAGAAAATAATTTATTTACAAAATACCTTTACAGGCCTTCAATACCAGCTTAATTGTTTTCCGGATTGGGTTCCTTCATTGTTGAGATCTGTACTGGAAGCTTCATCAGTTGTATCAAAACGTTTTTCACGGAGTTCTTTGAATTTGGGAGAGAAATTAGTCTGTTGGGTTCAATAGCAGGATTGTGTGGTGGATGGGAACCACTTCACAGCCATACTTGTCGACCATTTTCTCTTACTTTTCGGGCAGTATACGGTCGTGCATTATTGTGCAAAATGAAGATACCAACTGCAACCATTTCACGCCTTGTTTGACGAATTTTCGGACGGAGAACATTTCGCATAAACAGCTTGTTACAGATTTCCACTGGGGCACTCTATTCAAAATGATTCAAATGGATCTGAGCACTATGGGACTTAACTTCTGCGGTCATCAGTCCCCCAGAACTTGGAACTACTTAAATCTAAAAAACCTAGGGACATCACACATATCCATGCCCGAGGCAGGACACGAACCTGCGACCGTAGCAGTCGCACCTAGAACCGCTCGCCCACCACGGCCGGCGGCACTCTATTCTTAGGTATAACTTTACTCGTGTCATAAGCAAAGATCGTAATCAATGTCAGTTTTGTGCGCTGGCGGCGGAATTTGTTCGGGCATGGAGAATCAGTACTTTTCCAATGTGACGACAGACTTCAGTTCTGGCTCAAAACCTCTTAACCAGGCTTCAAGTGTAGCAGACCTTATCAAGAACTTTCTTCTCTTTGAAAACGTTGAAGCAATTCTTCTTCGATCTGCTTCCTGCTCTTCACACAGATCATGCGAAACCTAGGTGGCAGCAACTTTTCTCATCTTTAACTTCTCAGTTATGATTCTGTAAACTGAATTGACGGATATTATGGCCTCTTATGCAATTTTCTCCCATGTTTTTCTTCGATATGTTGTTACTCTGAGACGTGTAGTCTGTTGCGGTTGATGGCCTTCCACTTAGTGGGTTGTTATCAGTGCTTACCCGACTTCCACGGAAATGAGCAGACCACTGTGACACTGTGCTACTACGATCCACTACGTTACTCCTACGCATCTCCTCGAAGCGTAAATTTCCAATTACTGATTTATTTTTGATGTAGGGACTCCTGATCACTCCAAGTAATCCGAGCGGACTTGGTTTCAGCTTCCATCTTAAAACATTTACTCGCAGCTTCCATCTTAAGAACAGTTACTCGCGACACAGCCACGCGAACTAGCAAACACATAATTACACCACCTTTACGCTTAAAAGTCTTGCTCACAACTGATATGAATTTCAACTTCATCTCACCACAGTAATCCGAACTGACCCCCCTAGAATACATTTAATAAGTTTACCAGTTCGTTGATGTAGTTAAGTTTTTTGAAAAGTGTATTGGTAATGTACACAGGAACGCTGACCTCAATCGATAAAATTCCAGGAGGCAGAGTGACATAACTTACGAGGGGAAAACGCCATAGGTCGCTCTCCGATACAGTCGAAACTTTGCGTGGTGAAAGAAGGCTGAAAATAAAGTGACACAAGTTTCCTCTTATGTGCCGACTTGTAGTAGTTTTCGAGAAAATGGCGGTCAAACTTCCAACATGACTCCATTAGTCACTCACGCATCATATAACCAAGTGAGTTTGTAGCAGCGGCTAACAGCACAGTGTTTCGTGATTCTGTGCCTCGTGTTTAAATCCAGTCGTATATTTTCTTTTTGTTGTCACGGAAGTATATGACATCAATATTTATTTATGACCTCGTGAAAGACAGTAGAGTTATTGACAAAAGAAATAAAGATTTCACATCTTATAGAAGATAATTTTTATCATTGCAAATAACACAGAGCACTGCTAACAATAGTGACCGTTTGTATCCAAGAAGTTAATGAGAAATTTGGTCTTACAGTCCATCGAGACGTAAATCAATTACTGGAATGACATCGGGATATGCACGCAACCGCCACAGAATTGTGAAAGCTCACAAAAGAAATCTGTCATCTATTGCTGGAGACGTTTATGTACATTATTGGCTCGAAGGGTGGGCAAAACGAGTCCTTTTCATACGATTGGCAGTTTGTTGATGAAATCGGAATACCGACATCTTCATTAAAAGTAATATCGCCAGAGTGTTTGCCGTTATGTAAACTCTGCAACGTATACTTTTACTGACGGTGAAGAACTACATTCACCAATAACAAAAGTGCCTACTCTCAGCAAAGGGACAAGTAGACGCGACGCAATTAAAATAAACAACTTATCCATCGTCAATTGCAGCCTCCGGATTTCGTAAAAATACATCGATATGCGTAGTTTACCTTCCTAGTGATATTCGCCCAAAAAATGTGACTGATACATGTGCCACCGCACGTTGCTCGTGGTACTCCGAATTTTTTATGCTCTCAGTGTTTATATAAATGCACAGGTTCTCTTGCTGCATAAAAGTAAAAATCGAAGCAAAAATGGAAATACTATAATTCTTTTTTTTTTTTCAATGATTGTTATTTACATATTGGGTTGGTGCGTAGTTTGTAGCGTTTTTCCTTAAGTTTAATAAACAAGACAGATACACATAACAGAGGCTTCAGTCATCATTTATATATTCTCCACAGTTTACAACAGTCCGCCAACCTTAGTGTAACTTTTCGATTCCGCGACTGTATAAATCACCTGGTTCGTTTTGAGGCGAAGAAATAGTCGAGCCATGTTCGGAGCCATTTTCATCAGGAAAGGAAATTCCTTGAAGGTTGTTTGATAGTGAAAAAGGTGAAAATCTGGGGACGCAAGATGAGGTGAAAAAGATGCGGAATGACTTCCCAACCAAATTCCTGTACTCTGTTTTTTGTCAGTCTAGTAGAATGCGGGCGGACGTTATCATGAAGTAGCGTCAATTCACGTCGTCTTTCTGGTCGTTGTTCTCGATTGGATCTTCAAGACATCTCAGTTGTTGGCATTAAATGTCAGCAGTGGTGGTACACCTTGGGAAACAATGCTTAATACATCAAACAGGCGCTGTTCCACGAGATGTTAACATCTTTTGTGGAAGAGTGCAGATCTTTGTACGGGAATTTACTACTTTGTCTGGGCTCAGCTATTCCTTTCTTTTCCTTATATTAAGGGCACCATTTCCCCTCACCAGTAACGGTCAGGATAGAAATATTCGGCGTTGCCCACGAGCCAATTGATGAGCAAGCAGAGATGACCGCCAGCTATGTTGGCTTAGAGCAGGGGCGGGCAGGAATCCTGCACGCGTGCGGTGCACTTGCACGCGTGCAGTAAACAGGTGTTCTGCGTGCACACAGGGGCAAGCCGGCCACCCGCTTACCTCCCCTCCCCACCATACCTTCTGTCCACTCCTTCCTCTGTAATGCGTTTTGTTTTTCTAGCTTGCTTTATTGAATGATGGAATAAGGTTAGCAGGAGTGCTTGAAATAAATCATGGTTTGAAAGAGTACCTATTAACTACAATATGTTTTATTTAATTATCACAGTTGGAGTTTACAATACGTTCAATATCTGGAACAAAATTTCTGCATACAGACAAACGCAAACGGTTACGTAAATTTTCATCACTTATGTTTGCTCTTAACCGAGGCTTATTAATTCAGCAAATGGTTTTCCAGCTCTCACTATATTAAGCGCAATTTTATAGCTTGCACGTACCGCTGGGCTATTATTGTCGTCGTCCTGAAAAATTGAAAACAGTGCTCCATAAAATGTTAAATCAGTTACATGAGAGACATGACGAGAGAAAGTCGCAGATCTCTCGTGACAACGGCAACTAGGACAGATGCAGCTAATATCGTCAGGTCGGTCTTCTTAAGCTCAGTCAATTTCCCCATCCGCTCAGAATCCGACAGTAAATTGTACTCGTCCTTGTGAAATTTATTATAATGGCCTTCAATACTAAACTTCCGCTGACCAGCGAGAATACGGCCACATATTAAACATTTCGAATTTTCACGTCTTTGCACAAAGAAAAAATGATTCTCCCATTACTTTTTAAAAGATAGCAAATCTCCACGTCTCCGTTTCCTTGACTCACTCTACATTTTCCGGTTCTTTAAATACAACGTTCAATACGTAGTGGTCGCTTCGCATCAACGTCCGCGGCTTAGCCTTGTACTACACTGCCGCAACCTGCCGGCTGTCGCCACTGCCCCATTCGACGATTGCACGCGAGCAGCACACGTGCAGCGCTGTGCGCTCACGAGCCGCGTGCAACGTTTGCCCGCCCCCGGCTTAGAGCAAGCATTACCGTTGATCCTTTCCCATTGCATGCAAATGTCGCACGAAGGAAAGACGTAGGGCAAAATGCGTTTTGTACTTTAAAAAATCCAAAAATGTTAGAGCTAAAATAGTAAAACTTGAGATTATTATATACAACTTAGTGCTTGATATTCTGTGCAATTTATGTTGAAAAATGCGCATCGACATACAATTTATAAGGATTTGAACGTTTAATTACCACTTTTTCTATATGTACCCTTTCTCGTAAACTAACCAAGCAATAAACCTTAATTTCACAGTTTACATTTCCATAAGCTGCAAGTAAAAGGTGTGGAAGAAATTTTTGTTCAAAGTCATAGTTGCTTTGAAATTAATTTTTAAGTTTTGTGTTACCTAGGACTACACATGATTATTCAGTATGTAATCCTTAAGAACTAATCCAAATTTCAGGATGTTAGCTTTTACAGTTCCTGAGAAAAGGTGAATTAGAACTCAAACCATGAGTTTATGGCGACTCGCATTTAAAGTTTTTGTTAAAGTTTTTGTCAGTATTGTTATACCTCTAATGACTAATGCCGTCCATATCCATAATCTCTTCCTCTGTCTCATTTGCCTAGCCAACTTTTGCATTTTTTCTTCTGCTGCCTGAGTTTTGTCCAGTCACGCTTCATTGCTGCTGAGTATCTTAAGTGTGAATGCACGTGGTTCTAAGTCACTTAATTTAAATCCACTGGAAAACTCGTCTTTGGGACTGATCAAACCATCATCAATTCTTTCACTAATTTTCTTATTAGATGAACTCAAGTCACTTTGTCGAAAATTGTTCTTCACATTTAGGAATAGCATCTGTAAAACTGTTATTTAAATTTCCTATATTTTTACACGTGAAATTTCCTCACGTTTTTGAGTATTACGACCCATTTTGAGCAGAACAGGTTGATATATGCAAAACTAAAAACTGAAATACGTTTTTAGCACATACTATTAAAGAAAACACATTGTTAACAAAGGAACAAGCAAAGATAATCTTTCGCACAGCCTTAGCCCTGAACAAACCGTTTTTAAAACCTATTTATACCCAGAATTCGATTACGGAACTTTGCGATATTATTCTTAAATAATCAATAAATTACGCTGTAAAAATAGGATTTTTTCGCAATTTTACCTTACTTCTGCCCATAAACGACCATCAAGCTCCGAAGATATTCCTGGACGTGGAGATTCACGACCCTACTCAAAAGGAGAAAACCATTTTCTTGCCATACTTTGATCAGTGGTATTACCTCCATACACCGCACAAATGTTTCTGGCTACCTCCATTGCTGTCACCTCTCTGCTGAACTCAGACAGAAGAACGTGTCGGAAATGTTCAGAGTTCTCCACTAGACACTCCATTTTGCAGCGTCCACAGCTCCACTCAGTCTCCAAATGACAAAATGACGGATGTAAACTCGAATAGCAACAGTGAACTACGAATAGAAAATAACAATAGACAGATAAAACCATAGGAACCGGAATACCAACATAGTAAACAAAAACACTACGAACTTACGCACCTACCTAATTAGATTGTGTAAGTTTTGTGGACCAAATTTGTAACGGAACTTGACCAAACGTGCCACTAACCTCTTGGAGAGAAACGAAAACTATTGTTAGCAGTATTTTGGAAGGTGTTAAGCCGTGTCAGCTTTGACGATAAAATCTGTCTTTAATAATATATGAAATGCTTACGGTATTTATTTTTCCAATAATTCCATTGTATTTCACGATGTCACTAAAAATGCTTATGTTCAACAAAGTAAAAAACGAAGTTTGATCGGGGAGCGAGACTTCGAAACTGTGCTCTGCAGCACTGTACTACCAACTTACTTGGTTTTATGGCGCGTGGATGGACTGATGGAGTCGCGCCGAAAGTTTGACTTTCTTTGTCTGGAAAAGCGGGTGGGCACCAATTATTATCACGCTTGACTGTATTAGAGAGCGACGTGTATCTGATTTCCCTTGCTAGACGCCAGAAATACATAGTCTTTCAGTATTAACATAATACTCCATCTGAAATAAAGCTTACATTATGGGACAGTTGCCCAGTGCGGATTTTTGCACTGCGGTATGTGCGACGTATTTTCGGATCGATTTTTGGTTTGCCCTTTCATGAATAAAATTCATTTTTTACAGATTCTTAAAACATTAAGGTCATGGTTTCTTTTCAACCCCATTATTATACTTTGACCGCCAAAATATTTTTTAGTTCACCATTTTTTTTAACAATAGGAAATGGGACACACATGTCCCACGAACTAACGCGGGATACCTTTTCTGTTGACTGAGTGACTTTGTAATATCCTTTTTTAGACATAAACAGGCTTTTTCAGCGAATAAAATAACAACAAATTATAGATGCATGTAATCGTTTATTTGTTTACTGCCAGTGTAAAAAACATCATTACATTTCAGTTTTTAAGAAAGATGATAAAAACATTCAGAACGTTACTGGAACTTGAAAAAATATGGTGTGGCACAAAGTGGTACATCACAAGCAGCGCATACAACTTTTGTTCTCTCCTCTTTAGAGTTTGTGCTTCAAAATGTGCATCGCTTCCTAGTGTCACTGTCTTTCGGCACATGTTTGGAAAGAAAGTGGGCGCTGACCCCTCTCTTTCCTGGATGAATGCCCATTAATCAGTTGTGTTGTTGAGGCGAAAGGTTAACTGATCTGTCTTCTGCCGTTGTGTTTGATACAAAACATAATAGTTGATAATAGCCAGATGAACAAAAAAAAATAAAATAGTCAATGCGATCATTTTATATATCTTCTGCCTATCATATATCTTTCAAGCTGATCAAATCAGTTAACTCCGCCCATTGTGTTGTTGTAATGACTTACTACTTCAGGACAGGTTACAGTTACCGTAGAGCCATCTTTAAGTTTCCTTTCAATAAATTTGACATCTGTTGGATTGTTGTATGTAGAGAGAAGGCAAACTTTTGTTGTTCTGCTAGTTCACAGCAGCTACACCACACTTTACAGCAAACTGAAACTCTCCACGTTTGAGAACTTTTTTGTTTGCTAATAACCCTCTCCTTCCCTGTTTACTCTTACAGTTCCACAGCTGTAGAGGTCATGTTTCCTCAGTCCTTTCACCGACGTGTAAGTTGTAAAGAAATTATCGAAAACAGCGATTATGTCTGTGTAAAAAAAAAAAAAAAAAGTTTGACACAGTTTCAGAACTACTCGCTCACAAATCTGGTAATTCTTGAAGTTAAAACTTCAAAATTTGTAATAAAACCCCTTTTGGAGTCTGCAGGACACCAAATTTTGTATCCCCTTTTTGTTGGCTTCATGGGGATATACTGTTTGCGAGATGTGCCTCCCTTGAATGAATGCCACCATGAATTCGTCTATTGCGAATGTCGAAGATGGCTCATACATACACTGCCAAACAGTTTTTGTTCATTGGTGCAATAAAAGGTCTCATTTTACAAAATTCGCCCTAGTTTGGATCTTTTTTTGGAGGAAGAATAACACTAGTGTCATTGGAGTGCAGGTTGTTTACGATTTTCTTGTGTATTGACAGCGTCATGACGTTTGAAACTGAACTCGCTTTAAACATAGGATGGAACTCCAGTAATTTTCAGCTGCTGGTAGTTCATGGATACCCATTATTATGAGCATGCCTATGAATGTCTTCATTTCAGGAACAGTTATTTTTCTTCATTTGACACTGTTCTTTTGAGCAGCATACAAATTTGTTTGCAAACATATGTATTCCATAATGTTTTTACAAAAAAAGTTTCTCAGAATACACATTCTCTGTCTGTGACACTGGAATCTACTTTCGATTTTGGCTCCTTACAAAGAATCCCAGTGTTATCAAAGCATGTCGTGTCATCAACCCAGTCGCTGTCAGAATAACTTACATCATTCCTCTTCAGTGTTTATAACAGATGCATTATGTGCAGCCTTTTCATCGGAGTTCTCATCAGCGAAAATATCAGGAAAGACATTTGCAGTTACTGTCAATGTAATTTGTTATTTGTGAAACATCCGAACTACCACCGGCTGTTGGATTTTCTGAGACCTCATGTGGCATACCACTTCTAGATGACTCTGCAGCGGAAGTATTGTACTCTTCAAGATAATCAGCTTCCAAATCCTCATGATAATCTGGCAGTGAGAAAGATAATCAAGGATCTCATTATCTTATAGTATCTGCAAAATGGTAATGATAATTCATTAATAGGGTATTATTTTCAGTGCAAATCAATGAAAAGGAATAAACAGTATCACATATTTCAAACCAATAAATAATTTTACAAGTAAGGTCTGCTGCGACACATGTATCCCATTAATTTTATTTGTAGTATAAAATAATACAGTTGCTGAGAAGTACGTTCGACAGTGTATTTATACTAAAAATTATTATTACGTTAATGATAATACGAACTACGTACTTACGACGTCTCAGGAAAGTGAGAAATGATGAAAACTGTCACATGACACAAATCAGAAGCGTTGCAGCGGCCGTATGTACGCGCCAATCAACAAAAGTTGTCACAGCCTTCTGTATTGCCTGTGCAGTGCAGACCCTTTTTTTTCTGTTTTAGTACAGTTGTCCATTCACGACAGCACTGTGCAGAGCTGGGTGACATATATCCCGACACTCGAATTGGTGATCAAGTCAGTTGGACATATATGACCCAACAACCGCGAAAGGGTTAAGTATATAATATATCTGGATTGTTTTGTATATTTGCCATTAAATGGCAGCTAAAATATTTTGTGTGAAAGTTTAACTTGGCTGAAAATTACAAATACCAGTAGTTGGATGTTTCTGTCCAAATAAAAGTACAAAGAATTGTTATTGGGTGGCTATCAATAAGGGAAAAGTTGAATCAGGTGCAGTGAAAAAAAAAATTATGTGAGTCCTAGGAGAAAAAACTGACCATGACCTGCAACTTCACCTTTTAAGTTCTTTATACTTTTATACGAGGAAGCTCATAATTTAATGAATTTACGTGCTGAGCAGCGGCAAAATGGTCGGAATGTACCTTTAATATCCTGATATTTCTCGAAACTCTTATGAGCTCTTGATTATGAGCAGGTGTAGTGTGCCATTGTACTACACTATCTGATTGACAAACAACACGTCTTGATATTTGCGTATGTGCCGCGTGGGATTAGCCGAGCGGTCTTGGGCGCTGCAGTCATGGACTGTGTGGCTGGTCCCGGCGGAGGTTCGAGTCTTCCCTCGGGCACGGGTGTGTGTGTGTGTGTGTGTGTGTGTGTGTGTGTGTGTGTGTGTGTGTGTTTGTCCTTAGCATAATTTAGGTTAAGTAGTGTGTAAGCTTAGGGACTGATGACCTTAGCAGTTAAGTCCCTTAAGATTTCACACATTATTTGCGTATGTGATTCTTTCGTTGGTTTAATGTAAGGAGTCTGCTCAATTTCAATAAAGTGTTTCCCATATTCTTTGCATGTAAGATCGAGGTTAATAAGAGTATTGTGAAAGGTGGTTTGGAATTATATGCAGCTGGTTAGTGAATGGGAATATACAAAGCTATCGTTTGCTCTTCAGTACAGAAATGTAAACATTGGAAGAATTTCATATAAAAAAAAGTAGATGGTGACTATTCTGAGGTACGGAAAGAATAAAACAACAAAGCATCATGTTGAAATGGTTTATAAATATGATAAGATTTGTGCCGAGAGACCAACCTTTTATAGAAGCAATAATGTGGGCAAAGAAGAAGAAGAATAATAAATTCACTACATAGCCTATTACTGTACTTGAGAAGTAATAGGAATAAGAGCAACAGGAGGAGGAGGAAGAGCAGGGGGCAAGAACTGAGAAGAGGTCATGGGGAGAGGGTGTGTAGAGGGAGTGAGGGAGAAGAAAAAAATGGTGTGCAAAACGGGGCTTGAAAGAGAGGGGTGAGGAAGTGGGAGGGTAAGCGAATGAAGCATAGAACAATAATTCTGCCTTCAAATAACCCTCTAAAAATCTCTTCATCTCTGGAATTTTTAGTCGTGGATGACTGTGTAAACTCTCATAAATGAATTTATAATTACAAGTTAATTATATTTACATATAGATTTGTGTAACTACAGTTGCATTTCCCTTTTGTATGAAGTATCTTACGTAATGTAGCTCACGCCCCTTCACTTTATTAAGTCACTTACATTTACATATGTATTTTTTTTGCCTCGGATAATTAGTTCTGATGATTGTAGTCTGACTTTTTCACATTTCTCAGTAATGAATAAACTCATCTTTTTATTACTTTGTGAATAACTGGTAACGTGACATTTATTCATCACAAGGTGAAAGTTGGGAATGAAGCATGCTATGTAAAATTAGTGTCGTGTGTTGAGCTGGAAGATTGAATGTAGGGATGTTAATTTAGTGAGTTGGACATGTATTTTATCAGTTTAGACTCCACAGGTAAAGTTTGTTACAAAATCTGCAAGTATTTTACACATAGTGTAGCATGCAGTGATAATTTATTTTCAAGAAATACTGCCATAATTTTTAAATATTTGTACAAAGTGTAAGAAAATGTCCTATCTATACATATTATAAGTCCCCCACCATGTTTTTCTCCCTGTATGTATAGGCCAATCTTAGGAACTACTGTAGGGATTTTGATATAGTTGTGACTAATAGATTGAGTGATTCACAAGAAGAATTGTGTATGTCACTACATATTACAAACAAGTCATCTGCCTGTAGGTGCTTAGTGCTACATGTGGGGAAACTGGGACTTTTCGCTAGTTTAGTAGTAAATCACTACATTTGACACCCCAGAGTTGTCAGATTGGGATTCCAATGCAGCTTGTTGGCTCTCACAGGCAACCTGTTAGTTCTGCCTTCTTGCCATGCTATGGGCAGAAGTCGGTGTTGACCTGCCATTGCTATTGTTCTCATTTTGTTTGCTCTCTGGAACGTCGACCCATTCGAGAGTTGGCGAAACAGAAAGTCTCTGTAATTGTCTCCAATACTTTAAAGATGGTTCATATTGTGTTATTAAAAAAAACAGGTGAATACAATTAACAAGCTTTTTTAAACATTTGATCACATGTAACAGTTACACAATGGATGGTGACGTCCTTTGAACTGAGCAAAGAATCCTTTCTGGAAATTAGTTAGTTCTCTGTATGGTGAGAAAGTAAAGAATAAAATGGTTAGTGAACAAAGTGGTATACAATATGTGAATTACTTTAGATCCGTTAGAGAACGTGGCCTTATCCTCTGTATAGTAAGGTAGTGGTTGTGGTATCCTAAAGTAGGCATTTGTTTTTTAAGACATAATCACTATTTCACGTGCCTAGCTGCATCCACTTATCTCGTATGAAATATGTTTTAGACTCCATTTCATTAAAGTGTAAAAGTATGGATAGACATACAACAAAGCTTGAAAATTCCTTTCACTCAACAAGTGTTGAGTGTCTGTACATTATAAAATAGATAGGAAATACAGGTTTTTAAATTTTTGCTATCCACGTTCAAGGTAACAAAGCTTACGTTAGTGGACACACATACGAAGGTAACGGTAAATCGATGTAAAGAAAGATTAACGAAGAAAATACAAAATAACCCCAAAAACGAAGGATTAATTATGTTGTCAAACCTATGTTGGTATGGACACAGGTGATTTACGACGTGTGACCCTATTGGATGTGTTGCGCCCTTGCCTTTCTCCAGTCTTCGATCTGACTTAACCAGCTGAAAGGAACATACTATTTTTCACATCAACAAAACCTCACCGGAGGTGGAAGACGCAATACGTAACTTAACAAAAATCCTATGGCCGACGCCTTGTATCTATCCAATCTCTCTCTCTCTCTCTCTCTCTCTCTCTCTCTCTCTCTCTCACACACACACACACACACACACACACACACACACACACACACCATTTCATGAGTTTCAAACTGTGTTCCCTGTCAACTATGAAAGCTAATTGTGTGCTGCAGCAGGAATGGAAATAGCAGACTGGGGAGGGGGACTGTAGCAGATGAAATTTTCCCTGAACTATAGTGAATTAGTGGCCATTTCTATATCCATGTTTCTTATTTACTGCTAACGTCGTTATAAGCGACAGAACACGACTGCGTCTCTACAACGGGCGGCCACCGGTCTTTGCGGAGGGGTGCTACGGTCCAGCGACGTTTCGACTGTAGAAACCGGCGTTTCGCCATCACTGAAAACTCAGGGTTCACCAAGCGACGCACGAGAGAAAGAACATGCCGCCCCCCCTCCTCCCTCGGAGCGAAGTCTCAATAAACGTAGCTTTCTAATTTCATTCTCCAAGTCACAGGGAAAAGCTGCTGGCCGCTTTGCAGTGATCTGTAGCGTATGCTCTGTGTCCTGCTACAAGTCTTGAAACACTTAAGTTTAAATTTTCGACCATGTACTCGTCCTCTTCTGCAGCCGCTGTATTACAATGGATTAGAAATGTTCAAAAGTGTGTGAATTCCTATGGGACCAAACTGCGTAGGTAATCGATCCTTAGACTTACACACTACTTAAACTAACTTACGCTAAGAACACACACACACACACACACACACACACACACACACACACACACACCAGGGAGGACTCGAACCATCGGAGGGAACAATGGATTAGAACTAAGACCTTGTATAATTTATTTATATCGAACTTGGGACCTAATTTGACGTGCAAGAGACTTGTTATCTCCATATCATCTTTTATTTCCTGGAAAAGGAACGTTTGACACAGTTCTGTATCGACATACGATGAAGATTTTTATTTTAGGAAACGATAGGTTTCCTGCAGCTCTGATGCGTTGTTGCAGGATTAATAATTTCGCTTATATGTGGCAGAAATAGCAGTATTGAATTTTATATTTGTAATAAATTCTCCGGATAGGCAACATTCGGTATCCATATTTCGTTCCTTTTTTTTTCTTTTACCACGATTAACATGTTATTTTAGGCAGAACTGTGTGGGTGGAAGACAGCGAATGGTGGAAAGGAATGCCCTGTGGGCGTGTTCGGCGCGTTTATATTCCACGGATACTGTGCCGTAAACCTATTTTTGCGAAATCTTTGAGTTCAGCCATGTTTTATAGTGTTACTATAAACTATTCGTTTGTTTTCAAGATACTACTGCACACATATAACACCACCTTCTTGATGAAGCGAAAATCGCCAGTTATGACATAAATGTGTGCTTTGTGTGTTACGTGGCGTCTCCTACTGAGATCATGGAACTTGGACAGTGAAATGTTCTGTAAACGAGAAACATAAAGTTCGTACTTGTATATACAGGCTATCCAGAATTTCTATTCACTCATCGATCTAATAACTGAACATTACAATATTGGCCCTGACGGAAAGTTTCAAAAACAGAAATAAAAGCACTACCACTAATATATATTACGGTATATTGAAAACGTTAAAGACACATTCTTCAAGTGGCGAGAATATTATTTAATGCGGATGACATTCTCCTCCTGCATCACAAAAATGTTTGATTATAAATGACTCCTAAGACAGATAGCGACAAACTCCATGTCCGGTGGAGTTCGTGTATGTGAATCAACAAATGCGGACAGCACATAAAGTTATTAAAGATGTAGCCATTAACTTAAATGAAGAAACGGCAGTTTCCTGAATCAATTACTGCGGTTACTGCATAGCAAGTTTACCTCATGAAACGTAGACATAATTTCAATTACCATTACATGTAGTACCAACACAGGACAAAACATCCCCTTCAGCTTAAAAGTAGTATTTTTTATTCTCAAATTTAAAAATGTTAACCATTTAGATGTACAATATAGTATTTTAGAAGGTGAAAAAAAAAACAGAAAAGGCCCACAAACATAGGGAATTTGTTATGGTTTTTTTAATAAAACACATTTCGTGTTTGATGGTGCTAGGGTTAATCAGATGAGAACCGCTCCACTTAGCGTCGATCTCTGTGTATGTGCACAAGGCCCCCCACTGGTACCTCTCCACTTTTGATGATCAATAAATTTAACTTACTGTAGCTCAGTGGCCTGTTGCAATTCTTCAACTGGACGCCACATCGGCGACGTGCGTGTCCCTAACCTACACCTGTTGTCCAACCGGAGGACGGGGACGTACAGTTTTAACGTGGGATCCGAGCCACGCGGCATTTCTAGCAACGCCTTACATCCTCGAGAGATGAAGCCTGGGTTAAAACGCAAACTGGAAAATCAGTGGTCCGAGATTCGATAGGCGATCTCTCGGTTTCCAGTCAAGCGCTTTACCGCTAGATCACCGGGCCCCGCTTTTGGATGATGATGGGTGGATCTTACATGAAGCCAGGCCAAATTACAACGTGACAAGAAGGCTGAGTTGGCATCGCGCAGCTTGAGGCTGTTACCAATGGGCACCACTGTGGGGACCCGAACTTGGGTATGACGGTGATGTCAACCTCGTCCCGTCTGTCCCTAGATCGGTCTGCCGCTGTGGTTGCCCCGGTTGCTGCCCGCAGTGGGACTGAGCCCTCGCCTGTGGTTGATTGGGAGGGCGTGGCAGGCAGGCAGCGAAAGACGTCCCCGGAGGCTGATCAGAAAGCCTCCCCGGTGCGTCTGATAAACAGGTTTCAGGCACTGTCTGGCTGAGCCAGATGCTGCTGCCTGCCCTGTTTTAGAGGATGATTCTTAGCCTTCATGGTCCGGGCAATCGCAGAGGGTGGGATTATTGGTTGTTGGGAGCTCCTATGTTAGGCGCGTAATGGGGCCCCTTAGGGATATGGCGGCTAAGGAGGGGAAGAAATCCAGTGTGCATTCCGGGTGGAGTCATTCCTGATGTGGAAAGGGTCCTTCCGGATGCCATGAAGAGCACAGGGTGCAGCCAGCTGCAGGTGGTGGCACATGTCGGCACTAATGACGTGTGTCGCTTTGGATTTGAGGAAATTCTCTCAGGATTCCAGCGGCTATCTGATTTGGTGAAGGCTGCCGGTCTTGCTTACGAGATGAAGGCAGAGATCACCATCTGCAGCATCGTTGACAGAACCGACTGCGGACCTTTGGTGCAGAGCCGGGTGGAGGGTCTGAATCAGAGGCTCAGACGGTTTTGCGACCGTGTTGGCTGCAGATTCCTTGACTTGCGCCGTAGGGTGGTGGGGTTTCCGGTTCCGCTGAACAGGTCAGGAGTTCACTACACTCAGCTGGCGGCTACACGGGTAGCGGAGGCTGTGTGGCGTGGACTGGGCGGTTTTTTAGGTTAGAAGGCCTCGGAAAAGTACGAGGTGGGCTGCAATCTCAAAGGGTGCATGGCAAATACAGGACGTGCTTGGATCAAGGAACAGTCGGAATTGTAGCTGTAAATTGTTGTAGTTGTGCTGGGAAAGTCCCTGAGCTTCAAGCGCTAATAGAAAGCACAGAAGCTGAAATCGTTATAGGTACAGAAAGCTGGCTAAAGCCTGAAATAAGTCCTGCAGAAATTTTTACGAAGTCTCAGACGGTGTTCAGGAAAGATAAATTAGGCAGAATTGGTGGTGGAGTGTTTGTCTCTGTCAGTAGTGGTTTATCTTGTAGTGAAGTCGAAGTAGCTACTCAGTGCGAATTGGTATGGGTGGAGGTTATACTTAACAGCCGAACTAAGTTAATAATTGGCTCCTTCTACCGACCCTTAGACTCCGATGGTATAGTTGCTAAACAGTTCAGAAATTTGTCTCGTAACAAATAAATACCCCACTCATACGGTTATAGTTGGTGGGGACTTCAACCTTCCCTCGATATGTTGGCAAAAATACTTGTTCAAAACCGGTGGTAGGCAGAAAACATCTTCAGTGATTGTCCTAAATGCTTTCTCCGAAAATAATTTCGAGCAGTTAGTCCACGAACCCACGCGAATTGTAAATGATTGCGGAAACACTTGACCTCTTAACCACAAACAATCCAGAGCTAATAGAGAACATCATGACTGATACAGGGATTAGTGATCACAAGGTCGTTGTAGCTAGGATCAATAAGTTTCTTCCAAATCCACCAGAAACAAACGCAGAATAATTTTATTTAAAAAAGCGGATAAAGTGTCACTAGAAGCCTTTCTAAGAGACAATCTCCATTCCTTCCGAACTGACTATGCAAATGTAGACGAGATGTGGCTCAAATTCAAAGATATTGTAGCAACAGCAATTGTGAGATTCATACCTCATAAATTGGTAAGAGATGGAACTGATCCCCCATGGTACACAAAACAGGTCCGAACGCTGTTGCAGAGGCAACGGAAAAAGCATGCGAAGTTCAGAAGAACGCGAAATCCCGAAGACTGGCTAAAATACAAGCGAAATTTGGCACGGACTTCAATGCGAGATGCCGATGGTACTGTTACCGACGACTGTGCCGCTAAAGCGGAGTTATTGAACGCAGATTTCCGAAATTCCTTCACCAGGGAAGACGAATGGAATATTACAGAATTTGAAACACGAACAGCTGCTAGCATGAGTTTCTTACAAGTGGATACCGTAGGGGTTGCGAAGCAAGTCAAATCGCTTGATACGGGCAAGTCTTCAGGTCCAGATTGTATACCGATTAGGTTCCTTTCAGATTCGCTGGTACAATAGCTCCCTACTTAGCAATCATATACAACCGCTCGCTCACCGATAGATCTGTACCTACAGATTGGAAAATTGCGCAGGTCGCACCAGTGTTTAAGAAGGGTGGTAGGACCTACAGACCTATATCATTGACGTCGGTTTGCAGTAGGGTTTTGGAGCATATACTGTATTCAAACATTATGAATCACCTCGAAGGGAACGATCTATTGATACGTAATCAGCATGGTTTCAGAAATCATCGTTCTTGTGCAATGCAGCTAGCTCTTTATTCGCACGAAGTAATGGCCGCTATCGACAGGGGATCTCAAGTTGATTCCGTATTTCCGGAGAGCTTTTTGACACCGTTACTCACAAGCGACTTCTAATCAAGCTGCGGGCCTAAGGGATATCGTCTCAGTTGTGCGACTGGATTCGTGATTTCCTGTCAGGAAGGTCGCAGTTCGTAGTAACAGACGGCCAATCATCGAGTAAAACTGAAGTGATATCAGGTGTTCCCCAGGGAAGCGTCCTGGGACCTCTGCTGTTCCTGATCTATATAAATGACCTGGGTGACAATCTGAGCAGTTCTCTTAGGTTGTTCGCAGATGATGCTGTAATTTACCGTCTAGTAAGGTCATCCGAAGACCAGTATCAGTTGCAAAGCGATTTAGAAAAGACTGCTGTATGGTGTGGCAGGTGGCAGTTGACGCAAAATAACGAAAGTGTGAGGTGATCCACATGAGTTCCAAAAGAAATCCGTTGGGATTCGATTACTCGATAAATAGTACAATTCTCAAGACTGTCAATTCAAGTAAGTAGCTGGGTGTTAAAATTACGAACAACATCAGTTGGAAAGACCACATAGATAATATTGTGGGGAAGGCGAGCCAAAGGTTGCGTTTCATTGGCAGGACACTTAGAAGATGCAACAAGTCTACTAAAGAGACAGCTTACACTACACTTGTTCGTCCTCTGTTAGAATATTGCTGCGCGGTGTGGGATCCTTACCAGGTGGGATTGACGGAGGACATCGAAAGGGTGCATAAAAGGGCAGCTCGTTTTGTATTATCACGTAATAGGGGAGAGAGTGTGGTAGATATGATACGCGAGTTGGGATGGAAGTCATTAAAGCAAAGACGTTTTTCGTCACGGCGAGATCTATTTACGAAATTTCAGTCACCAACTTTCTCTTCCGAATGCGAAAACATTTTGTTGAGCCCAACCTACATAGGTAGGAATGATCATCAAAATAAAATAAGAGAAATCAGAGCTCGAACAGAAAGGTTTAGGTGTTCGTTTTCCCCGCGCGCTGTTCGGGAGTGGAATGGTAGAGATAGTATGATTGTGGTTCGATGAACCCTCTGCCAAGCACTTAAATGTGAATTGCAGAGTAGTCATGTAGATGTAGATGTAGATGTAGATTGGATGGGGCCAGTAGGAATAGCCTAGTTTTACCATGTATCGACAGATACAAATAAATCACCAGGTTTGCTTCACTGTTGCTAAAAGGACTCTAATGCGGAAACTAGGTGACACCGCTCAACTTCCTATGTACAATAGCCTAGTTGCTAAACGTCTGTTCGGTTGCAGTGGATTTATCACAGTTGGCTGTTAAAGTAGCGCACATATCTAGTTGTGACAAATAAGAAACACGTTTTGACAATTTCTCCTGGGACAGAATGATTTTCTGATGCCGATTTTTTCCCTACTTTGCCAGAATAGGTGTGCATGTGACAGCACGCATACCAGTATGTTCGAAAACGCTGCGCAAAAGAAAAGGCCACCCGGGATTTTCAGGTATTCATACAACGGATTCTATAGGCGATGAAAAGTAGGGAGTCAGTTTGGATAGCGCTTGAGTGGGACCATTTGTAGACTCAACAAAAGTATGGTCGTGGTATCATTGTTCTACAGGTACAGGGTCACACTTCCTTCTGCTTAGGCAAATGGAACGAATTGGTTGGTTCTTGCATTTGATGTGGTCTACCGTGTGCTTTATGGGACAGACAGAGGCACCATTAGTTCATGGGCAGTTCCTCGGAAAATGCCAGAAAAAAAGGGGTTTTTCTGTATTTTCGCCGTAACCCGCGTACCATAACCCATCCAGATATCCCGAGACGGCGATGCACAGCAAATGATTGAATTTTTTCCGATGTTTTCCTAAGATCCCGATCTCGAACATACTTGAGAATTTTCATGATAGCAGTTTCCAAGATACAGTGGTTGAAAGTTACCCCGCGTCTACAAGTTAAATCTAGTATGAAGCGAAATCTGAATAATAAATAACCGCATCAAATTTCTCATTTGAACGGTATATTCTCAAGATATTTATTTAGAAGACCTAGTCCCCGTTTTCAAAATTATCGAGAAACACCCAGAAAACTTAGCTTTCTTGTGTACCAAAACCCAGCCGCGAACTCCGAGACGGCTATGCACAGCAAATGACCGTCAATTTTTTGATGTATTCCTAAGATCCCGATCTCGAACAGCCTTGGAAAATTTTTTCGCCCCTTTTTCCGTTTCCGAGGTGCAGAGGTTCAAAATTACCCTACTTTTTACACGTAAAACATGCACATTAACTGCGGTGTGAGGCGAAAACGTAGTTTATAAAGTTACATAACGCGGTGAAATTGTTGTAAAGTGTCTTCGTTATCATCTGGGAATCCCATGTAGTAGTACTGCCGCATGTGCAACATTTGTTTGCTCTTAATATTCGGTCTGAGGTCTATAATTAGTTTTGCATTATTTCAATTCCACGTAAACTGACTCAAGTTCTTTTCATATGAGAGAGAAGCCTTGCTGCGGCACGGAAAGAAGGGAACTAGAGGAAAATGCTTTTGCCGGAGTACAAAAAAGAGGAATGCTACTATTTTCATTAAAAGACTGATATGCGGCGGTACCAGCTGCCTCATTCTACCTCCCTCAGCACCTTTGAAAATTTTCGCAAAAGTGTTCTCATGTGAACCTCTCAGACAAATAGAAGCTAAAAGATGTCAAAGTTAGCGTAAGGAGGGCTATGCGTGAAGCGTTCAGTGAATTCGAAAGTAAAATTCTATGTACCGACTTGACAGAAAATCCTAGGAAGTTCTGGTCTTAAGTTAAATCAGTAAGTGGCTCGAAACAGCATATCCACACACTCCGGGATGATGATGGCATTGAAACAGAGGATGACACGCGTAAAGCTGAAATACTAAACACCTTTTTCCAAAGCTGTTTCACAGAGGAAGACCGCACGGCAGTTCCTTCTCTAAATCCTCGCACAAACGAAAAAATGGCTGACATCGAAATAAGTGTCCAAGGAATAGAAAAGCAACTGGAATCGCTCAACAGAGGAAAGTCCACTGGACCTGACGGGATACCAATTCGATTCTACACAGAGTACGCAAAAGAACTTGCCCCCTTTCTAACAGCCGTGTACCGCAAGTCTCTAGAGGAACGGAAGGTTCCAAATGATTGGAAAAGAGCACAGGTAGTCCCAGTCTTCAAGAAGGGTCGTCGAGCAGATGCGCAAAACTATAGACCTATATCTCTGACGTCGATCTGTTGTAGAATTGTAGAACATGTTTTTTGCTCGCGTATCATGTCGTTTTTGGAAACCCAGAATCTACTCTGTAGGAATCAACATGGATTCCGGAAACAGCGATCGTGTGAGACCCAACTCGCTTTATTTGTTCATGAGACCCAGAAAATATTAGATACAGGCTTCCTTGACTTCCGGAAGGCATTCGATACAGTTCCGCACTGTCGCCTGATAAACAAAGAGCCTACGGAATATCAGACCAGCTGTGTGGCTGGACTGAAGAGTTTTTAGCAAACAGAACGCAGCATGTTGTTATCAATGGAGAGACGTCTACAGACATTAAGGTAACCTCTGGCGTGCCACAGGGGAGTGTTATGGGACCATTGCTTTTCACAATATATATAAATGACCTAGTAGATAGTGTCGGAAGCTCCATGCGGTTTTTCGCGGATGATGCTGTAGTATACAGAGGAGTTGCAGCATTAGAAAATTGTAGCCAAATGTAGGAAGATCTGCAGCGGATAGGCACTTGGTGCAGGGAGTGGCAACTGACCCTTAACATAGACAAATGTAATGTATTGCGAATACGTAGAAAGAAGGATCCTTTATTGTATGATTATTTTTATATGATAGCGGAACAAACACTGGTAGCAGTTACTTCTGTAAAATGTCTGGGAGTATGCGTGCGGAACGATTTGAAGTGGAATGATCACATAAAATTAATTGTTGGTAAGGCGGGTACCAGGTTGAGATTCATTGGGAGAGTCGTTAGAAAATGTAGTCCATCAACAAAGGAGGTGGCTTACAAAACACTCGTTCGACCTATAATTGAGTATTGCTCATCAGTGTGGGATCCGTACCAGATCTGGTTGACGGAGGAGATAGAGAAGATCCAAAGAAGAGCGGCGCGTTTCGTCTCCGGGTTATTTGGTAACCGTGATAGCGTTACGGAGATGTTTAGCAAACTCAAGTGGCAGACTCTGCAAGAGAGGCGCTCTGCATCGTGGTGTAGCTTGCTCGCCAGGTTTCGAGAGGGTGCGTTTCTGGATGAGGTATCGAATATATTGCTTCCCCCAACTTATACCTCCCTAGGAGATCACGAATGTAAAATTAGAGAGATTCGAGCGCGCACGGAGGCTTTCAGACAGTCGGGGGTTCTTCCCACGAACCATACGCAACTAGAACAGAAAAGGGAGGTAATGATAGTGGCACGTAAAGTGCCCTCCACCACACACTGTTGGGTGGCTTGCGGAGTATAAACGTAGATGTAGAACATATTCTCGCTTCTTTATGCTGAGAGAGGAGGAGACAGTGGGAGTGGGAAGAATTTGGAGAAGTAATGTATACTGGAATGTGGTAGACAGTGGTTGTGGTACAGAAAGAACAAAGGAGATAACTGCTATGTGAGAGAAAAAGAGGCACACAGTGGCCGTAGAGCAGAGTTGACAGTGAGAGACCAGTGCTAGGAGAAGAGTGAAAGAGAGAGTGCCAGTGGGAGAGGATTTAAGAGGAGAAGGAAGTGAAAGTTGCTTGTTAAAAAGAGCGCGATTATGTTCCAATGTCAATATTTTTGGGGAAAGTTTTAAAGGTGCTGAGAAAGGTAGAATGAGGCAGCTGGTACCCCACTTTTCAGTCAATCTTTTAATGAAGAGGAGCATATTCATCTTCCTTGAGCTCCGATAGACAGAAGCCAATAGGCAGTTTGATAATCAATTTTGTCTGATTTCGGAAGTGTCCTGTTAGATTTGATTTTTCCTTTGAAAAGATCACATTTTGTTTGATCGGGAAGAGGTTGTTTCATTTTTTAAACATACTAGTTCAAAGATAATAAAGTAGTTCGAAAACATGCGTAGACTGCTATTACAAGCAAAGAATGCGTAGACTTTTTGAATATGCACTTCTGAAAATGATGTAAAAGCTATTTAAGCTATCATTATTTTTGATTTTCTTAGAATAAAAATTAATTGGCTCTGCTTTTGGTTTTTATAAATGTTTATCTAATAATTAAGATTGTTTCTCTCAATTTTTGAAATTCACAACACTTTTCACCATTTAGGAACATAAAATTTTTTCAAGTGTAAATAGCCAGCATTTTTACGTTTAACAATTGAAAATGAAGGAAAGTGGAAATTTGATTTTTAACTGTAGGTTTGATGTATGTTCAACTGACATTTCAGTGCAGTGTAACGTTGATTTTGCAGATAACTCGCTCGTCTCGTGACAGTATATTACCATTCTTTCTGAGACCCCAGATTCCTGCATCGCTTCTTTTATAATCCAATTTTGAGCTAGTAAAGTCAAAATCTGCAGTTTTTTGACTGCTTTGAAAATAGCATTATTTTCATTCTCTTCTTTAAATAGCAACTTAACGATATAAGCAGTGAGGACATGCGTTACTTGTGCTAATTGTTTGATAATCTTATCGATCAAATCTCCCGGCAGCAGTATTTTCAAATGCAGTTGCTTCTTGAGTTTCACTTATCCTTGTTTTTGGGTAATGGCGGGGATCTGTGATAGACATCTTTTAAAATTAATGAGTAGAGCTTCCAATAGCAGTTAGGCGATTGCAATTGATATACTTCCCCAGCTTCATCTTCTGACTATGGTGAAGCTGTCTTCCAGTGTAATGTCCTTTTTTCTCCACGTTGAGCTCATTTTCTGATCTGGTTTAATATTGTTCTTTGTCATAGCTTTCAGCTGACCGGTTTCCAAATTAATACCACAGTCCTTTTTCATAAAACTGTTGTTTAGACCAAATACACTTCGTGATGAGAGCATATTTGATCATTTTCAGCAAGACATTGTTTTATTTCTTCGATTAAGTAATTGTTACTGATGTGATGAAAATTATTTTATATTTTGAAATTTTTTTAGATGCAAATGTTGTCTGGTGAGATATAGAATTAGATCCAAAACATATGCTACACTGCACTGAAATGTTGAATGGAACATCCATCAAGCTACAGTTTGATTCTATCTTCCAGTTGGCTTAGTTTTCAACTGTTAATCGTAAAAATGATGGATTTTTCAACCTGGTAAAAATGCGTGTAAATAGATCTTGAAAAGTGTTGTGATGAATTCCATTATGGAGAGAAAAAAACGTAAATGAACAGATAAACATTTCCTAAAGACAAGGCAGAGCGAATGAATTACTGTTTTATGAAAATTAAAGGCAACTAAGAATAGCTCTAACAGATGTTCAATTTCAAATGTATGTATTCAAATAGTCTACAAATTCCATGCTTGCAATAAATCAAAGCATGCTTCTGAACTTCTTCATTATTATTTTGTCTCAAAAATTAAAGAACATTTCCCTGATCAAACAAAGAGAATTCTTATAAATAGTTAAAAGAAAAACAAAATCTGAGAGGACCTTTAACATATATTCTCTTGAAAATCAGACAAAATAGATGTATAATTTTTTAATAGATTGTACTCGTGGATAATCAAGTAATTTTTGAGTAATCAAGATGCCGCCTGGTCAGTCTTATGATATTCTGGCTGGCTGCAAATGAGAAAAAAACAATCAGTATCAGAAATTCGTCCTGTCATAAGATACAAACTTCCAGAACATTACCCAAATTTGATGTGGTAAGATTTATGAGCTAGTTTTTAGGTTTTCAAAGTTGAGCAGAAGTTTCAGCCTGGAGTCCCCTTGGAGAAGAGTAAAGTAAACTAGGTTATCTATTTATATCTGTCGCGATGTAGATAAACTGGCCTTTACAAGGGTGCTGCTATTGGCTATAGCTTTCATCTTGTAAAAATTTCATCAAAATTGTAACGGGTCGAATGGTAACTCATAGGCCACCGGACACTGAATGACCCGTATGTACCGTCAAGCATTTCTTGGCTTCAAATAGCTCTGAGCACCATGGGACTCAACTGCTGTGGTCATAAGTCCTCTAGAACTTAGAACTACTTAAACCTAACCAACCTAAGGACAGCACACACGTCCATGCCCGAGGCAGGATTCGAACCTGCGACCGTAGCGATCGTGCGGTTCTAGACTGTAGCGCCTTTAACCGCTCGGCCACTCCGGCCGGCTAAGCATTTCTTATGTTGCAATTTAATGAAATAAAAAGTTCGTAACAGTCATGAGAATCTTGATTGAAACCTCTTGAATAACCCATTATGCAAATGGCTTTATAGTATTTTGTTGTCTTAGTTTTACGTCGATCTCAATAGCGGCTATTTGGCGAATATGTATTTGGGGCGATCCATGCTGACGTTCAGTGATGAACGGGTCAGCAGGCTTGCCCCAAAGAAAATCACAATACATGATATGGTGGAATTTACTGACGATAAATTATTAAACTCATTGTGATTTATGGCCTAGCATCTAACAACTGCTCTGTAACGAAGAGACTCCCTTACTAAGTGTATACTAATGAAGTTGATGTAGTTCAAAAAATTTTCAAATGTGTGTGAAATCTTATGGGATTTAACTGCTATGGTCATCAGTCCCTAAGCTTACACACTACTTAAGGGGCTCCGGAAAGGCTCAAAATCATGAAAAGTTCAATTTTTACTTTTTTGCGTTTTCTGAATCTGCAGACTATTACCTTTTAATAGATATATAATTTATTCAATTCCGAAGACTACAACTATTTTTAAATTTTTTTTGAAATGTGTTCTACACGGGCGTGACCCAATGTGGCGCTGTTAAACTGCTGTCAAATGGTGTTATTATTAATGTCCGTGTTCATTAGGTACATTTTAGTGATGTGAGATAAAGTATGTGTTGTGGCTAACCTATTTTCAGAGACTTAGCAGCATCTGAACTGTTGAAAAAGTGTATTCACGGAAAAACTCAAAACCCCAATGAAAGTGTAAATAGTGTTATATGGTCGAGAATCCCTAAGACTGTATTTGTTGGAATAGAAACACTTCACTTTGGTGTGTATGATGCTGTTGCGACTTTCAATGATGGCAACATTGTAAGGTGCAAGGTATTTAGAAATATGGGAATGAAGATAGGTTCTAACATGGTACGAGCGATGCTTGCTTTAGACAAGGAACGCCTTCGGGCTGCAGACAGGGCTGTAAAGAGTGTAGAAATACAAGCAAGAGTAAACAGGAGGAGGAACAAGAGGAAGCTGGAGGAGGAGTTTGCAGAGGATGAAGATAATCCATCCTATGGACCTGGAATGCACTAAAAAGTTAATCCAATCTTTGTCGCTCGATTCCCAAAACTTTTATTTTCTCATACTAATTACATGTTTTCTAAGGCTCTTCCAAACATATTTGTTTCAAACTTTCAGTAAATGTTAGACAGTACCTTCTGCATAATTTAACACAGCCTTTTTCCAAAAAACTGTATATTTTTGAATATATAAATAAAAAATTGCAAAAAAATGTTGTGAATTTTCATTACAATTGAAAAAAAATCATCTTTAATAACTGAACTAAAATTTTGTAAAATCCCTGTGTTAAGTTGTAGCCCATATTCCAATAAATAATCTGTAAAATGTTCAACTTCCTACCTCAAATACTTTGTGAGGAAAGATCTAATTTATAAGCGTTATTTTAACATTGCAAGTATAGGGCGTTCCGGAGCCCCTGAGGACAAATTTTTTATCCTAAGGACAAACACACACACCCGTGCCCGAGGGAGGACTCCAACCTCCGCCGGGACCAGCCGCACAGTCCATGACTGCAGCACCTTAGACCGCTCGACTACCGTATTTACTCGAATCTAAGCCGCATCTGAAAAATGAGACTCGAAATCAAGGAAAAAAATTTTCCCGAACCTAAGCCGCACCTTAAGTCTGAGACTCGAAATTCAAGCGGAGGGAAAAGTTTTAGGCCACACCTTCAAATCGAAACACAGTTGGTTTATTGTAATATGAGAGACAATTTAGGTCGAATAAATGACGATACAGCTACAGTAGTTTGGTTCGAGTCGTTTGCTTAGCAGTTAAGCTTTACCAGGTAGCCATTGCTAGGCGTCAGGCGCTCCGTCCGTATTTATTCGGGTACCCTTCCTTTTTCACGTGCTTCGTCTGGTTTGAATTGATTGCTTATTTTTTTTTTGATCTGATCAGTGCCGTTCTATTTGTTATAGGTGTTTACGTCACTCTAAGCTGAAAATGCATTACTGTACTGTGTCATGCATTGTTTGTCGCATTCTGATAATGAGTGTTTACGGCCTGTCGCCGCTCGCGGCATGACTTGCTTTTGTGTGCGCTACCGCCGCTTACAATTTAAAAAGAGAGAGAGAGGAATCGTCTCATTATCGAAACAATGGCAAGAGACTGCTATTTGTTGTTACTTACACTACTGCTTTCTTTGATAATGATCAACAAGAACCAAATAATAGGCTGCGTATGATAGAAGATGTTCTGAACGAGAGTTTAACGAAAATTTTTCTCCGTTTGAAAATCTTTGCACACGCCTCTTTAGTACATTATATTCTGCACAGAAATTAGTCATCTTAGATTTAAAAATCTAGTCAATTGCCGTGCTTCAATTCTGACTGTATCACTATTAGGCATAAGAATAATACGAATATAAACATGACATGATATGTATATTCTTCCGCGTTTGCTGTTGTCTCACTCTAGTTTCGTAGTTTATTAGGCAGACAGGATTTAAATGAGATAGCAACAAACACGAAAGAATTCATGGCAAACTGTTTATATTCGTATTATTCTCATGGTGAAGATAATAATGTGTGTGATTCACAATTCATGAAAGTTCCTATTAGCAACCATCTTTTTTCACAGGTAGGAAAAATTCAGAACGTAGAGTTGGCCATATTGACAAAGATCCCAAACAATCTCGCCAGTCGGATTTTCGTAGTACATTGAAATGCTGCTACATTCGAAGATGAACAATATGGAATTTGTATTTACTTCGTTGGATAATGTATGAAGATGAAGTGGTCGAACTTTGGGGCGGAGAAAAAAGCTCGTCTTTTTAAATTTTTTTTTACTGACGCAGAGGTTTTGGCGCCAGTATTTATCTTTGTGCCTGCAAAGCATGCCTGTGTAGCGCTACACATATTCGACCGCAGAAGTTACGTGTGGCGGCACCTACCAACATTTTTCAGAACTTCTGCTTACTTTGCACTCGATTCTAAACCGCAGGCGGTTTTTTGGATTACAAAAACCGGAAAAAAGTGCGGCTTAGATTCGAGTAAATACGGTATTCCCGCGCGGCAGATTTTAAAAAATCGTGTTTGTCCTCGTCATCTTTGTTCATAGAAATGTAATCTTTTCTGCCAAGCTTTTGCTGCTTGTGTCATCATTACAATAAAACTCTCATGAACAGAACTGTTCTTTGCAGCAAGGACAACCCAGGCGTAAGGTTGGGAATAGAGAGTATGTCTCTTCCTTTCACTTCTTTTTTTGCTTTGTCTGGTTTTTGTTGCAGTGTAGTTGCTTGCTCCAAATTCATTTTCTTTACAGCTTTTGGGTAGGGAAGTCAACACTACAAACTTTTCACTTTCAGTAGATAAGTGAAATCTGTCTAATTATTGATCAGTAGTTTCTGCTTGTGAATGAGCAAAAGTTTGTGTTTATTATTTTCTTTGATTTCTCTATGCAAGAAGGTTTTAATTTGCGTTTAATATATTTGGACTTTTTTTAAGCTGATTTTTTTTTTGTTAATATGGATTCCCCTTGTGAAAACGGAGGCATTCAAAAATTGTAAGCCTTCTTAGATATTCATAACGTCATCAAGTCTTCTACAACAGATTGAAAAAAAAATATTCAAATGTGTGTGAAATCTTATGGGAATTAACTGCTAAGGTCATCAGTCCCTAAGCTTACACACTACTTAACCTAAATTATCCTAAGGACAAACACACACACACCCGTGCCCGAGGGAGGACTCGAACCTAAGCCGGGACCAGCCGCACAGTCCATGACTAGCGCCTTAGACCGCTCGGCTAATCCCACACGGCAGCTGATGTAGTGCCCCTTCTTTGCTGTGGTACTGTAGTCATATCCCCCCCCGCCCTGTCCTATCTACCGTTCCCATTATTAACTTGCTAAGAGGTATTTTTTTCTTTCCCTTCATCTGCGTCCAGTGGTTCACCGTGCTATTTTTTCCTCATTGCAGATAAGAAATAAAACAGTTTGCCGTTGCTATTATTCTGCTTTATGTTTAAGGATTTTGAAGTGAACCAAAGTGGATATCAAAAGGATAGGCTAATAGGAGATGATGCTGTATTCGTTGCAATAGACAAACCCAAATCCACGGAGATAGTAGTTGTAGCGAGATCGTTTGAATAAGACATTGTGTGAAAGATCATAAATTTATTATCGTGTCACTTATCGACCAACCTATTGATCGCCCAGATGTAACCGAAAAGTTAAAAATAACATCAGGTCTTTATTACGTGTGTCGCCCATTATACTGTCGTTATTAGAGGAGAACGTGATTGATCCTCCAACAAACTATAGGAATACTTACAGTTTTGTAAATGATGAGTGTGACAAAACATGTTGCGAAACAATACTAAATACTTTCACTGCAGCTACCAACAATGGATAGTTCAGAAGCCCATTCACGAGGGAAATGTTAGATGTAGTTGCAACAAATAGAACTGATCTCTTTCGGGATGTGTGCGTTGAAACGTGCATCAGTGATCAAGAGGCAGTCCCAGCAACAATGATTACCAAATTTCAAAGGTCAAATAAAACAATAAGAAAGAATGACATCTTCAGTAACATGATTAAAGAGGCAGTAGTGTCATATCACAAGGAGAACTTGAAACCTTTGGATCGGCATGAGCATGTTGAGGAATTGAGAAAAAAAATTACAAAGCACTGGGCAAATATGTATCTAGTAAACAGCACATGATGGGATAGACCCTCCATGATAGACAGTCTGCACAGAGAAACAGCGACCACTGCGCAACAGGTGTAAAATAAAGCGTATAGAGGGAGATGGTAAATGTAACCCATTTACCTTAGTGAAGGGCAATGCTTTAAAGCCTGTGATTACCACCGTAGAGCTGTCTAACAGAGAGACCTCCACAAAACGTAACTACTGTTCATATTTAAAGGAAGTCAGTGGCACCAAAGTTCATGTCCAGACATTCATGGATGGCACAGGAACTGTAACTGAGAGGAGAGAAGCAAAAGCAGAAATGTTGAACTCTTCGGATTTTTTCGTTGCAAATAAAGATACAGGAGTAGAGCTCCAAGTTAATTCTTGCAATAGTGCAAAGAGGAATAATAAAGAATTAGAGTTGGCGAATAGTGGGGCAGTGAATCCACATGAATTGAGGTTAAGCTCACCATGTTACCTGATGCCTCTGGCGTATGGGAAGATCACAACCCACGCCTGTAGGCCAATTGTATGACTTAAAAATGGTGAGAAAATCAGGTCACCCATAATGATACACGCCATCGTAACCCCTTACCTCCTCTCCCACATGCCTAGAATGATTTTGTAGTTTAATAAGGTGTACTGAAATTTCCGCCTGAGATCCTAGTTGTTTGATTAAAACTTCAGAAACGAAGCTTACAACTATTATACAAAAATCAGTCAACAGTTACCATGAGATTTACAAAGACGGGTATCCTTTCACAAATTTCACAATTAAGATGATTTTCTCTGAAACAGTTCCCAGCTTTATTTCGAGCTAAGATTTTTCTTAACTTGGTGTGTTTCTATAGAGTTATGTAAGAGAATTCTTATTTTTTGAAAGTGAACTTAAAAATTACCTTGGCTCCACAATGAGTCAAGCACGACTGTCTAATTTAGCTGTTAGTCAATAAAAAATGCCAAGCTGAAGATACCAACATCAATGACGCAGTTTCAAAATTTGCAGCGCAGAAAGAAATAAAATATTCTAAGCTATGTGTTAGTCACGTGTTACGAAGGAGATCTTAAGGCACTTGTTCTGCTTCCTTAAAATCAGTTAAACTGTATGTTTTAAATGCATTTTACTTGTTAGTTTTCTGTTTGCGAAGTAGTGAACATTATATGAAAAAACTCCTAGACACAAAATTGTTTGGCACTGATTCAAAGGTAACTGGATGGGTATTGGTCTCATTATTTGTACTCCCACAGTCTGGTTGAATGGTGTATATCGCGAAAACTGTTTGTTACAGCACTTGAACGTACCTCCATAAAAAAAGCCTTGTTCACTTCTTAGAAGCGCTCTCCCTGCTCTTTCGCTAAAAACTATTATCCTTTCCCCTAATTTATCATCGCCTAACAGAAAACTGCTGCCATCGTTCATAGCTAGTAACTCTGCTTTGAGGCCACTTTCTTCTCTTGTCTGTGGAACTCTCCTGTCCTAGTGATTTTGCCCACTGGTAGTACAGAGTTGTCTTTGTTGCTTGCTGCCCTGGCATTTCAGTGACAAAATCAGACTGCTGGTTATGCAGGCAGCCCAGCTCGTCTGAATATATTTTGGAAATACAAATCTCTCCCTCACGTGCCCCCTTTTCTTTACCTGATTCAAGGTCTTCCTTACTTCCAACCGAGTGTCATCTGGAGCTCCATATTGGAAAAAGCAGCGTCGAATCCTTGATTTTAAGCATTCCTCGGCAATGGTTTGCTTTCTGTCTCCAACAGTGCCAAATCACAGTCCCATCTTCTTTTGTTCTCTTCCCTATGTAAGAATAACCTTCATAGTGGCAACATGGCTTACTACGAATGGTCACTGAAACTTCCATATAGGAAGTGTTGTGACAAAAATAAAATAGTTGCACGATGTCAACTCCACAACAACTAGAGTGGTACTAAGACGGTTTGTTTAGACTATCGGCTATTGTGGTAGAGGCGGTCTATTGGGGCATAGTTTGGCTGTAGCAGGTAGTGTAGAGCAATTATGACAGTCTGGGCACAGGTAAGCTGTAACACAAAGGGACCAATTGTTGAGTGCAGATTTCTGGTTGGGCGCAAATTTCAATTGGTGCAGTTTTCATGAACTCCTAAAAAATAACGGAAAATTCTTAGTTTTGGCTGGGGAAACAAATACAGACCTATTTATCCTCCCATTCCCTCTCTAGGTCAGTTGTGTAGGTCTTGTTACTTCTGTTCTGCCCACTGTAGCTGAAGATTCAGCATCATCAGAGAAAAGCCGTCCTCTCCGGGCCGAATGAAAAGAACGAGAGAAGACTGTCACATTAGAATGTAAGTATTAATTCACTCCTCTCAATATGTGTATGTGTAATTTTGTGAATACTTACGATTTTTCTTTTTTGCAACAGCACGACAGTGCTCTGATGCAGCAGTGGCTGATAAGTTGGAGCAGGACATGTTCATTGCACAATCACTCATCAAACTGCAGCAGCACACAGTTGGGTTTTCTGATTTATCATATCAGCCAAACAAGCTTCCAGTGTCTGCAGCACCACCGCAGCGTTCCTCAATAGACCTACCTCTTATATGGGACTATAAGATACATCTAAATGGTTGCAGTGTATTCCTGTTTGCCACTACATATAATTTGACTGCCAGTGGTCCCAAACTTACAGTTATAAACATAAAAGCGAATAGTGACTGTTGTTTAGTAATAGAAATCTAGAAGGTAAAACATATGTTAAAGTGCAGTGTACATGGTTTCAGTGGGGCTGTCTCTTTGGCATGATGGAGTACATTGTTGCTGAGATGATGAGCGAATATGATCCATTCTGTACTCATATTGACTGCTTTGTCTTCAGCCAGAAGGTATCATTGTGGATGTTTATGCAGCTCCAATATTTCAGGTAACATTTGGAAATGTGACCGTTTATTTGAAGCGTTTTAATTTTAATAACTAATGTGGCCTAGAAAGTGCATTACATATTGCAGTACCCGGGTTGTCACTGTTAGTCGCGTGTCTTTTGCCTTTTCAATGACTGTAATCTATCTGTGTGGATAGTGTGTGAATTAGTGAGTCAGAAGAATGTACAAATTCCTGCAGTACCAAATTCCGCCCCAATCCTCTCCATAAGTATTAAATCTATAATAGTTGAATTTACGGATGGAACGCCTCAATGTACTGCTGTCCCTATAACTTTGGCGTGATACAGGCTAAATTTAAGGTAAACATATAATAATAAATAATACATGGCCCAGTCACATAAACAAGATCACTGTTGAGTGCAATAACCACTCACAGACACTAGGTGTCAGCACTAGCAGTGCAGGTTATATACAGCATGTCAGGGGCATGGAAAACTGAGCAGTCATTGTAATGGATAAATAGTATCAGTGCGGTTGTTGCTGTAATGCAGAAATGGAACTATTTATCTGATGTTGAAAAGGGCATGATGGTTGGCTTTCAGACACAGGATGGGGAAGCATTTCTAAAATGGCTAAGTTTGTAAATTGGTCGCATGCCACTATGGTTAAAGTATGCTGTCCGTAGCAAAATGGCACTAGCCAAAACCGGTGCTGAGGCTACTGTAGTGTACCATGGGCCATAGGGGGAATGATGGCTGCAGAGATGTGTTACGTGTGAATAGATATCCATCTGTCGAGCAGCTGACAAACGACATGAAGCAAGCAGCTACCAACAGTGTGTCCTCAACAATCATTCAGTGAATGTTGCTGGGCATAGGCCTCCACAGAAATATGTGGTGTAAGCACCTATGCTAACTGCTGTTCATTGGTGATACAGGCTGGAATTTGCATACCAATACCTCAACTGGACATCCAATGTGTGATAGTTTCTTCATGTTTTATGCCCCATCGGACAAATAGTTTTTGGAGCAGATGACACGTACCAACAGCACTGTGCGATGTGTCACACAGGTCACGCTGCACATGCATAGTTCGAGAAGCACCAGGGTGAGTTTGCCATACTCCCCTGGCACCCCTCCCAGATTTAAATCCAATCTAGAATCTGTGGACCCCCCGCTCCGGCTGTTGTACCATGGATCCTCAACTGTGACACCTAGCACAGTTGGCCACAGTACTAGGATCGACATGCCTCCACATCCCTATTGGTAGCTTCGAGAACCTCTCGCAGCAGTTCATGCTGCAAAAGGTGGTTATTCCATATTTTAATATTTCCTGCAAAATTGTTTCATTTCCCCAACTCTATTATCTCATTGAAATGCAAATTAAAAGTTTGCAGAGGAATGGCCAGTGTGATTGGGTTTGGGATATTGAGGTACAGGCTTTTGAAAATAGGAACTGGAGAAATATATATGAGGCAGAAAAATAATTACTTGGTTATTCACTATATATTTTTCTTGTGTAATTTTCTGTATGTGTTCATATACACAATTTTCTTTGTAGAAAAAAGTTTTAAAACCGTATGTCTAGAGATAAGTTATTCTTTTCTTACACTAATAATGGTCCACAGGATTATAATAAAACAAATATAGTGTATGTATACACTAAAAATATTATATACAGGATGGAGAAAAATTTTGCCATGAAATTGTAATCGTGGATAGCTGAATCCAGTAGGAACCAAAGTTACGAATGTTGTGTAGGTCGACCACGCACAATTCTTAAACTACGAAAACTTGGCGCCACGCACTCCCATTAGCCATGGCAACAGGGCAATCCCGCAGCCAAATCGGAGCATGTGGCACCAAGTTGACGTAGTTTAAAAATGGTGCGTTGTCAACTTACATAACAGTAGTAATTTTGGTTCCTACTGGCATCAAGTATCCAGGGTTAAAATTTGCTTACACAATTTTTCTCCACCCTGTATAGTGCATTTCCATCGTGCTGTGTTGCAGTTTTCAATTGATACAATATTACAGAGATACTTTTTTGAGACAGTTAATATTTTTTGCAATGTTTTTCTTTGACAATAGAGACTTTATTTACAGGGGAACCGAATAAAATAATGACAATATCCACTTTTTCCATCACCTCAGTAAATGTTTAACAGTATGGGATTGGTCTTCATCCTGTCCTCGTCCTCACAAATGAACCATTCATCATCATGACACAGCTGACCAATTTTCAGTTAAGATACAGTGTGTACCACATGGTCTCACAGTTGAATGCTTACTTGGTGCGTGAATGGGCATTCTTTGTAATATGTCAATCAAGTAAGCCATTGAGTTTGCATGGTGCACACCCTGCCTCACACAATCCATACTTTTCATGTGCTTTTGGGTGGCGCCTGTGTCTGCATGGTGTGTGTCCAGTTATTTATTCATTTATTTTTAATCTGAAGCCCGCAAACTCCACAATCTGCGATCAATTTCTGCCATTAATTAGGCCAATAACCTTATTTTTTGCAGGTGTTATGCCAAAGTTTTATTGGTTGCATATCCAGATTTGTCGAGTGACACCTTATTTCTTCATGTGGTTCGCTGCCCATCACCAAACGCATGCTTTCCAAATAAACTAAACTTGGGATCTGTGAAATGAGTTTTTGCATATGAGTAGTGAAAGTGCTACATCTGTAGTTGGGATATGTCCAGTATGCACATGCATTCATAAAGGGGTTTCATTAACTCCCTAAAAACCATAACTATCTCCACAGAACTGAAGAAATTGCAGTTTAAAATTTGGCCTGATATTCCAATCCCTTCGGTGATACTGCATATCCCAAGGGGTTACTATGAATTTTGCAGGGCTTTCTCAAATTCTCCATTGTCTTTCCGAATATTTCATTGCTCAAATAATAAAAAAAAATTTTTTTTTTCAAAGTCATATATTGTGGAAGGCCTCTTGACGGTGTTTGTCGGTGTACTGCTTGAACCAGCATGACTGATTGAAGGATACAACGCAGGTGACTCTAAATCAGTTTCATCTCCAACTAAATCCATTGCTTGAAGTTCCTAAAGTCCATTCCATATCTCTTTTTATCCCCTGTCATTGTCATGAACTTGGGAAGGGAACCATTGCACTGAGCTAGTCACTCTCGAGTAGTGGCAGGTCACTGTGTGCATCATGCAAACTATCAGGATACGCCAGTTCTGTCTCCATGACACATCCTGCACCAGAATCACCAGCCATTTCCAGTAATTTACGTAATTCGATGATGTCTTAATTGGGCAGCCATTGAAACCCTCCAGTCAGCAGAGATTGTTGGGTGGCATGCTCATGTAAGTTGGTTACATCTAGGTACAAAGTATAACTAAAATCGTCAGGTGTTTTGTGTTTTTTCCGATTCTTTTGCAGGTTACTTGCCTTGGTGTGCCTATAAACTCATTGGCAAAGTCCCCTACGAATTCTACATTTGAAAAAGAGCAGGATATCAATGTGAGCTAATAGTTCGATGTTGACTTGTGTCAACTTGTGTCACTTGTGTGTATGTGATAAAGCATACATTCTGGAAAGTATGGGTGTGTCCATGTAGTCTTGCATAACCCATTAAATTAGAGGTGTTGAATTCCTGCCATTCACTGCGTGCCCATACCCAGAATCCATTATGGCATTGCCTGTAAGATTACTGGTGAATTTGGTAATGGGGTTTTGTTCAGTCTTCCCGTCGCATCCAGTTATTTATGTGGGAAGACCCACAGCTTAGTGAAGGGCTTATGCTTTGCATCATCAGATTGTCCAACTGTAATGAGATGCATGTTCTCCTGAGGAATTGTCTTTGCAAGTTTTTGAAGCAATGCGTGCATAAAACATAACAAGTCTTGGTGATTCGGTTGGAGATTTCAATGCAGTCAGGCAGGACAGTAGCAAAGCTGAGATCTACTAACTACTTAACAAGAAAGTGAGCATTATACTCGCTCAGGTTGTTAAAGAATATGGGTTTGTGTCATGGTAGCCAATCTTTAAAGTTGCACACATTATGTGCTTTGCTTTTGAAGCTGCGGAGGCCTCTGTGTGGAGTTTCCACATTTATGTTTAACAACAGACCACAAATGCGACAGTTAAATGTTTTCTTGTTTAATTTGTCATTCTCCAACATTTTGGTGGCAGAAATGTCTGCGTGATAAACCACAACACGCTTTGCAATTTGTGAAATCTCGGAGAGCAACCATCTCGCAGGATTTATCCCCACCGATTGAGTTTTGAGCCATACGAGCGCACAACTCGATACGCTGCTGCATATTGTATGTGTTCTCTGAAGGCATATGAGAAGCTGTGGGGTCACCCTTACAATGCACCACACGAGTAGAGGCCTCAATGCGGCATATACTACAAAGAGGCAAAGCTCCTCATGGTGGGAGTTGTTCTACTCTAAGAACGTTTGCCTCAGTAGGCATTTCCACACATCTTGGTTCCTGACATTTAGCAATGTACCAAATGCTTTACTCAATGCTCACTCAAAGTAAATATGTTGAGTCATCCAGGACAGAAATGTCATGCACCACAATGTTTCGTCAATTGGGAGGCAGGATACGTTTCTGATACAGACGTAGTGTTGTATCTCCGCCGGTAGAGAAGCAACAAATTCATGAGTTTGTGATGCTGAGTGGTTACTTCGAAAACGTAGAATGGTCTGACGAATTGTGAACTCTTGTATAGCTGGATTCGCCCTGTCAGATTTAGGTACATCCTAAAGTTTAAGAGGGAAATGGGTATCATCTAAGGTTCAACACCCACAAACATTAAAACATTTGGTTCCTAGTTGAACAGTCAGCATGTGTTTTATAATTTCTTTTGCAAGCCAGAAGTAAATGTCGTGTGACTAGGGCCTCCCGTTGAGTAGACCGTTCCCCGGGTGCAAGTCTTTCTATTTGACGCCACTTTGGCGACTTGCACGTCGATGGGGATGAAATGATGATGATTAAGACAATACAACACGCAGTCCCTGAGCGGAGAATATCTCCAACCCAGCCGGGAATCGAACCCGGGCCCTCAGGATTGACATTCTGTTGCGTTGACCACTCAGATACGGAGGGGGGGGGGACAAGCCAGAAGTGACAAAACAAAGTAGAATCCGTGTCTTTATTTTGGACATTAAGATGGCTCTTTTGTTTAGGTATATCCTCTGATCCTCTGGAAGTAGGCTATAGCTCGACTGTCCATTTAATGGATCAAAAACATGAGAATATATGTCGAGGTGAAATAGATGGATTGTCTTCCCTGCATTTCAGAAAACTGGCTTTGTTGAATACTAAAATATTTGTAACCATTCAGTGATTACAGTGCCTGCAATATCACACCATCCCCCCCCCCCCCCCTTCATCCAAAGTATAGATCATGCTTTTCTTATCAGCACATTTACCACAATCATTGGGAGGGGTGAATGAGTTATGAGCATAACACTGCACCACGCTTGTTGGTGAGATACTGTGGATTGTTAAATATTTTGAGGCACACCCTTACCAGAACAGATCGACACTCAATAAGGAAAAGAATCGGATCTCAGTAGCCGTTAGTAGAGTTCTTTATGTGATCATATGTAGTCCTATCTGCAAATGCACCTGAAACCATAGAGTAATTTAAATCTGGCGTGCAACTAACAAGAGCTCGATGAGATGGCCTGGAGCGAGGTGGTGTCTGATGTCATGGTGATAGTGATGGTGGAGGTTTTGCTGTTGGGCCAAGTTCCCATTTGAATGGGTCAGATGGTCATGCAGAAAAAATTAAACGAAAGAGATAAATTTCATGTGACGATTCCAAAATACCTGTTAGAAATATGGAGACAGAAATAATTTTCTGGTACTAAAGAGGATTTCATCAATGTCTGTGGGGCCATTCCAAACTCATGTCGTGATAAAGTGGTTGGAATTCAGTTGTTATGATGATTGTAGCCCTCAAATCAGCAAGGTATCCATCTCATTATTTCAAATCCCTAGAAACAAAATAACATGTGATAAACATTCTATGAAAATGTAGATTATTAGTGCTGTTCTATGTGAATTACTACTTGCACGTACCTCCATTATCATTTGAAGTCACCCCAATGAAGTCTTGCATTGAGAATGGTAATGGAAAGTCATCATTATGTTCTAGGTCCTCATCCAAACCACCTTGTGTGCAAGTGTGTAATTAATGTGGGTGTATTTATACATTAGTTTGTCAATGACTTGGGTAATTCCCCATGAAGTTTGGGCCAAGAGTGGCATCAGCATGAAGTTAACTGTCTCATCATGCCCAATGTGAGGGACTGTGACATCGGTATTGACCTGCTGATATGTCGCGATAAAATCCAAACCACCTGTACACAGAAAAAAACATGATACTTCGGTGATATATCACAGGTGTAATGCATTTATCTTGGGAACAATCAGTGGACTGGACTTGACCATGGTCGAAAATTCACAGAAAGATCTCTGATGTGCCTGCTTCCATCAGTGACTGTCACCTGAAAAAAATAATTATTTCATAGCTATTTGTGAACGCACACCCTCATTGTTTTTCAATACATACCTGCAGACTCATCACCAGTCAAATGAGGGCACTTGCTCACTTTGTCACTGAACTGGTGGCACCAGTGTTTCGTAATAACTGGTATCAGCAGTTAGACTAACACTGAAGTTAACACAAGCTGTGCGATGCGTTCTGTATACACTGAGGTGACAAAAGTCATGGAATGCCTCCTAATACACTGTCGACCTCTTTTAGCCCATCATAGGGCAGTAACTCAATGTGGCATAGTCTCAAAATGTTGTTGTAAGTCCCATGCAAAAATATAGAGCCATACTGCCTCTACAGCCATCCATAATTGCAAAAGTGTTGCCGGCACAGGATGCTGTGAACAAATTGACCTCTCAATTATGCCCCATAAATGTTTGATGGGATTCATGTCTGGTGATTTAGGTGGCCAAATCATCCACTGAAATTGTCCAGAATGTTCTTCAAAACAGTCATGAGTAATTGTGGCCCAGTGACATGGTGCATTGTCATACATAAAAATTCCATAATTGTTAGGGAACAAGTCCATGAATGGCTGCAAATGATCTCCAAGTCGCCAAACACAATGATTTTTAGTAAATGAAGAGTTCACTTAGACCGGAGGATCAGTCCATTCCATGAAACATCAGCCTCACCATTATGGAGCAACCAACAGCTTGCACATTGCCTTATCTACAACTTGTGTTCATGGCTTTGTGGGGTCTGCACCAGACTCAAGCCCCACCATCAACTCCTACCAACTGAAATCGGGACTCATCTCACTATGTCACATTTTTTCAGGTGTCTAGAGTCCAACCGATAAGGTCACATTCCCAGAAGTGGCATTGCAGACAGTGTGCTGTTAACAGAAGCACTCACTTAAGTCTTCGGCTGTCATAGCCCTTTAATGCCAAATTTTGCTGCACTGTCCTAATGGATACATTTGTTGTACACCCTACGTTGATTTCAGTAGTTATTTCACACAGATTAGCCTGTCTGTTAGCACTGATAACTATACGCAAACATCGCTGCTGTCAGTTGTGAAGTGAACACAGTCAGCCACCGTGTTGTCTGTGATGAGAGACAATGCCGTATTTTGAAGTCTCAGCACACTCTTGACTGCGTATCTCAGTATGTTGAATTCCCTAACGATTTCCAAAATGGAATGTCCCAAGTGTCTAGCCCCAACTACCATTTCATGTGCAAAGTCTAAGAGTTCCCATCAAGTGGCCATAAACATGTCGGTTCTCATGAACCAATTGAGTACAAATGACAGCTCCAGCAATGCACTGCCCTTTTATGCCATGTGTACTTGATACTACCATCATCTGTATTGTGCATACCACTATCCTGTGACTTTTGTAACCTCGGTATTGTCTGTTGGTGGGGAGCAAAACTGGATGCACCCACATCAAGGTTCTGTGTGTTGGCAGGATCAAATCCAACCAGTAGCGTACTTCCTGCCATTTTATAAGCTAATAATAAGAAAATATATATCATATATATTGGTCCTCATGAGGCAGCATTACTTCAGCTGCAGCATCAGGTTTTCATGTCACTTGCGTGACACTAACAACCAGCAATGGTGCAGGTTACACTATCTACAGCCGGTACGCAGGTCACAGTCTGTTTAAAGCTGTGGTTGTGGCAGTAGCATAGTCGGAGTGCTGTCGCTGGTGCTTCCACTGATGAGAGAATGATAACATCTTGCGGTCTGACACACATTACCAGCACTTGGCTAGTGGTGGGTGTGGTGCGCCACATCCGCTGATGCCACTGTGATAACAAGTGAATTGCTCACAGCCAGCAGATAGGTGCTTTCATAATATATGCACAGATGGGTGCTTTCATAATATAAGCAGTAGTGTGCATGTTTACTCATATGTCCACACAGCATTACATTAGTGTAAAAGGCCGATAGCAACGGAAATGTCACCTATGTGGATGTACACAGGAAGTGAACACAATGAAGAAAGCGTTGTTTGCAGATGATGAACTTAACTCAATCAATGAATAATTGCACAGGAGTTTGTGTACTGAGCTACACACATCAGCACATGGAAACAGTCTGGTAGGGATCATTGCTGGATCCAATTCTGTGTTGGAAAGACGTCTAAAAATTATCTCCTATAATAGAGAAGCAACATAGGCAAGATGTGTGGACAAAACTACATACTTAGTGTGAATAAATCCTTGCCTCCAAACATGTTACAACCTGGTGGAGGAGGATGATGAACTGAACGAAAGAAAAAAAATCCAAAGTTCTTAAAAATCTTAACCAACTTACATGAAATTGTATATTATCTGAAGTGCACATAAAACTTTTTATTTTATTTTTCTTTTTCTTCCCCCCCCCCTCCCCCTCCCCCTCCTCATACATCTGCTTTAGTTGCTGAGTAGGCAGACAATTCTAAGATTCCAGATTCCATATAGAAGCATTCTTGTACATTTTACGCATCGACAGATCTTCTCATGGCCATTGACGTAAATGATTGTGTGTCTGTTATCAAAGATTTGGAGCAATATCACCATATCTTTTCAAGCCACTCTAGGATCATCCCCATGTTTTGCATGGCAACTGCATGTTAACTATAATACAGTCATTACAGACACCGTCAGTGTCACTGTTGATGTTTGCACTCTGAGATGTCATTGTGGAAGGTCTTGGATGCTGGACAATTTATACAACTCACTGCACAGTTCCAGTGTATGATGAGTAAATAATCATGGAGTCGTGAAGTAATAATGTGTATGCTGCACTGTCTTTTGGGAACTTTTCTTGAAGAGTCAGATTCTATACAGATGTCTGTTGGCACCAATTTCACACTTTCGTTTTGTGTTGAAATTTATCATGATGATGGACGCCAGTTCTTTAAATTTCTGTGGGCTGAGCATGCATCTAAATCCATTATCAGTCTTATAGTAAAAAGGCAAACATCCCATACACATTGTACAATAGACTGTACAAATTTTTGCCCCACTTAAGATATAAACTGTCGTGTGGGTAAAATTCAAGTAGACTTCAGCAGTGGTTAGTTTACAGTTGTTAAATACACTTGAATCCTTTGTCAACTTGTTTTATACACATCATTGATGTTTCGGGATTTTTGTCAAAGAAGTTAAGACTTATTTTTGTTATCCTTTTTTCATCCAGTCTTTTTAGGTGCTCATAGAATGCAAGTCTTCTCTTCCTCATTGTGTCTGATATTCACTCTATTTTTTCATAAGTTTCTTTATTACTTTGTAATTTACATTTCGCATTCTCATATTTTGGTCCAAAGATTTTTCCTGGTTATTTTCCTTTTCTTCTTTTCTACTTCAGCTGATTGTTTGGCTGTATTCAACGAAACGCATTCTGGTTTAATGACAGTATTGTAGTGCCGAAGTTGTCCATTTACAGAAATAGGTTGTTTGTTATACAGTTTTTTTGTTAGTTGAAAAGCCACCTCTATTTTCCTTGTCCTTGCTAGTTTAGCTTCTTTGTCTAAAGCATTTGGTTGTATTATTTCACCTACATATTTAAATTTTGTAACTTTTTTTTATTCTGCTGTAATCAGTTTCCATATATTTTGGTGCTTACCTCACATCTGTCACGTACTCTTTTTTTCTCGATAGATATATGTAGGCCTGCTTTTGAAGCTCTCGTAGCAGCTTTACTGACTTGTTGCATGTACTATAGATTCAGCAAAATAACAAGATCGTCTGCTAAAGTCAGACAGTCAAAACTCAGATTGTCCCCTTTTCTCCCAACTGTGATTCTTCTAATTCCTTCTTCTTCTTCTTCTTCTTCTTCTTCTGTTCTTTTCCTCCATTTCCTGGTTACCTTTTCTGGCACACAATTGCACACCAGTGGGGGCAGTCCAGCTCCCTGCATAGGCATAAGCCTATTTCAGTCTCAAAAGCCTTGGTGGTTTCGCCTAAAAATTTAATTTTGCGTTTTGTGGTTGTTAGTATGTCTTTTATGATTGTCACTGATTCGTTGTCAGTTCCAAACTCTTTTAAGGTGTTGAATGTTTTGCTGTTAATTGAATCATATCCTTTTTTGAAGGCTACAAATGTTATATAAATGATATAGATCTTGTTCTTCTATACCAGGTTATGAGTTTCGGATTTAAAATTTGTGCCACACAGGATCGTCCTTTTCTAAAACCTCCATGGTACTTTCCAAATTGCAGATCCAGTTGGTTTTCCAGCCTATTTTGTAATGAGTTGGAAAGAATTTTGTAAGTCATTTGAACCAGGGATATTCCTCTATATTGTTGGGGTGAATTTTATGTCCTTTTTTGTGGATTGCATGAATCAATGCTTTTTTCCAATCTTCTGGTATGGCTTCAGTTTCCCAGATTTTTTTAAAGACTCCATGTAGCTTCTTGACTGTTCCTGCACATCCAATTTTCCACATTTCAGCAGTTACTGAATCTACTCTGAGGACTTGTCATTCTTCAGACCTTTAATGATATTCTGGATTTCAACCAGCTGGATGGTTCCGAGTTTGTTTGAGCATATCCGGATTTTGTTCTAGAAAATTTCCTCTTGGTTCCTCATGATTTAACAGCTTATTGAAATAGCTTGCTAATGTTTCATAGTTTTCTTTGTTGTTTAGGGCTAATTTTCTGTCTTCATTCTTGAAGTACAGGGTAGGTAGCTTGTATGTTTGGAGGCTTTGCTTGAAAGTTTTATAGAAGTTCCTAATATTGTTCTTTCGGAAGTCTTCTTCAATTAGTGCTAGCTGGTTTCCTTCAAACTTACTTTTAACTGGTCTTTTCATTTTTGATGTTTCAGTCCTTTGTTGTTCAAAGCTTCCTTTTTGTGGAGGACCATTTCTGCCAAGCTTGTTTTCTAAGTAGTAATGCTTTTTCCACTGTTCATTCCACCATGAATGGCTGTTTGCATTTTTTGAATGGTGCTATTTCAAAGGCTGTGTTGACTAATTTTGTTTTAATCTTCTTCCAGTCTTCTGAAACTCTATTTAGCCATTACTGAAATTCCTTTTACTCCCCTTTCAAAATTTCTGTGTCTATTTTATGAACCCTATGTCCCTGTCTCAGAATCCTTGTTTGTGGAATAAATTTCATTTTTCTTGTGGTTGGATAGTGATCTCTTTCCTCATTTTTCACCCTTTCTAACTTTTATTAAATTCATGATTTCTTTTTGATTGTTAAAAGATATAGCTACATAGTCAATTTGAAATTCTCCTGGGTTTGTATTAGGTGATTTCAGACTTTCCTGTTTCCTTAATAGTTTCTTAAGATTTGTGGACATTAATGTGAGGTTAAAGCCTCTGTGTAGTTCTATTAGTCTCCCCATTTTTATTTGTTCCTTTGTGTGCTGGATAGTTTCCAACAGTTTTCTTGAACTTCCTTTCTTTTCTAATCTGCACATTCAATGGGACCTTTTATAGTTCATGTTCCAGTGATTCCCAGAAGCTTACAACATTATCTGGATTTCTTTTTTGTCCACATTTATTGGAACATGACAGTTTATTAAGGTGCAATCTTTATTTGCACGTCACAGAGTAAGATTTGAGAGCCTTTCACTTAGGGAATAAAAATCCATAATTAAATTTACTATTGTTATGTTTACAATGAACCCTGTTCCTAGATGTGGTGTGCCTTTTCCCATCTGATTCCAGCCTTTCTTTCCTTTGAGAATCCTACATCCCTCTGATTCTATGATGTCTCCATCAGTGACTATATTTTACAGTGGCACAGAAGTACTTCCTTTTTGTTCTTAATTTACATATAGGTAGGGCTTTCAGAGCATTTTGAGTCCTTTACATTGCATGCTGTTCCAGGCTCTGCAGAATCTGATGACCCAGCTGTCCAACATTCTGTGATGGAGTATTTCCTTTTAAGGTTATCTCCTGGGGTAGTTCCATTTGGAGAAATTTCCATCTTGCATAAGCTACTTGATATCCCTGTTTGGGGGATTGAGTGTCGCAGAGCCCTATTCAGCTGCCCCTTACATGGGGTACAGATGCTGATTTTAATTTGTAGCTTTTATGTTGTCCACAAAAGCAGGATTGCCTCTTCCACCAGTTGTACCATACTGACGATCTTCATTTCCATCTTCACTGTCATTGAAGTATTCGCTGTTTTTCTGGCAAGGCACCCTCATGGGATACTATCACCAGGCAGATAAACCAAAGTTTTTTAAAGAGGTGTTACTCCTCCCCCTCTTCCTTTTCCAACTGGGCTTGAGACCAGCTATGGCAGAGTAATTATTATTTTATGTCATAGAAACAAAATGTTTGTGGGAGATATATTCCTGACAAGTGATTTACTCGCCATATTGAACTGGGTCTGTTAATTTAATGATTAATAATCCTCACATGTTGTCACATTGTGCTTCCGCTGTAAAGTGGTTTTTGATGGTTCTGTGCAAAAGTTTTGTACATTATACCCATGCTGCTCCTTCAAGTGATCTTATATCCTGTGCCTACTGCTGGGAAGGATCCGTAGATTGTATGAATTACCTGTCGTCAAGATACGGATTCATTATGATGTTATGCTACATATTAATTGTGGTAACAGGTAGTGTACCGACTGGAAGAGCTTATCCGTAAAGTTTGACTCTATGAGACACCTAGTAGTGATAATATTGAACCTTACAAAATGGATTTGCAGATTGTGAATATGTATGTCATCAACAGTATGTTTTATTGCTGATACACCAAAACCTGTGCTGGTCCAGGATTTTGACCCAGATTTCCAATTTTTTCCAAGTAGTCGCCTAACCACTTTGACTGTTCATCCATGCATGCCTCCTCGTCTGATCCAAACTTTGATAAGTCTTATAGTCCATATTCCCTGCTCTTACTTCATGAATTCCCCGTAGGGAGAGAGAACATTTATCATCTTCAGTTTAGCCCATCAAATCATATATAACAAGATGTACAGAATGTTTGTAAGATACAAACACTGTATAAACAAACATTGTGTACAACATTGACATATGGAACTTTCCTGGCTAAAGTCCATTGTCTGTGTAGTCCTTTTTCTGATTGAAGCGTGTTGATGTGTGCACATAGCACAATCCCTTTTACTTCCTGTTTTAAAAATCTATGTAAATTGTCATAATCGTATGAATCAGGAGGTACTTATGTAACTTGTAGACAAAAGTTTATTGTACACTTCATTGATTAAAACATATTAACAAAGATACTTTCATTGCTGTATGTGAATTAGAACCGGAATTAAGAGTCGTTTATGTTGAGACAGATGCATGTAAATTTCAGACAGTTTCTAAACTTTGCAGACCTGTAACATTCTTCACAATTGTCATATACCTCGGTAGTTTTCCATCTCTTTATCTAGATCACTGAATGCACCAATTGTTAAGAAATCTGAGTGGGTCAAGTTCAGTGCTGTATTGAATTGACACATACACAATCACAGTGAGTGCATAACTTTATAGTCAATTAACTCACATTTGAATGAGAGAACGGGATTGGACAACGTAAGTTTCGTAAGAAAATATTATTAATGTGTAACCTGATATAGTGGATGCAATGATTCATTTTTTTCCTGCAAAGGCAGTCATACACTGTGTGTAATAAATACCCCTCCATATCCCCATCTGCTGATGCCCAAGGGCTGAGGATGATATGCTGGCCAGTTGGTACCATTGGGCCTTCAACACCTGTCCAGACGGTGTTTGTTTATTTGTTTTTAATTTAATGATTCTTTTTTATTCTTTTAAAGTTGTACAGTATGTCCCAAATTTACACATTGTTGCCAGTCATCTAAATGTGTAGACTATACTCACACAGATACGTTACAAAGCCTGCAAGTAAAGCTTTGACATAATGATTCTGCCAATGCAGTCTGTCTGATGTAATTCATTATTCACTTTCTAGACATAATGCCCTCTCTAGACGACATCGGCTGATAACACTTGAGCGAATTAAATAAATCGTTGAGTCTCCAGGTGTTACCTCAAGTACTTCGCTCCTTGTATACACACTGATGTGCCAAAGAAACTGGTATAGGCATGCGTATTCAAATACAGAGATATGTAAACAGGCAGAATACGGCGCTGCGGTCAGTAACACCTCTATAAGACAACCAGTCATGCGCAGTTGTTAGATCAGTTACTGCTGCTACAATGGAAGGTTATCAATATTTAAGCGAGTTTGAACGTGGTGCTATAGTCGGCACACGAGCAAATGGACACAACATCTCCAAGGTAGCGATGAAGTGGGGATTTTCCCGTACGACCATATCACAAGTTTACTGTGACTATCAGGAATCAGGTAAAACATCAAATTTCCAACGTTGCTGCGACCGGGAAAAGATCATGCAAGAATGGGACCAACTACAACTGAAGAGAATCGTTCAACGTGACAGAAGTGCAACCCTTCCACAGATTGCTGCAGATTTCAATACTGGGTCATCAACAAATGTCAGCGTGCGAACCATTCAACGAAACATCAATGATATGACTGCATGACACTAAGCTTTATGGCTTGCCTGGGGCTGTCAACACTGACATTGCTTGTGACTGGAAACATGTTGCCTCTTCAGAAGAGTCTTGTTTCAAATTGTATCAGGAGGATGGATGTGTCAGGGAATGGAGACAACATCATGAATCCGTAAGCCCTGCATGTCAGCATGGGACTGTTCAAGCTTATGGGATCCCTGATAGGTCTGGATACAACTTTCGATGGGTGACATATACGTAAGCATCCTGTCTGATCATCTGTAGCCATTCATGTCGATTTTGAATTCCAATGAACTTTGGCTGTTGCAGCAGGACAATGCGACACCCCATACGTCCAGAATTTCTACAGAGTGACTACAGGAACACACTTTTAAATACTTATGCTGGTCACCAAAGTCCCCAGACATCAACATTATTGAGTATATCTTGGATTCCTTGTAACATGCTGTTCAGAAGAGATCTCCACCCTCTTTTACACTTATGGTTTATGGTCACCTGCAGAATTCATGGTGTCAGTTCCCTCCAATAGTACTCCAGACATTAGCAGAGTCCATGCCACATCATGTTGTGGCACGTCACCACGATGAAGTGGGTAATACTCAGTCATACGAGCATTGGTGTACGCTATCACACAACATAGCTCATCCCCCTCTTTGTCTGTAAACTGTTCTTTGACGCCGTGTATAAGATTCTCGATTTCCGTTGCTATATGGCCGTCACTGTCTCCTTCTGTGCCTGTATTTTACATGTTTGGTTACACTGGAAGTCAAATTATATTTAGTGATAAACAGCAGTGCACTGGTGCCACTTAGTTGTGGCTCATAGTGCACTGGGTCCACTTAGTTGTGGCTCATCGAGCAACGGTGCAGTGAATAGGTGTTTGTCCTGTTTCAGTGTATCAGCCAGTGTTGCATCAGAGGGCTTCTGAGCCGTTGAAAAAAGAAAAATCGCAAGTATCTGCAAATTTACACTGGTGTACAATGATAGAGAGAGGTGAATTGGTACTTACATTTGAATGTGATTAATTCTGCCCAGGTGCAGTGGCTGATCTCTTATTATGCTTCATGATGCTGAACCTTAAGCTGCAGTGGACAGAACGGGAGTCACGAGACTTGCTTAGTCAGACTAGAGAGGAGGGGGGGGGGGGGGGGAAGGATAAATTTGGCTGTCTTCATTTCCCCAGTCCATAGGAAGAATTTCTCACCATTTTTAAGCCGTACAGTGTCACATTGAGAGGAGACCTTAATTTTCCCTCCATTTTAAGTTTTATAGTGGGCATAGACACATGGGTGGTGACTACAATTGGCATAGAGGCATGGGTGGTGACCTAAATGCAGCAGTGGTATCAAGTTAAATGGTGGTCTTGACCTTGACCTTGACCTTATACATAAGTTGCCCCACTACTTCAGAAGTGTTCATAAATGGGTGCAATCGCCAAAATTGTACGAAACTCCATGTCTGACGGAATTTTGATTAGAGTTAATGGGAAATTTGTGAGTGGGTTAACTCCTACCCAACCACAATATATCATTTATTTATTTAATCGTATGGCTAGGGCCCCCTCTCGGGCAGGTCGTTCGTCGGGTGCCAGTCTTTCAATTTTACGCCAATTCGGCGACCTGCAGTCGATGAGGATGATAGGATGAGGATAGCACAACACCCAGTCCCTGGGTGGAAAAAATTCCCCGACCCAGTGGGGAATCGAACCCGGTCCCAGAGGATTGACAATCCGTCACGGTGACGTTTGTAAGGGACAGGTTGCAGAAATCTCCTACAAAATTTTACTCAGTACTACACGTCACTTACTCATAAAATTATAATTATATCGGGATATCAAGCGAAATTTTTGACTGTGTTGAGGATTTTTTTGGTAGGCAGGACACTGAATGATAAATTATATGGAGAATCTTCACCAAATGTACACGCAACTTCTGGCTTGTACGAGGGAAGCGTTAAGTGACCTTGTGTTCGATCTGTATGTGAATGACCTGACAGAAGTATTAATGGAAACCTCAGTTGTTTCAATTATCTGTAATAAACTCCGTACTGAGGAAACACAACACAAATATTTAGTCAGTTCTTGCTAGAATTTCAGAGCTGTGTAAAGATAAGCAACTTTTTTTAAATATTCAGAAACGTAAACAAGGTATCCAATGACCATAATTTCAGAGATTTATAAGTGGACCAGTCAATTCATACAAATAGCAGAGTGAAACAGTTTGTACATTTATGAAATAATATGATCACACGAATTTGTTGTATATAAAAACAAGTGGTTGACTTTAGTTCATTGGTAGAATAATGGGAAAATGTGGCCAATCTGTAAAGGAGATCGCTTACAAAGCACTTGTGCTTCACAAAAATGGTTCAAATGGCTCTGAGCACTATGGGACTTAACATCTGAGATCATCAGTCCCCTAGAACTTAGAACTACTTAAACCTAACTAACGTAAGGACATCACACACATCCATGCCCGAGGCAGGATTCGAATCTGCGACCGTAGTGGTCGCGCAGTTCTGGCCTGAAGCGCCTAGAACCGCTTGGCCACTGCGGCCGGCGTGTGCAACACATCTTACGATATTTCTCGATAAGTGGACTCAATACCAAATAGGTCTAACTGGGGATATTGAATGTCGGAAAAGAAAGGCAGCTTGAATGATGACAGGTTTGGATGATCTGTGATTGCTAATTTACAGCTGCAGTTTTTTTATTGTTTCTTCTGTGTTGTGTAGTTTTAAAAAACCCTTTCCGATGTGCTATTACATCCACAGTCTAGAGCTTACACTAACGGAAATATTTTGATAAATGTAGATCAGCTCCTGCATGTGTGTGACGTATGTTACAGATCGAATCTTTGCGAACCTCTACTTGTTGCCAAGATCGGAAAATTTCAAAAGACTAACTTCAGGAGGCTTTCCAGGAAGGAATAGACTACTTCATATCATTTACTGACCAGTTACTCAGCTGCGCATTTCTCGATTAATGGTAACAGGGGGCATGATGATTGTAGGAGACTTGAGTGCATTGCGATGAAATCCTTCCCAAATCAGCTGCCATTTCAACGTATTTTTGGAGAAGACTTTCCATGTTTTCTTTTGTTACTTATATTTAATTCATATTTTTCTGTAATATGCTTTCACTCCTTAAGGGGCTCTTCAGACGCCCAGAAAGAGTGGACAGAGTTTGTGCATGAAGTAATGCAGGTAACGTCATTGTGAAATGATTGACGTAGCGTTCAGACTGCTTAGGTTAGATGGTGCGGACGCTTGGAATCACAAGGACAGTTTGCTCTGAGCAGTATCATTGATTTTGAGAAACATGTCTCGACTGTGTCACTATGTACGATGGAGCAAAAGATTGAATTACGGTACGTGATTAAATTCTGCGTCAAATTCGGCGAAAGTTACACCAATATCAATTAGCTGATCCAGCAAGGCCAGAAAGACGCTGCTGTATCGATTTCGCAAGTTTCTTGGACACTGAAATTGTTTAATTAAGGAGGGCCTGTAAGAGGTTCTACAGTCCTTTCCCCTCTGGACGGACATCAACCAGCCACTCTGACGAAAATGTGGCTCGTGTGCTTGGCATGTTAAACAGAGTAAGTGTAGGGATGATTGAGCGCAAACCCTGAACCTTCGGATAGCACTGTATACACCGCCATAAAATGACGACGATCTTAACATGCAAAAGATGTGCACCAAGCTGCTCTCCGAAGTATTGATCGACGAGCAAAAGTTTAGTCTAGCGGCAATCGTGAAGCCTGATCCAGTTCAATGAAACTTGCTACACATGTCACTTACCGTCTGGAAAAACTCACTGTGGAGAACACCTACCTGTCAAAGGGGTGGAGGTGAGAGAAAAAGAGCGTAGCCCTCAACGGGCTAATACACAGATTTATTCACCCAGTATATGAGAATTAGAGCACTGTGTGACTTGCAACAAAATAACACACTATTTCAAACCTTCAAGAAACTTTTTCTCGCTTATAACCCAAACAAAATTATGAAAGGGAAGTTTATCGCATAATACATTTTTATGCAGTAAAGCTGCTCCATCAGGCATAACATTTTAATTCATTGCTTCATTACTATTAACTGTATTCGCAACACTTTTGCAGACAGTTTTTACTTGTACCATTGAATGTTTCTAAACACTGAACTCCGCCCGAACAGTCCATGGAGGTCCAACGGTACCGATCGACCGCTGTGTAATCCTCAGCCTACAGGCGTCACTGGAAGCGTATATGCAGGGGCATGTGGTCGGTACACAGCTCTTCCGGTCGTATGTCAGTTTACGAGACCGGAGCCGCTACTTCTCAATCAAGTAGTTCCTCAGTTTGCCTCAAAAGAGCAGCGAGCACCCCACTTGCCAAAAGCGCTCGGCAGACTGGATGGTCGCCCATCCAAGTACTAGCCCAGCCCGACAGCGCTTAGTTTCGGTGATACGACGGGAACCAGTGTTACACTGCAGCAAGGCCGTTGGCGCTGAATGTTCCTGTACCATCATAACATTGATGTCATGAACCTTGAGTTTTTCCAGACGGTAAGAGACATGTGTAGCAAGTTTCATTGAACTGGATCAGTGGTTTAGGAGGAGATGCGGAAGATACGAGAGTTGGAACTTAAATAGTGGCAACTATTTAGTCACACCCGATACAGAAGACTTACACGTTTGCACCTGTTACTGCCCTTCAAAGCAGTCACCAGCGTTGTGTAGAACCCGTTGTCAGCGATGTGGTAGGCGTTGTATACCGTTAGCAGAGCCTGTTCTGTTGATGGTGCGAATGAAGCAATCTACTGCCTGTCGAATCTCTGGAACAGTTCTGAAGCGAATGCCACGAAGTGGTTCCTTCATCTTCGGAATCAAATCAAAGTCACAAGGACTTAAGTCCGGGGGGTATGGGGCATGGTACAGTACTTCCCCAGTCCCATCGACCGGACAGAGGAGCCACAGCTTGCGCTGTACGCGCCCGCGCATTGTCGTGCAAAATGATATGTGGGTTGCGCAGAAAGTGTCGCCGCTTCTTTCGCAAAGCTGGTCGCAGGTGATCCTCCATAAACGAACATTAATACTGTGCATTGACGGTCTGCCGTGGAGGAACGTAATGCGTTAGAATGACACCATCACAATCGTACACGAGAATCACCATAACTTTTACCATACTGAGGCTCTGACGCACTTTCGACTTTCGTGGTGACTGATAATGACGCCATTCGTTTTATTGGCGTTTCAGTTCTGGCTTCGTGGCATTCGCTTCAGAACTGTTCCAGATATTCGACAGGCAGTAGACCGCTCCATTCGCACCATCAACAGAACAGACTCTGTTAACGTATAACGTATACTACGCCTTCCACATCGCTGGCAACGGGTTCTACACAACGCTGGTGACTACTTTGAAGCCGCTCGGGATTAGCCGAGCGGTCTCAGGCGCTACAGTCATGGAGTGTGCGGCTGGTTCCGGCGGAGGTTAGAGTCCTCCCTCGGGCATGAGTGTGTGTTAGGATAATTTAGGTTAAGTAGTGTGTAAGCTTAGGGACTGATGACCTTAAATTACAGATATTTATTTGTAGCACAAAAGTATTCTCTGATTAACAGTTGCGTATTTGTCGAAATAACATACTGCATCCCAACAGTAGATTATGGCAGACATCCACTTATAGCATTGAACAAGCGCCATCAAGTTACTAAGGTAACGATGTTATTGGACGGAAAAGAAATTTGGATGAAGGTCGCTTGACAGATAATCAAAACAACAGTAACCATTTATTATGACAATACAGTATTGTTGAAGACGTGAAGAAGGCTGTGTGGACAGTGTGGTTCAAAAAGTTCTCCAGATGACGAACCAGTGGCTAAACTTTATCCAAAAGGAGTTGCTGCCCGTACCAAAACGCGCTACATGAGGAAACTTTGGTTAAATTTTAGTACATTAACAACCTCCTAGCGGCAGTGATGGAAGCAATAAAACATTTTTTCAAGATCTTTGTGTCACTCCATTGCAGCGTTTGGAAGAATGTCCAAAGACCTTGTAAGAAAAATAGTACAATTACGAGCTTGTAATATTGTGATTATGTTTAATGAAAATAGTTACCGAGAATAAAAAGGCCTATGAGGCAAGGATGATAAAAAGTTTGAAGAATGAAGACATGTGGAGAATGAGCTCTCCCAAAGAGAGTATGTGTTCCACCAAGAAGGCGAGGAAAGCAGGAAAGAGGCTGAAACTACCGTGAGGCAAGAGCAACTAGTACACTATTCATTTCGTAAATCTTCTTAGGGTATAGTACAGCATTTTTCAAACTTCGAGGTTGATTTTTTTCAGTGCGCACTTTTGTAAAATGGTTTTCCCTGGTAGCTTTTCATAGAATGCACGAATGCCCTTCTCTAATTTTCACGGATACGCCACTTAATGATGGTCTACAGCAAACACTCGAATGTTTGCTGAAAATGCAAGACGTTTTAAGTTATGTTCAATGGATGAAAGGAAGCCATGAAAATGAATATTGTTAGACCTTTGCAGTCTAATAATTTATCGGATCTTCTGCCCTCCTCGTTCCCTGTATGTAAATTCCTTCACACAATTAAGTTCACGGAATTTCTAGTATTTTTTTTTGGGGGGGGGGGGGGCGACATTAACGCAACGCATCGGCGATTAAGGTACATATGCTACAAACTTATCATAGTCTTCGTTAGAGTATTGCTCTTACGAGAGGTTTCAACTGGGGGCTCTCCATTTATCTTAGTCTGAACTTCATCCTTCATCTGTTTGTACGTTCGTCCTCATCTGTCATACATCATTCCAATTATCTTGCTACCTCTTCGTCTCATTCCTTCCACTTTTTCCTCTACAATTCTTTGTTGCAGACAGTTCCTACGCAGCCAAGACCTTTTCCTCTTCCTGAGCGCTTCCAATAATTTTCTTTCTTTCCTTATTTTCTTCATTCTTAAAGTCTGTCAGTCCAATTCGCCTTATGCAGTCTTCTCCCTAAACGCATTTCGAAACTTTCTAAATATCGTCCTTCTTTCTTCTCAACTTTCCAAGATTCGCTGCGATTTATACCACTCTCCAGACATACCATTTTGCAAATGTTTTCCTCAGGCTATTGAAATTCTTCTAGATTTTTGTAAGTGTTCCATCTTTTCAAATGCCGCCTTTCCTCATTGTCTTCTATACAGCTTCCATTTTATGTCATTAAGCTTCTCTAGTACAGAAAAACTTGTACTTTTTTCCCCATAGGAATATGTTAACTGCTCATTGTGCTCTTTTCTTTTGTCTTTCCTATATTGACATCATTGCTTACTCCTTGACCTTTCTTGTAATACCCTTCATCATCATCATCTTTTGCTCCTCTTCTGAGTAGGCCTGCACTGCTGTCTCATTCGCGTATTTTATAGTCTTTATCCTTTCTTCTCGAGTTAGAATGCCTCTCGTATCCTCTGTAGCTTACCTGTCAGTTCCTCTTCATATACAGGGCGTTTTCGCAAGAGCGTGCAAAAATGTAACAGGCCACAGAGAATACTCCACTGAACAATTTCAGGTAGGGAACCTGGGGTCGGAGAAGCCAGCTCACGGAGATAATAGAAATAAAATCACATTACTGTGTACTTTCTTATTTACATTAGTTTTTTTTAAATACCATCATTGACACAATGAATATACCATTTGTACTGTATCTTACAAACGTGCTGAAACTGACGGCCATCAACCTTAATGCAAGCGTGACATCGGCGAACAAGATTCTGATGCACCCTGACAAATATTCTTGGTGTGTGTCGAATCATATCACTGGCAGCTACAATTCTGGCAATTAATTCCATCTCCGTATCCACTGGGGTGTCATACACAAGTGACTTTAGATCAAGTGGTGGCAGGTGATCTCGCAGGCCATGGAATAGGACGTCCCCTTCCAATCCAGCGACCATGAAATAATGTAAAAGTACTGCTCTATCGTCTTGTACTGCACATAGCACTGAGTATTGAACGGGGTGGTCGTTGATTCATAGCATGTCATGGGACAATGTAAATACAACAGAGCCACTTTTTGGACAAGTAAAGTAAACAAAACCTGCTTCATGGTTTCCTGGTAATCAGGCTCGACCTCGACCTCCTTGTTTCCTAACTGGAAATAAAGAATGTACGTGCAAACTTGTACACATGTTACTTGTAAATAAGCTGGAAAACAGTAATGTTAGACGAACCGGGAGGCAAGTATACTTCCATATCTCCTTAAGCTGGTTTCTCTGCCCCAGGTTCCCGAACTCAGATTGTTCAGTGGCACATTCTGTATGTCCTGTTACATTTTTGCACACTCTTGCGGAAACGCCCTGCATGTTGAATAGCTTCCGTTATAGTGAGAATCCTTGCCTTACACCCCCTCCAATGCTTATATTTTCCTTCTCCTTATTCCCTACTCTCTCTCTCTCTCTCTCTCTCTCTCTCTCTCTCTCTCTCTCTGTAGTATAAGCCAGTTGACTCTATCGAAAGCCGTCTCTCCGTCGATAAAACAAATGTTCATTTCTGTCATTCTTTCTCCAGTCATCCTCAGACATCCTACAGCATCCCTTGTTCCTTTACCCTTTCTAAACCTGAACTGCTCTTTGTAGTATTTTCCTCAATCTGCTTTTCAGTTCTTCTTAGTATGATTCTCGTTATAGCCTTTGTTACGAGGGTATCCCAAAAGTAAGGTCTCTTTTTATATAATCACCATTTCTGTCGATGCATTTTTGTAGACGCTGTGGCAGTTTTCGTATGCCCATGTCATATCAGCTCGCCGCCATGCTGTTCAGAAAGTTATGAACCTCTTCTTTCACCTCGTCGTCGGAGGTGAATCGCTTTCCGGCCAAATGTTCTTTTAACCTAGGGAACAGGTGATAGTCGCTGGGCGGCAAGTCAGGACTCTAGGGTGTGTGAGTGATAATGTTTCACTGAAACTGTTGCAGGAGAGCAACGGTTTGCCGAGCGATGTGTGGGCGAGCGTTGTCACGGAGAATGTGTACGCCCTTGCTCAACATTTCTCTTCTCCGATTCTGAATTGCCGTTTGCGTTTTTTTCAGAGTATCGCAGTACCTGTCAGTGTTAATTGTGGTCCCAGCGATTCAGCTCTGACGACGAGGTGAAGGAAGAGGTTCATAACTTTCTAAACAGCATGGCGGCGAGCTGGTATGACATGGGCGCACAAAAACTGCCACAGCGTCAACAAAAATGCATCGACAGAATGGTGATAGCTAAAAGTTCAAGCTGTAAACTGATGTAAACCATTGTAGAAATAAATAGGTCTGTGTACTCATAAAAAACAGGAGACCTTACTTACGGGATTATCCTCGTACATGACTAACAAACCTGATTGCCCTGTAGTCTTTGCGTTGCACTTTTTGAGTAATGACTGTATCATAAATTCTGTTTGCTACCTCAGTCAATCTGACTATTGAATTTGAACTTAAGACGTACATCGCCTCAGAAGGTATCGTCACAGCTCAGTGCCACCTTTTTTTCCTGAGGTATCTCCAGTTCTTATTTCAGTGCCTTGGGATCTTAACGTGTTTTACGTCCCGTAAAAAATACGGGACAGTCACCTTTTCTGGCCCAGGTGTCCGGCGTCCCCGTGATTTTTGTCGTGGTGCACAAATGTCCCGTATATTAAAATTTTGCAAATACTTTTATGCTGTAAATTAATAATGCTAATTTATATTTAAGTTACGTATAATGGTTTGAAAATGTTGATCTGTCATTTTGAAAATACATCATAAAATTATCTTATTTTCTAGATTATCGTTGTAATTATTTTTGTTAGGTTTCTGTTAAAGTACCTGTATGCTTACACAAAACATTAAAGTGAGTAATCATCCCCCTCCTTCCAGCCCTTCCCCGCCTCCTGTATCTCGCTTGCTCTAAACCACGTTAATATTGGCTTTCAAACAGTAACAATGCATGACTTCGTTGATGTTGTGGTCTCCAGTCCAGAGACTGGTCTGATGCAGCTCTCCATACTACTCTATCCTATGCAAGCTTCATCTGCCAGTACCTACTGCAACCTACATCCTTCTGAATCTGCTTAGTGTATTCATCTCTTGGTCTCCCTCCACGTTTTTTACCCTCCACGCTGCCCTTAAACACTAATTTGGTGATCCCTTGATGTCTCAGAACATGTCTTACCAACCGATCCCTTCTTCTAGTCGAGTTGTGCCACAAATTTCTCTTCTCCCCAATTCTGTTCAGTATCTTCACATTAGTTATGTGGTATACCGATGCAGCCTTCAGCATTTTTCTGTAACACCACATTTCGAAAGCTTCTATTCTCTTCTTGTCTAAACTATTTATCGTCGATGCATGTCTTAGCTCAGAAGTAAAACTATTGTTTAGCGAAGCTTTAAATTAAGCCACATACGTTGTTTCTTTATTTCAGTATCGACAAATCTTATTTATTTTGTGTGCATTCGTGTGCCCGATCTTAGTCTGTGGTGACTGTTGAGCGTTGAATGCTTTTAAGAAGTGCGTGTGCTCTTGTTCAGTTCTGGGAATAATCATTTCAGTATTGCGTTCATATTCAGTATCCAGAAAATTATTCTCTTCCTTCAAATTACGCCTAAACGCAAGTGCATGTTTTCATCTCAACTCAAAAAGTATCCTCTTCTGGAAAGTACCAGAATAAATTGTGTGGTTTATTGCACAACTTGCCAAAACTTGCCAATTTTCCATTGCACATGGTGGAAGTTAAGACATTTTACAGCACGAGAAAACTAAGAAACAAATTGAGTTAAACAGCTGCTCCAATATCATCGAAAAGAGCACATTCGTTCCCAATACAACATTAGATATGTTACCAGAATATTATAATATCGGAATTTTGTACTTTTGTTATTAACTACTGCATTTGTTTTTTTGTTTGTAACTTTTACAAATTCCTTCTTTCTCAGGCAATGAAGGAATTAAAATTGGCTGCGGCAGAAGGAATATCATTTGCCTACCACAAGAAATGATCAAGAAACTGTATGATATCAAGTTTAGTTGTGCAAGGACAAAAACAGAATGTGTTGCTAATAATGTATTGGCTCCATGGTGCAAAGAGCTTCTTACTGTAGACCTTAATGATATGAATTTTATAAGCATTTCTATCGATACTAGTAATCATAAATCAATTAAATTACTTACTCTCATTGTTAGATATTTCACACCTGAAAGTGATGTACATGTAAAATTTTTCGATTTCTGCTCTGTCGAAAGTGAAACATAAGCTGTCTTATCACATCAGGCTTATAATTTGAAGTCAAAATTTATGTCCCTCACCTGTCAGTATGTTTGGCGTGATTAAGAGAGGAGGTAAAGAAAACGTTTTCAGCAAATTAGAGGTAAGTCTGAAAAAGTCTCTTGCAAGGATTGGTTGCATGGCATATATAATTCATAACAGATAAACAGAAGTGGGCAAGTTACCAATCGAGGTAGAAAACTGTCTATGTAAAATTTATAAGTATATGCAGTGTTAGGGTGGAGCGACGAAATGATTCGTGAATCTGTGAATATTGAGTATCAGCAAGTACTGTGTTACAGCAGCACAAGGTCCTTAGCATTATTACCTGCACTAGAAAGTATTGTGAAATTGTATCCTGCTTTAAAATCATATTTCCTGTCAGAATCAGGTGCCTGCTGCTTTGCGTACATTTTTCAGTAACGAGGAAAATATTGAAATAAACGATATCGGAATTGAAAAACAACTGCTATCACTTAGTAGCGGAAAAGCATCCGGACCAGACGAGATACCCTTAAGATTCTACAGTGATTATGCTAAAGAACTTGCCCCCTTTCTATCAGCAATTTATCGTAGATCGCTGGAAGAACGTAAAGTACCTAGCGACTGGAAGAAAGCGCAGGTCGTTCCCATTTTCAAGAAGGGTCATAAATCAGATGCGAATAATTATAGGCCTATTTCGCTTACGTCAATCTGTTGTAGAATAATGGAACATGTTTTGTGTTCTCGTATTATGACGTTCTTAGATAATACAAATCTCCTTCATCATAACCAACATGGATTCCGCAAACAGAGATCATGTGAAACTCAGCTCGCCCTATTTGCCCAAGAAATTCACAGTGCCGTAGACACTGGCGAGCAGATTGATGCCGTATTCCTGGACTTCAGGAAGGCATTTGATACGGTTCCGCACTTACGTTTAATGAAAAAAATACGAGCTTACGGAATATCGGACCAGGTTTGTGATTGGATTCAGGATTTCCTAGAAGAAAGAACTCAACATGTCATTCTTAACGGTTCAAAATCTGCAGATGTAGAGGTAATTTCGGGAGTACCGCAAGGAAGCGTGATAGGACCTTTATTGTTTACAATATACATAAATGACTTAGTTGACAACATCGGTAGCTCCGTGAGGCTATTTGCAGATGACACGGTTGTCTACAAGAAAGTAGCAACATCAGAAGACTCGTACGTACTCCAGGAAGACCTGCAGGGGATTAATGCATGGTGCGACAGCTGGCAGCTTTCCCTAAACGTAGATAAATGTAATATAATGCGCATACATAGGGGCAGAAATCCATTCCAGTACGATTATGCCATAGGTGGTAAATCATTGGAAGCGGTAACGACCGTAAAATACTTAGGAGTTACTATCCGGAGCGATCTGAAGTGGAATGATCACATAAAACAAATAGTGGGAAAAGCAGGCGCCAGGTTGAGATTCATAGGAAGAATTCTAAGAAAATGTGACTCATCGACGAAAGAAGTAGCTTACAAAACGCTTGTTCGTCCGATTCTTGAGTATTGCTCATCAGTATGGGACCCTTACCAGGTTGGATTAATAGAAGAGATAGACATGATCCAGCGAAAAGCAGCGCGATTCGTCATGGGGACATTTAGTCAGCGCGAGAGCGTTACGGAGATGCTGAACAAGCTCCAGTGGCGGACACTTCAAGAAAGGCGTTACGCAATACGGAGAGGTTTATTATCGAAATTACGAGAGAGCACATTCCGGGAAGAGATGGGCAACATATTACTACCGCCCACATATATCTCGCGTAATGATCACAACGAAAAGATCCGAGAAATTAGAGCAAATACGGAGACTTACAAGCAGTCGTTCTTCCCACGCACAATTCGTGAATGGAACAGGGAAGGGGGGATCAGATAGTGGTACAATAAGTACCCTCCGCCACACACCGTAAGGTGGCTCGCGGAGTATAGATGTAGATATAGATGTAGAATCAATTACGGTAATGGTTTGGGCACAGTCTGCTACATATCTTTAAACGAGCACTCTTGAAATTGAAAGGCAGAATATTTGTGTTGCAGAAGCATTAGGTTGTTATGAGCTGCTAAAAACAAAGGTAAAAAATAATCATTCATTCATTCATGCGATCGGGCCAAGTGGACTGCACGCCACCACAGTTAGAGCTCTTCATATGTCTCTGTCATCTGTCTCCAGTTTTCCGTGACTCCCAGCTGCAGCAAGTCTTCTCTCACTCCATCGATCCACCTCGTTGTAGGCCTTCCCGCTGGTCTGCTGCCTGACGGGATCGAGTCCATTGCAATTTTGGGTCACCTTGTTGCCTCCATTCTAACTACATGTACAGCCCATTGCAGTCTTTTGCTTCTCATCACTCTCAAGATGTTAGGCTCCTTATACAGCTCTTCTAATTCTGTGTTATGGCGTCTTCTCCATTCTTCAGTAGTCTGGTCTCGCACTGATCTAAATATTTTCCTGAGGATCCCCTTTCAGATGTAATGCCCTGGAAGTTTTCTTTGTTGAAATCCCGCATTACCTTCTCAAGTGCCGGATTGAAGAGGACAGGTGATAGCTCATCTCACTGGCGTAATCCTGTTACAACTTGGAAGCTTTCTGTCATTTTATTGCCTACCCTTACCTTAAGTTTCGTGTCACTTAGGCATGCCTCTAACAGTTTAGCCAATTTCTTTGGCATAACAATCTCTGTCATCGTTCTAATCACGCTAGGTCTATGTATACTGTCGTAAGCCTTCTTGAAGCCTACAAACGGGAGATGTTTCTCTCGGCCGTATTCGTACATTTTTTTCACAGACCGGTTTTAGGACAAAAATCTGGTCCGCTATTGATCGTCCTGGTTGAAAACCTCCTTGGTATTCTCCAATTACGTCCGTTTGCTAGATGTTTTATTCGTTCTAATAGGCAGTTGGAGAAGATCTTAAAACAGATGTTGAATAGCGCTATGCTCCTATAGTTATCATATACTGATTTGTCTTTCTTTTTATATGTGGGGCATATCACAGCTACCTCCCATTCCTCTGGTATTTCATGTTTTGCCCGAATTTGCTCGATTAGCTTGTGGATTTTGAAACAGAGGATTTAGTCTCCAGCCTTGAGAAGTTCAGCGGGAATTCCATCCTCTCCTGGACTTTTACCATTCTTAAGGTTTTTTATCTGGTTCCTCATCTCTTCAATGGTGGGTGGAGGATATTCTGGGTCTACTGTTACTGGGTCATCAAGTCGAGTAGTTGGTTGGTTCATCAGAGTTGAGTAATTCTCTGAAGTATTCCACCCATCTTCTCCCAATTTTTTGCTCTTCTGTTAACATTCTTCCATTGGCATCTTTTATGAATTTGTGTTGATGATATGTCCTTCCTTCAAAACTTTTCACTTTTCTATGAAGTTCTTTATACTTCTGAATGTGAGCTGTGTCTGGCGTCGTATTTCTTTGAACTTCGATTTTTCTTCTTCCTGTATATTACTTCGCATTCACAGTGTTTTGGCCCATTGTCTCTTTCTGATAGCTTCCTCACACTTCCCCTTAACTCCGCTTTGGGATTACATCTTGGGCTGTTTCTTTGATGGTCTCTACAATCGCCTACCAGTTCTGATATACCACAGTATCTCCTTCCTCCTCATTCAAAGCCTCAAAACGGTTTGTCAGTGCCAACTTGAAAGTTCTTCTTATATTTTCTTTAATCAGACACTCCTTGTCATATCGAGTGACTCCTTTTTAGCACTTCCTGGCTCTCCATATTGTTCTCATCCTTCCCCTGACAAGGAAGTGGTCTGATCCACATTCCGCACCTCTTGCAGTTTTGGCATTTTGTATCCACTTCTTCTCGCCTCTACAATTAGGTGGTCAATTTGGTTCACTGTCTTCCCATCTGGGGACACCCACATTCCTTTATATATTCTCTTCTTGTCAAAATCAGTACTACGTATAAACATGCCTTTTGCAGTCCCAAAGCTTACCTGCCTAGTGCTGTTATCACTGCTCACATCATGTAAACAGTGCTTTCCGACGGTCCCAATTTAATTTAAAATTTAACCTATTTCATGATATATTTGTGAGTATATTTGGAAACATGTAAGAAAACAGTGAAATATAATTGTAAGAAACTGTGTAAAAAGCCATGGCGTACTAAAGGGATAGAAGTATCTTGTAAACAGAAAAGGGAAATGTATCTTATAACTAGGAGGAGTAATGATCCCGAAACAGTGAAACATTATAAAAACTACTGCACTGTATTAAGAAAAGTTATCAAAAAGTCCACTACTGCACTGTATTAAGAAAAGTTATGAAAAAGTCCAGAAGTATGTGCATTATGCCTGAGATTAGCACATCTGATAATAAAATTAAAACAATTTGGAATATTGTTAAAAGGGAAACAGGGCAACCGAGAGCAGAGGAAGACTATTTCTATCAAACACAATGAAAAGTTGGTTAACAAGAAGTCAGAAGTAGAAAAATTTTTAATAATCATTTTCTAAGTGTTTTAAAGAAAATAGGATCCTGCTATTTATTAGGAAATGCAAGGCAGTATATGGAAGAAGCAGTACCTATGCAATTCGATAAAATTTAAATTCAACCCACGTCTCCTACTGAAACTAGGAAAATAATAAATTTACTCAAAAGTAAAAGCTCACATGGAATTGATGGCATTTCCAACAGAGTACTAAAAGCTTGTTCCCAACAAATAAGTAGGATTCTCAGCCACATATATAATAGCTCACTGAAACAGAACATTTTTCCAGATAGACTGAAATACGCTATTGTTAAACCATTGCATGGAAAAGGGGATAGATCTGATGCTAGCAACTACCGCCCAATCTCGCTTCTGACAGCTTTATCCAAAATTCTTGAAAATGTGGTGTATTCAAGAGTAGCATCACATATTTGTAAAAATGAAGTACGTATTAACAAAATGTCAGTTTGGTTTTCAGAAAGGTTTTTAAACAGAAAATACTACATATGCTTTCGCCGATCAAATATCAAATGCATTGAATAACCGAACATCACCCATTGGGGTATTTTGTGATCTCTCAAAGGCTTTTGATTGTGTGAATCGTGAAATTCTTCTAGATGAGCTTATGTATTGTAATATAGTGGGACAGTGCACAAATGGTTTAATTCATACTTAACTGGAAGAAGATTGAAATTAACAGTGCAGATAGTCTACAAAAGCAAGCAAGCAGTCGTCTGAGGAGGTATCAAGAATGGGTTCCCACAGGGTTCAGTCTTGGGTCCCTTATTGTTTATAATATATATTAACGACTTGCAACTCTATATTCATGAAGAGGTAAAGCTAGTTCTTTTTTCTGATGATACAAGTATAGTAATCACACCGAACAAGCAAGAATCAGCTGAGGAAGTTGTAAATAATGTCTTTCAGAAAATTATTAAGTGAATCTGTGCAAATGGACTCTCACAAAATGTTGAGAAAACACAGTTTATACAATTCTATACAGTAAATGGCATACCACCATTGATAAATATAGACTATGAACAGAAGTCTGTTGCTAAGGCAGAATACTCAAAATTTTTGGGTGTGTGCACTGATGAGAAATTGAATTGGATGAAACACATCGATGATCTGCTGAAAAGGTTATTTTCAGCTACTTATGCTATTAGGGTTATTGCAAATTTTGGTGATAAACATACCAGTAAATTAGCCTACTATGGCTATTTTCATTCACTGCTTCCATATGGCATCATATTTTGCGGCAATTCGTCATTAAGAGATAAAGTATTCATTGCGCAAAAGCGTGTAATCAGAATAACAGCTGGAGCCCACCAAAGATCACCTTGCAGACATTCATTTAAGGAACTCGGGATATTCACAATACCTTCGCAATACATATAATCACTTATGAAATTTGTCATTGATAACTCATCCCAGTTGAAAAATAACAGCGAAGTGCACAGCTAAAACATTAGATGAAAGGATGATCTTCACTATTCTCGATTAAATCTCACTTTGGCACAGAATGTGTGAATTTAGCTGCCACAAACAATATTAAAAGTCTTACATATAGCCGACCAACATTTAAAAGCAAATTAAAAGAATTCCTAAATTACAGCTCCTTCTACTCAATAGGTGAATTCTTAGATATGAAGTAGTAACTAAAAAAAGAAAAAAATGTTTAATTATTTTGTATAAAAAAACATGTTACAGTGACAAATTACACATCATTACGAAATATCATATGCATGATCTATGGAACAAGGCTTAATGTATGTGTGTGTATACGTATGTATGTATGTATGTATGAAGGCTGCTTCTTTTCCTATTTTCACATTAAAATCTCCAAGGATAATTTTGTAATGTTCACTTGGTACATTGTCTAAAACGGTTTCTAATTCCTCATAGAAAATATCTTTTTTGATGTCATCGCTTTCTTCGGTTGGAGCATGACAGTTTATATATGTGACTTTGTGTTTTCCTGTGCCTATGTCTAGGAGTGAGATTCTGGGACTGATTGATCTAAAATCTATGACAGTGGTACAGAGTGATTTCTTCATTGCAAAACCAGTTCGTAGTGAGTGGTTTGCTTCTAAGGCTCCATGGAATATGACTGTTTTCCATTTCTGTAGCTCTGGTTTCTGTCCACCTTGTCTCTTGCAGAGCCAGTAGAGCTATTTGATACTTACCTGCTTCCTTTACTATGCATTTTGGTGTCCCAGGCTGGTATAGGATTCTCACAATCCAGGTCCCTAGTTGTATTTCCTTCAGTAGTTCTTGTTCTTGCTTAGGTCGTTTTACAGAGATCAGCCCTGTCCGAGGCTCTTCTGTGACGCTCCTACCGGTGATAAATTTTTTTCCAGACAGGTTGGTAGCCCGTCGCCAAACCCCAACTTGGAGGATCATCATTTTTCATTCGGGGTTTTCTCCCGTAGAAAGATTGGCTTCTCCACGCCTATAGAGTTCTTTCTGCACCGTTTGTACATATACCAGGGAATGACAGGAAAAAGGAAATGGTGAGGACAGGTTTGGGATAGGGAAGGGGAGCGATAGGTCGTTGTGGGGACACACTTTTTGTCTGGCTCCTCCCCTTCGGCCTGTCCGGCTTGTGTGACCCTGCTGGTAGCTACGCTACCGCGGGCATAGCCCTCTGGATCCGGAGCACCGAAACCTCCTCGCCCGCACGAGTAAAAAATTGGAGAGAGAAAAATTTTTGAATCAGTTAAATCAATGTTACTGAAATGTTATGGGTGTGACCGACCAGCTCAAGAATAGAAAATTTGTGTAAATGCAATGCTAACAACATAGCTTTACAGGAAAAGTGGTTGGATATTTCAAAGTATTGAAGGACAAAAACATTGCAATAACAATCCTCCATAAGCTTATAGAAGTTACACTTTACTCTCCAGGCTCAGTGCACCTATCTAATGCATTTCATTCGAAAAAAATGATTAAAGACTGGAAAGTCCTACTATTGCAAATTCTTTAGTGCTACAATGTAATTTCACACTCGGAAATGTAAGACATTTTGTTGAGTCTCAGAAAGATTGGTGAAAATATTCACTCCAGTATGTAAATAAGCGTCCGCAGCTCGTGGTCTCGCGGTAGCGTTCTCGCTTCCCGAGCACGGGGTCCCGGGTTCGATTCCCGGCGGGGTCAGGGATTTTTCCTGCCTATTGTGTCGTCATCATCATCATTCATCCTCATTACGGTCGGAGGAAGGCAATGGCAAACCACCTCCACTAGGACCTTGCCTAGTAAGGCGGCGCGGGTCTCCCGCGTCGTTCTCCTGCGCTCTGTAAAGAAGTATGGGACTCATCATCAAATAAGCAAACGTGAATGACTGCATGAGGTTTGTTCTGTTCGTGACTGATTTGTGAGAAATGTTAAATTGTTTTAAATGTGATAGTGTTCCTTCGTTTAAACTACTTTGTATTAGTTTTATGTAAATAATAATGACTTTTTATTATCTGTTAAACGCAATTTTTCCTTACATAAATATCGTTGGTAAAAGTCATCATCATAGTATTCCAGCCACGAAAAGCCATTGTCCACCCGTTTCGGCTCCAGTTAAACAGGTTCCACAAGCGATTTTAGTGTATGTACAGGTCGTCTTCGTCCCCAAGGGACGATACTAAGAGCTTGAGTTGTGGAGCGTTATATCGTAGAAACAATTGTTATGTTGCTTGGGGCAAACAACACGTCATTATTAGTATTGGCCTTGAGCACTATGGGACTTCACATCTGAGGTCATCAGTCCCCTAGAACTTAGAACTACTTGAACCTAACGAACCTAAGGACATCACACACTTCCATGCCCGAGGCAGGATTCGAACCTGCTACCGTAGCGGTCGCGCGGTTCCAGACTGAAGCGCCTAGAACCACTCGGCCGGCCATTAGTAGTATTCCCGACGGTAATAAGTGGTTCTTAAAGCAGCCACAGCCTTAGAAAATAGTGAAGCTGGAAGTCATAAGTTCCTTCCGAAATTTCTGCCTTACTTGTTGAAGCAACAACGCAAGCGAAGTTTCCGTGCGGGCCGCTGTACCCGAGCGGTTTTAGGCGTTTCAATCCGGAACTGCGCTGCTACTACGGCCGCAGGTTCGAATCCTGCCTCGGGCATGGATGTGTGTGACGTCCATAGGTTGGTTAGGTTTAAGTAGTTCTAAGTCTTGGGGACTGATGACCTCAGATGTGAAGTCCCATAGTGCTTAGAGCCATTTGAACCATTTGAAGTTTCCGTCGCAGCGCTTGATGACATTCATTTCCCTTTACCTCTTAGTTTGCCAGACATTGAAGGAATGATATTGTCTACTTTTGTCTTACAATTACCTCCTAGCACCAACAATGAATTTGGGTCTGAAGTAACGCATACCGCCCAGAGGCTGCTTTTTACCCAGAAAAAAGCCTGTTTGTTTTAAATGCCGTGACTGTAGCACCATGTAATACACATTAATGACGAACTTTAATTATTAGTTACATTACTAACTTGTAGCATCCGTTTCCTCCAACTAGGTTATTTATTCCCAATTTTGCGATTTAGTTGCCTTGCATTGTATTTGGCTGCCTTGCATTGTATTTGGCTGAAAGGCTATGAAAATAACTGAATCCTTCCTTCCATAGAACACATGAAGTCCATTAGGGTAAGGAATTCACGAAAACGTAATCATCTTGGTATTTTGACGCCTTTTCGTCCACTTAATTTTTCAATTCCTCGTGGAGTACAACCTTTCAAATGAGTAGTATGACTTCATGTGCATTTTCCCTCAAGACCATGTCACTCCGCAGTTTGATAAAAGCAGATTTTTCTCCACAGAAGAAAACTGTCTTACCTCATTCTTGTCCGCCTTGGTTCAGTCTACTTGTTTTATCTTAATCCCTTAAATATCAAGTTTCGTTAATTGCCTCATTTAGTTACGTTGTTGTCATCCTGTACAATTTCTTCTTGTGTCTGCAAATATTAAATCAACTTTCACACAGTGGATAAGACTACAGTAATAAGAGAAGTGTCAGTTTTTTCCTCATCTTGTATATGTATAATGTATACGTGCGAAGTGCGGCTGAATGCTGAGGAAGTTGAAAATGACAATGTGGCTTTGTAGCTTTTATCTTGAAAGTAAAAAAGCTGAACAAGCCGTTGTAGAGTAAGCATTTTGTTCAAAGTAGAGCTCACTACTTTCTAACAGATAACTTCAAACTGCAAGGTGATGGTGATTATATTGGAATTACCCATTTTGGATGTAAATAAAATTTTATGTCAATCAAATATCATTTACGTTACTGAAATGTCATGCGTTCATATTGCTGATTATAGCCTCCAGTTGTAAAAGACATCATGACATAGCAAAAAGTTCTGCAAAGTACTTTAAAAGTATGGCAACTCATTAGTTGTCGTGTCGATTCCACAGCTTCTGGTAATCAGATTGAAAAGATTAAAAAAAAAAGAAATCCAGGTCTCATTAGAATTGTGCCGACCTGCTGATCTAACTGACCACAGGGAACCGCTTCTTTCATGTACATTAACTTTTTTTTTTTCTTCCAAACTAGTTTGGAAAATTCATTTGAATTTCAAAACATTTATAAGTTAAGAATTTCCGAATAAAATTCAGTCATCACTTGCAGACATTTTTATTTCGCTTTGCTGGTTTGACAGATTAATTTGTTATTTAGTACTGGTTTAGCAAATGTCAGTGCCTTCTTCACAAAAGCACAATGCCATATGCCAAAATCTTACATGTTGCAGAGTGACAGATTGGCGATTTACACTAAATTATCCATTTGCCTTTACGTTATTCACATAAATATGTACGGTTTTGGACATATGGCATTATGCTTGCATGAAGAAGACATTGATTCTGCTAATTTTAGAAGTAAAAATTGAATAGGAATTGTGTAAGTACTTATATTCTTGGCAACTTGTGATGGAAGATACATTGTCTTAACAAAATAGTTCTTTTTCTTTGCAACTTCGTTTAGGATGTGTGACATTTTAAATTATAGGTAATTTCACTTTTGAGTGATTTTTACTACTCAACATTTCTGAAGGACCAATCTGTAGTTGAAAAGTTCGCTGTATATGTAGAACCTTGAAATTTGTGATTGAGTTGAATTAATTTGAGCAATTAATTTCTAATGTGGTTCAGTTTTTATACACTACCCACCTCCCAAGACCACGAATGCCCGACCGAAAGTAAATCATTATAATGGCAATGGTTTCTCAATTGTTTTCTTTTTTCTGTGTAGCATATCACTGTTTCTAAAGTAGATGAAGCCATTTACTCAGAAGTAATTATAACAGCTGGTCCAGTGCACTTATTATTTTATTGCAATTGTTAAGATAATGAAAGAGCATTACGTTGCCTTCTTTAAGACTTTGTCTGCTAAATTTCAAATAAGAAGTTTAAAGTTTGTGTAACATTCCTTTTCTCTGCATCCTTCACAGCTATAATTTTCACGAAATTGTTATTTGACACTAATTTCAAATTGAAGTATTTCTAGCAACACAAGTTTTCTTTTTATGCTGCTAGAAGTGTTCATATATGAGAGAGAATACAACAGCCACATACTCGCTTATCTCCTTCAGAGTGACTCTTGTGTGTTTTACACTCCAGTTTGTAACCTTCGATAGTTAGGCTTTTACCAGAACATACGTTTTTTGGCACTACACTGTACTTATTCTGTCACACAAATTGTGTACCCAGGAAAGTTTTTAATTCACTTACGTTACAGATTTGATTTAGATTACCATTTGCCTGTGATAATCAGGTCGTTTGCTGCACACTCGATATATATATTCGTTAATCCTTTCTCGGAAATACCTCATGTGTTGCTTTTAGGACCGAGCTTAACCACTAATGATCACTGCAGTGTTTCTCTCGCCAAAACAGCTCTAAATACTATAGTTTTGGTACTATCAGTGGTGCACTGCAGAGCACACCAGGAAGCGAAGATGTAGCAGATAAAGATGTACTTGAACTCTGTTTACAGTTCCATCAAACCGTTCATTGTTGCGTCAGTATCGAAATTTTATCGTTAGCAATGAAGATATCATCGACTGATATGACGAATATCGCATCTGTTTTCCGTCTATCGAAGTAAGGGTTGACTCCTCTGACGCCACAAGAGTGGCAGAAGCAGCTTTTGCTAACAGCCCTCGCGCCGTATTCAAAATAACTACAAATAGAAACCTATTCCGCACCTTGACTCCGGAAAGAAAGCTACGATAAAGCGGATACGAAGGAATGGAACTGTAGTCAGTTTCAAATTACTTGCTAATTGATACCTGTCACTTATTGCTGCAGTTTTACCACAGCCGTTGCCGTTCGTTCAAATACGACACGCAAGACGCAACGTGTAACGCAGAACAGTGTAGGAAGGAGCTGCGGTCAGGTATTCCGAGAACACGAGATAATCTGCCCGCAGTGACCAGTGACTGAAGTGCGGCAGACGACGCGTTTTGTAGTCATGAATTTACACCCGCGTCCTAACTGAACCACGAGCTCGTGATGTGCAGTGTATCCGAGAAAATTGCAGGCAACAACCTGCGGCAGAATTGTCGATCACTCTTAGTTTGTTCACGGCGATTACAGCTAACCTTTACGATCACAGTAAAGACAGAAAAATGTAAGGTTCAGCACTAAAAGCGAACTGTAATTTATTTCTTTTATTGGTTATCTAAAACTATCCTTACAATGGCTACATGAGCTGACGCGATATCCACCGATGAGCAATCCTATTTGGCACTCGGTTACAGGTCATAGGCAACACAGGCGGATTCCAAACGAGAAAAGAATGGGAGGAAACAATAAGAGTAAATAAAAACAGTCGATACGACGATGAAAATAACGGGACAAAGGCTTAAAAATAAGTAACCTTTTAAACCAATTGATTGAATGAAAATGCCATTTTGATGAATATTTAAGAATAAAAAATTTTTATCTGTCGAGATGGAACTTGCGACCTTCTGCACGTCATGACTGTAACCTACCTATTACACATCATCACCATCCGTCGTTACGGCGTTATATTTATTCCTCTACAGAACCAGACACAACGATGATTTGCTCCATTCAAAAAGTTGGACTCGTGCCACGTTGTGTGAAGCTGCGCGCACCTGATTGTTGCTTTTAGTGTGGTTATCATACCTGATGAAATGTGAAATGAAAGGGCCAGACCCAGGATTCGGGATACAAACGCATCAAGAAAAACAGCCAGACAGGGAGAAGCACTGACAATTTGTTGTGACACATTTTCAACTGCTTATAGTTCGGACGTGACGTTAGCACTCTGGCTGGAGGAAACCAACTCCAACGCGTGAAGTATCAACTAAAAGGTAATGTTAATCAGACTACAGAAGAAGATTATACACACCAGTACTCCTTCGGTAAGCAGACGTAAATCTGATTACAGACTATCATCCCAAATCAATCAAAAATAGTTTACCCCGTGTTACGATTAGGCTACTTCATAAAATTTAACTGTAGCGCGTTAGGGAAACAAACTAGAAAGCCCTGAGATTGTCAGGAAGGCTTCGTCTAATATTTATGGGAGAAGTACCTGGACGCTTAATATGTAACGAAAAATGGAAGCTATTGACTACGAAATTAAAGATATTGAACTGGTAAATACAAAGTTTATTCATATAAAAAAGGAGCTAATGAGAAGTAAACGTGAACATCAGTCTAGTTGGCGATTAATAAATTGTAATGATTACCTACAAAAGATAGATTGTTTAATAGTGTCGCTACCAGCGTGATTAAAAAAATAAAAAAAAAGCAGTGACCGTCATATAAGGGTTATGCGATTGCAACCATCGGGAACCGTGAACATAATTTTAATACGATAATAAAGGCAAAATTGTAGGGAAGAGCTAGCACACAACAGAATTACCAGATGGAAAGGTGAAACGGAAAAGTCATTATCAGCGAAATAAATTTATTTCTGGTGATTTAATCTAACGGTGATCTGCAGGCAGGAGTGTTTTCCTGGGCACTCCGCGTGATACCAGAAAAAGAACCGTCGTGAGTAAGCGAAAGAGTGCGTAAAGCGCCGAGAGCATTTGAAAAACAGACAAACTACTGAAGATCTGATATGACACACACCTCACTGCTGCGTCTACCGAATTCCCAGGCGCACATTGCGTTTGCGGTCCTATCGAGGCTGCGCTGACCCTGGCTGCCGAACGTGCGTTGTGCGCAGAGGGGAGCTGTGTCCGAACAACGCGGAACTCGCCGCCGCCTCCTCCTCCTCCTCCTCCTCCACTGCCGAATGCAAAACCGGAAATACCAGTGAACGGTAAGTATGATGTGAAACTCGAAGATCCGAATCTCTAAAATCCCACTGAGATGCAACTTCACGAAAAATCAGACCAAGGCTCCACCCCAAAACATTTCTGGCACCATTCAGATCTTGGAGAAAAAGCCCGTACAGTCTTTACGGAAAATCACAGAAAAAAGGCAAATTTTCATCAATCCAGGATCTCCAACCACAATCACCAACTTCCACCAGCCGTTAGAATGTATTCGCCAAACAGCATCGAGAATTCAGAGAGCAGACAGAAAGTAAAGGTCTCTCGGGAACGCTTGTTTTTCGGAACGGGAAGGAATTTCAACGGGGGCTTAACACGGCGTTCTCTCTACACCTTGTGAAGAGAGAAATTCCAAGTGTCCAAATTTAGGCTTCTGAGGGCAGCATAGTAAGTGCACAATCGCAACGGATTACTCGGTGGTCTGGCTACCTGTGCCCCGTTTCTCTATTCACCACGCCGGCCGTACACAAAGTTGGCCTCCAGTTCTGCTGACACTGGTCGGAGGGATTAACAAGAGGTTCCTCCAGCTACCTGAGTGCCTCTTGTTATGGGACAGCCTAGTGCTCAGACAATAACTGTTTCCTTGCAGCCACGAGAACGCTATTTACCTGAACTCTCCTCCAAACAAAAGGAACAACTACTGTCCCCGAGACTGACACAATGAAAGAACTTTCCTGAGACTGAGAAGTAAATTTACTTACGACCAGACGACAGCAAGAAAAATTGAGCTACGGCCTAACCACTCATGTAATCAGTGCGTAAGTACATGGAAGTTCGTAAATCAAATTGAAGCAGACTGCAAATGAATAATGAATGCTCAGCATACAAATGTGGTATGAAAATGAGGAGAAAATTGTAGGCTTGGATCAAGCCGCCACCTCACACTGTCATGAAATATATCATACCAACTTCTTTGTACAGGATGTTTCCGTAATAACGTGCGAACGCTCCACAGAACGATTTGAGGTAGGATACCTGGGGTCGGAGAAGTCAGCTTAAGGAGATATGGAAGTAAACTTGCCTACCGCTTTGTCTAGCATTGCTGTTTTCCAGCTTAATTACATTTACATTCTTTACTTCCTGCAAGGAAACACGGAGGACGAGCCATATCATCTACCTGGCCGTCTGAATGATGACTTGAGGTTCGAGCAAGGAGTTAACCCCAGTTGGTGGAGAACGTACCCTTGGCTATTCGTTCGTGAGAGGATGTGTATACAACGTGACGGTGCACCGCTTCCCTTCAGTGTGGATGTCCGCAACCATCTCAGTGCTGTATTTCCTGGTCGCTGGATTGGAAGGGGAGGTCCTATTCCATGACCTGCAAGGTCACCTGACCCGAATCGCCCTGATTATTTCCTATAGGGAGATCTAAAGTCACTTGGTTAGGAGACCCCCTGTGGATACAGATAATGGAATTAGTTGACAGAGTGGTTGCTGCCTGTGATGTGATTCGAAGCATACCAAGTGTATTTCCCAGGGTGCGTTCAGCTCTTGATCGCCAATGTCACGCTTGCATTGAGGTTGATGGCCCTCACTTTCAGTACATTTTGTAAGATACAGTGCAAATGGTAGGTTGATTGTGTCAGTGACGGTAATCGCAGTTAACTACAACTAATGTAAATTATAAAGTATACAGTAATGTGATTTTATTCCTATTATCTTCTTATCTGGCTTCTCCCGACCCCAGGTTCCCACCTCAAATTGTACAGTGGAACATTCTCTGCGTCCTGTTAAAATTTTGCGCGCTCCTACGGAAATACCCGTAGAAACAGACTGGGAAGTATTTCAGTTTCACACAGATAAACCAGAGATAAGAAGCACTTAAACTTGATGTGACCGAGTGCGTGATTCATATCACGAGCTTTCTGACATAGTGGAATAACTATTGGTGGTGTGCCTTTACAAGTAGTCTCCTGACGTTGATTATCGTAGGAACAGCAAAATGAAATGTTTAAAAGAAAGCAGCTGACCGTACCGGTATCGAGTGTAGATTTAAATTCGTGATGTGACGTGTGATGCCATCCAGTTCACAAACAGAAAGAGAACAAAGCACTGACAATATTTCTCCTGCATTTATTTAGTCTCTGGGATGTACATTATGGTGACCAGCTGATCTGGTGCGTGGCTCTAAGTCCAACTTAGGTTGGCAAGTGACTGGTTTTCGGTAGGCGAACCTTCAGTTAATCCAGGCTGGAGAGAGATGGCTTACAGGTAGGAACGGCCGAGCGCCCCTCTTGTTCAATGTGGAAGTTCAGTGATAAGGTGTTACATGTTACACAGTGCATGTAGAAGCATGTAAAAGAACGTAGCTCAAGTTAAAATGGTTGTCCATGCTCTGCGTAGATCTATATATCTAGTATGGCAGTTTGCTGTTAGGGGCCGTCCATGGTATAAAGTCGCTGTAAAGAAACTGCTGAAGAAACAGAGCGATACCACATAAAAGATTTAAAACGAAATCAGCCGCTGTGGCCGAGCGGTTCTAGGCGCTTCAGTCCGGAACCACGCTGCTGCTACGGTCGCAGGTTCGAATCCTGCCTCGGGCATGGATGTGTGTGATGTCCTTAGGTTAGTTAGGTTTAACTAGTTCTAAGCCTAGGGGGACTAATGACCTCAGATGTTAAGTCACATAGTGCTTAGAGCCATTTGAACCATTTGGAGAGTAGTCGACAGATTTAGAAGCAATTGAAGGCGTGCACCAGGAAGTGTTTTGGTTTCCGTATTTTTGTTGTATATTAATCACGTGGCATACTTACTATTTTCGAAAATGCAGTCATCTGTAGTGAAATATTATCCGGGAAAATACTGCACTAATAATCAGAGAGCTGGCTTTCAATATTTACACTTCCGGGATGCAGAAGATGAAACATACTGAATTATGTGATGTTACCCCGAGTGGTAATTTTAGTTTGCTGTCTCTTGGGGTGGGCACCCTGATGGCAACGGAGGCAGAAATCCTGAAGCGAACTTACTTTTACTTTGGTAAAAAATTTCTATAATTTAACCTAGAAATATTCGAAAGCCTGGTACTTGCTTGGTTTTGATCCAATGCGCCGGCCGAAGTGGCCGCGCGGTTCTGGCGCTGCAGTCTGGAACCGCGAGACCGCTACGGTCGCAGGTTCGAATCCTGCCTCGGGCATGGATGTGTGTGATGTCCTTAGGTTAGTTAGGTTTAACTAGTTCTAAGTTCTAGGGGACTAATGACCTCAGCAGTTGAGTCCCATAGTGCTCAGAGCCATTTTTGATCCAATGCTAAATACAGTAGTTACATATGCAAACTGGTTTTGATCCTATGCTGAATACTGTAGTTACATAAGCAAACGAGAAGAAAGAGCAAGTAGAGAAAAGTTCAAGAATAATGCCCATCTTAACAAGAAACGGATATTATTGAACAGCAGGCTTTTGAGTGTTCGTCTGCATGTCTGAAGTCATCCCATGAGCGTATTACCTCATAGTTCGTTTTCTACGGCATGGTTATGGACCTACATCGTGCAGTCACAAACTCTTTGATCGTTTGTTTTGTCTTCCATGAGATGGATAAGATGACACTCCACTCCTATGTTTCAAAACGAAATGTAGTCTGAATTTTGTCTCGTCTTTTAGGAGGTGCCCGTTAATCAAAAATGTTATACTGTGTCATTCTCTTCTTCTTACAGTAAAATATCTTAAGAATTGGGTTGGTGCATAAGTTAGTAGCGTTTTTCCATAAGTTTATATTAAACACAACAGATACACATAACAGGGACTTCAGTCATCAATAATATATTCTCCTTCACTATTTACAACAATCTGCCTACGCTGGGGTAAATTTAGACTCCGCGACTGTAGAAATCACGTAATTTTGAGGCGAAGAACTCCTCGAGCTATCTTCGGAGTACATATTCATCCGGAAAGGAAGTTCCTTGAATGTTGCTCGATAGAGAGCAGGAAAGTTGAAAATCTGAGGGTGCGGAATGACTTGCCAATCCACCTCCTGTGCAGTTAGTCTAGCAGATTCCTGGTGGGCGTCATCGTGGAGTGGAATCGCTTCACGCAGTTTTCCTTTCATTGTCCTTAGATTGCGTTTGCAAGACGTCTCAGTTGTTGACAGTGAATGTCAGCACTGATGGTTATACATCGGGGAAGCAGTTCATAGTACACCACAACACACCGTCGCTTTTTTGTCTTCATACTGAGAGTTGTTGATTTGTTTGAGTTCAACCATTCCTTTTTTCCCCTTGTGTTAGCATAAAGACACCATTTCTCGTCATCGGTAACGGTACAGGATGGGAATTATCGTGTTGCTCCCGAGCCATTGATGGCGGGCAAGCAGAGCTGCACATACGGCTCACCAGCTGATTTTATTTTGGCTTGGAGCATGCGGTATCCACACACGCGATTTTTGAACCTTCTCCATTGCATGGAAATGTCGCACGATAGTGGAATGATCACAGTCCATCACGTTTGCCAAAAATGGTTCAAACGGCTCTGAGCACTATGGGACTTAACTGCTGAGGTCATCAGTCCCCTAGAACTTAAAACTACTTAAACCTAACTAACCTAAGGACATCACACACATCCATGCCCGAGGCAGGATTCGAACCCGCGACCTAGCGGTCGCGCGGTTCCAGACTGGAGCGCCTAGAACCGCTCAGCCACAACGGCCGGCAATAAAAATAAACCATGTAGGCTTGCTTAACAATTTTATTTTTACATAAAAGCCTATACTTTAGTCTATTTTTTAAGTAATTCCCAACAGCATTCGGCCTGTTTACGTTTGTTTCTATTTGAAATGCCACCTCCGATTGAGAATACTGCCGACTGTGAAATACTCACTGTGACTCGTTTTTTTAGTGCTGCAATTAGTCGTCAAGTTAGTGAAGTGCTTGGAGAAAACATTAGGAAAGATGGGCTGTACGGAAATGTACGAGAGCTTTTAAAGATGGCTATACGACGAAATGGACGACCTTCTGTCATTACTGACGATTTGGTACAGAAGCGTTAGAGAGAAGATTTGGTACAGAAACGTTAGAGAGAACATGCATTTTACAATTTCGACGTCATGTGAGGAGTTTCCTCGAGTGTCAAGAGGTTGCGTTCTGTAATTGTTGCCTTATGAGGCGGCAGATTTCTATGAAGGTGATGTTCGAAAGCAGGTTCTACTACGAGGGCTATTCGGAAAGTAAGGAACGATAGGTCGCGAAATGGAAACCACAGTAAAAATGAAAACTGTTTTATTTGCAACAGTTAGGTACAACTTCCAGCTAATTATCTGCATAAGCGCCTATCCAACTTACAAGTTGTTCCAACTTCCAATACCCTCGTTATAGAAGGCAGCCGCCAGTGCTTTCTGCCAATTCTCTTCGTTGGCCTACAGCTCGTTGTTTGTGCCAAACTGTTGTCTTCATAGCCAGCGGTTTATGTGAAGAGATGAAACTCAAAGGTAGACAATTACGGGCTGTATTGTGGGTAATCAAACATTTTCAATTGAAAACGATGCAGGAGCATCTTCATTGGCCCTACAGAATGCGGCTGAAGAAGAAGAAAACGCACGGCATTTATGTAATGCTTGCTGCATAGCTTCAGGCGAAATTTCTCACCAGGCCCTCGTACTTGGCGGGAGACACTATTGTTCTAAGTATCTTAATGTGCTCCCTGTGTGCTCAGAACTAAAAAGAACGACGTAACGCGATCGACGGGCGTACTAGAGACACTGCCTAACACACTTGTGCAAAACTTAATCGGATTTTCACTGTGGTTTCCATTTCGCGATCGATCGTTCCTTACTTTCCGAATAATCCTCGTGTATGATACGTGCCGTAACACTGGTAGGAATTACGTTAAAAAGTAGGTTTAAGTACATGCTTTCATGTAAAAATGAAACTGCTCACAAAAATCCACCTTCTTTATTTCAAAACGGCACGTACTTGAAACGCCTCTTACTTAGAATTGTAAAGCGCCCAAATCTTGGGCTCGGCCATTTCGTAGATTGGAGGAAGACATCAGTAGCATAATTTCCAGTGAATAGCGGCAACGTGAGAACAAATTTTAAGTTTGACTTACACTTATATACTTTACAACGCTCAGATTTTCACACATTACATCATCACTTTTTTATCAGTTATTCTCAGTTCCTGCTGCAGTTGGTTTCCAGCACGTACAGTAGTATGAGATTAACCTTTTCAGTAAATGTTTCGGTTATTTTTCCGCATTTTTTAAAAATCCACATTGTTTCGGTAACTCTTAAGACGCGTGCACGGTAGTGTTCGAAGGTACACTTAAAGTGAGATAACTCCTGTACGTAAACCAAAAGAAATCTAAAAATTGAGAATTGTTTTAAAGAAACCAGTACTTCGGCCCTGCCACTACATTCCTGTGTTGTACTAACTACGTGTAGAAAGAATCTAAAGTCTAATGCTTTGTGTACAATCTAATGATCATTACAAATAACACATGCGCCCACATCGCCGAAACAAGAATATGGCGAACACAACAGACATTATGTTCGAGGAACCGCAACATCTCCAGCGCATATATTGTACGATGATTGTGCAGACCTTACATGTGATCTAATAAACGGAAGTGCTGGAAAAGCTCTTCCCCTGTTTGGACAAGTCCAGTAGGAGCGGCCAAATGTACGTGTTATTTGATAATTACAGCACCACATAGCAACGAAGTGGATGGCATACCAGGTAAATAGAGACTTGTGGTATGTGTCACGTGTAAAGATTACTGAAAAGTATTTCAAACTTGATGTACGCGATAAGGTGATGGTGATTATCCGTTTGGAAACCTCATAAGAAAACTATGTACCGCGTATATTACACAAATGCCTTAAAACTAGTTCCTGCGAGCAGCCCAAAAAGATAGACAGGGCATATACTGCCTTTGGGAGACAAATTCCAGGCGCGGGTCACAGAAATGGTATCATTCCCGGTTTAATGTACATACAGATGTGTACAGTAGTTTGACTTGTAATACGTTGTGTACAGAAGTAGTTTGACTAGTAACACGTCAACGGTACAGGCCTGGGGAGGCGTTCCCATTGTAAACCTACATGCGTTTTGATTGTTAAAAACTTAAGTTACTTCTATGTCCGCAACTATTTAACCGCAATAACTGAACGATTGGTGTGTGTAAGGTAAATGTGCCCTAGGAGCAGGATAGGTAATGCCCGCTAGCAGACACGATCCGCGAGCAGCAAACTAGTACCCAAGAGCCGTTAGTGCACACCAAAAAATTAGTATGAAGGAACTGTAAATGAAGCTAGTATTGGACAATGCGAGTCCGCATAAGAAAGGCTCAATAAGGAAGGGATATTTAGTGTAAACTTACGATCGCCATCTACAACTAGCCGGTTACCATCGATGGCCGTAATGTGTCAGACTGGGAGACGCAGACGCTTCGTCAGAAGATGAAAAGGTAAAAAAGGCGGCAGCAAATAAGAGAAGATATTATTACAATAATATTACTACACATATAGTATGCTGTATAACGTGCAGTGATTGTCTTTGTGATAAGCGAGACCTTACGAGAGCATTGAAATAAGAAACCTTGAGGGAATATTTTTTTTTAAAATCTTATGCTTTAAATAAACCTCGCTACAGAAAAGCATGGTTTCTGAACTTGTAGTAATTGTTTGTTACAGCTAGTTTCTTTTGAATTTATTCAGCGAAAACTGTTGCAGATTCTGGTATATGTCAGGCAGACACCAGAATAACTGACATGACTGTTCATTTTAAGTAATCTTTCAAACAACGAACATTGAATGTGAGCTGAAGCATATCAAGGATTTTTTCCTTTCTGCTGATACCGATGGTGTGACGAGTCTACGAAATGAAATCCTTATTGGATAAGGGAAAGGCCACTGCAGACCATTGAAAATTGCGTGCGTGGCAGGTGGGGGCAACGCCATCTACATTCTGTAAGTAAGGGAAGGTAGTGCATGGGGTTTTTATTCAGAAAAGTAATTTGAATGTTTGGGTTGTGCATCTTTAAGGATGAGACACGTCGGGAAAGCCCGTGTCGGAATCCGATACCGGCTGTCTGAACCTGCAGAGATAGCGCTTTATCGTTTCGCGATATTGAGGCTTATGCGACTAGCGCATGAGGGGACAGACATACTGTCAGCTCGGCCGTGCAAGATCTTAAGGCTACGTTTCGTGCCTTATGTCAGGAAGAGCACTCACTCACAACAAGACAGATATCTACACGGACTATGCGTAAACGTCTGGAGGACATTGTCTGTTAGCACGGTGATCATTGTTGAGGTATGTGTGAGCAGGCCTAAGCAGGATAATTAGCGTGTGTTTTCAAGAGCCAGCCAATTAAGGATTCTCAACATTTCGACGACGCATCCCGTCAGCTGAACCCAAGTCACCATTCGTGTAACCATTCTTTGTATACGTTCAGTACGCATGGTGTCTGATTTGGTATGGGTACCAGAGACGCTATAAGACGAGACACAAGTGGTTTGTAAGCTGTCCCCTGTGCAGACTTTCCCAAGTATCTTGCTGATGAATCGAAGTCTTACCATTTACCGTACCTACAACAACCCATGTGATGATTTCATTATATCCCGATATATTACCACAGCCACATATTTGTAGATTTGATTTAGTGTACTTGTGAATCGTTAATATATAACTGAATTTTTGAGCAGTATTGCCTGCCCAGTTATTAATATACAACGTGAACAACGAGAGTCCCATCACACAACTGATACACACCTGAAGTTACTTGCACTTCTGTTGATGACACAACTGGAGTAACGTGCAATGTCTTTCCTTCCAAGAAACGGTAGACTCGTGTCAAATCAAGAAATAGTGCAGCTACATGATTATATTGATCCTTTGTTAATAATATTTCCGCCAGTTGTGGTGCATGCAGTGTGGCGTTGTAGTTTGCGTCATTTGATTGGCAGGCTGCAGGTCACCAGTTGGAACCCAACCACGAGCGATTATCTGTTATGTAGTAGTTGTCATTTCTGGAAGGTTCTTGAGATATCTTAAGTTTGAAATGTCTTTTTTATTCTAGAGTATCAGTACCAGAATTGTGGAATATTCCATGTTTGTATAAAGAAGTACACTCTCTGTCCACCGACCGGAGTGGCCGAGCGGTTCTAGGCGCTACAGTCCGGAACCGCGCGACCGCTACGGTCGCAGGTTCGAATCCTTCCTCGGCCATGGATGAGTGTGATGTCCTTAGGTTAGTTAGGTTCAAGTAGTTCTATGTTCTAGGGGACTGATGACCTCAGAAGTCCCATAGTGCTTTGAACCGTTTGAACACTCTGTCCAGGTGGTCAGTTCTGATCTGGCTGTATATCCGTGTTCGTAATTAATGGGCTTTCAGTGTTGCGTGTTACATTCATTGACGACCCTGCTTTCTTGTATCTCGACTTGAATGTGGTTATGACATGGCATGGTTTGGAGATGCCGAGTACTTCAAAACGTCTACATCAACGACGCTTCACTTAGGCAACATAAAAGCTGTCGCCTACATGGTAAAAGATGTCGCGTACATGGACAGGATCCAGAAATATAAGCAGTGCTTCGTTCCTACTGTCTGTGTTTCCACAGCTGCTGGTCAGGACCTGACGAAATGGCTGAAGGGATTCAACTGACACTCTAAGTACAAAAGGCGGATGAAATACATTTGGTAAACGTACTGTTACACCTGGACGGCACAGGTTCACCAGGCCGATCTGATGGTGGTGGTAAGTTTCTGTGGAACCAAACTACTGAGGTCATCGGTCCCTAGGCTTACATACTACGTAATCTAACTTACAACTAACTTGTGCTAAGGACAAAACACACACACACACACACACACACAAGCAAGTGTATAGCGACAATTGGTAGCACATGTGAAGAACAAGGATGAACGTCATGCACCAGCAACAGTCTTACATACAGTATGTTTTTGCATGATGCCACATTGTGAATCCAAATATGACAAAATGTGACATTTAATGCAAGGATTTGCAGAAGACGTACCGAACTCTACTGTTAAAGGATGTCACAACCAGTGAGAAATTCAGTAAGTGGTGCCTGTAGAGTAAATGCAACAGACAATAATTGGAGAAAAGAAGTATGACAGTCTCCAGTGTTGGCCATATGACTGTTGTGAAAGACCACCACGGCCTCGCCTCTCGTGTAACTCCAGGTAGTGCGAGAAGACATGCAGCATTTCACGGCAACCAGAACTGTTGAACTCACTAAGCAACAGATAGCAGCCATGAGTGTCGACCTGATACAGCAGGAGGTAATCGAGAATGTTAATGAAACGGAGGCGTATTCATCTTTAGCACCCGTCTTCGCCACGAACCAAACTCGCAAGGAAGACGAAATTGCCCAACTCGGACTTAAGGCATAGATTTCAAACGACAACGCAGGTACAAGTAACTCCTACGCCGTGTATAACACCATGTAGAACAACAGACACTCCGAGGAAAAGACATCACCCCAGAGTGTTTCCACTGTGAACACCCTAGAAAATTCGCACAGTACTACAAGGAAAAAGAGGAGACGAAGAGTACTATGCTGCCATTCGTCAAACTTTGCAACAGCTCAATTCAGTCGAATCAAATGCAAATTGTGATACTCGACCTTTGGGGCGAAACTTGTTGCTGTATGCTGGACGAGCCTCCAACCCCCCCCCCACCACACACACACACACACACACACACACACACACACACACACACAAGATGCCGTAGCCATTCTCTGTTGCTGTATAGAGGTATCAGCCGCTCGCGCAGTTGCAGACTTCAGGAAAGCTATGCAAGTACCTTGTATGGAGTCAGGCCGCTACAGATACTCCATGAAAGGTAGTCACAAAGATATGCGGAATTTCATTATGGGAATTACATCCAGTCCACATCAACATGTACTTCAAGAACAGGCGCGGCTCGTAATTAAAGGCTCTGAGGCGGAGCCGCCCCAAAATATATGTTAAAGTAAATTTCGCAAGAACGTATTACATAATTTAAATTATCAGGACGAATTTCGGATATTACCCATTCCGATTAAAATAACGACGGTCAACGTTTTTGGAACTGTTTGTGTCGATGGATGTTTTCCGAACGGTTAGTAGTGTTTAGGCTGCGCCTTGGAACGTCCGTAAGCTGCATGTAGTAGCGGTCTGGGGGCGTGGCTTCTACATACTACTGCTCTTTATGGGCGACCCGAAGGCTCAGAGGTTGCAGCCTAAGGGTGTCATACCAACCACCACACGTTTTTCACGTTCCACTATCTATGTAATAAAGGAATGTAGAGTGACCGAAACTTCGCTATCCAATCTCTGTCTCTGCACATCTCTACTACGCTTCGATGTGTCATTAATCGACGTTTAGTATTATTGTTTTGACAATGTTTTACATAGTTGTTTTGTTTCTGCCATTGGCTACTTAATCCACATTTAGAATAAGTTTGCAAATATCCCGCCAGAGTGCACTAGACTACAGTAACATAACAGTACTGCCATCTAGCGAGAGTTTCATAAGTGATTAGAGGACAAAGCGCGCGAAATTTGTCCCATTACTTTACTTTCCTTGCTTGCTGATGCTGACTGCTTTTGTTGATATCGTGTGAGATTAGCAAGTTTCTTTTTCGGAGTGTATTTTGCAAGATTTTAGTGAGCTTTACTTGCACAAGACCTGTGACGTCACCAAAACATCACAGTATTGTCATGCGAACTCGTAAACTTCGAGCTTTGGAGGTAAACCACAATAAACGCCTTAAGTTTAGAACTAAAAACACCTAAAATATTAAGCACCCGCAAAGTTAACATTCGTCGCATTAAAGATCTCTCCGAAACGCGTCTCTTCATATGATTTGCTGCAAAGTGTCAGAAAATGTAATGATGACTTATAAAAACACTAACCAAAGATTTTAACTCGAAGTTAGCTTCTAATGATATTTAATACCTGATTATAGAAGATACAGTACGTAAAATTATGGGTAGAGAGTGATATGCCCACCCTCTCCCCCTGAATCCTCACTTCTTTATGTCAGACCAATCTGGAGCGTAACCCGAGGTCTATGTTGGCTCCGATCGATAAATACCGCAGCCTTCCCCAGTATAGAAGTATACGAGCCGCGCCTGTTCAAGAATAACTATCAGTAACAGAACAAAGCGCTTCTAATTTGTTGTTTTTTCAGACTGTAGTCCTAGTGTTCATCTTAGCTGGGAAGTCTTGCTGGTATCATAATCGCTCATAGATGGTGAAAGGTGAGAGCTCCAGATCAAAGCAGTTCCAGCAACAACACAAAAAATATTACTCTTGGCGTTTTTGAATTGTTGAAAACATTGTTATCCCGTGTAGTCAGGTTAGGAAACCTTTGTCAATCGCAAAAAGATACTCAGAAATCTAAATGCCAGTGATGGTCATCAGTATTGGTCTGGTCAAGGATAACTTTGAATCACCAATTTTCAGAAGCAGGCACAATTCATTTCTAAAGGCTTGTGCATAGTGGCAGTCCAGGAATGGCAGCCTAGTGTCAAGATGAAGAATTGTGCTTTACTACCACTACAGACAATCCAGGGGAGGAAGCTTCTATCAAACTGCCAATGTGATCTGGCCTGACCGACGAATGACGTTAGTGAGTAGTAGCCATTCTGTACCAATCGTATGATGCTTTTAAATCCGGAGTAGAGAAAAGACAGTTGTCCATTGTGGAACACTATATTAGCACTGGGGAGCATCTGCCAGTTAGCCAGCACTCGTAACTAGTGTCACTGGCTGAACTATGGATAATCTGGGAGGGAGTGGGGAAGATACTGCAAGATGACATTATTCAGTGTCCAGAGAAACCTTGGCCTTATCCTGTGAAAAGACTGTACATGGCGTTTGTGTATCGACTACCGAACACTGAAAATTTTTTCAGACTGTAATTGTACTGATACTGATGCGTTTTGATAACTTCTGTACTTCTCTGCTTGAATACGTGAAACGAAATCTAGTGGTTCTCCATCTTTCCCCTCTCCTCATGTTGAAGTGGAGGATGTTATGGCTAAGTTTATTATTTCCTCTTCTTAATAAAGCTTCTCAGTTTCGACTTTCGGCAAGAGATTTAATTTTGTTTTAAGCCGACGCTATGATTAAGAAGCGTCTGTAGTTCCTTTTTACACAAGTTTTGACAGTATATGTAAATCGGCTAGTTTGGAGCAAGGCATCCAGTTTATCTTAATTAAGTTCGATCATCGTTTCTGAATGATTCTGATTATTGACAACTGTATACCAATATCTACAATGACTAGTTGGTGTTGACTGCGAGGGAAGTTTGGCAGTACTTGAGTGAGGTAGTGGAATTTAATTGCATCTGTGGTGGCTATAGCCAGATGTTAGTCACTTTGTCATTGAGCTGAATGCAAGTTTTTTTATAGTCGTTGGCATTGAACTCTAACTTTTAGCATCCAATCAACGCCTCCCTGTTCTTACCATTTGCATGTCATCTCCAAGTGACCTGGTGACTATTGAGATACTGAATGGTGCTTTAAGACTGGACTGTTTAATTAATTCGCCCGCATGTAATGTTACTGAACTACCTTGTATGATGTCCGGTAGAATCTATTTGTTCCAGTCTTTGATCACAATATAAATTTTGACGGTGACCGGTTTAAGTTGTGATCAAAGACTGGAGTAAAAGAACGTTTGAGAGTATTGGATCACTGTTCATATTCGCGACCATGTTGCAGCTGGTGAGAATCTCTTTTATTTCAGAACATGTATTCTCGTCCTACATTTATCGTATGTTATTAGTTAAATTAAGGCTGTCTGAAGTTGTTGTTAGAACTTTACAGGTAAACACGAACACTGTAGGAGCTATGATTCTGTGTGTCGTATCCTGACTGGACGCACACAGAGGGAGCTTATGACGCTAAAATTGTCAGTCTGATACAAATCATTTCGTCATTTTCGAGATGTGTCGTTGTCACAAGAATTGCAATCAGCCATGTAACGCTACAATTAGCTAAACGTCTGCTCCCAGACCCTGCTTGGGTTTAATTAAATTCAGTTTGATCATTATTCGTGTGTTAACTCAAGGATTCAGTACATGAGAATGGACAACAGTTCCTAATTCAGTACAAGTAAAATATATAAATGTGGCTGTTTAACGGGTATTTTCGCCGTAACAGTTAAAGGCCGCACTGGTTGCTATTGTTTCATTACCTCCACTGTGGTTACTGTCGCTCTGGATCGTTCCACATGAAAACCACGAACCTTGAGTTGAAACCTCATGTATGACAATTGCCACTTATTATTATTCACAGATGGTTCTTAACTTTATGATTAAAAGTAGATTGAGAGAATATAGTCTTTTCTTTCATGATTTCCTTCACAGTAATCTCTTTACCCCTGTTACTGATATAAATTATTGTTACATGTAATGTCATTTCTCCATGAGCAAATCAAAAATTTTATGGCGAACACCAACCAGGAATAAGTGAAACTAAAGTAGTAAGTTACTAACAGAGAAGGAAATCGGCGACTTCCAGTCGATAGTACTGAACTAAAGGAGTAAATAACTCCGGGAGTAAATTTTTCATTTACTTCCGAAGTAAATTTATGAACTCCATTACTGATGGATAGCACCATGGAAGAGTACGCTACTACGTTAGTAACTTAAGGAGGAAATAGGCCAAAATTTACTCCTAGGCAGTAGCAGGAGTAAAGTAAGACAGCAAGGTGCGATCTTTGAGTTTTGTGTCGAATTCTATGGATTACCTGGACTACGAAGAAAATATGGAGATGGAGGAAGAGGTGAACATCCCAAGAATGAGGGTTATAATGGAGAGAAGAGATCCATTTGTGGTATATAGCGGCACTGATTTCAAAGAACGGTTTGAGTTTCGTAAGGAATCTTTTGAGTTACTGCAGCACAATTCCGACAGGAACCGTGCTCCGTCTCATAGGCAGCAACTTCTTTGTGGATTGCAAATCTTTCGTACAGGTACTTATCAAATCGTAGTAGTGGATCTCATTAATATCCATCGTACTATTGCCGGAAGAGCTTTTAACAGTGTGATAAACAGCTTAACTGCCTTAAAGCCACTGTATGAGGGGCGTTTGAAAAGTCCGTGCAAAGTCAGAGACATGGCACCACCGTCGCGTATCGAGGTCATGTTTAGTTAGTAGCATCTTTGGTAAGAACGCACGCCAAGTTTCAGCCATATTGGTCTATTTATTTCTGTTTGGCATTCGTATGAATCAAGGAAGTAGAGTGATTGTCAAAAAATGGACGAAAAAGAATTTCGTGTGGTGATTAAACATTAATTTATGAAAGGCAGAACGCCTCAGGAGACTGAAGAGAAGCTTGATGAACATTACGGTGACTCTGCACCTTCGATTAGAGCAGTTTATAAGTAGTTTCAAAATTTTCGGAGTGGCCATATGGACACAAGTGATGCTGAACTTCTGGACGCCCTGTGGAGGTTACGACTCTAGAAATCATTGATAAAATCCATGATATGGTGATGGATGACAGAAGAGTTACAGTGCGAGAGATTGCTGGTGCTGCGAACATCTCGAATGAACGGGTACATAATATTTTGCATAAACATTTGGACATAAGAAAGCTATCCGCAAGAAGGGTTCTGCGATTGCTCACGCTTGACCAAAAATGGAATAGTGTGAAGTGTTGTAAGGATGGTTTTCAGCTGTTCAGGAAGAATCCACAGGACTTTAAGCATCGTTTCGTCACTGTGAATGAAACATAGATACATTACTATACTCCTGAGACCAAACTACAATCTAAACAATGGGTTACCAAAGGAGAATTTGCACCAAAAAAGGCGAAGACCATTCGTTCGGCCGGAAAGGTTATGGCGACTGTCTTTTGGGTTTCGCAAGGGATAATCCTCATCGACTATCTGGAAAAGGGTAAACCTATTATTACAGGTGCATATTCATCGTTATTGGACCGTTTGAAAACAGAGCTGCAAGAAAAACGCTGGCATTTGGGCCGCAAATTAAGTCCTTTTCCATCACAAGGCACCAGCACACACCTCAGCAGTTGTGTTCGCAAAATTAATGGAAATAGGGTTCTTCAGACTTGGCTCCCTCGGACTACTATTTGTTCCACAATTTGAAGAAATGGCTGGCGGGACAAAGATTTTATTCAAACGAGGAGCTGATTGCAGCAACTAATAGCTATTTTGCAGACTTGGACAATTCCTATTATTCGGAAGGGATCAACGACTTAGAATAGCGTTGGACGAGGTGTATAAGTCTAAATGGAGAAAAATAAAAAAGGTTTATCCCAAACACGTAAGTAGTTTTTATTTTTGCACGTGTTTCTCAAACGTCCCCCCGTGTGTGTCCATGCCACAGAGCCAAGAAAATATGTCAAAGAACAAAAGGCAATTCTGTCGAACTGGTGGATTCCCAAGTGACATAAAGGCCATAGATCGTGTACATATACCCATACTTTGCCATCCTGGAGCACAAGCAGAATTATACAGAAATCTTAAGAATTTCTTTTGTATCAATACACAAATCATCTGTGATGCCAATATGAAGATTTTGAACGTGGTAAGCCATTGGCCGGGTTCCACGGACGATACACGCTTTTGGGATAATAGTAGAGTCGCTGCAGAATTTGAAAATGGACAATATGATAGGTTGCTTGTTGTAGATAGTGGATACGCTCCCTTTAAACATCTTATGGCGCCTGTGTTCCGAGCCCACGCAGGAGCCGAACGGCGCGAAAATAGAGCCCATATTGCTATCGGGTGTTGGAAGAAACGTTTCCAAATTCTCACTAAAACTATGCGATTTAAACCAAAGAAATGTGGGAATGTTATTGTGGCTGCTGCAGTTCGACACAACTTTGGAACAGAAGTTTCAGATAGAAGGTCTATTATACTTAGTTAGTTTTATTAAAGTTGTACATAGTTCGGAAGTAAAATTGGGTAAAATTGGAAGTTAGTGTAAAGACTTTCCTTCTTAAATGAATAAATAAGCCACGGGATTGTCACTACTGCAGTGAAAAGTGACTCATTTTATTTGTGTGTAATTTATAGCCATGTTCTTTCTCTCTTTCTTTCTTTCTTCCTTGTTTTTTTGCAAGGCAATTAACATTCTCATTTTATTTCTAAATTGAGTATAGAAAGTCATACAAAGTTTCGATTATTTCTAAAAGAAAAGACTTGTTTTATAATATTGCAAATTCAGATAAATATTAGAATGTGGCATTGTCAAAAGTTAGTACCGATGCTGAAATGATAATATTACGCCATAAAAGAAACAAGAACATATTAAAAAAAAAAAAGGAAATTTGATATTTCTTACACATAAATATTTTCTTATTCATTCACAAAAACCTAAATTTCTCGAGCACATTGGCTGAAGAACTGGAACCTTAAATTTGCTCCATTACGTTCCTGAACTTATTCATAATTTCCTTTTTAAGGTTATTCTCTTCGCCCATGATTTCTGTTAGTCGTCCTATTAATAACATTTTTGCATTGTATTACTTTCGTATTAAACGCATTTTAAGGAATGATGCTCGTTTGCTTTTTTTCAATTCCTCTCGGCTCTTCACAACAATCTCATGTGCTCTCCCTCTTTCGCTGGGCGCTTGTTCTGATAAGCTCCCACCAGAGAATGCAGGCCGAAATTCATGACGATGGGATAAAGTTCCACCTTCAGCAGTTTCATTGCTACCTTCAGAGTAGTGATCATCATCGAAGTGCTTGAAAGTATCGCATTATTTTCAGATGTGTCATTGTCGTTAACAGCTATCCCCTCGAAAATTTGTGGGATCATATCAACAACCGGTTGGCTTATATCGTCCATCTTCGTCTCACCTGCTCCAACGCCAGTTTGAAATTGTTCTCGGTTACATTTAGTCTTTATTTTATTTTCTTTTCTTTCGCTTTCATGTCCTTTCAAATTACTTTAAGCTGTACGCAAAAGGTGGTGCAATAATGTCCGCCGACAATCAATATTTTCCGAGAGGGAACGTGATGCACGTGCCAGCAGTGTGCAGAAATGGCTTACATCAATAGTAAAAAGGCGTTACTACTTTAGTTACAACTAAAAAAGTAAATAGAAATTGAGCTCTCCAACAGTCACTAAAAGAATATATTAGTAAGAAGTAAGTTATAAAGTAGACCAGAATAAAGAAGTAAGAGTTACTACAAGAGTAATTTATATTAGTTTGGTGCTCGCCACCCATAATCTCCGGCAGACGCAAGATTCACGGACTATGAAATGCACGTGATGACCTTGAATAAAAAAACTTCTCAACGTCAGCACACTAAAGCCTAGCGGCTGTTTCCCAGTTACCAGAGAATTTGGACGCAATGGATAATGTACACTTAAGACACAATGATTAGTTAGCAGTTCACATTATTTGTTAACTTTTCACACAGAGAAGTCAGTAACGAAGACACACTCCGCAGCCCGGTCTGTTTATAATAATGACATTTAACAATGTTTCATATTGTTTTGATTACGAATACTGACTGATGCAAGTGAATATTTGACTGCGTCAGTACTTAGTGAAGAAAATTCAGTGACGATTCAGCAGTGAGTTAGTGAATGTTAGAGGATGAATGGATAGTGACAACTACCGCACGATTTCATGGAATGTAGAGGGTTACCGACTGTCTGCGAAGGAGCTAGGCTATGACTGACTTAACAGTGGCATTACACAGAATGCCCATTTACTTACAAGGAAATCTTCTAAAGTTGTTTGCAAATTTTGAAAATACAGGCTGCATATGTAAGAATGGCAAAACATAACTGTTGTAGGCAATGTTTATACGGACGCAAACGAAGTTGGTCTGTTTAAGTGGTGGCATCTTTTAAATGATTCTGACACTGGATTCTATTTACATGGGCGGATTTTTAGGAGGCAAATTTCTCCTCCCCCCCCTTTTTTTTTTTAAGTGAAGCATGCTAATGTACAGATTCTTGTGTTTGAGATGTTTCACTTTCCCAGTAATTGTATACATCTTGAGTTACTACCATGAGCTCAAAATTTTGGAATAGCAATATTTCCTAATCTATAAAGTTTCGAAAGAAGCCTGTTTCTTTACAAAGAAGAAAAGACTTCATTTTGAAGTTTATCAGTACTGAATGCGTGGTATCAAAATTTTAAATGCATATGCTGTTAGTAAATTATGGTTGTTATACCTTAAAACAGCCCCAGAGAAATTCAACCTGTAAAAGAATTTTTAAATTTCGTATACATATTGTATATGAAACACACATGCGAAGATATTGTGGTAGACAAGAAGGAAAAAAGAAGCTATTTCACCCTGCCATGTTTCACATATTTGACATCTCATTTTAATACGAAGATAGAAACGTTTACAGAAAACCGATAAACTGCAGGACAGGTTCCTGGCTGGACGTGGAGGAAAAAGGTACTATGAACATATTGTCGTTGCACGCGCACCGTCCATTTCCGGACACAAGTAGTCTCGGAACACAGTATAGAACTGAATCGCATTCACGTCACAACAGAAGTTCGAAGTGGCCTCCATGGGATTGCAGGTGACAGGGATGTAATCCGTACATCATAAGAATGAACCTGATGCAAACAAACAAACGCGATGATTTGGTCAGAAGCCGTAGCACACGTACACTGTTGTGTTACGCTCTTGGAATTAGGTCCTACTTATGTATTAGACACGTTATTACTAAGTTACGTTAAATGGAGCGTTAAGATATTCAAATGTATTGACAGCCATCAACGTTTTTCTTAATCACGCTTTATCTACGTAGCTTTTATTTAAAAAATCGTCTAGTCACAGCGTTGTGCTCTGATTGTCGCGCTGTTAATGCGCAGTGTGAAGATGCTTTCTGTTCTGTAGTGGAACACGGATAAAAAGTGCCGAGAAAGAGGCTGTTCTTAATGTTTTTCATAAATTTACGGAGATAATAGTCAGTAGCGTAATGGTATGTGAACCATATCGGCTATTCGTGCGTTGGTTCATATCTCCCAGTGTCATTTTTTTTCTCGTTCAATTTGAAATAACATCTCGTAATTATAAAACTCATCAGTTTTTATGAATAATGCACGTCTTCTTGTTTCTAATTACATATTGGACGCGAAATTCTTGTTTCCATTTCAAAACCACATTCTTGATCATCGATGTTTTATGAAAGACTGTTTATAAAAGTTGTTTACATTAAGAAAACATGACTATTTAAATTTTTAAGGGAAAAAAGAAAAAAACAAATCCTCTTTATTTGGGCTATGTCTCTTTTTATACTTCAGACATAGATAAGTATCGTAGAGACATAAAAAACAATAATTTTCACAGCATCCAGCACATCATACAAATGCTGCATTTTTACATTTGCTACTGTGCCATTACAATATGAACCCAACGGAACTGATCTGGAGCCAAGCTGCGAGATTTGGACCGAGAAGTAACAAGGCTGTTAAGCTGCCAGACGTACTGGAACTAAAGCACGCGGCTTTTTCACTCATCAGTGCCGAATGCTGTCGGAATATAGAACGACTCGCCATAAAAGAAGAGAAAATGCTGCGCCTGGTTGGCATTGTGGATTCTGTTGTTGATAGACTCGTTAGCAGGTCACACCTCAAGAACTGAAGTGTATTTTTCGGATTCGGATAAGGATGGAGCTAAGAATCTACCAGACGACTGACTGTAAGTAATACCTTCAGTGGCTTCAATATTTTACTATACGGTGAAATCCTTCAATACTCTCTTACGATACACACAGTTTATGCAGATAAATTACTCTTGGTTATGTCAGGCATTTTCGTGTTCCGGTTTTCGTCTAGTCGTCTAAGGAGCGTATTGTGGGAAATTTGCAGTGTATTATTTCGTTCTGTAGAAAAATTAAATGACATTTGAAGCTGTATTGCTCCTCTGCTCGTCGCTTTTTACGTATGAACTGCAGCTGGCCACGTAACTGCAGTGTAGCTGTACCAGCTGAACGGCCAGTATTGCCCAAGTTAAATGCGCCGGTAAAGCTGTTGTCCCTTATCATCGCTAAGTCGATGTGCGCGTAACGCACAGCACAAAACGTACCCTTATTATCGTACTTGACAGTACTCGAAAAGATCGGCTGCAGTGCCACGTGGAATGGAAATGCAATGAGGTTCTAGCAAACGCGGAAGAATACATAGTGCAATGTTTACATCAGGCTTATTCTTATGATGAACGGATTATAGTAGCGGTTGTCATACAGGATACACTTAATCATACTTTGCCTTACATCATGTTGGCGGGCCACTTGCTGGAGCTTGTACTAGGGTTCCTCTCAATATGCTGTAGAACCCGCTCCTCCACATTTGGTGTACGCACAGTCCGCCGTTTCTTTGCACTTTCTTCTGTCTGAAAGGTGAAATGTTGTGTGATGTGGCTGTGGATGGTGTCTGTGGGGGTACGTTTTTTGGTATAGCCTTGCTGCCTCTCGACTGTTTCCATCTGCTTGACTGTACACAAACACCACCTCGTGCTTGGCTGTACACAGAATCCATCTCGGCTAGTTCTCCATATGAATACCGGACTATTCTGCTTCTTAATAGTTCGCTGCGCCAACCACACAGCCTGCAACACATATGACATACACGGAACATCGTCAGAGGAACTGTCATTCGTCAGCGCCATCGACTGTGGCAACGATTTATTTCCGGTCATACACAGGTGGACAGAAGTTTTCACACGCAGTCTTGTTTGTAATAGATCCTGCCCTTATAATGAAGGTGATGAACTGTCGATGTTGTTATGTTCATTGTTCATACCATGTGCCCCAAATGTTATACACAAATTTATTTAAATCCAGAGCACTGGTTAAAAGCCAGAGACAGAAACGCTGATAGATGTTGTAGTTGACGCAGACATAAGTATTCACACACTGGCGGTACAATGCAAACATATCGCCACAGTTCCAAGCTGGATGTCGCTGAGTGGGGGCATAGCTGCGTCAGGTGTGGGAAAACTGGATATTTTAAAGAGACCTTTGAAAGTAAGTGCTGAAAAACTAGGTTTGCGTAGTGACTACCATTTCCAACAGGACAACGATCCAAAACATACAACGTACGTTAGTGGATTCTGTATCATCATCATCCCCCCCCCCACTCTACAAACGCCACCTCAGTCGCCAGACATGAACCCTATTGAACGTTTGTGGGACGAGTTAGGAAGAAGAATCAGGAAACATCATATTTTCACTAAAACTCAACTGAAGGAAGTGATCGTTCAAGAATGGGGGAAGATGACGCAGCGGTAACAAGAAAGATAGTACAATCAATGCAGAACAGGCTGAAGGCTGTTATTAGAAGCAAGAGAATGAATACACGCTATTAGATGTATGCTGCTAAATCAAACTGTGCAACGTAAGTGACTGTGTGAATACTTATGGCCGTCCATTATCACAGTAGAACTAAGACTTTAATTTCTTTTCGGAACAGTATTAATGATTATTTATGTGTAAGTGTGGTTAAACGGAAATACATGGAGAATGGATTGTTTCAATTTGGTATTAACAAATGTTATAAGTAGTCTAAACATTAAATGTAAATGATATATCCTGATGTGTGAATTCTTATGTCTACCGGTGTATGTTCATAGGATCTTCTTTCTTACATTTCCATCGTTGATAGGGAAGAGGGGTGGCCATCTTAAAGAGGATAAAGATGCGGTCTTCTGGAACTTTACATCCGTTCCTTGAAAATATGGTCGTTTGGAGAGAGGGTTGGCTTCAAGGGGTAATCTTCTGGAGACCTTATATATGTTGTGCACAATTGTTTTACATGTTGGTATTTATAAACATGTCCAATAATCTCAAAACACGATGGCACACCATGCACGCATGCACAAATTTGGCTGGCACCAGGCCCTTGGCAAAGTTTCCTCCTTTATGTGTTCTGTGTATTCCGATCTGTCTGCTTGTAAAATTGAATCAGTATTCCGCAACATGTGGTTGACATGTTAGGTTCATGAAAATGGGAGGAGGTTAGTACACAATCCATTATAGATTTATTAACATAGTATCTGTTCTTTCGGACATGTCCGAAAGAACAGATACCATCTTAGTAAATATATAGTTAAGGCTCACCGGCGAATTGACCATCTTCTTCTGTGCGAATGCACAAACAGTGCCCGAACTCTTACGGGAATCGGCAACGCGCCGCGAGTAATGAGTATAATGAGCGGGGGCACTACGAATGTAGTGCGGGACAATACGTTGAGAATGTGGGTTTCACGGGAGGCGTGCCAAAGATAAATCCCTGCAGTCGCGCTATCCTCTGTGTCCTCGGTGGCTCAGGTGGATAGAGCGTCTGCCATGTAAGCAGGAGATCCCGGGTTCGAGTCCTGGTCGGGGCACAGATTTTCATCTGTCCCCGTTGACGTATGTCAACGCCTGAAAGCAGCTAAGGGTGTTCATTACATTGTAATTTCATTATAGATTTTTTATATACGATTTTACAGAATTATTCTTTGCATTCCATAGTGAGGGACTGAGTGAGTGCCTATGCGGACGCCATGTTATCACAGCATTTCAGCAATTTTTCATGGTCAGTTGTAGCAGGGACCTGGAGAAATGCAAAAATAAGCCTGAAAAGTTCTTCCTTGTTTAGAGCATCAAGTATCGCTTTAGTGAACTGTGCTATGGCAGATTGAGATGGGTATTCTGAAATAAATATCATCATTAATTGTGGCAAAATTATGTCTCTTTTTAAACTGTATTTCTTTTTTTACATAAATGTTTCTTTGTCGTCCATTCTTTAAAAACGTCCTGGAATTGCAGATTGCTTACCTCCACACCAATATTGGGTGGTGCATACTACTGTCTAAACTAAGAACTGCAGTTTAACTTCGAACAGTATTTACGTACTGAATATTGTGATGTATACATTGCACGTTGCCATTACTCGCGAAATTGTGGGCTTGTTGGAAAAGTACCCATACCAATCTTCTAACAGGAGTCCTTGCTTTTTAGATTCATTCGAAAAAGATCTAATTCCCATAACCATAACAAATATTTGACCACGTGTGTCAAAAAATATCTCATATGCCTTCACTAATCAGAGCTCAACCAACTTTCCCTTTATACTCCTGCTCAGGTATAGGGTCTGCCTTGTTAAGTCTTATACGTCAGTAGTCTTCATTGGCATCACCTCAAAAAATGTTCAAATTCGGCATCTGTCTTTGTCTCGCCTCCTTCCCCATGCCTCACATTAATACAGCTTACAGCACTAGTAAGGTATCGGTAATGATGCCGGAGCAGCTGAAGAATGTGCATGGTGTTGCCACAAACCTAGGAGGCTATCTTTTAGAGATAGCTACCCATGTAGTGTGCCGAGTTCCCACCCGAAAAGGCTATCTTTTAGAGATAACTACCCATGTAGTGTGCCGAGTTCCCACCCAAACTGCTCATGCCCAACCAACTACTATTATGTCTGATTTTTTTGTAAAATCGTTACATAAAGTCCTGAATCACTTGTTTCAGCCATCCTCGTACCGTTTGTCGGCTTTAAATGGTATTGCGTAACAGCAGTACTAAACACTTCCAAACATTTTTATGTCCTTGCTCTTCGTGGTAAGAGAGGTGCCTGTTGCATGTTTTCTATTCCTATTGGAGGTTCTTCCTCACCTAAATGTGGCAGCTGGTGAAACTTATTTTCCAGGTATACAACAAGACTCTCAGAACGTGTACTTTTCTTCTATATCGTAGTTTCCATCTATTCCTTTTCGCCTCCACCTTCCCTATTCTTCAGAAGATTTCATTGATTGCTTCAGATATGCCTGAGGGGCATAGACTTAGCCCTTCTTGTTCCGTAATTAAAACGCTCTTACTGCAAACATGTCAGTTCCACCTATCTTCCCACAGTACCCCCGTCCCTGCACTTCAAAACCATTTCTCCCAAGAAACATAATAAATCCTGTTATTACTCACACTTTCCATTCAAGGTCAAAGGCTTTTTACGAAAACTTAACGATGAAAGACCCCAGTATATGGTGAAATACGTTAATTTGTGGAAACATGTAACATTCGTTGTGGGTAAAAGTTCAGTATCATTAGCGTGTGTTGACAGATGGTATTTTAGTACAACCTTCCCATCTGCGTAGCCAGAACAACGCCAGTCTCTCTCTCTATCTCTCTCTCTCTCTCCTCCTCCTCCTCCTCCTCCTCCTTTGTTGCAAGTTCAAAGTTAATATGAGTGCAATAGGAATTTGCTACTCTGTGTTTATTTGACTAGATTTTTCATAATTTATCATTCGCTGGATACGCCAACACCACAAATATCCCCCCTCTGGGTGCAACAGCTCTTTTATGGTACGTATGCAGAGCGACTGGGGTCCGAAGTTAATGCAGCCTTCATTCCCTCCCAGGCTGTGTTCCCTTCCACATATCCTTTCATCCCTGTCCTAGCTTCCTCCTGTCTAGCGCCCCCCCCCCCCTCCCCCCATCCTTTCTCTCTTGGTGTTTCCCTTTGTGACGTCCCAGATATTTCGTCGATTCCGCCGTGCCTTTACAGCCTTGTCTTCTCATTCACCCTTTTTTGGTTTTTCTCTGGTCCCTCTTATTAGAGTTTGACGTCCCTTCCTAAATCGTTTCCTTATTGTGAACCAGTTGAGGAAGTTCTACCTCCCTAGCGTCTCTGGCGTGGATTCTCTCCTCCCTCCCCATCCCCTTCCTTCCTTCTTGTAGCCCCCCCCCTCCCCCGCACTAGGTCACCAGCATATCTAGGTAGTCCATGTGATGGGGCTGGTATGTAACTAACCGGCTGAGACACCTGACAAGAAAAGGATCGCACTTCTGGTACCTGAGCTGTCACCATTTCGCCCTAGGAGTGGTTGCTCCTCTTTCCAGGGCATCGGAACTCCTGCCAACGACCGCTGTGCCAGACGACCCTTGCTGTGGCTGGGTTGCGCACACAGGGTGAGCCCCTGATCTCAGTGGGTGGTACCAGGAAGGACGTTCTGCACACAAAGCGTGCTAATTCCATACTTCTGGCCACTCTTCTGGGTCCATCCTGTGAGAGAGGAATGCTCTTACTTTTGCTTCCTCGACCTTGCCCTCCCTGGCCATTCCATGGGAGGAGGGCAAGGCCTACTACCTTTGGTTTGAAACCCTTCCCTGTTACTCAGCTTGTTCCAGTACTGATGGCGAGACGTTCGCCGCTACCAAACTACTCTTTTTTGTAGAAAACATCAAAGTTAAGTTTGGTGGAATTGACTCGCTTAGTTAGATGCGATCTCGTTCCCTACTTATTAAAACCTGTTCTGCCAGCCAGTTGGTTTCCCTTTGGGCTTGTGAGTGTTAAAAAAATATCCCAGTGAGCATCATTCCTCACCAGTCCAAGACAGTATCTTCCACTGGGGATGAGGTACTCAATACTAATCTGGTATGGCGCTGCTTTCATTGCGTCCAGCGAGATGGCAGAGATCCTAAGAACAATCGTGTTGATACTGTCACTTTCAGCCTGTCTTTTAAGGGGGATACCCTTCTGGAAAAAGTCAAAGCTATAGTTTACTCGTGCAACATGAGGCCCTAGATCCCACCTCTCATGCACTGTGTCCTGTGTCCCCATTTCAGTCACATGTCTTCGCAATGTGAGGCGAATCCTATTTGCAGTGACTGGCTGCCCTATCCGCGTGGGGAGTCATTGCAGTCCCGCCACTTTTTAAGTTCTTGAATTGTTTCAGACCACATTCTCCTCACTCGTTGGATTTCCTGTTCTGTGAAAAGGTCATGAAGATTTAGGAATTCAAAAATGTCAACCATCTATCATACTCGGGCCCAACAAAAATTCGACTATCTCTAATATCTTTAACATCTACCTTTGCTTCTGGTGCGTTCTTCCTCCTTATCTCCGTCCTGTCCCCCTTTTCTTTTCCTCCTCGCTGGCGCTTCCTCTTCCCTCATGGAACTGCTCCTCCTCCTCAGCATCTCCAGGACAAGAATCCTGTTACTCAGATGCCGCCCCCATGCTCTTTGCGCCTCAAAGCTGCTCATTCTGTTTCTGATCCTGATATTGCTGCGACTTGCTCTCTTTTCAATCATACCTCTTCTCTCTCTCTCCCCTGAAGAAGAAGAGGGAGGTGGAGGAGGAGGAGGAAGAGAAGCTGTGCAAGTCTTGGAAGGAGCTCTTAGCTCTTCCTCCCTCGACATCCCACGGAGAGTCGCGTGAGAGGGGCCCCTGTTGCCTGTTCCCGAATTTTCTTTCATATTGCACTTCTCAGGTACAGGCTGGCACCTGGCACCTTCGGTACCACCTCCCATCTGCAGGGGATGGGGTTCTGCAGGATTCTGTTTTGAGTATCCCTCTCCTTTTAGTAACCATCAATGGTGTGGCGGTGGGTGTGGGACCTGCAGTGTCCCAATTTTTGTATGCTGATGACTTCAGAATTTATTTTGTTCATCCACAATGGGTGTAGCTGAACACATACTGCAGGGAGCAACACAAATGCGATCTTGTGCTCGCACTTCTGGCTTCAAGTTTTTGGCTGTCAAGATAGGCGTTTGTCCCTCAATGTGGTTGACTCTCACCGTTTTTTGTGACTGGTGTTTGACGCCCAGTTGACATGGCTTCCCCAACTTTGTCAACTTACGCACACATGTTGATCCCACATCAATGCTCTTTGATGCCTTAGCAATGTCATCATCTTTGATGTTGCAGATGCTGGACCCATTACACCATTGTGGGTAACGATTAGGCTTGATGGTTGTTGTCATGCTGGCTTTGATTACGTTCATGTGGGCTGTATTGAACTCCACTCTTTGCTGCAGTGTTTTCACTGTGGAGTTGGTAGCCACCTCTCGTGCTTTGACCATATCTGTTCCTGCACTGGTGAGTCCATCATCTTTAGTGACTCGTGGAGCAGTTTACGAGCTCCTGACCAATATCACCCTCGCCATCGCTTTATCCTGGCTATCCAGGATTCTTTTTTTTTTTCCCCTCAAACGACGTGAACACTCGGTGCTCTTTGTCAAAACACCAGGTCATCTTGGGATCCTGGGTGATGAACTCGCTGAGAGGTTGGCCAAATTGGCTACCGGCAAGCCACCTCTTGAGATTGCTATTCCGGAATCAGTCATTTGATCTTTTTCACTCTGTCAAGTTCTAAGAGTTTAGAATGCGAAATGGTATATCCTAACCTTTCTGAACAAACTATGAGCGATGGAGGAGACCACGAATTTGTGGAGTTCCTCCATGCAGGCCTCTCACAAGGACTCCATTGTCCGTAGCCAGATCCACATTGACCAGAATGGCAGTCTCACGATCATTTCCTCTGTCGCGAGGGTGCGCCCCACTGTCGTTGTGGTGCCCATTTGACAGTGTTCCACATTTGCTGGAGCAAACCTAGCCGCCCTACGACGGACTCTTTAATCTTCCTGACTCGCTACCCCTGGTGTTAGTGGATGATACCTCAGCGGCTGACATGATCATATGGTTAATTTGTAAAGGTGGTTCTTTTTTTACCATTCTCTGTAAGAGGGCGCTTCAGCCTTTTCAGCCCATTGAGGGGTTGGCAGGATGCCGTGTTGCCTTCTGTGGCCCAAATTGGCAGCGGCTGTTTGAGCTTGGTGGTCTGCCGCAGTCCTCGCCCTGCCTAGTCTTTTGCTCTTCCCCCCCTTCTCGCGTGTTCTGTTTGACTTGGTGGTTTCCCTCTGTTTTCCCATGATCACACACTCTGCCTTTGGCGGCCTGTGGCTGGTCTCTGGACGGGGCAGCTCGCTCGCCTTTTTTCCTTTCCTCCATTGGCCTTCTTCTTTGTTCCTTTCTCTAGGCTCTGTTAACGTTCGGTAGACCTTGGGGTTTCCTTTCCGTCGGTTTCTCTTACTAGGCTCTTCTTTGCTGTGTAGTTTTGTTGGCTTGCCTCTTGCAGGTAGAGGGGGGGGGGGGGGGCTGATAACCTCGTAGTTTGGTCCCTTTAATCATTAAACCAACCACGTACTGTCACGGCACTTTGTGATGCGAAAGTTGTTATGGTTTGAGAGGTGGAGCGACACAAACTCAAAAAGAAGCCATATTTTGAAGTCTTACACGTTAGCCAAAAATTAAGAGACATTAATAATCATGAAATAACGGTGAACGCAGCTAAAACTCGGGAATCAAATGACACATGTTACAAACAATTCATGAGGAAATATTCGGGAAATGGAATACAACTGCAGCTTACCCCGCAGAAACCAAGAGAATGTGAACACAAAATTCATGTGTAAGAAGTACAGACGTGTACTACAAGGTGTTTTGGAAATTTGTGGTAAGTTCCTATGGGACCAAACTGCTGAGGTCACCGGCCATACAGTGATTATAGTCCACTTAAATGCCCGTTTGCCACGTATTTCAAAGCAATTAACGTCATTCAGAGACTTCCCAGACACGTCTTAAAATAAAATTGTTGAACCAGCAGTTCAACAGATCGAATACTCGCAGCAATTGAATGAATGCATATGTAAAATTATATTGATCATTAACGCAGAGCGATAGAAATCAGTTTTTTTGAAGACGAAAAAGTTAAGAAAAGATAACCCTGGTTGGACATATGTCATGAAGTAAGTGTAAACTGGTATGGAGTTGTATAAACAGAAAGATGTGATCTCTTTAATTAGCTAACGGAAACCAAATAAAATAATCAGTCACGCTTTTCATTCAAAGCCCATGTGACAAAGTGGGCGGCAAGAACAGAAGATAGTGCCAGTATATTCCGTTAGAGAGAGAGAGAGAGAGAGAGAGAGAGAGAGAGAGAGAGAGAGACTTCAGTCTACTCTGCTGATATGATTCATTATTACTATTGTTATTAAATTGCGATAAGTGTCTGTATCTGCTCTTTCATAGGCTTTCAGTTAAAGATCTCACTTTCGGAATCTGTCTCGCCATTATGTAATTCTGTAGTTATCGTCCTTAACCTACTAAGCCTTTGAAAGTGCACCACATCTTCCAGGTGGCTTCGTGGTCGTAGTCCTTCCTTGCGACACTAGCAGAACTTGTGCTTCATAACTAATGACATCGTTGTTGACCAGACGTAAAGCCCAAATATTCCTCCCTTCCTTTACAGCATGTGAATTTTTGAAAATAATTGTATGTTTCGGCAGTAGAAGCACAATGGAAATGGAAATGAATGTTTGGCGTCATTGGCCGAGAGGGCCCTTGCGGGGCAGGTCCGGCCGCCTTGGTGCAGGTCTTACTACATTCGAAGCCACATTGGGCGACCTGAGCGGAGAAAATCTCCGACCCAGCCGGGAATCGAACCCGTGCCCATAGGACGGCAATCCGTCACGCTGACCATCATTGTCTTTGATCGTTGCGGACGCCACACGACATCCGTTCAAGCTCGTTTGTTGATTCTTCTTCGCAATTTTTTTATTACAGAGGCTATCCAGCTCTCTGGCCGAACACGCTGAGCTACCGTGCCGGCGCTTCTCAGCTGTCGGGGCGGACAGAAGCAAAATTAAACCTGTCAACAACGGAACTGGAGCCGTTACTCGTAGATGATGACGCTTCTTGGAATGATAGAAGATTGACAGTTCACACAAAAATAAAGCGCCAATTCTGTTGCAATTTTGGCGGAATCCCCATAACCCATCGTATTTCTAATAATGAACGACTGGAGTGGAAACTTACCAAAGGATTTTCTTCCTTTTCTTCAGGTGACAAACATGAAATTACAGGTGAGTTTGCCCTTCAGACGGAGTGACGCGCACATGCCAGACGCTGGTTACGTACTGCAGTTTGCCAAGCTGACAGTTGTTGTTGAGTCCGCAGCTCGTGGTCGTGCGGTAGCGTTCTCGCTTCCCACGCCCGGGTTCCCTGCCTCGTGATGACTGGGTGTTGTGTGCTGTCCTTAGGTTAGTTAGGTTTAAGTAGTTCTAAGTTCTAGGGAACTTATGACCATAGATGTTAAGTCCCATAGTGCTCAGAGCCATTTTTTTTAGTTATTGTTGAGAAAAGTAAACAATTGATCCACTGCACAACATGATGGTAAGTGTACTTTAAGCAGGCGCGAATAATGCGCGTGACGGGAATGTGGAAGCTAGCCAAGAGTGCCTTGTGAGGGGAAGATTTCACGTCGTTCAAAAAAGAAAAAGAAGAAGTCATGAATACAGGCCTGCCTTCGTCAGCAATAAAGTTCAGCAAATTAAGTATATCAAATCACCACACTCTCATACTTTTGGAATAACGCCGACCACATTCATCATTTGTGTAGCCTGTTGTATAATTAGCTTATTGATGTATGCAACCACTGCAATGCTTTTTCTCGTCACTGCGCGTCAATTCAAGCAATGTCATTCATGGAGGTTTCTCGACTGTTTCTAGCTTAGTCCTTACTATATCACTACCCTCACAAATCAAATGGTTCAAATGGCTCTGAGCACTATGGGACTTAACTTCTGATGTCATCAGTCCCCTAGAGCTTAGAACTACATACACCTAACTAACCTAAGGACATCACACACATCCATGCCCGAGACAGGATTCGAATCTGCGACCGTAGGGTCGCGCGGTTCCCGACTGTAGCGCCTAGAACCGCTCGGCCTCACCGGCCGGCTCAGTACCCTCACAATGAATCGTCTGTTCCTTCATGTGATCTGAAGATACTGTGCAGTCAGGTGATGTAATCCCTGTGGTTAATCATTCACTATACTTATTGAACTGTGCATTGTTCTTGACAAAATAAAAGAGTAACAAAACAGCAAAAACTTTACGGATATACAGGGTGAAGAAAAATTCGCGCACGCGGAATTCGCAGCGCGGTTCCTCACATACTACATAGCAATACAGAAATGTATCTTAAAATTTCGCCATACCCATATTTCTGGCAGGAAAAGAACTTCTAAGACTGGCAATCAGGCGACACTGTAATCACTTGTGCGGGAACTACTTCCGTCGGCGGCATATAGGAGCAGTGCTGTGGTGTGCAGTGCAGTCGCGTTTTGGCTTAGCATGCAGGAGGTCGAGAATTCGATTCTGGGTCGAGGCGTATTTGTTTTTATTTGCCAACTGTAGCATGCGTGGTATGGTATCTGGCGTTTTAATCGTCATACAGCGATTACAGCGGGTCTTCTACAAAACATTTGTACGATCACAGTAATAGAAGTACAATCGTTTGCATTGGTCAGCTTTTAAAGAAACATTCTGCACGTCGTGGACGCGAATTGTTTCACACAATTTCATCTACTAGATTTCAAACCTGTTTTCTGTGTCGTCGTCCCCCCCCCCCCCTATCGTCCCATCGATTAGTACCAACTGTTTGTTATTCCTACCACGTTCAAGATAATGGAAGCTGAGAAAACAAATAGGTGGATTGACAACAATTACTAAACTACCAGGAAAGCAAAGGGCGGAAACCAAAGCTTTACTTGTAAAAAGATGAGAGATGAAAATTAAAACTTCAAGTGACAAGATAGAATATTCAGAACTGTGTAAGTGTATAAGGAGGAATATGAAAGCCGACATACAAAAATACAGTGAAAACACCATAAAATTAGCATTAGAGAATAAAAGGACTGTAAGAAAGCTAAACAAAAACTTATGAGTGATAAAAACGAAATCATACCAATTGACGGTGATAATGGGTGCATAACGGAAAAGGAAGAAGTTCTAAAACATACAAAGAATATCTATAGCAAATTATATGAAAGAACTCATGAGCCACTAGGAAAACTTTTCGCAGATGATGAAGTCCCCAAAAACCTCCCGGAAGAAATAAGAAAAGCTATAAACGAGATGCAGAATGGCAAAGCAGGGGGTCATGATGGTCCGACAATTGACATACTCAAGTTTACATGGGAGGAAACAGAGAAACATCTGGCTAAAGTCTTTATTCGTGTATACAGAATGGCAGGATCCCAACCTGCTGGAACAAATCAAATACAATCTTACTGCATAAAAAGGGAAGTACTCACGATCTAAAGAACTATCGCCCCATTAGCGTACTTTCTGGTATATATGAAGTGTTCCACTAAAGTCCTGATAAATCACATTAATAAAGTAATGGATACTGCACAGGCCATAGAACAAGCTGGATTTCGCAGTGGTTTCAGTAAAATTGACGATATAAACACACTGCGTGGGGTAATTAGTCGAGCAAATGCCACTATGCATAGTCTTCATTGAGTTTGAAAAAACCTTTGATTCTGTCAGCCACTCTGCAGTCATACAAGCACTGGCCGAGCAAGGAGTGGAAACAAAATATATAAACATATTGTGCAACATTTATGACACGTCTGTAGCATCTATCAACATAAGAAAAAAACAAGTGCGAATTTCCCATTGGAAAAGGAGTAAAACAGGGCGATCCTATATCCCCGAAGTTGTTTAAAGCAGTTCTCGAGATGGCTATGTCCAAAATTATTTGGAACAACAGAGGAATAAGGATAAACGGTAAAAGGCTCACCAACCTGAATTTGCTGACGGTATAGTGGTCCTAGCTAACAATTAAGCTGGAAATGCAGTCCTCTATAAAATACTTAACAGATCGTTGTCAGGAAGCTGGACTTACAATAAATCACTCTAAAACCAAGGTTATGCATAGTAAGTTGGTAGTTGCAGGACAAGTAACACTGAACGGCAACACCGTAAACAATGTTACAGAATACGTTTAGCTGGCGGCAATTAATTGACACAAAAGGGTATGTGAAACCTGAAATTTTTCGGCGAATTAAACTGAGTTGGAGGGCTTACGGAAGGAATGCAACAGTTTTCAAGTCTAACATGCCAGTCTATTGAAAGAAGACGGTTTTTGATCAGTGCCTCCTACTGGTTTTAACTTACGGGTGTGAAACTTGGACTTCAAGTGAATGTTTCAAAAGGGAGCAGCTCAGAGAGCTATGGAAAAGTCAGTGTTACGTCTCACTAAGAAAGACCGACAGAAAATTGAAGGCATACGAGCAATAACAGGAGTTCAAATGGTTCAAATTACTCTGAGCACTATGGGACCTAACGTCTGAGGTCATCAGTCCCCTAGAACTGAGAACTACTTAAACCTAACTAACCTAAGGAAATCACACACATCCATGCCAGAGGCAGAATTCGAACCTGCGACCGTAGCGGTAATAACAGGTGTAAAAGATATTATAGAACGGGTTAAGACACTTAATATGACAGTGGGCAGAACATGTTGTGCGAACGAAGGATGGAAGGCGGACAAAATCAGTTTTAGAGTGGAGTCCCAGAGAAAAACGGAGACCACCAGGGAGATCACCTGCTGGGATAAGGAACTCGTGGAAGTTGCTGGCTTCAACTGGCAGAAGACAGCAGCGGACAAAGATGCTTGGAAACACCTCTTAAAATGTATTAATAAATTAAAGAGGCTACATCTTGTATACATTGAATTGGCTGAGAAATATAAATAAACGTTTCGTTAGGGCCTTAACGCCATCAGTAGAGTCAGCAACATGCATTGCAAATAATTTCCAAACTCGATTGCCATTTGTATGTGGGTAGCTGCTAATTGTACCTCTCAACATTTGGCGTGATGAACGCATGCTGGTGAGTATCTCCATGTGTTGTTATTATTATTACTATTATTAGGCCTATTATTATTATTATTATTATTATTACTATTATTATCTTCTTTCCTTTCTCAGATCTTAGGTCTGGTTAAAAATGGAAAGTGACGCGGACTTTGATCAAGCGTGACTTCCTTTTAACTCAACGGTATATGTTATATTGCATTTAGGAACTTTCGGGTAATTGAACATGTATCAATAATTACGGATTTCTGTAGTTGTATATGTAAGTTTGGATGTAGCTGTATTGCATTGATGTACTGGTGGATATTGTGTGGTATGACTCCTGTTGTTGATAGTATAATTGGTATAATGTCAACTTTAACCTGATGCCACATTTCCTTGACATCCTCAGCCAATTGGATGTATTTTTCAATTTTTTCTCCTGTTTTCTTTTGTATATTTGTTGTATTGAGTATGGATATTTCGATTAGTTGTGTTAATTTCTTCTTTTTATTGGTGAGTATGTCAGGTTTGTTATGTGGTGTTGTTTTATCTGTTATAATGGTTCTGTTCCAGTATAATTTGCATTCATCATTCTCCAGTACGTTTTGTGGTGCATACTTGTATGTGGGAAAGTGTTGTTTTATAAGTTTATGTTGTAAGGCAAGCTGTTGGTGTATTATTTTTGCTACATTGTCATGTCTTCTGGGGTATTCTGTATTTGCTAGTATTGTACATCCGCTTGTGATGTGATCTATGTATTTGCTAGTATTGTACATCCGCTTGTGATGTGATCTACTGTTTCTATTTGTTGTTTGCAAAGTCTGCATTTATCTGTTGTGGTATTGGGATCTTTAATAATATGCTTGCTGTAATATCTGGTGTTTATTGTTTGATCCTGTATTGCAATCATGAATCCTTCCGTCTCACTGTATATATTCCCTTTTCTTAGCCGTGTGTTGGATGCATCTCGATCGATGTGTGGCTGTGTTAGATGATACGGGTGCTTGCCATGTGTTTTCTTTTTCCAATTTACTTTCTTCGTATCTGTTGATGTTATGTGATCTAAATGGTTGTAGAAGTGGTTATGAATTTGCAGTGGTGTAGCCGATGTATTTATATGAGTGATTGCTTTGTGTATTTTGCTAGTTTCTGCTCGTTCTATAAAGAATTTTCTTAAATTGTCTACCTGTCCATAATGTAGGTTTTTTATGTCGATAAATCCCCTTCCTCCTTCCTTTCTGCTTAATGTGAATCTTTCTGTTGCTGAATGTATGTGATGTATTCTATATTTGTGGCATTGTGATCGTGTAAGTGTATTGAGTGCTTCTAGGTCTGTGTTACTCCATTTCACTACTCCAAATGAGTAGATCAATATTGGTATAGCATAAGTATTTATAGCTTTTGTCTTGTTTCTTGCTGTCAATTCCGTTTTCAGTATTTTTGTTAGTCTTTGTCTATATTTTTCTTTTAGTTCTTCTTCAATATTTGTATTATCTATTCCTATTTTTTGTCTGTATCCTAGATATTTATAGGTATCTGTTTTTTCCATCGTTTCTATGCAGTCGCTGTGGTTATCCAATATGTAATCTTCTTGTTTAGTGTGTTTTCCCTTGACTATGCTATTTTTCTTACATTTGTCTGTTCCAAAAGCCATATTTATATCATTGCTGAATACTTCCGTTATCTTTAGTAATTGGTTGAGTTGTTGATTTGTTGCTGCCAGCAGTTTTAGATCATCCATGTATAGCAAATGTGTGATTTTGTGTGGGTATGTTCCAGTAATATTGTATCCATAATTTGTATTATTATTATTATTATTATTATTGACTTTTTTTCTCAGACTTAAGTCTGGTTAAAAATGGAACGTTACGCGGACCTCGGTCAAGCGTGACTTCCTTGTAACTGTATGGTATATGTTATATTGCATTTAGGAACTTTCGGGTAATTGAACATGTATCAATAATTACAGATTTTTGTAGTTGTATATATAAGTTTGGATGTAGCTGTATTGCATTGATGTACTGGTGAATATTGTGAGGTATGACTCCTGTAGTTGATAGTATAATTGGGATAATGTCGACTTTATCCTGATGCCACATGTCCTTGACTTCCTCAGCCAGTTGGATGTATTTTTCAATTTTTTCTCCTGTTTTCTTCTGTATATTTGTTGTGTTGGGTATGGATATTTCAATTAGTTGTGTTAATTTCTTCTTTTTATTGGTGAGTATGATGTCAGGTTTGTTATGTGGTGTTGTTTTATCTGTTATAATCGTTCTGTTCCAGTATAATTTGTATTCATCATTCTCCAGTATATTTTGTGGTGTGTACTTGTATGTGGGAACGTGTTGTTTTATTAGTTTATGTTTTATGGCGAGTTGTTGATGTATTATTTTTGCTACATTGTCATGTCTTCTGGGGTATTCTGTATTTGCTAGTATTGTACAACCGCTTGTGATGTGATCTACTGTTTCTATTTGTTGTTTGCAAAGTCTGCATTTATCTGTTGTGGTATTGGGATCTTTAATAATATGCTTGCTGTAATATCTTGTGTTTATTGTTTGATCCTGTATTGCGATCATGAATCCTTCCGTCTCACTGTATATATTGCCGTTTCTTAGCCATGTGTTGGATGCGTCTTGATCTATGTGTGGCTGTGTTAGATGATACGGGTGCTTGCCGTGTAGTGTTTTCTTTTTCCAATTGACTTTCTTTGTATCTGTTGATGTTATGTGATCTAAATGGTTGTAGAAGTGGTTATGAAATTGCAATGGTGTAGCTGATGTATTTATATGAATGATTGCTTTGTGTATTTTGCTAGTTTCTGCTCGTTCTAGAAAGAATTTTCTTAAATTGTCTACCTGTCCATAATGTAGGTTTTTTATATCTATAAATCCCCTTCCACCTTCCTTTCTGCTTAATGTGAATCTTTCTGTTGCTGAATGTATGTGATGTATTCTATATTTGTGGCATTGTGATCGTGTAAGTGTATTGAGTGCTTCTAGGTCTGTGTCACTCCATTTCACTACTCCAAATGAGTAGGTCAATACTGGTATAGCATAAGTATTTATAGCTTTTGTCTTGTTTCTTGCTGTCAATTCTGTTTTCAGTATTTTTGTTAGTCTTTGTCTATATTTTTCTTTTAGTTCTTCTTTAATATTTGTATTATCTATTCCTATTTTTTGTCTGTATCCTAGGTATTTATAGGCATCTGTTTTTTCCATCGCTTCTATGCAGTCGCTGTGGTTATCCAATATGTAATCTTCTTGTTTAGTGTGTTTGCCCTTGACTATGCTATTTTTCTTACATTTGTCTGTTCCAAAAGCCATATTTATATCATTGCTGAATACTTCTGTTATCTTTAGTAATTGGTTGAGTTGTTGATTTGTTGCTGCCAGTAGTTTTAGATCATCCATGTATAGCAAATGTGTGATTTTGTGTGGGTATGTTCCAGTAATATTGTATCCATAATTTGTATTATTTAGCATGTTGGATAGTGGGTTCAGAGCAAGACAGAACCAGAAAGGACTTAATGAGTCTCCTTGGTATATTCCACGCTTAATCTGTATTGGCTGTGATGTGATGTTATCAGAATTTGTTTGGATATTAAGTGTGGTTTTCCAGTTTTTCATTACTGTGTTTAGAAACTGTATCAATTTAGGATCTACTTTGTATATTTCCAAAATCTGTAGTAACCATGAGTGGGGTACACTATCAAAGGCTTTTTGGTAATCAATGTATGCGTAGTGTAGGGACCTTTGTTTAGTTTTCGCTTGATATGTCACCTCTGTATCTATTATCAGTTGCTCTTTACATCCTCGTGCTCCTTTGCAGCAGCCTTTTTGTTCTTCATTTATAATTTTGTTCTGTGTTGTATGTGTCATTAATTTCTGTGTGATGACTGAAGTTAATATTTTGTATATTGTTGGTAGGCATGTTATGGGGCGATATTTAGCTGGGTTTGCTGTGTCTGCTTGATCTTTAGGTTTCAGATAGGTTATTCCATGTGCAAGTGTATCAGGGAATGTGTATGGGTCTGCAATGTAACTGTTAAATAATTTAGTTAGATGTGAATGTGTTGAGGTGAACTTCTTTAGCCAGTAATTTGCTATTTTATCATTTCCAGGGGCTTTCCAATTGTGTGTAGAATTAATTGCTCGGGTGACTTCATGTTGCAAAATTATCACTTGAGGCATTTGTGGAATCATCTTGTATGTGTCTGTTTCTGCTTGTATCCACCGTGCATGCCTGTTATGTTGTACCGGGTTTGACCATATGTTGCTCCAGAAGTGTTCCATGTCTGTTATGTTTGGTGGATTGTCTATTTTAATGTGTGTGTTATCCATTGTTTGGTAAAATCTCTTTTGGTTTGTGTTGAATGTTTGGTTTTGTTTCCTTCTATTTTCACTTTTTTTGTATCTTCTAAGTCGTTTGGCCAATGCTTGCAATTTCTGCTTTTTTTCATCTAATTGCCCTATTGCTTCTTGTTGTGAGATTTTACCTAACCTTTTTCGTTTTTTGTCTGATATTTCATTTCTTATAAATTGTGTTAGCTGTCCGATATCTTTTCTCAGTTTTTCTATTCTGATCTGTAACCTGTGTTGCCATGCTGGTTTTGTGCGTTTCTTCTGTGTGTTTGTTTGTTCTGATCTCTGCCTAGTGTGTATATTTAGTGTAGTGAGTGCTCCTATATAAACCAGTAGTTGTAACTCTTCCATAGTTGTGTTTTCATTTATTTTGTTGTGTATGATTGTGTTGATAGTTTTTATTGTTGTTTCGACTTGTGGGTTATTTGGCGGTCTATGCAGGAATGGTCTGATGTCTGTATTTGTGTCTTTGTATTCTATATATGTCAGCTGAAATTTCTCTTCTATATCTAACACATGTGTCTCTTCGTGTTCTATTTGTGCTTGTTCTGGTGGCTGTCTTAAGATTTCGTTTTCCTCTGATTGTTTAATTGATGCGTGTTGGTCTTTGTTTGTTTGCTCTGGGATGTTTGAGTCCATTACTGTGTTTTCTTCTTCTTCTTCTGATTGCACATTATTTTGTTCCAGTATTTGTTGTACTTGTTGTTTGATGTTTTCTAATTCTGACTGGGGTATCCTGTTATTTTTTATTATTACACGGATCTGATCAGCTAGTCGTTGTTCTGTTAAAAATTTTAATTCCGGGTATCTGGTAATAAATGTTGTGTATACTTGTGATCTGTATCCAGTTGTGTTGGTTCCTAGGTTTGTTGCTTGGTAATAACAGAACATGAGGTGTCGATTGACTTCATCTGACCATCTCATCCTCTGTCTTTGTTTTCCGTCTAGGGTGGTTGCAGGAAGCATATCCTGCAAAACACCTCTATTTGGATTTAAATCATTTTCCAGTTGGCTAGCAGAGTCGTTACCATTGTGGGCGGGCATAGGGTTCAAGCGTCGTCCCCGACCATGACGGCGCTTGTCCGAGGCTTCTTTAGTTCTGTCCTGAACCAAGTAATCACACTAAAAGGGGGGTTAGCCCTATTAGTGGTTTGTTCTTTTCGTCGCCTTTTACGACTGGCAGAACATACCGGAGGCCTATTCTTTTCCCGGGCCTCCACGGGGTTTATTATTATTATTATTATTATTATTATTAGTATTATTATTATTATTGATGGAGATGTGGAAACATCACGTCCATTACCGCAAGGGAAACAGTGTAACTCGAAAACGAACATTTCAAAATTAGCACTGTCGGGATGTATTATGCAGTACAAAAGCTGTATGCGCTGTTCACCATACGGGCAGGTAGCTAGCGGAGTAACGCACCCGTGACATACTCCATGCACATTCGTACACCTATTGTACTTTCTTCTTGTGTTATTCTAAAACAGTATGGCAGATGTCTGGCGTATCAAACAATGAATGCATGGTGCATCTGATAACCGGTCTGTTGTAGCTCGTGAATATACTTCTGGATGTCATGGTCGACGTCATCCAGATAAAAATGTTTTTCATCGTCTAGAGCTTCGCCTTAATGACACACATTCTCACCTTCCAGCATCGCGTGACAGAAGTCGTCCACGGACTTGCCGTACTTCAGCTACTGAGGAAGCTATTCTTGAGGTCATACACCAAGGACCCCAGCGAACTATACGTAGTGTAGCTAGACAGCTCCGTGTTTCGCAACGCAAGGCCATTGACGTGCTGCAGGAGCGTGGGCTACATCCCCATCATTCTTCTTCAACGCAATACTTGCCTCCTGCAGACTGCCGTCTGTGGATGCAATTCTGTGAATGGTTCCAACAGGAAGCCAACGACGAACTCATGAACACGGTAATACGGTCGGATGAAGCAGCATTCACTCGTGAGGTGTCTTCAAAATAGACAGTGTCCACCATTGGTGTGATGTTAACCCGCAAGTTCGCTTTAGTATAAACGTCTGGGCCGAAATAATTGGAGACGGGAGTTTGGGTCCCTACTAATTGTCTGACTGGTTAACTGCGCGAAGGGCCGAAATAATTGGAGACTGGAGTTTGGGTCCCTACTAATTGCCTGACTGGTTAACTGCGCGAAGGTATCATGCATTCCTCTCAAACAGTTTGTCTTAAGCACTGGAAGATGTTCCACTTTATGTTCGACAGAGATAATGGTTCCAACATGGTGGTGCACCTCAGCACTTCGGAACTAAGGTACGACGGTATTTAGACAGAGCGTTTCCAAGGAGATGGCTCCCATGGGGAGATGCAGTTGTATGGCGTCCGCGTTCACCCGACTTAAATCCCCTGGATTTCCTCCTTTGGGGACACTTGAAGGAGAACGTGTATTCCGTTTCGCTGGCACAGAATTGATAGCGTGTGTTCATGCTGCTCTTGTATCTGTGGATGCAGCCATGTTGCCAAGAGCCCACAGCTCTATGATCCAGTGTGTCGCACAATGTTTGGACGTGGGGAGAGGTCGCCTTGAGCATCTGCTCTGAGGACAATGTATTCTTTTGTTAACGTCATGCGGTTTATTATTGTCGCTGGTGTGTAAATTATTATTGTCACTGGTTGCTAATATGTTACAACTGAGCGGACATACTGCCTGTAGTATACATAACCAGTAGATGATAAGTTAGTTAACTTTGCAGTCATCTGTAGCATCTCGAAATTGATATTGGTTTCGTATCTATCACGCCCTATGAAGGTCATTTGTTTCGACTGTCTATTTCTGACTTTTCAGGCTAAGTTTTTGTTATGTTCACCTTCACAAAACACTGTACTAAGTTAATGTAGAATACTTGTGGCTTAGAAACTGTGTATACAAAATTATTTCACGGCAGAATAAAACTGGCAAAAACAAATACACCTCGACCCAGAATCGAACCCTCAGCCTCCTGGATGATCACCCAAAACGCTGTACACTGCACCAATTGCGCAGTACTTATCCACTATGCTGACAGAGGTTACAGTGTTGCCACATTGACAGTCTTTAACTTTACTGCGAGAAACATGCGAAGTATTGTGACAGTCATTTTTGTATTGCCAGTATTTCGAAATCATTTGTAAGCATCGAAATGTGGTATCTTGTAACTAAATGATCTTTCATAAGTTGTTTCAAAAATAGCCTCCTTGTTTTTTTTTTCTGCGTTGCAATGAAACAGAATTTGGGCGCTGATACCAGCTCAGTTTAGTAAAGTGAACCATACAGCCATCGTCCACCTCCTTGTTACTCGCGCAACAGAATATTTACTGCACATTTGGTCGTGTCAGCCCCTCCTTTTGTCATGTTGTAGTCCATGATAATGTGTGGTTTATTGGTATTCTCATCAAGTGTGCTTTCACTGTGCATGGTGGTAAGCAGAACAACACATTTCTTTGGGGCATATATGACACCAGTGGTATCCAACAGTGAAGAGCCAATGTTCCTGGATTTCAGAGGTAGGAATTCCAGAGGGATTAACGTTTTCTTTTTCTTCAGAGTTCCAGTGCATCGGATATTTCTCTTCAAAAGTGAGACTGCCAGTGGATAACCGGTATATCAGTTACCGAAAGTAATATTCCGATTTGATCCCTGCAGAGGTTCTGCCAGACGATGCTCAATAACGAACGGTTTATTTTACTCCTTGTAAGGGTCATCTGGTTGTTTTCCACACTACAGCTCAACAGATGCTGTATAGAATGTTTTGGCATAGCAAATAGCAAAAAATTTCAAGCCATTCTTTGCTGGTTTGTTCGGTATGTACTGAACAAATGAACGTCTCCCTCTAAAAGGCGTTAGCATTTTTCCTTATAATAGGTGATAAATTTATCTAAATATGACCTGATTGCTGCTAATTTGTCTCTATCGCGTCTTTGTGTTCATGTCAATTTGTCGTCAAATCTCACGCTTCTGAGGAGAAATAAGAACTGTCTGTATGACATGCAAGCTCTAAGGATCTTCATACAAGTGCCATCTTTACTCCAAAGTTCTTCAACATTTGTTTTATTTCCACCCTTCAAGCCAATCAATATAAGGATTCCAGTGAGAGCACATATCTCTTCCCTAGAAGTTTCCTTCATATTTCTCTCTCTCTCTCTCTCTCTCTCTAGAAAACATGTTCTGTGATGTTACGTTTCTGATATGCAAATTGGTGTATTCCACAAGTGAATCAATCATATCTGCACTAACAATCGTATTGAATGCTCTCCCTTCATGTGTAATACCCTTAGCAGACCTCTTTGGACCAGGTAGAATTTTTATTCTATTTCTTGTGGTCTTTTTCGCCGTTTTGGCTCTTACACTTTCCTTAAACCACTTACTTTTGCCATCTTTACCAACAAAATAACCTCATATAAAATCAATATTATTGTCACCATCTTCTTCATCTTCATGACTTTGCATTTCCCCTTCAGTATGTGTATGTCCTCCTCCCTCTAAAGGAACTACTTCTATTTCTGATTCAATGTTGTGATCACGAACTACTATTTATTCTTCTTCCCCATCAGACCAGTCAAATTCAGAAGACTTGCTGTCGTCCAAATCTTCATTTTGAAGCCTTCATTCTCGTCCTCTGATAACCCTTTTTTTTAAAAAAGGCCCTAAAAGTATAAATAAAAGTAAAACATTGTCGTTAGTGAAAGATTTTAATCCAAAATAAAGACGGTATTCACAATTACCATAAAAATACTTACATCACAGGTCGCGTGGCTGACTCTGTATACCAAACAGAACTCGCACTAAAATAAGCTGCAATTGTTCTCAATGTGCAAGCGCTACGAACGCAGCAACGATACAAGTGACCTCCAGAGGTCCAACTTGAACAATGCGTATTTTGAATTCAGAGCGAAAACGAAATCTTGTTGACTCACTCAACCAATGCGACCGCTCGAGGGTTAAATAACATCTATTGCATCATAATGCATGTGAGTTGTTGGGCTATTAATGCGAAGAACAATACGAACTACGGAGACGCAAGACCAGTGGCGAAAAGGTTAGGTCTGGCCCTTTGATTTCTTGGTACTGGGGTCAGTACCACATCCCATCTAATCTCATACAGTAAGATAAAAGTTAAAATCAAATCAACGAGATTGCGAAGTCCTTTACGTTATGAATGCATAGTTTTGCTTCATTTGGAGAGTTCTAGGCATTGTTCTGATGAATCTACTTGCTGCATTGGGTGTTGAAATGTGGGGAGCACAGGGAAAAGCAATTTGTGGAGTATACAGATCTGACTGGTAGCTGATGTTTTCAGAAAAGACTTTTGTTAATGTTCATATGCGACAGCCTTTTTCAAGACCTTGTCCGTTCAACTGATATTCCACATCGTCTGCTGTCTGATACAGAATGATAATGTGGTCGGCAAACCTAAGACTTTTTATTTCATCATCCTGAACTTTAATTCCCTTGCCAAATTTCTTCTTGGACTCCCCTTACTGCTGCTGTAGAAACAGATTTAAGTAACACTGCAATATCTAAAGCAGTGTCGTGGCTTGCCTAAGACGGGCCTTCTATCAAAATTTTCGCGGAGCCCTTTTACCGGACTGTGGCGACGTTCAAACGTAGGGTAAAGATTTTTCACGAAAGAAACAAAAACTCGTTTTGAATAAAATAAATATTTATTGATTATTATTATTAAAAACTCCTAGGACCCAAACAATTCAAATATAGCATATACTTTCCTCGTTTTTTTTTCCAGCAAACTTAATTATTAAATCATCCAAAGCCAAACTTAATTAGTAAGTCATCCAAAGCCGAAGACGAATTTCTGTTCTAGATGTTCTGCCACCATTGACAACACTGACAAGTCTGAAAGACGATCTTGGCTCATAGGAGTCCTAAGATAGGTTTTAATCAGTTTTAATTTCGAAAAACTTAATTCAGTTGTTGGAATTGTTGCGGGAAGAGTCAAAAATTAAAAACATAACTGTTGTTACCTCCGGAAAACTGGATGCAAGGCTATCGAATTTAATCATCTTTGACAGAACGACGGCCGCGCGGGATTAGCCGAGCGGTCTCAGGCGCTACAGTCACGGACTGTAGGGCTGGTCCCGTCGTAGGTTCGAGTGCTCACTTGGGCATGGGTGTGTGTGTTTGCCCTTTGGATAATTTAGGTTAAGTAGTGTGTAAGCTTAGAGACTGATGACCTTAGCAGTTAAGTCCCATAAGATTTCACACATTTGAACATTTTTGATAAAACGACGGTTATAAGAACATAATTCCGTGAGTATCTTAATGGAATTTTTCCTGAATTTCATTTGTTAAGCACATTTTCAAAGAAATTAATTGATCATACAGATCAAATGACGTCTTTATTTTATTTAGCAGTCAGTTTTACCGTTTCCTTTTTATTTCATTTTAAAATGATGCGAGTTTCTCTGGTTGCGGCACTTTGAATGTATTACTAAGGTCACAAAGGCTTTTGAGATCTTTGGTTAGTTCGAGAAATTAATATATCTAAACAGCAATAGTACACATTGACTCTGAAGTACGTTTCCGGGTCTGAAAATCTCTCATTTTCTGATAACTAATCAAAATATCCTTTCGCCATCTTCCATCTTTTATTTTTGAAAATAGCATAATTAAAAACAGGCGACAAGCACTGTAAAATCGTAGCTCTCTAAAATGTTAATTATACTTTTACGGTCGTCGTACTCGTCTTTTTTAGTGGAAATTAAATTTATCTGGTACAAAGTTCTCATTAATGAATAATTTTTCTTCATAGCCGATAAAGCGCCATGTCTTGCGAAGACCATCAAGTAGGGAATAGCTTCTTGGTAATTTTATATTTAAATTATTTATCGTTAATCGTCATTGACCAACGTTTTATACTATTGCCAAAAAAAGGTATATATATTTTCCAAACCATCGAAAAAAATTGACACATCGGAACACGTTTCGCAGCACCATTTAAAATTAAATGTAATGCGTGTGGGGCACCATGAATAGAATCGGCATTTGGCGCATGCTCTTTCATAAGGGCTTGTAATCCTTCATATAAACCCGACGTAAGGTGTGCTCTATCGTAATCCTGCGCTCTAGATTTGAAAAAATTTATTCCATGTTCTTTTATAGTGTTAAACATTTCAGTTTTAATCTCTTGTGCACTACGATCAGTTACTGATATAAATCTCAGAAAGGACTCCCAGATTTTTCTTTAGGCACACGATCGTCATTTTCTGCCATCGAGACGTATCGATTTTTTAATTTCTAAAACAATATTTTCTCCAATTGCGATAGGAAATATATTAGCAATCTCGTCTTGAATCGTGGGGCGTAAGTAATGTTTGTCATCTTTTGACTTTAAAAGTTCTTTTAAAATAGAATCATACTCGATAGTAAACGTAAAACTGAAATGAAATTTCTAGAATCAGAATTACGCCCTGTTAAAGATAAATTGCATGAGCTGAAGTAATTATGACATTAGTAACACGATGCAATACATCTCGCAAGAAAGTAATTTCGTTATTGATTTCACTTTACAGTATACTATCGATAGTATTACCTTGTAATCAATTATTAAAAGATAGAGCCGCGTTAATACGCTGTTGTGTGTTTCCATGGTCAGATATACTTGTGTAAAATTGCTTCTAACACCGTTAACCAATGCGGAGGAATATGACTTGCTTTGACCATCTGCAAACAACCAAGAGCAGTGACAATACGGTTTGTTTAAAATAGAATAACATAGCCATGGCCTTGAAATTTTTATACCAGGCTTATTGAAGTATGAGTAATGATAGAAAAACATCGCTTTATTTGTAGAGCCTTCGGTAACTGTCCTTTAGGTGTAAATCGGCCCAATTTAAAAATTATTTTTCGTTCGAATTCAGTAAGGATGACGAAGACATTATGACATTCCTTAGAAGAATCCCGTATCGAAGATCTTTATAAGTCTATCTCCCGAACCTCTGGCAGAAAATGTGTTTCAGATGAATAAAAAATAAACGAAAGTAAAATTGATATTGAGAATTTTTGAAAATTATTCGAAACTGTAGGTTTAAAAATGTTAATTGAACAGATCTTTTAATTTTTTAAATTAACGTTTAATTCAGGCCCGGCACTATTTTCGTGTCGTGCCGCACGACTGCTTTGGCGGAGATTCGACAAATACAAGTGGAAGCACTTTCTTTTCAGGGTCATTGATATTCATAGCTGTACATTTTCTACCAAAGAACATGACATTAACGTAAGCCAGTCCTGATACGTATATTTCATGAGTAAGAGAAGACTGACATGTAAAATACGCTACTTACTAAACGTACACGATCCTATTGCGGTCCGTTGAGGCGTTGAAAAATTAATAGATTATATTCCAGGAAACTTTCCTCGCCCTTCCTGTACTGTTAGAAAGCCAACTCAGCGCTCAACAAAGCGATATTAACAACAATAAAATATACGCGGCGTAACTGATACTGCAGCGCAACACAGATGATCACTGCATAGATTGGCTGTTGTTTCAAAGCAGCACGATAAGTTCTAAGCATCACGGGCGAGATTCCTTCGCCTGCCCTTGTGGCCGTGCGGTTCTAGGCGCTACAGTCTGGAGCCGCGCGACCGATACGGTCTCCGGTTCGAATACTGCCTCGGGCACGGATGTGTGTGTTGTCCTTAGGTTAGTTAGGTTTAAGTAGTTCTAAGTTCTACGGGACTGATGACCTCAGCAGTTAAGTCCCATAATGCTCAGAGCCATTTGAGATTCCTTCAGAACATAGTGGGACCGTCAAAATGCGAACAAAATAGTGTACAGGGCTTAATTTGGGCCGGAACGGCGTTTCGGTACCTCCGAGCGAAATTTTTTTTTGAACCATTGGACCAAGTCCTCACCGGATCTTGAAAGTAGTACACCAACTTTAAATCGTAAAACAGAATTCGCCCCTGTGCAGGCACCGTAAATTTAACAGTGATTGGCCAGTGTGTTACAAAGAGTGTTAGCGATTTGTCTCTGCAAGAAACATTCCACACGAATATCAGTTTGCAGCAGCTGTAAAATTGTAATGTGCGTTGACTGACCTCCCTGCGGTTGCGCTCTTCCCATTTGTAATCCTCTGCGAGTTTGGTGTATATCGAGAGATATTATTTCTTTTATCGAGAGGTATTTCTGTTCGTTCATGTTACACTTTTGCAAAGTGTTACTTATATATACTGTAGTGTTCCTGTTCTATTTCGATGTAAAATGTGGCCTTTTCTTTGGTGAGCTGTTTTTTCATACTTTCCATTCATGGCAAATGAATGTTGTAATAAATACTGTGTAAGCATATTGACGTATAATGTTTTCCAAGGCGCATCAAGATTAGAAACAAATCTTTGTAGGAGCTATAAGACCAAATTAATGATCTTGGGAATATGTAACCAGCAGAGAAAACACATCGAATATACCATCCTGGAATTTATATCGCTGATTCAGACGTTTTCGTTTAACCTACAATCCATAAATTCATCGATCTTTACTGGAAAACTTCGATTATCGTCCTTACAACGCATTTTCCGTCGGGCAAGTTCTCCCAAGGAACTATTTTTTTTTGCTGTTCGAGGTATCTGCTCTTATTTTATTTTCATTACGCGTGACAAAGCGTAGATATCTGTAAAACATACTTCTATAATATTTGATTAAATGTACTGAACATGCTGATAATCGCGGCCCTTGACCTACAATATTTTAGAAACCCATCAACAATGGGTTGTTAGCTCTGTAGTTACATTTCGTGCATTCATTTCGGAAAAAATAACTTAACATTGGAATTTGTGCAAAAAAGCAAGTTAATTACCCTTGGGACTGAAAACGGGTTCGTAATTCACCTTATCCGAAATTCCTGTTAACCGATAAAATTTACTATTACAAGTAATGTATTCCTGCCTGGGTTAAACAGTAATGCCGTACTATATTGATTAAAATTTTATTTTATTAACTGTGTACTTAATAAAATCTACAATAACTGACTTTATTTTTCATCGCCCTTACCGAACCAGATGTGTTGGCTGGAAAAGCTCCCCTCCTGAAATAAGCTCACTGTTGTAAACAAATTTAATGTATCACGGTCTTGTTAATTGCCTACGATGAAAAATTATATAATTGATACCCTGTGTACAAATGGCGTAAAATTAAACATACATGTACATATACCTAATGTAGGAAAACTTGTGTGTATTAATTTATTAAAATTATTATTAAATTATGGAATGTATTTTCTTACAGAGGCCTACAGCGTGTGTACAAATCTAGCGAACGCGCTGGTAGCGTGTATTTATATAATGCAATTTGTTCGACTAGACGATTGACAAGATGCAACTTTTCACACGCCGCTGTTCTTGAGCGACATGCATCGCATGCGCACCCTTAATCTAATCCAATGGTCTGTTACCATAATTTAAATTATGTGTGTTGTACATTTCTGCGGCGACCAGTAATGATACAGTCCTACGTTACACAGCGTAGAATGTTACATAACATGACCTGAATTGTAAACAAGAAGTATTTCTTCCGTGGAATTGATAAGTTTTTAGTACTTGCCATTGCAAAGTAAATCACTCACAGAATTTGACTGCTGAAAAAATGAAGAAATTTTGGGCAATTTCTTTATAACTTTCTCCTCCTTCTTTTGTTTATTTCTTCTTTTCATAGCTCCACAGGTGAATCTCTTTCACTCATCTCTTTCGCAATTAAACTCATTAACGAACAAATCATCACTAGATTTACAACATTTGAACCTCATGAACAGATTGAAATAAACGCGTATAGCAGTGTTTCCAGATTGAGTTTTCTAAATTTCTCCATAACAGACAAAAAAATTCCCGAAAATGATACAATTTTGGCAATTTTTCCCTGAATATCTTAAATATCAGTTCAAAGGAATATGTGTGTTTATCATCAGTATTGGCAGCATGAAGAGGCGGAATTACCTGCCGAGGACCTTAAAATTATCGTACCGGTACATATAAAAAATACTACAAAAACGAAAATTTTTAATTTCTAATTAAAAACAGGTAGCCTAACCAAAAAATATAGAAAGCATGGTCCATGTGCGCCACATTTGTGCATTCTTCGCGTATTTTCATTGTCCTTTTGGTTTACCATTAGATGCCGCAAAAAGTTTAGAAATAGATAAAAGAGCTATTTTGTTGCTTAGTGAATGGCAAAAATATAATGACGGGGGCATGTTTTAAAAATTTTTAACCTCTTAACCGTCTGTTTATACAAAATATAAATTTACTCTGCCATTAAAAATTATTACATAGTACATTGATGTTTAAATAAGGTACGCCGGCCAGTGTGGCCGAGCGGTTCTAAGCGCTTCAGTCTGGAACCGCGCTGCTGCTACGGTCGCAGGTTCGAATCCTGCCTCGGGCATGGATGTGTGTGATGTCCTTAGGTTAGTTAGGTTTAAGTAGGTCTAAGTTCTAGGGGACTGATGACCTCAGATGTTAAGTCCCATAGTGCTCAGAGCCATTTAAACCATTTAAATAAGGTACCATGTTAGACGATACAGTGAATGAAATTATGTGACATGTAGACCTACTGTAAATATTGTACTAATGCAAACACTGTTTATTATTATCTCCATTGAAATAAAATAACAATAAACCAGTGTGATCAGTTTCTTAATGCCAGAAGTAACACAACATCGGCATCATTGTGAGTATTGTATACATTCTCTGACATAAATTTGGTAAGCATTTTAGTTCTTGGCTCAAATTTATTAAAACCCATCAGATTGAAACTGCACCGTACTCAAATTACGTTATCTGCTGTGCTTGTGTGCGTTATTTTTCTCAGTTTGTCTTTTACCACATTCATTATGGCGAATACTCCCATTGCACTAGCATTGGCGAACGGCAGGCTCAAAACTGCTCTCAAAACATTGGGGGACGTTCGAAAATTTCCGCTGCCCAGCAGCGTCTTCAAAGGTAGACACATCACCCCAAAAATGCCTCTTTGTTGAATTAACCTTGTTCCATTGTCGGAAAGGGAGAACTCGCCATTGATCCAAAGCGCTGTGAACATTTTCAGCTCCTAGCAATTCTTTAAAATTGGCCACAGCCACATCAGGCCGGACTTAGCTAGTAGCTGAGTCAGGTGCGAAACAGGCAGTTTTTTCCAAAAGTTTTAGATTCTTTGGAATCGTCTCTGAATTTATCGGCACAATTGACAAAGAAATGATACACACCACTCTTTTATAACTCTTAAATCTTTTTGGTCAGTACCACCTGCCGTTTCATTATAACTAAATCGTAAATTGATGCATTCCATATTCATCACATAATCCGTGAAATGGCTTTACTTAATCGTTCTGGGGGAACTAAAATTGACAGATAGTTCAGTAGCAAAGTATGTAGTTCTGATAACAACTTGAGAGGTTCAACATTATAAGCCTGAAACATATGATAACGATCGGTGATTGCTTTTAGTGAGTATTTCAAAAATATAAAATTGATTTATTGGGTTTTCGTAACAGCATAACACGTAATTGACTAGCAGTGTAGCATCATTTTTTATTCTTGGCCAGTTTGAAGTGAAGTTCTAAAGCACCCATTGCTCTAAAATCAGCGCGTCCTTGACAACTTATTTTGAGCGGTTTCTTTCCGGCCAATGTTTCGCAGCAGAGAATATTCAATTCGCGGCTTGGTACTGCACGAAAACAAGTTGTGAACTTCTCGAACAATGTATTCTAAATGCGAAGCTAATACTTTGCAAGCGTTTACTGCGGCACATGCAGTGAGTATGACACACATTTGACAGTTGTAAGATAAGACAGCGATTCTTTCAAAACTGAAGAGAATGAATTATGCTGTCTTGCCATTACATTAACTCCGTACACGCCTATTCCCTGTTAACTCACTTAAATCAAGCCTATCTGTAGCTGCTTTTTAAACGCATTAGCTGAAGAGTGAGCATCACTACCTTCTATTTCTAAGAGTCTATAAAACGTTGTTATTATCGTTTTCCTGTTTACACTAAAATAACGCACAGTGATGCACGTTATTTTCTTGGTGTCAGTGGACGTACTCTTGTCTATTACCATCAAATAACGGCTATCGCCAATGACTTGATTAAGAAAACTTGGTGAAATCACATTAGTAATCAGCCCTGCACATTTAGTGCGATGCAGCTTCATTCCACTGAGAACAGTACATGACTTGTCCAAAGATGGCAGCAGACCTGTTGGATGGTCTGCTGCAAATATCGAACAATGCTCGGCAATTTTTCTCTCTCTACGTATATTTGAGCCATAAAATGTTGTTCATTTTGAGTTGCAGCAATCGAGTTGTTAAAATTTGAGGGTTTGTAAATGCTTCTTACAATTTGCATGGTTAGACAAATCTTTTGTTTGTGCTTGTAGTGTGCGTGTGTACAATGTGCAAAACGCTTTGGTACCACCGCCTTTGGTACCACCGCCTTTGAACGTGTCAGCCACCGTGAAAAAACACCGGAATATTTATCCTGACCGCAGAAAGCCAATTATGAAAAGAACATTAAAAAAATTATTACATGTTAAATAGTAAAATGGTTATACTGGTGTTTAACTTATCAAGTAAACATTGCATTCTAGAATCCTTCTACAGTTAGTACAAATTTTCATGTCTCATATTTGGCATCGATTCAACACGTGTTACCGAAATTAAATCGGAATAATATTTATTATGTGAGTTATTAAGGTCAAACAGCAAAAACTTCGACGATATATGATTAATTACGCGAAAAATGCCGCTGATGGCTTGGGACACAGGAATGGCAACACCAAGCAAACAAAAAGGGCCCACCAACTATAATACCAAAGTCTGGATCACCTACTAAACCAAAGACCGCACTGCGCTGCTCGTTTCTGACCAACGAGAGTGAAAGATATTTTTGTGTATTTTCGATCGGTCGGTGGTGTATGGTTTGGGTTCATTGGTTAGCATCATTTGGTCCTATCGCCTACAGGCGCTGTAGGGAGCGAACCAGAATATTCCACCAAAACAAAAATAAGCCCTTAACGCCAGCAGTCCAGTTACCATTAACATGTAGTTAATTCTTATTTTAATGGCATACAAATAACACGAAAACCCACAAATCCAACTCAGTAAAAATAAAAACACAAACCAGTACCCAACTTTCCATATTTCATTGCTCCACCAAGTGCTGACTGATCTCAGTCTATAAACAGTTTAGAGTGGTATGATATCGTACAGCGTGATTTCGTCATAACTGCATTTGTAAAAATAAAATGTAAATCACTTATTTGTAGTTTTTTTTAGACAAGACTGAAACTCTAGTCCTCATCAAGTGGAGTATCTAGAAACAGTAGAAATTCAAAAGCTTACTAGAAAATCGAGGTTTGGCTTCCCATGCAGGCCGCTGTCATCGCATGGAAAATAGTTTACGTAATAGATACCTTCGTGACGCTAATGCCAACCACCAGAGACGAAAACGGAAAGGTGTATGGATTGATTTAGAGAGAGCGAGAGCGTATCTATAAACTAAGTATGTGCTATTTGAACTAAAATATCAGAGACGACATTAGTAATATGGTTACATAGAAGAAATATTTCCCCAATTTCCCCAATTTCCTCAATGCCAAAAATTTTTTCCCTCCAGAAATTTTCCCCAGAGTTTTCGTTTTCCCAAAAGAAATATTTTCCCAAAAATTGTGAAAAGCACCCACTGGCGTGTAGGTTGTATTCGTTCAACAGAAAAGGAGAAATACAGTAAACATTGTTGTCCACATTTGGACGCCCGGTTAATTAAGGTTTTATGGTACGGCCTAAGGCTTAAACGTTCGCCTTGAGTGAGATTGAGAAAAACATTTTACAAATTTTTCCTTACACATGCAGCCCTGGCACCCCGTATCATTGATACGGCGGTAGCTACGCTCATGACCTGAACTCACACACTTTCCATTTTTTATCGGAAATTAATTAGTCGCCAAAGACATGTTGTTGAAGGTCCGAGGACAGACGGACAGTTCGTATGCATTGCTGTTGGGAATTACGTTCCTTGTCCGTTTTTCCACGCGTTGTTCATCTTGCTCGCCTTCTTCATTTCTTCAGGTATGAGTGTCGGAGTATGACGCACGAAATAGGCCACCTATCCGGCCCATTTTGCACAAGAGACAGATAAGTAATTAAAGCACAGATGTATTTTTATTTTCTTGAGCACGGGTTATTGAAAGAAGTCATTTCAATACAAGGTAAAAAGTATTTCTTTCTTGTTATTCAATTGTAATCTTTACACTTACAAATGCACTGTACTGAGTATCTTTCATGTTTAGTGTCCTATGCAAAAAGTATGTGGTTGTTTGTGAATAATGCGATGATAGCGACTGCAGAGCGAAAACTAAGGAATCGGCTTACTCTGAGTTACTAGTGGGGTCGAAGCAGTTACATGCATTTTGGTAGAGTGCGAGACCATTGTGACTCTTAGGTGACTAAATAATTATCATCTCATTTACTAAGAAGAAACTTTCTATTATGAATCAAACCTTAAACAGCATTAAGTTACACCACGCCATTTAACGAGACACTGCAATTTCTCTAGTTTTATTTAATTTCTTTAAATAATTTATTGCCTTCGTGGACGCCACAGCTATTGATAAGCTAGAACTGTCTTTACTTTATCCCTGCCGCCTTCAGAATTCCAAAGAATTTCAATCATCGTTGTCAAAATCTGTCTGAAGAGCTACAAATGCCAAACATTCCTATGTAAGTTTGCCATTATGCAACCGCGATTCTAACAAGTAAACCAACACAAAGGATGCCGTTCGATTTAGGTCAGCTTTGAATATGTCGCAGTGTAGAGTTAAATAAGTGACATATTCTTTTACACGTGCCCCCTGCGGCCGATAATGGTGTGAAACACCACTAGAAAAAAATGTAATATTTCTAAATGAATGCCGTTGAAACAGAAACAGATAAAAAAATAAAAGTTGTGTGACTTTTTTAATGTGCGTTACAATGGTGCACACAGTTTTGAAAAAAAAATCATATTTTTCGAATCCTCTCGCAATTTTTACGTTTGGACATTTGACTGATAGCGAAACGTATTGAATCATCAATACCAAATTCAGTCATATTTTATGAAGTGAATTCTGTGAAATACAAAATACTTTGTGTTGTATTTCTCTTTTTACATTTGGCGTTTTCTAACTTACTTAAATTTAATGAAGTTATATTTGAAATTGTTTGTACATTATTGTTGCATTATTTTGTCGATCTGTATAATAACAAATACATTGTTATTTTTGCGCGCCAATGTACATCGGACAATTGTAATTTCATGATAGAAGTCACAAACGGCTTCCAGTTTGTAACCGCTATTGTACAATGTATATTTGAGAAAGTTGAAGAATCTGGAAGTAGAAAGTTGATCGCGAATAAGGGATTGAATTTTTAGGATGTTATTTCTTAAATGCAAGTTAACACTATCATTATATCTGAAAAGTGTTCCAGAATTTTTCTTCACGGCTGAAATGCGTACATGGAAGCCACTCCTATATGGCAAAAAGCCATAATTTTATAATTTGATTAATATTTTTTTGCAATACTGTTAATTATTCAAGAATAACCATTTCAAAAATAGTAGCGTACTAAGAACTTCTAGGCATAAAAAACTTACGTAATCTTTTTTTGTCTAGACAATAGTGTCTCACTGTCATTTTGTCTCAGCTCATCTTGTCTCACGTCGTCTGTGTTGTGTTAACTCTTGTGAGCGCTTATAACGTAATTGTGAAAATATATAGTTTGAAAGTATTCAAAACTTTAACTGCAAGAGTATCTTCCACCTTATCTGAAAATAATTATATTTGTGAAAGGAAAACTTGTATTATTAAAAGAGAACTGATAGTTAATTTTTAAGTGAGTTCAGGGAAGTGAGATAGGAAGTTTCAGTCGATAGTAATTCAAAGTTGAAACTGTGAGAACTTAATTATTTTCGATCGCTGCATTACGCAGTGCAGTGATCGTCATATTTTCATGAAGTCGACCGAAAGTTAACACCATGGAGGTAAAAAAAAAAAAAAGGTTTTATTACGTCACAGGCTTGAGGCCGATGTCCGCTATCTTAACTAATTCACTTCTCCGTGACGTCATTCTGACATACACGTGCCCAGTTTCGACCGTGTTGGGTGCTGTGATTGTGTGGAAATTTAGTTGTTTTATCAAAAATACCAGCTTGCATTGTTTACGGGTGTACTAATCGATCCGATCGCAATCTAAAGTTTAGAAGAATCACATTTCATTCGTAAGTGGAGCAATTCAAGCAATATTTCCTTTTGTATACTCATTTATTGTTGTACGGTTTTCTTTTATTGTAATGGTTTTAGTTCTGTCATTTGACTTTTAGATTTGCCTTACTTTACTCAAGTGTCCGTTCTTCCCTATGTCTTTCATTACCTTCCAAGTCACAAACAGACATCCGAGCCACACTGTATCAACCATCTCGTCCCCGCACAACACAAGGCTGCGTAACCGCCCTGGTTGTTGGGGTAACATCCGATGCCCTAAATTCCTTTCGCTGATAATTATTATTCATTGTTCACATTTCCTCGCCATTCAAAAAAGATTACGTTCATTACGCCACATTAAGATTATCTGTAGCTTAAACAGGGGTTCACAATGCTGCAGCCAAAAGTTGAGACAGCTTACCCAATGATATACACTGAATACAGAGAAATGTAAACAGGCTGAACACGGCACTGCGGTCGGCAACGCCTATGTAAGACAACAAACAAGTGTGTGGCGAAGTTGCTATATCGGATATTGCTGCTACAATGGCAGGTTCAAGATTTAAGTGATTTTGAACGTGGTGTTACAGCTGGCGCATGAGCGATGGGACACAGCATCTCCGAGGTAGCGATGAAGTGGGGATTTCCCCGTACGACCATTTCACGAGTGTACCATGAATATCAGGAATCCCGTAAAACATCAAATCTTCGACATCGTTACGGCCGGGAAAAGATCCTGCAAGAACGGGACCAACGGCGACTGAAGAGAAACGTTCAACGTGACAAAAGTGAAATTGTTCCGCAAATTACTGCAGATTTCAGTGCTGGGCCATCAAGTGTCAGCGAGCGAATCAGTCAGCGAAACACCATCGATATGGGCTTTCGGGGACTTGATATGGGCTTTCCGAGCCGAAGGCCCAGCACCGACATTGGACTGCGGATGACTGGAAACATGTTGCCTCGTCGGACGAGTCTAGTCTCAAATTGTATCCAGCGGATGGACGTGTATGGTTATAGATACAACCTCATGAATCCTTGGACTCTGCATGTCAGCAGCGGACTGTTGAAGCTGGTGGAGGCTCTGTAATGGTGTGGGGCGTGGCATTGTAGTGACTTGGGACATCATGAAGCTATTCGTCAAATTCCACAATACAGGGCGAGTCAGAAGTCCTTGGACATCTTCATAAGTTGGAAGATTAAAGGAAAAATTGAAATGTGATGATGGTAACATATGCTTATTGTGGGGCCGCACTTTTTGGAGTGAATGTCATTCATGGCTGCCATCTTGAAATCCGCCATTTTCGATCATTCATGGCTGCCATCTTGAAATCCGCCATTTTGGATTCAAGGTTTTTTTTTTATGGGAAGGGGGATGTATGACACATCAAATAACACTCGCTTGAGCTCTGGAATTTAGTGATGTAATTTGTTTTTGTCTATCTTGTACAGTTTAGAGGTTATTAATGAGCGCCACAGATAGAACAGTAGCTCCAGAGGGCGCGGCTTTCAATAGAGGATGCTCCTGTGACGGAGGCCAAAGCGCATGCGTTTTCGCGCCAATTTTTTGCTATAAAGTTGACTCCGATAACTTGCAGTCTCCAGTGACGGACACTCAACTGAAGATGGCTGGACGATTGCCAGCCGAAATATCGTGGCAAGAAGTCAACATGATCCGGCTACAATCCCGAAATCTCATCGAACAATATGGTTCCTGCTACCACCTACTCGATTGCAGTCCGTCGTTGACTGGCTACCTCCGGTCTCTAGTCAGCGGAACGATGCTGGTGAATTGTCAATACCAAAGACTCGTCTTCCAGGCTTTTAGAGAAAATATGCTTTCAAGAACAGAAAAACGTCGCTCACTTTGGCTTCAAATCGACGCACAGCGTAACCCTGTAGTGCTACCTCCCTTCATTTTTTATCTCCATACTGATTTTACGAGTGTTTCTTGTTCATTGTTTCTGTCCTGTGCGCGCATCACACTGTTTTAAATACTAAAAATATAGAGCTTACATGAATAACAAAGTGTCAGGAAGGCAATTTTGAATGTTTTTCTGCCCTTGAATGCGTATTTGCTCTTGTAATACGATACAGAATGACATCACAGGGAAGTGACACCGCGGTGAACTAAGGGGGTACGAATGCGGTAAACCTAATGTTTTGGGCTAGTTAAGATGGTGGACATCGGTTTGTAGTTTGTGACGTAATGCCACTTGCCTTCTTTTTTTTCCCTCCATGGTCTGTAGTGCCACCTCTCTTCTCTTTCTCACCTCCATGGTTAATACAGGCATAGGATCTTTGACTACCATCATTAATGAACATAGACTTCAAATCGCAAATTTTTTTTTACGTGAATTTAACTTACATGCAAGAGGATAAAATCAATTTGGAAACGACTTGCTTAAAGAGTATCGTCCTTATTCATCGTGTAATTCATCAAAGTTAAACAGGGAAAGATACTACTAAGTATTGAGTTCCACAATGAATCCTCTTTCACGACGAATTTTAAAGATAGTAAATTGTGGCGTCTTCTCGCAAAGAAAATTAACAATTACCACGCTCTGACATCAGAAAGAAAGAAATATTAGCAGCGACTAACCACTAGCAACTGGTAAGGATAGATGATCACGAGAGCCGCCACGGAACACGTCTAATGGTTGAATCATACCGATCGTTCTGGTAGGAATCGTTAAATGTTCACTTCTATTCCATGTTTATCACTGGTGTTAAATACGTTTTAGTTTTGCGCGGTCGATGAATCTAAAACACAATAAAGAAAAAAATTTAATTCGTATTAGGTGAAGGCGGAAAGCCTCGCTCGCGGGGTGGAATCAGAGCTAACTATTTGTAGTACAGTTCCCAGAACCGATCGCGGTCCTCTGGTTTGGAGCCGAGTGGAAGGCTTAAACCAGAGACTCAGACGATTCTGCGGAGATCTGGGGTGCAAATTTCTCGATCTCCGCTATCGGGTGGAGAAATGTAGGGTCCCCCTGAATAGATCAGGCGTGCACTACACGCCGGAAGCGGCTACAAGGGTAGCGTAGTACGTATGGAGTGAACATGTAGGTTTTTTAGGTTAGAGAATTCCCTCCCTAGGCCCGACAAGACGCCTCCTGAGACGCGGCAAGGTAGGAGTAGGTAAAATGCAACAGGGAATAACAATATTAATGTGCTAATAGTAAACTGCAGGAGCGTCTATAGAAAGGTCCCAGTACTGCTCTCATTAATAAACGGTCACAACGCCCATATAGTACTAGGGACAGAAAGTTGGTTGAAACCAGACGTAAACAGTAATGAAATCCTAAACTCAGATTGGAATGTATACCGCAGAGACAGGCTAGACAGCGAAGGGGGAGGCGTGTTTATAGCGATAAGAAGTGCAATAGTATCGAAGGAAATTGACGGAGATCCGAAATGTGAAATAATTTGGGTGAAGGTCACGGTTAAAGCAGGCTCAGACATGGTAATTGGATGTCTCTATAGGCCCCCTGGCTCAGCAGCTGTTGTGGCTGAGCACCTGAAGGATAATTTGGAAAATATTTCGAGTAGATTTCCCCACCATGTTATAGATCTGGGTGGAGATTTTAATTTGCCGTATATAGACTGGGAGACTCAAACGTTCATAACGGGTGGCAGGGACAAAGAATCTAGTGAAATTTTTTTAAGTGCTTTATCTGAAGATTACCTTGAGCAGTTAAACAGAGAACCGACTCGTGGCGATAACATATTAAACCTTCTGGTGACAAACAGACCCGAACTATTTGAAACAGTTAACGCAGAACAGGGAATCAGCGATCATAAAGCGGTTACTGCAGCGATGATTTCAGCCGTAAATAGAAATATTAAAAAATGTAGGAAGATTTTTCTGTTAAGCAAAAGTGACAAAAAGCAGATTTCAGAGTACCTGTTGGCTCAACACAAAAGTTTTGTCTCAAGTACAGATAGTGTTGAGGATCAGTGGACAAAGTTCAAAACCATCGTACAATATGCGTTAGATGAGTATGTGCCAAGCAAGATCGTAAAAGATGGGAAAGAGCCACCGTGGTACGTCAACCGAGTTAGAAAATTGCTGCGGAAGCAAAGGGAACTTCACAGCAAACATAAACATAGCCAAAGCCTTGCAGACAAACAGAAGTTACGCGAAGCGAAATGTAGTGTGAGGAGGGCTATGCGAGAGGCGTTCAATGAATTCGAAAGTAAAGTTCTATGTACAGACTTGGCAGAAAATCCTAAGAAATTTTGGTCTTATGTCAAAGCGGTAGGTGGATCAAAACAAAATGTCCAGACACTCTGTGACCAAAATGGTACTGAAACAGAGGATGACAGACTAAAGGCCGAAACACTAAATGTCTTTTTCCAAAGCTGTTTCACAGAGGAAGACTGCACTGTAGTTCCTTCTCTAGATTGTCGCACAGATGACAAAATGGTAGATATCGAAATAGACGACAGGGGGATACAGAAACAATTAAAATCGCTCAAAAGAGGGAAGGCCGCTGTACCTGATGGGATACCAGTTCGATTTTACAAAAAAATGGTTCAAATGGCTCTGAGCACTATGGGACTTAACATCTGAGGTCATCAGTCCCCTAGAACTTAGAACTACTTAAACCTAACTAACCTAAGGATATCACACACATCCATGCCCGAGGCAGGATTCGAACCTGCGACGTAGCAGTCGCGCAGTTCCGGACTGAGCGCCTAGAACCGCTAGACCACCACGGCCGGCTCGATTTTACACAGAGTACGCGAAGGAACTTGCCCCCCTTCTTGCAGCGGTGTACCGTAGGTCTCTAAAAGAGCGTAGCGTTCCAAAAGATTGGAAAAGGGCACAGGTCATCCCCATTTTCAAGAAGGGTAGTCGAACAGATGTGCAGAACTATAGAGCTATATCTCTATCGTCGATCAGTTGTAGAATTTTGGAACACGTATTATGTTCGAGTATAATGACTTTTCTGGAGACTAGAAATCTACTCTGTAGGAATCAGCATGGGTTTCGAAAAAGACGGTCGTGTGAAACCCAGCTCGCGCTCGCTATTCGTCCACGAGACTCGGTGGGCCATAGACACGGGTTCACAGGTAGATGCCGTGTTTCTTGCCTTCCGCAAGGCGTTCGATACAGTTCCCCACAGTCGTTTAATGAACAAAGTAAGAGCATATGGACTACCAGACCAATTGTGTGATTGGATTGAAGATTTCCTAGATAACAGAACGCAGCATGTCATTCTCAATGGAGAGAAGTCTTCCGACGTAAGAGTGATTTCAGGTGTGCCGCAGGGGAGTGTCATAGGACCGTTGCTATTCACAATATACATAAATGACGTAGTGGATAACATCGGAAGTTCACTGAGCCTTTTTGCAGATGATGCTGTGGTGTATCGAGAGGTTGTAACAATGGAAAATTGTACTGAAATGCCGGAGGATCTGCAGCGAATTGACGCATGGTGCAGGGAATGGCAATTAAATCTCAATGTAGACAAGTGTAAAGTGCTGCGAATACATAGAAAGATAGATCCCTTATCATTTAGCTACAAAATAGCAGGTCAGCAACTGGAAGCAGTTAATTCCATAAATTATCTGGGAGTACGCATTAGGAGTGATTTAAAATGGAATGATCATATAAAGTTGATCGTCGGTAAAGCAGATGCCAGACTGAGATTCATTGGAAGAATCCTAAGGAAATGCAATCCGAAAACAAAGGAAGTAGGTTACAGTACGCTTGTTCGCCCACTGCTTGAATACTGCTCAGCAGTGTGGGATCCGTACCAGATAGGGTTGATAGAAGAGATAGAGAAGATCGAACGCAGAACAGCGCGCTTCGTTACAGGATCATTTAGTAATCGCGAAAGCGTTACGGAGATGATGGATAAACTCCAGTGGAGGACTCTGCAGGAGAGACGCTAAGTAGCTCGGTACGGGCTTTTGTTGAAGTTTCGAGAACATACCTTCACCGAGGAGTCAGGCAGTATATTGCTCCCTGATACGCATATCTGCCGGCCGCGGTGGTCTAGCGGTTCTAGGCGCTCAGTCCGGAACCGCGCGACTGCTACGGTCGCAGGTTCGAATCCTGCCTCGGGCATGGGTGTGTGTGATGTCCTTTTGTTGGTTAGGTTTAAGTGTTTCTAAGTTCTAGGGGACTGATGACCACAGATGTTGAGTCCCATAGTGCTCAGAGCCATTTGAACCATTTTTTGAACGTATATCTCGCGAAGAGACCATGAGGATAAAATCAGAGAGATTAGAGCCCACACAGAAGCATACCGACAATCCTTCTTTCCACGAACAATACGAGACTGGAATAGAAGGGAGAACCGATAGAGGTACTAAGGGTACCCTCCGCCACACACCGTCAGGTGGCTTGCGGAGTATGGATGTAGATGTAGATAAACCTGTTCAAACCATTTCCGTAAGAACTCCGGTCCTAATGTACCGGACATACGAATGAACACAAGGATATTATCTCATTAAAAAATTTTTTTCACCCTTTGGCCCGAACTTGCTACCATTTTCTTTCAGAACTATGAGGCAAGGGGGACATTAAATCTTCGCTTGCGCATATAATGGATTGTGTTGTATAACAATTTGTTAAGGCATCCAGGGATTTTCCTCGTATTTCAGCGTTGATGTTCCTGATAAGAATAATGTACTTCCTGCATACATTTTCAAATTGAAACCCGGCTATTCAGACTATGCATATTTTGCTCTCCAATCAAGCTTTATTCTGCAGCTTTTTATTCTCAATTTGCGCTTGATTGACGAATTCATTGATTTTGCGTGAAACAATCCGACGTCTTACTTTAAAATAATGAATCCTTTCTGAGGAATCCCTGAACAAAAGTAATAAATTACCGTCATCTCTCGCTTGTGAAGCCCATCTCTATACAGGGTGTTACAAAAAGGTACGGCCAAACTTTCGGGAAACATTCCTCATACACAAATAAAGAAAAGATGTTATGTGGACATGTCTCCGGAAACGCTTAATTTCAATGTTAGAGCTCATTTTAGTTTCGTCAGTATGTACTGTACTTCCTCGATTCACCGCGTTGGCCCAATTGAAGGAAGGTAATTTTGACTTCGGTGCTTGTGTTGACATGCGTCATCAACCCAAATTTTCTGTGAACGTTTGGGCAGGCATTGTTGGTGATGTCTTAATTGGGCCCCATGTTCTTCCAGCTACGCTCAATGGAGCACGTTATGAAGATTTCATACAGGGTACTCTACCTGTTTTGCTAGAACATGTGCCTTTACAAGTACGACACAACATGTGGTTCATGCACGATGGAGCTCTTGCACATTTCAGTCGAAGTGTTCGTACGCTTCTCAACAACAGATTCGGTGACCGATGGATTGGTAGAGGCGGACCAATTCCATGGCATCCACGCTCTCCTGACCTCAACCCTCTTGACTTTCATTTATGGGGGCATTTGAAAGCTCTTGTCTACGCAACCCCGGTACCAAATGTAGAGACTCTTCGTGCTCGTATTGTGGACGGCTGTGAGACAATACGCCATTCTCCAGGGCTGCTTCAGCACATCAGGGATTCCATGCGACGGAAGGTGGATGCACGTATCCCCGCTAACGGAGGACATTTTGAACATTTCCTGTGACAAAGTGTTTGAAGTCACGCTGGTACGTTCTGTTGCTGTGGGTTTCCATTCCATGATTAATATAATTTGAAGAGAAGTAATAAAATGATCTCTAACATGGAAAGTAAGCGTTTCCGGACACATGTCCACATAACATATTTTCTTTCTTTGTGTGTGATGAATGTTTCTTGAAAGTTTGGCCGTACCTTTTTGTAACACCCCGTATATCCAGCTCATGTATCTGTGCTGATTTGTCAACGGCAATTTGAAATTTATCTACTACGTACTTAGAAATACCTTGTAACTTTACATTTCTCGTCCCAACTGCAGCAATTTATGCTTCCCGTTCCGTTTATACAGATCCTCTCTCTTTGTAACCTTGGTATCTGTTTTACAGTTTCAAATTTGTTTTTAGTAGAGCGCCCACTCCACCACACGTCCAATAGGGTAAAGTCGGTAGGCCATGGAAAAGAGCAGGGAACCGTCTCTTCCTTCCCGCTCCTCTAAGGAAATTAAATTGTTCGATGTACTCGGTGCTCAAAAAGTGGATTGAGCATTTTTGTTACCCCCAACGATTTTGCTCTTCCTTATTTTGGACAGATTTGCATTAATTTACAAATAGTTTGGAAGTGTAACACATTTAAATCTGGAAAAGTTGCAACTTAAAAACAAATATACCAAATATAAAAAGAAACCGCAAATACAACTCAAGATATTGTATATTTCATGAAATTATAAGAATACATATAATATACATTTAGAGTATATTTATCGGGGAAATTCTTACAAACAAGCCAACATGACAATTAGATTTGGAGGGGACACACATCGAGATGTAAAGTTAGTTCTGACAAATGCGTCTTTGGAATACCAATTCATCATACAGGATGATTTAGCTGTCCCTACCGCTGTCATTTTATGCAACCTGCAATGGTATTTTTGGTCCTCACAAACCACAAATTAACCCCGACTCTCACAGTCAACCCACTGCGGTCAGGATTTCTACGACGTTGTTCATGAAACTTCTTCCTACTACTGTACAAAAATTTGCGACTGCACCAGTTATTTCCCACATTCGATCACTTTTGGTCTTCATTGACTGGCCTAATTACACCACCGGCTTAGTCCAGTACTTAAAAATTGTAAAATTGACTGTTGTGGAAAGTTAACCTAACAATTTTGTGAATATTAAAAGCATAAAATAAACGATTGCATTGTTGTATACGTCAGACCTTCTGACTACGAAACTACTGTGCCTGTAAGGGTTAAGTTCGGACCAAACTGTCAGTGTAATTAGTTTTAGCGTAACGTTTACAGATATTTCTTTCCTTTCATTACCATCACGGACACGTTTAAATTAATAATGTTAACGAAATAGCCGACTGTGCTAGTGGGCTAGTGGCCCAGCCAATAGAGACCAAAGCAGGTCGAATGTGGGAAATAGGTCGTCTAGTCGGAAATTTGTGTGCAGTGGTAGGAGGGAGTGCCACTAACAACATACTTGAAATCCTGACGACTGAGCAGTGAGTATGGGGTGTGGAGGTGCGTTTGAAGGTCATTTTTGCACCTTTTTATTGAATAACTCGATAATCATCTTAGCATTGTGTAATCTCTGTGTTGTCTGTGGGTTCTGTCACCCATATACAGGCCATTTCGGGATTGTAATATCAAGTGTTTTAAATGATTGTCACTTGGCTTCTCCTTACATTCATTGCCCCCATCCATGTACTTGCACCATTTTTCCTTATCTTCCTTCACCCGACCGAAATTTCAGTTCTTCCTGCAACCACTCTTAAAAACTCTCACTGTATCTAACTTCAGTTCTCTCTGTAAAGACTCAATATACTTCCCCATTTAAAGGATTCCACGCTTCGACTCGCACGGCGTCAGTTCGGTTTTCTTGGTGGCAACGTCGTCCTGATTACTACTGCTCGGAGATGAGAGTGGTATTGTGTTTTGGCTTCAGGGTTTTTTACCCAAGGGGATGTCACCGTCATTCAAACACACAGTAAAACAGCATGTCCTGGGGCATTACAACGGTTGCAGTTCTACAGACATTGGCAGTACGAACAATCAAAGGCCAAATTGGCTAAAATTTCAGTCACATCAATCACTAATCCAGACCGTTGCGTTGGCAGCTACTGTAAACGTGCCGTCTTCAGGAAGCGAACGTTGGTCTGTCATTAGAAATCAGCGAATGAATATAGAAGTCAATTTTTCGAATTTGTGGTCTTCAAGTACACTATTATCCATTATACAAACGCTGCAGGTCTTCCACGTCTAAGATCTTTGCAGGAAGAATAATTTTTTCAACTCTCAGCTGTGCGTTTTAATTTTCTATATTTGCTTCTCGATGTCGAAGCAGCTACATCTTCATCCTGGTGCATGTTAGCTGTATGCAACATGGTGAAAGTATTTAGCTTTCATTGAACATATCTTCACCTTTTCCGAGAACACTGTTCTCACCATTTTCAGACATAGTTACTGCTTAGTGCAAAAGCTTAGTAAATAATTTTAAACTTCATTCCTGGTTAAATTACGTAGCTATATTTTTGTTTAACATCAGTGCTGTCTACCATGAATGAAAAGCTGAGCTGATAATAGTCACAGTTCCACGCGTGAAGGTAGGTGAAGTAACGTAAATCGAGAAGTAGACCCGAGGGCGTCTGACAACTATTCTGGAATCGTTGGTGGGGAGGGATCGAGGAGAAGATGCTGGCCGGTGAAGGCTTCAGTGAAATAGTAGTACCAAGTGTTACTCATGTGAGTGGTGGTACTTTTATTAGATGTTAGTGTATCGTATCACAGATCTTTTCTGCGAGCCATAGTTGCAAATACGGTACAGCAGCAGTTTGTTTCTAATACTCATCACTGATTGTATTTTTTATTGTGATGCATAATCTTCATTTCCTCCTAAACTGGTGATGAAAGAAACGATGTTAGGCGATGACAGCACGCATATTATCAGACTGAATACACTTCATATATTTAGGTACTATTGCAAACATTACATTATCTGACGCTCTTTAGAATATTGTGGCATTGTAGCTGTTCAAATGGCTCTGAGCACTATGGGACTTAACATGTCAGGTCATCAGTCCCCTAGAACTTAGAACTACTTAAACCTAACTAACCTAAGGACATCACCTACATCCATGCCCGAGGCAGGATTCGAACCTGCGACCGTAGCGGTCGCGCGGTTCCAGACTGAAGCGCCTAGAACCGTTCGGCCACCACGGCCGGCGTAGCAGTGGTAAAGTAGTTAATTTGAGTCTTGCAACATTTTTCTTCTACTTGATCTCAACTTCGTCCCAACCATTTTTGTAATAGTTATCAGTTATATGTTCCTATTGATATATTGTGATCACTGTCACCTTTTGTCCGCAGCCCGTGGTCTAGTGGCCAGCGTTACTGCCTGCGTATCACGGGGTCCGGCCGGGTTGGGGATTTTGTCTGCCCGGGGGCTGGGTGTTTGCATTGCTCTCATCGTTCAATCATCGTTCGTGAACGTGGCTAGTTGGACTGTGTACAGATTGGGAATTTGTATGGGCGCTGATGCCCGCGCAGTTATGCGCCCCACCCCCCCCCCCCCAACTAAACATCATCACTCTCCCCTTCCCCCTGACCCCTTAGAGTTCACAAACATGACATGTGTGTGGAAAATAATGCTGATGTAAACACCGTAATATTCCACACAAAACATCGCACTGTTCACACAGTTAAATACTCGTTGTAAACTTAATGTTTTCTAATTCATTTGAGAATATTGTGACATCATAGATGTTCATTTATCCTCAAACAAGCCCCAGATAAAAGATGTAAACATCACATTTTTGTGTTGCTGACATATTTTGCAGACCTTTTAGAATACTGGCATCATAAATGTGGAAAATAATTCAATACGCTCTATTGTGTCTTAAACGAAATGCAGTTAATATATCGAAATTTGGAAATTTTTATTTCTCGGTACAGAATCCTGTTAGTAACAGTGAGAACAACTCTTGGTGCAGAGATAGAGCTTGTGTTACTTTTTAACGGTGTAACCATCTGTTCGTGACAGTAGACAGCTGGGATGTGGAATAGCAGTTTACTTTATTCTGGGTTTTCGAAATATTATTTGAGCTGAAACTCGTGTCCGACAACAACATATTCCTAGTCCGCCTCCGTAGCGCAGCGGTAGCGTTACCGCCTACCACGCAAGGGGCCGCGGGTTCGATTCCCGGCAGGGGAGTGGGTGTTGTGTATCCTTCGTCTTCATTGACACTGAAGTCGCCGAAGTGGCGTCAGCTTGCAATACGGCGGCCTAACCCCGGCCAATAAATGTCATACGATCTGAAATGATCACATATTCGTAATTGTTTATTTACATTTTATAAGCAATTATTGGTTTTTAATTGTTTGTAGGGAATTATGCTACTACAATCTTCCCAATATCGCATAGCGAGTAATTCATAGTTTTGAATGAAACTTACTGATGTGACTGGTGAGTCAGCCGAAAACCAGATTTTTTATTTATTTATTTATTTATTTACTTATTTTTTAATAAGAAGATACGTCTGGGATAGTTTGGAGAACAGCCCAAATGGGGTTATATTGTAGTACTAGTAGGTAGGAATACCAGTTTGTAATAGGAGAGTAGAGAGATGAGTCTCATGTACTTCTTATTTGATAAATAATTTAGGCCGTTTTGGACTGTGCTTGAAAGTCGCCAATGTGGCTACATTGTTATTGGCTCTTGCGTTGCTTCACTAGGCTCTGATTGGAGGGGGGGAGAACACCATGCAATGGGTATGCGTCATTTTATGTATGTCCGGCCCCGGTAGCTGAGTGGCCAGTGTGACGGAATGTCAATCCTAAGGTCCCGGGTTCGATTCCCGGCTGGGTCGCAGATTTTTTCCGCTCAGGGACTGGGTATTGTGTCGTCCTAATCATCATTATTTCATCCCCATCGACGCGCAGGTCGCCGAAGTGGCGTCAAATCGAAAGACCTGCACCAGGCGAACAGTCTACCCGACGGGAGGCCTTAACCACGACATTTCATTTCATTTTATGAATAAAATACATATCTTTGATCTTGCACTCATTTCAGTGTAGTGTAAGAGGTGTATACGTGTACGTAAATAATTTGACACTACTTTCATGCTAGACATAAATATCTTTCGAAAGTTATGAATATCTTAGGCTCTAATCTGAGTTTTACGTAACTTTATAGCATATTTGGCGCTGTTTTTACTATTACACTTTGATTGGTTGGAGATACGTGTCAGTCAGAAATGTAATTTGACATTTACATTTCTACTATACTCTTACTAGCAGGAAAGAGACCTGGATATTGGGTATCATGTACACTGTGTATGTCCCATCAACTTCCAGTATTAATACTGCACTGTGGTTGGCTGGAGGTGTGTGTGTGTGTGTGTGTGTGTGTGTGTGTGTGTGTGTGGGGGGGGGGGGGGGGGTTGGTGGGTGGGGGGGGGCGGAGAAGAAGGACTTACTTAAAATTTACAATTAAAACATTTGGACTTTTTCCACCGTCTTTGATTTTTTACTATTATGGTATGATTGGCTGAAGATAAGGAGGGAGCATTGACACCCATTGGTAAGACTGATGTCATGCATGATCTCCAGCAAAAGATTAGTGACTGAGCTAAAGGTGTGGGAGTGTGTCTATAATGATTACAGTTGTGTCTGTCGCAATACGTGTACTATTATTGTCTCAAGGTTACAGATACGAATGGTTCAAATGGCTCTGAGCACTATGGGACTTGACATCTATGGTCATCAGTCCCCTAGAACTTAGAACTACTTAAACCTAACTAACCTAAGGACAGCACACAACACCCAGCCATCACGAGGCAGAGAAAATCCCTGACCCCGCCGGGAATCGAACCCGGGAACCCGGGCGTGGGAAGCGAGAACGCTATCGCACGACCACGAGATGCGGGCGGTTACAGATACGACTTGTGGGAAACCTCTCCTTCCAGCATATGGCGACGTCACAAACCTCGTACAGTTGCGAATGAAGGTAAACCACCTGCTGCACTGGTTCTAGCCAAGATAGTGATCAAGAAGAGGTCACTCCTCCCTGAGCCAACAAGAAACTGGCCACACCTCCCCCTTCATAATACGAATCCAGCTGTCATTTGAGGTCTGTACGCCTTAATGAAAGGAAGTTGTTTACTTGGGATCATGGTATAGATATTTATTTTCATAAACAAAAATAGATTGAAGGTCATATTTATTATTAACAATTTTTTTAGATGTTCCACTCAATTTATTACGACGCGTGTTTTTTTTTAAGTAAGTACCGATTTGAAGTTAAAAAAATATGTGCTAAGATATCTCAATAATTTTGTTTTTACATGAAAGCATGTACCTTAATCTACTTTTCTACATAATTTCCGTCAATATTGAGGCACTTGTCATAACGTTGTACCAGTTTTTGAACACCCTCCTCATAGAAGTCTGCCGCCTGACTTGTTAAACATTGCATCACCACTGTTTTGACTTCGTCATCGTCTTGAAGACGCTGACCGCCCAGGTGTTTCTTCAAGATGAAACATGGGTGGCCTACGTCACACCAGAATCAAAGCATGGAATGGCGGCATTCAGATTCACCCAGAAAAGTGAAGTTTAAGCAAACAATTTCTGCCAGGAAAATCATGTGCACAGTTTTGTCAGAAAAGGAGTATTGCTTGTGGAATCTCTGCCTCGTAATGAGACAATCAATGCAGCAGCTTACTGTAAGACATTGCACAATCTGCGCCGTTCAATTGAGAACAAAAGACGTGACAAGCTGAGCAAGGGCATAGTTTTGCTCCAAGACAATGCCCGTCCGCATTTGGCGAATCAGACCAAAGATCTCATCACATCTTTACGATAGAAACTCTAGATCATCCTCCGTACAGCCTCGATCTTGCGCCCAGTGACTATCATCTGTTCCTTCACTTGAAGAAACACCTGGGCGGTCAGCGTCTTCAAGACGATGACGAAGTCAAAACAGTGGTGATGCAGTGGTTAACAAAAAAATGGTTCAAATGGCTCAGAGCACTATGGGACTTAACATCTATGGTCATCAGTCCCCTAGAACTTAGAACTACTTAAACCTAACTAACCTAAGGACATCACACAACACCCAGTCATCACGAGGCAGAGAAAATCCCTGACCCCGCCGGGAATCGAACCCGGGAACCCGGGCGCAGTGGTTAACAAATCAGGCAGCAGACTCCTATGATGAGGGTATTCAAAAACTGGTACAACGTTATGACAAGTGCCTCAATATTGACGGAAATTATGTAAAAAAGTAGATCAAGCTGCAGGCTTCCATGTGAAAATAAAATTATTGAGATACCTTAGCACGTCTTTTTTAATTTCAAAACGGTACTTGCTTAACAAACACGCCTCGTACCGTAGCCTCCTCATTTCAGTTCTCTACACGTTAGTGAGCGGAACTCTCGCAACAAAGCAATTCTAGTTCAAAGATGGCTGTAAAGATTGTCATAACAACTGAGGTAAAACACTTCGACGTTGCAGTGTGTGTCTGAAATACTGTTATAAAACGACACATCACTTTCTGCAAGAACACACGCTATATGCTATAATTTTACCGGTTTTCTCCATATACCCGCGCAGTGCAAGTAAATATGTAAACAGCATTATCAGTGCGTGAGGTCGCTATATTACTGCCCCTATTCGCCTGATAAAACACACACACACACACACACACACACACACACATATTCACACACACACACACACACACATTTCTAAACGTACGCTGTAAGTTATTACTGTTATTTCAGCTAATTACATTTCAACATCAGAAGGGAGTCTATAGGCAATAGAAGACGATAAGTTTTCTAAGGGAACATTCATTGATGTTAGTAGGACTATCGGGTGTATTGTAGATGATCTCTTGGTGCATTAGCAGTGGTTAGCACACTGGACTCGCATTCGGGAGGACGACGGTTCAATCCCGTCTCCGGCCATCCTGATTTAGGTTTTCCGTGATTTCCCTAAATCGCTTCAGGCAAATGCCGGGATGGTTCCTTTGAAAGGGCACGGCCGATTTCCTTCCCCATCCTTCCCTCACCCGAGCTTGCGCTCCGTCTCTAATGACCTCGTTGTCGACGGGACGTTAAACACTAATCTCCTCCTCCTCTCTTGGTGCATTATCTACAGGAATAATTCTCTATCTGTCTTAAGATTTAATTACGTACCTATAATCCAGGAGGTTGCCAAACCAGACGACATGTATATTACATGTCAGATCAATATTTTAGCTGGGATACATTTTTCCCTCAATCCAAGATCTTATTAAAGTGTTATGAGAAAACACAATGAAATTCTATCTATCTAACGCTTGAGCCTTGTCCCGCAGTTACGCAGGGTCAGCCATCGTTAATAGGATTTGGCATGTTAATGTTTAAGGGGTGGCCGGATGCCCTTCCTGCCGCCACCCCGTACCCTCCGGGACTGAATTAGTGCACCCCAACTGCCTGCGTCGAGTGTAATCCATGGAATAGTGCGAATGTGCTCAGATGTCTGCGAGCCGTGTAATTGAGGCGGAACATGGGGACCAGCACGGTATTCACTAGCGGGATGTGGAAAACTGCCTACAAACCACATCCAGGCTGGCCGGCACATCGGCCCTCGTCGTTAATCCGGCGCATCTACCCGAGTCCATGGAAAATAAAAAAAATTGCCTTTCAACCGTGAGAGATCCAAAAACTGTAACATCCTTCTTTGGTATGTTGTAAAACATGATGGGGGGTCTGAACATGAAAAGTGTGGTTGTTTGATGTGATATTACGCATATGTTTTGCGTATCAGCATCAAGGTTTGATAGAATCCTTAGCTCAACTAGAATTGATTGCAAGGTTTACCTTATACATGCCAGCTTCTCCGACCACCATACGTCGTCATTAAAAAAGGTAAAAGGTCTGCCTCGGCCAAAAATAGTTGAGGAGGATGCTGCAAATAACATTTGTAACAGGCTACGAATGGTATGGGCGATTGTTACCAGTCGTGGGTCAGTCGAAGGCATTTCTTTCGTGGTGGTCACGAAACCTTGTATTCACAGACTATTTAAAAAAAAAAAAATTCAGTTAAATGTGGCAGGAGAATGAGCATCAAATATTACTACCTTTAAACTCGTGTGAACACGCAAGTATGTAACAGGGCAGTTTGGGCTAGCGATTTAAAGGTGACATTTTAGACAGAGCTTCAGGAAAGCATGTGAGATGAGAGAATTACCACACGTGCAGATTATGGGTATTTTCCAGATCAGGTGTAGAGCATTTTAACATAGAGTGGGAATATGGTGTACGATGAACCATTATTGAAGGTCATATTAAAAAACACTCATAACTACAAACAATAGGAACCTTGGTGCAAAAGGTATCCCCTAAGGATTTTACAAAAACTTTCTGTCCAGTTACCAGGAAAGTGTTCAAGGAGGTAGTTAGAGAGAAACAATTCTGAAGACGGAAACTCTGGAATACTGGTACTAGTTTCCACAATAAGGAACTGCAGGATTAGTCAAAAAGACTTTCCAACTATGGAGTGGTACAGAAATGTAATAACTTACATAATCGGTAGATGTGTTATTTTGTAGCAGACAATCTCAAGTTTCATACAAAAGTGTCAAAGGTCATTATGGTGATGCGGCAAATATCCCACTGTTAGTAAATTTCTTTCCACACTCACTGCAGCAAATCGTTGCAACGGCAGCGTAGAGTCGATTTGTCAGGTCGGCTAAATTGTTTGGTAGGGTAGGAACATAACACACGATTTTCAGTGAAACCCCAGAGAAAGGAACCTAGTTGTCAAGTCTGGGGGGCAACGTGGCCATGCGATTGGCCCTTCACCGCCAATCCACGGACCTGGGAAGCGCGACGTGGGGAAATGAGGTGGTGCACCGTCTTGCTGGTAGTAAACCATTCCATCTCGGTCATCATCTTCGATATGTGGAATTAAAAAGTTCAGTGAAACCAAAACATACAGCAAGCACGCTCCGCACCAGTGAAAGCAGCCATTTTAACTGTGTACTACGCTGGCGCTCCTGGTGGAGGAACGGGATACTGATGCGCTGTGTGAATCATATTTGAGGGTTCCAGAATGAGATCTTCACTCTGCAGCGGAGTGTGCGCTGATATGAAATTTCCTGGCAGATTAAAACTGTGTGCCCGACCGAGACTCGAACTCGGGACCTTTGCCTTTCGCGGGCAAGTGCTCTACCAACTGAGCTACCGAAGCACGACTCACGCCCGGTACTCACAGCTTTACTTCTGCCAGTACCTCGTCTCCTACCTTCCAAACTTTACAGAAGCTCTCCTGCGAACACTTGCCCGCGAAAGGCAAAGGTCCCGAGTTCGAGTCTCGGTCGGGCACACAGTTTTAATCTGCCAGGAAATTTCATATTTGAGGGTGTTTGCTACAAAAGACATCTAATTGTTCTCTAAGTTATCTTAATAAATTTCTATATCATTCAATAGTCGTTAAGCCATTTTTATTCACTCTTGTTTCACGCGTACAATGTTATTTTGTGCGTACTCTAAAATCATGGGGATAGGATTAAAAACAAACCAATCCAGACATCTATGGGCCAGAGGGCACCCAACAAAAGGATTATATATAACCGTTTTCCATGTCAGCATCAGGCTTAATTATTAGACCTACTGAATGTAGATTTCGAGAAAGCCCTACTGAAGCAGTATGTTGCTTGAATTCTGATTATTACCCTATATCACACTTACATATCTTAAAATGTTAACGCTAGGAATTGCTTAAGTATGTAATACTTGCCTGAACACTAGGCCACTTTGTAAGTTGGTATGAGATCATGACATCACTTCGTGGTACGACTCCTAAATAATTTTAGAATACAGACACCTGTACATCTACATACATACATACTTACTCCTCGTATGTCGTATGTCGCAGGATGCCTTGTACCAGTACTAATCATTACCTAATCTGTTCCCTCCGCAAATAGAGTGAACGCGAAAAACATCTGTGTTTATGCATCCGCGCTAGCCTTAATTTCTGTCGTTTCTTCGTGGTCCTTACGTGAAATATATGTTGGTCGCAGTAGAATCATCCTGTACACAGCTGCACATGCCAGTTTTCTTATTTTCTCGTTATTGTTGGCCGAAAAGAACGTGGTACATTCTCCACATGTACATACTTGGATCATCTCAGAAAGCTACTGTATTTAATTTGCTGATTAAGTTCCTAAAATACGTATGTAGATTTCAGAGGTAGTTAAGGGTGTGCTGTGTCCAAGATTGTGGTGGTAGTGGTGTAAGTCTGATGTACTTCAGGTACTATACCTAGAACAGTCTAATTAAAATTAAAGGTTTTTTGCATTGCTCTTTAGAACTATAAACTACTTCATAGTTACTGCAGCAGACGGAAGAGGTATACACCGATAAGATGAAACATGGTGACCACTGCCCACTGCGACGTTGGATGCCGCCTGATGGCGTTGCGGCCACGTGACGCGGTAACAAAAGTATGTAAATGGAGCAGACAGGAATGGGGATAACGCTAACGAAATATTGGCTGCAAATGGGGAAATCGATTGAGATAAGCGACTTCGAAAAGGACAGATTATTAATATGCAGTGCCAGCGAACGAAAACGGCGAAACTGGTCGAATGTTCGCGTGTTACTGTCATGTCCATGTACAGAAAGAGGTAGGACTGTGAAACTACCACTAGGCGCTAAATGGATGGACTTACACAAACTCTTCCAGAACGTGGGATCCTGTGGTAATAATCGAAGACATGCTGACAGCTGCGAACCACCTGCATCCACGCAGGAAGTCTTCCCCGACAGCGATGCCATCCTTCAGCAGCATAATTGCCCGTGTCTCGGAGCCAGAACCGTGCTACAGTGGTTTGAAGAGCATTATTGTGAACTCACTATGATGTCCCGGCGACCAAGTTAGACAGATGTAAGCCCTATGGAACCCATCTGGCTCGCTGGGGTACAGATTGCACTATGCTTTTGCAGCTTTATAAAGCCCCGATACAATCCCACATTGATTATGGGAGTCTTGGCATACAGTTTGGCATGACCTTCAGCATTGCGAACACTGGGTAGCAGGGTTCAACATGTGACAGGAGCCTTTTGAACTATCCCTGTGAACAGCTTACTAGTGAGGTGGGGGTCCCTCCGTTGCGGATCAGGTACCAACAACACCATGTCAGTTATGCTAACCACATTCGCAGTTGGGAAGCATCCTAACTACTGCCTCTTCACGTCAAACATGATATGCTACCCCCACAATGGTGACCCCAATCAGTGATTATGATTGCAGTCCGTGTCTGGTCTGTCCTTTCTTAACTTCAATTGTTTCCTCTTCCACCTCTCCTCTCGACTCACTCCTGTACATCTCCATGTTGCATCCCTTGGCCACATCTTTGTCTTGATGTATCACAAGGTGCAAATGACATGGTTAATCCTTGAGGACTTCTGCCACTAATATTTCACCATTCTTGGCGCATCCCATGCTTCAGAAGTCACCTATACTGATGGCTCAATGGTTGCAGACTATCAGCAAAGCGACTCTTGAGATCGTTATTCTGGAAACAGACCTCTGATCAGTATTACACCATCGAGTTTTTGGTGCCTGAAATACGGAATGGCTCACTCTGAATTCACCAAACTAACTACAGGTGATAAAGGAGGCTACGAATCTGTGGAGGTCTTCCATGCAGACCTCTCGCAAGGTCTCTACCATTGCTTGCTGGGTCCGCATCGGCAGACTGGATTGACTCATGGTCATTTCCTCCGTAGTTAGGACCCGTCCCAATGTCGTCGTGGTTCCCCTTTGGCAGTGGTCCACATTTGGTGTACTGTCCCAACCTAGCCACTCTGCGGCAGACTCTTAATCTCCCTGACCCGCTACCCCTGGTGTTAAGAGACAGTGCCCCAGCAGCTAACTTAGTTTTACGTTTTAGTCGTGAATCAGGCTATTACCACTCTCTTTAAGGAAGGGCCGCTTAAACTTATCGGCCCATTTGCGGGGTTGACAGAGCGCTGCTGCCTCCTCTGCCTAGACCGAGCTGCAGCTGCTGTCTGGGATTGGTGGTCCAGCCCGGTCCTCACCCTACCGGCTCGTGTACTCTTCTTCTCCCCTCTCGTGTGCCCTTTCAGACTAGTTCATCTTTTGTCTCTCTGTAGTTCTCTAGCCCTGTTCAGGTTGGTAGTGTTTCCCAGGCAGTCTCAGAGTAGAGTACCTTCGGTAAGTGGCGGGGCTGGGGAATGTATGTACCCTCATTACACTCTACATTCAGGGGCTTCCGGCTGCTCCCTAGATGGGGTAGCTTGCTTGCCTTTCTTCCTTTGTCTTTTTGTGTCTTTTCCTCAGCTTTGCTGACATTGGTAAACCTCAAAGTTTTCTTCCCCTGGGTTTTGCGTGATCCGCTATCTCTGATCCGCACTCCATAGAACTGTCTGTTCGAGGCCAAAGGGACTCATGACGTAGTAGTTTGGTCCTTTTAATCAGCCAATCACTGTCAGACAGTAGCTTCCACAGCAGTGAGTGTCACGTATGTTTCTGTTATAGTTGGTCAATACAGTGAGCTCTGACATGTTCTTATTTCCATTATAAAGGTCAAAGATGATTGACTAATCAGTCATACTGGATTACATCTTTCTGAAGCTGAAGTCCTACAAAAGTATGTTGTTTTGATGAAACGACTCATTAAATGGGTGTGTCTCAAAATATGTACTCCGTGATCGACTTGTTCTACAAAAATGTCAGAGAACGTGACAGAGATAGATAAGTTTTACCACGTTACGTTTGGGACTATGAACAGACACCCAGGCACAGTTGCTGCGCACAAAATTCGAAACTTAATTACAATTTTTATACTGCTGTAACGCATGTAACACCATGAAGTATTTTCGAAGACAGATAATTGGGGTAACATAACAATGGATTCATTTATTTGCATGCAAAGATACTCCATTCCAGAAGAGCTATAAGTAAGTAAGTAAATCTTTCAGCATATATTGCATTTTTCCATTGCTCTAGACCTATAAATTTTAAACCCACTTTAGAGAGATGCTAGAGGCACGTACAGCACATCTACATGGCCCTTATTTGTACCTGCTAGTGGTTTATCTACATCCCATGAATATTACAGTTTTGTGAAGATATTTAACCTTTTATGCAGGATGGAGCTCCGACGAAAGGCTTGCACCTGGTCTAAATTTTCTATTTTCGAAGTCGGACCCTGTAATTTCCATTCCACAGATTAATAATAATGTAGAAGCTGATCATGTTCACATTCAAGTACATCATAGGTTATCATATTTTTTATGAATTTCATGGGCTAAAACTTTCAGTTCTAATTACAGAAATATAGTTTCTGCAGTTTTCTGTAAAATATATCGGCAACATTGGGAAATCAAATGAAGTCGAGTTACAATTTATTGTCACATCGTGCACACGTTTAAGATTCTTCAGTTGTCCAATCAAATGTTCATTCATTCATCATCATTTAAAATAATGCACTGCATAGCATTGTGCTGCAAGGGGAGGAGGTGGGGCAAGTGGAAACAGACCTGTGAGAGGTCATGATGGCTGCTGGGAACCTCTGATGCCTGTTTGACACTAGTAAAACATTATTAGAGTCCTGTCATTGATTCACTGTATTTACAATTCATTGCCCTGCCGCAACAATCTTATCTGATGCTTCACTTAACTGTGTGTTGGATTCTAGCTGACATCTGTTGAGGCAGCTCAGTGTCTGCACAGCCAGACAATGGTCTTGGTGATCTTGGTGCCACACACAGCGGGTTGCTGGATAGCAGTCGGCGGCCGTGCTCATTGTGAAATTTGAGTTTGCATTGGCTGTTGGAGTGTTCTCGGTCCCACTCTGAATACTACTATGCCCCATCAGCGATTTACCTGGTGTCAGTAGTCGTGTGGTCAGTTGATATCCTCCCTAACGCCCTGCTGTTTTTGAGAACCTGGAGGCATCTGAGATTTGAACAGGAACACTGACCCTTAAAATGCCCCATTGCTGGCTTCCGTGTTGAAGCTGTGCGGTGTTGTCAGAAGACAGTCAATTTCTTCATCAGTAGACAATAGGTGGCAAGAAATGTGAAGTCCATCAAGTGAATACTATCATTTTGAGTACGACTTCAGCTGGCTTGCTGAATAGTTCATAGACTATGCCGGAGCATTTAGGACATAGATTCAGAACAGTGTCACGATCATACAATCGAGTGTATTGCTCTGAATGCCATCAATCCCAATGATCAACTGACAAGAGCACGAAAAACTGGAATATTTAGAGAGAGCTACCCTCTCTTCCCTTGGTTTTCTGTCACAAGTGTTCTTTCTGCTGCTGAATGTGTATTTCGCACTTAGACGGTGTCGTGATATGTCGAAGGCCTGGCCCACTTGCGACAAACTGGTACGTTTCCTGCTTCAACTTCTGTCTCTGGCTTTACGTGAAAGGCCTATTGTTTGTGCAGTGTGAACAAGTTTTAATAAAAATTTATAATTTTCCACCGCTTACTATTGTATGCCGTAAGTGCACATTCTAAATGTATTTAAGAGAAACTTCGATAGATAACCAATATTGTGTCGTGTGTGGTGAAGATTCTAATTGATGCAGTCTATTACGACGCCCTTAATGTCCATTTGGGGCCGCTGGTGGTAACTGCCCAAGCGACCTCTTTCACTGCAAAGAAAACAGGAATGACTCGAGCTAGTACATCGGAAACAGCATGCACAGGTAAAAGTTGCGGAATTCTCGAGATGAAATGAAGAGCGTGTCGCGATCTGTTGCACATGCGAATGTCAACAACGAATCTTAATCTCATCTTCGGTGAGCAATCATAATGACTGAAACAATAATTGTCATTTCAGATCACACGTGATGAAACAAACTAAAATCGTTATATTAACACTATTTTTCTAACGTTTAACCACAAAGCAAGAATAATTATTACAGACATTCGCAGATATACTCGTGGATATCCGCATGGCCATACGCTTTCATCCACAGAGTAACTAATGCTGCCGGATGAAGTCTGAGATTAATTAAGGATCTTAGAATGGTACTCTGGAACTATCACAAGATCGTTAATAAAAACTCTGGCACTCTGTTAACAAATTGAGAGCCCACAGAAAGTAAACAAGTAAAAAAAATGGCGATTTCCTCATATGTGGTTGGCTTTTAATGTAGTCTATTCATGCAGCATGGAGAAATGTAAAGATAACTATATTCATAATTCGGCTATTTCCTTTTGATTACTAGTTAATGGTCAGCCTGATGATAAAACATTTTTATCTCTGTGGAATTGGAGATAAATTCCATATAACTAGAAATCGTGTTTCTATTATTGTATTATCTAAATCATGCGTTCTAGTGTGGCAATCTCTATATCAAGGAATAAATATATTCTCACAGATGTAAGAATGTTAAGTTACAGCTTTTGTGACTGGAAGCAACTCGATATTTCCATGGAAATACGGTCACCTCACGGTCAGTGAAAAATTTTATTTTAATTTAATTTTATTGGCTTCTACAAACGACAGTCTTTGATATGTCGGAGGTTTGTCAGGTTCTTGCAGGTAACGTGCTATCACCGTGTTAGTATTATCGTGATTAATTAGCGTTTTAACTAATGATTATTGACTGGGTAATCCGCATTTTCGTGAAGTTTTCCCACAGTTAAATTTCGTATGGAACATATTTAGTGCTACCCAGTATCAGGAGTTCAGATCTCCGTCCTCTTTTGGATGTTCACGGCAAGTTTAGATCATGTAGAGGTAAAGCATGTTTAAAGAGGATAGAACGGGATGTCTGTAAATATTATTGCCGCGCAGGGAAGCGTGTTTGCTTAGAGCCGTAATTAAGCATGCTGAAAGGGTTGCGCAGGCAGCAATTGAGGAACAATGTGTGAAAAGCTGCAGATTATCATACACGTTGGAACAAGTTACGTCCGTCGTCTAGGCTCGGAGGCCGTACTTGGGTTGCTCCAGCGACAGAGATGGTTGAGAACACCACTCTTGCTCATGAAATTTCGCCAAATCTCATTACGGAGCATTATTCCCATAGATTATAATGCCCCATAGTTCTGTGTCCATTGGAAGACTCGAGATGTAGAAAGTTATGTGACAAGCTAGGCTGCAATTTTTTAGACGTGCGCCTTAGGTTCGAGAACTGTAGGATCTCCCTAAATGGGTAAGGTGTGCACTACTTACCAGAGGCTGTGAACGCAATACTGTACTAGTGATACCCAGCAAAGTGTCAAAATTTGGAGCGCTCCCAAAACGCAAATGGCTCTGAGCACTATGCGACTTAACTTCTGAGGTCATCAGTCGCCTAGAACTTAGTTTAGTTAGGTTTAATTAGTTCTAAGGACATCACACGCATCCATGCCCGAGGCAGGATTCGAACCTGCGACCGTAGCGGTCGCTCGGCTCCAGACTGTAGCGCCTAGAACCGCACGGTCACTCCGGCCGGCCACAAAACGCAGTGAAGCTAACGTAATATTGATTACAGACAGTAGGTTAACACCTGAAATCGATAGCGGTGAGACTTTAGGGTGGCGCTGCGGTCCGGAACCGCGGGACTGCTACGGTCGCAGGTTCGAATCCTGCCTCGGGCATGGGTGTGTGTGATGTCCTTAGGTTAGTTAGGTTTAAGTAGTTCTAAGTTCTAGGGGACTTATGACCTAAGATGTTGAGTCCCATAGTGCTCAGAGCCAGTTGAACCATTTTTTAGACTTTAGGGACAAACTAACAAAACGATAGGCTAATGGGAAATATATGTGTTATACTTATCGCAGTAGATGAGAAACTCAAATCCACCAAATAGAAATTGAAGCTGCATGACAGACTGAGCGAGACTAAGTGTGAAGGAGGGGTGTAAATTAATTACTATTTCTTTCGAGCACCAAACTCACCTCCAGACGTACCAGAACCCTTTAGAGAAAACCTCAGCTCACTAAAATACTTCTTCATTGAAGGAGACTCTTTTTTTCATCCAACTATTATCAGCGGAAATTACAGTTTTGCAAGTGATATGCTTGACAAGTCGTCCTACAAAAAATAATGAATGCTTTACTTAAAACAAATAGTTCGGAAGCTCACTTATGATGGAAATATATTAGATAGAATGGCGACAGACAGACATGACTTCTTTGAGGATGCTGATACTGAAACTTTTATCAGTGACAATGAGGCAGTCGTATCAAGTATTATTACCAAAGCTCAAAGGATGGCGAAAATACATACGGAGATATACATTTTAGTTACAAAGAAGCAGTAGTGTTGCATTGTAAGTAATTGGAACATGTAGCTCGGGGTAGGAGCGTGTAGAGAAACTAAGCCATAATAGATGCAAAGCAAAATATAGGGCTATAAATACAGAGATGCTAAAAAAATGCCTTTCGCTGCCAAGAGAACAATGCGCGATGCTTTCAATAACTGCTGTAGCAGAAACACTTAACAGACGCTCCTACAAAACATAAATAAATTCATGTTGTAAAGGTTGTCAGGAACACCAGACTCTTCCTAATGACAACGGAACTGAAATTGAGGTAGGTAAGCAAAAGCAGACGTTACTTACGATCCTCCTGTGCAAGTGAACATTTGAAAATGGAGCTAAGAGTAATGCCACAGTACTCAAGCATGTGCAGGTCTAAATGATGCAGATATTAGTGTAAAAGGCGTTAAGAAATAGCTGAAACCTTTAAAATTGTATAAAATTCCTGGGCCTGATCGGATCCTTGTCGGTTTATAATACATCTACATCTACATCTATACTCCGTGAGCCACCTTACGGTGTGTGGCGGAGGGTACTTATTGTACCACTATCTGATCCCCCCTTCCCTGTTCCATTCACGAATTGTGCGTGGGAAGAACGACTGCTTGTAAGTCTCCGTATTTGCTCTAATTTCTCGGATCTTTTCGTTGTGATCATTACGCGAGATATATGTGGGCGGTAGTAATATGTTGCCCATCTCTTCCCGGAATGTGCTCTCTCGTAATTTCGATAATAAACCTCTCCGTATTGCGTAACGCCTTTCTTGAAGTGTCCGCCACTGGAGCTTGTTCAGCATCTCCGTAACGCTCTCGCGCTGACTAAATGTCCCCATGACGAATCGCGCTGCTTTTCGCTGGATCATGTCTATCTCTTCTATTAATCCAACCTGGTAAGGGTCCCATACTGATGAGCAATACTCAAGAATCGGACGAACAAGCATTTTGTAAGCTACTTCTTTCGTCGATGAGTCACATTTTCTTAGAATTCTTCCTATGAATCTCAACCTGGCGCCTGCTTTTCCCACTATTTGTTTTATGTGATCATTCCACTTCAGATCGCTCCGGATAGTAACTCCTAAGTATTTTACGGTCGTTACCGCTTCCAATGATTTACCACCTATGGCATAATCGTACTGGAATGGATTTCTGCCCCTATGTATGCGCATTATATTACATTTATCTACGTTTAGGGAAAGCTGCCAGCTGTCGCACCATGCATTAATCCTCTGCAGGTCTTCCTGGAGTACGTACGAGTCTTCTGATGTTGCTACTTTCTTGTAGACAACCGTGTCATCTGCAAATAGCCTCACGGAGCTACCGATGTTGTCAACTAAGTCATTTATGTATATTGTAAACAATAAAGGTCCTATCACGCTTCCTTGCGGTACTCCCGAAATTACCTCTACATCTGCAGATTTTGAACCGTTAAGAATGACATGTTGTGTTCTTTCTTCTAGGAAATCCTGAATCCAATCACAAACCTGGTCCGATATTCCGTAAGCTCGTATTTTTTTCACTAAACGTAAGTGCGGAACCGTATCAAATGCCTTCCTGAAGTCCAGGAATACGGCATCAATCTGCTCGCCAGTGTCTACGGCACTGTGAATTTCTTGGGCAAATAGGGCGAGCTGAGTTTCACATGATCTCTGTTTGCGGAATCCATGTTGGTTATGATGAAGGAGATTTGTATTATCTAAGAACGTCATAATACGAGAACACAAAACATGTTCTATTATTCTACAACAGATTGACGTAAGCGAAATAGGCCTATAATTATTCGCATCTGATTTATGACCCTTCTTGAAAATGGGAACGACCTGCGCTTTCTTCCAGTCGCTAGGTACTTTACGTTCTTCCAGCGATCTACGATAAATTGCTGATAGAAAGGGGGCAAGTTCTTTAGCATAATCACTGTAGAATCTTAAGGGTATCTCGTCTGGTCCGGATGCTTTTTCGCTACTAAGTGATAGCAGTTGTTTTTCAATTCCGATATCGTTTATTTCAATATTTTCCATTTTGGCGTCCGTGCGACGGCTGAAGTCAGGGACCGTGTTACGATTTTCCGCAGTGAAACAGTTTCGGAACACTGAATTCAGTATTTCTGCCTTTCTTCGGTCGTCCTCTGTTTCGGTGCCATCGTGGTCAACGAGTGACTGAATAGGGGATTTAGATCCGCTTACCGATTTTACATATGACCAAAACTTTTTAGGGTTCTTGTTTAGATTGTTTGCCAATGTTTTATATTCGAATTCGTTGAATGCTTCTCTCATTGCTCTCTTTACGCTCTTTTTCGCTTCGTTCAGCTTTTCCTTATCAGCTATGATTCGACTACTCTTAAACCTATGATGAAGCTTTCTTTGTTTCCGTAGTACCTTTCGTACATGATTGTTATACCACGGTGGATCTTTCCCCTCGCTTTGGACCTTAGTCGGTACGAACTTATCTAAGGCGTACTGGACGATGTTTCTGAATTTTTTTCCATTTTTGTTCCACATCCTCTTCCTCAGAAATGAACGTTTGATGGTGGTCACTCAGATATTCTGCGATTTGTGCCCTATCACTCTTTTTAAGCAAATATATTTTCCTTCCTTTCTTGGCATTTCTTATTACACTTGTAGTCATTGATGCAACCACTGACTTATGATCACTGATACCCTCTTCTACATTCACGGAGTCGAAAAGTTCCGGTCTATTTGTTGCTATGAGGTCTAAAACGTTAGCTTCACGAGTTGGTTCTCTAACTATCTGCTCGAAGTAATTCTCGGACAAGGCAGTCAGGATAATGTCACAAGAGTCTCTGTCCCTGGCTCCAGTTCTGATTGTGTGACTATCCCATTCTATACCTGGTAGATTGAAGTCTCCCCCTATTACAATAGTATGATCACGAAACTTCTTCACGACGTTCTGCAGGTTCTCTCTGAGGCGCTCAACTACTACGGTTGCTGATGCAGGTGGTCTATAGAAGCATCCGACTATCATATCTGACCCACCTTTGATACTTCGCTTAACCCAGATTATTTCACATTCGCATTCGCTAATAACTTCACTGGATATTATTGAATTCTTTACTGCTATAAATACTCCTCCACCATTGGCGTTTATCCTATTCTTGCGGTATATATTCCATTCTGTGTCTAGGATTTCGTTACTGTTCACTTCCGGTTTTAACCAACTTTCCGTTCCTAATACTATATGCGCACTATTTCCTTCAATAAGAGATACTAATTCAGGAACTGGATACTCCTGCAGTTTACCAACATTACGTTAACTTTTCCTGTTTTTGGTCTCTGAGGACGGACGTTCTTTATCAACGATGATAATGTCCTCTCTGGTAAGCCGTCAGGTATTTTATCGTTTCGCCCAAGGGGGGGTCCCTCTAACCTACAGTATGTCCCACGTAAAACCGGTTCGTTTCACCTGACACTCACGAAACAGTGAACGAACGAAAAAGTATAGTCGTGAAGTTAATTTCTCTATTAATATTCTGTTTAAAGGGGAGTTATAAATGAAAATAAAACTTTTTTCACACATTCGGATCTTTATCTCATTATAAAATTGCAGTTTTCCGACTAATACACTTACAAACTCACATCGGAAGTATTTTTTTTTTTAAACATAATCTACACCGGTTGAAAATGTTAAAATTTTTACGTGCATTACTTCAAGATCTAATAAAATTGGTAATTTTTTATATAGAAGGCTGTGGATTGCTGTGTTATAAGGGTTCAATTACGTGTTTTTATTGGTAGCACTGTCAAAAACAGTTCGTATCGTTTAATAGTATAAACACGCGTTGTATGTCGAAGCACTAACGTTTTTCCGAGGGAAGTGAAATCTCTCAAAAAGTAAAGTATGGCGCCAAAACGAAGTATTTTTAAGAAACGTGGGTTTCACAGTAATAGATTTCGAATAAAGGGAAAAATTGTGTTCAACATGTGGCATGTGGTAAGTGACAACGAAGTTTCTAGAGAAACACCCATTAGTGATTCGAAGATTAAAATAAAAATATGAATGTCATGTGACTAGGGCCTCCCGTCGGGTAGACCGTTCGCCGGGTGCAAGTGTTTCGATTTGACGCCACTTCGGCGACTTGCCCGTCGATGGGGATGAAATGATGATGATTAGGACAACACGACACCCAGTCCCTGAGCGGAGAAAATCCCCGCCGGGAGTCGAACCTGGGCCCTTACGATTGACCATTCTGTCGCGCTGACCATTCAGCTGCCGGGGGCGGACGAAGATTAAAATAAAACGTTGTGATACACAGTTATTCAAAACGAAAGTGATGTAAATGGTAGGTTAGGTTGTATTCTGATAGATTTACACATCCTAACAAGGGTATTACGCGAATGTGTGTTGTATAATATGTGGAGGTCCAGTTAGTTTACATGAAGACAGAGAAGTACCAAGTGGACTAGACAAGAAACTTATCATTAATTGTGCCAGTTGTAAATATACTCATTCATTTTGGAATTCTGATAAGTATAAAGATAATTATTTTGAAGCAAGTGTTAGGTGGTTTTATGCATTGAGAGTTATTGGCAAAGGTGGTGGTGGTGGTGGTGGTGGTGGTGGTGGTGGTGGTGGTTGTTGTTAGTGTTTAACGTCCCGTCGACAACGAGGGACTATTGGCAAAGGACACACAGCAGCAGAAAAAAATGTGTGCTGTGATGAATATGCCACGCCCACCTTGTAAAATCGACAAGTATTTATTGGAGCTGCTGTGGAATCTGTTGCATGCGAGTCAATGAAGGGTGCTGCAAACGAAGCTGTTGAAATAAATGATATGACTGACATGCCAGTAGCGTTTGGTGGCACTTGGCAGAAGCGCAGCTACAGTTCTAAGAATCCTGTTGCTACGGTGACAAATGTGGATACTGGAAAGGTAATAGATTTCCAGATTTCAACCAAACATTGTTATAAGTGTAAATCAGGGAATGAAGAAGGGCATATCTGTGACTGAAATTATGAAGGAACAAGTTGTGGTACTGAGGCCTCTGCAGCTATTGTAATTTTTAGTCGATCTGTGAACGAAAGGGTAGTGTGCTACAGTAAGTTCTTAGGTGACGGAGACTTAAAAGCATATAACAGTGTATTAGCCGTTCAGCTTTATGGTGAGAAGATTATCACAAAACAGAAATGTGTTGGTCATGTCCAGAAGAGGATAGGCACCAGGCTGAGGAAGTTGAAAGAAAGATTGAGAGACAAGAAACTTTCTGATGGTAAAACCATAAGAGGCAGGCTGATAAACAAAATGATAGATGAACTACAGCAGTATTATGGGATGGTCATTAGAAATAATACTGAGGATTTGTTGAAAATGAAGCAGGCAGTATGGGCTACCTTCTTCCACATACTGTCAACTGATGAAAAACCGGTACACCACCTTTGCCCTCCTGGACCTGATTCATTGTGCAATAACCGCAAAGTCCAGTACTCAAACAGTTCCTACAGCCATGAACATTCCATCCACACAGCAGTCATGGATATCATAAAACCTATTTACAGAGACCTAGCAAATCCTGAATTACTGAATAAGTGTCTGCATGGTTATACTCAAAATCCCAATGAGTTGTTCAATAATCTTACATGGACTCGCTTACCAAAAAATATTTTTGTTGGAATGAAGACACTAAAGTGTGTGTGTGTGTGTGGGGGGGGGGGGGGGGGTTAGTGATGCTATTATTGCTTTTAATGACGGCAACATTGGTAGGGTGAAAGTGCTACAGCACATGGGGATTAATACTGAAGCAAACTGCATCAGAGAGCTTGAACGGATGGACAAGGTTCGCATTGATAAAGCAGAGTATGCAGCACAGTTGACCACTAAGGAGTCCAGAAAGAAGATCAAGAGGATGATATAACAGTATGGTGCAGGGTGCTTCTGAGTGACTAAAAATAAAAAAAATTAAGATTATATTAGTGAGTCTTCTGGAACTTTAGAAGCCGTTCCTGACAGTTTACATTTTCTGTTGCATTTTTCCCAAATCTCAGAAACCTTCGAGTAGAGTATTCAGATTTTCTGGGAGTAATATTTATCCTGAGTCTACTGAACTAAAAGAAAAACATAATGTTACGTATTTTTAAAATTATCTAGGATAACGTACAAAAAAGTACACAACATTTTAATCATGTCATTAAAAAATTGTATTTCCGAAAGCAGTGGCTGAAATGCAATTATTGTAGTTCACTAGACTCAGAACATATATTTTAATGTCCTGTAAAAGTTTCGTGTCAATGGCTACAGTGATTCCTGAAATACAGGGAAGCCAAGTCACTAAATTTAACATTGTCGGGATAGGGCGTTCCAACTCCCCTTAAGATCGTCTATTGTGCAGGGATTATAAGCATACACTTGTAGCGTGTCCCATAAGTAAAAATCACACATCACCAGAGGCTTCTACTGTCAAGTGTGTCTTCAGTGAACACGTTGGTGTCGTAGGCAGTTCTTTGGTTGGATGTGAGAGCGGTTGCTCTATGTTGTTGGAATACTGCAACAGCTTCTCAGCGCTTGTAATCTGTGCATTGAAAGAGTCAAAGATCTCCAGATATCTGGTACTATTTAAAGTGCAATCGAATAATATAGAATCAATAATGCACATGCCGGACAATGCACAGCAAACCCCTGTCTTTGCTGACTGAAGAAGTTCTTCATGCAGATTATGTTGGTTGGACAGCAACCAGTATTTGCAACTGTGAGAGTTTACATAACCTGACAAATGAAACCAGGCATTCTCATCTTAATCGAGTAAAGCAAGGGTTCTAAATAACCGTTAGCGATTGATTTTAACAGGCAGTTGCGTTAGTTAAATGAGCGTTCACAGGTGATCTGTACGAATAATAAGGAAACATTATTTTATAAATAAATAATCCGTAACACTTGTCTAAGGAATAACGGGATGCTGAAAAGAGATGAGCAATATTACTCTTCGCATTCAACTTACGTAATATATTTTTGTTAAGTTTACCAACAAAATCGGCGTCATATCTATTTCAATATGCTGTGAACCGTATTATTTTGAATTTTCGACCATGAGTTTCACGGGATAGTGGGGCACTATGCAGTAGGTGGAGCAGAGCCCTGAATGCTGCCTTTTTGAAGTGCAATGGATGGTTAGATGTTTTGTGTACAACATCAGAAGTGGTTGGCTTCCTAAGAATATCGTAACTAACCGAACAACCATCAGTTTTGACAGATAGACCCACTCCTTATCGACTTGAGGGTTCGTCTTGTAATGTACATGTGAATTCTGTTTGTAATTTCAAGGGGACTCATTGTCGGTTGTCTGTTCCTCTGCACATTGTGAACGGATCCAACAGCCCTCCATTTCTTGTACACATCTTACTGGTCGTGGAGAGTTTCCTGCCGGATTACTGCCCTTGAAACATTCTGTACAATCCCGGATGGAGCCTGTCTTTATGTAACACTCCACGATATCAATTCGCAGCTCTGATGCAAACTGCCTCATTTGTACGAGGGCTGTTTAAAAAGTAAGGTGACTTCTCAAATTGCGTGGGCAACGGACATTCGATTATCGAATTTTTTGTTATGTTAGTAGTAGTAGTAGTAGTAGTAGTAGTAGTAATAGTCGTAGTGTATAGCATGGGGGTAAGCATTTATAGAAAAGGAAAAAAGAAGGAAAAAACATAGTGTGAAGGTGTTTTGTGGAATGTTGGATGTTTTATAATCATTATTACCATTTATTTGCATCCCATTTCTTTACCAAGCTCCTACTCGTGTTTTATCTAAGTAATCCTTCAGTGTTGGTACACATGTTCCGAACACAAGTTCCCAGTTTCAAGTGTACAGCGTACTTCGTTTGTTTTTGACAGATAGAAACGTTAGACGTGCCTTAGTGTGCTCTGCGATTTTCGATTATTACAAAAAATGGAACAAAGAATGTGTCATGACATTTTTCGGGTGTTTTGGGCATGAGATGTGTGTCAGCGAAGTTTGTTCCAAAACTTCTCAATTTTGGTCAACCGTCCGTGGCATGAGTGTCGCTCAGGAGCTCTAGAATGACGTCAGTGGTGATCCTAATTTGCTGAAAAGGGTCATAACTGGTGACGAAACATGGGTTTACGGTTAAGACGTCGGATCCAAAGCCCAATCGTCAAACAGTGGAAGCATCTCAGAGAGCCAAGATCGAAAAAATCACGCAAAGTTTGATCAAATGTCAAAGTTTTGCTGTTTTCCTCAATTACTGTGGCGTAGTTTATTATGAATTTTTGCCTCAAGGTCTTACGGTTAATAAGGAGTATTATTTTGACATTATGCGCCGTTTGCGAGTAGCAATATGCAAAAAAAAGTCCGGAATTGTGGAAAACAATGGCTTTTGCGTCACGACAATGCACCTGCTCATTCGTCGCTGGGTGTGAGATTTTTTGGGCAAAAACAATACGGCCATCATGCCTCAGCCACCATATTCACCGGATTTGGCAGCCTGCGTCTTGTCTCTGTTCCCAGAACTGAAGAGACCTATGAAAGGACAAAGATTTTCAACGATTTTCAACGATTGAGGAAATAAAAACAGCATCTCTGAAAGTACCCAAGGCTGCACCAAAAAGTACTTCTGAGAAATGCTTTGAGGATTGGAAGAAGTGTTGGCACAAGTGTATTGTATCTGAGGGGAATTACTGTGAAGGGGTCAACATGAATATTGATGAATAACTAAATATTTTTTTCATAAAAATATACGAGGTGTGTTCAAAAAGTAAGGTAACTTTATGCTGCCTCGGGCATGGATGTGTGTGATGTCCTTACGTTAATTAGGTTTAAGCATTTCTAAGTTCTAGGGGACTGGTGACCTCAGCTGTTAAGCCCCATAGTGCTCAGAGCCATTTGAACCATTTTTTGTAAGGTGACTTTATAACAACAATATGAACTTCTCTCAAAAAAAAAAAAAGAGAAATTAAAGCAATAACAGCCCTCTGTCGCAAAATGAAGTCTTCTTGACCTAGGTTTCGGCCACTACTAAAGAGTGCCTTCATCAGAAATAAAACATTTAAACTGACATGTCACGAATAAAATAAAAATCAAGCGATAACACTTCAGTCACAAAATATTAAAATAGAAAACATAGAAGGCAAGCCACTATGGGCTGCTCGTAGCCGGCTGCTGTGGCCGAGCGGTTCTAGGCGTTTCAGTTCGGAACCGCGTAACTGCTACGGTCACAGGTTCGAATCCTGCCTCGGGCAGGATGTGTGTGATGTCCTTAGGTTAGTTAGGTTTAAGTAGTTCTAAGTTCTCGGGGACTGCTAACCTCAGATGTTAAGTCCCATAGTGCTTAGAGCCATTTGAGTCATTGGGTTGCTCACACATGTCGAGCTGCGGTAGCATTAGACTCTCAGTAGTGGCCGAAATGTAGGTCCAAAGACTTCATTTTGTGACCGAGGGCTGTTATTGATTTAATTTTACTTGGCAACGGTCACTGACAATGCAGCCAGGTTTAAAACTCACAATAACTACCGGACGAACACACAGCTGCACTCAACTTTCCGATAAAATGCTGTGTAACCAACTTTGGAGACAGTGTTGCCACTTCACAAGCTGTTTGACTACAGATGATTAACCGGCACATGAGGCGTACCGGTTTTTTGTGAGACACCCTATAGAATATGATGGCATCTGGCGTGCTGCGGAGAAGTGTGTTGGGAACCTCGATGTAAGTAGTGTATTAAAGACCAGGCAGACTATAGTACAAGTAGACTCGAAAACGATACATTTATCTGTAATGGGGTACTATCTGAACAATCATTAAGACAGATCTTGATAACGTTTCAAATTGAAACAGATATTGGAAACTGCCTTCAAATGTTAAGAGATGCAAAATTGTGCACACAGTTCGTATGATGATGAAATGGGATGATCAGGCTCAATCGTAGCGGAAGCAGGCAACAGACGTGAGGACATTGGCATGATCCTGGGAAAATGCTGTCAATCTACAGTGCAGACTGCTTACAGAATACTTTTTAAGTTCTTTGAATATTCTGAAGTGCGTACACCAGATCGTTCTAAACGGGGTGATATTTAACGTACACAAAAAAGAGCAGTACAAATACTGTTATCACACTAAAACCTGTACTGCGTACACACAATTGGCTAGTGTGTAGGGTGGTTAGAAGCAATCAGAAAAGCTTATAAGGGCATGGCAGGGTAGATTGCGTTGAGAAGTAATTGTTAACAAAAAATTCTATACTGTCCTTTGTTTCCGAGTTGATTAGCATTGAAGGTAGCCAATGAGGCTGTTGCCTGCACAAAGTGAAAAACTGCCGCATTATGAATGACTTTCAGATTAATTAGTTCTGTGGTACTAACTATGGTTTTGCAATAAATTCTGCAGACCGTATCCACAAATGCCGCTAAATGCATCTACAAAATACATCGTGAAACCACATATAATTCAGCAGATTTGACGTCATAAACATCAATATGTGTGGGAAAAAAGATATCTATATATGCCGCTGACCGTACCTACGTAAATGTCTTTTTACGAGTTTGAGAGCTGACTTCATAGATGCTGAGATGTGTGAAAAAATGCCGCATCATGCATGAAGTTTTAATACATTTGTTATTTAATACTCGAACACTCCTACTGTCGAGTTAACATAAACTGGAACTGCTAATATTAACAGAAGTAATACACACTGCCAGAATGAAACATTGTTATGCACTTTTAATAAATTTGTCAAACACAAAATACCTTATCTTGACTGTTATGATCAATTGCTGTCAAAACCGAAATCTAACAGACACTTTTACTTAAGCTGGTCTAACAGCCCCTCTTAACGTATTCCTCTATAGAGTAGAAGGAATTGGATTTAAAAAATCTTTCAAACTATGTTTAAACCATGCTTTATCTGGAACCAAAATTTTTATGGTTGCTGACAATTTACTGAAAATATTTCTGAATATTTGACCCCTTTTTGGACCAAAGTAAGCGATTTTAGGTCTTTGTGCCTGCCTGCTTAGCTGAGTGGTAATGTTGTTGCCTCCCATGCAGCGGACACGGGTTCCATTCCCAGCCGGGTTGGAGATTTTCTCCGCTCGTGGCCTGGGTGTTGTGTTGTCCTCATCATCATTTCATCCTCATCACCAGCGTGCAAGTCGCCCAGTGTGCCATCGACTGAAATAAGACTGGCACTCGGCGGCCGAACTTCCCCGGATTGGGCCTCCCGGCCAACAATGCCACATGATAATTTCGTTTAGGTCTTTGTGTAGATTGTTCTTATACTGTGTATTGAGCAGTGGGTAGGAAATAGAGATATATTCCCTGCAACAAATTTCATTAAGGAATAAATATACTGAGAAGCAGTGGTTAGAATACAATGTTACTTGAATACATTTGTACGTGATGTTCTTGAATTAACACCACAAATGATTCTTATTACAAACTTTTGCCCTGTTTTATGAGTTACCCCCAGAATGTGATCCCGTATGACATGTTGTTGTTGTTGTTGTTGTTGTTGTTGTTGTTGTTCTTGTGGTCTTCAGTCCTGAGACTGGTTTGATGCAACTCTCCATGCTACTCTATCCTGTGCAAGGTGCTTCATCTCCCAGTACATACTGCAGCCTACATCCTTCTGAATCTGTTTAGTGTATTCATCTCTTGGTCTCCCTCTACGTTTTTTACCCTCCATGCTGCCCTCCAATACTAAATTGGTGATCCCTTGATGCCTCAGAACGTGTCCTACCAACCGATCCCTTCTTCTAGTCAAGGTGTGCCACAAACTCCTCTTCTCCCCAATCCTATTCAATACTTCCTCATCAGTTATGTGATCTACACATCTAATCTTCAGCATTCTTCTGTAGCACCACATTTCGAAAGCTTCTATTCTCTTCTTGTCCAAACTGTTAATCGACTATGTTTCACTTCCATACATGGCTACACTCCATACGAATAGTTTCAGAAACGACTTCCTGACACTTAAATCTATACTCGATGTTAACAAATTTCTCTTCTTCAGAAACGCTTTCCTTGCCATTGCCAGTCTACATTTTATACCCTCTCTACTTTGACCATCATCAGTTATTTTGCTCCCCAAATAGCAAAACTCCTTTACTACTTTAAGTGTCACATTTCCGAATCTAATTCCCTCAGCATCACCCGACTTAATTCGACTACATTCTATTATCCTCATTTTGCTTTTGTTGATGTTCATCTTGTATCCTCCTTTCAAGACACTGTCCATTCCGTTCAACTGCTCTTCCAAGTCCTTTGCTGTCTCTGACAGAATTACAATGTCATCGGCAAACCTCAAGGTTTTTATTTCTTCTCCATGGATTTTAATACCTACTCCGAATTTTTCTTTCGTTTCCTTTACTGCTTGCTCAATATACAGATTGAATAGCATCGGGGAGAGGCTACAACCCTGTCTCACTCCCTTCCCAACCACTGCTTCCCTTTCATGTCCCTCGACTCTCATAACTGCCATCTGGTTTCTGTACAAATTGTAAATAACCTTTCGCTCCCTGTATTTTATCCCTGCCACCTTCAGAATTTGAAAGAGAGTATTCCAGTCAACATTGTCAAAAGCTTTCTCTAAGTCTATAAATGCTAGAAATGTCGGTTTGTCTTTTCTTAATCTAGCTTCTAAGATAAGTCGTAGGGTCAGTATTGCCTCACGTGTTCCAACATTTCTACGGAATCCAAACAGATCTTCCCCAAGGTCGGCTTCTACTAGTTTTTCATTCGTCTGTAAAGAATTCGCGTTAGTATTTTGCAGCCGTGACTTATTAAACTGATGGTTCGGTAATTTTCACATTTGTCAACACCTGCTTTCTTTGGGATTGGAATTATTATATTCTTCTTGAAGTCTGAGGGTATTTCGCCTGTTTCATACATCTTGCTCACCAGATGGTAGAGTTTTGTCAGGGCTGGCTCTCCCAAGGCTTTCAGTACTTCTAATGGAATGTTGCCTACTCCCGGGGCCTTGTTTAGACTTAGGTCTTTCAGTGCTCTATCGAACTCTTCACGCAGTATCATATCTCCCATTTCGTCTTCATCTACATCCTCTTCCCCTTCTATAACATTGCCCTCAAGTAAATCGACCTCATATAGACACTCTATATACTCCTTCCACCTTTCTGCTTTCCCTTCTTTGCTTACAACTGGGTTTCCATTACAGCTCTTGATATTCATACAAGTGGCGCTCTTTTCTCCAAAGGTCTCTTTAATTTTCCTGTAGGCAGTATATATCTTACCCCTAGTGAGATAAGCCTCTACATCCTTACATTTATCCTCTAGCCATGCCTGCTTAGCTATTTTGCACTTCCGCTCGATCCCATTTTTGAGACGTTTGGATTCCTTTTTGCCTGCTTCATTTACTGCATTTTTATATTTTCTCCTTTCATCAATTAAATTCAGTATTTCTTCTGTTACCCAAGGATTTCTACTAGCCCTCGTCTTTTTACCTACTTGATCCTCTGCTGCCTTCACTACTACATCCTTCAAAGCTACCCATTCTTCTTCTACTGTATTTCTTTCCCTCATTCTTGTCAATTGTTCCATTATGCTCTCCCTGAAACTCTGTACAACCTCTGGTTTAGTCAGTTTATCCAGGTCCCATCTCGTTAAGTTCCCACCTTTTTGCAGTTTCTTCAGTTTTAATCTACAGGTCATAACCAATAGATTGTGGTCAGAGTCCACACCTGCCCCTGGAAATGTCTTACAATTTAAAACCTGGTTGCTAAATCTCTGTCTTACCATTATATAAATCTATCTGAAACCTGTCAGTATCTCCAGGCTTCTTCCATGTATACAACCGTCTTTTATGATTCTTGAACCAAGTGTTAGCTATGATTAAGTTGTGCTCTGTGCAAAATTCTATCAGGCGGCTTCCTCTTTCATTTCTTACCACCAATCCATATTCACCTACTACGTTTCCTTCTCTTCCTTTTCCTACTGTCGAGTTCCAGTCACCAATGACTATTAAATTTTCGTCTCCCTTCACTATCTGAATAATTTCTTTTATCTCATCATACATTTCTTCAATTTCTTTGTCATCTGCAGTGCTAGTTGGCATATAAACTTGTACTACTGTAGTAGTACATTGGTATGACATAATAGAATGAAAGTAAGCAAAGTATGCAAGTTTTTGTTATTTGTCTCCTACTTCTGATATCATTCTCACTTGAAAAATAGACTTGTTTAGGTGGTTGACAATTCTGTGGTATGCCTCCCCAACTAAATTTATTATCGAATTGTTATCCCAGAAAATTAATAACATTGTCAACTTCTTAGATCTGCATGCCCTCATATGTTATACACATGCTGGAAGGAAATCTCTTACAGGTTCTGAACTGCATTCAGTGGGGCTTTTCAAACTTTAATGATAGTGAATGAGCTTTAATTAATTAATGCCAGTGAAAATTTGATTAGCAGTTATTTCTAAATCTGTACTTGACTTGCTACTTATTGGAATGTGTGTATCATCTGCAAACAGACAAACTTAGCCTCTGGCAATGTAACATATGAGAGGTCATCAATGGAACCTTGAGGAACACCACATATAATTGTATCTCAATCAGATGAAGACTGACTTCTTACTGCACAGGTATTTCACAATGACACACTTTGTTTCCTGGTAGTTAGATAAGACTCATATCATTTTTCAACACTGCCAGTAACACCATAATATTGTAATTTACTTAGGAGAATGCTGTGGTTCAGACAGTCAAAGGGTTTTGACAGGTCACAGAAAATGCCAGTAGCCTCTAATTTATTATCTAATGAATTATGAACATTCTCGCTGTAAGTGAGCCATAGCGACATTTGCAAAATCGTGTTGTAGGTACGTGCAAAGAAGCATTGCCCAGCTTACAGGTACTGTCTAGAATATTACACAACACAAACAGTTAATTTCTTTTTGTTTTAGTTTTTAACGGAAATTCGGCAAAATGAGTACCTGAGCAGTACTGGTAATATAATAAAAGCAGTAACAGCTAAAAGCAACAAGGCATTTAAAAAAATTTTCAGTAGTAGTGTTTAACAAAAATAATGTTGCCTTTCTTCAAGGGATTTCCCATTTAAGGTCCTGAAGTATCTCCGTACGTGTGATAAATCTGACAGTATGCCTCCGAATTGCTTACACATGTTTTTTTAATCTGACTTACTGGGGTTACCACACTCTCGAGTAATTCAAGAATGAGCTGCATTGGTGTTGAAAATACAGTCTCCTTTACAGATCAACATTATCAAAAAAATTTCAAATAAAGTGAAGTTGCCCATTCACCTTCACAATAACCGTCCTTCCATGCTCGTTCCATTTCGTATCTGTTTGCATCGTTACACGTAGGTATTTAATTGATGTTAATGTGTCAAGCAGCACACTACTAATGCTGTATTCGAGCATTATAGGATTTCCTATTCACCCGTATTAACTTATATTTTTCTACATTTGGATCAAGCTGCCATTCATCAGACCAAGTAAGACTTTGGTTTTCCGTATTGTATCCTCCTACAGTCTTTCAACAGTGACACACCTTCTCAAACACAACAGGGTAAACCCAGAGAGAGTGAAATATGTAACTTTTTGCTGTGCTGTCCATATATACACCTCCATTGTTGTTGCGTCTGTGGTACGTTAAGTATGCAATCCATCCACTTGGGCAAGATCCATGGTGGAAACTGTCACAGGATAATAATAGTTCCTTGGCATCTTAATCAGATCCCCCCCCCCAAAAAAAAAACATCCAGTAAGAATAATATGTTCTGATCATCACACAGACCTCTGTTTAAGAAGTTATGAATTTCGACTGCAGCTTCACAGTATATGTTTATTCCATCTTGACATTTGTTGTGAATAACCTGCTGCAGTTCTAAAGGAACATTGATACATAATTACAATATTGTAAGAAAAAATGGTGTATATTATTCTACATTAAGATGGCTTCAGCACAAAGAGAGGTGCACATCGCTGCCACTGAAGTTCTTGATCACTTACTCAGTGATGTAAAATGTGTGACAAACATCAAAGTTAAGTCTGTATAAAAAGAAGAGTTTGTAAATGGGTAGCATGTAGCTATGTTTACATGGGAATGGTGAAATATGAACGTAAGGTGCTTTGTTCCATATCATTATGATAAATAATATAAATGATCATGGAACATAAAAGTGCTACGCAAGGCATGGCATAAAATCATTGGAATTAATTAAAACTTGTTCTTTTTGAATTTTTGCTACTGTTACATTTGGATATGTGTTTTCTATCCATGAAGGCTGTGAAATCTCGTGAATAAGTATTATTATTCATGAACTTCATCTCTCTTGCTTTCCCAGAAGCATAAAGCAACACACTGCATTATGTATATGAACAAGTCCTTATTTGTGAATCAAATAGAGAATTCATTAAAAATGTTATTTGCTTAGCATTAAATAATTATTATTTGCTCTCGAATTTGACTTAAATGTGAATTAAATGTTCGTATACTTTCATACTTCAAGGAAGTGTGTGTCCAAATCACTAAATTTTATAAAAGAAAGGGGTGTCAGGTGGTTTCATTCTGAGAAATTGTATTAACAAATTTGTTTCAGGGCGTAATGCAAAGCGTATAGTGCTTCCACTGGAGTTGGAGCTGACATACCATGAACGACAGAGCATTACACAGAAGATAAATGAATTAGGTGGAGAAGTTATTAGTGAAGAACATATGTGCTCAGCAACTCACATTGTTGGCTCTGGTCTATACAGTTATTCACCTACATTACTTGAAGCACTTGTAAGAGGTAAGGTACTTCGCACATACCTAACCTAATAGCATATCTATCTTAACAGATCAAACCAAAGTAGTTAAACTTTTGAATTGGCTACAAGGCATAGAAGTTTATTATGCAGTCTTCTGTGGTTCCAGCATGATTGTTGTTGTTGTTGTTATTTTTTTTGTTACAAAGAAATGAGCAACAGTGTGTCTGTCTTAAAACAGTACCCCCTTTTTTTAAAAATCTGCTTCTTTCTCTCAATACCTACTCAAAAACATACCACTTATTCATGCAAATGCAACATGAAATTTGATAAGAAACAGCAGTGAGGATATTTAATACCATTTGTAGTACTGTTACCCATATATGGGTACAGGAAGGGATAGGACATTCAAAAGTGCTGAAAGTGGTGGCCATGGACAGTAATGTCCACATTTTGCGTGGAAGATTTCATCGCTGTTTGCGATGTTTCCTGCTGAAGTGAGTTGCAAATAAGCAAAAAAACTTGCTCCACATTCTCTGAAGGTTTTGAAATATCGTGGTAGCGAACATCTTCCATGCATCCCCAAAGAAAAAGTTCTGAGGGATCATGTTAGGAGACAGAGAAGGCCAATCCATTGTTCCTTCAACAACCAATGCATCTGGCTGGTTGCATTTGGTTCAGAAAACAACATGCATGAAAGGCATTATATATTGGACTTCTGTTGTGTTAGTGCCAAAAAAGCACTCTGGTATTTAGTCCCACTTCATCCAGAAGACAAGCAAGAATTAATCTGAAAAAGTTGGCAAATGCACTGTTATTTAGGTTACCATTGATGGAAATAAGGGCCAATATTTGTAATACCATTCATTCTATGCCAGACATCTCTACGCTGACTCTGATGTTCCACATGTCCGTCATCAAGGGTATTCACTGGACCAGTAACACAAATTCTTTGTATTTAAGTGTCCTTTGTTTGAGAAGGAAAATTCGTTCGTAAAAAGAACAGTGGAGAAGTAGTTCCTGTCGGTAAGGACTTGCTCCTATGCCCACTGACAAGTAGAACACAAAATTTTCGAAATAATTCCCATGCAAATCCTGGTGTAAGTTGACATGATTAGGTGCAACTCGTGATGTGTTGACTTATCAATTCATGGTAACAGAAGTAAAAACAGTACCTGTGGAAGTATCATCTGTGCGAGTTCTACAATGATTGCATTGCCTTGGGTTGAAACTTCGCATTTCTTGAAGCATTGCAAAAGTCAAGAAAACATTCATTGGAAATGTGGGTTCTCGTCAGGATATTGCTGTCTGCGAATTCCTTCGGGTGTGTAGCATTACCCCTACCTTTAATTGCAATACAAGAAACGTTATTGTTGTGACTCGCCGATCATTCAAAGCGCAATTACGCGCGTCCTCTACGTGCGGCGCTGTCTGCCAGCCATGCAGCAGCTGCGCCACCTGAGCGGCCAGCCGAGCAGCGGCCGCTAGACTGGGACTCGGTGCTCATTCGAATGCTAACGTGTACACGTCTTGCTTGTCAACTTACTCTGTGACTTATATGTGTGTTAAACATGACGTTATAACAGTTATGATGCAGTTTTTATTTGAGGACTGTCTTTGCTAAACACAAGGTATCATTTTAAAGTATTATACTACTGTACTATGTGTATCTGTATTGTAAAAAAGAAGAAATTATCGCAATTGAAACTTACTGGCATATTAAAATTGTATTGTTCCGGGGCTCCAACTTGGGATCTTTGCATTTCCTGGGCAAGTGCTCTACCGACTGAGCTACATGAGCATGACTCACAACTTGTTCTCACAGCTTTACTTCTGCAAGTTCCTCTTATCCTACCTTCCATACGAGTAGCTTATTTTGTAGAGTATGTGCCTGCCAAAGGGAAAGGTCCATAGGTTGAGTCATAGTCCAGCACAGAGTTCTAATCCGCCATGAACTTTCATATCAGCACATGCTGCACTGCAATGAGAAAATTCGTTCTAAGTTCCTAGATGAGAGCTGTGGTCTGGCACACAATTTTACTCTACCAGGAATTTTCATATTGCTGCATACTCTGCTGCAGTGTGAAAATTCATTATGGAATATTGCAACTTGTGTTGTGCTAACTTAGATTCTCCATAGATAAATAGCATTTCAACCATCTATCAATGATGTAAATTACACTCAAAAGAACCTTTGAATGAATATGGTTGGCTGAGTGACATGTTTGCACCTGTTTAATGTCAAGTCCTGGACATGGATTAGTTATGTTACCTAGGGTACCTGCACAGTGTGCGAATATGAGATGAAAAGTCAAATTTGTGTTAAATTTTTTAAAATGCCATGTTTACATGATTGATACACTGTGATACGTTTTTGAACAGGTCTTGAGGAAAGGAAGTGGATTACAAACTAAAAGCTGTAGGGTGCTATTTAGAAAAGATGTACTGCTGTTTTCATCTTCGAAATGAACAAAGTTACAAAGGCCATTATGCTAGTTATTGTCCTCTTGATAGTTAAACAACATTTGGTTGGGACCATCCAGATTTAAGTTTTTGTAGAGAGGGAATGAGATGGCTAAAATAAGTTTATTCTATTCTATTTATTGTACAGCTGGTATTAGATGTACTTCTGTATGTCACAGCAATAATACTGAATGGGTTTCTTATGTAGGTGAACAGCCATTATTGCAGAAGTCTTACGATGAATCCCTTGAGTGTGAGGTCGCAAGTTAAATCTTTAGTAAGGCTCATTTGAAAGTATTTTAAATAATGACTCGCCACGAGCATCAGGTGGGCAACATAAAACTAGTGTCCGTGTAATGCAAAGATCAGTCTTCCATGGGTTGTATGTATTACACTTCACAAAATGGATATAGTCAACATTCAAGAAATTATCAAAATGAATCTTTAACTTGCACTATGAACGCCGAGTGAAAACTGGCTCACCACATTGATCACAAAGGTTTCCACCGTCAAGATTGAAGGCGAACTACCTGGGAGTTACAAACTGTGCAGGATGTTCAGATGGGTATACACACTTAAACAGTGCATATAGAATCATATTGGTGCATGGGGGCTGATAAGAACTAATGAAATGTGATGGTATGCAACTGAATACAAGATGGTCTGTCATGGAACATGGTTCCAGGTGGTATGAATTGCACTGTCACACACTTTTCAGGAGAGCACTTTGCTCTAAAGGAGTATGATTTTTATGTCCAAGCCAAGAATCGATCAAAAGAAAGTTATTTTGACCAGCTAATGGCCAAAAGCAGTGCTTATACCACAATTGTAGTTCTCCTATGCCCATTTTCCCACTAATTCTTGTTGTGACGTAAATATTCTGTACTGCCTTTGCAAGAACATGCACACAAGGAAGAATCGCAGGAGGCGAAGAACCTCCAGCTTCTCGCAATACAGTAAATAACTTTCCAGTCAATTTACCATTCCGATTAATAGTTGGTATAGTTTTGCATAAATGTGCTATGGCATTGAAGTTGGTTGATCTTCATAAAACTCTCGTGGTACCTCTAACTTAGATGGTTCCTTTCTTATACATTTCCTCTTCAAATCCTGATTGGTTGGAACTGAAAACAAATTCCTTACTAAATGACGGGAGTAAGTTTGTGTATCTCATCTACAAATGTTCATCTTTATTCCTCATCTAGCTGTACATTGTGAAGTTGATGCTTTGTTTGAAATTTCATTATCTTACATCTTCCAGTTCTGTAGAAGTGTTTGAAGTTGCGCAATCATCCACTACTTCCCTGGAAATCATTATAATCTATGTTGCACACAGTTTGTTGCGGGTAACATAGTACTTCACTATCATGCACATCCTGAAACTGTATCAAGCATTCTTGAAATGCATAAACACCAGCGTTTGTAGCAAGTGTGCCTTGTCCTCCCTTGAATATCTTTAGTTTTTTGTATGCACTATACAGTCATATTGCAGTCGACTCGCTCCAAATCTGTTCATAGTTGTTTTTTTACTGTGTTACATGATCTTATACGTATATAATTATGTTTAGACCCACTCCTTAGACACAGATTGTCCTATACTACATTTCCCTGGAGACAGAATTTGTTTCTCCCTTTCCAACAAGGACTACATGGCTCAACACCTGTTTCAGTATCACCTTCATTTTTTAAGCACATTTTGTCATCACTGTACTCCTCATGTACATGTCGAGCGTATACGACACAACACATTCCACTAATTCATATTGCAGAAATGCTAATATTTCATTTGCCTCTTCTTTCTCACTCTGTGAAATTCCTTCAGTTATAGATACAATGCAGTGTTGCTTTGTTTATCATTGCCATTGCTCTGCTTTGTGTCACACTACTAGCACTGTGGTAGTGTTAGTTACTTATCAGCCAAACAGTTCAACTATGCTCAGTAGCCTCATGCTGTGCTCACCATTGGATACCACCAGTCCCACCCTCTGTTGCCATTAGGAGACAGTATTGTGGTTGCATGCTAGACAATATGTGGGGTGTCGAATGCCATAAACATCACTGGCCTTTACGACATAGCACTCAAGGGATTCCTTGTTAGAGGAAAAGTAGTGGATGATCTCTGCATTTTAAACCTAACCGTTGAGTGTGAAGCACATGCTTGACGCTGAAACTGACATGATGAATCTTATGAAGAGTTTGTGTTTCAGAATGATATATTCTAAATAAATGTGCTGATTACACTGCTGTAGTTTGCTGTCCTCCTGAAAAAGCATAATGGTCAAACCAATTCAAAATTCCATATCTCTCTCTCTCTCTCTCTCTCTCTCTCTCTCTCTCTCTCTCAATGACATCATCATTGACAGGGTATTGACCTCTTGTCATCCCTCCCTCCTTCCTTCCATCCAAATTAGTCCTGTTTAAAGAGTAAGGATATTTAGAATTTTGTGTTGTTTTACATTGATTCTTACAATATTAGTGTACTGGTAGTATTACATTTAAACTCATTTCTTGTATTATTCGTAGAATTTCTTGGCTCCATTGCAAACGTCTTGCATAATAAGTATAATTTCCTCAGGTCTGTGGATAGTGAATATTTTCTATATAGCAGATAGTTATGAACAGCTTAAGTGGCTAGATGAGCTTCAGTATGAGGTGAAGCTGGAGACAGATTTCATGGGCTGTGCAGCACGCAGGAATAGGGAGTTGGCGCTTGTTAGAAGAAGTCCAAACCTTTCCTCATGGAAGATTGGTCTCCTTACTGACCATTGTGATCCTGTCAGCAAAAGTGTTTTTACTAGGTGAGTGTGTTACTGGTAGCATATTTGATGCAGCTGCAATTACTGATTGAGGAATTTTCTGTGTGTATACAATTTTACATCAGTCTGTTGGCCTCCTGAATGCATAACTCAATGTGCATGCTTTTGCTGTACTTGGAAAAGTCGTGGTTTAGCAAATCAGAGTGGAAGTGTTTTAAGATTAATGCTCTTAGATTACTTGTTATGATAAACTCGTCCTTGAATTCTGTGTTGTTTTGAAAGAAAATATGGTTTGTTTATGAAATAACTTTCATTGCTGTCATTCATTATTTTCATGTAGTTATTTCTTGAATGAGGTGTTTTGGAAATGTTTCCCGTTCTCAGATTTTTTTTTTTTTTTTTTTTTTTTTTTTTTTTTTTTTTCCCCCCTCCATACCCCAGTCAGTAAGAACGGAAAGAACTCTTGTAGGGTCACTTTCTTGTTTGTCTTTTTGTCTGTCTTTTTGTCTGTCTGTCTGTCAAGACTGTTTTTGTCTGGAATGGCCAGAGGTATCAACTTCAAACTTGTCACATACCATGGGCTACGATTGCTTGGCAGTGTGAAAAATTTAAAGTTTCTAAGTCAGTGCAGTCAAAGACACGGCCACTTAGGTCACACATTTCAATGGTCAGAAACTCGTTTACCAAAACCTATAGGGTACTTTCCAATGACCTGGAATCATGAAATTTGACAAGAAGCAAAGTTTCACAGTAAAAGAAAAACTCCAAAAATTGTGAATTTATAATTTTATCACCAAAAATGGTTTTGGCATTAGTTTTTGTCATTTGTCATCTGTAAATCTGTCCATCTGCTCCCCTTTTTCTTGGGACTGGTTAGAGCTAGCAAGCTGAAATTTGTCTCATACTAAGATCTACAGTCCCTCAGTGGTGTGAGAAATTAAAGCCTCTAAGTTAGGTGTTTTGGAAATGTTTCCCGTTCTCAGATTTTTTTTTTTTTTTCCCCCCTCCATACCCCAGTCAGTAAGAACGGAAAGAACTCTTGTAGGGTCACTTTCTTGTTTGTCTTTTTGTCTGTCTTTTTGTCTGTCTGTCTGTCAAGACTGTTTTTGTCTGGAATGGCCAGAGGTATCAACTTCAAACTTGTCACATACCATGGGCTACGATTGCTTGGCAGTGTGAAAAATTTAAAGTTTCTAAGTCAGTGCATTCAAAGACACGGCCACTTAGGTCACACATTTCAATGGTCAGAAACTCGTTTACCAAAACCTATAGGGTACTTTCCAATGACCTGGAATCATGAAATTTGACAAGAAGCAAAGTTTCACAGTAAAAGAAAAACTCCAAAAATTGTGAATTTATAATTTTATCACCAAAAATGGTTTTGGCATTAGTTTTTGTCATTTATTATCCATCTGTAAATCTGTCCATCTGCTCCCCTTTTTCTTGGGACTGGTTAGAGCTAGCAAGCTGAAATTTGTCTCATACTAAGATCTACAGTCCCTCAGTGGTGTGAGAAATTAAAGCCTCTAAGTTAATGCAAACAAAAGAACGGCCATGTCTCACATATCTGGATATTTGCACGCTCACTCGGCAAAATTTATAGATGGAGCATTTGTTTGTGTGTCAGGCCTTGTAGCCTAGTAGCAACACTCAAGTTTAAAATCTGTCAGACTATGAATTTTCCAGTCTTCATTTTAACCTAACTTACATATCGTAATAATGTGTGGCCTTGCCAGAAACAACCTGTGGTTTGAGTATCACGTTATACTGTAGCTCCCCTTTCCCCGGCTGGATAAGTGTGTAGAGTAGGGACACACAAGCCAGTGAAGTGAAGTGGTATGTAATAGAAAGACTTGCAGCAGGCCGTTGAGCACCAGTAATTAATTATCTATACACATAATTAAGTTTGTGCAAAACCCTCAGAGCATGTGTTCTACTCATACTTGTATGTTCTTTTCATGTTTTGTGGCGTTTATGCGATGTTTTTGATGTGCAAGGTGCTGCATTATTCTGTTGCCTTTACTGTGATATATAAACTTGCACAACCTTGTAATTAATTATGACTATTTGTCCATAGTTCATGGCAGATTTGGGAAAAAAGACATTTTCTTGTAGTCCACATTGGATGGTAATTGGAATTCATTGTTTATAGCAAAAATGGTCATTGATAAGATCCAAATGGCAGTTTGCAGATAAGAGTCTGCTGTGGTAAAGTAGTCATTCAGTATAACCAAAATAGGTGAACAATGTAAAAAGGATTCAGTCAGTTGAAAGTATGCAAATTTAGTTATGATAAATCGTAAAGATATGGAATGAACCATTTTATAGTCATGTCTCAAATTAATTTAAATGTGGCTATTTGCTGAACACACAAAGTGGAACAACTATATAACCTTAAAAACAATAAAAGCAGATGCTAGATTGAGGGCCATTGGAAGATTTCTAAGGAAGTGTAACTTTGATCTATGAGAGGGATAGTTTAAGAAAACCCCGCTTGACCATTCTTTGAGTGTTGATCATCTTTTTAAAATTCTTAAGAAATAGATTAATGTAAGAAGTGGTCCATAAAATGGCAGCACATATGTCCACAGTTAGTTTATTAATCACAATCGTGAAGCCATTTATGGAATTTGAGTGGTGTTCGCACATTGTGCAGCATGGACAGGATTACTGATAAAATCCCGAGAACGTACCTCACAAAATGACCAGAGAAATTTAAACATAATGGAGGCTTACAGTAAGTCTTTCTTCCATTGCACCATTTAATAAGGTGGTTTGTGGAGTATAGGTGGGAACATTTTACAGCCATTGTTAGTAGGATATTCAGATCATTACATTGATGTGATTATGTTTTGTAAGGTAAGGATGTTGTAGGTGATGTAATATTGAGTTGTTTATGCTTTAAACATGTACTCCTGAGTAAGACCTCATGATAATTTGAGAGGAGGCTCAGAAATGAATACAGTTCTGGAGAAAGACAATATTGGTAAAAACGTTACACAGATAATTTTGACTGTGTCACTATCTTGCATGTAGGCCACATTTTAACCCTTTGGCAAAACTATTTATGTTCTGTGTGCATAAAGATGTCTCTTGCCATTCTTTCAGTAGCAATATTGCTTATCTGCAATCTACTAGGTGAGAGGAACATGTTAATTCATAATCATAATACGAAAAAGATGGATTGTTACCCAGCCCATAGCGGAAGCATTGACTATGAAAAGACTGCTAAACTATTAGCTTTTGGACAAAAAAGTCCTTCAGAAGCAGAAAACACACAAAGATACTCTCACAGAAGCACGACTCTGTGTTACTGTCTACAGCTCTTGGGGCCCCCTAGTCCCTCCCCCCCCCCTCCCTGTCTCTCTCTCTCTCTCTCTCTCTCTCTCTCTCTCTCTCTCTCTCCTGAAAGACTTTTTTCTGAAAGCTGATAGTTTAGCAGTCTTTTCATTGGGCCTCTTTGAGACTCGATGCCACCTCTATGTGCAGAGTAGTACTCCATCCTTTCCATGTTGTTATTCCACTGTAGTCTTCGCATTGTTTAATTTACAACCATGTTACTTTTGTGGCTGCTCTTTGCTTAATAGTAGTAGTACTACAGGTATATGAATACTTACTTCCTATAACATAACTGCTTAATGAACTATTTAATGCATATTAGTGCATCACGAAGAATTATGGAGAATGTAAAAGGAAGTTCAGAAATTTTTAAAACATGCTTTATAGATTTTAAATTGTTTATGTGGACAACACCTAAGTGATAATCCATGTCAGGCCAAAATTCTGAAGAATACTTTGTCGCTGACGCAGGCACATTAGAAATTCACCTTTTAATGCCTGGAATGGTTTTAACAGAGGAAGCACATAAGCAACATCTTTCACATGACACCATAAAAAGAAGTCCAAGGTTGTCAGGTCCAGAGATCTACAGAAGAGTTGAAGAGGTCAGATCCCTGATGATTGCAGTGGACTTGGCGTGGCTTCTTCTACCATCTTATCTCCACCAATCGCATAGCACAGATTTTGTTTACATCTGTATGGCAGCACCTCAGTGTTGTCACAGCTCTATTGTTAATGCCAGCAACCATTTTACACTTCACAGTTAAAAGTTAGCAGCAGCAGTGACAGCTGCCCGGAATCATCTCTTGCTGACTGTAGTATAGGTGGCAGAGAGCAGAACACAGTATTGTTATGTTCAATATGACCAGTCCAACAGTTCAGTAGACATTGATTTGAAAATGTGTGAACTTCCGTACCCCATTTCAAAATCACTGCACATACACAACAATCAAAAGTTTGAACTGTTTTTCATTCTGTATAATTTTTATCAGTGTATTCCTTTAGGTTAAATGGTTATGGTTGTTTGAAATCGGTATAGTCATTTGGAACTGCCCTGTCTTTCTCTCTTCATTGAGGGAGTCATAAGACGAAAAAAATCAACGTATATTAATTTCATCTCTGGTGTATCATTTACAACAGTTTATTTACAGATTGCTGGAGGCTGGTGGAGCAAAATACTTCCATATATCCAGAAGGACAGATATTTTCACCCTGGTATATGAAGTAGATTGGGTTCTTGTATGCGGACGTAGTGTAAACTGTGAGGAGATGGTCAACTGTCTTTCACAGCAAGGGATTCTTTGCATACGCCTTGGTTTTCTCATAGACACATTATTGATGGTAAGATTTTATCCATACCTTGTAATTGTGGTTGGCATGTTCAGTATTAAGGGTACCATTAATTAAATTTTATGCTATGATGCCAGTGAGATTTACTTTTAATAATTATAATGATGATGATCTAGTATGTTTGTTTACAATCTGTAAATATTTTAAAGCAAGCCTGGAAGCATTACTTTATTCAAGGAAAATCCATGCCAACTTATTTTGATAAAAAGATAATTTTTGGTTTCGTGTAATAACTCAGATGACCGATGTTCAATACTGTTTAGACTATAAGAACATGTGAAATTGTTCTGACTTACTTCCAAAAAAGTATTGGACAGCAAAGTGGAAAATTTTTGAGTAGATAGTGGTTATACACTTCCTGAAAATAGTAATAAAAATAATGAAATAGAAATCCATAATTTGTCCATAAAGGACATTTTATTTGATCAAATGCAGCAGACGTTGTGCAGCTGTGTTCTGCAAAACCTAGAATTTTTGTGAGACATCAGAGATTAAGTTTTAAAACTAATTACTTCAGTACAAGAAGCTGAAAAATGAATTTTTGTTCTGTATACTGGGAAAAGGAAAAAAGGGTTATTTTGATATTATAATGGCTATTCAGGGTGTTTCAAAATTCCTCTTACAGACTTGTAGGGGTTGTAGAGGGGACTTAGTACATGAAGTATCAATAAGTAATGCATGTCTGTAAATGTATAGTTTGGATGTAATATACGTTTGAAGACTGGCTCACTTGAAAACCGATCACTTCATAGTACGCATACAGTAGAGACAGTGAGATGTGACCTGTGTAACCTACTGGATCCCTAGCATGGGCAATGTTTTAAGCACTCTTGATTGTGTCCTCTTACAAGTGACTGAGGATGTCCTCTTCGAAGTCAAGAACTTGATGCGTCAGAGGGGTACCACAGTCAATCATCCTAGATGGGAATGTATCAAGTTTCTCACAGCCATTGTTGTAGTTGGGCAAACATGGTATGATATGTCATTGTCATAGCAGGGACTGACAGTGGCTTCCTGTTATCAGTTTGTGCGCACACTGTGAAAATTTTATATCCAGATGGTACATTTCAGGATGTGGGTTCCTGAAAAACTTGATTTACTAAGTCAGTCCTCTCTACAACTGCTAGAAGGCTGTAACAGTAATTGTGAAACGCCCTGTATATGTGTGTGCATACTGAGGATGCATTTTGGTGGGATCACATGCGTTTATCTGATAAACAAGATAATTAACTACACTTGTCAAAATGCTGGATGATTTTGGGGCAGTATTCGAAGAAATTAATAAGTAAATAAACCCTTCACAAATGTAGGTGTTGACAATGTTGACAGTGTTTGTTAGGAAAAAAGTGATAAAATGTTGAAGAGCTGTGACTGGTGGGTTACATAAGTTCAGTTTTCAGGGTATGAAAGTATCTAGTTGCCAATTTTGTATCTACTAGCATCATCTTGAGCGAAATTCTACTCAGGTACGGACTTCATATGGATTTTGTTTCATTCTTCTTTTGTTGATTAAATTATTTCCGAGCACTGTTAAGCATAAAATGTTAGTGGTTCATTAATCTATTCATTGGTAGCTTAGTTTGTAGTGTTAGCATAATCGAATTGAAATCATAACATTGCAGGTTTGAATCTATCTAGTAGGAAAGTCCCTTAAATTTCATGTTTATTAATAAGTAGAAATGCTCGTTAACAAATAGGAAATCATAATTTCTTAAGAAAAATACCACATGAAAATGTGGGTATGGACACTAAATTAAAATTTGCTACTAAAATGAGACATAAAATAGAAACTCGTATGACATTTTGTTTTGTTTAGCAAAAAAGGCATTTCGCATAACTGTATCAAATTTTGTTTCCATGTGACCAGTAATTGAAAACAAAAACGTTATTTTTATGAAAAAATAATAATTGCTGTTTGTTAATTATCCATTTGCATTTATTAATAAATATAGATTTAAAAAAGGACACTACTAGAGAGATTCAGACAAATGACATTACAATTAAATTACTCTATGAAGTGAGCTACTGACTAAGTCAAAAAACTACAAACATTTTCTATTTAACGATGCTAGAAAATATAATTAACTTCAAAGGTTGTTTTCAGTTTTTTTGAGAACTATGTCAAACTGTTTTGGGAAACTGAGGTCCGGGCCCAGCATCCAGCGCAGGGTGAATTCCAATCGCTCTTTATGTGGTTGACTGGGTTTGCAAATGTTTAGCGTTGTTATGATTACTAGCGAATTCCATAGATTCAGACTACCAGAGTGGAAATAAACGACTAACAGGAATATCGGGCAGCTAAGATTATGTATTGTTTTCTCCGTGTACCCAAGAAAATGAAATTTTGACAGAAAATTTTTGGCCCGACCGGTACCCTACTAAGGGCCAGTTACACAGTCCCTGGCTAGCAGCCACTAAAGTTCTATTCTGGGAGTAGCAGGGAAAACGCGTTGTACGAACACTTAATAATGCCGAACTGGAGAACAAATGCGGTATAACTTAACTGGTGATAGTGGCAGGGTTAGTGAAGTTAACCAGAGGATAAATTTTGACACTGGCAGGAATAGTTACAGAATTGGTGATGAAAAGATTGTTTGTTAGAACGAGGAAGGAGAAGAAATGGAGACCCTCCTAAATGATGGAAGAGTATGACTATTCTAAATTGGTATAAAAATTTCGTACTACTACTTTTCGATTTCATGCTTCAGAAGCTAGAGAGTAGGAATGAAATGTGAAACTATTTCCTAACATAAAACCTTTTGCTTGTAGTAGGCCTAATATGCATTTGATATTGGTACTTTGTGAATTATATTCTGTCGTGTTATAAAAATGACCATTTGTGCCAAAACAGTCTCGTTTATTTGGTGTGTGTAACAATTGCTACAATATTAAGCAGGCCTATTTCATTTTATCTAGCAGATTATTTGGGTACTATTTGTATTAACAGCTTTTCTGCGTTTTTTCATGTAGCAAAACGTTGACGAACTTTGATGGTGTAATACATTCTTTCCCAGAAAGGAAAGTACGCCATATTAAGCTGTGGCAAGATTAGAGAGAGAAAAAAAAGCTGGGACTTAAGGATTGAAGAAATGTGTACTGTCTTGCTTGTCTCTTGTCTTTACTCGTTTTATGTATCTTATATTTAATCTTGTGTCGCACAGAACAGCAAGTTATTAGCTAAAAGGCAGTAAAGACTAAAAATTTTCTGAGAGTTCTTGTCCTCCCAGTTACAAGTAATCCCATACACTACTAATTGCGAGATTTTTTAAAGAGGGGCAGGATGTCAAACTGGCTGACTGGGAGCGGTAGACACACCACAGAACATTTTAATTTCCACTGGGCTGAATATAGTTTTATGGCACCCATTACAAAATATTACACCTTTGAATTCCACAGAGCGAAATACAGAGGCGTGCGATGGAAGAATTCTGTGAAGAGGCTTAGCACTGCAGTTTTGCACACTGAAGACCAAATAACATGTCTTACATTCCCTCGATCATATATGTTTTATGTATCAGACTCTTGAGAAAGATGTGAGCTACAATATGAAGATATTTTTGAAAAGTCAATTTTTTACAATTTTCGCGTCCTACCTCAAATGCTCAAGGGTGGGGGAGCGCCATTATCTAATATTGGCCCGGTTCAGAAATATCGTAGATCCGGACCTGATGCACAGAGCAGTCTGAGTTGTAGTGGGGAGGTGGTAGTCTCCACGTGACCCGTGTTTCCGTTAAGTGATTTTGCTGTTTCTTCTTCGTTTATTGCTCTCACGTCAAATGAAAACAAAACTGATTTCTGTGGTCGGGAGCTATCAAGTGAATAAAAATACATTCACATAATTAAGGAAGGCTAAAATTCACATAATTACAGAAGGCTAAAATAAGTTATTAGTTTCAGCTTTTATTTTGTTTCTACCTTTCTGACAGTCAAGCGTTAATCTTGAAGATGCTGAACGCCCAGGTGTTTATTCGAGTGCAGGAACAGATGGTAGTCACTGTGCGCAAGGTAGGGGCTGTACGGATGACAATCTATAGTTTCCCATCGAAATGATGTGATGAGATCTTTGGTCTGGTTCGCCACTTGCGGACAGGCATTGTCATGCAGCAAAATGCCCTTGCTCAACTTTCATGGACTGTTGCTTTGATTCTGGTGTGACGTAGGCTACCCATGCTTCATCGCCCGTAACAATTTGGCTTAAGAAATCATCACTGTCATTGTGGTACCGCTCAAGGAAAGTCAATGCACTGTCTAAACGTTTGGTTTTGTGCACATCTGTCAACATTTTCGGTACCCAACATGCACACAGTTTTCGGTAATTCAAGTGCTCGGTCACAATGCCATAAAAACACTACGAGAAATGTTAGGAAAGTCATTCTGCAAGGAGGAAATCAAAAGCGTCTGTTTTCTCTAACCTTATTGTCCACTTCCTGCACCGAACTCCGTTGTTCATCATGCACATTTGTGCGGCCGTCTTTAAATGCTCTCACCCACTTTCTTACCATTCCATCACTCATAATGTTTTCTCCGTAAACTGCACAGATCTCACAATGAATATCAATTGCTTTTAGGCCTTTACCACTAAGAAATCTTATAACAGCACATACAATAAAATTATTGAGATATCTTCGCACGTCTCTTTTTAATTTCAAAATGGTGCCATCTTTCATGCCTCGTACATCAACCAAACATCAGAAACATCCACGTATATTCGTAAATGACAGTGGTGCTGGCAGTGATGAGGAGGCAGTTATTTGTTTATATGGAATAGATACAAGCAATGGCTATACAAAAGACAATAGAGCACATTTGGAACCTTTTGAAGGTCAGCCAGGCCTTAACATTTGTTCCTGATGATCCATGTAATATTTCATAGGTTGTTGCTCACTTTTTTGGTGATTGATTATTTGATATTTTCATAACACAATCTAACCTATATCACAGTCAGAATTTATGTAGGTATAAAGCATCATCCAAGACTCTAAACTTGACTGGCATTTCAGTTGTTGAAATGAAAAGATTTTTAGTGATTATACTTGTGATGGGACAAGTTAGAAAGAATAGTTGTCGGGAGTACAGGAGCACAGACACTTTTATTGAAACTCCTCTCATCAGACAGCTACTGCATCACAATCAATGTGTAATGCAAGGCTTTTCCTGACAGTACACAACAGGATGATCCAGCAGACAGCCTCTACAGGGTCTGACTAGTTCTCTAGCATTTTGTGGGTCGTTTTCAGACTGTTTGTAAATTCATACAGGAGATACCACTTGATGAGGCATGATACCTCGAAGAGCCCACCTAGGATTTAGGACCTATAGTCCTGGAAATCTGATGAAATGTGGCTTACATGGGTGAACGGCATATGAGGCGACAAGAAGTTACATATGTAACGTGGAATTACATAGTGGTGGGAGGGAAACGACTGGACAGAATGTTTATTTTCTATATTGGCACCACACCTACACATCTGGAATCATGTCTGTCAGGATGACTAATGTAACAGTGTGATAATTGCAGATAACATGCTTGCATAGAAAACTAGGAGATATGAGGGAGCACAAATTTGAGGCAATTGTTGGATCAGTGATCAAGAAACACCCTTCCAAGTAGTGAAAAGTTTGCAGCACACACAAATTGGGGAAGGAAACCTGCTACATGTGCTTAGTCTGCAAGGTACCGCTTCACCAGGCAGTGTGCTTCAGGAAGTACCATACGTTGAAGAACTACTAGAACATATGGTGTGCAGGAATCCGAAGGTTGAATGTAATATTATCAATAGAATAAGGTAGTAATTAGGCTAGAAAATCGTCTGGTTCACACAGGGTGTGATTAAGCCATTTGGTTGGTGGATTATGACGATTATATGTATGTGAAGTTTACAGTTACATGACAGTTATATTTTATGAAAGGTGGTAATTTTCTACATGCATTAACAATTGTTTCCTGTTCAAACACTGTAAGTGTAAAATAAAAATATACAAAGTTGAGATGTTAATTGGTTTATGAATAGAGGCAAAAACTCAACAGATAGCTGAAGAAATACTGTTATGCATGGATAAATCAGCTTAAAGTACTGAAAGGAGATTTGACGTGTCTATTCCTGTCCCCGTCCTTCCCAGCCCCCCCCCCCCCCCCCAAATCTCTCTCTCTCTCTCTCTCTCTCTCTCTCTCTCTCTCTCTCTCTCTCTCTCTAAAAAATAGTTGAAAGCCTGTAGGCAGAGAAGCAGTGGTTGCCAACCTGTGCCCTGCTATAAGACACCATGGCTGTACTAGTGGGGAGTTTTAAAGATATTCCAATATTTGACACCTTCTATAACAGTAACAGATACAGACACTGTGAATAAAAATCCACTGACTTAGGTTTGCAATATATTATAAGGTACATAGCATGCAGATCTGATTGTGCAAAAGTGAACATGTTACAGGAAGTGGGGCAACTCTGCCTGTTTTGATTCTGAGATTTGAGAATTTGTGTTGTCAGCAACATGTTCATCCATCCCATAAAGCACATATTGATGATAAATGTATAAAATAAATTGTTTGTTTGTTGTGAATTTAAGATACATCTTTCACTTGACATTGCACTTTGAAATTAAAGTAACCTTATTAACTGCATTGGACAGACCCTTGTTTTGACTTCTGGCTTTCTGGAGAAAATCTGATACATTAATTGTAGAGTGGAAATCAGTATGGCTAAGTGCAGAAAAACTGATTCTGATTTATTCAGTTTTCTTCATTTTGAGAAATATATTTCAATGAAAAAAAACATGACACATTTTTTATTTATAGTCTACAATAAGTCACACAACTGTTGCAAATTTATTTTAAGTTACCTTTCTTTTATCAGTGAAAATAAGTATTTTATTCTGAAAAATGCAGTACATGCTAAATGCCATAGTTACCAGCAAAAACGAGGTAAGTGCCAGTGAAAGATATCTCAGGCATTTACAAGTTTATTATTTTCAAATACGGCAGCATCTGTTGCAGATCCCTTTTCCTTTCAGTTGACAAGTTAGTTTTACGTTGTTGTGATGGTAAAACAAAGTTCTTTATTATGTCAGTGGTACCCTGTTTCCTGAAAATTCATTAAACACTGTTCTCATATTGATGACACTAGGTGCAATTTTTTTCACTTGAGTCCAACTACATTTGGAAATATTTATTTTTGTTGTGTTAATATGTGAATCGGCTGCTTTTTAAAAAAATCGCAGACTGATACATAGAACCAGAAATGAATTGTTAGATGTCGCAGTCTCCATAAGTTTTACAAGGTCCTTAGGTATGTGACATACTTCCAACCTCTTACAGTTTTCAGTCTGGACAAAATCGCTGTCACACAATGTAAATGAACTGGTGGAGGCCAAAAAACTGAGTATGGCTGCACAGAATTTTTGCAAGTAAAGAATTTGAAAGCTTTGTGCCATTTAGTCCACTTTAGCCTTGCCAGCGGGTCAGCACATACTTCTTGTGCCATCTTTCATGCCTTAAATGTGCTACTAGAAATGTTCATAGTGCTTAGTCCGCTTTACAGGTTGTTGGCAATGGCACTTAGTGTAGTTTTTCTGCTCTATACTAAAAAAAAAATTTTTTTTGGCAGTTAGCCTGTTATTGTACTTTTTAATTGTGCTGGGAACCAAAAATGTATGCTAAACACTGACGTAGAGGATATTGAACCATGCAGAGAGTAAACTCTTAATACAGGGCGTTTCAAAAACAATTTTCATTTTTCGAACGCATATATTTATTAAACTTAAAGACATATGAATATGAAGGTTTACGTACTTATTTACAAACCTCACAAGTTCAGATTACAGATGTTCAATATGTCCTCCATCAGCGACACGAACAATATGACTTTGATACTCAAATTCCTCCCACACTCGGGCAAGCATGTCCTTCGTCACTGGTGTTATGGTAGTATGGATCCGGTTCTTCAACTCTTCCAGGCTCTGTGGAAGTGGTGATACATAAACATTGTCTTTAACGAAACCCCACAGAAAGAAGGCAGAGGGTATAAGATGTGGTGAGCATGTAGCCCAGGGGAGACATGCTAAGTCAACATCTTCTTGATGACCAATGCAACGGTTCGGTAGAGTTTCATTCAGATATTCACGCGTGACTCCAGTGAGGGGGTGCCCTGTCTTGTTGAAAAATGAAGTTGTCTAGGTGCACCTCAGAAACAACCAGTTTTGTAACATAGCGAGCTACTGCTGACTGTTAATCATGTTTTCATTAATGAAGAATGGGTCATAAACAGATGATCGGGATATTGCACAAAACACATTGACTTTGGGTAAGTCTCGTACACGTTCAGTGGCAGCATATGGGTTCTGTAGCCCCCAAATTCGAACATTGTGTTTGTTTACCTGATCACTAATATGGAAAGTTGCTTCATCACTGAACATGATGCATTGTGTGTAAGTGTTATCATTGTCACTAGCATCAAGAATCTCGTTGGAAAATGCCACATGTTTGCGTTTTTCATTAGGGCGCAGAGCTTGTAACACTTGTAACTTGTACGGCTTCGTAACCAACCGACATCTCAGAACACGCCAAATTGTTGTTGTAGGCAGCTGTAACTCCCAACTGGCACGGTTAGTTGATTTTGAAGGTCTGCATTGGAAAGCAGTTTGAATTCGTGCAACATTTTCTTCAGGAACATGAGTGCGGCCAGGACTCTTTCCTTTACATACACATCCTGTATCTAGAAACTGTCGATATCATCTGTGAATGTTCCACCTATTTGGAGGATCAATTTGGTATCACAACCTGAAATGTCTTTGTGCTCTAATCATCGAATTGCACTTCGCAAACTTGAGACCACAAAATGATTTCTGCTGCAGAGTAGCCATTTTAAACATATGACAGTTACCAAGCAAACCAGAAGACAATGGACATCTAGCGGCTATTAATGTCAACTAGACTATGTATTCGTTTCTCCAACAGCCGAGCTGAGGTGCAGTGATTGACAGTTTAGAGGAAATAATACTTCGTAATATGTATATTATTTTTGAAACACCCTTGTATGTCTTCTGTTCATCTTTTTTTTTGTTTGTGGCATAGTCAGCCAATTCAAGCAGAGCAAGCAGTAAACGAAATCAAAGAAAAATTTGGAGTAGCAATTAAAGATCAGGGAAAAGAAATAAAAACTTTCAGGTTTACCAATGACACTGTAATTCTGTGAGAGACAGCAAAGGAAAAGAAATATGTAAGACGAACATCAACAAAAGAAAAACAAGGATAGTGGAATGTAGTTAAATTATATCAGCTGATGCTGATATGCATTTAAATTAATAGACGAGTTTTGTTATTTGGGCAACAAAAAAACTGATGCTGGCTAAATTAGAGAGGATATGAAATGTAGAATGGCAGTGGCAAGAAAAGCTTTTCTGAAGAAGAGAAATTTGTTAATATTGAATTTTGATTCAAGTGTTGGGAAGTCCAGAAGTTATTTGGAATGTAACCATATATGGAAGTGAAACATGGGGATAAACAGTCATGTGAGAAGAGATTAGATGCTTTTGAAATACGGTGCTATAGAAGAATGCTGATGGGGTAGACTGTGTAACTAATCAGGATGTACTGAATAGAATAGGGTACTGGTAGACAAGAAATTTGGGGTGCAACTTGACTTAAAGAAAAGATTGGTTGATAGGACACATTCTGAGACAGCAAGGGATCACCATTTGTTATTGGGGGGCGGTAAAAATTGTAGAGAGAGAACAAGAGATGAATACGTTAAGCAGATTCGGGAGTATGTGGGTTGCAGAAGTTATGTGGAGATAGTGAAACTTGCTGAGGATAGAGTAGCATGGAGAGCTGTAGCAAACCAGTCTGAGTACTGAAAACAATAATAGTAACAACCATCACCATTGTTTATGTTTGCATGAGGAAGTAATGTGAAAACAAGTGGTTACATCTCTATATTTAATCAGTCATGGTTTAGTATCTCCAAATCTTGATTGGTATCAAAGTAAGATGTTCCAAGATTACTCTGAATTGGCAACTCGACATAATACAACTGATTTTCTTCATCGTACTTTGTTATGATCTCCACTGGATTTTGTAGATGCTATTATTAACCTTGCTCATTAGTACACAGCAAAATTAATTTAATGAAATTAGGTTATACTAAGTGGCCATGAGTGTTAGATAAGAATTATTTAAGCTCTAACTTTGTTTATTTCTTGTGAGAATAAAGATATGAGAGTGATTTATCAATACTAGGAAATGTCTACTCCATTCAGTAAAGCAGCATTTGTCTGCTTCCAGATGTTTCCCTGCAATGCCTCAAATGAAAAGCTAAGACTGAATTTCTGTCAGTGTTTAATACCACTTACAGTATGTGATCAAAAGTATCTGGACACATGGCTGAAAATGACTTAAAAGTTAATGGTGCCCACCATTGGTAATGCTGGGGTGTTGGCCCACCCTTAGCCTTGATGACAGCTTCCACTCTCACAGGCACACATTCAATCAGGTACTGGAAGGTTTCTTGGGGAATGGCAGCCCATTCTTCACAGAGTGCTGCACTGAGGAGAGGTATCAATGTTGGACGGTGAGGCTTGGCATAAAGTCGCCTTTCCAAAACATCCTAAAGGCGTTCTATAGGATTCAGGTCAGGACTCAGGCCTGTCCATTACAGGGATGGTATTGTCATGTAACCACTCCGCCACAGGCCGTACATTATGAACAGGTGCTCAATAATGTTGAAAGATGCAATCACAACCCCCGAATTGCTCTACAACAGTGGGAAGCAAGAGGGTGTTTAAAACATCCATGTAGGCCTATGCTGTGATAGTGCCATGCAAAACAACAAGGGGTGCACCACAGCACAACATCACCACATCTGAATTTTACTGTTGGCACTACAGACGTTGGCAGATTGTGTTCACTGGGCATTCGCCATACCCACATCCTGCCGTCAGATCGCAACATAGTATACCGTGATTTGTCACTCCACACAATGTTGTTCCACTGTTCAATCGTCCAATGTTGACACTCCTTACGCTTCATTTGGCATTTACTGGCATGGTGTGTGGCTTATGAGCAGCCGCTCAACCATGAAATCCAAGTTTTCTCACCTCCCGCCTAACTGTCATAATACTTGCAGTGGATCCTGATGCAGTTCAGAATTCCTGTATGATGGTCTGGATAGATGTCTGCCTATTACACATTATGACCCTCTTCAACTGTCGGTGGTCTCTGCCAGTCAACAGACGAGGTCGGCCTGTACACTTTTGTTCTGTACATGTCCCTTCACACTTCCACTTCACTATCACATCAGAATCAGTGGACCTAGGGACATTTAAGAGTGTGGAAATCTCACGTACAAACATATGTCACAAGTGACACCCAATCGCCTGATCACATTCGAAGTCCAGAGCACCCTATTCTGCTTTCTCACGATGTCTAGTGACTACTGAGGTCGCTGATATGGAGTACCTGGCAGTAGGTGGCAGCATAATGCACTTAATATGTAAAACATATGTTTTGGGGGATGTCAGGATACTTTTTATCACATTGTGTAGGTGTGAGTCAATTTAAATGTTGTATTGCATCTCAGATATGTCATCTTACACCAAAGTTTCAAACCAATCAAATGGCTCCTATACTTGGCAGTTGACAGGAGGGTTGCATAAGTATCTGAATGAAACACTCAGAATGATCTTATTATGATAACTTTGAATTTCTCTTTGTTCAATAGGCTTCATTTTCCTAATTGGTCTTCACTGAAATCCTAATAACTAGCATGTCCTCCTCAGTCTGTCTGCCTTGGTGTTACATAGATAACAGCCCACACCTCAAAATAAAGGATGACTTACTGGAGTCAAGTTCCTTATGTTATCAACTGACTACATGTCATGTGTGTTCCAGGTGTGTGTGCTGGCCTTCACTATTACTTGCTTCACATTCTGCTTTGAGCTTGTGATCTGGACATAGTGTGCCATTCACACTGAGGAGAGGACAGCCTGACCAGGACATGCACACTGTGAAGTACATCACCACCAGATTAGTTTGTGACAGTTACGCTGACTCAGATGTCACCCAGGTACTCCCTTGCTGTTGTACCTTGAAGCAGCAACTTCTCACACCTTGGTTTACTGTTAGCTGTTGACAACATTCTTGCATTCATATCTAGATTTCCTAGAAATGAGATAATAACAAAGGAAATAAAGCTAATTAAAGGCCCATGTGGAGAAATGCAACCAAAACATATAAATTAGTAGGATTAAAAAATGTCAGCCTGTAGTCATACACTGAGAAAGTGGTGAGACACAAATGAGGGACGCAACAGTTATCTGGGTTTACATGTTGCTATAATTACAAATAACAATTTTATTTGTTGCTTGTCCCATACAAGTAAGGTGTCGTCCCCCCCCCCCCCCCCCCCTCTCCCCACCCATGCTTTTGTTGCATTTGATAGTACCTTAATACACACGAAACACTATTATTTAAACTCTAATGCTCTTTTGAATGTTTATACTCAATAGAAGGGCGAGCCTTGTCGTTAAAACTGACATCAGAGACAGGGACTCGCGTGAGATTTTTCTGAATGTATAGACTCAAAATTTCTTTGAACAGCTAGAGAACAGACTTGACAGGAAAGTGTCCTAGACCAGCTAGTAACTAACATAGCTATCTGAACTTTTTTAGTCAGTTAATGTAGAGGCGGGTGTCGGGGATTTTAAGGCTTTTATAACATTAATGATATTGAGCAACACAAGGAATGTTTAGAAAAAGGTAGGAACATATTTTTGCTTAGCATGAGTGAGGTATAAAAATATCTAAATAGTAAACATTGAATATTCAGCTCTGAAGACAAAGATATTTGGAGCACAAATGAATAAAATCTGAAAGATTGTACAATACCCCTTAGGCCAGTATGTTCTGAGCTAGATTGTGAGGGATAGGAAAAAGCCTCTGTGGCTCAATAACCGTGTTAGAAAAATTGCTACAAAAACAGAGAGCTTCATCACAGATGTAAGTAAAGTCAGAGCCTTTTTTTTAGCAAATAGAAGCTGAGTGGAGCCAAAATAAGCAAATTTTAAACATTCTGTAAAGCCAGTAAGCAGACCATCGTCATCCATTCTGGCACAGCAATGGAAGATGACGTAGAGGAGGCCAAAGTACTGAATTCGGTCTCCTGAAACTGTTCCACTACCGAAGATGGTCATACAAATGCTGAACTGATGGATGTCGGGACAGGTGATCATGGAGTCAACAAAAGCTGCTCAACCAAGGAAAGGCATCAAGACCATCTGAGATTCTACAGAGGCAGTGAAAAAAAAAAAAAAAACTTATTCCCTTCTAGCAGCAGTCTATCACAGATGGCTGGAGAATAATGGGTAAAAATTGACTTACTCTCATTTTCAAGAAAAAACACCAAGCAAAAGCACATAATTATAGGTCAATGTTTTGAATTGTTTGACATGTTTTATACTCTCACATTATGATGTTATTGGAGAATGAGAGTCTCCTATTTAAGTAAATCATCATGTATTATGTAAACAGAAATCTATTCAAACTGCCTTAGACATAGGTGCCCACATTTATGCCATGTTCTTTGACTTCTGGAAGACTTTTGCTACAGTTCCACACTGTCATTGAATGAACAAAATATGAGCTTACCGAGTATCGGAACATATTTGTGACTTTATTCAGAATTTACTAGGGGGGAGATTTCAAAACATTGTCCTTGATTGGATGAAACAGACAGATGTAAAGGTAATTTCAGGAGTGCCTTGAGATGTATATATACACTCCTGGAAATTGAAATAAGAACACCGTGAATTCATTGTCCCAGGAAGGGGAAACTTTATTGACACATTCCTGGGGTCAGATACATCACATGATCACACTGACAGAACCACAGGCACATAGACACAGGCAACAGAGCATGCACAATGTCGGCACTAGTACAGTGTATATCCACCTTTCGCAGCAATGCAGGCTGCTATTCTCCCATGGAGACGATCGTAGAGATGCTGGATGTAGTCCTGTGGAACGGCTTGCCATGCCATTTCCACCTGGCGCCTCAGTTGGACCAGCGTTCGTGCTGGACGTGCAGACCGCATGACACGACGCTTCATCCAGTCCCAAACATGCTCAACGGGGGACAGATCCGGAGATCTTGCTGGCCAGGGTAGTTGACTTACACCTTCTAGAGCACGTTGGGTGGCACGGGATACATGCGGACGTGCATTCTCCTGTTGTAAAAGCAAGTTCCCTTGCCGGTCTAGGAATGGTAGAACGATGGGTTCGATGACGGTTTGGATGTACCGTGCACTATTCAGTGTCCCCTCGACGATCACCAGTGGTGTACGGCCAGTGTAGGAGATCGCTCCCCACACCATGATGCCGGGTATTGGCCCTGTGTGCCTCGGTCGTATGCAGTCCTGATTGTGGCGCTCACCTGCACGGCGCCAAACATGCATACGGCCATCATTGGCACCAAGGCAGAAGCGACTCTCATCGCTGAAGACGACACGTCTCCATTCGTCCCTCCATTCACGCCTGTTGCGACACCACTGGAGGCGGGCTGCACGATGTTGGGGCGTGAGCGAAAGACGGCCTAACGGTGTGCGGGACCGTAGCCCAGCTTCATGGAGACAGTTGCGAATGGTCCTCGCCGATACCCCAGGAGCAACAGTGTCCCTAATTTGCTGGGAAGTGGCGGTGCGGTCCCCTACGGCACTGCGTAGGATCCTACGGTCTTGGCGTGCATCCGTGCATCGCTGCGGTCCGGTCCCAGGTCGACGGGCACGTGCACCTTCCGCCGACCACTGGCGACAACATCGATGTACTGTGGAGACCTCACGCCCCACGTGTTGAGCAATTCGGCGGTACGTCCACCCGGCCTCCCGCATGCCCACTATACGCCCTCGCTCAAAGTCCGTCAACTGCACATACGGTTCACGTCCACGCTGTCGCGGCATGCTACCAGTGTTAAAGACTGCGATGGAGCTCCGTATGCCACGGCAAACTGGCTGACACTGACGGCGGCGGTGCACAAATGCTGCGCAGCTAGCGCCATTCGACGGCCAGCATCGCGGTTCCTGGTGTGTCCGCTGTGCCGTGCGTGTGATCATTGCTTGTACAGCCCTCTCGCAGTGTCCGGAGCAAGTATGGTGGGTCTGACACACCGGTGTCAATGTGTTCTTTTTTCCATTTCCAGGAGTGTATATACACAGTGCGTCCCAGGAGGGATGGTGGTATTTATGGATAGGACAGGAACGATCATTTGTCTAGTAAACAAGGGCTCTAAAATGCATACCTTAAGTGTTGTGAGCAGTTGGTCAGTAGATGAAATGTGTTTTACTGTAGCAAAGATGAATTGATGCTTGTAGCTCTTATGGTATGCGTTTTAGAGCCCATGTTTGCTAGACTTCTTGACTTCGAGTGATCGTTCTTGTCATATCCCTGAATACTGACCATCCTTCCTTGGACATTGTTATAGTATTGGACCTGGTAATTGAAATAAAAAAAGAGCACATAAATATCTGATTCATTACTATTAGATTACATTATTGATGACAAATCACTGGGAATGAAAACTACCATAAAATACTGAGGAGTAGCTATCAGTATGGCCTTATGTGGCATCACCACATCAAACAAATTGTAGGGAAAATAAATGTCAGGCAGAGATTCATTGGGAGGATCTAAAGGAAATATAATTCACCAACTAAGGTGGCTTAAATTAAATAATATACATTCGACATGAGTATTGCACATCAGCCTGTAGAAGACAGAGCTAAGAAAACATCCGACGAAGAATGGTGTGTTTCATGATGGGCTCATTTTGGCGGACACTACAGGAGAGGTATGGTGTATCATGGAGATATTTATTTTTGATCTGAAGTGTGTGCATTCCAGTCAGTCTGGTGACATTATTACCTCCACATGTCTTATGAAATGACCATGATGCAATAATAAGAGAAATATTAGTTGGTACGGGTGTTCATCGACACAGTTGTTCTTCCCACGCTCCATTGACGAACAGAACGGAGACGAGGAGAAATGATGGTGCATTGGAAGCATGATATTACGCAGTTGTCAGAGGACATGCTTTACTCCCTCATTATTGTGTATCAGCATTACATTGAGAGTAAGCCTTTTAATGAAAAACTAGACGTGGAAAATTGGGAAAACACGTAATGCAATATTATACGTATTGTTCTCAACTGTATTTAAATTTAAAGAGCATTAGAAGTAAAACGTTTTAGAAACTTACCAAATAGGATACAGCAATTAGACAAATCATTCAGATGTTGGCTGAGCAATAACATGTGTTTCATGCAAATAAACAATGGAAACTCCAGGTAACTTACCATAAAGAAGACACGTCAAGTTGCAGACAGGCACGATTAAAAGACACTCACATATAACATTTGGCCATAGCCTTATTCAGTAGAGAGAGAGAGAGAGAGAGAGAGAGAGAGAGAGAGAGAGACGAGCAAGCAAGCACACCTCATGCACACACGACTGCCAACTCCAGCATCTTGGGTTGGAATGCAACATCACCTGGGATGCAAGCAGCAATCTGGAGGAGGTGGGGAAGGGTAAGGGATTGTAGTGTATGGATGGGGGGGGGGGGGGGGGGGGGAGTGTGTAGGAATTAGACTGCCAACAGGCACAGCATCAGCAGTTTGTAGGGCAGGGAGGTGGGGAGAAACAGAACAAAGAAAGAAGGGAAGTAGGGAAAGACGGATAGATGTATTGACAGAGGGCTGCAAATAAACAGTGTGGGAGATGAGAAAGGGGAGGAGATGATAGGAGAGAGAGAGAGAGAGAGGGTGGAAACTATTTGGGGGAGGGTGTGGAGACAGTGTATAACCTTAGTTTTGAGGCTGGGATAATTATGGGAGTGGAGAAAGTGTTGTAAGGATAACTCCCATCTGTGCAGTTCAGAAAAGCTGGTGGTGGAGGGAAGGATTCAGATGGCTCTTGTAGTGAAGCAGCCATTGAAATCAAGTGTGTTATGTTCAGCTGCATGTTGTAGTGTGTTATGTTCAGCTGCATGTTGTGACACAGGGTGCTCTACTTTCCTCTTGGCCACAGTTTGGCAGTGGCTGTTTATCCTGGTGGACAGCTGGTTAGTAGTCATACCAATATAAAAAGCTGTGCAATGATTACAGCAGAGCTGCTAAATGAGATGGCTTCTTTCACAGGTGGCCTAGCTCCCGAGGAGGTAGGATTAACTAGCAACAGGACTGGAATAGGAAGTGCAGGGTGGTTGGATTGGACTGGTTTTGCACCTGGTCTTCTACAGGTATTATGATCCTTTTGGCAAGAGGTTGGGATTGGGAGTGGCATAGGGATGGACTAGGATGTTATGGAAGTTGGGTGGGCAAGGGAACACCACTTTAGGAGGGGTGACAAGTATCTCAGGTAGTATGTCCCTGATTTCAGGGGATGCTGATAGGTAATCAAAGCCCTTATGAAGGGTTGAGGAGGCCACGTGAAGCGGATGGTGGAGAAGGTGTTGAGTTGAATGAATAACACAATTTTACATGTAACATGAATCATACTAAAACTTTATTTCCACAATTATTAAGCACTGAAAGAGAGAGTTTTGAGTTTAAATCCACTTGGCCAGCTGAGAATGTAAAGATATACCAATGAGAAAGAGCTAGCAGATACTCAAAACACAGTAGGAGTACTGCCCATGAAGGTAAGCGTTCAGGGAAAAATTGTGCTTGAGCAAAGTTGTAGTCATTCAGACAGATTGAATATGTAAGTGTCTTCTACACGAAAGTCATTCCAAAGAGAGAGAGAGAGAGAGAGTGTGTGTGTGTGTGTGTGTGTGTGTGTGTGTGTGTGTGTGTGTGTGTGCGCGCGTGTGTGCGTGCGTGCGTGCGCTCATATACAGAAGCCCACAACTATTTGCTTGGTCATTCAAACAACAAGCCTTTGTGACCGATATGTGTTGTTTAATGTTCTCATTGCACATTTTGCATGAATTAATGTGAAAAGTGCACCAACAACATTTAACACCTTAAAATGGTTGGTCAATCACACATGCTAACTAAAACATTAACCACCTTCTGCCACAGTGTTTCCTGTGTTCATTATGTAGTTTTTGATGGACTGATTTCAATAAGGTTTTCAACAGACATTTTAAACTTTTATGACATACTACCAAACCGCCAACTTAACCTAACCTACCTAAATACTACTCCAGTCTACTGGCCTCTCTTTTCTATCAAATATTGTCACTCAATATTATCACTCAATTATCACTCAGTATATAACACACTTGATTTCAATGGCTGCTTCACTATGAGAGCCATCTGGATCCTTCCCTCCACCACCAGCTTTTGTGAACTGCACAGATGGGAGTTATCCTTACAACACATTCTCCACTCCCATAATTATCCTAGCCTCAAACTAAGGTTATACAGTCTCCACACCCTCCACAAATAGTTTCCACCCTCTCTCTCCTATCATCTCCTCCCTTTTCTCATCTGCCACCCTGTTTATTTGCAGCCCTCTGTCAATACATCTGTCCGTCTTATTGCATTGGGAAGTGAGATAACACAGAAAGCGAAACTGCAGGTTGAAATCTGCAGAAGGGTGAAACAAGGCAATGCCTTTTATCTGTGTGTGAGAGGCTTAATGTGGAGGATAGGGGTGCCAATGAATTGTAAAGAACTGTTGTACAAGACACATTTTACACCCATACTGAAATATGAATTGTAAAGAACTGTTGTACAAGACATTTTACACCCATACTGAAATATGCGTCGGAGTCTTGGACAATGCCAAGAAGAGAGGAGAAGAGAGTAGTTTCCAAGCTAGTGAGACAGTAATTCCTAAGAACAGTGTTAGGTGATGTGCAGAGAGAGAGGTGAGAAATGAAGACTTTAATAAGGAAAATAGAAGAGAACGATTAAATGATAGATTTGAGAAGAGTGGGTTAAAATGGTTTGGACATGTAAAGGGAATGGAAGAACACTAAATTAATAACTGACAGCATAGGCGGAGGGGTGAGCAGGGAGGGGGCAAGCAATGGAATGAGTAAGCTGGGCTGAGTCTATCTGGATCATTCTAAGGAGGAGGAATCTGGACTGCATCAATGAAGTTGTAGAAGAAGAATGGTAGAAAGACGAGGGAAAGTGGAGAAATAACCGTACATGTTCCAACCTGTTCTGATGCTGGGTAAGTAGAAATGATGATGATGATGATGATATCAAATTAGCATGTCACATCTAATGAAGTCCAAGGTGATTATGTTCAGTGTTCAGAATGCTGTATAAAAAGAACCACTGCTCATAATGAAATCAAAATTGAGTGGAATATTATCAAACAAGATTGGAATGTTATGAAAATAATAAAAGTTTAACAAAAATTTTATCATTAGATGACACTATAAGGTGCAGAATATGCAAAATAAAAGATGCGGAATACACGGTTGTTCTCCAGTTTGCTTATGAGACACTTGATATGACTGTCTCAATGGAAGATCACGTGCTGCTGGTAAAGATCTTACAAGAAGGTGACTGTGTGCCAGTACCTCTATGGAGAAGTTTCGGACACGCAAGGGTACGAAAAAAAAAAAAAGCCTTGGTCCGACGTCTGCCAAGGAGAAAATTATTATGAAATTTGAAAATGCAGGTTCTTTTGAAGTGCAATGGGCAGATGGAGGAAAACAACTAATCTGACGTCGGTAGGGGAATGTAGCCACAACATGGCACCAAGGCTTAGCAGTGGTATGTAAACATGCAGTGCATTGGGAATTACCCGAATTTTAGCATGCTTGTGAGCACAGGACATAGAATCCTACATAATATCCTGCATTGCTGTTTATTCAGAATTACTCATGTTCATGAGTTGCTTCATAATGACTTGACAGTAAGACAAACATCTGTCCTAGAATTCCTCGCTCACATGGAAGTGGACAATGAATGGCCATGGAACATTCTGTGGACAGACAGACTCCATTTTCATTTTCAAGGACATCAGTTTACAAAATTGCAGAATACGGGCAATGGAGAATCCGCTTGCATATCGAGTGGTACCATTTCATTGACTGATTGTGGCATTGTTTATTATAGGGCTGCATGTTTTTTAGAAGATGTGTCCTTGGGGTCTCTTACCTGTACCATCATTAGTAAATTGTATGAGCAGATCCCTGAGAGACTCCGATCTGTTGTGGAACATACTGTTTCTCAGTTTCAGCTTGCATGAGAAAACAATGGAGATTGTATTGAACAAGTATTGCACCAGCCTCATGACTATTAAAACTGGTTTAATTGTTGTTTTTTTCCACTGTTTTGGCCTCAGGACAATTAAAAACTGATTTTTCCTATCGAATTTGTTACGCCCTAACTGTGGTTGATTGTCTTACCTAAGAGTGCCAGAATTGCTAAATACCAAACTTGTTTGGTCACACATGTTGTGCAGTACAGTTGGTTTAATGTGTAACTCATCCCATAACTGCTATACTGCAGTTCATCTTTAATTTGTAGCCAAATCCATTTATATCATGTCATTAATGGCGCCGTCTAGAAGGCTATATATTATTTTTTAATTTTTATTGTTTCAATATAGTTTTCCCTTCTTTTTCTGTTCGGGATCTGACATCATTTTCAGCTGCATATTCTCTCTCTCTCTCTCTCTCTCTCTCTCTCTCTCTCTCTCTCTCCCCCCCCCCCCCCCCCCCCCCCCCCCCACACACACACACACACACACACAGCTTTTTGAAGCTGTAACTTCACCTTGTGCATGAAACTGTTCTGGTATGTACTTCCTCCTCCATGTAGAACAAGCTGTCAATCATTTACTGTCACTGGCCTAAATCTTCTACTGTAATTGCATCCACAACCTGTTCCACCACCACAGACACAGCTGCCACTCATAGCAGGATTGAGAAGTGGTCAGGTATACAGAAACAAAACTAATAACTGTCGTGCAGCTGTCATGTTCCAAAGTGTAAGTGGGTAACAGCAACATAGCTAACAATGTGTGACTGCTTTTCCACCAAATACTAGAAAAACAACAAGGAAGTCTTACGGAATTGTTGTTTGTAGACCAGTTGATCTGATTAAGTTTCCTGTGTACTATAAGTTCATTTACATAGACAGGAGATGTAATGGCCTGTCACTTACTTCCACAAAAACCAGGAATCCATCAGCATTTCCCGTTTCAGCACTATATTGTTATATGCTGCTCTTATAGCTACACTGTCATCTGACCACACAGGAGTAGCTCATATTACCAATCTGGGCCTCAGAATTGCTTCCAGAAGAATTGCTTTGTTGACTAACTGAATGTTGCAAGTTTGGCCAATTTGTGGTAGATAAATATGGCCATCAACCTGTCCAAAGAAAGCAAGTATTAGTGTCCATCTACTGTGGTTGTGTCTGTCCAAAAATTGAGCCCCTTGGACAGAAGTCTTGCTGTGTGTAGACACAACCATGCTAGTCTGGTCTTGTATACAGTACTGAATTCAAAATAATCATCTAAATCTATACTCTGCTAGTCACCTTACATTTTATGACAGACCATACTTTAAGTATTACAATAGAAGCCCAATACAACACTCTCCAAAATAAAATATCATTTATGAAGTATTTTTGCACACTCAGTATATTTTATAAACTTGAAAAAAAAAAAATCTTATTACTGCCTACCTATAGACTTAATGGAGTATAATTTACTGCTGCGACCTCCAAGCTCTGTAAATAAAAACCAAAATAGATAGACATAATGAAAATCAACCTTCGATTTGTCTTATCAATGTACCAGGATTGCTGCTGGACAGAAGCTTTGAATACATGTCTCATGGTTAACATTGTGACGTAGTTGACAAAACACAAAGGAATTCAAGGCATCAGCTGCCAGTGGGCATTGATCTATATCAAGTCGAAAATTTGTGCTGGACCAGGATTCGAACCCAGGTCTCCTGCGCACTAGGCTGATGTACTGACCACTAGGCCAGCTGATCACAGTTAACACAGTGCAGTACTACTGCACGACGTACTCTAGTACACCTCCCATTAGACACAAATTCTCAACTTACACTGCATACTACTGATGTAGTGCACCTGCTCATTAGCCTCGCTACTCACAGAATCCCATAATTCCCATAACAGTTCGAGCTTGGTGGGTGCTCTGAATGTGTCATTTGCTGTCATCACCTTACTAAACATGCAGTCAACAAAGTGACTATACAGCAGTGCTGGGCAATAATCAAAGTGGGCACAACCTTCACACAATTGCCTGGTTCTCAGGCTAGCATTAGGTGTGGATATACCACTTCAAGTAAACAATACATATTAAAGCACTATATTGTAGAAACCAGTCTTTGTAATAATGAGAATTTCACTAAAATCTAACAATATTTCAACAAATCTGTGTTGCTAAGAGGTTATCCCAATTCAAGGTTCGTTGTGCAAATTTCAGGTGCAGCTTGCTCGTCTAACAGGTTCCAGTAGCAACAAAAATTTGACTTAAAGCATTTCATATAATTATTGACTAAATTTAAAATTCTGTCATAATCTGCTCATTAAGAGGTATATTTTGTGTTAATAGTTCTTGCACAGACAGGTATAACGGTTGGAAACTGTGTACTTACAATAAATTTCTTTTATTTTGCCTCTATGTTCTTGTAGGTCCTCAGACTACTGGTTTCAGTCAGCAATAACTATCTTCAGATATGCAGCAAAATATGGCACAAACACAAATACAGCTAGTGGGTTGTGTACAGCTTTAAACAGTAAAACAACACATGCTGAAAGGTATTACTGACATGCATGTAAAAATTGTGTGCTTTAAATATGACGAGGCATACCTGTTTGGTAAAAAACCTGTCCTAATATACTGGAGCCAATGTAGCTTCGTCAAATGCTGAACACAGAATCAGCTCAACCATCGTCACACATATGTAATTTGTGTATACAAGAGTCATCTTGTCAGCTGCACAACTGTTCAAAACAAACTGCTGCACAGTAGCCACAAAATGTTTGTGTCACAAGCTCGCCAGATGTCGCTACTGTAGGCGCACACACACATCCTCCAATGGTAACTGTATGATGTAAAATAAAAAGTGGGATACAATCAATAAAGTCTGTAGTGGACTTACAAGGGGAAAAAAGCATTGTAAAAATAAAATGCAGTAAATTAAGCATGTCAAAAGACAGATTGTTAAGAACAAAAAAAGTTACATGACAGTAATTCTGATACTCTCTAGTGGCAGTATTTTAGATAATGGGTATTAATAATGAACAGCTTCCAGAGTACACATAGTAATATAAAATTTATAATACAGATAGAAGCCCAATTAATGAAAACTGAAGCAAATAATCAGTGCCCTCTGTTCACGTTAATGCAAGAATGCCGCACAGTTCAGAAGTGGTCAGAAGAAAATCACTGCCAGAGGGCTCTTTGTACCCTGAGGCATGACATTCCAAGAAAAGAATGAAATACTTAAAGAACTCAGATTTTAAAGCAAATTGCTGCAGCTAACAGCTTCTTTGTAAATAACGTCACCTGCCCTTACAGTAGGCTAAAGAAACTTATAATAAACAGCTGGCAGATACACATGCCCAAAATATAGAACCAATAAAGAAAGAACAAACACCATTCCTATGAAATTTCTCTGCAAAACGTTCCTGCAAATAGAAAAATGTTTTAGAAAATCTGATGTCAGATGTAGTTGTCAGGTTAACAACACCCTAAAACTGTGAGTAAAACATAAACTGAGAAGCACATATGACAAATTTGATGGCTGTGGAGTATACAGGATTCATTGCAGTAACTGTGATAAATACTATACCAGTCAGACTGACTGCTCTTTTAGCATAAAGTTTAAGGAACATTCACAGCAACATAACAAAACTGATCATTCCATAGGGAGCATTGAGAATAGTATGCTTATTCACCACGATCTTTTTCCAAAGGGTGGAAAGAGGCCTCTTAACTTGCTAGAACAGCTTGAAATTTATAAAGTGAAACACCCAGAGCCAGCAGAATTATGTCTTTGGCGAAGCAATTTTGTACCCATTGCCTACTTCACATTGTTCTACTTCAATCACAGAACAGCTCTGTTGCTTATATCCTGCTTTTGGCTTCACCCAGTATACAATGCTTTACATATTTGGCTTGTTCTCTTACATTGTGCGTAGAACTTTGGTGTTTTCTTGTCCCTTCTCTGTTTACATAATATACTTCATTAACTAGATAATCTTGTTCATGCACTGGTATGATGCTTCGTCATTCTTCTCGTTGAATGGCATGCCACAGGGAACGAGGGGGATAACGGTCAAGTTTCTCTGATCACTTCTCACCTATGTGGCATTCTGACGGTAGCACCAACTGAGGGCGCTGATTATTTGTTGCAGCCTGTTTTCATTCATTGGGCTCCTTTAGCTATCTGTTTCTTTAGCTATCTGTTTTGTATGAAGGTTGACTGAAAAGTAATGCCTCCACCTTTGTAACTCTTCAACAGTTGGCAGCATTGGTATGCGGCAGACATTGGCTTGTTCGGTAGCCTCTTCTCAACAGCTCCAGTTAGCGGGAAGCCTTAGGATTGAATGGTTGTATTGTTACAGTGTAAGGGATGGAACCTTGCACAGATGGTTGGTCAATGCAATTTAAGCAACGTGCAGTCATTGAATTCTTGACAGCAGAAGGTGTCTCCTGAAAGGAGTTCCATCGGAGAATGAAACCAGTTTATAGGGATTGTGTTGATTTGAGTACTGTGTGTCATTGGGTGAGTAAGTTTAAAGATGTTGAGGTGGGAACATCTGACCTGCGTGACAAACAAATAGTTGGATGTCCTGTGGCAGCAACCACAGTGTTTCACAAGCAAAATGTTGGCATATTGATTCAGGACAATCTTCTTATCACGCAGAGAGAAATTGCAAGCGCAATTGGCATTTCACAAGAACGTGTGGGTCACATTATTGCTTTGCTTGGCTATTGGAAGGTCTGTGCACTTCACGTGCCACCACAGCAGAACCTCAGAGACTGAATCTCACCACCATACCACATCCTCCATACAATCCAGATTTAGCACCGTCTCACCTCCATCTGTTCCTGATAATGAAAGACGATCTGCAGGGACATCATTATGCTTCTGATGAAGATGTTGTGAGAACTGTGAGACTATGGTTGTGGAAACAGTGTGTTGACTTCTTCCATGATGGCTTCAGAAAACTTGTTCATAATTGGTGGAAATGTATCCAATCTGCTGGTGATTATGTGGAAAAGTGAATAATGGTAATTAAACATCACATTCCAAGGATTATTTCTGCATTTGATTTATTAAAATATTCCCATCCAAACCCAATCAATGAAGGTGGATGCATTACTTTTCATTCAACCCTCATAATTTTTGTATTATTATATGTACTCTGGAAGCTGTTCACTATTTATACCGTTATCTAACATATCGCCACTACAGCATATCGGAATTACTGTCACTTAACTTTTTCGCTTTTAAGAATCTGACATTTGTCATGCTTAATTTACTGCATTTTATTTCTACAATGCCTTTTCCTCCTTAAAATCCCACTACAGACTACTGATGGTATCCCACTTCTTTTACATCATACAGTTACCATTGGAGAATGTGTGTGCGCCTACAGTTGCGACATCTGGCGAGCTTGTGACACAAACATTTTGTGGCGACTGTATGGCAGTCTGTTTTGAACAGTAGTGCTGCTGAGAAGATGACTCTTGTATACACCATAAAATACATAAGTGTGACGATGGTTGACTTGTTTCTGCGTTTAGCATTTGACGAAGCCACGTTGGCTCCATTATATTAGGTGCATGTTTTTTATAAAACAAGTATGCCTCGTCATATTTAAAGTGCACAGTTTCACGTGTATGTCAGTAATACCTCTTTTTTTAAAAAAAAGCTGTAGACAATCCACTACACGGTGGCACACGATAAGTCACCCGATTGAATTTTGATCCTACAAGTATACTATTGGGGCAATAGCTTTCAAATTGTGCATTCAACTTCATGCAGTTCATGGAAATCGTGCCAGATGTTGTTGCGAGTTCATCGCTTCCATTGTGAGTCCGCCATTTTAGTTTGCCGCGATGTCAGACAGAGGACAGTTGACCGTCACACAGAAGACAAAGACTGTGTTACTGTTTGCAGCGACAAACAACGTTATATTGGCCAGAGACGGTTTCGTGCTCATTTCGGCACATGATTACCTCTCAGCCCACAGACAATACACAGATTACATCAGAAATTTGAAGGTACTGGGTCTGTTTTGGAGTGTGGGTGGCCACATTTACATACCATGCGTTTGTCGCAAAACATGGAAGCAGTTTGAGTGGCTTTGAGTCGTAGTCCGAGAAAATCAACAAGAAGAGCCATTACAGAGTTGGGAATTTCACGCTGATCTGTACAAAGAATTACTCAATCCATCCTTCACTTGTATCCATGCAAGATGTCTGTGGCACATAATCTTACTGTGAGAGATAAGGAGTGGAGACGGAAGTTTGCAAGGTGGGGAATAGAGCAAGACCAAGAGGCAGTGTTACACAACATATGTTTTTCTGCCGAAGCTTATTTTTACTTGAATGGTGTGTGTATTTGGGGGGGGGGGGGTCATGATGTCAAGTCATGGAATCATTGGTCCGCTCTTCTTTGATGCTGCAGAAACCGGTGAAAGCTATTTACACATGCAACGAAACCAGTACTTTCTCAACTCATGGCCTCACATCTTCCATTGCAGACACAATGGTTTGTGCAGGCTGGAGCACACCTACATACTGTCAACATTGTGCTTGATTTCCTACATGAAAGACTTGGCCTTAGGGTATTGTCAAACAGATTTCCAGAATGTTATGCAGGAGGAGGAATGTGGCCGCCCCACAGCCCAGACCTTAACCCATGTGACTTCTTCCTTTGGGAGTTCCTTAAAGAGAAGGTGTACCACAGAAAACCTGAAAATGCATTGCAACTTAGGGCCATCATTGTGGAGTTATGGTGCGCCATTCCAAAAGATTTGTGTCAGAGTTTCGTCACAAATGCATGTAAGCGACTTGAAGGAGCTGTAAACCAAAACGGCAGTCATATTGAACATGTGATTCATTAGGTTGTATTTCCAAGTTGTATTCTTTACTTCTACATCAATAAATTACAAATCTTGTCAACAACAAATGTGTTATTCATGAAACAATCAGGTGACTGCCATTGTGCGCCACCCTGTATTTGTGTTTTTGCCATATTTTGCTGCAGATCTGAAGATGGTCATTGCTGGCTGAAACCGGTAGTCTGAGGACCTACAAGTTTGTGACCATAGATGTGAAATAAAAGAAATTTATTCTAGATTTTCGTGTCACTGTTCCATTCACGACCATGTCACAGCTTGTGAAACTATCTGTATTTATTGAGGCAGCATAACGGACTGCCACACTTACCAAAACTATGTTCCTCCAGTATTTGAGAAATTGTGCACTAAGTGACTTGCAACAAACATTACACATATTTTCTAACCTTCAGTATACGTTTTCCCTTACTGACACCCCCACAAAATGATGAAAGGAAAAAAAAAAGTTTCACTAGCTAAATTTTTGCTGTTTAGACACGACACTTTAATTTATTACTTCTCTACTACTAACTCTATTCACAACACATTTTGCAGACAGTGTCAACATATGCAGTAAAACTTAGTAATTCGCACACCGTCAATTGAAACTTCGGTTTTATGAGATGCACGGCTGATGACTACTATGCTAATAATAACAGTAACAATAATAATAATAATTAATAATAATAATAATAATAATAAACTGCAAATGTGATTGAACCAAGATGATCAGTATGAAGTGACTGACAGTGCTGTTGTGGTAATGGTAAATGAAGGAAGCAGAGTGTGTAGTGATGAAGAGAAAGAGGATGATATTGGTGCCAACAAAATAATAATAATAATAATAATAATAATAATAATAATAATAATAATAATAATAATAATTATTATTATTATTATTATTATTATTATTATTATTATTATTATTATAATAATAATAATAATAATAATAATAATAATAATAATAATAATATAATAATATAATAATAATATAATAATATAATAATAATATAATAATATAATATAATATAATAATATAATAATAATAATAATAATAATAATAATAATAATTATTATTATTATTATTATTATTATTATTATTTGAAGGATGTTGTCTGCTGGGTTGCACAAGCTTGGGACCACTTAAAATCAAAAGCACTAAAACAGTCATGGGAAATTCAAGAGAGACACAGTGAAAGTGAAAAAATAATGAAAACAACAATGACACTATCAGACGAAAATGAAAATGAATGGTTGTTAGATCTCATTCAACATTTTTCTGGGTGTGAAGATGCAGACAAAACTGAACTGCAAATGTGATTGAACCAAGATGATCAGTATGAAGTGACTGACAGTGCTGTTGTGGTAATGGTAAATGAAGGAAGCAGAGTGTCTAGTGATGAAGAGAAAGAGGATGATATTGATGCCAACAAAATGAGTCACATTGATGGATTGGTGGCATTAGAATTGGCGTTGCACTATTTGATTCTTTTTCAGAAAATGTGCAGTAGTAATGGTTGTACAATAGTTTATGTAATACGTATGTTTTTATAGTATGGTGTTTGAGTTTCTACTAGAACTTTGTTTCTAAAGTTATACATTAACTGTTGCAATAACTTTGTTTACTGTAATATTACTCTGAACTTAATGTTCTGAATTTGTTTTTAAATAAAAGGTCTCTAAAACTGTCACCATGTAATTTTAAGTTTTTTACATATTTGAGCTGCACTTGGTCCCAGTTAGATTGATTGTACTGTACCACAGGATGTACCTGCAAAATTATATCATTGTACAACACACAGTTCAGGAGATGGGAAATCATACACATTGAGATATGTGAAAAATTACCTTTTGCTTATGATGGAGAGTGCAACTTACCCAGACTATACTCATCCATTATGTAAGAGCACCTAGTGACTCCTAATAAACTTTAAACACAATTTCAAACGTTTTTTTAAACTTTTCTCACTTACGTGTTTAACTTCGAATATGTAACACAACACACACACACACACACACACACACACACGTTTATAAAGTAATCAGGTGTTTGAAGTTTTTTTATACATGGGAGTCTGATTCTTTAAAGAATTGGGGGTTTACTGGTGTTAAACTAAAAGTGCTTTGTAAATTTTAGATTTTAATGTTTCTATTTTCCAATTATACTCAGAGCATTGAAGTGTATCAATTTTGCCTTCTCATGTTTCTGGTGAAATAGTAAGCAGATGTACATTCTTTCACAGCGTTGTCCAGAACCTATGACAAGATACATCTTCCACACAAATGACGTTAGTCGTCAGCAACAAGACATAGAATTCAATCTTGTTATGTATGGTTATTCGAAGAAGAGGAAAAACACCTTTCTGGATCAGGATAATTTGAACAGAAAGAGGGAGAAACTCACCGACAAAAGGAGGTGCAGAATTTATAATGCAGCTTTTTGTGAAAACCAAGATGATTTTCTGGAACTTGATGATGGAAGTGCAATTTGTAATAGTACGTATAACTGCAATAGTCATCCACAATCTGACAGCTCACATAGTTTCTTGGAGGATGAAAGGGATGTACTACAATCTGTTTCAGCATATCCAGAATGTAAGTTCATTACTTTTAACTGTACTCACATTACTTTCATTACAAGAAAGCATTGTCTTATATTATCCTCAAAACTTTGGGCTTTGCAAATCGGGTGGTACAGTGCTTGGTAGCAGTACATTATGAAAATGCAGTGATATGCGTATGTAACTTGGTACGGTAGTTGTAGGCTTTTCTCATGTTTCTGCTTATTTACAGGTGGGTATATGGAGGAATACAACCAGAATAGAGTGGAATATCATGAGAATTTAAGGACATATTTGTTTAACAACTGCTCTGCATCAGTAAAAAGAAAAATGTCAGGTTCACTTCCACAGGAACTGGGTGATATGGAGCACTGTGAATTAAATATGGAAGAAACGTCACAACTTGAGGAACTTGATGATGCAGATTTTTCACCTGTAGAAGACAGCCCTGATGAAATGGAAATTTTGGAAAATTGTATTTATGACAAATCTGCTGTTAACTTGGATGAAGTGCATGATCGACATTCTTCAGCCAAGCCCTCAAGATGTAGTGATGCAAATGTTGTAGACACTGATGAATTTGCTTCCCAGGATGTAATGTTACAGACAGATGCATCAGAAGTGGAGGTTACTGACTGTGCAGATCTGTATGAAATCAAGGAAAGTAAAAAAAGCTGTGTACCTACACAAGAAGAAAACACAGCATTATATTCTAAAGGAATAATTGACAGGAGCAGCTTTTCTAATGAATCATATGGTATACATTTTCGTCCTGATACCATTAAGAGACATTATCCTTCCATGGATGAAGAAAGTGGATTTCATTCTCTTGCAGAGGAAGAAAAAGTCGATGACGTGCTAGCAAAGGAGCATAGTGTTAATCTCCAATTTGTAGATGGCAAATGTGGGGAAGTTCAGAAAGAAATTTGCTGTGAAGTCTCAGATCTCGCCAGTGATGTTTCACAGCTTCTTGTGGGTGGAAGTAACTGTGCGTCTACACTTTCAGAAAATTGTTGCAGTGGTAATAATCCATCAAAAGAAAGTCAGTGCACTGAGATAAATTCCTCCCAAATGGATTACGTTAATGACAAGTATTGTTTTTCTGATTGTGTCAAATGCGAAACTGAGGTGAGGTGTGGGAATGAAATGTGTGGTTTTCAGTGTGTAAAACTGAAAGTTAAGAAAAATTCTGCCCCTCGTTGGAATCGACCAAGAAAATTATACAAAATGACCCTGCAGGAAATTCGAAAATTGGTGAAGGTAAGAGCAAACCACAATGATGGATCATCTCATAGTAAGTGATTCTTATTTATGAAAGATTATGTAGCATGTATACTTTATATTGGAAAAAACTGTTCGAATTTTTTTTTAGGTTTTGGTTTTTGAACATTCTGTTCTCAATGCCACGAGTTAGAAATGAAAATTGTGTTGTCTTATCATACTGTACCAATAGCTAAAACATTTACTTAATAAAGTCATTAACATTGTGACCCAACTGTAATTAGTGTGATAAGACACATAATTATTATTTTCTAAACTTAAGTTGTGAGTAATGAACACGACATCTACAAAATCTCTAACTAGCTGCCTGTTCATTCAGAAACAAATATGTTTTACAAAGAATGTCAGCTAAATACAAAAAGGTTTGAAAGGAAGGTGCACTCGTGCCCACCCCATGATAAAAGTGTTCCACCGGTGGAAGGTTGAAGTTGGAAATCATTAGCTCTTCTTTTTACACTTTTCTAACCTAATCACTGTACTCCCCAAGGAAGGAATTAATAGCTCCAAAAGCTAGGATAGTGCCATCATGCTTTCATGTGCATCTGTCAGCAACATTAAATATTATTTGGTCATAGGATAACTTTTTTCGTAGCTGGCATAATTTTTTGTGACGGTGATCAAAGTTTCGGAACTCTGGTCCATCAAATCTTTTTTTTTATGTAACTGAGATAATTAAGGACCTGTGAAAACTTTGCTATTGTCCATATGCTTTTATTGAACATTATTGTCGATGGTGGGTAAAAGTATCCAGTCACTTCAGTTGAGCCAGTGTGACAGCTTCTACATCTTTTATGCATCCACTTCCTCTTTGTTTCATTTAACAACACCTTTGAAAAATTGTGCATTTCATGTTATGGAAAGATCTTTTTTTATGCCTACAGTTTTGAGCAGTTTCCAGACCAGTTTCTCCTCTTATTTTGTTGAAATGCTGAGACACATGCATTCCCAGTCTATATATGTAACCAAATGACCAGTGCTGAATTTGTAATTACGCATTTTGCAGTGTTGACCAACTTGAGAGGCCAAATTTGTGAAGGTTGTTTATGAGGGTGCTCCTGATTTCATCCTTGATATTTGTGTTTATGGTATGTGTAAAAATAAATTATCATTGTTTTTGAAAGGTGAGACTTTTCTAAACACAGAAAACGATTAATTTCTTGTAACGGTTTATATCTGTTCAGTGTCCAAAGTTTTATTGCTCAGCATCACCAAATATGATTAGGCAATGGCATAAGTGCATAACCTTCCACCCTTTAAGGCCCCCCCCCTCCCCCCCAAGAACAACAACAACAACAACAACAACTGGATCTACTGTAGAGCTGTTGATACGGTTTACACAAGATAATGTTTAATGAATCACACATTAATGTGTATATCAATAAGTTTTAATTGGTATTTCCTTACAGTTGTTAAGAAAGTTCTGAATTTTTTAAAAAGTGAATCATTTTAAATAGAGAAAATTTAATATGATTGGAAAAAGGCTCATGAGAAAATATGCTCAGTTATCTTCATTATGCAAAAATTTGATAGTATACTTTTAAGAAAGCAGCAGCAGCAGCAGCAAAGCTACTACTACTACTTCTTCTTCTTCTTCTTCTTCTTTTTTATGGTGATGGCGTTGGTGGTGGTAGTGATCATCTTAAATGTGACGAGTAATTTGATCAGCTGTCAACAGTAGTCAATTATCTCTGTGACGTACATATGTTTCCTCCTGCATACTGTAGCCTTCCTCTACAATTTGTACACCAGACATTTCTCTCTATTACCAAATTACATACGTACTCTTCAAACCACTGTGATGTGAATGCAAATGGTAATTGGCATGGTACCACTTTTTGGGATTTTTTCCCATAGCAGTTGCAAATGGAGCACTGGAAAAGTGGCTTTATGTGAACGGTAATTAGTCTATAAATTTGTCTTTCTACATATGGATGTGATAAATATATGCAGAAGAATCTCTGTATATTTTTGAAGTACTAATTATTGAAATTTCATTAGGCAGTTGTGGGATAATTTTCGACTATCTTAAAATGTCTGGCAATTCACGGTTTTCAACTTGTCCATAATGCTCTCCCATCAGTAAAACAAACATTTGATCATTTGTGCTGGCTTTCTGTGTGTACATTCAACTTCAGCAGTGTTGTTAGGTGGGATGAATAGGTGATTTTTAAGCAATCTCCTTAATAAATTGACAGCATTTTACCAGTATTCTATCACTGAACCGAAGTCTGCCATTTTCTTTACCTGCAGCTAAGCCTATGAAATCATTTTCCACAAATTGTAACATCCAGGTATTTGTACAAGTTGACTGATTCTAATTCTGAGACATTGATACTGCATTCATAGTCAGTACATTTTTCTTTTTATGAAATATGTAATATTATATTTCTGTAGACCTACAACAAGTTGTCATAGTCTTCAAAATCGTATCAATTGATGGAATATGTCCACAGCTTATTTTAGACGGTGCTTCATTATAGGTAACTGCATCATTGCAAAAAGTTTGAGGTTGTATTAATACTGCCTGCCTGGCAGACAGTTCAGGAGCAGCCTCAGACTTCTGGCAATGCTGCAGGTGCTTGTACTGAGGTACTGTCTAATAAAATTAACAATGAATAAAAGGAGTCTGAAAGCAATATCTATGTCTCTTGATGATGCTCTATCCATGCAATGTACTCTCTCCTCCCCACCATACATCGAACCCTTCCTCAAATTGCGTTAGTACCTGATATAATTGTACTTTTGTAAATAAATATAGGTCTCAGATAAATGCTTTTTTGAAATCAGGAAATACTGAGTTCATCTGATTGCCTTGATCCATAGCTTTCATGATGTCATCTTGAAAAAGAGCAAGTTGGGTTTCCCATGATAGATGTTTTAGGAATCCATCATGAGTGATGTGAAGAGGATAATTCTGTTCAGGGCATCTCATAATGTTTTAGCTCAAGAATATGGTCTAGGATTCTACGACAGATAGACGTCAGTGAGACAGGACAATAGTGATTATGGATTAGTTGTGTTAACCTTCTGGCGAACCAGTGTGGCTTTTGGTACCCCCCTTCCCCCCATATAGGGCACAGATTTTTATCCAGGGGTCTATGGTGTATTATGGTTAGAAACGAGAGCCAGCTTGTGTGAAAATTCTTTTGTTAACCTGTCCATTCTTTTATATCATCAAAAGTAATCTACTTTTGTGAGTATAATGTAATCGAATGGATAAAAGGTAAATTCACTCAGCAGTGCCAGAGCAACAGACATGCAAAGTTATTAAAATTTGGAAGCTTTCGGAGACAGTGGCTCCTCCTCCTGGCAGAACGGTTTGAAGGGGAAGGAAGAGGGATAATTAAGAAGACTGTTGACATTTTGGGAAGTGGGGAGATTTTGGAAAAGTCGCCCAGAACCTGCATCTGGGGAGACTTATGGGATGGGATGAGAAGGAAAGACTGATTGTTAGGGACTACACCAGGTGAGATTTGAGGACCTGAGAGCTTAAAGGTGGAAGACCAGATAATACGCATGGCGGGATAATATGCAGGACAGAAATTACTGCCAAAACATTGTGCATGAGTTAATAAGAGCAGAAAACTAATTGTGTTGTACGTGTTAGAGGTGGGGGTATAGACAGGTGAGGATATGAAAGAAATAGAAAACTAAATGGGAGTGTATAAATGTTGAAACTGAAGAAATTAATGGAAACTAAGGCCAAGTGGGTGGCGAGAACCAATGACTTGTAATGCCAGTTACAACCTATGGAGTTTCTCAAAACTGGTGTGTGGGGAAAGAATTCAGATGGCACGTGTGGTGAAACAGGCACTGAGGTCACAACTGTCATGTTGTAGAGCATGCTCTGCAACGGGATATTGAATTTTACATAGGAAAAAATGTATTTATCATTTCTATGTTACTGAAACTAATCAGAATGCATTATGTTCATAATATCTTACCTCAAAAGAAGTGCTGTCCAATAGAACACCATAACTGCATTTAGTCCATGACAAAAGTCATAAAATCTTGAAAGTAAAACAAAAAGAATTACCTTATAATTAATGGAAATGTTGAGTCACAGACAGGCAAAACAGGAAGACAGCTAAATAAGTAAGCGCTGAACCAAAAAGTAGTCTTCTGAATTGTAAAACACATACATACACATTCATGCCAATGCAACTCTCACACACATGACCCCTGTCTCTGGCTGCCAAGGCTTAGCATCAAGGCGCACAAAAAAAATGTTGCCAAACGGGCCTGGAATGAAACCTGGATGAATAGTATTGAGTTCTCTTCACTTACATCTTACAGTCGTGATAGAATTGTTCAGTGGCATCTAGGTATTGTGGACAATGTGGCCGGGAGAATCAGAAACTTGTAAAATGCACAGGGTGAAATAATTATTGATAGTTACCCAGCAACAAATTTAGATTTTACATATGTGCACTTCCAGGCTGCCTTTATTTCAAATATTATTTTGTTTCTGTTTCACAATAATGTATTTTCTTTAACCACGTATATTTTGCAATCACTTCAATCCCTGCAGAAAATTAATGAAACTTGTATCAGTTTCAAAAGAATAATATCAGAACTGAACACTGTAAAAAGTTTTGATGCAATCTGCCACGAATTGCTCTCCTATACAAATCCCTTAATCTCAGAGTAGCACTTGCAACCAACCTATGTCCTCAATTATTTGCTGGATGTATTCCAATCTCTGTCTTCCTCTACAGTTTTTGCTCTCTATAGCTCTCTCTAGTACCGTGGAAGTACCCTGATGTCTTAACAGATCTCCTATCATCCTGTCCCTTCTCCGTATCAGAGTTTTCCACATATTCCTTTCCTCTCCGATTCTGCGCAGAACCTCCCTAATTCCTTACCTTATCAGTCAATCTAATTTTCAACATTTGTCTGTAGCACCGTATCTCAAATTCTTCGATTCTCTCGTGTTCTGATTCTCCCACAGATCATATTTCACTACCAGACAATGCTGTGCTCCAAATATACATTCTCAGAAATTTCTTTCTTGAATTAAGGCCTATGTTTGATACTAGCACACTTCTCTTGGCCAGGAATGGCATTTTTACCAGTGCTCCTGGCCCTTTTACCAGTGCTAGTCTGTGTTTGGTGCAAACCTTGCTCCATCAGTCATGGCTTATTTTACTGCCTAGATAGCAGAATTTCTTAACTTCATCTACTTCATGATCAGCAAATATGATGTTGTTAAGTGTCTTACTCTTCTCATTTCTGCTGGTTCTCATTAATTTCATTTTTCTTTGATTTACTCTCAGTCCACATTCTATATTCACTGGACTGTTCATTGCATTCAGCAGATGCTCTAATTCTTCTTCACTTTTACTGAGGATAGCAATGTCATCAGCGAATCTCATCATTGATGTCCTTTCACCTTGAATTTTAATTCTGCTCTTGAACCTACCATTTATTTCTATCATAGCCTCTTTGATGTATGGATTGAACAGTAGTGGCAAAAGACTACTTCCTGTCTTACATCCTTTTTAATCTGAGCATTTTGTTATTGGTCTTCCACTCTTATTATTCCCTCTTGGTTCTTGTAACATTGTTTATTACCTGTCACTCCCTACAGCTTACCTCTGTTTTCATCACAATTTTGAATATCTTGCACCATTTGACCTTGTCAAACACGTTTTCCATTTTGACAAATCCTGTGACTGTTGTCATGATTTTTTTTAGTGTTGCTTCCATTATCAACTGCAGTGTCAGAACTGCCTCTTTGATGCCTTTACTTTTACTAAAACCAAACTGATCGTTATGTAATACATCTCAGTTTTCTTTTAGTCTTGTCAGCAACTTGGATGCATGAGCTGTTAAGTTGATGATGCAATAAATGTCTCTACTTGTCAGCTCTTGCAGTCTTTAGAATTGTGTGGATGACAGTACATTGCATACTCTGACATTCTACAGTCCAACATGAATAGTCCTTTTGTTTCCAGAATGAAATTTTCACTCCACAGCGGAGTGTGCGCTGATATGAGATTTTCTGGCGGATTAAAAATTTGTGCCAGACTGAGACTTGAACTCAGGACCTTTGCCTTTTGCGGGTGGTAGAGCACTTGCCCGCAAAAGGCAAAGGTCCAGAGTTTTGAGTCATGGTCTGCCAGGAAGTTTCAAGTTTCAGTCGTTTTGTTGCCACTTCCTTCAATGATTTTAGAAATTCTGATGGAATGTTATCTATCCTTTCTGCTTTATTTGATCTTAAGTCTTCCAGAGCTCTTTTAAATTATGATTTTAATATTGGATCCCTTATCTTCTACATTGACTCATGTTCCTTCTTTTGTCACATCAGACAAATCTTCTCCCTCACAAAGGCCTTCAGTGTACTGTTTCCACCTATCTGCTCTCTCCTCTGCATTTAACTGTGGAATTCCCACTGGACTCTTAATTGCAACCCTTACTTTTAATTTCACCAAAGGTTGTTTTAACTTTCCTATAAGCTAAGTCAGTCCTTCCGACAATGGTCTTTTTCAGTTTCTTCACATTTTTCATGCATCCATTTCAGCTTAGCTTCCCTGCACTTGCTATTTATTTCATTCCTAAGCGACTTGTATTTTTGTATTCCTGAATTTCCCTGAACATCTTTGTACTTCCTTCTTTCATCAATAAACTGAATTATTTCTTCTGTTACCTATGGTTTCTTCGCAGTTGCCTTCTTTGTACTAATGTTTTTCTTTCCTGCTTCTGTGGTAGCTCTTTTCGAACTGTCCATTCTTCTTGTACTGAACTGCCTACTGAGCTAATCCTTATTGCAGCCTTAGAGAACTTCTTATTGCAGCAAGTGTAGCCTTAGAGAACTTGAAGCATTTCTCCTCGGTCCTTAGTAGTTCTGTATTCCACTTCTTTGCGTATTGATTCTTCATGGCTAGTCTCTTAAACTTCAGCATATTCTTCATCACTACGAAATTTTGATCTGTATCTGCTTCTGGGTATGCCTTAGAATCTAGTACCTGATTTTGTAATCTCTGCCTGATCATCCGCTTATGATTCCTGAACAGAGTATTTACTATTACTAGCTGAAATGTTTTGCAGAGCTTAATTAGTCTTAGCTTAATTAATCTTTCTCTTCTCATTCCTAGTACCATGCCCATATTTCCTGTAACCCTTTCTTCTGCTCCTTCCCCTAGAATTGCATTCCAGTCCTGCAAAACTATTAGATTTTTATCTCCCTGTAAATATGTAATTAATTGTTCAATATCGTCTCTCTTCATCTTCTGCTTTCAGTGTCAGCATGTGTACCTGAACTATTGCTGTTGATGTTGGTTTGCTGTTGATTTTGATGAGAACAATGCTATCACTGAACTGTTAACAGTAACACTCACCTTGCCAAACCTTTGTATTCATAATGAATCTTACTCCAGATATAAAATTTTCTGCTGCTGTTGATATTACTCTACATTCATCAGAACAGAAGTCCTTGTTTTCTGTCCATTTCATTTTACTGACTTGCTGGAGTTGGCGGTCACGTGTGCATGAGGTGTGCTTGCTTGCTTGCTCGTATGAATCGTATGTGTGTCTCTCTTACTGATGATGAAGACTGTGGCCGAAAGCTTTATGTAAATGTCTTTTAATTTTACCTGTCTGCAGTGTAATGTCTTCTTTGCAGTAAGCAGCAATCTGCCTTTTCCTACATTTTTGCACCTACTATATCTAGATTAGGCTTTTGCAGTTCCTTTCTCTACCATGTTCAAAATTCCAGAATCTTTTTGCCAAAGAGAGACCATCATGACACTTTTTCAATTACAGGCCTCATGTCCTGTGGATACACATTGAGTGTATTTAATGTAGTGGTTTCTATTACCTTCCGCATCTTGATGCCATTGATCACTGTTGATTTTTCCACCTTTAGGGGCAGTTTCCCATCCAAGGGCAAGAGAGTGCCCTGAACCTCTGTCCGCTCCTCCATCCTCTTTGACAAGGTCGGCAGAATGATGGTGACTTCTGATGCTGGAAGTCTTCGGTTGCCAGTACTGATGATTTTTGTTCAAAATTTAAGCATTGGTGAGGTTCGAACCCTGGACCAAGGAAGACCATATGTACACTCCTTACACTGCTTGAAAGAACCAAAGTATTTCTCAACTATGGAAATGGTACCAGGCTTCTGGCAAACCAAGGTTGACACGGATGGCCAGGAAAAGAGTGCTTTCGTAACTCCTGGTGGCCTCTACAAGTTCAAAGCAGGGGTGGGTCGATGCAGTTTCAAGGGTTTGGAGCACCCGTGTGTGCCCACACTGGCTGCCCATGGGCACTGTCAGCTAGCAGTTTCCCCTTCACCACCTGCTAACATCACTCGTTTGTTACTGGTGCGTGTGCAGCAAGTGTGTCTAATCTGAACTTAATGCTTCTCATTAAGGTTTCATGTCTTAAGTTAATAGACTTTTCAGAATGAGATTTTCACTCTGCAGCAGACGAGGTACTGGTGGAAGTAAAGCTGTGAGGACGGGGCGTGAGTCGTGCTTGGGGAGCTCAGATGGTAGAGCACTTGCCCGCGAAAGGCAAAGGTCCCGAGTTCGAGTCTCGATCCGGCACACAGCTTTGATCTTCCAGGAAAGTTTAATAGACTTTACTAAACAGGCGTGTGTTCTTTGCTTATTACTTTGTTTTTATCCTATTTGTGACCAGGAAATTGTATCACTGAGAGTGATACTTTATTCTTATTTCTTTTATCCCTGAACCAAGTCCCCACTGGCTCTGCACTGAACAGAATGAGAGAGACAGAATTTGGAAACTTATAAAAAGCATCATACTGTTTGTACCTCCTGCCAACCTATACTGTGTGTTACTTTGGGGTACTTTTGCTCAAAGCAGCATTACAGAGTGAAAAGATTATTGTTTATTTGTTTCTTTGTTGCTATGTTGTATATTAATTGAACTGCTGTAGATGATCAGTTGCTATTTTATCTTCTGCTGGTGTCATCCAAATGTGTATCTGCCCTCAGTTTTTTCAAATGAAGTGAGAATGGTGCATTCAAGCTCAGAGGAAAGTAGAACATCAGCTGGTCAAACAGGAAAATCAAAAATAAAATTTCACTCACCGACAAACATAGGAAAACAACATGACTATTTTCATTGACAACCAAAACCTTCTGAGGTGAACTGGTACATAAAAACACACATTACCACAATATTCATCAGCTTTCCTTCACAACAGAATGGTTGTAAGCTAAATGTTGTTACAGTTTCTATCTGATTGCACCTTCGTGTAACACAAGAGAGGCTACACTGTCACAGGATACTGTGTACGTGTTACATTTGTGTTGTCCTACTCTAATAATTATGACGATGAAAATAATACTTGTAACAATCTAATTTTACCAAAAATTCGAGTGTCAGCTGTCATTTGTGTGTTGTTGGCTGTCTTCAGTCCTATTTGCGTGAATGAGAATGCAAGCTGTGTGCACATTGTGCCTGCAAGGCGATACCATCACGCACAGTGCCTGTGGGCTGGCTAGTGGGCAGCTCACGTGCTCAGCCCTTTTAAGTTATGACATTTGGGTTGTGTGATGCTCTTGCCACCTTAGAGTGTATGATGGACAACCTGCTTTGACACGTTAAATGAACAATGTGCCTTTGCTTTCTGGATGATATTGTTGCTTATTTGAAGCTGGCTAAAGCCTGAAATAAGTTCTGAAGAAATTTTTACAAAGTCTCAGACAGTGTTCAGGAAAGATAGATCAGGCAGAATTGGTGGTGTAGTGTTTGTGTCTGTCAGTAGTGGTTTATCTTGTAGTGAAGTCGAAGTAGCTACTCAGTGCGAATTGGTATGGGTGGAGGTTATATACTTAACAGCCGAACTAAGTTAATAATTGGCTCCTTCTACCGACCCTTAGACTCCGATGGTATAGTTGCTAAACAGTTCAGAGAAAATTTGAGTCTCGTAACAAATAAATACCCCACTCATACGGTTATAGTTGGTGGGGACTTCGACCTTCCGTCGATATGTTGGCAAAAATACTTGTTCAAAACTGGTGGTAGGCAGAAAACATCTTCCGAGATTGTCCTAAATGCTTTCTCCGAAAATTATTTCGAGCAGTTAGTCCACGAACCCACGCAAATTGTAGATGGTTGCGAAAACATACTTGACCTCTTAGCCACAAACAATCCAGAGCTAATAGAGAGCATCATGACTGATACAGGGATTAGTGATCACAAGGTTGTTGTAGCTAGGCTCAATACCGTTTCTTCCAAATCCACCAAAAACAAATGCAAAATAATTTTATTTAAAAAAGCGGATAAAGTGTCACTAGAAGTCTTCCTAAGAGACAATCTCCATTCCTTCCGAACTGACTATGCAAATGTAGACAAGATGTGGCTCAAATTCAAAGATATAGTAGCAACAGCAATTGAGAGATTCATACCTCATAAATTGGTAAGAGATGGAACTGATCCCCCATAGTACACAAAACAGGTCCAAACACTGTTGCAGAGGCAACGGAAAAAGCATGCGAAGTTCAGAAGAACGCAAAATCCCGAAGATTGGCTAAAATGCAAGCAAAATTTGGCACGGACTTCAATGTGAGATGCCTTTATTAGGTTCCACAACGAAAGATTGTCTCGAAATTTGGTAGAAAATTGAAGAAATTCTGGTCATATGTAAAGTACACAAGCGGCAAGACGCAATCAATACCTTCGCTGCACTGTGCCGATGGTACTGTTACCGACGACTGTGCCGCTAAAGCGGATTTATTGAACGCAGATTTCCGAAATTCCTTCACCAGAGAAGACGAATGGAATATTCCAGAATTTGAAACACGAACAGCTGCTAGCATGAGTTTCTTACAAGTTGATACCTTAGGGGTTGCGAAGTAACTCAAATCGCTTGATACGGGCAAGTCTTCAGATCCAGATTGTATACCGGTTAGGTTCCTTTCAGATTCGTGAATACAATAGCTCCCTACTTAGCAATCATACACAACCACTTGCTCACTGATAGATCTGTACCTACAGATTGGAAAATTGCGCAGGTCGCACCAGTGTTTAAGAAGGGTAGTAGGAGTAATCCATCGAACTACAGACCTATATCATTAACGTCGGTTTGCAGTAAGGTTTTGGAGCATATACTGTATTCAAACATTATGAATCACCTCGAAGGGAACGATCTATTGATATGTAATCAGCATGGTTTCAGAAAACATCGTTCTTGTGCAATGCAGCTAGCTCTTTACTCGCACGAAGTAATGGCCGCTATCAACAGGGGATCTCAAGTTGATTCCGTATTTCCGGAAAGCTTTATGACACCGTTACTCACAAGCGACTTCTAATCAAGCTGTGGGCCTATGGGGTATCGTCTCAGTTGTGCGACTGGATTCATGATTTCCTATCAGGAAGGTCGCAGTTCGTAGTAACAGACGGCAAATTATCGAGTAAAACTGAAGTGGTATCAGGTGTTCCCCAGGGAAGCGTCCTGGGACCTCTGCTGTTCCTGATCTATATAAATGACCTGGGTGACAATCTGAGCAGTTCTCTTAGGTTGTTCGCAAATGATGCTGTAATTTACCGTCTAGTAAGGTCATCCGAAGACCAGTATCAGTTGCAAAGCGATTTAGAAAAGATTGCTGTATGGTGTGGCAGGTGGAAGTTGACGCTAAATAACGAAAAGTGTGAGGTGATCCACATGAGTTGCAAAAGAAATCTGTTGGAATTTGATTACTCAATTAATAGTACAATTCTCAAGGCTGTCAATTCAATTAATAGTACAATTCTCAAGGCTGTCAATTCAATTAGGTACCTGAGTGTTAAAATGACGAACAACTTCAGTTGGAAAGACCACATAGATAATATTGTGGGGAAGACTAGCCAAAGGTTGCGTTTCATTGGCAGGACACTTAAATGATGCAACAAGTCCACTAAAGAGACAGCTTACGCTACACTCGTTCGTCCTCTGTTAGAATATTGCTGCGCGGTGTGGGATCCTTGCCAGGTGGGATTGACGGAGGACATCGAAAGGGTGCAAAAAAAGGGCAGATCGTTTTGTATTATCACATAATAGGGGAGAGAGTGTGGCAGATATGATACGCTAGTTGGGATGGAAGTCATTAAAGCAAAGACTTTTTTCGTCGCGGCGAGATCTATTTACGAAATTTCAGTCACCAACTTTCTCTTCCGAATGCGAAAATATTTTGTTGAGCCCAACCTACATAGGTAGGAATGATCATCAAAATAAAATAAGAGAAATCAGAGGTCGAACAGAAAGGTTTAGGTGTTCGTTTTTCCCGCGCGCTGTTCGGGAGTGGAACGGTAGAGAGATAGTATGATTGTGGTTCAATGAACCTTCTGCCAAGCACTTAAATGTGAATTGCAGAGTAGTCATGTAGATGTAGATGAAGTGATCTGAGGAACTTCTCAGTCAACTAACAACTGTGTTGAAATGTGTTCAGATTGCAGCTCTCCACTTGAATTGGAAAAAATGTGTTTTCCTTGCCATAGATATACAAATCCAAATATGATCCAGATATAATTTATTTATCTTACAGCTCGATACATGTATTTAACATGCATGAGCAATGTTATAATAATTACATTTAGATTATTGATACACAATATAAATAGATGAGAGCAGTCAAAGATTTTCCAACTCTTTGGCACATTTGTGATTTGAGGAGTTTTCACAGAATATACTCAGACTACGAGTGATTCATAAATGACTTCCGTGACTAGGCACTTACCTTGCAAGAACTAGCACAGGGAGATGCTGAATTTTCCTGGAATGAGGCCCAAGAATGATCTTTTGTCCCCTTATGGAGGTGCTAATATCTGCAGTTCTAGCATTGTATGATGAGAATGCAGAGACTGAACCTGACACCAATGCTAGTGGTTTTGGAGTAGGGCAGTTTTAGTGCAAATTCAAAAATATGCTGACAAAGTGGTAGTTTATTATTCCATGTTTCTCCAAGTCCAAGATGAACTACTCAACACCAAGAAAGAGTGACTTGCAATCGTTTGTATCATCAACAAATTACAGTCATATTTATTTGGCAAACCATTCACTATTGTGATGGACCACTATTCTCTGTACTGGCTGAATGCATGAAGGAACCATTACATTGAGAAGCAGGATTGACACTGAGGTTTCAGTAGTATTTGAAGTAAAATAAAACACCATGCATATTTTGAAAAAACGTTTACAGTGAAAAGTGTCATTGCTGGCCAGTTTACATTTGGTGTATTAAATGGCATACATTGCTGTGTATAAGACACAGCTAACACACCAAATTGTTTTTAAACTTGGAAGGAGAGCGGTACCTCGTTAGATTCTTGGAAAAATACATGTGATATAAGGTGTGTAACTAAAGGAATGAGACGCGCGCAAACCCCCCCCCCCCCCCCCCCTCACCCCAATCCCCGCCACCGCCACCAGTTTTTTTTAAGTGAAGGAGTTCTTGGTTGTGCATTCTGACAATGAACGACAACTTGGTTTCAAGAAGTTACGTAAATATTAACAGAGTCCAGGATCTTGTGTATGCAGGTTGTTGGTTCACAGTTGGTATGACTTAAATGACAGAGTTGAATACGAGTCCTTCCACCGCTCATCAGACACAGAACATCAAAAATAATTGGGTGTTGCATCATGACAATGCTCATTGTCACATAGCAGTTTCAGTAAACTTGCCGTCCCTCCCCGATGAGAACATCGCTGCGGCTTTTGAGCCTTCTTATTCACCTGACTTGAGTTGTGTTCGTTTTCCGATATTGTAAACACAACTCAAGGGGTATTGCATAGGGTCCCTGCACAACATTGAAATGGATTTAACTGACCAGCCAAAGGTTATTGTGAAACATAGGGAAAAAAAGTATCAGTAGTTCAAACAAATTTCGGGCTTGCAGCCGGTCGTCGTTCAATACTTCGCACGATATTTCAACTGGGCACCTGCCAGTCATCTTCAGGTGAGCCGTTGCAGACTGGCGAAAACATCCTCCGTTCCGCAATATATAGCATACTGTAACTGTTCTGCGCATGCGTCGAAAACTTGATAGTTGAACCACACTGCCCGCCGGCAGCACCCTCGCTGGTGGAATAGCGGAACTCAGTCGCCCTCTGCGTTTCTGTTTGTCACGGCTGTCAGTGCACTCTGTCGTCTTCGATTTGAGCAAATTGTGGAGATGACGGGATTCCATGCACTGTCCAGCTGGTAGCCGCTGTCACGGTTTAACAGATTTTCTGCCAGTCGTATTTCTACGGATTCTTTAATAATGGAGTCCCAGAAAGACGTTGCTGTGGACAAAATCATTGTTTTCTCATACTCCATTGAATGTCCAGTAGAAATACAATGTTCAGCAATAGTGGACTTGCTTGGCTGCAAAAGGCGGGTGTAACGTTGATGTTCAGTGCAGCGTTCTTTCACGGAGCGTGTGGTTTGACCTACGTAAGCCGTACCACATTGGCACGGTATCTTGTAAATTCCGGCCTTTTGTAGTAACAGATTGTCCTTAACTGATACCACAAGGTCCGCAGTCTTCGATGGTGGGCGGAAAACCACTTTTACCTGAAATTTTCGGAGGATTCTTGCTATTTTAAACGAAGTGTTGCCAACGAAAGGAAGAAAAGCTAAAGATTGTTCCGGCATGTTTTCCTCTTTATTCACTTCCTGCTTCTTAGTTTTAACTGTTAGTGCCCTGTTAATCTGCCGGATGGAATACCCATTTTCGCTGAATACTGTCTTTAGATGGGCGAGTTCTTGAGGTAAGCTATCTACATCTGAGACAGTATGAGCTCTATGAACAAGTGTTTTAAACAAACTCATGGTTTGCGATGGGTGATGGCAACTCGATGCTTGCAGATACAAATCAGTATGAGTGGGTTTCCGGTAAACTGAATGCCCTAGAGAACCATCATTCTTCCTTCGAACCAGGGCATCCAAGAAAGGCAGACAACCATCTTTCTCTATTTCCATGATGAACAGGATGTTGCTATGAATGGAGTTGAGGTGATGTAGAAACTCCATTAATTTATCTTTTCCATGAGGCCACACTATGAAAGTGTCATCCACATACTGCCAAAAAAACTGTTGGCTTCAGGGCAGCTAATTCAAGCGCTCTCTCTTCAAAATCCTCCATAAGAAGGTTGGCCACCAAAGGAGACAGGGGGCTACCCATGGCGACACCGTCAGTCTGTTCAAAATATTCTTGATTAAACATAAAATAAGTTGAGGAAAGTGCATGCCTGCACAAAGCAGTGATATCAACAGGAAACATGTTACCAATCAGTGTCAAAGAATCTGCAAGAGGAACTTTTGTAAAAAGTGAGACCACATCAAAACTTACTAGAAGGTCTACACTGCTAAGACGAAGAGCCTACCTACAGAAGGATTGATTACGATCCTACAGTCAAGTCGCCGGGAAAATTTTAACATTCACAAGGTATCAGTATTTTATTTACATACCTTGTACATTGGAGAGTGTTGTGACGAGGTGTTGTGTTTCGAGAATTTCCTTGTAAATTCTAGAACTACTCAGCCATCTACTGTCTCGAACACACGATATTTTAAATATAAGTGTGAGAGAGCCTATTTACTGTGCATCGCCTGTCTGTGTGTGCAGGTTTGAAGTTTATCATGAGATGACTATAGACGTGGTCATGAGATGACTATAGACGTGGTGGTCGAATGGCACCGACAAGTGTCGTTCCGTGGAAGCCGTAGTGAAAGTACAAGGAGTGTTTATGTATTGTAGGCTGTTTTATAACTTTGACTATTGTAGTGAAAAAAAAAGGAGGCCCATTGAAGTATTGTTAATTAATGTTCATTATGGACATGGAGAGGAAAAGACATGTATTGAAATGCATATTGAGAAAGGACAAGGTTAGCAAGCCAACCTCACCATATATGTAAATCTACTTTGTTTCTAAAATTTGGAGATGTGAAGAGACTTACTTGATAGTATTAAATTTGTAAAAAGTTTGAGGTTCAAATATACGTCGTCGTAAGAAGCAAAAGAAACTGTGTATGCCTGCTTATTTTTATAAGTAGAAAGAGTCTTGAGAAATTCCTGTTCCCAGCAAATATACTTTGGAGAAGAAGAGGAAAAGGAGGTTGGAGCAGCAAGCTAACCAGCAAGGAAAGTCGGCTGACTATCTCATGTAAGTCGTATCGTTAAAGAAGTGGGAGTTTACACACATACTTCACCACTTTAAGTTGTCCAAAATGTTAGAGAGGTTGGCATCTAGGTGCCCCGTGGAGTGCTATTGTTGCTTGCTATCCAGAGTGTAGAGATGCTTTGTGTTTCTCATCTTTTTGTATGCTGCTGGTGCAAGCCAAAGCTCAAAATGGAAATCTTACTGAAACAAAAATACCAGGACTCATTAGCTAGTTCTGTGCTCCCCAATTTGAGAAAATTTATGACAGGCGTAAAAGAGATCTGAAGGCTAAACTCCTGTTACTTTTGAATGAGCAACTGGGCAAAGCCAATGATACATCAAGATTTTCCTTATCTCGTGGACTCCTTCCTTTTCTTGAAACAAATTGCCTATCGCTATGCTGAGTTCACCACCTACTGTTACACTATACCATACTAGGTGATCATATTAAAAATAAACTTTACATATCACTGCTACACTATACCTCACTAGAAGGGCATATTAAAAATAAACTTTACATAGTGGCATTTTCAACACCACTAAATCACTTGCACCAACTTAACATTACTGTAATGTTTCATTTCTCAGCAGGAGAAGTAGCCAGTCAAAAACTTGTGTCATGCTTTGTCAGAGTAGCTAATACTGGTTGCTCTAAAAAGTGGAAACTGTTCAGACTCATTCTGTAGAATTTTTCTTTGTGTTGGGAGAGCTCGTGCAAAAACACAGCAAAACTATGTTTAACATTTGTAGCATTGTACAGGTCACCCAGTACTTCCTTTCCTCTTTGAGTTTTTTGAACTTTAAACAATGAGAATCCATTATAATTTCTTCTTCAGAAGAGCTCATGATTACTGTTGAAACTGAAACAGAAACTTTATCTTTGCTGTCTTGTTGTACGGTGAATCGTGTTGCGTGTATCGTATCACATAAAGTATCATGTCACATACAGTATCACCTCATTGGGAATACAACTATCGCACTTACATGTGCTCTGCATCCCTTGACGTGTACTGCAATGAGTTGTCATCTCAGTCTGAAACTTGTCTAAGGAATGCCAATGAAGGAAGCACTTGCTGCTGTTACCTCTGGGGCATCTGCTACAAATCCTGCTTGAAGAAGTGCTATTTCATTGGATTGGAATCAACCTCTTGGGGAGGTTTCCAAAGTTGACAACTGGTAATTGTTGGATAATGGTCTGCACTGACTACCTCACCTGCTATGCTGTCACTAAAGCTATCCGATTGCCTAAGCTTGGGAAACTGCTAAGTTACTTGTATAAGATATTTTGAAAAACAGAGCGCCCATGTGATCTGTTATTGTGGACACTGGGGCTGGCAGATATACCCTAGAAGTACATTGATTTCAAACAGAGAAATCAGGACAGTTATGATCCTCATAAAATTTGCGTACAACACAATGAAGCAACACATTACAGTCTTCACGTGGTTCTTTCTGCTCCACAATCACAAAACTGAAGAGTCAGTTTATGCGCTGCTCTCATTTCAACTGCACAATGTGCGGCGGCGCGATTCTTTCTGCCCTTTACGACGAACCTGCACCTACCTGTGAACATTTCATCAGTAGGGAAGCCGAGCGAAAGCTACTGTACTTCGACGTGAGCCAGGCTGCAATTGAAGTCACTAATATACGTTTTGGGTGAAGTTTTCACAAGAAATGAAAGGTTGGAAATTTTGTCCTGAATTAATATATTCTGAAACTTAGGTGAACAAGTATCACTGCCAAGCCCGTGCTAGTCTTAACACAGTCACTCGCAATTCCTTTAACTCACGTTAGCAAGTTTATGGTGTTGCATTTCCCGAAAACGTAATATCTATAAAAATACTGATTGTTTTTTATTGAGAATGCTCGCCAAATATTAAGTCTGTCTGTACCTAAAACGGTCACAGTTTTTAGCCACCGACCTGCTGAATACGCCACATGGAATATGTGTCTTTTTTCGTCACAAAATTCACTTAAAAGTTCCGAAATTCCTACACACACATCGGAATAATTGTGCCGTCACTTTCCAACACTTTTGGTGTATGAAACACTGCTGGACCCGGCAACTTATCATTTCCATCGGAACTACTACTACACACGTCCGATCTGTTTCATGGCTAGGCTTCGACTCCTCTCTAGAATACTCTAAGTCTTCTCTACCAGCAGAGAAAGGCGCGTGAAGAATATTGCTTTACCATTGGTCAGTTTACTCAACAGCCAATAGCAAAACAACATTCTCCCGCGTCAATGCGCGCTTTTCCTCAATAACCAATCGCAAAATAGTAAACCTAACGACTGCACTTTTTACCGACGTAATTATCTAATGTGCTGAAGTTTTGCTTATGCATAAAGTTATTTACTATTGTTATTTATACCTGAATTAACTTTCCCTTTACCATAAACTTACTTTACAAAACTATTCTACAAAAATCCCCTTTGTCCATATCCATACTTCTTCGAAATGTTCCCACACTAAATCCTACTACATAACTCGTTAAACAATTTCTTCATATTAACCTTAAACCAGACTCACACTTCATTCAAACTGCTAAAACACATTTATGACATTTTACATACACAAAAAGAAATAACAACACTTTATGAAAATACTAGATCAGTTTATGAAAAACATTGTATTACTTTAGTGCACTCTAGTGGGCACAATCGAAACTAAAACCAGTCCCCCTATCCAATATTGTCCTCTATCGGCTGATACATATACTATGTGCACGTCCAGTCTCGCGTCACCATCTGTCACTATCCAGCTCTGAGACGCATCTCCCACTTAACTGGCTCCAAGGCAGGTTCGTTATACAGTGCTACGCCTCACACACCCTATGATTATAAAATTTGATTCCAAAAAATTTTAAAATTATACTAATATCGATCCTGACTTAAAATTACAAAATATTTCACAAAAATATTCTCATTCTTATAGACTAAAATCACAAATCTCTTACTTTGGACTTGGCGGTCTATAACTAACCTAGTCTAAAATCTTAAATTTCTTTGATAATAATCCTTTCTTACTTGAAAACATTTTTTTGCAAATCTCTCAAAAACATTCCTAACTTTTTAATAATTTTTTAAATTTACTTTTTGAATGTATTTTTTTCAGGCACTGCGGTTGGTGTCCTACTATTTAATAATAGTATTTTGTCCTATCTTAAAAAAAAAGCACTGCACATAACTATCGCTTCTTTATCACACATTTTTCCGTGAGTCTTGAGTATGGCACCTTGCATTATAGCGTCCATAACACACCTCCGTTCTCCACTTATTGGTCCCTCCATGGTTTACATGCATCGCTGTCCCTGAAACCATACTTCCGTCTAAGCCTTCTTCCTTTATATACATCCTAATATACAATTACTTATAATATGGGAGATTATTTACATTTTTTACTATTTAGTTTAACTTGAATTCAAATGAAAGTACATTAACAGAGTATTGCTTACCCAAATCAGCAAGATCAAATCTGTTCGAAAATCTTTTCTAAAATTTACTTCTTTTCCAAAAACTTAATAAATTTAAAAGAACTAGTTGCTATTGCAAGCAAAGGTTATATTAATTTTTTCTGTTTAACTTCCACTCAACTTGAAAATATTTAATGGTAAAAATCACATTTCCTATAAAGCAATTATTTACAAACGTTTTTGTAGTACATAGTTACCACTTTTTATGTAGTGTCTCTTTTCATCACTTCTTCCTCATAGCTTCACCACTATGTAACAGAAATCATGAATTGTATTTACAAAATATACATATATTCTTCACTTTCATTCATACTCCACTCGTAAAAAATGTTCATGACCTACATCTCTTTTACTAACTGTCTTGTCACGTCTGGTTATTCTCATATTTGTACATGTCACTCAGCCTTCAATCACAAACTGAACCCCATCTCTCTCACCACAAAACTTACTTCACCTTAATTCCATGACTCCATCTTACACCTACAAACACACCTTCCCTGATAGAGAAGAATATTACAGAAGATAAATTCAGCTCAGAATGATTAGAAGGGGAAGACTGGCAATACGAAAAGAAAATGAAATAGCACTGCCAGTAACTTGAGTACCTGGTGTTCGTCAAACACCTAGCATTACACAAGTTGCAATGCCCTCTGAGGCCTCCAAGCTTAACTCACATCTATCTCCAGACTAATGTATCTTTTTAAATCAATAATATTTCTTAAACCCAATGGTTTCCCCGACTTCCAGTACACTAATCTATATGCATTTGGGTGTGATTTTTCAGTAATTCTAAATGGACCCATATATTCATCAGTGAACTTTTTTGTTTCTGCTGTAATCTTTTTTGATTTCTCCCTTGTTTGTATTAATACCATTTCTCCAATTTGGGAACTTGTCAGTGGAGCATTAACATCATGGCGTCTTTTACGTTCCAATGCTTTTTTCTTAATGTTTTCTCTATCAGTTTTTTCTTTTACACTCAGTGCGACGTCTACAATAACTGGAAATTCTACCAAGTCAAACAGCAAATTGTCTGGTCTTACCCCCCCCCCCCCCCCCCAGCCCCGCCCCCCGCATCAATTCACAAGGAGGGAACCCTGTAGCCTCATGCTTTATGTTATTGATGACATTCTCAAATACTGTGTCCATGCCGTATGTTTTCTATGACAATAAGTACAACATAATCTTTTCAACTCCTTCATAATTCTTTCGCACATGTCTCCTTGCGGAAATCCTTATGTGCTCAATGTTCCTGCTTTCTAAACATTACTAAAATTTGTTGGAGACATACTGCAGACCATTGTCTGACAAGATGGCTTTTGGAACTCCTATCACCACAAAATACTCTTTCTGCAAACAATTTACTAGCACTTTCACATTAGCCTTCTTAATTGGGTATAGTTTCACAAATTTTGTGAACCCATCCACCAATAGTCCAGTCAAATAGCAGATATACCTTGCAAAAGGTGGGGTAGAAGAATTTATTTTTTCAACTCGTTCATATGGTTGGAAAGATTAGAAAACCAAGTTTTGCCAACAAAATATCGCTTGGGAAAACTTTCTGCAGTCAACATACTTGGAAAATTTTGGCCTTTTTTCATTTTTTTCAAAATATCTCAGTTTCATTTGCTTCTATCCCTTTAACATCTATTTTCTTTTTTAAAGAGCACAAAATTATCTACAAATTCGATTCTTGCCATTTTTTTCTACTCCCAATATCTAAGGCGCTACAGCGCCTCAAAAAAATAACAATTTTTCAAATATTGAGCATAGTGGCAAGATACCTTATTTTTGAACACTATTTTTTCAGTTTCTGTTTGTGTAGTGTAAATACATTATATATCATGTTATATGTTGGAATTTACCACCTCACTTTCAGGTATTCAATTTCTCCGTATGCAACATAAGGGTTGCTGGGCACCCAACTATTGTGATTCTTACATCACTACCTGAAGTTCACTATGGGCCACCTCAGCCCTGGCATTTGTAAAACTGTAAATATAAAAATACATTATTAACACACACACACACACACACACACACACACACACACACACACACACACACACACACACACACACACAAAATAAATTGTCTCAGGAAACTGAACTTTTATTAGCTACAATAGGCAACCTAATTAGGTAGGTAATTATTGTGTATAAAAGCCACACAGTTGACATTAAAAATAAGTAGCTTTATTACAATTAAAATGCATTGTCAGTTACTAAAAGATGTTGACAGTTCTGGGTGTGTAAATGCTTGTAATATCGCACTGTAGTGCACTTGAGAGTGATATGAATTTCACTTCAACGTTTTGATGGGCCAGGTTCCTCAGTGTCACCAGAAATACCTTGAGTTATGGATTCAGGGTCTGTACATAGAGTTGATGCCAGATTGACCTCTTCTTTAAACAGCGAGTCAGCCTCAGCAGCCGGCCGGAGTGGCTGTGCGGTTCTAGGTGCTACAGTCTGGAGCCGAGCGACCGCGACGGTCACAGGTTCGAATCCTGCCTCGGGCATGGATGTGTGTGATGTCCTTAGGTTAATTACGTTTAATTAGTTCTAAGTTCTAGGCGACTGATGACCTTAGAAGTTAAGTCGCATAGTGCTCAGAGCCATTTGAACCAGCCTCACCAAGTTCGTTGATTTCGTCAGCAGTTTCCTCAACATCCTCCATAACATCATCTTCACTGTATTTACATAAAAATTTTGGCATGTTTTCACAGTTGACCCCAATACATTTCTTGCAAATTGAAGAACATTTCAAACCCACTTTTCTGCAGGAGCACGCTCCGCCACAGTTCAGCTTGCATGAGCTTGAAACAATGTGAAGAAGTGCTTCAGGTGCTGGATTTTGGCTCATTATAACAGGTATTGTACTGTGGTCACTCTGATTCCAGCCCCATTTCTTAGGAGATTTCCAGTTTCCCATCCAACTTTGGACTTGTTGGTAAGTCCACAACGAATGATGTTGTGCAGCATCTTGTGTAGGTGGCAACCGTGCAAGATTCAGTTTGCTTTATGTGGCAGACTTGGCGAATAGCTGGTACCGCAAACGGTCTAGTGTGTGGGAAGTGCTGACACCTCCACTATACAATGTGATAGTAACCTGTTCTCCTTCTGTTACTATTTATTCACAGGTAGCATGTGGTTTATTGAACGTGCAAAGTGATGAGGTTAGGTGTTCATTTTTTGCAACAATACTGCAGCACTTAATTTTTCCTTGACCAAAAAAAGCGGATGTTGTATCACACCCGCTAAAGGCGTGAGTGAACAGAATATATTCACTGTCAAAGTTGTAAGATGCAGTGGAAAACCACTTGTCTTCTGCATTTCCTCATCCTAAGTTTTCAATGCCTTGCCCCAAACCGGTCATGAGCACAAGCAGGTCAACATCTTCTCCTACAATGACAACACTTCGAAAATCTTTGGTTCTTGAAATGGCAGATGTTACAATCATAACGTCAGCATCTTCTTGTGCCTGGTGCACTTCAATGCTACACTCCAGAAATTCCTTTTTAAGAAGTGTGATCAAACGCATCTTGTTTCGTTCGTTGGACAAGAACTTGTCTTGAGGGACCTGGTTCACCATCTGTGATTCAACCACAACGTCAACCGAAGAATGTTTTTTGGACCTACGAATCCTCTCAGCACTCTTTGTGCTACATTTGTCTCCCTCACATGGATACCCATCAAATACCATAGCAAATTGAGATCCAAAATGATGTTGCAGCTAAGAAACATAGCTTTGGGGTATTGACTTGAAGCAAACATTTCGAGTCCAAGTCACTTTGTGGATAAGGTACCCTCCATCAATGACAAAAAATTTACTCCATCCAGCTTACTTCACATCTGCCACTGGAACGAAGGCATTGTAGAATGAAGATTTTGTTCCTTTTCGCATGCCTTTTTCTGAGAATAGGGACATTGGGTAAGGAGCAAGCATTTTCAGCACCACAACATATACTGAATGGAAGCGACTCCAAACTGTAGGGCCCTTATTGTTGTGTGCTAATACCTGTCAGCGCGCTTAGAACTATCACCAGAGATAATCGCCTTCCGCCCGCCAAAGAATGAATACGCTTTTTTCCGCTAAGGAAAATTCCTACATACTTTTTTTTATAATTGATCATTAACATCAATCAACTGTAGAAAATGTACAGCACCTGCATGCAATCGTATTACATATTGTAACACAAATAAATTTCATGCAATCCGACATGAATGTGTTCGTAGTTACTGAATATGATGCTGTTTGTCCTGGCCCTGCAGCAGAGTGAGATGGTAAATTCCAATGAATAACATGATGAATAATATGTTTATACTACACAAATAGAAACTGAAATAACAGTGTTCAAAAATTAGGTAATTTGCCACTTTGCTTGAAATTTGAAAAATTGGTATTTTTTGACGCGCTGTAGTGCCTTAGATACTGGGAGTAGAAAAAAATGGTAAGAATCAAATTTGTAGAGAATTTTGTGCTCTTTTAAAAAAGAAAATAGACGTCAAAGCGATAGGAAAAGTCCGAAGTTTTCAAAGTTTTTTGACTGCAGAAAGTTTTCCCAAGAGAAATTTTGTTGACAAAACTTGGTTTTCTAACCTTTCCAACAATATGAACGAGTTAAAAAAATAAAATCTTCTACCCCACCTTTTGCAAGGTACAGGTTTTTTTTTTCTGACAGTTTCACTGGACTACAACACAAAAACGTATTCACAACCCCCCCCCCCCCCCCACCCCCTCGAGTCACAGGCAAAGGACCGAACAAATCACAGGCTACCAGGTCTAATTTATTCTGTGGCTCAACACTATACATGTCTCCTTGAACTATTTTGTTATTAGCTCTCACTTTTTGACATCTGTCACACATTTCAACCCTTGCTTTTACTCATCTCCACATATTATTAAAAATTACAGTTTCACTAAGTTTAGTTACAAATTTTCTGGCCCCATAATGCTCAAACTTCTTATGAATATAGTCAATTAATAAATTCACATGTTGATCAGCAAAACAAACCTTGCATTGACTATCAGTATTTTTTTCTCCGACGGAATAAAACCCCTTGATGCATCTTATAATATTCTGCAACTTTAGGATAAGCTGGATTACTTAAATAACTTTTTACTATTTTCAGGTTGTCATATTGGTTCTGTTCCCTTCTTAATTCTTTACACACTTTTTGCAACTGTCCCTCCTCCTCAATCTTCATCACAGTTGCAAATACATGAACCCCTTCTTTGTCTGTCAACATATTTCCATTATCCTTATTATCTTTTACCCCCCTGGGTAATGCATGAGCCACCACATTCTCAGATCCTTTTATGTACTTAATTTCCAGATCGTATTGTTGCAAGTATAGAGACCACCTAGTTAGCCTGGGGTGTTTTAATTTGTATGTCTGCAGATGTGTTAATACCAAATGGTCACTGTATACAAATACTATATGTCCCAACAGGTATTGTTTAAATTTTTCTAATCCAAAGATAATCGCTAATGCCTCTTGTTCTGAAATGCAATAATTTTTCTCAGACTGTTGCAATGATCTGCTCGCAAATGCTATGGTTTTATGAACCTCGTTATCTCCTTCTTCACACACTTGAAATAGCTCTACTGCAATCCCGTATCCACACGCATCTGCCATTAAGCAAAAGGGTTTGGAAAAATCAGGATGATGAAGTATTTGGCTTTCACATGGGGCTTTCGTTAGTTCCTCAAATGCAATTTTACATTCATTGGTCCATTTGTATGGTACATCTTTTCTCAACAAATTTCTTAAACTGGTTGCGTTAAACAATTCCCCTGGTACAAAATGCCTGTAAAATCCAAATAATCCAAACATCCCTTTTAAACTCTTTCTACTATTCAGAGCTTTGTATTCCATAATAGCCTTCAATTTTTCTGGATCCAGCATTATTCCTTTCCCACTAATGATGTGACCTAAAAATTTTAATTCTTTCTTAGCAAAATCAGTTTTTTCCAATTTAAATTTCAATCTGCCTTTTTCAATAGCATCCAAAACTTTATTTAACAAAACACAATGTTCTTCCCATGTGGCAGTTGAAATTAATATATCATCTACATAGACTGTTATTTTCTTAAGTAGTTCATCCCCCAACACTTGTGACGTGGCTCTGACAAAAGCACACACACTTATATTTAAACCAAAGGGTACCACCTTATATTGATAACATCTGCCTTCAAACAAAAAAGCAGTATATTTTCTGGATTCCCTGGCCAGCGGCAGATTCCAGTAACCAGAGGTCACATCCATAGATGTAAATTAATTAGATCCCTCAAATTTTTGCAGTAACTCATCTGTGTTTTGTGGCTGGTCACTCTCTGTTTATTCAAAGCTCTAGCATCCAGCACTAGTCTTACAGATCCATTTTTCTTTGTAACCACGATGACCGGATTATTATATTCACTCACAGCCTTTCCAATAATCCCTCATTTAATCATATTCTGTATAAGGTCCCTAACAGCTTCCCTATGTCTTTCAGCGATAGGTATAGGTTTTATGAAAAAGGAGTATCATCTTTTACATTTAAGTAGCATTCATACCCCTTGACTAAGCCAGGTTTATCAGAAAAAAAACATTTTTATGATCTAGTAACACTACTCTTAACCGGTCCCTTTGATCCTCCTCTAAATCTGGCACCTCTTTCAGTTTTAGCTCTATTTTTTCTTGTAACACCCACATTTCCTCAGGGTCCACCCCCACATCATCTCCATACTAATTGTAGTCCCTCAAATCCTCTGTCCTTCTACAATACCTAACTGGTATACTGGCTACTTCTTCATTGATCACATAGTCGTTTTGAAAAAATGGCACAACCACATCTTTCCCATTTATTTAAAAAATTATCACACTTTCTTTAAAATTTAATCTCCCTTTGTAATGGTTAAAGAAATCTACACCAGTCAGCATTTTTATACACAGATCAGGAATTATAAGGAAGTTATGGAATACTTCCACCCCATTTATTTTCACTGGCAACAGAACTTCATGTCTAACAGGTTTTTTCACTTTTCCAGTAGCTACAATAACCTCTACCCCCATTACTGGCATAATTACAAGATCATTCCCTTTTTGCAATGATTCTAACCAACCTTTACTCATAGCACATAAATCAATACCTGTATCTGCTAAACACTGTACCTCTTCATCACACACCTGCAGACTAATTATTGGTTGTTTCAATACTTTCCTTTCCTTGCTAGTATCAGCGCCCTCCTCCAACAAGTCGTTCAAAACCTCTCTTCTATTCGAAACCTTGCCTGTTTCCGGAAATTACACAGATTTTTGCAGAATCACCTTTACCACTTTTTTCCCTCATACTAAGTATTCTATCCACTAGTGACAACTCAACTCCCTCTTGGCACTTCGCTATTCTCCATTATAGCCTCTCTCTCTCTTCCATTTCTCCACTATTAATTAGTCCCCCCCCCGGTCACCATCCTCCTGCTTCTCCGTAATAGCCTCACAAATGTCGTCATTTATAGACGCTAATATTTCCTCCACACTGGCATCACTAATTTTTCTGCAGCCTCTTCCACTAATACACCATCCCTCTCGTCTGCAATACAGTGCTTATCTTGTTTATGTCTATCCAAAAAATTCTCTAAACCTCCATTAAAAATACAGATTTATACGTAGCTCGTTTCGTCTGTTGCTACTACCTTCTGTACATCCCTTACAGTCCCTGTCTGGTTACTATTAACACATGCAAAAGGTTTTGCTAGCGGGCTCAAACTACTACTTCCTGTCTGGTAAATGCTAGCCCTTTCACAGACAGCATTTAGTTTGACGGATTCTGTAATTCAGTATCCTTTCTTACGTTTACCCCTCTCCGCTGTAGCCTTTGTGCAACATCATTCTCTCGCACTGGAGAATACGATCGATAATCGTGCACCTGCTCTCCATTACTTCGCCCATCATTTGCAGGATAGTGCTACCTCCCGGCACCTCTGTCCCTGCCATTGCCACGGAACACACCAATTCTGTTAATGTTTACATTATGTCGCGGTCCTGCATCATTTGGTGGTCTGTCATTATGATTTGTATATACCTCCTCATGCAATAACTTCTCAACCCTCTCCAAATCACTAATGAACTTACGCACATATCCCTCGGCGCTGAAATAAGTTTGTTCCGCCAGTGCATAGGCAGTTTACCTTCCAAACCCATGACAATTTGCCGTGGCTCGATTTTGTTGTTTAACTATGACAAATTTGTCATCCACTTTAAAGCGAACTTTTTTACACTTTCCCTTCTAGGATTAAACTTTTCCCCCACCCAGAAGCTATTTAATAACTCCATCTGTTTTTGCTTATCTCAATATTCTTTCAAAAATGCCTCTTTAAATTTATCCAAAGTATCGTACTGTTCAGTAGCAATAACCCCGCAAGCTCTGGCCTCTCCTAAGAATTTTGACGTAATAAAACCTATTTTTTGTTTGTCTGACCACAAACTAGGTAACACGCCTTCAGAATCGTTCCAAAATTCTTTTGGATGCACATTTCCTGTTGGATCAAAACGTAAAAACTGTCTGTTAGTGACATGTGAAATTTCAAATGATTCTACCACAGAACTACACCCACTACTGTTAATTCCATGTTTGAGGTTAGTTTCAACTTGGCATAGCCTACTGTCATGCTCATCCAACCTACTTTCCACCTCCTCTACTTGGTTGATTAGCTGAAGAGCATTTTTTTCAGACTCATCCACTTGTTCTGACACAGTTTTTACTTCATTCATACATTTGTCAGATTCAGAACTGATTTTGCTGGCTAACACTTTGTGATCAGTTTCACATACAGATTCTACAGCCGCTATTTTAACCTGCACTTTTTGTATACCTTCTTTAATTTCATCTACTCTTTGTTTGTTTCCAATAGCAACTCTTTTCAAAGCCTCTGTTAATTCACCTTTTACAATGCTAACAGATCTTTTGCAATTATTCTCAACTTGAGAAATTTTGTCATCTACTTTATTTTCAAATGACTTCAATTCGTTTTCCCACATTTCTTTTAAAACAGCATCTGCTTTTCAAGTTTTTCATTAAACCCACTATTAAGTTTACTAATTTTTTCATTAAAACCACTGTCAAGTTTACTACCGTATTTACTCGAATCTAAGCCGCACTCGAATCTAAGCCACACCTGAAAAATGAGACTCGAAATAAAGGGGAAAAAAAAAAAAATTCCCTAATCTAAGCCGCACCTGAAATTTGAGACTCGAAATTCAAGGGGAGAGAAAAGTTTTAGGCCGCACCTCCAAATCAAATCAAAGTTGCTCCACTGTAATATGAGACACAATTTAGGTTGAATGAATGACGATACAGCTGTAGTAGTTTGGTTCGAGTCGTAAGCTTAGCAGTTAAACTTTTACCAGGTAGCCATTTCTATGCGTCAGGCGCTCCGTCCGTATTTATACGGGTACCCTTCCTTTTTCACGTGCTTCGTCTGGTTTGAATCTATTGCTTATTTTGCTTCGATCTGATAAGTGCCGTATTCTTTGTTATAGGTGTTTACATCACTCTAAGCTGAAAATGCATTACTGTACTGTGTCATGCATTGTTTGTTGCATTCTGATAGTGCGTGTTTACGGTCTGTCACCGCTCGCATCATGGCTTGCTTTTGTGCGTGCTACTGCTGCTAACAATAAAAAAAAAGAGAGAGGAATCATCTCATTAGCGAAACAATGGCAAGAGACTACTATTTGTTGTTATTTACACTGCTGCTTTCTTTGATAATGATCAACAAGAACCAAATAATAGACTGCGTATGATAGAACATGTTCTGAACGAGAGTTAGGCGAAAGTTTTTCTCCGTTTGAAAATCTTTGCGGCTGCTTCTTTAGTACATCAAATTCAGCACTGAAATTAGAGTCATCTTAGATTTGAAAATCTAGTCAGCTGCCGTGCTTTACTTCTGACTGTATCACTTAATACAAATATAAACATGACACGATACGTATATTCTTCCGCGTTTGCTGTTGTCTCACTCTAGTTTCGTAGTTTATTAGGCAGGCAAGATTTAAATGAGATAGCAGCAAACATGAAAGAAAACATGGCAAAATGTTTATATTCGTATTATTCTTATGGTGAAGAGAATACTGCATGTGATTCACAGTTCATACAAGTTCCTATTAGCAACCATCTCTTGTCACAGGTAGGAAATATTTCAGAACGTAGAGTTGGCCATATTGACAAACATCCCAAACAGTCTTGCCAGTCGGATTTTCGTAGTACATTGAAATTCTGCTACATTCGAAGATGAACAATACGGAGTTTGTATTTACTTCGTTGGATAATGTATGAAAATGCAGTGGTCGAAACTCGGGGCGGAGAAAAAAAGCTCGTCTTCCACCTTTTTTTTTTTTTTTTTTTTTTTTAATTTATTTACTGATGCATAGGTTTTGGCGTCAGTATTTATCTTTGTGCCTACAAACCATGCCTGTGTAGCGCTACATACATTCGACGGCAGTTCGTTGTGGTGGCACCTACCAACATTTTTCACAACTTCCGCTTGCTTTGCACTCAATTCTAAGCCGCAGGCGGTTTTTTGGATTACAAAAACTGGAAAAAAAGTGCGGCTTAAATTCGAGTAAATACGGTAATTTTTTCATTAAAACCACTGTCAAATTTACTAATTTTTTCAGTAAAACCACTGTCAAGTTTTTCGAGTTTACTGTTAATTTTTTCAGCCAAATTAGATTGTACTTGTATAGAGCCCATTAAAGCGGCGAACATTTCCTGCATACTTCCTAATTCCATTTTTGGCATCACTGTTTCTTGTTTACCTTGTTCCACCAGAACTATACCAAATTTGGTATCCACATTTGACATGTTTGCCACATTTGATTCAGTAACATTATTAACTTATTGTTACTGAGTTCGTGCTTAATGTCACTTTTGGGATTAGTATTATTCCCACTAGTTACATTAACAGACATACTTGAAGCAGATTCAATTCCACTGTCCGTAAATAACATAGAAATATCATCAAAAACATCCCCTTTTATTTTAACACCTACTCCTTGTCTCTGTTCTGGTGTGCTAGTGTGTGAAGCACTCACACTGAATGAAAGTTCTTTCTCCTTCACCGTATTCACAAAATCTTTATCACTTGCCATGTTTCTCAGTCTTTCAGCACACATACACAACAGATGTAACAAAGTTGACTTATCTTTTGTCGATGCTGCTGCCTTGGCGTGTTGAAACTGCGAGTCCGATCCCCTAAGGCTGCAGTAACAGTTTCCGGGCCCGCACTCGTCGTGTAGGCTGGGCGCTTCCCCGTTGTACTGCTCACTGCCACTGCTAAGATGCCATCTGCTGCTTCGCTGCACTCTCATTGCTGCTGCAGCCATTGTGGGTCATCATCTTTCTTGCAGCTCCAGCAACTCGAAATGGGTTCCGTTCAAACTTCTGCTAGTACTGGTTCACTAAATTCTTTCACTAACGTTCGCTGTTCGGTTCATCAAAATCTTTCTCTCGACCGCGGATTCAAAATGCTACGGCTTTAGTGCTTCCTGACACTGATGCACCACGTGCGGCAGCTTAGTTCTTTTCGCCCCTTTACGACGAACCTACACCTACCTGTGAACATTGTCTCAGCATTTCATCAGTAGGGAAGCCAAGCGAAACCTACTGTACTTCGAAGTGAACCAGGCTGCAATTAAAGTCACTAATCTACGTTTCGGAAGAAAGTTTTTACAAGAAATGAAAGGTTGGAAATTTTGTCCTCAGTTAATATATTATGAAACTTAGGTGAACAAGTATCACTGCCAAGCCTGTGCTAGTCTTAACACAGTCACTCACAATTCCTTTCACTCACGTTAGCAAGTTTATGGTGTTGCATTTCCCTAAAACGTAATAGCTACAAAAATACTGATTGTTTTTTATTGAGAATGCTCGCCAAATATTAAGTCTGTCGGTACCTAATGCAGTCACAGTTTTTAGCCACCGACCTGCTGAATACGCCACGCGGAATATGTGTCTTTTCGTCACAAAATTCACTTAAAAGTTCCGAAATTCCTACACACACATCGGAATAATTGTGCCGTCACTTTCCAACACTTTTGGTGTATGAAACACTGCTAGACCCGGCAACTTATCATTTCCATCGGAACTACTACTACACACGTCCGATCTGTTTCATGGCTAGGCTTCGACTCCTCTCTAGAATACTCTAAGTCTTCTCTACCAGCAGAGAAAGGCGCGTGAAGAATATTGCTTTACCATTGGTCAGTTTACTCAACAGCCAATAGCAAAACAACATTCTCCCGCGTCAATGCGCGCTTTTCCTCAATAACCAATCGCAAAATAGTAAACCTAACGACTGCACTTTTTACCGACGTAATTATCTAATGTGCTGAAGTTTTGCTTATGCATAAAGTTATTTACTATTGTTATTTATACCTGAATTAACTTTCCCTTTACCATAAACTTACTTTACAAAACTATTCTACAAAAATCCCCTTTGTCCATATCCATACTTCTTCGAAATGTTCCCACACTAAATCCTACTACATAACTCGTTAAACAATTATCTTCATATTAACCTTAAACCAGACTCACGCTTCATTCATACTGCTAAAACACATTTATGACATTTTACATACACAAAAAGAAATAACAACACTTTATGAAAATACTAGAACAGTTTATGAAAAACATTCTATTACTTTAGTGCACTCTAGTGGGCACAATCGAAACTAAAACCAGTCCCCCTATCCAGTATTGTCCTCTATTGGTTGATACATATTCTACATGCGCGTCCAGTCTCGCGTCACCATCTGTCACTATCCAGCTCTGAGACACATCTCCCGCTTAACTGCTTCCAAGGCAGGTTCGTTATATGGCACTGCGCCTCAAATGCTCATGATGACTGTGAAACACCTATTTGCCAGAACCAATGAATTGAGTCATCTGGCTGTTTGGCAGACCCTGGACGCAAGGAGAAAGATTGAGAACACTAGAATACTGAGCACCTCCCAGTGAGACATGATCTAGGAGTCTTGATACAGATATTTGCACTTGTGCTGAAAGTTCAACTATCAGAAAATGTACTGAAGCACTACTTCGGGCCATATCATCTCTTGTCAGATGTCACGTATGAAGTTGAGAATCATGTCCCTTCATCAAGAAGACAAAAGTGCAGAGACATTATCCATGTTCTCATTATGAAGCCCTGCTATAGTTCAGGTTTGCAGTTTGACAATGAGAGTTTCAAAGAAACTGATAATGCAGTTGGTGATCACAAAGCTTTGACTTGTGGGGCTACCTTTATTGGTCATTGCAGTGAAGAGAATATGACAACACCCACCAGTGACACAGTACAGGGGACAGTTGACAGGCTTTAGACCCATTGTTCTGTAGTCTACTCCAGTGTCAATTTCTGAAACAGCAGGTCACTGTATCTCTGGGAGAGCTGTGCACTGCGCTATAACACTGGCAGTGTGGCGTAGTCGTTAACATTGTTGGTCGGTGTGCTGTGGCTCACCAGTTTGAGCCTAACCATGGGCAATTATCTCTAATTTAGTATGTATAATTTCTGAAACGTTCTTCAAATATATTGTGCTTGTAATGTTCGTGTATTTTATAATATGTGATGGATGTATGAGGTGCATTCAACGAGTGATGTAACACTAATTTTTATTATTATTATTTTTTTTTTTATTTGTCCGTCTTTGGTTGCAAAAATGTGGAAGTTGTTGTGGGACATTGTGGAACATTCCTGCTTCAGCCACTATAGTTTCATGAAAACATTGAAGATCCTGCCATCGGATCTGGATTTGATTGTGGTTTTGACATGACAATATTCACAGCTGATTAACACACGTAAGTGCCAGTTATACTTGTATCATGCACAGATGCTCCCCGATGGGCAAGAGTATTAAAATGCTACTAGTTAACTGCTGAAGCGTTCACAACAAAGTTTTCAAGTTTGAAGGGCTCCTGAAAAGCAGTGAAGCACAGATAACACTATGTACAGAAAGCTGAAATTGATAACACTGAAATTTTTCAGGAATTGGAAGGACAGGCTAATGGGAAATTGATGTAGTGTAGTTGTTGGACAGTAGATAGGAAACTCAAATCCACCAAGATATAAATTGGAGCTGCTTGTGAGATGGTTTGGGCATGCCTCAATATAAAAGGTGGGCATAAAATGGTGATTGGATCCTTGTATTGCCCCAAGTTTCGCAATCTTGGTATAATCATTGGTGGGGAGTACAACCATCAGAGAACTGATTGGGAAAATTACTCTTTTGTTAGTGGTGGGTGTGAAAGGCATACTGCAAAAAAATTATTGTATCTTCTCTGAAAACTACCTAGAACAAATATTTTGGAACCCCATTCATGATGGAAATACATTAGATTCAGTGGCAACAAAAGGACCTCACCACTTTGGTGATGTCCACATCAAAACTATTATCAGTGACCATTATATGGTTGTGGTAGCAATGATTACCAAATTACAAAGGAGAACTAATGTTCAGTAAACTAGACAGAGAATTTGTAGTATCTTACCTCAGTGGGGAACTTGAAACTTTCAGGACAGGAGCATGTAGAGAAACTCTGGCTCAAGTTTAAAAGAATAGTTGACCATGTGCTGGATAGATATGAACCCAGTAAAACAGTTCATAATTGGAGGGACCCTCCATAGGATATGGTGACTGCAAAGAAATGTCTAAAGAAACAGAGACTACTGCATAATAGGTGTAAAACAAAGCATGCGGCTATGTATTATATAGATGCTGAATGAAATGCATTTGCCTGTCAGGAGAGCAATGCATGAAGCCTTCAGTGACTGCTATCTATAACAGAGTATTGTCAAATGATCATTCACAAAACCTAAAGAAATTCTGGTTGAATGTAAAGGCTGTTAGTGGCCCCAAAGTTAGTGCCCAGTCATTCGCGAATAATATGGGAACTGAAATTGAGTGTAGCAAAACGAAAGCTGAAATGCTTAATTCAGCTTTCAGATCTTCCTCTCCAAAGGGAAACCTTGCAGAATTACCACGATTTAACCCTCGTACTGCTGAAAAGATGGAGTAAAATAAGTATTAGTGTCAGTGAGTTGAGAAACAGATGAAATCGTTAAAATTGAACAAATCACAGGGGATCAACAAAATCCTTATTGGATTTTACACTGAATTTGTGGCTGTGTTACCCCCTCTTCTAACTATAATGTATTGTACATCCCTGGAACAAAAAAAAAAACCTTTCCATTAGCTGGGGGAAAGCACAGAACACACTCGTGTACGAGAAGAGTAATGGAAGTAATCCGCAACACTATTGCCAGTATATGTGACATGATTTGTAATGAAAGATTTGGATCAAAACAAATAGATGGAGTATTTCTTGATTTTCGAAAAGGATTTGACTCGGTACCACAATTATGCTTATTTCCAAAAATATGATCATATGGGGCATCAAGCAAAATTTGTGTCTGGATTGTGAGGATTTATTATTATTATTATTATTTTAAGGGAGGACCCAGTGTGTCATCCTGGATGCAGAGTCGTGTAGAAGTAACTTTGGGTGTGTCCCCGGGGAAGTGTGTTGAGACGCTAACTGTTCATATTGTGTGCTAATAACCTTATGGACAACATTAATAGTAAAATCATACTTTTTGCAGATGATGCAGTTGTCTGTAATAAAGTATCATCTGAAAGAAACTGATTCAATCAGATCTTCGTAAGTTTTCAAAATGGTGCAATTATTGACAACTTGCTTTAAATGTCCAGAAATGTAAAATTGTGCACTTTGCAAAATGGGTGAAACACTTAGTTGGTATGTGAAATGGAATTAATCACATAGGCTCAGTTGTGGGTAAAGCAGGTTGTAGGCTTCTGTTTATTGGTAGAATACTGAGGAACCACAACCAATGTACAAAGGAGGTTGCTTGCAAATCACTTATGTGACCCATTCTAGAATACTGCTGAGGTGTGTGGAATCTGTACCAAATAGGACTAACGGGGAGATATTGAAAGTTTGAACTGTAGAGTGTGTCACAGAGGTGCTGCAAAAACTGAACTGGCGGAATCTTGAAGACAGACAGAAACTATCTTGAGAAAGCCTACTTACACAGTTTCAAGAACTGGTTGCACGTAGAGACTCTAGAAACATACTACAGCCCATTGTGTATTGCCTGTATCGCCCACGTAGGTACTGTGGGGGGCAAGATTAGGTTAATAACAGCATGCACAGAGGCATTCAGTCAATCTTTCTTCCCATGCTCCCTATGTGGATGGAATGGAAGGAAACCCTAATAACAAGTGGAGTGGAACATACCCTCTTGCATTCATTTCACAGAATCCAGGATGTTTGCCCATCACTTTGAGACTAAAAATGTGTCTTCTGAATTTGTTTCACAGGAGTAGTTTGTTTGGACCATTCTTATTTTTTCTACTCATGGAATTCTTAGGTTTCCTCTTTTGGACAAAAGAATGAGGGCTGTGGATGTGTAAGATTTCATGAATCTCGTAAAATCCTCAGCATTCTGATTCACAGCTGTATTTGGTCTTCAGCAGACCACCTACATCATCACAAGGCCCATTCCCATTACCAGTAGCAGTGTGTATACCCAGTCAGTTGGCACGAGCAACTTTCTCAATTCAAAAAGCTGGTGACGATTTTTAAAATGACTAGGAGCACCATCAGAAATAATGATGATTTTTCTCTGCTCATGTTTGCAGTTGAAGAATTTTGCACATTGCTAGCAAAGCATGTGCCGTGTCATGTCCTGTGTCATCAGTTATAACTGCAACAGTTGTGGTCTTGGTTTGAAAATATGTCACTCCTGGAAAAATTGGAACCTGATCATTACTCCAATGATATCCTTGTATTTCTTGTGGGAGGACTACAGACCAGTTCTCAAAAAAATCACAGTGGACTAACATAGTTCTTCAGCCTGTACACACCCTTTCACTTCTGCAATGTGTTGTAGTTGCAATTTCTTCAGATGCTGGTATTCGTATTATTCTTATGCTGAATAGTGATACAGTCAGAAGTGAAACACGGCAACTGACTAGATTTTTAAATCTAAGATGACTCCTCTAATTTCTGTGCAGAATGTAATGTACTAAAGAGGTGTCTGCAAAGATTTTCAAACGAAGAAAATTTTTTGCTAAACTCTCGTTCAGAATATCTTCTATCATACGCGGTCCATTATTTGGTTCTTGTTGATCATTATCAAAGAAAGCAGCAGTGTAAGTAACAACAAATAGCAGTCACTTGCCATTGTTTCACTTATGAGACAATTCCTCTTTTTTTTGTGTGTGTGTGTGTGTGTGTGTGTGTGTGTGTGTGTGTGTGTGTGTGTGTGTGTCTGTGTCTGTGTAAGCGGCGGTAGTGGGCACAAAAGCCTGCCATGCCGCGAGCGGTGACAGGTCATAAACACTCGATATCAGAATGCAACAAACAATGCATGACACAGTACGATAATGCATTTTCAGCTTAGAGTGACGTAAACACCTATAACAAAGAGAACAGCAGTTATCAGATCAAAGCAAAATAAGCAATCGATTCAAACCAGATGAAGCACGTGAAAAAGGAATACAGACAGCGTGCCTGACGCATAGCAATGGCTACCTGGTAAAGCTTAACTGCTAAGCTTACAATTCGAACCAAACTACAGTAGCTGTACCTTCATCCATTCGACCTAAATTGTGTCTCAAGTTACAATGGACCAACTTTGTTTCGATTTGGAGGTGCGGTCTAAAACTTTTCTCTGCCCTTGAATTTTGAGTCTCAAATTTCAGGTGCGGCTTAGGTTTGGGATTTTTTTTCCCTTGATTTTGAGTCTCATTTTTCAGGTGTGGCTTAGATTCGAGTAAATATGGTACCCATATGTAATGAAATACTCAAGAAGACAATATTTGCTCTGCACTATCAGGTTTCTACAAATACTAGACCTATCCTTTGTATTTTCACTCAGAAATATATTCAAAAAGTTGTCATTAGTTTCATTAGCTTCACACTGAAGCATGTCACCTGTAAGTAGTGGCCTAAAAAAATCCATTTTTGTTTTGCTAGTAGGATAAGTAAAAATCCTCCTTTTGTTAGTGGCTGATGGTTCCTGTCGTATGGTTTTTTATGTTGTATGGTTCGTCATGCCAAGTCTTGTCTGATTTATAAACTTCAGCCAGTGTGGGTTCATCATTATCTTCATCATAATCATCATCACTAACACCACCATTATCATCCGTATCTTCCAATTCTGCATTGTCACGAGTCATATTTGAAAGCTCTGCTTCCACACTGTCATCTATCTGGCCAGTTTCTACATTCTCATTATTCCATGTATCTTATTCCAAATCGTCATCTTCAAATTCAAAGTCACTATCTTCTAATATGTTCAGTAACTGATCGTCTGTAAATTTTTCATTCTTTTTAAGTGTTTTAACATTTGAAGGTCTCAGAGTCAGTTATTTGGCCACCATATCGAATTGTGTACATTCTGGACAACTAATCACAAGAAAACAAAATTGTAGGCACAAAAACTGTTCCTGGACCGTTTTCTAACTGTGCAAAGAAGTGTTCACAGCTAGACTGCATAATACGCCTGTGGACAGTTGCACTTACAAGTGACTGACACACTAGTTTGCTGATTGTGGAAATGCTTATAAGCATTAGCAGCTTTAAGCTAGTGGCTCTTGTGGACTTAGAATGACCAAAATTCCATTATAACAATAAACTTCTTTCCCGGTAGTCTCCTTGGGTTTGCTGCCAGATTCTAAAATCAACCTGATTCTATATTCTGGTGTTCTCATTGTCCCCCATCTTTATGAGAACACTGCTGCTGTTGAATCCTGATGAAAACTGATACAAAGGCTGCAGATTGCTGTCCTGTATTGGCCTCCATTCAATACAGAGTGCATGTGTCACGCACCACAGGTGCTGCCCTCAAGACTAGGGTGGTGGCACGGCCCCCTAGTAGAACACTTGACACAGCCATGCCAGTACAGGGTTCCATGCCCTATTAGAGAAAAAAATCTTGTCTTTATTATTCTACATTTTCTGCCAACATAATTTTTACCACCCTTTTGTAAGCACTGTTCAGGAAACTAGTAGTGGCATCTATCAGTCATGTCAAATTTTATCCATGTCCCCCATTTAAACATTGTTGGGCTACCACTGATTTTTTAGGCTGTTGTAATCTTGTGTGATGGTGATGTTCCATGAACCTGTGCTTAACTGTGCGAAACTAATGGAGTCCTAGGTCCCAAATCATTTTTGACAGAGCTGAGTAGTGTCTTAATCGTGGAAGTTGGACAGATCACACTCTTAACGTTAAAAAGTCCATAAAATTATTCCAGTCTCCAAGGATATGTCTCCAGAATAAGGAATAAAGGCAACAGATTGATGCTGCAGTTCATGCACCTCCAGGTATGGTCCAAACTCCATAACCCAACGAATCTGCATCTCATAGTGTCCATTCTCCTTAAACACAGCTGTCAATTGCACAAATTCATGGTTTAAACTGTCCGCATTGGAAATAGCATATGCTGTGTGTACCAGAGTCCTAAGGGTACTACTTTGGTGGTACAGTGGATGGCAACTGTCGATATGCCAGTCTGTTTGAGTCAGCTTTTTGTGAACACTATGTCCCAGAGTACCATAACGTTTTTTGTAAACCATGACATCGAAGAATGGAAGCTTCCCATGTTCTGATGTGGGATGATTATGTGTTTAAAATAGATTCACTGCTCAAAGACTCGGCTTACAGAAGGTTATGCAGCAACCCCACAGAAAGAATTGACCACAAGACTGCTTCACTTTGGAAAATGAGTAGTTTATCAGAATATGTGTGCAAAAAGGTTCATCCTGGGGCTGCCATTCCACCTAGATTGTATGGTCTGCCAAAGATTAATTAAGAAAGGGGTACCCTTATGCTCTGTAGTTAGTAATTAAGATGCACCCACCTACCGTATCTTTCACCACAGAACTCCACAGACAATGCAGTAAATCAAACAAACATAACAGGAGCACCCATGAGGTAAACAACAAAAAGAAATGTACACTTAACAAGCACTCCTACCTTCTACATGCTTCCTAAAGTCCATAAACCCAACCCTCCAGAATGCCCCATTGCGGCTGGTTAGTGTGTCCCCATTGAGAGAATCTCTGCTCTCGTAGACCAACATCTTGAGCCTCTTACCTGCTATCCACCCTCCTATACAAAATATATTAATCATTTCCTCTACTGACTCTCCACAGTTCCTGTTCCTTTATCACATGTGCTCGCCACTATTGTTGCCACCTGCCTTTACACTAACATCCATATCGCCCATGGCCGCACAGCTATTGAACGCTATATTTCCCATTGCCCCAAGGACTCCAAACCAATCACCTCCTTCCTAGTAGCCACAACCGACTATATCCTCATCCACCATTACTTCTCCATTGGAGACATTACCTACTAACAAATCCGGGGTACAGCTATGGGCACACACATGGCACTGTCCGAAGCCAACTTGTTCATGGGCTATCTAGAGGAATCCTTTCTAACCACCCAGAATCGCAAACCCCTCACGTAATTCAGATTCATTGATGACATCTTCGTGATCTGGATCAAGGTTGAGGATGCCCTATCCACATTCCTCCAGAGCCTCAACACCTCCCCCATTTGCTTCACCCGGTCCTCCTCAACCCAACAAGAAGTGTTTCTCAATGTTGACCTCCACCTCTCTCTTCAACTCCTGCTCCCAACCACTTGCCTCATGGCTCATATCCCTGTAATAGACCTAAATGCAAGACCTGTCCCCTATATCCTCTCAGCAGCACCTACTCCAGTGTGGTCACAAGCATCACCTGTTCCATCAAGGACTACCTGTGAAACCGGCCATGTGATCTACGAGCTGAGTTGCAACCACTGTGTTGCATTCGATGTGGGCATGACAACCAACAAGCTGTCTTTCTGCATGAATGGCCACCAACAAACTGTGGCCAAGAGACAGCTGGACCATCCCATTGTTGAGCACACCACCCAACACGATGTTCTTCATTTCAGTGACTGCTTCACAGGTTGTTCCATCTGGATTCTTCCTACCAGTACCAGTTTTTCTGGATTGCACAGGTGGCGAATTCTCCCTACAATATATCCTATGTTCCCATAAACCCTCCTGGCCTTAACCTTCGTCAGTCCTTGTCCTTTACCCTCCTATGTACTTCCCTGTTCCCATTCCAGCACTACGCAGCCCTCTATTCCACCGACACAGCCACAGTGTTTTTACTTCTCTCCTTTTCCATCTCCCCCCCCCCCTTGCTGCCTACCCTCTGTCCAACCTCCGACTAGACGCACTTGTCCTACCCTCTCCCCATTTCATCCCTGTATGTTCCCACAAGCAGCACTTGGCCATCCCTGCTATCCCTTCCCCTCCCAGCCCCAGCCTCCTCCTCACTCCCACCACCCAGTTTATTTCTTCCATCATGCACTGCTGTTTGCAGTCAGGCCATGGCAGCCAGAGACTGTGATCATGTATGTGAGTTATACGTGCACTCTTTTGAAGGCCTGTTTGAGTGAAAGCTTTGCGTGACACTCCTTTTGAAGTGTATACCTGCGACTCAGTATATCTGCTGTGTAGTGAGTAGCAACTATTATTTTTGCAATGTTGTCATTATTCCTTCCTGGATTTTCCATTGTTTGAAGTAAGCAAACAGCCATTCTTTCTTTGCTGAACACCCAATAAATAACAGGATGTGAACTATCTAACAAATAATGGTATGTGAAAATTGTTAGGGTGAACAATCACAGCAAAAGAACCCTAATATTACAGTAAAACTTCCACATACCATGGGCCCTAACACTGAACAAGAAAGTAATAAATGACCAAATCAATTCTAGTAACAACTAATTGATCATATGATCAATGTGTGTCACTAAAACAATATCATTGTGTTTTTTGTTCATCTTTTGGTGCCTATATGTCATTTAGTATTCTTTCGGTTGGTGTGTGTGTTTTTGTATGGTTGGTGTCTACATGTCATTCAGTATTCTTTTGGGGTGTGTGTGTGGGGGGGGGGGGGGGGTGTTACACATCTGTTGTCTGTTATTGTTTTAGTGGCCAACTTGATGAATGAGTTGTTACTTACATTGAATTGGTCATTTATTACTATCTTGTTCATTGCAAGGACTATATGACTATATGTTCATCATGGTTTTCTAGTAATGTTAAGAACCAAACCAAAATGTTGTGACCAGTGGAAGTTAGGCATTAAGGTGGTGCATGGGAAACTGGAGAGCCTAAGTATGCATACTATCTAAGTAGAAGTCAGTTATGACACATATGCACTAATAAGATACCAGTTCATAAGTAGAAACAAGTATTACTCTGACATCATGAAACTGGTGACACAGAAAGTTGTTTCTCACGTAACAACAAAAGAATAATAAAAAGGTGTAATGTAGTAACAAATCTGTTATTGTTACATAACACAAATTTTGTTTACAGAAACAAAGTGAGTTACAGGCCACTAAGATGTTTCACAAATCAAATAAATGAAACACACATGGCACAATAAAAACAGCCTTACATTTAGGTGCATTTGGGGAAACACATGCCAGGAATAGTTGGGGTGTTTCAAAAATACTTTTGTAAATTTTGGGGTAGGTTCCTTACACCAAAACTATAAAAAAAAGTCTAATAAACATGGAGTGTAAAATGCACACCTCAAGAGCTATGAGTACTTCTTCAGTAGAAGAGACGTGTTTCAAAGCTGAATAAATGCCCCTAGCTCTTATGTTACACATTTTAAAGCCCGTGTTTACTAGATGTTTTTTTCCTGGGTTTGGTATAAGAAAAATGTCCCCAACGTTTGTAAAAGTATTCTTTATGTACCCTGTAAACATAACTAAGGAAACAATAGAAAACATATATAATGACAGTGTAGTTACATTTATCTTCACTATTTAATATTGCAATTTGGTTGCTGTGTCCAGTCTTTGTTAACGTTGCTGCTGCTGCAACACTTAGTCACTTGCATATTTCAGTCAGAACAGAACCACCAAATCACATTAGTTGCCATGTTATTCAGTTAGAACATTACTCATTTCTTTCACCTGTCACCCCCTGCCTGAGTTTGAAAGAATAGAACTTGCATATTTAAAAAAGCTTCTGATTCTGATTAATTTACATATGAATTAACGTGTCAATTATTTGATGTTCCGTATGTAAGCAAGAAAAAGTTGAAATATTTTGAAATTATTTTTAAAGTTTGTTGGAAGTCGCAAAGTGCTGTCATTATCAAACACTGAATGAGTATAATCTGAGTAATTTGCACTGCTTTATAAGCAAAAGGTAGATTTTCACACATCTCAGTGTTTTTATGTCTTGTCTCCTGATCTGTGTTCTATATAGCGACATAATTTTGCAGGTACATCTAAGTGGTGTATGTGGATCCTGTTTGCAAATGTATTGTGAAAGAGTTATTAGTAGAGAAATGATATAATTGAAACGTCATGCATGATGCAGCAGATTTACTGCGTGAACACCTTAATTGTAGTAAGTGATAAACGTTTCCCCTTTCGTCATTTTGTGGGGCATGTCAGTGAGAAAAAGTTTCATAATGGTTTGGAATTATGTATCAAGTTTGTTGGAAGTCAGGAAGTGTTCTCGTTCTCAACTGACGGATAAGGATAGTTCGGATATTTGTGCTCAGTGAGTTATGCTGTGTCAAGTCATATATACAGTTTTTAAGTGCAACTTATTTTACCGTGTTAATTTAACATAAGATTACATCTTTTAATGAGTGGATTATGACTGCATTTTAAATGCAATTATGTCAGTATTTGTGTGAAGGATTGAAAATCAAATTTTTGTTGCCCCTGTAAGCAGTTGGATAAGGCAGCTTGCACCACAACCTGGGTTTGCTGTTTAGCAACTGGAAATTACTGTATGGTGAAGAAATGACGGGCAGTGAAATAATATTAACTGTTTCAGGATGAAATACTGTGACTGTGATTGAATGCCTAGTGAGGAGATTAAGACTGTTTTGCTTTTGCGTACAGGCTCACATTGAAGCAGATCTTGACGAACCGTGGCTCTCAGTTGGTGTTCCTGGCCCACCAAAATGTTGTGAAGGAGTTCCAGCTCGTGTGCAGATGTTCAGTGTTCCTGCTTCTAATATCCTCAAATCAATGCTCAGCAGGGGTTTGTGGTTTGGAGCATTTAATTTTTTTGACATGGCAGTTGATATTGGAATGCTACCTGATGCGCATACAATTCAGATGATCTTTGACCTCATACTGGTGAGTTTTATATATTTTTATATTCGTGTTTGTTTAGCTCTGCTCCTAACCCTAACCAAAAAACGTCTTGATATTGACATTGTCCTATTTTGCATGATTACGCATGAGGAGAGCCCATGATGTTGGGATTACAGATTTACTTCAAACTTTGTACACTTTTAGTACGGCATTATAACAACAAAATGTGCAAGAAGTAAGGTGCATTACTCTGGCAATTCAGAGAAAATCACAAGAGAAATTTTATGCACCTATTATGTGTTTTATGTGTCTGTGCATAGGTTCCAGATGTTAGAGTTCATGGTGGTCAAGTGATTAACATTTGAGCTTCGTAACAAAAAAGTGTATGAGGCGAAGGTTCAACTCCCGCTCAAACTTAATTGTCAATGTATCTTTTTTCATGTTATTTAGTTTATATGACAGTTGAGAGGTAATATAATTTAAAAAAAAACACATGTATTGCATGAAGTTCAGTCAATTTCATATTATTTTATTACTTACTATTTTTAATGAAATTTAATTATTAGAACTAACATGTTTATAACTATCAACAAGTAAACGAAAAAATGCATGTATACGATGACATCTTAACTGATGACGCAGGCCTTCCAACTTGCACAGTTAGTCATACCCTCAAAGAGTACTTCGATTTGCCAACCATGTCACATTTATTTCTAAAGGTAAGTAAAAAGCTTTATCAAGCACCTTCAGACCTATTCTTTTCTGATTAAGAGTGAAAAAGAAATTGCTTCTCTTGAAGATGCTATTAAAATCCATTTCACTGTACATCACCAACTGCCAGCACCTGTATTTGCGGAAATGTTGCATTACTCATAGTGTGCATCCAAACTATCAGAAAAAAGAGAAATTTTCCAAAATTTCAATGAGCTGTGTTTTCCATTTGAAACTCTGAAAATTCCCTGTAAATGCTGGGAAACTGAATTCATTTGATGTAGTAGATGCCATTTCAATTTATGTATTCCATGTCTGTACGACAGATACCCCATCCTGCAATGTATTATGTTGAGAGAAAATCCGACAAGTAATTGTGCATTACTCTTGTGGTCTAGCACATTGTGACTTACTATGTTACTGATTATGAATAATGTCATTGTGTTGTTGTTGTTGTTGTTGTTGTTGTTGTGGTCTTCTGTCCTGAGACTGGTTTGATGCAGCTCTCCATGCTACTCTATCCTGTGCAAGCTTCTTCATCTCCCAGTACGTACTGCAACCCACATCCTTCTGAATCTGTTTAGTGTATTCATCTCTTGGTCTCCCTCTACGATTTTTACCCTCCACGCTGCCCTCCAATACTAAATTGGTGATCCCTTGATGCCTCAGAACATGTCCTACCAACCGATCCCTTCTTCTTGTCAAGTTGTGCCACAAACTCCTCCTCTCCCCAGTCCTATTCAATACTTCCTCATTAGTTACGTGATCTACCCATCTAATCTTCAGCATTCTTCTGTAGCACCACATTTCGAAAGCTTCTATTCTCTTCTTGTCCAAACTATTTATCGTCCACGTTTCACTTCCATATATGGCTACACACCATACAAATACTTTCAGAAACAACTTCCTGACATTTAAATCTATACTCGATGTTAACAAATTTCTCTTCTTCAGAAACGCTTTCCTTGCCATTGCCAGTCTACATTGTATATCCTCTCTACTTCGACCACCATCAGTTACTTTGCTCCCCAAATAGCAAAACTCCTTTACTGCTTTAAGTGTCTCATTTCCTAATCTAATTCCCTCAGCATCGTCCGACTTAATTCGACTACATTCCATTATCCTTGTTTTGCTTTTGTTGATGTTCATTAGCATAATTATTTATTGAGGTTTGCCTTGGGCTTACCAGGCGTCTCCCTCATCTTTGAAAATTTAATTAAAAATAGTTAATAAGCAAATAACGTATGAAATTCACTACAATTTCATGTAAATTAAATGTGACCAGTGATTGAAAAACTAAGTGTTAGGGGCATTCAAATTGTCGCCTCATCCGCAACCTTCTCACTAAGTGTGAATGCTAATCGCTTGACCACAACAACTTCTTACACCTAGCACCTTTGCACACATACCTCACATATCTAATAGACATGTAAAACTTCTGTGAAGTTCTCAGAATTGCCAGAATAGTGCACCTTACTACTTGCACATTATGTTCTTTAAATGGCCTGTTAAAGGTGTACATAGAAAGTTTGAAGTAAGTCTGTGATCCCAATGTCGTGGTATCCTCTTGTGAGGTAAAACACATTTAATAAATATTGTTACTGATTTTCTGTATTATTCACTACATTGTCATTGCTTACAGTGTACCACAGTAGTGTAGAAAAAGTAGAGACAAGCTGTTTTGTATACGACACTTAGGTCTATTAAGTTCGGGAAACTACCTAAGTTATAGTGTGCGAGATTTTTAATATTCTCTCACTTTGTTTTGCGCAGACTATTAGTCCTTAAGACTTAATGAATAGGACCCTCTTTGTAGGGTTGAGGTAGGTTGGGCTAGAATGTGGAGGAGGTTGGGTGGGTAAGTCACGTAGTGTGCACCACTAACCCAGAAACAAATGTATGTTACATGTGTTCTCTCTCAGAACCCATTTAGAATAGGGCATATGTCCATATGAAATTTTTTTCCTTCAGGTGATCAATATGAGAAAAAAACACTGCTTACATGCAGCAGATATCAACATGGGTGAAGATACCCAAAGGTTACCTTTTTAATCTGGACAAGCTTTTCAACCACCAAAAATAGGAAAACATTGATGAAAAAGTTTTACCACATAGCTAGCAAAGAGTTAAATATTGACTTATTAGATATTACTGACTGGCAAAAATACGTCGTGGTAGGACAAAATGACAGGGGATTAATCACTGAAAAAATGCTTTTAAGAGATTTTAAAACCTTAGATGTTACACCCCATCTGTTATTAGTATTTCATAGTTGATTTATCATGTCACTTGCCCTGCAGTGAATCCTTTGACCTAAAGTTGGGGGGTTTCCCTATTCAGTAAAACATTTCTTGTTTTCCTTCTGTTAACCTGTTGTATTATTAATGATTAGTTTTTATAAATAATGCTTTTGTTATTTTTTACATTAACTAAAAAGGACACTTCATACATTCTTATTATTTGACGTGGTCAAATTTGGGGAGATTAGTGATCTGTTGTGTTACAGCTGTGGATCCAGAAAAACCTTTGATAGTCAAGGTCACAAAAATAGTTTTGTTGATTTATAGTTTTTGCTTATCTACAAGCCATCTGCAGATCATAACAGACTACAATGATTAGTATAAAACAGCCAAATAGAGGCACTTGCTAGCGTAATTTGCATGAGTAGGATGGAACAACGATGCAAATCATTCCAGTATAAAAGGTTGTCATATGTAATGCATGTTGACGGAATTGGACAGTTTACATATGGGGTCTCAGAGGACATGCTTGCCACATCAATTTATTCTAAAGCAATGTCAGAAGCAGTGACTGTTATGGACTCAGTAGAACAAGATACCATATTCCACCCCAGGAAATTAGTACGTAGTAACCTCCATATGTGAACAAAGTGTTGTGTGTCGCTCATGGCATAAGCCTTTGCAGATAAGGAAGTGCCCAGGCTGCTTAGCTTTTAATTTCAGCATTAAGTATTGTTTTGTCATTTGATGATATTTTTGACACAAACAAAACCTTTCTGTAAATCTTGTAATTTTGATAGGAGTTTATGAACTGTGGCTCATTGTGAATTTTCCTTGTGGGACAAAGAGATTTCATGAGCTGGGAGGACTTTCCGATATGTGCTATCCATTTTCTTTAATTGGGCATTGCTGTTGATGTGGATAGTCTTGGAAATAACTGCTCAAATTTTATTGTAAATATTGTACAAAACTTGGAAAAGTTCTGCGTCTACATTATTTCTGTGCACACTTCATCCCAGCTTTGGTATAAAAATACCCTGGAAAAATTGTGAGTACTACATTTTGAAAGATGTCTTTATTAAGTCTGCAATCAGATGAGCTTATCCAGTACAGCTTTTACTTTTATTAACTGTCAGAAATGATCAGAGTCAAGTATCATTTACTTGTCAACATAGTATTTCTTTCATACATTTGTAACTACACAATTGATTACTAATGCCGAGGTTTTTGTTACCATTGTTGTGCAACTGACCAACTGTGATATTAATGGTGTGCTTCCAGATGTGCTGCCTAGTCTCTGCAATATCCTTTCTTTCAGGAGTGCTAGTTCTGCAAGGTTCGCAGGAGAGCTTCTATTAAGTTTGGAAGGTAGGAGACAGGGTACTGGCAGAAGTAAAGCTGTGAGGACGGGGCGTGAGTTGTGCTTTGGTAGCTCAGTTGGTAGAGCACTTGCCCACGAAAGGCAAAGGTCCCGAGTTTGAGTCTCGGTCCGGCACACAGTTTTAATCTGCCAGGAAGTTTCAGAAGTAAATATTTATTCTCCCTGACGTAAGATTTTAAACATTTCCGGAGAAAATCCATGTATAAAACTGTTGTTAATTTTCCGGACTTCGATGATGTTACGATGGCATTCGTATATGTATTGGCATAGCCATCTATTAATTTGTGAATACGAGGTCTGAAATGACCAGTCGCTTCTTGTAAGGATATGGAGACATGTGGGAGCAGTTTTCTGGATAATGTTATTGAATATTGTGCGGTGTACGAATGCGTCACTTTATTCAAATCCGACTTTTTCACGAAAACTAAACAGATTGATATTGGCATCCTGAAACAATAGTGTTTTTAATATTAAACAATATTCAAATGTGTATGTAAATATCTTTTTCTATAATTAAATTTGAATTGATGTATTTTAAATTGGTAAAAACATTTTGTATGCAGAAAACATGTATTTACCTGTTTGGTCAGTATTTATCACATAATCCTCATTGTATTGAGGGATTAAACGGTACGTCTGCCGACAAAAGGTCTCTGCAGAGGCCTGGATGTCCTCCATTGACGTCGCTTCTTTTTCGAAACCAGTTTCGTGATCTAGCGTTGTGAAATTTTGTGCTTCTGTTTAAATGCCGTGACCCATCGATCAGACGCCTTGAATTTGAAATCGATGAATTGTGCAGCCGCAGCCAGTGCCCATTGCTGTAAATTTCTTGTCGTGACTTGCTGATATTGCTGTCTTGCTTCCACAAAACAATCGTAGGTCCACGAATCTATCGCCTCAAATTCATCCATTCGCATATCACCACTTTCAATATCTTTCTCCCATTGTGAAAGATATTCTTTTCTCTTCAATTGGCAGCATCCTTTTTCTTTTTTTGCAATGTCGCCAAGGACCATATGGGGTGTGCTTTAGCAATATTCACGACTTTGACTTTGTAGTCAATGGGAATCGTGTCACTTTTAAATCTTTTCGGTAACTTTATATTCGTCTGGAGACGAATCACTTTGTGGCACTTCGAACTGTTCGTTGTTTTCCTCACATTCTTCACAATCCTCATGAGCGTGAATTAATTCCTCTTCAGTTATGAATGTTTTTTCACCCAAAGGTTCCAGTATATTATTATGAAGTTCTCCGGCCAATAACATAGCATCGCAAGAGATTTCTCCCGAAGATGTCAATGCAATTAAATTATTTTCCGTCAACAGCTTTTCATAATACACCACTGCGTCCTTCAATCGTAATTTTGATAGATCACTGTGAATGGATTCTTCAGGAATTTCTTCTCCTATTCCAGATGAGCCAGCAATTTCTTCAGTCGACATGTATAACCTTGGATCGGAATAACACGTTGAAATTTGAAACAGGCATGTCTGTTCACGACAAAATTGAAAAACAAACTGCCGTTTACTTCTCACGGCTAGGGCACAGTCCTATGCGCAGATGATCGCAGTAATCCCAGGGGGACCCCTGTAAACCTTTAAACCCCATAAAACAAAATAGAACAATGAGCATGAATATTCTTCAGTGAATGAAAAACTTTATGTTCTTGAGCTAAAATAATGTAGGTTTGAGAAACTTTTTGAATAATTGGTGGAATAACAAAATAAAATGAAACAAAAAAAGGGAATCGAACCCGAGACCTCTGGTGTAAGAGTCCGAGCCCTAACCATCTAGGCCAGACGGCGGCTCAGCAATGGGCTAACATTTTATACTCGTAAGGCTCCTAAGAAACTTTGGATCGATTTTTCTCGGTATTTTCCGAGAAATGCGTCCTAATATTTTAACCACGTGAGGTGTTATGGGTCCTCTTTCACCACACAAGATTTTGGACAAATCCCTGGCACCACGGTCGTGCCATCTCCTTGTGAGTGTAATCTAAAAAGGCACAAGTTGTTCTACCAGTGATGAGATGTAGCCTGAAACTCGTCCACTATTTCAGTAACTAGGCCAACCATTCTTCCCTTCCCAGTCCTGTTCAGATTGTAGGCCATGTCTACTGAAGCCCCACCTGTCAACAATCCTAACTGGTACCAGCATAACATGCACAGAGTCAACCATCATCAGCATACTGAGCCCTGAGTGAAAGTACTATTAAGGCGTGGCCCATTGTATGCGGATTACCTGTTGGCGCTCAACTCTATTAAACTATCTCATCACCACGTATATTATATGCCCAGTCCCTGTATAAACAATTTCCTCCCACACCCACTATTACTAACTCCTACTAACTCCTACTAACTCATACTAACTCATACTAACTCGTGACAATATTATGAAAAGAGTGTGTGTGTGTGTGTGTGTGTGTGTGTGTGTGTGTGTGTGTGTGTGCGCAGGTTTAAAATTACTAGTGACGTGGTACTCTAACCATAGTATTTCCTGTGACTGGTGGCCTATACTTCACCCTTGGCTACTGCACATGACTTTCTTCTTCCTGACATTTTTTACCCACCAAGGCTTCCTGATTACTGCTAGAGTCCTCTGTATATTTGCTAAACTGCCTCCTGTCTGAGATATCTTTAAACATAATCCTGGCTGCTGCTGAAACTTGTTTTCTTTGAGCATAACAAAACCCTCGGACATAATCCTCTGCTTCCTCACATTTCTACCAGCTGCCAGTCAGAAAATTAACCCTGAACTGCAAGTGGTGGAGTTTCTGAATAAACAGGAGATGGTAAGTAAAACATGCTGCAGAATGTCAGCTCTTCACTTACCTGACAATAAGAGGCACTGCAAATATAACCAGATCAAGGATTACTGATAAGCTTTTACAGCATTTACATTTTGCACTCCATTCTGGTAAAAGTACATAAATTATTGTGTTTACTGTATCACTCCATAGTTTTTGTCTTTGAATGTGTTTTTATTTATTATGTTTCCAGGATGCACATGATGATGACGTGTTGACTCGTACTCGCTGCTCCATTGACAGATTATTTAGGAAATATCCACCGTGTTCTCTCCACTTTAATGTGTACTATAAAAAGGTTTTAGCCAGTAAACCAGAGGTAAGTAATAAATTTCTCTGCGCGTGAGTTGCTCTATTTTAGCTGCAATAAATGTATGGACTAAAGTTTTAAATCTGCAAATTAAAGCACTGTATCACATTTGAAATTGAGACATGGCATATTGCTGTTATTGGGAGCACTTTAAAGTTACAAATTTGAAACTTGTATGTCATTTTCAAATCTGATGAATAGTTCTGTGAAAACTTTTCCATTTCGCTAATTGGACAGTTGTTGCAGGAAGTTATAATTGCTGGCTAACTCTAAAGACAGTTGATCTCAAAAAGAATTTCCAGAGCCTACATTAACTGTATTGAATGTCAGATTGTGCACATATGAGGAGGCACCCGAAAGAATTTGAACTTTCTTATAACAGTAATGGAAATTCCTGGATGGATCTGCATGTAAAATAAGTGAAAGGGAAAAAATTGACTTATTCATCTAACAGAAAGCATGTAATTTTGCTAGAAAAAGAGCCAGAGCTCGAACACTGCTGAATACTTTTGTCACGTGTATCTATGCACTGAACCTTCTTTACTTTTATTTATTCAGTGTTTTAAACAAAAGACCTCCTGTCCCCTTTAAAGTATCTGCCACTGCCTCAAGTACACTTCTTTAATGTTTTATTTCATTATTCATTTTTTTTATTTTTTTTTTATTTTTTTAATTCATCTTCTATGATGGCCTACAGCGTCTCCAGGTGCTTCCACTCGCATCCACCCAACTCCCGCCCATTTCACCTCAGCATTGTCAGTGAAACATTTTTTCTTGTGTCTCTTTATTCTGGGAAATAAAGTGTGTGGGAAGGGGGGTATTATGTAAGAGGAGGAATGAGACACAGACATCTTTCCATTTTTTGTCAAAAAATGGCAAAACAAAGTTTGTGAGGTGGGGCTGTATTGATGTGGAAAATCATTCGTCCAACTGCCACAAACCAGGCTACTTTCACCACAAATTATTTCGCAGTGTTTTAGAAAAATCCATGTAGAAAGTCTGGTTAAATGACTGTGAACAAAAACTGAATGGACGACTCTCTTCACATCTTAAAAATTAATCAGCATTGTTTTGATGTTAGACTTCACTCAACAAGCTTTTTTGCAGTGTGAGAAACTTGAAATCTGCCTGTGGCTTGATTGTTGCTTTGTTCAGATTGTAACTGCAACACCACAATTCGCCAACTGTGATGACTTTGTGGAAAAATTGGGATTATTTTGGAACACACTTTTTTTCCCAAAGCACAGCATGCTTTCAAGCTATGTTGTAGTTTAATGATTTTTGATAACTTTATTGGAAATGTAAGTAACTTTTTCTTTTTGTTCCTAATTCTCTCTAAGGAATATGTGATAACAAGTATAATAAAAGTTACACGTCTCGCACGCACTACCTAATATGTTTGAAAATATCAAGCATGTGATCACTCTGGGGCACATACCTCAGATTATTTTGGTGATAGGAAGGTATGGTCATGTGTTTTGGATAGCTCTTGGACTGGGGCCATTTGTATACCCAACAGAAGGATTGTTTTAGTGCACTTTCCTCTGCTTGTGGGAACGAGTGATGAGCTGCATGCCAAAAACGTGTTGAATATATTTGCATGCCAAAAATTTTGGGAACATTTTCAAAGGTGCTGAGGAAGGTGGAATGAGGCAGCTGGTACCCCACTTTTCAGTTCATGTTGGTATTGGTTAAAAAGTAGCATAGTCTCCTTTTTGTGCTACGATAAGGAACATTTTTCTACTGATAACATACAGAACAACATATACCCTTAGATGTGCAATAAGCTGAGCAGAACATTAACATATGTCAAGAGTCACTTCACTGAATGCTGAATAGCATAGGAGCACTATTCATGAAATAGGTGAAGGCTCCTGTCTTCACCTCGTGCTTGACCACAGATTTTCTTTAGACAAGTGGAGGAAAGAGGAAATCAGTTGTTTGTATTTGATGTGGTGTACAGTGGGCCTTAAGAGGCTTATGGAGGCACAATTAGTTCATGGGCGGTTCGTCAGAAAACCCCCCCCCCCCCCCCACTCCGCAAAAAAAAAAGTTTTCTAATTAATATTTTTTTCATACCAAAATGGAGTTGCGGATTCAAAGACTGCTACATCAAGCAAATGGCTGAAATTTTCATGATAAACTCCTAAGAACCCGATCTGAAACATCCTTGAAACTTTTCTCGATATCTTGATCCATAACATGGCTGTTATAGGTGGTGGTAGGAGGGTACATAGAGCAAGTTTCCCAGTGGGGGACGGTCACAAGGGTAGGAGCCATAGGGTAGGCAGATGGGTGCAAAAAGAGCATCGAGTCTGACGAGAATATTGCAGAGACTGGGAGGGTGACAGAAAGCTATTCTAGGTGTGGTGTGCAAAATTTCAGACAGAATGAATCTCATTTCAAGGCATGATTTTAAGAAGCCATGGCCCTGTCGAAGTAGCTGATTAACACATTTCGGACCAGAATAATTCTAATTTTTTCCAACATTTTTCCTTGTGTTTCTTCCATTTTTCTGTCTTTTCCATCCTTTGTTTATTTATTTACAATAATAATAATAATAATAATAATAATAATAATAATAATAATAATAATAATAATAATAATACAGAGGTGACATATCAAGCTAAAACTAAACAAAGGTCCCTACACTACGCATACATTGATTACCAAAAAGCCTTTGATAGTGTACCCCACTCATGGTTACTACAGATTTTGGAAATATACAAAGTAGATCCTAAATTGATACACTTTCTAAACACAGTAATGAAAAACTGGAAAACCACACTTAATATCCAAACAAATTCAGATAGCATCACATCACAGCCAATACAGATTAAGCGTGGAATATACCAAGGAGACTCATTAAGTCCTTTCTGGTTCTGTCTTGCTCTGAACCCACTATCCAACATGCTAAATAATACAAATTATGGATACAATATTACTGGAACATATCCACACAAAATCACACATTTGCTATACATGGATGATCTAAAACTACTGGCAGCAACAAATCAACAACTCAACCAATTACTAAAGATAACAGAAGTATTCAGCAATGATATAAATATGGCTTTTGGAACAGACAAATGTAAGAAAAATAGCATAGTCAAGGGCAAACACACTAAACAAGAAGATTACATATTGGATAACCACAGCGACTGCATAGAAGCGATGGAAAAAACAGATGCCTATAAATACCTAGGATACAGACAAAAAATAGGAATAGATAATACAAATATTAAAGAAGAACTAAAAGAAAAATATAGACAAAGACTAACAAAAATACTGAAAACAGAATTGACAGCAAGAAACAAGACAAAAGCTATAAATACTTATGCTATACCAGTATTGACCTACTCATTTGGAGTAGTGAAATGGAGTGACACAGACCTAGAAGCACTCAATACACTTACACGATCACAATGCCACAAATATAGAATACATCACATACATTCAGCAACAGAAAGATTCACATTAAGCAGAAAGGAAGGTGGAAGGGGATTTATAGATATAAAAAACCTACATTATGGACAGGTAGACAATTTAAGAAAATTCTTTCTAGAACGAGCAGAAACTAGCAAAATACACAAAGCAATCACTCATATAAATACATCGGCTACACCATTGCAATTTCATAACCACTTCTACAACCCTTTAGATCACATAATATCAACAGATACAAAGAAAGTAAATTGGAAAAAGAAAACACTACACGGCAAGCACCCGTATCATCTGACACAGCCACACATCGATCAAGACGCATCCAACACATGGCTAAGGAAAGGCAATATATACAGTGAGACGGAAGGATTCATGATCGCAATACAGGATCAAACAATAAACACCAGATATTACAGCAAGCATATTATTAAAGATCCCAATGCCACAACAGATAAATGCAGACTTTGCAAACAACAAACAGAAACAGTAGATCACATCACAAGTGGATGTACAATACTAGCAAATACAGAGTACCCCAGGAGACATGACAATGTAGCAAAAATAATACACCAACAACTTGCCATAAAACACAAACTAATAAAACAACACGTTCCCACATACAAGTATGCACCACAAAATGTACTGAAGAATGATGAATACAAATTATACTGGAACAGAACCATTATAACAGATAAAACACCACCACATAACAAACCTGACATCATACTCACCAATAAAAAGAAGAAATTAACACAACTAATTGAAATATCCATACCCAACACAACAAATATACAGAAGAAAACAGGGGAAAAAATTGAAAAATACATCCAACTGGCTGAGGAAGTCAAGGACATGTGGCATCAGGATAAAGTCGACATTATCCCAATTATACTATCAACTACAGGAGTCATACCTCACAATATTCACCAGTACATCAATGCAATACAGCTACATCCAAACATATATATACAATTACAAAAATCTGTAATTATTGATACATGTTCAATTACCCGAAAGTTCCTAAATGCAATATAACATATACCATACAGTTACAAGGAAGTCACGCTTGACCGAGGTCCGCGTCACGTTCCATTTTTAACCAGACTTAAGTCTGAGGAAAAAAAAGTCAATAATAATAATAATAAAGAATATGCCTTCGGTATGTTCTGCCAGTCGTAAAAGGTGACGAAAAGAACAAACTACTAAAAGTGCTAACCCCCCTTTTAGTGTGATTAGTTGGTTCAGGACAGAACTAACGAAACCTCAGACAAGCGCTGTCATGGTCGGGGACGATGCTTCAACCCTGTGCCCGTCCACAATGGTAACGACACTGCTAGCCACACGGAAAATGATTTAAATCCAAATAGAGGTGTTTTGCAGGATATACTTCCTGCAACCACTCTAGAAGAAAAACAAAGACAGAGGATGAGATGGTCGGATGAAGTTAACCGACACCTCATGTTCTGTTATTACCAAGCAACAATTTTAGGAACCAACACAATTGGATACAGATCACAAGTATACACAACATTGATTACCAGATACCCAGAATTAAAATTTTTAACAGAACAACGACTAGCTGATCAGATCTGTGTAATAATAAAAAATAACAGGATACCCCAGTTAGAATTAGAAAACATCAAACAACAAGTACAACAAATACTGGAACAAAATAATGTGCAATCAGAAGAAGCAGTAATGGACTCAAACATCCCAGAGCAAACTAACAAAGAACACCACGCATCAATTAAACAATCAGAGGAAAACGAAATCTTAAGACAGCCACCAGAACAAGCACAAATAGAACACGAAGTGGCACACAAGTTAGATATAAAAGAAAAATTTCAGCTAACGTATATAGAATACAAAGACACAAATACAGACGTTAGACCATTCTTACGTACACCACCAAATAACCCACAAGTCGAAACAACAATAACAACTATCAACACAATCATACACAACAAAATAAATGAAAATACAACTATGGAAGAGTTACAACTACTGGTTTATACAGGAGCACTCACTACACTAAATATACACACTAGGCAGAGATCAGAACAAACCAACACACAGAAAAAAAACACAAAACCAGCATGGCAACACAGGCTACAGATCAGAATAGAAAAACTGAGAAAAGACATCGAACAGCTAACACAATTTATAAGAAATGAAATATCAGACAAAAAACGAAAAAGGTTAGATAAAATCTCACAACAAGAAGCAATAGAGCAATTAGATGAAAAGAAGCAGAAATTACAAGCATTGGCCAAGCGACTTAGAAGATACAAAAAAAGTGAAAATAGAAGGAAACAAAACCATACATTCATCACAAACCAAAAGAAATTTTATCAGACAATAGATAACACACACATTAAAATAAACAACCCACCAAACATAACAGACATGGAACACTTCCGGATCAACATATGGTCAAACCCGGTACAACATAACAGAAATGCACGGTGGATACAAGCAGAAACAGACACATACAAGATGATACCACAAATGCCAGAAGTGATAATTTTTCAACATGAAGTCACCCGAGCAATTAATTCTATGCACAATTGGAAAGCCCCTGGAAAAGATAAAATAGCAAATTTCTGGCTAAAGAAGTTCACCTCAACACATTCACATCTAACTAAATTATTTAACAAATTATTTAACCGTTACATTGCACACCCATACACATTCCCTGATACACTTACACAAGGAATAACTTATCTGAAACCTAAAGATAAAGCAGACACAGCAAACCCAGCAAAATATTGCCCCATAACATACCTACCAACAATATACAAAATATTAACTTCAGTCATTACACAGAAATTAATGACACATGCAACACAGAACAAAAATTATAAATGAAGAACAAAAAGGCTGCTGCAAAGGAGCAAGAGGATGTAAAGAGCAGCTGATAATAGATGCAGAGGTGACATATCAAGCTAAAACCAAACAAAGGTCGCTACACTACGCATACATTGATTACCAAACAGCTTTTGATAGTGTACCCCTCTCATGGTTACTATAAATATTGGAAATATACAAAGTAGATCCTAAATTGATACAGTTCCTAAACATAGTAATGAAAAATTGGAAAACCACACTTAATATCCAAACAAATTCAAATATTATCACATCACAGCCAATACAGATTAAGTGTGGAATATACCAAGGAGACTCATTAAGTCCTTTCTGGTTCTGCCTTACTCTGAACCCACTATCCAACATGCTAAATAATATAAATTATGGATGCAATATTACTGGAACATACCAACACAAAATCACACATTTGCCTTACATGGATGATCTAAAACTACTGGCAGAAACAAATCAGCAACTCAACCAATTACTAAAGATAACAGAAGTATTCAGCAATGCTATAAATATGGCTTTTGGAACAGACAGATGTAAGAAAAGTAGCATAGTCAAGGAAAACACACTAAACAAGAAGATTACATATTGGATAACCACAGTGACTGCATAGAAGCGATGAAAATAACAGTACCTATAAATATCTAGGATACAAATATTAAAGAAGAACTAAAAGAAAAATATAGACAAAGACTAACAAAAATACTGAAAACGGAATTGACAGCAAGAAACAAGACAAAAGCTATAAATACTTATGCTATACCAATATTGACCTACTCATTTGGAGTAGTGAAATGGAGTCACACATACCTAGAAGGACTTGATACACATACACGATCACAATGCCACAAATATAGAATGCACCACATACATTCAGCAACAGAAAGATTCACATTAAACAGAAAGGAAGGAGGAAGGGGATTTATCTGACATAAAAAACCTACATTATGGACAGGTAGACAATTTAAGAAAATTCTTTATAGAACGAGCAGAAACTAGCAAAATACACAAAGCAATCACTCATATAAACACATCAGTTACACCATTGCAATTTCATAACCACTTCTACAACCCTTTAGATCACATAACATCAACAGATACGAAGAAAGTAAAACAAAACACTACATGGCAAGCACCCGTTTCATCTAACACATCCACACATCGGTCAAGTCACATCCAACACATGGCTAAGAAAAGGCAATATATGCAGTGAGACGGAAGGATTCATGATTGCAATATAGGATCAAACAATAAACACCAGATATTACAGCAAGCATATTATTAAAGATCCCAACACCACAACAGATAAATGCAGACTTTGCAAACAACAAATAGAAACAGTAGATCACATCACAAGCGGATGTACAATACTAGCAAATACAGAATACCCCAGAAGACATGACAATGTAGCAAAAATAATACATCAACAACTTGCCATAAAACATAAACTAATAAAACAACACGTTCCCACATACAAGTACACACCACAAAATGTACTGGAGAATGATGAATACAAATTATACTGGAACAGAACGATTATAACAAGATAAAACAACACCACATAACAAACCTGACATCATACTCACCAATAAAAAGAAGAAATTAACACAACTAATCGAAATATCCATACCCAATACCACAAATATACAAAAGAAAACAGGAGAAAAAATTGAAAAATACATTGAACTGGCTGAGGAAGTCAAGGACATGTGGCATCAGGATAGAGTTGACATTATTCCAATTATACTATCAACTACAGGAGTCATACCACACAATATCCACCAGTACATCAACGCAATACAGCTACATCCAAACATGTATATACAACTACAGGAATCTGTAATTATTGATACATGTTCAATTACCCGAAAGTTCCTAAATGCAATGTAACATATACCGTACAGTTGAAAGGAAGTCACGCTTGAACAAGGTCCGCGTCACTTTCCATTTTTAACCAGACATATAACGTCTGAGAAAGGAAAGAAATAATAATAATAATAATAATAATATAATAATTATTATTATTATTATAATATAATAATAATAATAATAATTATTATTATTATTATTTCTTTCCTTTCTCAGACGTTATATGTCTGGTTAAAAATGGAAAGTGACGCGGACCTTGTTCAATAATAATAATAATAATAATAATAATAATAATAATAATAATAATAATAATAATTATTATTATTATTATTATTATTATTATAATTATAATAATAATAATAATAATAATAATAATAATAATAATAATTATTATTATTATTATTATTATTATTATTATTATTATTATTATTATTATTTCTCTTTCCTGTCTCAGACGTTACGTCTGGTTAGAAATGGAAAGTGACGCTGACCTTGATCAATAATAATAATAATAATAATAATAATTATTATTATTATTATTATTATTATTATTATTATTATTTCTCTTTCCTGTCTCAGACGTTACGTCTGGTTAGAAATGGAAAGTGACGCTGACCTTGATCAAGCATGACTTCATTTTAACTGTGCGGTATATGTTACATTGCATTTAGGAACTTTCGGGTAATTGAACATGTATCAATAATTACAGATTTCTGTAGTTGTATATATACGTTTGAATGTAGCTGTATTGCTTTGATGTACTGGTGGATATTGTGTGGTATGACTCCTGTAGTTGATAGAATAATTGGTATAATGTCAACTTTAACCTGATGCCACATGTCCTTGAATTCCTCAGCCAGTTGGATGAATTTTTCAATTTTTTCTCCTGTTTTCTTCTGTATATTTGTTGTATTGGGTATGGATTTTTCGTTTAGTTGTGTTAATTTCTTCATTTTATTGGTGATTATGATGTCAGATTTGTTATGTGGTGATGTTTTCTCTGTTATAATGGTTCTGTTCCAGTATAATTTGTATTCATCATTCTCCAGTACATTTTGTGGTGCATACTTGTATGGGGGAACGTGTTGTTGTATTAGTTTATGTCATATGGCAAGTTTTTGAATGTATGTGATGTATTCTATATTTGTGGCATTGTGATCGTGTAAGTGTATTGAGTGCTTCTAGGTCTGTGTTACTCCATTTCACTACTCCAAATGAGTATGTCAATATTAGTATAGCATAAGTATTTATAGCTTTTGCCTTGTATCTTGCTGTCAATTCTGTTTTCAGTATTTTTGTTAGTCTTTATTTTTGTTTTAGTTCTTGTTTAATATTTGTATTATCTATTCCTATTTTTTGTCTGTATCCTAGATATTTATAAGTATCTGTTTTTTTCATCGCTTCTATGCAGTCGCTGTGGTTATCCAATATGTAACCTTCCTGTTTAGAGTGTTTTCCCTTGATTATGCTATTTTTCTTACATTTGTCTGTTCCAGAAGCCATATTTATATCATTGCTGAATACTTCTGTTATCTTTAGTAAATGGTTGAGTTGCTGATTTGTTTCTGCCAGTAGTTTTAGATCATCCATGTAAGGCAAATGTGTGATTTTGTGTTGGTATGTTCCAGTAATATTGTATCCATAATTTGTATTATTTAGCATGTTGGATAGTGGGTTCAGAGCAAGGCAGAACCAGAAAGGACTTAATGAGTCTCCTTGGTATATTCCACGCTTAATCTATATTGGCTGTGATGTGATATTATTTGAATTTGTTTGGATATTAAGTGTGGTTTTCCAATTTTTCATTACTTCGTTTAGGAACTGTATAAATTTAGGATCTACTTTGTATATTTCCAATATTTGTAGTAGCCATGAGTGGGGTACACTATCAAAAGCTGTTTGGTAATCAATGTATGCATAGTGTAGCGACCTTTGATTAGTTTTAGCTTGATATGTCACCTCTGCATCTATTATCAGCTTACATCCTCGTGCTCCTTCGCAGCAGCCTTTTTGTTCTTCATTTATAATTTTGTTCTGTGTTGTGTGTGTCATTAATTTCTGTGTAATGACTGAAGTTAATATTTTGTATATTGTTGGTAGGCATGTTATGGGGCAATATTTTGCTGGATTTGCTGTGTCTGCTTAATCTTTAGGTTTCAGATAAGTTATTCCTTGTGTAAGTGTATCAGGGAATGTGTATGGGTGTACAATGTAACTGTTAAATAATTTATATCTAAAAACAAAGATGATGTGACTTACCAAATGAAAGCACTGGCAGGTCGATAGACACACAAACAAACACAAACATACACACAAAATTCTAGCTTTCGCAACCAACGGTTGCTTCATCAGGAAAGAGGGAAGGAGAGGGAAAAACGAAAGGATGTGGGTTTTAAGGGAGAGGGTAAGGAATCATTCTAATCCCGGGAGCAGAAAAGACTTCCCGGGATTGGTATGACTCCTTACCCTCTCCCTTAAAACCCACATCCTTTCATCTTTCCCTCTCCTTCCCTCTTTCCAGATGAAGCAACTGTTGGTTGCGAAAGCTAGAATTTTGTGTGTATGTAATACAAATTGTCCAGACTTTAAAAGAGAGTAAAACAAAATCTATAATGGATTTTATCATGATTTATAATAAATAGCAGATTTTATTTGCACCTATTGAATTATTAACTGGAAATCATTAATAAGATACAAAGATAAAAGGGCTATAATTAATTTTTGCACATTCCTTTCTAAGAATTGTGTTTCATTATAATTTTACTTTCTATTTCCTCGCTTTGAGTGCAGCAAACTCGTTCATAATGTTGTTGAAGTCAAATTGAGCAGCTGTGTCATATTCCAGCAACAAGGTAGCTGAATTTGACAGTCCACTTCACCTACACTTGACTATAAGTAGTTTTTTTTATCATCTTTAGTTTGCTGAAAGTACATTGTAATTGTCACAAATATCCTCAAAGTTATTTCAATGTTTGCATAAGCACTCATAAACTATACATAAAACACAAAAAATTCAATGTATCCAAATGGCAATCTGTTTTAGTGCTCTTCATCAGCTCTTTCTAGTGGAATTTGTAAGCAGCTATTTTGTTAATTAGCTCTGGTGTGTCGATGTTTCTTTTGTATTTGGCTCCATAATCAGCTGTATATGTCTCAAAATAAGATACAGAGTTCTCATTAAATGCTTTCCTGGTAAGAGATTAAAGTGAGATGAAATGTTATATGTCAGATCTGTTTCCAATTTCAATTATTATTCTATCAAATATTTTGAAGCAGTGTAACTTAAACAGTTCCTCTCCAGTCCTCAATTGGCTGAAATCGGCAAAAATAGGAATCCTTCCATTGAATAACGTATTATTTGCTTTAACATCCGGTAGCCAACTTTCGAGAGCCAACAATGCTTAGCGAAGTACCAGCAGAAATTCCATTGTTGAAATGAGATAGCTGTGTAGGCAGCAGCTGTATGAATTACGTGCACTGTTGACATATAACCAAAGTGATGCACATTCGGCCCTACATTCCAACCCCCTGCCCCCCACCCCTACTGCCATCAATCAACGGGAAATGTTGCAGACACCAAATGGGCCCATCTCTCAGTAGTATTCCAGATTCGTGAGCAGTGTTGTTAAAACTTGAATATTCTAACATTGATTTTAAAACGAATGGTTAAACATGCTCTTTATAATTTATTAAATATGGAAGAGAAGCTAGAAATTAAACAGTTAGGCACATATCGACCAGTCGACCATCTACAGTATTACACACACACACACACACACACACACACACACACACACACACACACACACACACACACAGATATATACAGGGCTATTACAAATGATTGAAGCGATTTCATAAATTCACTGTAGCTCCATTCATTGACATATGATCACGACACACTACAGATACGTAGAAAAACTCATAAAGTCTTGTTCGGCTGAAGCCGCGCTTCAGGTTTCTGCCGCCAGAGCGCAGTGAGGCAAAATGGCGACAGGAGCCGAGAAAGCGTATGTCGTGCTTGAAATGCACTCACATCAGTCAGTCATAACAGTGCAACGACATTTCAGGACGAAGTTCAACAAAGATCCACCAACTGCTAACTCCATTCGGCGATGGTATGCGCAGTTTAAAGCTTCTGGATGCCTCTGTAAGGGGAAATCAATGGGTCGGCCTGCAGTGAGCGAAGAAACGGTTGAACACGTGCGCGCAAGTTTCACGCGTAGCCCGCGGAAGTCGACGAATAAAGCAATCAGGGAGCTGAATGTACCACAGCCGATGGTTTGGAAAATCTTACGGAAAAGGCTAAAGCAGAAGCCTTACCGTTTACAATTGCTACAAGCCCTGACACCCGATGACAAAGTCAAACGCTTTGAATTTTCGGCGCGGTTGCAACAGCTCATGGAAGAGGATGTGTTCAGTGCGAAACTTGTTTTCAGTGATGAAGCAACATTTTCTCTTAATGGTGAAGTGAACAGACACAATGTGCGAATCTGGGCGGTAGAGAATCCTCACGCATTCGTACAGGAAATTTGCAATTCACCCAAAGTTAACGTGTTTCGTGCAATCTCACGGTTTAAAGTTTATGGCCCCTTTTTCTTCTGCGAAAAAAACGTTACAGGACACGTGTATCTGGACATGCTGGAAAATTGGCTCATGCCACAACTGGAGACCGACAGCGCCGACTTCATTTTTCAACAGGATGGTGCTCCACTGCACTTCCAATAATGATGTTCGGCATTTCTTAAACAGGAGATTGGAAAACCGATGGATCAGTTGTGGTGGTGATCATAATCAGCAATTCATGTCATGGCCTCCACGCTCTCCCGACTTAACCCCATGCGATTTCTTTCTGTGTGGTTATGTGAAAGATTCAGTGTTTAAACCTCCTCTACCAAGAAACGTGCCAGAACTGCGAGCTTGCATCAATGATGCTTTAGAGCTCATTGATGGGGACTTGCTGTGCCGAGTGTGGGAGGAACTTGATTATTGGCTTGATGTCGGCCGAATCACTAAAGGGGCACATATCGAACATTTGTGAATGCCTAAAAAAACTTTTTGAGTTTTTGTATGTGTGTGCAAAGCATTGTGAAAATATCTCAAACAATAAAGTTATTGTAGAGCTGTGAAATCGCTTCAGTCATTTGTAATAACCCTGTATTTGAGATCACTTCTGTATGTACTTCATTATTAGCTAAGTATTTCTTGGATTAAGCCTATATTTTTAAATTTATAATTACAATGTTTATTATTTTTCTAGTGTTTTTTTTTAAGTAGGAAGACATAGATGAAGGTTATATAACAAACAATTAAGAGCAGATTCTTCAAGTTTTCGCGGCGCAAAGACTGCTCCATTAAGTTTCGGGAATGCAGCCGCATGAATTCTGCTTCTTCTTCTAATATTTCAGCTGTATATCTTTCAGCCTTCTTCAGAGAAAGCCGTACGACTGACGCTCCAGCGCTTGCTCCATCCTTTTAAACTCGCGGACCGCGCCACTGCGCATGCGGCCACAGATAAACAAGGCGCCAGTGATGTTGATCGGCGGCAAAGACGTACAATATGCATGGCTGCGCAATCGATCCATGCTGGGAGGTCGATGTATTACTGGGAGCTGAACTGTAGCGACGTCTTTGTAAGTTCAATATTGGAAGTGCCGGATTCCATGATTTATCTAATGTGAAACCGCTGTCTCTATTAATTAGATTGTTCGTTAAGCGGATTTCAATGGCCTCTTTTACTACGGAGTCCCAGAAAGATGAAACAGAAGTCAGAATTTCGACATTTTCATATACCATAGAGTGACCAGAATCAATACAATGCTCTGCCACAGCCGATTTACTGGGTTGTAAGAGCCGAGTGTGCCTGCGATGTTCCGTACACCTCTCTTGGACTGTACGATTCGTTTGTCCGATATATGAGAGGCCACATTCACATGGTATATGAAAATGTCGAAATTCTGACTTCTGTTTCATCTTCCTGGGACTCCGTAGTAAAAGAGGCCATTGAAATCCGCTTAACGAACAATCTAATTAATAGAGACAGCGGTTTCACATTAGATAAATCATGGAATCCGGCACTTTCAATATTGAACTTACAAAGACGTCGCTACAGTTCAGCTCCCAGTAATACATCGACCTCCCAGCATGGATCGATTGCGCAGCCATGCATATTGTACGTCTTTGCCGCCGATCAACATCACTGGCGCCTTGTTTATCTGTGGCCGCATGCGCAGTGGCGCGGTCCGCGAGTTTAAAAGGATGGAGCGAGCGCTGGAGCGTCAGTCATACGGCTCTCTCTGAAGATGGCTGAAAGGTATACAGCCGAAATATTAGAAGAAGAAGCAGAATTCATGCGGCTGCATTCCCGAAACTTAATGGAGCAATTTAGAGCAGTTCTGATAGAAAATTGACTTTATTGTGAGCCTCATCAATGAAAACGAGCACCAGCCGCCACTGAGAAAGAAGTATACTGATAAGTAGAAAAACTGAACCATAGCTGACCAGACACAGACCAGGTAGTATCCGAGTTTGCTATGAACCAGCTACAAGGCCAATTATGAATGTTCCGTGTACTTCCATTTCTGAAAGAAAGACGATCTGTGCAAAAGGGATGCCATTAACAACATAGCATTTCACTTTTGCCAGTAGAATTATAAGTACCACATGATTGTAGGCATTGGCAAAGACGTAGAACGTTCCAAGAGGATAATTTTTCTCGTTCGCCTCTGTCAGTTCATAAATCCTTACAGAGGCAAACTGAGAGGCTGTTTGCATGATATACTTAAAAAAAATTAGTGTTTTGTACTTTAGTGTGCCTTTTCAAATTTTTTTTATATACTAGTAGTAGTCAGATAAACATATAGTTCACTTACATTGCTGCTGCAAAGATCGAGAGAGTGCTGGGAGAGTATCATTGATATTCACCTTCAACTAGCCAGAGAGGTGTGTGTGTGTGTGTGTGTGTGTGTGTGTGTGTGTGTGTGTGTGTGTGTGTGCGTGCGTGCGTGCGTGCGTGCAATGAAACCTATTTGTAGTGATGAATAGTATTTACTTTCAGAAACAGAGATGAATGTGTGATTAGTATACTGTTATAATTTTATTTCTCTAAGGCTGCTCTATTCATTAAAATGACTAATTAATGAATGTTGTCATATTTTAGGATGATGTGCTACATCCTGGTGGTATGGTGGCTACTTTATTAGATCTGCTTGAAGATGAATTGAGTGACACACCAGAAAAGGAGCAAATTTTCACTCCAAAATCAAAGAAACAAAAATATGTGGACCTTCCAAAATCTAAACGCTTTCAACGTATTTTTATGCTTCTGGACTGTATCACTGACGTGTTAGCGAGTGACCTCGGACGATGGATGCAGCAGCACTATCTTTCGGTTAGTGGATGTTTGAAGTTTTGTTGGATTTTTAAGGTTTACACCATTCGTGTTGGCATATTAAAGTTACACCATTATTTTACTCTGTCAACCTAACTTCTTCAAAAGCTCACCATTCAAACTCTGTGAGAAACCTGCAATGTATCTGAAGGTAAATGTCAACTTGTCTATAATAGATCAGTGTAAGACAGTGAAAGTGTGACCCTGGGACAGCCTCAGAAATTTTGATCAAGACATTTGAGGTGGAAAGATTTCCAATGACGACAAGTTGCACAAATAAAGTGCTTCAATAGAAAATCGGCAAGACGCCAGAACTATGGAACACAATTAGCAGAGAAAGAAGAAAAAGAATCAATGTTGCCATTCATCAGTGTTGCTAATCTAAAAAAAGTCTTGAAATATTCTGAAGAGTCAGTGTGACAAGATTTATTGACTAGTTTCTGGTTTATAAAATGAAATAAGATTCAGAGGTGACAACATGTTGATAATCAAAGCGTTTAAAGTAAATATAAAAACAAGGGATTCTCAAATCGTGCAAAGGACGTGTGTGGGTGTGAAGCCACTAATATGAGGAAAGTTGTGGTGTCATTACATGTTAGTCAAGTACCTGATTTAACATAAGGCCATTCAAAGAATAAAACTGTTTTGTCTTTACTTTCGTGATAAACTAGGTATTCTAAACACACTAAACTCTCGTTAATCCAGGCCTCCTGTTAATCTGGCTCACATATAGCCTCAAATCACTCAAGCAGAAATGATGCATACAGTAATGAATTCTAATGTACAACAGTGTTGTTGGTTAATCACAACATTAAACAATGCTATACATGTTCAAAATTGTGGCTTTCTTTGTAGTTCAGTATCATGACTTCTAAAATGAAACACATTTTGCTAGATCTCAAGCAGGAACACGAAATTAGAAATAAGTTGTACTGAGGGTTCTTCTCGGAATACCATTGCTGCTGAGTACATTGTTGGAGTAGCAACTATTTATGACCAGACTTTTAACAGACAAAACAGACAATACAGGGAAGTTATGAAGAAACTGATGAAGACAAGGATGTGGAAGGAGAGAAGAAGAAAAAGATATCTTGTACTGCTTGTGTTGAAGCTGCAGATGTCTTCATGGAGTACGTTATATAAAAATCAGAAACATGTATTTCTGATGTAATGCTTGTAAAGCTGTAGTGAAATAAAGCATATTGCCATTGTAGATCATGTGACAACAAAAAATTTGGGATGTGTTTCATAGTGAGTGATACAACTGTTCATATACACACTCAAGGACTAGGTTTTCCATAAAAATGAATGTCTCTTTGAATTTAATGAAATGTAATCCCTATGTGTTCACACTAAATTTAAGACACTCTCAATAATCCAGCACATCAACTAATTTGGCATGCGTATTTGCAAGGAATGGCCGAATTAGTGAGAGTCTAGTGTGCTTACTTTCGACTGTTACCTGCAGGAAGAATTTCGTTTCACTTGGATTCAGGTGCATCCAACACATCTCATCTTTCTGGTGTTACTCGACATACTCCACTTTAATTTTGATGTTGTGCACAGCCAAGGACATGCTACTAATGAGAAGTTCAGTTTGGAATTTGGTGTACATTGATAGAAATTTTAAATGGGAAAGGAAAATGAATTGAGAGGAAAACACATTTTGGAGATTTCTAAGCCACTCAGTTCAACTAGTTAGGAACTTGTGTTACTACAACTGTTGTGCATAAATAGATCGGCAAGTTAATGTGCTTCGCATGTTTTCATACAATAATGCCATGTGCAGTTGTGTTCTGGGGTAACACACTTCAAAAAAGAAAAGTTTCGTTGTTCACATGTGAATGTTTTTTGGGCATCTAGTTTAGAAGTTGTTCACTTCTTGCGAAAGTTGTTGTGAATATTCCGTTGCAATTCAGAGAGATAAATTATGCCAGTTATTGTAGTATTATAAGATATCATGAACGTCATTATTGTTCATCAAAATCGACTGTAACTCAGGAAAGAGAGAATAACCACAGTACTTAAATCTTGGATTTTGTAAAAAATGTGATTACAGGTAAAATGGTAATGGCAAAGCCCTGAGTGGAATACAAATAATCAAAATGGAAAGTCTCCTAAAAATTGAGAATAGGGTGTCAATTAACACTTAATTTGAAAAGACTTTGAGCAAACTTTTCTGAGGCTTCAATTGAAAAAGGAAACACAAATCTTCTGAATATCCAACAAAAAGTTAACTTCTTGAAGTTTCCAGGTCCAAAGAACTAAATTTGTTATTTCCTAGCAGGAAACTCACATCATCTGGTGGGGATAAGAAAAGTAACTACTCTGGCACGTAATGGCACATAATATGTCCTGCCTTGCTGAAGTGTGTGTCAGCATTGGATATGAAAATTTATCCAAGTTCACTACTGGAAACTTCTCAAAGTCCAAAAGTGTCATGCTGGGCATGAGCCATCCCCAGAAGCATTACATCGAAGGCAGATTGTGACGGGGGGGTGGCTTTGGAGATGAACATCAGTCTTCAGCGGATGGACGAACTGCCAGTTGCGGCCAGTGTGTGGTCTTAAATCCTGGCCATGCGGATGACTAAAACTTTCTAACTGAATGCTTCCCTTGTTGGAGGTGCATAACGTAGTCCGATCAATGCACACCGCTGGCTAGTGCATGTGCCGATTGCTAGCTTGATGTGGCATCTGGTATGGCACCCCAATGGCCCACCAGCCAACGTCCTGTTGTTGCACTCTGAAAGTTGGCTGCTGGTAGTGTGCAGGCGTGGGAGTTTAAATGTTGCAGCCCACGGCCGATCGGCTTTTGGCGCTTAGCACAGGGCACACCACACTACAAAGGAGTAAAGCTATCCATTCACCGTATAGTTGAGATATTGAATCGTCATCAGGAATATAAACACAATTGAGAACATTTCTGATGTTTTTGACAATGTTTTAACTAATAAAACACACATACAGTTACACTGTGGGTTTTTAAAGTTTATTCGAAAGGTTTGCATTAGCCAGTTAAAATTCTATCAAGTGTGAATTTGTCATTACATTAGTTGAGATTCAAAGAATTCAGTAATTACTATTATTTGGGTGTAATTAAAGTTTTATTGATTGTGGGAGAGAGTTAAGAGAACTTTCAAATTATCTTAAAAATTGATTTTACTCAAGTTACCTATATGAAGTGGAAGACCAGCAATTGCCAATCAGCCGCAGAAGAATGGTCCTGGGTGTGTGGTTGACTATTTCATTGTATAATTTTATAAACTTGCATAAACAGTGAATTTTTCAATTCTATTGAGAGTAACTGTAGCAGACTTCAGCATTCATCTGACTTTCAGTAGTTCAGTATTGTTGTAATACATGACTTCCTCATGCTATGTTTATTGTTCATCTTGTGTGCACAGAAATGTCAGTGTTCACTGATAATTTTTTTCTATAAACACTCCAAGGGCAGAATTATTTATTTGCCTAATCCTGCATTTACCATATTTGGAACTGTTTCTTCCTTTTGATTCAGACTTTCCCACAGGAAACCCCTATTCATTTGCTTCTTCCTTCTCCCATACGTCTAGCTTTCTATTCGCATTTCACCAACCACACACCTGATATGCAACTACTCCTGTTCTTTATGTGATCCCCTCCCTTTCTCCACCTTCCATCACTCATTGTTCTGTCTCATAATAACGTTCCAACTAACACTACTTAAATCACTCAAGTGCTGGAGACTTCCTCTGGTGTTTATCTGTCACTAACAGCGCTCAAACGGCACGCCGTCATGGGAAAAATGAGTATAGTAATGTTATTTTAGTTGTAATGGCATTGTATTAGATTACACATGAAGCAGTTGCAGTAGATCAGAGGCACTTATCACATGTTCCAGATTTTCTCTAAGGAGAGGAAGCTGTAACTAGAAATATTTCTTTCGCAGGTGGACAAAGCTTTATGGCCAGAACGACCTCTAGCTGAGTCAGCACTGAGACAATGGGGTACTGGTATTCCAACAAAGAGCGACATAAAGTTGTTATTTCGTGTCTGCCTGCAGTTGGGGGATCCAGGCAAGTTGTCTTACTGCAAGAGTGATAGCCTTCTAGTAAGTTGTTTTTCTATGCTGTAGTTGTGATGCTACTGTCAAATTATGTTTGTTCTTTAAAACTGTGTATACTATCAAAAATTGGATAATGTTTTGCAACATAACTCAAAATTAGTAATTTTTTTAGATGGTCCAAGCTGTCAAATAAAATGTCAGGACCATTCTTGTAGCATAAAAATTACAAAGTATTTTATGCAATAGTCGTAGACAAATTTTAATGACATTTGTCAGTTGAAGAAATAGATTATCACTTCCAGAAATACCTTCAGCAGGGGAGTAGGTAGTTATCCGAGGGAATAGACAAGGCAGTATTTGATTTGACAGGAAATTGTTAATTTCTCTCATACCCCTACAAAACCTCCTAACTTGATTCTCACTATTTAAACAATACTAATGTAAGTCATTATATACCTCCTGCAAATTAGCCATCATTGGTAGGTGACATGATATTTGTGAAGCAAATCATCGATAGCAAGTTACGTGGTGCAATTGCCATGTCAAATAAAAAAACTTTTGTCTGCACTCTTTCATTGTTTTCATATTATAGAAATCAGGTTTTGGTTATTAGAGCTGGAATTGTATGGCTCTCCTCAATTGTGTTGCAGTTAATATATGATCTTCGGTCTGATGTCAATAATTATTGAAACTTGACTGATTTATGGAAAGTATAATAATCTAAATTTAAAGTCATATCACGTATGATGGAAAACACTACAGTTTAACTCACCTGAAAGGAATTTGAATACCTTTATTTAAGGAACTGGTTACATAAATCTGTGGTTGTGTCCTTGTACTGCACAGATTATGATAATTGGGGCACTGGATTCACATCCAAGATGCGGGGATTGAATTCTTGATTCGACCTTCTAAAGATAGGTTTTGTATGGGTTCCCAAAACAACTTAAGTTAAATGCTGACACAGTCCTCTTCAAAGGGGAATGGCATACATTTCTCTTTATCCTTCCTCAATTTAAGCTGGTGCTCATTCTCTTATGATACCATTGTCATCCAGCTACTTGTCTCCTAAAAAAATGGTTCAAATGGCTCTGAGCACTATGGGACTCAACTGCTGTGGTCATAAGTCCCCTAGAACTTAGAACTACTTAAACCTAACTAACCTAAGGACAGCACACAACACCCAGCCATCACGAGGCAGAGAAAATCCCTGACCCCGCCGGGAATCGAACCCGGGAACCCGGGCGTGGGAAGCGAGAACGCTACCGCACGACCACGAGATGCGGGCACTTGTCTCCTTATCCCCCTTCTATTTCACAAGTACTATACATTGCCATAAGAGAGGTCAGCATATGAACTGTTGTTAAACTGCAAATGTTTAATACCTAAGACCCTTACTGGTTTTTTACATCTTTCTGGGCCAAAGTGAATGTAGAACATAACAGTGTAATTACCTGCAGCTCGTTGACTTCCTCTTCCATTGGCACCACATCCTGGGTGGGACTTGACCTCCTCAGTAATTTTCTGGGATTCCTCTATGGATTTCACCGTGGACCTCCAGTTGTGGCAACTGGATTCAGTGGAATAACATCTAGAATCTCACATATGAGACTGAAGATCTGATTCTCAAACTACTCATTTATCAACTGGGAGCACACTACTGGTATCTGCACCGTGAATACCTTGGAAGCCTAGGAGTGGCTGCCTATCTTTCTGGGGCATCGGAGTTGCCAGCAATGACAGTCTTGCCAAGCAGCTGTTGCTGTGGCTGGGTGGAACCCATGAGGCAAACCTCTGTTTGGCATGGATGGTATCAGGGCAGACGCTCAAAGCATGAAACATGTTGAACTCTCTGGCCACTCTTCTGCGGCCACGTCTCTTCCTAGAAGTAATTCCGTCTCAGTTCCTGTTCCTGTTTCTGCTTTCGTGGCCTTACCCTGCTTGGCCACCAACTGAACTGACGGGGAGACATTTGCCACCACAAAACCACTTTTCTTTGTGGAAAGTTCAGTGAAATTGAGTCATTAGGCAAGATGAGATCTGGCTCTCTCTCCTTATAAAGATAACTTCTGCCAGCCAGTCGCCCTCCCCCTCCGCCTATGACTGTTTAGGAGACATCCCCATAACTACTGCTCCTCACAAGTCAATCAATATACACAAAGTGTAATTTTTCATAGGGACCTTCAGCTACAGTCCAATGATGAACTTAGGGCTAATCTGGAACGACATGGCATTCATTGTCCAGTGTGTCCAGGGAAGCCCTAAGGACCGTTTTGTAGACACTGGCACTTTCATCGTGGTATTGGAGTTAGATAGCCTGCCTGAGAAGGTCAAGGTAATGGTCTACATATGGGATGTGAAACCATACAGTCCAACTCCCTTCCATTGCTTCTGTTACCTGAAGCTCAGCCACATGTCCTTGCGACACTATGCCACTCCTATCTGTGGTGACTGTAGCCATCCTCTTCATGTAGGGAACCCTTTAAACCCACCGCCTAATTGTGTAAATTGGTCTGGTCTCCATTCTCCCTGCTAATCGGAGTGACCAGTGAATATGAAGGAAGAAATAATTCAGGAAATAAAGATCCTTGATTGTCTCAGCTACTTCGAAGCCCGGAAGAAGTTTGGCAAACTTCATCATGTGAATCTCTCCTCTACCTTGGCCTCCGTTTTGTCTTACCTCCTCTCCCCTCCCCCTTTGCCCCCTTCTCTTTCCTCACCCTTGGCATCTCCCATCCCTTCCCCTCAAGGAATCGCTCCTCCTCCTCCTTCTCCTCTTCAGCTGGGGAAGAGATCCTCTTTTCTGACTCCTACTAGGGATGGTGCTCCCTCTTGGAACACCCCTCTCCGACATTCTCAGGGTAGGAAGCCTGCATCCTCGGGTTGAGTGATGGACCCACGCTCCGAGGGCCCCAAAACCGCTCGCTCTTTGTCCGATCCCAACATCGCTATTCCCTTCTGATAACGCCTCATCCACCCCTCCGAGGCAGAAGAAGCAGCAGTGCAACCTATCGGGCGTTAAAAATCTCACCAGCCAAGGTGTTGTTGCTGGAAATAAACTCATTATTTGCAATTTCATGCTCTTCATTTATGCTTTATGGTGTGTGCCATGCATGCTACGGAGAATTGTAGTCGTGTCACAGTCTAGTTTTCATATATTTCCGGGTTTCTTGCAAGCACTCGCAATTTTGGTACTCACAGATGTAACACATCCCAGTAAAGTTTTGTACACTTTCACCTCCATATAAATTGCACGCACTGTGGGGAGCGTCTATGTGCATGGATAGTAAACCAGTGCTACAGTTTTTTCCGGTTGTAACACTATTTGCTTCATTGTAAATCCGTCTTTTTACCATAGCTGTGTTTTTGTCCAAGGAAATTTACTGTATCACTCAACAGTCATAGTTTTATCATTTCACATTACCCTTAAACAACTTCGTGCTGTTGGACCAGACATTTGCATATGTTTAGTTCAAACTATTTAAACTGAACAAAATGAATGCTCTGATATGTCATCCATCACTTTGATGCTTGTTAAATCCACTTAACACATAAGTTTATGTTTCACTTTGGCATGTGTCACACATACGAAGTTCATTCACTGTTCACTTTTACAAAACATTTCTTAGTCACAGTCACAGTCACAGTCACAGTCGGAGGAGGGGGGGGGGGGGAGAATCAGAGCTTTTGTACTAAGAATGACAAGGATGATAATATTCTTCTCGGGTATGCAGCCGGATCATAACGTCTTCATGACACAATATTTCCGTGGTCCAACTGGCCGCCATCTTCAGGTGAGAGTGCTGGTGCACGATCTTGCCGGAACTGACTTCCTAGCGCAAGCGGCGGCCCCTATATAGGCCGCAGAAGACCCACAACGCGTGCGCGAGAAGGTGCCGTAACTGCCCTCTAGCGCAGTAAACATACCGCGCCGCCAGTGGTGGAAATAGGCGAAATCGAGATATCGCTGTCAAAAATTAAAATATTTTTATTCCGATGATCGAAACACAGACCGTTGTTTTTTAATGTCAGATAACAGCGGGTCCCAAGTCTTACTTATAAGATAACCCTTGTCTCTATTAATAAGATTGTCAGATAAACGAATCTCTATGGATTCTTTTAAAACACAGTCCCAATAGCGAGATGCAGGGGCAACCATTTGTCTCTCATCATAGAGCATTCTGTGTCCCTCGGTGAGACAGCGCTCTGCCACTGCAGTCGCCAATCTTTTTATGGAAGATTTTGAGGACATGGCTCTGAAGACGGCGTGCTTAAAACCAACCTGTTTCTGGAGGTATGTGGACGATACGTTTATGGTGTGGCCTCATGGGAGAGAAGCTCTTGACCGCCTCCTAGATCATTTTAATTCCCTGCATCCTTGACGTTGGCGAGAAGAGCTTATGCCATTTCAGATGGAGAAAGCTTGACACAAGAATTGGACCATCTTAAGGTTGTGTTCAAGCAGTCTGGCTATGCAGATAAACAGATCCATTGTGCTTTCCAGTTTGGACCTTCGCCTGAACCACCAGTAGATACCTGCAAATCGCTGGCTTTTCTGCCTCTTGCTGGGAGCATTTCCTCGAAGATAGGAAGAATTCTAAAAAAATACCATATCAAAAGTATTTTTCGTCCGCCAGCCAAGATTAGAGCGCACCTTGGCTCTGTAAATGATAACTTGGGTTTGAGGAAGCCCGGTGTGTACAAGATCCCTTGCCACTGTGGGAAGGCATATATTGGTCAGACAATCCGGACCATTCAGGACTGATGTGTTGAGCATCAGCGGCACACACGGCTGCTTCAACCTGAGAAATCTGCAGTGGCGGAGCACTGTCTCACCGAGGGACACAGAATGCTCTAAGACGAGACACAAATGGTTGCCCCTGCATCTCGCTATTGGGACTGTGTTTTAAAAGAATCCATAGAGATTCGTTTATCTACAATCTTATTAATAGAGACAAGGGTTACCTTTTAAGTAAGACTTGGGACCCGGTGTTATCTGACATTAAAAAACAACGGTCTGTGTTTCGATCGCCTGAATAAAAAGTTTTTTAATTTTTGACAGTGATATCTCGATTTCGCGTATTTCCACCACTGGGGGCGCAGTATGTTTACTGCACTAGAGGGCAGTTACAGCACCTTCTCGCGCACGCGTTGTGGGTCTTCTGCGGCCTATATAGGGGCCGCTGCTTGCGCTAGGAAGTCGGTTCCGACGAGATCGTGCACCAGCACTCTCACCTGAAGATGGCGGCCAGTTGGACCATGGAAATATTGTGTCATGAAGACGTTATGATCCGGCTGCATACCTGAGAAGAATATTATCAATTATTACGCCGGGAAAGCCTTCGTAGCCACAATGACAAGGATCATAGGTATTAGTTTCCCATATAACAGTTCTTTGTAGGTCATGACACATGTAATTAATGTGGTTGTAATGTTTTTGTAAAGAAGGTTCACCATCATCAGTTTTTGACACTTTATAATTCATAACAAAGTTTTTTGTGGTAAACTTTCACAAAAGTTTATCACAGAAATGTCTGCTCCAGAAGGCAAGCAGTACAGTATGTTTTCCTTCCTTAACGTATCTTCTAAGATAAGTCGTAAGGTCATTATTGCCTCATGTGTGCCCGCATTTGTCTGGAATCCAAATTGATCTCCCTCAAGGTCAGCTTCTACAAGTTTTCTATTCTTCTGTAAAGAGTTTGTGTTACCAGTTTGCAACCATGACTTATGAAACTGACAGTTTGATAATTTTCACATATGTCAGCACCTGCTTTCTTTTTGAATTGGAATTACTACAATCTTCTTGAATTCTCAGGGAATTTCTGCTTTCTCATATATCTTACACACCTGATGTAATAGTTTTGTCATGGCTGGCACTCCCAAGGCTATCAGTAGGTCTGACAGACTGTTGTCTACTCCTGGGACCTTGTTTCCATTTCAGACTTTCAGTGCTCTGTCAAATTCTTCTTGCAGTGTTGTGTCCCCCATCTCCTTTTAATTTACATACTCTTCCATTTCTGTAATATTGCCAGCAAGTGCATCTCCCTTGTACAAACCCTCTATGTACTCCTTCCACCTTTCAGCTTTCCCTTCTTAACTTCAGACTGGTTTTCCCTCCGAGTTCTTGATATTCACACAGCTGCTTCTCTTTCCTTGAAAAGCCTCTTCATTTTCCTGCAGGGAGCATATATATTTCTCCTCATATCCTCTATATCATTACATTTGTCCTCCAGCCATTCCTGCTTAGCCATTATGCGCTTTTTGTCAGTCTCATTTTTTAGACATTTTTACTCCCTTTCATCAGCTTCATTTGCTGCATTTTAATATTTTCTCCTTTCATCAATTAAATTCAATATCTCCTATGTTATCCAAGGATTTCTGCTAGGCCTTGTTTTTTTTATATTTTTGATCCCCTGCTGCCTTCACTATTTCCTGTCTTAAAGCTACCCATTCAACTTCTACTGTATTCCTTGTCCTTGTTTTGGTCAGTTGTTGCCCAATGTTCCCTCTGAAACTTTAAACAACCTCTGGTTCTTTCAACTTAACCCAGGTCTCATTTTCTTAATTTCCACCCTTTTTGCAAGTTCTTTAGTTTTAATCTACATTTCATAACCAGTGAATTTTGGTCAGAGTCCACATCTGCCCCTGGAAATGGTTTACAATTTAAAATCTGTTTCCTAAATCTTTGTGTTACCATTATACAATCAATCTGAAATCTTCCGGTGTCTCCAAGTCTCTTCCATATATACAACCTTCTTTCGTAATTCCCAAACCATGTGTTAGCAATGATTAAATTATGCAAAATTCTGCCAGTTGGAACTCAGCTCACATCTGATGACAGCAGTCACAGTCCCCATCTATACCAAACACATCAAAACTCTACACCTAACAGTTATTAGAACACTAGACTGTGCTTAGTAAGCACTAAAACACACAAGAAATTAAAACAACTAAACTAGAAACCACACAGATAAGTGGAAATAAGTTACTCCTATTTGAAGATCATAAAAATGTAAAACAAACAAATGATTTAATTGCCTTATCAGCAGCAGAAATGCAAGGTCCTCTCTCACTGATGGTCTAATCAACATTGACTGTGCTGGTTAACTTATAACAGTGAAAACAATTACTTTAAATTATGGAAAAGAATATTTCTATGGACAAGGGTATTCCAAAGTGGATGATAGTGTAGTACAAGTATTTACGTTAAAATATATTCATTTTAACTCTACCAGTACCTGTAAGTCAGCTTGTCATGGCCATGTGTCTTAGCCTGTTGTGGCCATGTGTCTTAGCTTGTCATGGCCATGTGTCTTACCTTGTGTCTTTCCTAGTACAGGCTTGATTTCTTCATGTGGATCTTGAATGACTCACATGATAAGACACTGGTGCCCAGCAAAACTTATAGATAATAGTGTGATCCCAATTGTGCAACAACTATTCTCTGTCCCCCTCCCCTCCCCTTCCCCCACTACCGCCAGCAGGATCAGTCTCCGACCACTCATCAGTGTCATAGCGAAGGTTTGAACTAAAATGATCTCAGGTGGCACCCTACTGAGCATATCATCAAATTCAATGGAAACATATGAGCAGAGGCAAAGGGAGTGATTCAAGGAAGCTGTCCTAACCTTATATGTAGAACCCAACAAGATCTTTGGAATTTGATTGTAACTGCTTTGAACAAGTCAGTATAAAGGAAGCAGTGTGTTAATGGATGATCCAGGTATTTTCTTATATTCAACTCATCTCTGTGTCTAACTAATCTCATAGAATGCCTTTTGTGGGTATGTAAACCTTTACTCAAGACAATACAAGATTTTTGTGGGTTTGTAACACTCTGGGATAGACACCAATAGAAAGTCCAAAGCAGATAAATTTTCCCTGTGATAGGCATTTCAGTACAAAGTGTAATTCAAGTATTGTTCACTAAATGGTGCAAGCACAATAAAGATGCTTGTATTAAAAGTCTGCGTCTGGAGTGTATGTTCACTCTTGGCAGATTGAGTTCTGTGAAAATCTGGCAGATGTCTATGTAGTTACTTTGAACACTGGGACAACTGGATTCAACTTTTTACACAACTGTCTGAGCATTCCATGATCAAATTGCGAATAGTATAATTAACTGATCGACCCTCTGTAGCCTGTTGCAGCATCATGGCTCATGGGTATTTGCCTGAAGGGTTTGTGAATGCAAACCCGGATTCTATATGTCCCGGGTGTAAAAAATGGTTCCTGTAGTGGTAGCAACTAGTCAGGACCTAAATACGATTGCGTACTTCTGCTGTAGCAGGTGTTCAATTCCTCTCACTGAGCAAGATGGTGCAGCGGTCAGCACACCGGACTCACATTCGGGAGGCCAACAGTTCAAATACACATCTGGCCATAAAGATGTAGGTTTCCCTGATTTCCATAAATCACTTCAGGCAAATACTGGTTAAGTTTCTGTAGAATGGTACAGTCAATTTTTGTCCCATTCTTGAAACACACTCAACTTGTGCTCCATCTCTGATGACATCAATATTGATGGATGGGATGTGAAACCCTAATCTTCCTTCCTTCCATTCCACTGCTCTTGCCCAGTTTCACCACAACATATCTGAAGTACATATCTGAATAAAATAACAAAATGTAACTTCAGAAGCACTACTAGCATTAGCAAAAGAATTTGTAGGTAAAATATATGGAAATTTAGGTCAAAAATCATCAGATGTAGTGTTTTTCTCAGTTTATGACAGTGTCTTTTAGGTGTCAGTTTTTAAGTGGTATAGTTAGCTGTCCCCAACATCCTGCTTGATTCTATAATAGTCTCCCTCAACATTAAAAAATTGGGCAAATAATATATTGGGGAAGATGATGTCCAAGCCTGTCCAAGGCCATACAATCAAATTCGTTTTAGTGTACAGCAGACATGTATCAAAAACTGTGTTACCACTCTATTACTGGTTTACGTAGTTGACAATAATTCTACACAGTTGGTGAGAATTCACTTCCCGAGGGGGAAGGGGAGGGGGGAGGGGAACTAAAGATAGTCAATTTGGTATTATCCATTACCCATGCTTTGAAAATAATCAATAAACAAGTTACGGCTCTGAAAGACAATCATGTAATGGGTCTTTTTCAAAGATTTATGCTGCCAAAGACAATATCCATTTCATAGCAAAAGCTGTTGGCATCAATCCGCTGCAGACATTCTTGAAGGAAGAAACAGAGAGTATAAGCCTACCTATAATTATACAGTCTATAGTTCTGTAGCATGACTGAGCTGTGGAAATAACTACCGAGAAAGGAGGATGTAGGTAAGACATCATACAGCTAACAATGACTCACAAGTAAACACTTTACATGATGCAACAGAAACTCTTAATGTGAGAAATGCCCTACTATTCATTTTACTTTGCTGTGGGCCCAGAAACTAAAAGGCTACTGCAACACAAAACCCATCGGTAAAGAGGTATGTTTATTTGAATGGCGTAGGTCCATATTTTTCTTTAATATAAACTCGCCTGCCACCTACGAACTGTGGTTGCTGTTGGTGAGGAGGCTTGCCTGCCTCAGCAATACAGATAGATGTACTGTAGGAGCTACCACATTGGAAGGGTATCTGTTGAGAGGCCAGACAAACATATGGCTCCTGGAGCGGGACAGGAGCATTTTCAGTAGTCACAGGAGCAACACTCTGGTTGATTGACTGATATGACCTTGTAACATCGACCAAAAGGGCCTTGCTGTGCTGATACTGTGAACAGCTGAAAGCAAAGGGAAACTACAGCCATAACTTTTCTCAAGGGCATGCAGCTCTACTGCATGGTTAAGTGATGATGGGATTCTCTTGGGTAAAATATTTAGAAGGAAAAGTAGTTCCCCATTTGGATCTCCAGGCAGGAACTACTTGGGAGGATGTTGTCATCAGGAAAAACAAAACTGGCATTCTACATATCGAAGCATGGAACATTAGATCCCGTAATCCAGTACGTAGGTTATAAAATTTAAAAAGCGAAATGGATAGGGTGAAGTTAGAAATTGTGGGAATGAGTGAAATTTGGTGGCAGCAAGAACAGGATTTATGTCAGGTGAATACAGGGATATAAGTCCAAAATCAAATAGGGGTAATGCAGGAGTAGGTTTAACAATGAATAAGAAAATAGGAATGTGGATAAGCTGCTATGAACAGCATGGAAAAAATGGAAATGAAGTGCCATGCTTCTTTACAGAGCGTAGGGGAACGATGCGGGAGACCCGCACCGCCTTACTAGGCAAGGTCCTAATGGAGGTGGTTTGCCGTTGCCTTCCTCCGACCGTAATGGGGATGAATGATGATGATGAAGATGACACAACAACACCCAGTCATCTCGAGGCAGGAAAAATCCCTGTCCCCACTGGGAATCGAACCCGGGACCCCGTGCTCGGGAAGTGAGAATGCTACTGCAAGACCACGAGGGCGGACATGAACAGCATAGTGAATGCATTATCGTTGCACACACACCGCAGTAGTACAAGTTTATATGACAATTACGTGTGCACATGATGATGAGACTAGTGATAAAAGAAATTTTTTGGGTGGGATTGGCTTCAGTCTCGCAGCTTGAGGCTGTTGCCAGTGGGCATCACAGTGGGGGACTGGATATGAGGATCTGAGATATGTCCAGCATGCCCCATGTGTCCCCTGATTGGTCCACTACTTTGGCTGCCTGGGAACTGTCCACACTGAGGATGAACCTCTACCCATCGTAGAGAGGGGTGTTGTTCCAAGGTATGGGCAGACTTTCTGTCTTGCCTATTGGAGGTCTCTTTGGTTTGTATGGCAAACTGGTTTCCGGTGTTATCTATGATGGACGAAGACGCTGAGCAAAATGCAGCCGTTTGTCCTGTTCCAGAAAAAACCTCTCAACTCATGAGGTGTGGGCATTCACAGAGGGTGGGATTACTGGTAGTTGGGCGCTTCAGCTTAAGGTGCATGATGCCCCCCCTCCTCCTCTTAGGGATATAGCTGCTATGGAGGGAAAGGAATACAATGTGCTGTTTGCATACTGGGAGGAGTCACTTCAGATGTGGAGAGGCTGCTTTTGGATGCCATGAAAAGCACAGGGTGCAGCCAACTGGAGGTGGTGGTTCATGTTGGTACTAGTGATGTGTATCACTTCAGATTGGAAGAGATTCTCTTTCGCTTCGGTCAGCTAGCTGAAGAGGTAAAGACTGTTGGTCTTGCTTGTGAGATGAAGGTGGAGCTCCCCATCTGTAACCTCATCAACGATACCGACTGTGATTGTTTGGTACAGAGCCGAGTGGACATCCTGAATCAGATGCTCAGGCAGTTCTCTGACCATGTGTGCTACAGATACCTCGAATTGCTCCATAGGGTGGTGGGTTCCTGGGGTCTGCTTAATAGGTCAGGGGTCCACTACACACAGGAAGCAGCTACATGGGTAGTGGGAGCTGTGTGGAGGCGAATGGATGTTTTTTTTTTAGCTTAGAGGGTCTTGGACAAACTGCAGAAAGGGCGTCAGTCGGACAAACTGCAGAAAGGGCGTCAGTCTAAAACGGTGTAGAGCAAACGCAGGAAGGTAGACATAACAACAATCAGTATTGTAGTTGTAAACTGTTGTAGCTGTGTAGGAAAAGAATCAGAGCTCCAAACACTAATAGAAAGCACTGAAGCTCAAATCTTTATAGGTGTGGGAAGCTGGCTAAAGCCGGAGATAAGTTCAGCCAAAATTTTTACAAATGATGTGTGTTCAGAAAGGGGAGATGAGATACAGTTGGAGCTGGAGGTTTATAGCTGTCAGAAGTAGTTTATCTTGTAGTGAAATTAAAGTAGATAGTTCGTGTGAGTTAGCATGGGTAGCAGTTATACTTGACAACTGAAATAAATTATTAATTTGTTCCTTTTCCTGACCCCCCCCCCCCCCTCCCCACTCAGATGATACAGTTGCTAAGTAGTTCAAAGCAAACTTGAGTCGCATTTCAACTAGGTACCCCACTTGTACAGTTCTTGGTGCCTTCAGTCTACCCTTGATATGCCGACAAAAATACAAATTGAAAGTCGGTGTCATCTGAACCGTACTGAATGCCTTCTGAGAAAATTATTCTGAACAGCTAGTTCAGGAGCACACTCAAAGTGTAAATGGTTGCGAATACGTACTAGACCTCTTAGCAGCAAATAACCCTGCCCAAAGAAGGAGTATGAAGACTGATACAGGGATTTGTGACTCAAAAAGGTTGTTGTGGCTGCACTGAATACTGTAACATCCAAATCCACCAAAAATAAATGCAAAAAACATGTATTTAAAGATGCAGGTAAAAATTCACTTGCCACCTTCCTAGGAGACAGTCCCCACTCCTTCCAATCTGCCTGTGCAAGTGTAGACCAGATGTGGTTTGGATTCAAAGAAATAGTATCAACGGAAATTGAGAGATAAATTAATAAGAGATGGTACTGATCCCACTTGGTACACAAAACAGGTCAGAACGCTGTTGCAGAGGCAACAAAAAAAGCATGCCAAATTTAAAAGAATGCAGAAGCCCCACGATTGTCGAATTCTTACATAAGCTTGAAATTTAGTACAAACTTCAATGTGGAATGCTTTTAATAGTTTCCACAAGAAAACTACATTCCGAAACCTGGCTGAAAACCCAAAGAGATTCTGGTCGTAAGTAAAGTACACCAGTAGCAATACACAATCAGTACCTTCACTGCGTGGTAACAATGGTGGTGATAGCACCACTAAAGCAGGGTTACTACACACAGTTTTCCGAAGTTCGTTCACTTAAAAATACAACATAAAAGGCATCAGAAGATCAAAGCCAATTGGAAAAATATTTAGACAAGATATCTGTGTGATGCAGAAAGTGGTAGTTGACGCTAAACCATGAAAAGTATGAAATCATCCACATGAGTACTAAAAGGAATCTGCTAGATTTTGGTTACATAATAAAGCACACAAATCTAATGGCTGTCAGTTCAACTAAGTACTTACGGATTACAATCACAAATAACTTAAACTGGAATGATCACACAGATAATATTGTGGGGATAGCAAACCAAAGACTGCAATTTATTGGCAAGAAACTTAGAATATGCTTCATGTCTACTAAAGAGACTGCTTACACTGTGCATATTGCTGTGCTGTGTGAGATTCACATATGTTAAGTTTGACAGAGGACGTTGAAAAAGTCCAAAGAAGGGGAGCACGTTTTGTATTACGGCAAAACAGAGGATAGGATGCCACCGATATGATAACACAAACTGAAATTTCAATCATCAGGTTTCTCCTTAGGGTGTGAAAATACATTTTGCATTTTTGAGATATCAGAGCTTGCACAGAATTATTTAAGTGTTCATTTTTCTATTTATTTGAGAGTGGAGCGATAGAGAAACAGCTTGTTAAAGTGATGGGTTGTAGCCTCTGCCAGGCAATTAATTGTGAATTATAAAATAATCGTGTAGATGTAGAGATTGCCTTTTCCATACATTTACACATTTGCTTTGCAGCGCAGCTCCCAAAAGTTTGTACACAACAGTACCAGGGGCACACAGTAATGTTTTGTCATGTCTACTGCTGGAAGCAACATTCTTCCATTTCTACCATAAAGATTGCTTACTGTGAAAAATTAATGGCTCTTCATCACCGTTGATAGAGATATTTCATATTTTATAGTGAAAATGTGCACTGTTATTACAGAACTGAATCATCAATACGGAAAAATCAGTCTCTCATTTACCCATTTAGTCTCTGTAGGGTGTATAGGATTTCAATTCTGACTGTGTATTATCTGGCCACTTCTCTTGCTAATTTACTATTTGGGTATGTTTTTAATTACCTTCAGAAATAAAGTTCATTATTCTCTCTCTCTCTCTCTCTCTCTCTCTCTCTCTCTCTCTCTCTGTGTGTGTGTGTGTGTGTGTGTGTGTGTGTGTGTGTGTGTGTGTGTGTGTGGGCGCGCGCGCGCGCATACTTCATTTGGATTGAAAAAGAAATTTTTCAGCCTTAATAACATTTGCATTATTTATATCCAACAAGCATTTTCTTTTCTGTACCACAGTTGTCTTTAATGTTTCAGAAATTAATGCATATAGCCGCTGAAGTATTTCGAATCAGTGAAGATAATCCAAAAATGCAATATCCACATTTTGGAGCTGAGTGTGAATTCTTTGCTGACCAGTTGTTTCTGCAAATGGAGGAGTATGGTGAGTGATGTGCTTTTAGGTTTATAATTGTAAATTTCATAAATTACCCAAAACACAGATGGTTGGTTATAAACACAATTTAAATGCTCTTTGTTGTGTCAGTGTAGTTCTAATTTATAAAATTTAGTGACACTCAATTTTCAATGATAAATAGCATTGTTCTTATTGGAGATAAATATCATTGTTCTTATTGGACATCGTCATTGATGATAAAACATTTTGTTTAAGTTTGATGATGATGCTGGTGGTGTTGATGAGGATGATGATGATGATGATGATGATAACAACAACAACATTGTTTGAAAATATGGAAGAGCTGTATAGTCTGATTTATCAACCAGACATTGAGTTCCATGGAAACCAGTTTCCCTTTCACACAGAGAGAGCATTCTGTGGAACAGCAGAAATTCTGACATTGATGAGAACACTCATAAATAGAGATTTTCATTAGCAGAAGCTGCTACATCATGCTAGCAGCATTACTGCAGAAAAGGTGGCATTACTACACAATGAGAATAGTCTTGTGTAGTGACAAATTTATGAAAGAGCTGTACAACATCCTCAGCTTAACAGGATTATGAAATGCAGAGATTTACTAGATCTTACCCTGTTTCACATGGAGTAAGGTTCACTATAAGTTTGCTAGGTGGCATACTTCACTGTTGGCTGGCAGGGAGGAGACACAACTAGCTCGTATGCCAAACTCTCTAAGGATGTAATAGATAGCAGGATCATTTCACTGTGTGGATGGCAATGCATGCAAATCGGCCCATCTGCATTCTTTCTCCAACTATTTTAATCCTACACATTCTGTAATGCAGGTACTCTCTTCATTAAATCGCCACCACCAGGATGGCGAGTGTGCTACAGAGAATATCGTGAATCTCTTCGTGGAAATAATGAGGCCACTGACCAACAATTAAAGATATACATTAAAGTAAAAAGTGCACTCTCATTCTGTTACATTAAGTTAGCGCATAAGTTCGTAGGGTTTTGCATGTTGATATTCCAATTGCTATGGGTTTATATATCAATTGCCATTTTTTTATTTGTTCTTCCCTGTTGCTATTTTAGTTTACATTTTCTCATTTGGAGATAGTGAGTGGAACTGTGGACTCTTGAAAATTGAATACCAAGTGGAGAAATCGAAGTTCAATACAAGGATGACAGCAGTGGAGGCAGCCAGAAACATTTGCGCCAAATATGAGGATAATGCTGTTGGATAGAGCACTGCAAGAAAATGGTTTGCTCATTTTAAGGAGGATCATTTTGACATTAGTGACTCTCTGCATTCAGGAAGATCTTTGGGGTTTGATGAAGATCATTTAACCACATTAATTTGCAGTGATCCACAACAGTATCTCGAGAACTGGCAAATGTGATGAACTGTGATCATTCCACTATTGTGCAAAATTTGCATGCAATGGAAAGGTTCAACAGTCAGTTGTATGTCTACCGCATGTTCCAGTCAAAATAACATAAATGAGAGCGTGACCATATGTGTGTCTCTGCTTGCTCATCGCAGTTGTCTCATGAACAACACTGACCATTCCTATCCTATACCATTACTGGTAACAAGAAGTGGTGTATTTATGCTAACATAAGGAAAACAAAGGGATGGTTGAGTCCAAACAAAGCAGCAAGTCCTGCAAAAGATATGTTATGCATCTGGAGGAACAGTGAAAGTGTGGTGTATTGTGAATTGCTTCCTTGATGTGTAACCCTCACTTCTGACGTTTACTGTCAACGACTGAGTCTTCTAACAGATGCAGTCCAAGAATGGCAACCAACAAGACGCTTGAAGTGATATTAATCCATTATAACACCCACCTGCATTCAGCTAGACGGACCAAAAGAAAAGGCTATACAGGAGTTGGGTTCGGAAGTCATTCCACACCCACCTTATTCACCTGATCTTCTGCCCTCAGATTTTCATCTTTCCTGCTCCGTGTTCCAAAGCCTTCAAAGAACTTCCTTTGTGGATGAAAATGTTTCCTGAACATGGCTCAAAGTGTTCTTTGCCTCAAAACCACATGATTTCTACAGTCACAGAGTTGAAAAATTACCCCAGCTTTGGCAAATAGTGAAGGAGAATAAGATGCCTAAAGTCTCCATTATGTGTATCTGTTGTGTTCATTAACTTCATGGAAAAATGTTACAGACTTGTGCACCTACCTAATATTAACAGAAACATTATAATACAAACATTCACTCAAATTGTTTACACGTATATTGTTATCATCTTGAAAAATATTATCACTCTTGTTTTCACTTAGACATTCCTCTACAAGCTCTACAATCTCTTCCTCAGAAAGAACTGTGCATGAAATGCTATCTAATTTGAACGTAATAATTACAACCTTTTTCTCAACACAATTGCTACATATGACACAGAGTTAAGACAGGCTTCTCTAGATGCAGTACTGTGCAGTGTTGATGCCTAGTACAGTCAGCTTCAAGAAAAAAGCATGCGAAAGCTAAAATTAAAAAAAAAGGCTTAAATGAGGCCATGTCAAGAACAACTTGCTGTTAGAGTGGAAAGGATTAAAGAATTTATTTGGTAATAAAATTTGGTTGTTGCGCATCTCATAGTGTCATTTATCAGCGTCATGATGAACGGTCTTATGTTTTCATTAATGGTCATAGTTATTGTGGTATTTCGAGGTTAAGTATCTTACTGCAAGAATTTTGAATAGTCTGCAATGAAAAATTGAGGTTGCAATGTTTTTGCTTTTGGTGCATCATAGGTCATACATTGCAGTAGAAAAAATATAGCTAACATATTTAATTATTCTGTAAACTTGGGAGGAGAAGAGAATGGGTTGTATGTAACGCACTCAGTTTCGATCATGCACACCAGCAATAAAATGTATCCTTGTAAACTTTGCTGTGTTGTGACAAGAAGTAGTAAAGTGTAACATGGCAACAAGAGAAGTTAGGTGTTCCTCAAGACTCATCACTAATGACATTTTTCTGAAGGAAAAAAAGCAGTAAGATGTGTGGGGAAAAGAAATTGAGAGTTCTGTTGAAATTTTGGGGGAATCCTATGCCCCGGTGTATTTTAAATACTAAATGACTGCCCAAAGGGTTTTTAAATCTTAATGATCTGAGAAACGTAAAAAAAACAATATCAGAATCCTGCCAACTACCCACCAGGATGTAAACTGAATATTAATATATTTGAGGAATTAAAAGATATTTGAGATGAAAAAGTACAGTCCTACGGTCTTCGTAGTGATACGAAGTAAAAGATTTTATACTATGTGGTGCGAATTGTTCTGATATTTCTTACAGGGGACTGACATGTGACACATAGAAACAAGTATTAGAAAACAGTTAACACAAGCTTTCAAGCTCATACTCTTTTCCTTATAAGAGAACACACATTCACACACAAGTGGTTGTTTATGTGGATGTGTGTACTCTTGCTAAAAAAAGAGCAAGTGCTTGTAAGCCGGTTTTAACAATTTTCTATTATGTGTTTCTGTATGCCAGGCATCAGTCCTCTATAGGTCAGTGGTTGCCTTTCCCTTGCTTCATGATTCTTTCTGTACAGGAATTTCCATTCTTGTTTTGCGTATTACTCAGATAATTAAGATATAGAAATCAGATCCTTTGGTCAGTTTTAATCCCAATCCATCATTATAAAAATATACTTGAGTATAGGGTTCCACCAAAATTTCAAGGTAAGTAGTGATTTACTGTCCCCAAACTTCTTACTTTCAGGATTCTGACTAATAACTAACTTCTGTTGTTCCCATGTAAAAATTTGAAACAGAAACCTGGAACAGTGTATTATTAAACTAGCATCAATGGGCAAGACAGCTCAGTAGGTTGTTCCAAAACCCACAGCAACCCTCATTTTACCAGCTATTGATGGCCCTGAAAAATTATTTTATTTAAAAAATCTGTAGTTACTTGAATATTGCAGTAAATCAGGAAGGTTCACATATTAGCCATATGGAAAAAGTATTTCTTCTTTGTGTGCTATTACTTGCAAAATCTCACTTCAATACCTCAAACTGTTAATAAGATGTGAGGAATGTTTTAAATATTTCATTCTGGCTTTATACTTGGTGTGCACCATTGGAACTGAGTGTTTTGCATACAATCTTTTCTTGAGACTCCAGACAGACAGTGATCTCCTACCAAGTTTAAATAAAAATTCAATATGTTAGCTACATTTTGTATGCAGCAGTGTATTACCTTACAGGCACCAATCACAAACTCATAGCAACTCCTATTTTTCTTTGCAAACTATTTTAATTTCTTGCAGTAAGTTACTTCATCTTGAAATATCACAATAACTATGACTGTTAACAGAAAGACAGCAGAACTACTAAAGTGTGCATGACATTGTTTAATCTTGTGGGTTAACCAGTTATCTCAAAGTGTTCCCACTTTGCAAGCTGTGAAGCCAGATGCCAAAGAGGACTCATGATTGGCCAGCTCAGGTTGCATTCAGAGGACTGTACAAGAAAACCAGCATTTGAGCTACAATGGGAAACAAATGAAGCACTGTGCAGGGGAGCTGGCTAAGAGATGACAGAGACTACTGGGGAACCGTCACTTGAGGCGCCAAGTAAGCGTACAGTGAATCTTACTCTGTATGAGTCGGGCTTTAGACACTAGTCGTTTAAAGGAAACGGCTGTTACACAAGTGAAGTGGAAAAATATTTTCAACACATCTGTCCTCCAAGGTATATTAAAACGTATTATATTTACTTTAAGCTTCAGAGGATGAAGTGGACAGAGAATGAGGGGCGGAAGAGATTGACAGACAGAGAGATGGGAAGGAAGAGATTAACAGAGAGGAAGAGATTAACAGAGAGATGGGGAGAAGAGATGGACAGACAGACAGACAGACAGGGAGGTTAGGAATAGATGGACAGAGACAGGGAGGAGGAGAAGGAGGAGGAGGCGGGGGTGGAAGAAATGCAGCAGGAGGAGGAGATATGAGCAAAATGTGTGCTGTACACATACACATACACAGAGGAAGCTGCGGGTAAAAGGCTAGCAAATAATAAATCATTTGAATGCTGTTAAGCGGTAAAATGGCTTCAGTTGCCTTTTGTTTCTTTGAGCTGGAAGTTTTGCAGTAGCCTTAATTTTATCTTTATCAGCAATATTCCATTTTGTGAAATAAGGAGTGCTAAAATTTTAACCAGTTTATCCTAAATTTACAATTCCTCCTTCCCTTAATAATCCGAAATGTTCTTCCCAAGTTTCTCAAGTAATTAAAATGTCATCAACTTATACAGTTAATAATTGACACACAAAGTAAATTTCAAAGAAATTGTGCAACAGAAACAATAAACTTGGCAACAGAAACATTTAATCCAAATGGTACTATACAATACTGGTATTATCTACTTCCATATAAGAATGCGATATTGTTTTTTGAATGTATGGTTGAGTGGTACCTGATGCAACCCTGAAGGAAGCTACTACCAAAGGATTGTTACAGCCACTGTTACTCCATTGTACCACCCCTCCCCCTCCACTCTTATGAATTTCTGTCTCAGCTGCTTATACTGATGGCGCGCGCACACACACACACACACACACACACAAAGGGAATTATCTGTATCAGATGGAAATTGGTACATGTGTTGTACATATGCAGACAAATAAATCATTGAAATTTCAGAAAAATTGGATGATTTATTCGAGAGATAGAGCTTCAGGAATTGAGAAAGTCTGTAATCCATTGGTCTATCTGTGGCCCTTATGCAAGCAGTTATTCGGTTTGGCATTGATTGATAGACTTGTTGGATATCCTCCTGAGAAATATCGTGCCAATTTCTGTCCAATTAGCGCTTTAGACTGTCACTCCTAGTTGTCGAGCTGTATAATGAACGAGTCAGGTTAGTATCCCACCACTGTCCAGTGCATCTCCAGAGACTTCTTTGACTTTGAGTCTCAATGACTGGAGTAGAATTGTCTTCAGTGATGAATACTGCTTCGACTGAGCCCCAATGACTAGTGAAGACATGTCTGGAGACACCTCAGACAATAGTGAGATACCAACCTGACTGTTGCCTGCCATACGACACCACAACCTGGAGTGATGATCGAGGACGTCATTTTGTTTTATAGTGGGACTCCTTTCATTGTCATCCACAACACCTATACAGCACAGCTTTATGACGTTTTGTTGCCCTTCATGCAAAGCTGTGCTGGCCATGCATTTCAGCAAGATAATGCCTGCCCGTACATGGCAAGAATTCAGACTGCTCGTCTCTGTGCTTGCTAAACCCTACTTTGACCAGCAAGGTCGCCAGATCTCTTGCCCATTGAGAATGTTCGGAGTATTATAGGCAGAGCCCTCCAACCGGCTCAGGGTTTTGATGATCTAATGCGCCAGTTGACAGAATTTAACACGATATCTCTCAGGACATGGAATAACTCCTATCGATCGATACCAAACCAAATAACTGCATCCGTAAGGGCCAGAAGTGGACCAACATGTTATTGACTTTCTCAAATAGTGAAGCTCTTTCTTCTCGAATAAATGAGCTATTTTTTCAACAATATAAGGAATAGGATAAAGATGAAAAGATGAGTTGCAGACAGGTACAATGAAAAGACTGTTACACGTGCAGCTATCAGCCAAAGCCGTTCTTAGCAAAGAAAACGTGCACACATGTTTACACAAGCAAGCACACCTCACGCAGCCAGTCTGAACTGCTGGTGGCGGTGGCAGAGTGTATGTGAGGTGTATTAACTTGTGTGTGTGTGTGTGTGTGTGTGTGTGTGTGTGTGTGTGTGTGTGGAGGAAGGCTTTGGCTGATAGATGCATGTAAAACAGTCTTTTTGTTATTTCTGTCTACAGATCAACTGGTCTTCTTTACGGCGGTGTCCGCAGCTAATGGTCTAGTGGCTAGCGTGCTGCCTCTGGATCACGGGGCCCCGGGTTTGTTTCCCAGCCGGGTTGGGGATTTTTTTCTGCATGAGGACTTGGTGTTTGTGTTGTCCTCATCATTTCATCATCATCATCATCATAATTTGTGACAGAGGCTAGATTGGATTGTGTAAAAATTGAGACTTTGTACGGGTGCTGATAACCACGCAATTCAGCACCCTACAAACCATTCATCATCGTGATGATGATGATGATGTTTGGTTTTGTGGGGCGCTCAACTGCGTGGTTATCAGTGCCCGTACAATTTCCCAACCTTTGCTCAGTCCAATTTCGCCACTTTCCTGGATGATGATGAAATGATGAGGACAACACAAACACCCAGTCATCTCGAGGCAGGTGAAAATCCCTGACCCCGCCGGGAATCGAACCCGGGACCCCGTGCTCGGGAAGCGAGAACGCTACCGCGAGACCACGAGCGGCAAACCCATTCATCATCATCATCATCTTTACTGTGAGGAGCAATCTATTGTATACCTTATATTGTTGCTGCTGTTCCAACGTGGAGTTTCCGTTGTTTGATTTCATCTATTTGAACTGAAAATGTAATCACTTTTTTGTTTGTGAATTTGTGCATCTACTGATTTCTCTCCCTGTCTTATAATTCCTTTGCAGTTTTGTGAATAGAATTAAGACTTAAAGCATCTTCCAATTTACTGTTTACCAGTTCTTTAAACCTTTGGTTGTCTGGTTGATCTAAAGACATTCCCTCAGAAAAAAATATTGGTCTTCATCATTACATGTTACTCACCAGGGTGTATACGACCCGGGAAATCCGGGAAAAACCTAGGAATTTTTTCATCCGGGAGGTAACCAGGAAAAGCCCGGAAATTTTTCAGAATTCCAGGAATGTTTCATTGTCTTTAGCTTCCAGTTAAATTTTTGTAATTTTGATGGGTAATAATTGATTCTGTAGCAAAGAATGTTAGTGTATCCTGCTACTGGAGAATGTTACTGCAGCAATAAAATATTAACGAGAGAGGGGGGGGGGGGGGGGGGGGAACTTTAGTGGTAAAGGAAATGTGCCATTTGCAACAACAAAACACAGTGCACGCACAAGCGTCTGCAAACGGCATAAGTATGTCAAAGGCCTTAGGGCGAAGACTATGTAATACTTCGTAGCAGTAACCTGCATTCTATGAGCGTGATGTCACAACGGTTTACATTAGGTTCGTTTGACCAGTTGCCAGCTGGCTCTTGCGCATGACCAGTTGACTCACGTGTGAGCAATACCTTCTCCCGCTTCCCGCTACTTGAAGTATGGGTGTTGACTGTATCGGCAGTAAGGGTCGAGCAGCCAGATGCTAACGAGAAAAATTTTTCTTGCGCGCTGTAGCTGCCAGATTTGCCCATGCGCAGAGTTCTCTGAGTTTTAGTGGGGAGGGGGTTAGTCTCCACCTGACCCCTGTTTGCATTAAGTGATTTCGCTATTTCATCTTAGTTTACAGCTCCCACGACAAATGAAAACAAAATGGATTTCTGCGGCCGGGAGCTATCAATTGAATTATAATACATTCACATAATTATGGATGGCAAAAATATATTATTAGTTTCAGTTTTCTGATTTTATTTCCAAATTGTTAGCAGTCAAGCATTAATCCCCTTGCCGAACAATGAAGTTATTTTGTCAGTTTGCTAAAGAAATTTGGCTTTATTAATCTTTCTGCTGAAGCAATCAATTTATTTGAAACGAAGTGTTTCGTTCCACAGTATTGGCTAGTTCCAATTGTTCGCTGAATTTAAAGTGCACGTTTTCATCTTCTGTTATGTATGTCATTATGCCATAATAAAAAACCAAATATGACATAGTACAGTACTGGTACTCCAAGAAAATTTACATTCCAAAAACCACACTGAAAAGCTTAATATCACTTGGGATCTACTTCACTGTGAATCTCGAAAAAACCAATGTGCCCTTCAAGCCGATTTATGCATTTCAGCATGGTTTACGAAATTCTGATGCTCTTGGAGTATCCTCTGATGTTCTGTTTCTTTTTTGGCGTAATGTAAGCTCTCTTAGTGCTTTATACATATGAACATGCGGGCTTCGTACACTACTGCAGCTGCACACGCGCAATAAGGCGTGTTTTATGGTGCTCTCTGGCAACTGCTAAATCAAATCTATTTCTAACAGTCTCAGGATAGTATTGCGAATGTGGTTCGAAAAGCGTTACTCTCAAAGTAAATTTCTTTTTACACAAGATGAATTATGTTAACTGTGAGGAAGTGGGATAAATTTCTTAAATCACAGAGCGTTTAAAATGGAACACTTTGACAGGGTGTATACGGCCTGGGAGATCCGGGAAAGACGTGGAAATTTTTCATCCGGGAAAAACCAGGGAATTTTTTAGAATTCCGGGATTTTTCATTGTTTTAAATTTCAGTTAAAGTTTTGTAGGTTTGACATGTAAGACATGATATGCTGACAAAGAACTTTAGTCCACTACTGCTGAATAATACTGCAGCAATGAAACATAAATCAGAGAATAATACCAAAATAAAAGTTTTGTTGCATAGAAATGGGTAATTTACACAATGCACAGACCAGTTTGCCGACACGGAAAAGTGTCAAAGGCTTTAGGTCGAAGATTATGAAGTACATCCATAACAACTAACGTGCATTCGATGTGCGTGACGTCATAATCGTTTACATTTCTAACAGGTCACCAGAAAATATTACGAATAGTGGCTTGAGATGTGTTACTTACAAAGTAAATTTCCACGCAAGATGATTTATGTTACGTGTGAGAATTTGCAGTGAATTTCTTAAATCACAGGGCGTTATAACACTCATTCAAAACGGAACACTTTGAGGATCAGCCATTTGAAAAATGTCGGGCCCAGAAGATCAGTCATTTATGCCACTATTTAAAATTTTACTGGCGCATTTGTATTTGATATGACTTAACGTGTAACACACGCTAAAAAAAAGACCGAGCTTCAAGTTAGTTTTCATATTTAATTTTGTTCTTTCATAGATAAAAAGATATGCAATCAATGACAAAAAGTGTAATTGACCTTCAAAAAAATGTGCATAATGTGTTACTGAGCAATGTCACAAGTCTCTTCATGCCAGAACACCTCGACTTTTCTACGCAACTGATATGATTTTGGCACGATTTTAATTGCCTGTTAGTGGTCCTACGGACTTCCTATCATTGTAGGACTAATAACAGTGGATGCCAATAGACAATGCAATTCTCGTTTGTACATACACATCTACTTACGAGTTAACTGGTGTAGAAATGCACTTTGCTGATTTGAGTGAGCTCGGCCTACCTTCGTAATGTACGTGCCGCGGCCTGTCTTTCTCGTAGGCCTCGTGCTCTGAATAACTGCCGTCATTCGCTAGCGAGATCACATGACATGAGCTATGACTGGCTGACAAAAGTGCATCGCTCAACGCAATCTCTATTTTAGAGTTTCGGAAGCTACCGTGCTGTAATTTGTGGAATTTGTGTACATACTTTCCCAATACGAAAATAAACTCTGTGCATATTGTCTCGCATCAAACAACTTTCCAAATGCATTGTTTTTCCTGGATTTTGTTTCCTAAGGTGCTGTGACTTCCTCCGCTGGTATAAGACCTTTACGATTCAAAGGACTGATAGGTTTTACAGCTCCGAGGGAAAGCATACTGTTACTTAACACAGATGTATTTTCTCCCGCTTTATACGTAATTTCATCTGGGAGAAATTGTGTTTTTAACCGGGAAATCCGGGAATTTTTTTTTCTTGTCCACGTAGACACCCTGCTTTGAGGACCAGCCACGTAGAAGAATTTCGAGCCCAGAAGACCAGACAATTATGATATTATTTTAAATTTACTGGCACATTTGTGTGATGTATCTTAAAGTATAACACACACAAAATAGATCAATATTACATGTGAAAGCGTAGCTTTTTTTGTAGCTATACTGTGTTTGTTAATGTAAACCATTAACTTTTCCTCTTCGTGTATTCACACTACGTAACAGTGATTTTGCTATTGACTGACTACATCATGTGTCCTATGCTCTAAATATCTGCTGTCATCGGCTGGCAACATCACGTGGCATGAGATATGGCTGGCTTACAAAAGAACATCACAATCTCGATTTCAATGCTCCGGAAACTAACTTGCTGTGTTTGGCGCAATTCGAATTTATACTTTCGTAATACGAAAATATGCAGCGTATATGTTGCTGCACATCAGAGGTCTTTCCAAAACTTCTTTCCTATTTTTTTCATCAAAAGTCTCTCCAAAACTTCTCTCCCCTGTTTCCACCCCTCCCTCCCCCCCTCCCCTGTTTACACACCCCCCCCTCCCCCCCCCCCCCCCTGGGAAGTTGTACACTAGTGCATAAAACATTAATCATTCAAAGGAGTGATAAGTTTTACAGTTCCAAAGGGAAAATCTACAGAAAACTGAATGTCACTTAGCACAGAAAAAGTGTATTTTCGCCCAGGAAAAAGTTTGTTTTTTAAACGGGATATCCGGGAATAATCCGGGAATTTTTTTTCCTCGTCCACGTATACACCCTGCTCACGTAACATGATTAAATTAGTGCCACAGTTTAAGATTAATGTATTTGTTTTAAAATATACTTTACTCACAGGGTCAGTAATTACTATTTATTTTCCACCCCAATCAAAACCTGCCCATGCCAAGACAAAATTCCCACTGAAGTTTGGACTCAAAAGACATCCATGCTCGAAAGTTAAATCTCCAATTTTAAATACAAACTGTACTTGACCCTTCGGTAGGCCTTCCTGTGGCTCCCTTTAATTCCACACCTATTACTGGCAGTTCAGTAAATCCATTTTTCTTGTTATTCCTGTGCCAACCAAAAATTTCCTCTCTTATTCTTCAGTTTAAGCTTCAATGTGTGGACAACCTGACTTACTGTACTCCAGTTTCACTTCAGAACCCTCATACAATAAATCATTTTCAATTGCTTTAAATTCCATTTGTTTTACTTCTTTTTGCTTTAATCTTTCTCTTTCAGTTTTCAACAAATTAACAGGTGCACCAGGCTATTCAGTCCTGCACTTTCTTCTATTGTAGGTTGCTTGCAAAACAGTGTACTGGTTCTACACACTTTTAATTTTCATCCACCAGTTTGAATACAAAGCTTTAGATTCTTCCAGAATCCTTCCCCGTCATTATTATTTCCATAGTACTTCCACAGTAACCATATTAAAAATCCTTCTGTCATTACTGGTATATTGGTCCACATAATACACCGTTGTTGTTGTTGTTGTGGTTGTTGTTGTTGTCTTCAGTCCTGAGACTGGTTTGATGCAGCTCACCATGCTACTCTATCCTGTGCAAGCTTCTTCATCTCCCAGTACCTACCGCAACCTACATCCTTCTGAATCTGCTTAGTGTATTCATCTCTTGGTCTCCCTCTATGATTTTTACCCTCCACGCTGCCCTCCAATACTAAATTGGTGATCCCTTGATGCTTCAGAACATGTCCTACCAACCGATCCCTTCTTCTACTCAAGTTGTGCCACAAACTTCTCTTCTCCCCAATCCTACTCATCTAATCTTCAGCATTCTTCTGTAGCACCACATTTCAAAAGCTTCTATTCTCTTCTTATCCAAACTATTTATCGTCCATGTTTCACTTCCATACATGGCTACACTCCATACAAATACTTTCAGAAATTACTTCCTGACACTTAAATCTATACTTGATGTTAACAAATTTCTCTTCTTCAGAAACGCTTTCCTTGCCATTGCCAGTCTACATTTTATATCCTCTCTACTTCGACCATCATCAGTTATTTTGCTCCCCAAATAGCAAAACTCCTTTACTGCTTTAAGTGTCTCATTTTCTAATCTAATTCCCTCAGCATCACCCGACTTAATTCGACTACATTCCATTATCCTCGTTTTGCTTTTTGTTGATGTTCATCTTATATCCTCCTTTCAAGACACTATCCGTTCCGTTCAACTGCTCTTCCAAGTCCTTTACTGTCTCTGACAGAATTACAATGTCATCGGCGAACCTCAAAGTTTTTATTTCTGCTCCATGGATTTTAATACCTACTCCGAATTTTTCTTTTGTTTCCTTCACTGCTTGCTCAATATACAGATTGAATAACATCGGAGAGAGGCTACAACCCTGTCTCACTCCCTTCCCAACACTGCTTCCCTTTCATGTCCCTCGACTCTTGTAACTGACATCTGGTTTCTGTACAAATTGTAAATAGCCTTTCGCTCCCTGTATTTTACCCCTGCCACCCTCAGAATTTGAAAGAGAGTATTCCAGCCAACATTGTCAAAAGCTTTCTCTAAGTCTACAAATGTAGAAACATAGGTTTGCCCTTCCTTAATCTAGCTTCTAAAATAAGTCGTAAGGTCAGTATTGCCTCACGTGTTCCAACATTTCTACGGAATCCAAACTGATCTTCGCCGAGGTCGGCTTCTACCAGTTTTTCCATTCGTCTGTAAAGTATTCGCGTTAGTATTTTGCAGCTGTGACTTATTAAACAGATAGTTTGGTAATTTTCACATCTGTCAACGCCTGCTTTTTTTGGGATTGGAATTATTATATTCTTTTTGAAGTCTGAGGGTATTTCGCCTGTTTCATACATCTTGCTCACCAGATGGTAGAGTTTTGTCAGGACTGGCTCTCCCAAAGCCGTCAGTAGTTCCAATGGAATGTTGTCTACTCCGGGGGCCTTGTTTCGACTCAGGTCTTTCAGTGCTCTCTCAAACTCTTCACACGGTATCGTATCTCCCATTTCATCTCCATCTACATCCTCTTCCATTTCCATAATATTGTCCTCAAGTACATCACCCTTGTATAGACCCTCTATATACTCCTTCCACCTTTCTGCTTTCCCTTCTTTGCTTAGAACTGGGTTTCCATCTGAGCTCCTGATGTTCACGCAAGTGGTTCTCTTTATCTCCAAAGGTCTCTTTAATTTTCCTGTAGGCAGTATCTATCTTACCCCTTGTGAGATAAGCCTCTACATCCTTACATTTGTCCTCTAGCCATCCTTGCTTAACCATTTAGCACTGCCTGTCGATCTCATTTTTGAGACATTTGTATTCCTTTTTGCCTGCTTCATTTACTGCATTTTTATATTTTCTCCTTTCATCAATTAAATTCAATATATCTTCTGTTCCCCAAGGATTTCTACTAGCTCTCGTCTTTTTACCTACTTGATCCTCTGCTGCCTTCACTACTTCATCCCTCAAAGCTACCCATTCTTCTTCTACTGTATTTCTTTCCCCCATTCCTGTTACTTGTTCCCTAATGCTCTCCCTGAAACTCTGTACAACCTCTGGTTTAGTCAGTTTATCCAGGTCCCAGCTCCTTAAATTCCCACCTTTTTGCAGTTTCTTCAGTTTTAATCTACAGGTCATAACCAATAGATTGTGGTCAGAGTCCACATCTGCCCCTGGAAATGTCTTAAGAGTTTGAAACCTGGTTACTAAATCTCTGTCTTACCATTATATAATCTATCTGAAACCTGTCGGTATCTCCAGGCTTCTTCCATGTATACAGCTTTCTTTTATGATTCTTGAACCAAGTGTTAGCTATGATTAAGTTGTGCTCTGTGCAAAATTCTATCAGGTGGCTTCCTCTTTCATTTCTTAGCCCCAATCCATAGTCACCTACTATGTTTCGTTCTCTCCCTTTTCCTACTACCGAATTCCACTCACCCATGACTATTAAATTTTCGTCACCCTTCACTATCTGAGTAATTTCTTTTATTTCATCATATATTTCTTCAATTTCTTCGTCATCTGCAGAGCTAGTTGGCATATAAACTTGTACTACTGTGGTAGGCGTGGGCTTCGTATCTATCTTGGCCATAATAATGTGTTCACTATGTTGTTTGTAGTAGCTTACCCGCATTCCTATTTTCCTATTCATTATTAAACCTACTCCTGCATTGCCCCTATTTGATTTTGTCTTTATAACCCTGTTGTCACCTGACCAGAAGTCTTGTTCCTCCTGCCACAGAACTTCACTAATTCCGACTATATCTAACTTTTTTAAATTTTCTAACCTACCTGCCCGATTAAGGGATCTGACATTCCATGCTCCGATCCGTAGAACGCCAGTTTTCTTTCTCCTGATAACAAACAAATTTCTAGACACAGTAGCTTACTGTAATTTTTTTACCTACAGTAGGCATTCTGCCCTCTAATACAATTACATCATTAGTTACACTTTCTCATCATCATTCAGTTTCACACCTTATTTAGTTAACTTCCCCCTGTTTCAGTATTTAAGTTATTTAATTTGTCTTATACAATGTTTTGTACATCATATTTCTTTAATGATATTCCTCAGTTCTTCAAAATTCTTTTCCTGCATACATAATTTCTTTAGTAAACTCAGTTTATGAAGTATTTTTCCTATTTCCAACTATATCCACTCTGCAACTCCTGTCCTTAAGCCAGCATCAAAGTGATTTTTTAAATCTTCAATTTGTTTATTATTAATCTGAATTTGGCTTTTTCACTATTTTGTTCCATGAACTCCCAAAACTGTTAATTATTTTCTTTTTTGAATGCTTTAAACTGATCACTAGTGTTTTTCAATAAATTTGATTCTGATTGATTGCTGTTACATTTCAATTGATGCAGTTAAAAGCAAAGGGATGTAACTGATCATGATTCCGAGGAAATGAGCTTCAGTGTTCATATCAAATTAAAATTTTTATGTTCATTTAAATCTGGAATGACCCACAACACTATAATACAATATTTTGTTCCCATTTTCATGTTGCATTAATCCATACCCACATTTTTATTGATTATACATGTAATGGATTAGATAAGGTAAACAATAGCATGGAACTTCCTGAGCACATTAAGGCAGGTTTCCTCCACCTAAACAAGTGGCTTAATGTATCCAACCCAATTCAATGTTTCAAATGCCAGCGCTTTGGGCGTACTACTCTTTGATGTCATGGAGAAGATACTTGTGGCAAATTCAGTGAGGCTACCCACAAAGGTGCCCTTTGTTTGTCTCCATTGAAGTGTGTGAATTGCTCTGGAGCTCACCGTATCTGGAGTTGGGACTGCAGCATGTATCTGGAAGAACAGAAGATACAAAATCTTAAGACTACGAAACACTGCCTCCTTTGCTTCAGTTGTTAAACAACAAGAGCAGAATGCTGATGCTGCTACACAAACAGAGGTTGCTATTGTCAGCAATAGTACCTGCATTTGTCCATGAAGTTGTGCTGCTGCAGTCATTTTGAAGCCTGTCCTTTGCCCCAGAACTTCAGAAAAAGCTGTTGTTGCTGGCATTGGGTAGCTCCTCACCCTTCCAAAGGTTCAATCTGGTACAACATCGAGTGCTGTCACAACCACAGCCACGGTTGTAGCTGCAAAGCCCACACAACGTAAAAAATCAAAGGCAAAACATCCACCCCATATGGATTTGGGAAATAAACAGACCAATGATGGCAACATCATGCCCTCTGATGTCTCTCTTGATTCTTCTTTGGAGGCGATGGATGTTGATGTTGAGGACTGAGCCTCCACTCATGGTAGGCTGCCTTCCATGGCAGAATGTCAGGATGAAAGTGCTACCCCTGTAATAGAAGCATCCCATCCTCCAGTGGAATATTAATGGGTTCAGGACACGTGTGGAGGAACTGAAGCTCCTGGAAAAGGAATTGCTTGTGTCTGCAAGAAACATTTTGAAGCATCTGATGCCCCTGTCTGTTAGGGTATACACTCTTATCACATGAGTGTCCTGACTGGGGAAAGGGCCAAGGGAGCGGTTGTCCTGTTTGTAAATAATGCATGCCACCTCTCTGCTCTCCTTCTGGCTATGGGCCTGCGAACAGTTGCAATTGAAATTCGTGCACATCAGAGGGTTACTGTTTGCTCGCTGTATTTACCTCTGCTAGATGCAGTAGATTCTGACCATTTCTCTTCTGCTCTCCATCCCTGACAGACTGTGTTCAGTCTGGTGACCTCTTCCCATTCCACATTGACCTTCTGGATGGAAGATTGCTTGACTAGATTCCACCAAAATGTATGGTCAGCAGACCTAACTAGATGCTGTTCACCGACAGCCTCCAGGGATGGGTGGGCCACATCACACAAGTGATCCATCATGCTGCTGACATATCCATTCTAAAGTCCTGATAAGTGCCATCCAGCAGTCCAGCAAGGCTCAGCATATAATTAAGGAGAACAAGAGGAGGTCACGGCAGGAGTTCCTGGTCTCCATCGACCGTACCACTTGTTCTACAAAAGTATAGGAAGCCATCTGTAGGATTTCCGGTAAACTCTTTTGTTTACCAATAGCAGCAATGTTGAAACAGGCATGCCTCGAGACAGCATCTGAGGACATTGATCAGACACTGGTAGAACATTTTTGAAAACCTAAAGTCAGTGTAGTCCAGAATCCGACATTTTTTTTTGCTGCCATGTGATTGTAGAGAGGAAAAGTTGGACTTCAGATGAAACAATTCTGAGTCTTACAACTACCCTTTCTGCATGTGGGAGCTGGAATCAGCACTGTCAGAGACTCATGGTAATGCACTCGCTCATGAGACCAAAACTGGTACTGCGTGCTTGGACATTTGCCAACAGTATCAAAGGAAATTCTCCTCGAATGTTTTAATCTTATATGTCAATCAGGTTACATCCCCAACTCATGAAGAGAGGCTATTCTGATACCTTTCCTCAAACCAGGAGAGGACCGCACATGTTCCGGTAGTAATTATTGGAGTACTTCCTTAACGAGCCGTGTAGGAAAGACCCTAGAGTGAATGCTGACCAATTGTCTGGTCTGGTTGTTAGAGCTGAGGCAACTCCTTACCTGCTCTCGGTGTGGATTTTGGAGATTCAGCCCACTGTAGACAGCCTGACCCTGCTAGAGGCAGCTATTCAGCAGTTTCCTATGTAAACATCACTGTGTTGGCATATTCTTTGAGATCAGTAAGGCATACAATATTACCTGAAGACACAGTATACTCTCACAACTGTATCAGTGAGGTTTTCTTGGCCAACTCCGTCTTCATAGAGCCCTTTGTCTCCGTGGTTATTGAGGACCAAACTTGGTAGTACACAGATCATTTTGAGCAGCAGAATGGTGTCCCTCAGGGCAGTGTTTTAAGTATTACCCTCTTCACCATAGCCATAACGTTATCAGGTGTATGGTAAGAAGTCCTGTACAGTGCTCCTTATTTGTGGACAATTTTGCTGTTTTCCTTTCCTCCTCCAGTGTTGCAACAGTGACCCGTCAGTTGCAACTTACAGTGCAGAGGTTATTGAAGTGGACTGCAAAGACTGGTTTTCTGTTTTCTGCAGATAAGTGTGTTTCTTATTTTTAATTCACCTGACTTGCATATGAGAGACACCATTCTACATTTTAGAGAGAGGTGAGGTTCCTGGGCCGCATTCTTTACTCCAAATTGTCATGGTTGCCACACCTAAGAGACCTGAGAGCCAGGACCTTGAAGGCTCTGAGCATTGTAAAGTGACTTGGCCAGAGGTCTTGGGGTGCAGACAGGGTGAGTCCACTTCAGTTTTATAGGGCTTTCGTGCATTCACAGTTACACTACAGATTCACAGTGTGTGGATTGGCAAGGCCTTCTTATTTGATGATCATTAATGCTGCCCACTACGAGGGGATTTGGCTTGCCACAGGCGCTTAAAGGACCAGCCCCATATCCAGACTCTGTGCCGGCAGGCATGTAAATTTCTTGCAGCTTTGAATTCATGTGCTTTCCATACTGTTGTTCATCCCCCTCTGGAACATCTTTTCATTCATTGTCTATGAACAACAAGGCCATTTGGGATCCATGTGCAGCATGTGCTGGAGTCACTTGGTGTGGAGCATGTACAACCCCAAGTCCAGGGTTTTAACTGTATGCCACCCTGGTTACTTCAGAGGCCCAGTGTCATTTTAGATTTAGTGCAGTACAGGAGAGGTAGCAGTACTCCTGTGTTTAATGTGATATTTTCTGATATTTTATTCAAGCCTCGCAACTGTGTAGCAGTCTTTACAAATGGGTTGTTGGTCTGTTGGTTGCTCTGTCGTTTCCCTGGATCATGTTGTCAAGGTCCAACTGCCCCAAAAATTTACTGTCTTTGATGCAGAATTATAAGCAATCTTGCGAGCACTGGAGCATACGAGACATTCTTCCAGTGCTAAATTTGTTTTCTGTTCAGATTTTCTGAGTGCCCTTCACTCTCTGCAATGCTTGTATCCAGCAGATAATGTAGTACAGAATATCCAGGACGCCCTCACCCATCGACAATGTCTGGGGAAGGAAGTGTCTTCCTGCTGGGCACTAGGGCACATGGGTATTGTGGGAAATGAAAGGATGGATCTAGCAGCCAAGGAAGTGTGTCGTGATCCTCATTTATATCAGTGTGCCATGGCATTGTTTGCTGGCATGTCCCTGTTGAGGTTCAAAGTCATGTGTCTGTGGGAAGATGAGTACCTGTAAGTGACAGACAGTAAGCTCCATCTAGTAAATCCCAATTGCGGCCGTGGCGTACCTCCTTCCAGCCACATCGATGGGATGAGGTCCTCCTTACTCAAGTTCGCATAGGCCACAGCTATAGCCCGCTTCATGTAAGAAGGCACTTCTGTGCATAGAGGCAGAGTGATAGGGAGGCGTGGAGGGAATGAGGTTTGTGCATGTGTGGTGGCAGAGAGCAGGCAGACCAAATCTGTGTTGCCGAGCTGTGTCGCTGCGGACAACAATCGTGTTCATTTGCCCTAGGTACATTGTATTATTCATTCAAATATATGAGAGAATAACACATTGTAAAACCTATTTCGATCATTCGTCTACATGAGAGAAACCTTACTTTTGAGTCTTGAGGTTGTGTCCACTGTTCCACAGCAATTGCATGTGTGATGTCAGAAGGTGAGAACTGCTGATACAGCTTTTGTGAAGGTGTCAAGAACAATTTTTCTCAAAACGACGTTTGTCTAATGAAAAGATCATCGAAAATAGTTGCCGTTTATTGCGATTTTGACTGTATTGTAAGAAAGAATGTAATACTTAACAGAACAAACTTCAAACTCAAACTGAAATCGTTATATTTCTTTGAAAACGGCTTAATTCCATATAATTTTTAAAATGTGAGTAATGCGTGTATGTGGGTGTGTTTTACTGCTGTTCAATGTAAATTGCTAGTGTAAAAAAGAATTACTGGTAGCAAACACTAGTGCAAAAGACTATCGTAAAAATTTTCAGTACAGTATCATATTTTTCGGTGTCAATAGGCACTACGAGTTTAAACTAACCTATTCAACATTACAGTGGGAGAACGCATTTATGATCCATTGAACAAGCTAACAATTAACTATCTTCTGTATCTAACTCGACGGAATGCTGACCGATAATGTCGAAAATCACCGGTATATCGACAGCTAACTCTCCCTTTCATTTTAAGGCATTTTTCAGTTTGTGCCACGAAAATGACAGGAGTTTATGTGCTTAAGTACTGGAGTTTGTGATGAATTTATCCAGCTACATTGTCGCAAGTGATACACCAGGCTGGGAAAAGCTTATGTTCTCCTTGGGCAACATGTTGAACATTATAGTCTGAATGCTTCACAGCTTACATATTCCTAATCAATAAAAGCTAAGAAGTTCTCATGCACAGTGTATTCAATTGATATGTTGACAAAAACATTTTTAAGCTGTGAGTCTTGAAAACCGAGAAAGATCGTTTCTTTGTTTCAAAGTTTACATCATAATACCATCTACTATCTGAGTCCATGTCCGAACCATCTGATTATAAATTTAGGATGATATGTCCAAGGCTTTTATCTATCTTCATCTCCCTGTGAAAGTCTTATTTTTAAAACTTTTCACCATGATACACACAGTGTGCCGATGCTGAAGGGGGACGCTGTCTATTGCTTCAAGCACAAGCTCTCAGTGTATGTTATTGACTGTAATTTTTTTTTTTACACACACACACACACACACACACAGCTTGTAACCTGTGCGGAAATTAATTCTATCGGATTATACGGACAGTAATATGTGGGTAAATTCAAAACTGTGTGAACACATTCACATGCTAGAAAGTCAAATCTGTCACGTGACTTTTATACATTAATGAGCTGCAAGAGTTCAGCACAAGTCTGGCTTATATTGTCTGGAATATTTTTATTCTTCAGCCAGAGCACAATATTCCATTCCTGGTGCTCATCCTTGGTCACTTCTCTGTAACAGCTGAATGATAACTGGCACGGATATTACAATGACAACTTTGAAGCTAAGTATGGCAAGAATTGTTCAGTGATTCACTTCTTGAAAGTGGCAGCGTTCATTTCTGAATGGTAGTCACTACTGTTTTTCTGACATCTAAATAAAAGTTTACTCTCAGGAACCAAATCAGAAGAAGAGCCAGCATGCAGAATAAGAATCCGAGAACTTTTTCGTAAGGGAACTTCAAAACCGCCTGTACCATCACTCATTTCCCAGCAGGTATTCATGGAATGATTCTGATTCATCCATGTTTCATCAAGTTAATATACTGTAGAACTACCTCCTCCTCTCGTATCGTGCATCTTAGTAACGGATGTGCATCGTGCTGCTACATCTCTTCTTTCAATTAAAAACACTCTTCTTAACATGTTTAAAACCAATGAATTTTAAAATTCTTTTCATTGACGAAGCGCTACCTTTGAAGCCAATTTGCTGAGGCATAATTGCAACAAGTTTTTGCGATGTTGGGTATTCCCTTCTTATATACATTTCAAACACTGGGCACTTTAAAACATCATTGTTAGAAACAATCTATATTTGTGTCACAGGTTTCTTGTGATTTCTATGCTTTTCAGGTGACACAAAAACAAAATTTCCTGAGTTTTCTAGAGCTCCGACAGTTTTGACCGAGCGAGGTGGCGCAGTGGTTAGCACACTGGACTCGCATTCGGGAGGACAACGGTTCAATCCCACGTCCGGCTATCCTGATTTACGTTTTCCGTGATTTCCCTAAATCTGTCCAGGCAAATGCTGGGATGGTTCCTTTGAAAGGGCACGGCTGACTTCCTTCCCCATCATTCCCTAATCCGATGAGACCGATGACCTCGCTGTTTGGTCTCTTTCCCCCAAACAACCCAACCCCTCCGACATTTTTGTTTACTATTCTCTTTACAGCTCCGACACTTTTGTGTACTATCCTCTGTACAGTTCTCTTGCCGACACATGCTTCTGCAGTTCATTCTTGAGTCTTGAAAATTTCAAAAATAGAAGTATCGGTTTCAGATTCAAATTTGACGATGTTGTAAGTGATATACAGAGATCACCTCTCCTGCTTGTGAAGCATCTACATCTACATGATTATTCTGAAATTAACAATTAAGTGCCCCGCAGAGCATTAATAGAAGCACCTTCAAGCTGTGTCTCTACCATTCCCCTCTCGAACAGCGCACAGGAAGCATGAACGCTTTTATCTTTCCTTTCAAACTCTAATTTCTCTTATTTTATTATGATGAACATTCCTCCCCATGTAGGTGGGTGCCAACAAAGTATTTTCCAAAAGTTGGCGGCTGAAATTTCATGTGAAAATCCTGCCACAACAAAAAATGACGTTGTTTTGATGATTGCCACCCCAATTCGCATAGCATATCTGTGGCAGTCTCTCCCCTGTTTCGCAAAAATACAAAACGAGCTGCTCTTCTTTGAACTTTTCGATCAGTTCTATCTGCTGTGGATCCCACACCTGACAGCAATACTCCTGAAGTAGATGGAAAAGCGTAGGGTGAGTAGTCTGTTTAGAGGACATGTTGCATTTTCTAAGAGTTCTACCAATAAATTGCAGTCTTTGGTCTGCTTTCCACACAATGTTATCCATGTCTGATAGTTGCATCTTAAGTTATTTGTAATAATTATCCCTAAGCGTTAGGTGGATTCACAGCCTTTAGGATCATGTGTTTTATTTTGTAATCCGAATTTAGCGGATTCCTTTTAGTAATTGTGTGGATGACTTCAGACTTTTCATTATTTAGAGTCAGTTGCCACTTTTCTGACCATACAGATATCGGCCTAAGTCGTTTTCTAATCTGTTTTAATCTCTGATGGCTTTATAAGACAGTAAATCACAGCATCGTCTGCAAACAGTTTAAGAGGGCTGCTCAGATTGTCTCTTAAATCTTTTACTCGATGATTTTGTGTCGATTACGTTTCTGACAAGAAGTCATGAACCCAGTCGCACAACTAAGATGATATCCATAGACACATGACAAATTAAAGTTGCTTGTGAGGAACTTTACGTTTATTGTGTCGCCTGACATTCATTTGGAAACCTCACTAAAACATTTACAGATACACATTCGCAGCTATACTGCTACAAGAAAGTAACATCAATATCTGAATGGATAATTCTGTTGCTCTGTGAATGAAACTGCATTGTCACAAAATATGGCAACAGTGCAGCACATGGGAAAGAGATTCTCACAGTCCAGTTTGTAACTCACGGCTAACCACTCAGAAAGAGAATGAATCTTACTGGCTACTAGCAGGTAATGGTGGGGGATGTGCAGAACAACTGAAAATAGGGCTGCCTTCCAACATGGCGCGAGCTATAGTTATCTTCTTCACTGGTGTTTTTTGCAAAGAATTTATGTTTGTGTATAAATTCTCCCTTCTGCTGAAACATAAGTCAGTGTTAGTATCTTATCCTTGTACAAAATCCCAGACAAATAGTTCCTACTTGAAACCACCCTCTTCTCATTTAATGTGAGAATGATGAACTTCCATCGGAATATGCAAAGTGATAATTGTTCATAATTACTATGAAGTTTTCTAGCAAATATATTGCTATTTCAGCTGATTTAATGATCTTGGCTAAGAGTAGTGGATCAACTCAATAATTAACAGAACAAAATGCTGCTATTTTATAGGTCTTTGCTGACATGCGGCTCTCATAACCCTAGAAAACATGAAGGGTCTTGTTTACAGGCATAAATGTTGCTATGAATTTGTTTTTGTTTATTTCCTTCATTTCTCACTAGTTGAAAAATGGTAAAATGTCACAGTGATTCATCACATAGAAGAAGATACCTCATTTTCACTAAACAGTTAGTTTTGAGTTCACATCACCACACTTCTCAAGTAAACCCAACATGCTAGTGCAAAGATGTCACAGTCCCATACAATTTTATTTAACTAATGATCTACAAATCACTTATAAAGAGTAGTATACTATTAAGTGTACTCTTGGTACTGATTGCATTAAACTGTCTCCTATGACAAACCACAAGGAATGGCCCTTAATTGGCATGTATTATATGGTGTGCATATAATTTGCTTTCTGTGCAGGAGAGTATTTTGTAAGCCTCTGCAGCAGATCAGTATTATGTTAAAATCTGGTTTTATTAACATTGAAAATTTAGTTAAAATTTACATTTTTATGATTAGAAAATCTGTGAATCAAAGTAGTTATAAAAGATATTTTAAATGGTCCAGAATTAGAAATCGTCACTTCCAAAATATTCCACATCAGTAAGTTTGTTTACATTGTTAAATACTGTGTTTATGACAAAAGAAATTGTCTAGTGAAGTTAACTGTGTTTTCTTACTATTATGAGACTAGATATTTAATGAGTAATAAATTTCAGCTTGATACAACTGAAATAAAATTCAGAGATTAGGGTACATGTGCTTTTGCCCTGGCTGTGTCTTATTCGGACGACATAGCATTTCCTAAATGTTTTGACATGGAATTGAAAGAGGACGGATAGGTTCCTATTGAATATCCCACCAGAGTTCATGTACAAGTCCACAAGTGCTTATTAACACCCAAGATGATATGCTAAGCGTGTGTTTTACATATAGCCCCACAAGGCAGGCTTCCAGATTGCAGTCACCATTTAAGCATATAGTACATGGAACTATTATTAAGGGTCATATTGAAGTAGGTCTCACCCAGAAACACAAGATTTCATCACCTGAAATACAAGGGACCAGTCTTGAACGCCCATTACAATCTGAAGGATTTTAGTTTTTCTGGATAATGGAAGCTGACACAATGGGATGTGGACCATCAGTCCAACCTGCAACAGGCAGCCTGGAATTATGAACACATCCATATCTTCCGCAGTGCTTAGTGCCACACACAGGGAGAAGGAAAGGGAAGGTGGAAGGGGCTTATCTCTGAAGGATAATGTTCATAGGCTCAGCAATGCTTTCGTTCTCCCTTATATGCCTGTTGACCACTCAGTGCCTTAGGTATTACTTGGCAGGGTAAACTGGTAACTCGTCTTGGTTGTGTGACTAGGTACAGACATGTTCTAGTTATAAGTGGTGTGTGTTGTTAACTTGTGGTGCTGGCATGAACAGTGATTGCGAGAAATTCCTTCATGAAGCTGGACAACTTGATCCTAACATCATTAATTTTACTGAAAGTGAGAACTATAAAAGTGTAATAGGTGACAGATGCAAGCAAGTTTTGGCAAGCAAAAGTTAAGTAAATCAGTTGCTTGCAAATTACAGGAGGGACAAGATGCTGGGTGGAGCAAGATTCAAGTAACTGCCCCAAAGTAGAAGAAGTAAAATGCCTACAGTGATGACACAGATAAACCTATTATTAGACAAGAATTTCCCTGATATTATAAATAATACAAAGAAAACCACCTTTGCAAAAACTTCAGCTTTTGTCGCATGGCACTGGACTTACAGGTTAGTAAAGAACTTTGAGAAAAACTGTTACAGCTATGGTATTTGATTTTAGAAGGTGCCTCAATGAACGAATTGTTATATGTAAATGAGAGAACATATTTTTTATGAAAAAATGTAGAATGTAGCATCAGAATTAAAGGGTGCAGTGATCTCTCTCTCTCTCTCTTAAAAACACACACACACACACACACACACACACTACATTGCTAATAAATACTGCAAAGTAACAGTGTGTGACAAGTATTGTGAAACAAAGTGCCTGACAACATTTCATTGTTGTGAATGCATAGTTCTTTTTTGTGGTTGCTTCTCCTCTGTTGTGACTTCAACAGAAGAACCTGAGATTATCATGCCAAAATGGACAGAAAAAAATTAAAAGTACATAGAGATGAGAAAACCCAAATTGTTGACATTAATTAATTAATGAGCACAATTCGATTGAAAATTTTGGAAGAAAATAGTTCCCTACCTTCTGCCGCCATACTGTCTAGACCTAAATCCTATACAAATGTTCTGTGGAAACTCACAGAGAATAAGATCCATGGTCATAATCCATCAGGTGTCTGTGTCTCTGACCTGAAAATGTAACTGCAAGTAGCTTTTCAGTTGCCCGCACAACTGTGAGTGAACCTCCTTCCAGACCTCTCCACCAGAAAAAGGTGGTCACCAGTAATCAAACACAGGACCTTGCTGATGCTAGCCATAAATGCTAACCACTAGACTGCGAAGTCAGTTTGCTTTCGCACTGGCGTGTTATTAGTTTTTGCTGTTGTGACATTAGAGGACTTGAAATGCTGTGTACCACAGAAGAGAGAGAGAGAGAGAGAGAGAGAGAGAGAGAGAGAGAGAGAGGTGTGATCACTACTGGAGGAGAGATACCTTGAGGGACAGGAAACTGAAAGTGTAATATGGGTAATTCTAGATTCTGAAATAGTGTTAGCATTGTTATCTGAAACTGGAACAGCAGACAATGACTCAACAGGTACTGCTGTGGAAAATAGCGACATCATCAGGGAAGGTAGTTTTATGGATATTGCCAGTGAAGCATCCTAAGCAGTAAAGGTGAGAGATACTGTACATCCTTTCTCTGTTCTTGGTCTAAACGAGCCTTCGATTCAGTGGTGCATAAAGACCCATAACTTGTCAGCACTCCACTAAAGGGTACACTAGTGATAACCTCCCCTCCATAATTCTCAGACATAAAACAGACAATGCTGCCCCACTGGCTGTATAACCAGTTCACTTTGCCAGGTAATATACAATTTTTGATGATGGTGGTAGTTGTGATGGTGGTGGTGGTGGTGGTGGTGGTGGTGGTGGTTGTTGTTCATTCACATCCTTCTCCTCCCTCCCTCTTTTGTATCTTCATGAAACATTGCAGGGAACCACAATGCATATTTTCCTTAAATATGAAGCTATTTGTTTTGAGGGCTCATTTGAGCATCTAAGGATGCACGTCATTACCTAAGCTGTCAGGTTGAATATCTGGTTTACATCATAGGTAGATGCTTACAGTCTTCCAGCCTTTAAATGGGATTCAAAATCATTCATAGATAGATGAATTTTCATATGGCTGGACAGGTTGAGGAGGAAAATGAGATTTTTATGTGACATTTAAAGTTGTAATAATAGGAGAGAGAGCTGATAAGAAACAGCCATTTTCTTGATTTAATTACTGTGCCATCATGAAGTTTTGAAAGGCAGAGCAATTAGACATACAGTGGATAAGGAAACGGGAATGATTTTCATTTAAAATTATTAGACTCTGGAACACCAATACCTCATATGCTTCTGCTTCATTCTATAAAATAAATTTAATGTGTGACGTCACAAAAATTGAGCTGTTACAATGCCTGACTGTGTGATAATTATTGTAGGAAGTGAAATGTCACTCAAACGATCTGGCAAGTCAAGTTGAGAACACTTTCATGCAATCCAGATTTGTTTCCTGTTGTTCAAAAATTGAGTTGATGCATTATGATTCATAAATTACAGATTGTTTCCAGTTATTCAAGAATTACAAATATTGATTTCAATTCCAGGCTTGGATTCAGAAACTATTTCCAAGTTCCTTGATTCTGTCACTCCGCCATGGGTGGCTATGTTGGTTGGCAAGAAACTTATTGAAAAGCAACTTGGTGAATCACTAAGGCACCCTCTCCTCAGCATTGTAAGTCTTTCCATTAATTTAATTAATTAGTTTTACATTAGATTAGTCATGTTTGGTGGCTCCCGCATAGAGAGAGATCTCTGGGATGTGGGAAGAAGTGAAAGATGTAGATTTTATTGAAAAAGGAAACAATGAATTCAAGTTATGAAATATTAATTTACAACAACACTGATAATTAGTTATGATATAAACTAAACTGTTGTTATTTTAAAATGCAAGGTTTTGTGGTTTACGCTATTGGAAGTCTTAACCAGGTTGTAAAATATTTCCACTTTGGTAAAAATTTTTGATTTATTGATTCACATGTCATCGTAAAAACTGTGTATAGTTGACAGCTGTTTCTGAAGAGTAAGATGTTAAATACTAAGAACTTTTTATAACCTTCTAATTGTTCATAAATTCTGTTGTGTGTGATATCCTCAATAATCACTTTGAAGCCGCCCCCACACACACACGAGCGCGTGTGCGCAGTCAGAATTTATATGCCGGCGGTAATTTTTTACAATTGTTTCATAGCAATGTATTTAAGCCTGTCTTGGAAAATACCAGCAGGAAATGATTCATTACATAAGTAACGTTGTAATGTACTAAGTTCAGCTGAACAGTATTTGATAATTTTATGGCTGGGCAGTCTTTACCAATCAGGAGATGATATTTGCAGTACTGCTGATAGAATTTTCTGCTTTAAAGCATTTCTAATTCTAGTTTTGGTTAGTTGGGGAGATTAAAAAAGCTGGGCACAGTTCAATTAGGACAATTAGGAATTCCATTAAAAAATCAAGTTTTTACCCGGTTCAGAAATATTGTAGCTCTGGGGCTGGTTGGCAACATGTTCTGATTTGCAGCTCACTTACCGCTCCCCTCTGTGCAATCATTATAGCTGCTCTTGTCAATCTGGTGTCACTGGTCACCTTCCAATCCTTCCATACTGCCTGTCTTGAGTACTATCTCCATGAAAGGTCTTTCCACCTTAATTTATTCTCATGATAACAATTACAGTCAGTTTAATATGATATATTTTCTTTGTTGGCCATTTCATTCTGCATTATTTTCTTTCTTGTTTCAACTGAACGTCACCATCATTTCCTAAAGCCGATTAAAAGCTGGTAACATTTTTACCCAGTACTCAAATACGTGAACTGCGACCAAATCTCTTCTTTGCAGTCTGCTTAGTAAATCACTACAGTCTCTCGTAACCAAATAAATACTTTTACTTACAGAGTAATATAAATGTTTGTGTACAATATCCATACATGTATGAGAACATTTATTGCATATCTTTTCAGATACAACCAAAGTTTGTAAGATGATGGAATTTAATTGCATTTGCTCCTGGGTTTTTTCAAAATTGATACATTTTAATCAGAGCAATAGACTGTTGTAGTGGCTAGTTCATAGTTTCCCATGTATCTCTTGCACTAGTGCTGCGCAAGTCATGTCACGTGATTGTTCAAGGTATATCAGCGGTATAACAAGTTCTTGCTGGAACATGAGTATCATTTGTCGAGCCCTGCTCTTTCGAATTTTTCAAAATAAGTCTGCATGTGACCTCAATAGCCAAAGCTTCTTCTGCAAATTAAGACTACCCCTATGTATTGTACTAAACAATGTAAAACTGTTGACTTCATCAGCAATAGTTCAATCTGTATATATAACATGATCCTGTATTTTACGAATGACGAATTTGGAAAAAAATTTCATCTAATAATTTGGTAAATAAAGTATTCATTTATTTTTATTATTTTTTAAACTTCCATTAAGACATAGCACTATTGAAGAATGTGAAAGGGAGGCCAGCAAGAGTTTAAAGACTATTCCACGGGTGTTAGATATTGATTGTCTTTCTTAATGATCTCACCTGATGTGACCTGGCTAAGCACCTGAATAAAGAGCCCACTTCAGACATTTTGAGTGATTTGTCACTATATCAACTAAGAAAAAATTTTAATGATAAGTTTAGTGACTTAAATCAGTTTGAATTTATTTTGAATGTTGTTGCACCTCTTTTTTCAGTGAGCATTGTAAAGATGCCTCCTGAAATTTGTTTGGACCTTGTTGAATTCCAGTTCAACCAAAATGTGAAGGAGGGGTTTTGCATTGGAAGATTTTTAAAATGTTTTATTAGAATTTTCATCATCAATTTCCGCAGTATCTTCACAAGCACATGTTTTTGTGAGAGGCTTGTTTCCAGTAAAGAAATTTAAAAAAAGTAAAGCTGATAAATATTCTCACTGATGTTTGCTGTTTGGAGTAATCTGTTTTATGACTAGTTTTACACTCCAGTCATGGAGTTTTTGACAAAAAGACGTTTTAAAGAAAGTGTTTAGTGCTTCCAAAAATTATTTATTTTTAGCAAGTACTTGGTATACTTCCTACTTCACACATCTGTGTAAGATTGAGTGAAGTCTAATCATAGATGTTCAATAAATAGCATATGGTTGCTGCTTATTATTATTCAACGAGCAGGATAGCTGCAGTTGCTGAAGAGTGTCACTCGTTGCACTCTCAGGGAGACCACTCTGCCTACAGTTACAGTGAGCCACCAAGAAGGCAGCTCTAGCTGTGCTGTAAAGAATGTTGAGCAATTAGGAAATGGGTGTCCAGAAAGTCTCAATTTCCCATGTGCCCATTTGTGTGCTCAGCCGATTTAGTAATGTTAGTTCTCATATGAAATGCTACTCATTGGACACAAGTTAGTCAACAAACAATGTGCTTGTAGGATGTATCTGTGGTGGGATTGGAGCAGGTAGTACTGAGTGGATGCATACATAGTGCAGGTTTTTCATCCAGGATGATTACAGGAGTGGCAACTCGGGGTAGGGATAAAATGGTGCCTCTCATCCTAGGTTGTAAATGGCCTAGCCTTCCTATTTTAATTCCACGACCTATGACTCTGTCCTCATCGAGGAAGGAACTAATAGTTCTGAAAGTTAGGAGAATTTTATCACTTTCACTTTTATATACTTCTATCAGCAGTACTAAGAATGTTAAATCTTGAAGGTAAATGATGGCTGGCAGTTCTATTTCATAATTTATTGGAGTTGAATTTTGTGTTTAGAAGTATTACAACAGCAATACTTTCAATTTCACATCTTGAAGCTGAGAACTGGTTAGTTCTTCTGTCACCTTGTAATTTTGTTGTTATCTTAGTAGCTTTTTTTTCCACCAAATTAATTATATTGCTACTGATTCTTTGTTTTTAAGAGAGTTGCTGACATTAACTAAATTACCCATTGCTGACAGAAGTGTGTTATTAGAAGAATTTTGCATATTTGAGACCAACTATAATCATTTCATTGCCAGAATGAAAAATGCTCCTATCATAGCATAGAAAAGGCGAATATGTCTTGAGCAGAGTTAGGGATGCAAGGGGAGGTAACTAGCTTTCTGACTTACCTGGCAGCTTCAAAGACATTTAAACCAAAACATCTTGACATATCTACACCTTTTTACTTGTTAGTATTAGCACCCATTCTAACATTTTGACGACACAAGGAGTGGTGCGAAACTGGATTGCATTCACAATTCATACCTCTCCCTCATCAGTTGACTTACATGGCGGGTGTAGCCGATCCTCTTCTCTGGATAATCAGCTACGTCGATCTCCCAAAATCTTCTTCTAGGAAGACTATTGCTGGTTATAAGAATTTAAAAGACTCTACTTTTGAAATAATTGGGTACTTGTAGAAAACTTTCAGTTCAATCATGATATATTTTCATTTCAATTGGAAACCGCTTAACCTTTTCTTGTATAAACACTTAAACTCTGTTAAGCCAACTGAGTCATCAAACATTAGACTCTATTAATATACATTTATATCATGGTTGGTTTAATGACCACCACAAATTATAAACATGTCTTACCTTTGGCGAGTCCTAAACATGAAGTAAGTAAAAGTCTATATTCAATCCATGCTTCATCTGTCTCTTTAACAATTATCACAGTACTATGAACAATAGAATATTACACAAACACTCCTTGTCCTTTTGATACAGCTTCCAAGGCACAACCGGCAAACACTTGTTGGTGCTGCTCGTCTGAGCAGCTCTTGTCCTCCCATGACAAACGTCAGTCCTGCACAGACAGATGTGTTGCACAGTAAATAGGCTCTCTCACACTTATCTTTAAAACATCGTGTGTTCGAGGTGGTAGAAGGTTGTGTGGTTCCAGAATTTACTTGGATATTCTCTAATCATTACACCATGTCATGTAATGTAATGCATTGTGTGAAGTAAAATAACATGTTATATGCAATATGACATAATTTGTCATTGAAGTTCCGGATGTATGCATCCCAAATATAGATACTTCCTATTATAGATGCCCCCCACTGTTGCATACTTCCTACTGTAGATGCATCCCACTCTCTAGAAGCACAACCCTCACCACATATGCAACAGGCAGTGGTTTGGGGGAGAAATGGACCCTCAGGGGATAAAATCAACTCCCCCCCCCAAAATTTTACACTTCCATAGACACTCATGCGGAGGACCTCTCTGATGAGACTTCCCCCATGAAAAGACTTGCCTTAAAGCAGAACACTAAATTGTTTTTTTTGTATTATGTGTATGCACTTCAGCCATATAATATTATACAGGGTGTATCAAAAAGAATCCTCTGATTTGGCATGTCGGTATTTTTGAAACTAATAAACATATACAATGAATTTTGTTTTTTATGAACTCAAAATTTTTTTTTTTCATACCTTTTCTTAGCAGTTCAATATGCCCCCTTGATATGCACGGCATGCATGTCTTGAGTTACAGCTTCCACAGCTGCTGTTATGTGATGTCTCAGCTCATCCATTGTTGTTGGTAATGGAGGCACATAAAGAAAGTCTTTTAGAAACCCCCCACAAGAAATAATTGCATACAATCAGGTCCGGTGACCTTGGAGGCCAGTAATGTAAGGCTGAATCATTTGGTCCAGTGTGACCGATCCATTGTTCAGTGATCCTTCGATTTAAAAATCCCCGCACTTCCAGACACCAGTGTGTTGTTCGAATCAGTCTCCAGCTGTGGGAAAAGAAAGTTCTCAAGCATATCAAGATATGTGCTTCATATAACAGTGTTCCCGTCAAAGAAAAATGGACCATACACTTTTTCCCGCGAAACTGCACAAAACATATTAAATTTTGGAGAGTCCCTCTCATGTTGTATAATTTAAAGAGGTTATTCCATACCCCACATTCTCACAATTCACCTTTCCACTTAAATGGAATGTTGCCTTGTCACTTAACACTAAGCGTGGAAGAAAACTGTCATCCTCCATCTCGGCAAGAAAAAAATTACTGATTGTCACATGTTGTTGTTTGTCACTTTCACAAAGAGCTTGCAGTAGCTGAATTCTGTGTCGTTTCATATGTAAACGTTGATGCAACACATGCCAGACACACATCGGGGGCATGTTGAGCTGTCGAGCTGCACGGTGAATGGATTTCTGTGGACTCATTGTGAAACTGTGGCCGATGTATTTTACATCTGTGTCAGACATGTGGGGATGGCCTTGCGATTTGCCTTCACACAAACTATCTGTTTCTCAGAATCATACATGCCATCGTCTAATGCCTTTCCTGTGGGAGGATCCATAAGATACGGTGTACGAAAATCAATGCTGAACAGTTTTTACAGATTTGCAACATGCTTTCTGTTGTCTTGACACCAAGTGGGCGCACACTGCTGCTACCTAGCGGGAACCATGTAAGACTCGGGAGTTTGCTTTTTCCAACAGTACATTCTTCACACACATATCTCAAATAACATAATAGTTATGATTTTTTTTTTAAATCAGATGATTCTTTTTAATACACCCTTTATATTGTTTACTAACCTGTAAATTGCAAGATGCAGGTGTTCCACCACCTTCCAGCTAGGAGAGTGCATTGCACTGGTGATGTAGGGTTGAGTCATAGAAAAGTGAAAATATGTCAAGATGTTTTGATTTAAATATCTTTGAAGCTGCCAGATAAGTCAGAAATCATTTTGTACAGGGCTGGGCATAATTCTGGTTTGGTACATGCACTGTTTCACAAGTCCAAAGATTTTTCTAAGATTTTAATCCACTGGTAAAAAAAATCTTGAACGAGAATGAAATTTTCACTCCGCAGTGGAGTGTACACTGTTATTTCTTGAAAGATTAAAGCTGTGTGCTGGACAGATTAAAACTATGTGCTGGACCGAGACTCAAACTCAGGACCTTTTCTTTTCGCAGGCAAGTGCTCACAGACTGAGCCACCTAAGCACGACTCGCAACCCATCCTCACTGCTTTACTTACGTCAGTACTTTGTTTCATACCTTCTGAACTTCCGGCGAAGGTAAAGCTGTGAGGATGGGTTGTGAGTTGTGCCTGGGTAGCTCAGTCGGTAGAGCACTTGGCTGCAAAAGGTGAAGGTCCCGAGTTCAAGTCTCAGTCCAGCACACAGTTTTAATCTGCCAGTAAATCTTTAGTCAGGGTTGCCACAAGTTTTTGAAACCAGGGAATTTCAAACGTGTCAGGGAAATACCAGGGTAATTTGGGGGAGGGGGGGGGGGACAAAAAAAAACTTGAAAAATCTCGTTTTTGACTCAGTAGATGAAGTGGTTTGTTTACTGAGATGCCATGCTTCGTCACTGGCTGGGCACAGCTGAAAACGTGTGCCACTTCCCTACTCCCTCATTCTTACTGCTTCTCCCTTTCCCCCTTAGCTTGCAGTCAGTGCTGTCACCACTTCTTGCCACTAGCCTAGCAGCTAGCAGTGAGAGGTAGGAAGGCGGGAGGAGTGGTTTGTTCGGATCTGATTCTCAGAGATTGTTGACGCCGTGGCCAGAGATGGTGGTCATGTATCCATGAGTTGTGTCTGAGTGACTGTGTGAATGTGTGTATGCTCTTGTTTTCTGACAAAGGCTATGGTCGAAAATTTAATTGTGAGAATGTGATTGTCTTTTCTACATGTCTGTCTGTGGCTCAGTGACCATGTTTAAAGTGAGTTGCTACCTATCCTCATTAGTATTGATTTTGAGAGTATTTGCGCAATTTATCTGTTGCATGGATTGACCAATGCAGTCTCATTTCATCAACATGGTGTCTGTGACACTTGACTAGCTGGCCACAGGAGTGGACTTCCATGACAGACCAAAACCACAGGTCATTTCTGTGGGTATCTTCAATGGATCGGGCCTGTCAATCTTAACGCCCGCCATTTCCCACTAATGTGCAAGCCCTGCTCATCAGATCTAGTCTCACCGATCTGCCTGCAGTCTGGGTCTGTTTGTGTGTGGCATAATACAACAGGTTTTCGTGGTTTATCCAAGGACCTAGGACTGTGGTGCTCTTCGTGAGGCCAGAGGCCATGGGCGATGGATTTCAGGAATTGCAACTGTCTCACCACAAGTATGTTGTGCAATGGGGCATTTTATAGAAATTTTATTTATTCTAGTACATTTTGGAACTTCGAAAATAATTTATATATTTGATAGTATGGATGATAAAAAGAAGAAAATTGTGGCAGTCACTCGTGGTTTGTACGCTTTGTACTTATATATTTCTCGGAAGAAAAGTCACATAATACCTGTAAAATAATAGACAGTGACTAATAACTGCAGGGTGTATACAACCTGGGAAATTCGGGAAAAACCCGGGAATTTTTTCATCCGGGAGAAAACCGGAAAAAACCCGGGAATTTTTCGGAATTCCGGAAATTTTTCATTGTTTTAACTTTCAGTTAAATTTTTGTAATTTTGACTGGTATGAATTGATTGTCTGACGAAGAATATTGCTGTATCCTGCTACTGGAGAATGATACTGCAGAATAAAATATAAATGAGAGGGGAAAAAATAAAACTTTAGTGGCAAAGGAAACGCACAATTTACAACAAAAAACACAAGCACAAGTGTCTGCAAATAGCAAAAATATGACAAAGGCCTTAGGGAGAAGACTATGTAATTCTTCATAACAATAAACTGCTTGCTATGAGCATTACGCCACAACTGTTCACATTTGGTTCGTATGACCACTCGCCAGCGCGCTGATGTGCATGCGCAGTTGACTCGCGTATGAGTACCTACTCCCGCTTTCTGCTACTTGAAGTGTGGCTATTAGCTGTATCGGCAGTAGCAGCAAGCAGCCAGATGCAAACGAGAAAACTTTTTCTCGCTCCCGCCCTAGCTGCCAAATTCGTGCATGCGCAGAGTTGTAGTGGGGAGGGCATTAGTCTCCCCCGTGTTTGCGTTGAGTGATTTCGCTGCTCCTCTTCGTTTACAGCTCTCATGTCAAATGAAAACAAAACGGATTTCCGTTTCCGGGAGCTATCAAGTGAATTAAAATACATTCGCATAATTACGGAGGGCAAAAATATATTATTAGTTTCAGTTTTCTGATTTTATTTCCGAATTGTTAGCAGTCAAGCATTAATCGTCTTGCAGAACAATGAAGTTATTTTTGCAAGTTTGCTAAAGAAATTTGGCTTTATTAATCTTTCCACTGAGGCAATTATTTTATTTGAAATGAAGTGTTTCATTCCACACTATTGGCTGTTTCCAACTGTTCGCTGAATTTAAAGTGCACGTTATCATCTTCTGCCATGTATGGCATTATGTTACAGTAAAGAACTAAAATTGAGATCGTAGAGTATTGGTACTCCAAAAAAATTTACATTCCAAAAACCACACTGAAAAGCTTAATATCAGATGGGACCTATTTCATTGTGAATCTGGAAAAATCCAATATGCACTTCAAGCCAAATTATACATTTTAGTATGGTTTACGAAATTCCGATGCTCTTGGGAGTATCCTCTGATGCCCTGTTTCTTTTGTAGTGTAATGTAAGCTCTCTCAGTGCTTTATGCACACGAACATGCGGGCTTCCTACACCACTACAACCACGTAGGCGCAATAATGCCTGTTTTCTGGCCCTGTCTGGCAACTGGTAAATCGAACCTATTTCTAAAAGTCCCCGGATAGTATTGCAAAAGGTGGTTCGAAAAGTGTTACTTTCAAAGTAAATTTCTTTTTACGCAAGATGAAGTATGTTACGTGTGAGAAAGTGGGATGAATTTCTAAATCACAAAGCGTTTAAAACTGGACACTTTGAGGACCATCCACTTACAAGAATTTTGAGCCCAGGCATTTATGTCATAATTTTAAATTTACTGGCACATTTGTGTGATGTATCTTAAAGAATAAGACACACAAAAAAGATCAGTATTACATGTGAAAGCTTAGCTTTTCTTGTAGCTATACTATGTATATTAATGTAAACTGTTAACTTTTCCTCTTTGTGTGTTCGCGCTATGTAACCAGTGATCTTGCTATTGACTGACACTAACACGTGTCCTTTGCTCTGAATATCTGCTGTCATCCACTGGAGAGCTCACGTGGCAAGAGATATGATTGGCTTACAAAAGGACATCGCAAGCTCGGTTTCAACGGTCCGGAAACGTAACGCACTGTGTTTGGCACAATTCAAATTTATACTTTCGTAATACGAAAATATGCAGCGTATATGTTGTTGCAAATCAAAGGTCTTTCCAAAACTTCTCTCCTTTTTTTCATTAAAAGTCTTTCCAAAACTTTTCTCTCCCATCTTTACTTTTTTTTCCGGGAAGTTCTATGCGAGTGTATAAAACATTAACCATTCAAAGAATTGATAAGTTTTACAGTTCTGAGGGAAAATCTATGGAAAACCTACTGTCACTTAGCACGGAAAACGTGTATTTGTGCCCGGGAAATAGCATATTTTTTAAACGGGATATCCGGGATTTTTTTTTTCTTGTCCCCGTATACACCCTGAACTGACAATAATAGACAGTGACTAATAACTGACAATAGTAGACAGGGACTAATGACTGACACTAAAAAATGTTGTAGAACCAATATTTTATTAGTGGTCACCTACACGCAACTCTTCCCTGCCTTATAAACTTCTTTCAAGAGGCCTACTTTTCTGTGAGGTTATTTCTGAAATCAGTTAAGGTATTTTAAACCTGTCTTGTGACTCCAAGGAAATGCTTATTTTTGTCACAAATGTATTTCATTTCATTGAAGTAAATTAACAACAGTTGTCTTAATGAAACACACATACCATTTGCACTGCTTTCTCTATCTAAAACTAGTTCATTGCAAAAGATGTTGACATTAGTACTTAACAATTTTTGCTCACACGGGGGAGAAATCTACCATGGGGCCCCAGTCTTTGCAGCATCTTTCCCCTTTCGTGCTGCATGTTGAACCTCTTCCTTTTCTTTTTCCCCTCCCTTGGGGAACGTGTCTGGCGTGTTTTTGGGAATGTTCCACCCTGTCTGTAGCTGACATAGGAACAATCTCACCACTGTTTTTCATTCATTTTTCCTTTCTTCATTCACCTTCTACCCTTCCTCCACTTCGGCGTTTGAAGCTCCTCTTTTTTTCTTTTTCTGTAGTGCATAATTCCCAACCCCAGGTCAACAGGTAGGGTTTGCACATACCCCCTGGTACATGCCAGGCCCATGGAGGGGTGATAACCTAAGCTGCCACCTTCCCAAATTGCAGATTGGTCCCTCTGTCAGGTGTTAGGGAGGTGTGACCTGAGGTGTGAACAGTTACCTAAGTCGGGTGCACCCACTTGTGATGGGGGCCCCCAGTTAGAAGGAGTGCGCCATTGGAGACACTGGCAATCGTGGGGGATTTTCCGACAGTGGGTCAATCATCTTCAAGACAAATGTCTACAAAACGTTAACGGAATGAGGCTAACAATTCTAAGACCATCCCAACTGCACCGTGGTTCCTCGTGGTTTCATAAGTTGAAGAGGGTCAGTCCTTCACAAAGGTAAATCCGTTTAGTATTCAGAAAGGTGTTAATGCAGTTGCTGAGCCTGTGAAATCCTGCTCTCATTTATGGCTTTTTGGTTTTGGAGGCTACTTCTGATTCTCAAGCACAACAACTGCTTGCCACTTTGCTTCTTTATGGCTATCCTGTTCATGTCGAGGCCCACAGAACTACGAGTTCTTCCCGTGGTGTTATTTAGACTACGCTGCTCGACGGTCTGACTGAGGCCAAAATCCATACGTACCTCTCTGATCAGAGTGTCTTTGCCAACCACACTCTCTTTCTCATCTTTGATGGAGTGGTGCTTCCGTCCGACATCAAAGAAGGTTGTGAGGTTCTCACAGTCTGACCGTACATTCAGAACCCGATGCACTGCTACCATCGTCATCGTTTCAGCCACAATCGAATGTCTTGTCAACTCTCAGTAACCTGTGGTAAAGATGGGCACAAGGGCGATCGACCACCTCCTCCTCCCTGCAATGACAACCGTGCCGCCGCCTCTAGAGAAGGTCTCGTGTATGTGCGGGCAGTGCAGGAGATCCGGGTAAAGGAAAAATAGAGGATAAAGTTCCTTACCGGGTGGCTCGCAAGTTATTGGCCAGTAGCAAACCCTGCACGTTTACTGTTCTTGCTACACCTCGCTCCGTGAAGGACACGGCTACACAGACGTGTGACCTTAAATTCAGCTCTGAGGTTGTGAAACCACTCACTGTCAAGGTAGCATTGCAGTCCCCTCGTTCAACTGTGCAAGAAGCCATCAGACTCTCATCTCACGGGGCGAAGTCACCAGATACACAACCGGCAGGCTCGAAAGGACAGAAGGAAGACTCCCGTGAAGACTCCCTACGTCCCTCTAGCCAGTCAACACGAGTCTTCCTCTGCTATCCGGTAAGGCTCAAGGAAGTCCAACAAAGGCAAACAGTCTTCTCCTTCGCCGACTCGAAGATCCTCTTCGACGGTGTCACCGTGTGATACCTTCTCCCCGGCAGCCTTTGTGTCGCCGGTGTGCACCACCGACCGTTCTTCTGCCCCGGACTTCGAAGGCCGACAGCAGAAGAAAGCTGACGCTTCTGTGGACCTTGTGGAGCGAGATCCTCTTGCCTCTGCATCCTGTAGCAGTGAGTATTCACAGGCTGTCCCTTGCCAGCCGCCGAGGTGACGCCCCTTCGTATTTTCCTCGTCGTGACTCTTCTCCGATGGAATGTTGGTGGCCTTTGATCCGACAGAGAGGATTTACGGGTGCTTTTATAATCGCAGCGTCCACTTGTACTCTGACTTCAGGAAACAAAATTGCGTCCTCACACGACCGCTTTGAGCTTTTGCATTTCTTGCTGGTCCGTTTTGACCTTCCGCCCGAGGTCGGCATTCCGTCTCCTGGGGAAGTTGTGCTGCTCGTACAGGGTGACATTCGTAGTCAATCCTACCTGGTTACCTGTCTTCAAACTGTTGTAGTGTACCTTTTCCTTCCTCACTTGACCTTTTCACTTTGTACCATTTAAATCCCTCAATCATTCGATGTCACCAGGACCGACTTCCTCCTGCTTATTGGGCCTCACCCATTTCTGCTGCTCGGTGACTTTAATGCACACCATCCCATTTGACGCTCTTCCAGAGCCTGTCAGAGAGGTGCCCTCTTGTCTGACCTTAATCGACTTAACCTTTTCTGCCTTAACTCAGGAGCACCCGTGTTGCTTTCAGATTCCCCTATTTCCATTTCGATCTATCCTTCTGCACTGCCCATCGTCTGGAGTGGTCCGCTCTTTCTGACACCTACTCGAGTGACCATTTCCCATATGCTGTCCATTTGCTGACCGTTACCCCACCTCCATCGGTACCCAAATGGCACATTACTAAAGCTGAGTGGCAGCTTTACTCCTCCCTGGCAACCTTCAATGAACACAATTTCCCCAGTCGTGATGACCAGGTGGAATATCTTACAATCGTTGTCTTTACCGCCACAGAACATTCCGTTCCTTGCATTTCCTCTTTACCAGACCGTGTCCCGGTCCCTTGGTGGACTGAGGCATGCTGTGATGTATTTTGCGTTCTTCGAGGTAACCAAAAAGCTAGCTGGATTTCATTCACTAGTTCTTTTAACAGTTTCACTCACTCTTCCGTCGTATGGGCCAACCTCCGATGACTCACTGGAACCGAGATCCATTCCCCAATTTTCATCCTGACAGAAGCATGCGAAGTCATCATAGACCCTATTGCTATCTCTAACACCTTGGGCCGCCATTTTGCAGAAATTTTGGGTTCCTACCACTATCACCCTGCCTTCCTTCATTGGAAACAAGCGGAGGAGGCTCGGGCGATACCCTTCTCTTCTCAGAATTGTGAGTGTTACAATGATGCCTTCTATGAGGGACCTAGATCGTGCTCCAACTTCATCCCCATCCTCCGCCCAAGGCCAGAAGCTGTTCACTTTCAAATGTTACAGCAGCTTTCTCTTGCTTAATACGTACAACTGCATTTGGGTAGAGGGCATGTTTTCCAGACACTGGCGTGAAGCCACTGTGATACCTATAACTAAGCCCAGTAAGGACAAACACCTTTCCTCTAGCTTTCGCCCCATCTCTCTCACCAGCTGTATTTGGAAGGCGATGGAATGTATGATTCATGCCAGGCTAGTATTTCGAGTGTGCCATTCTGATCATCTCATCACTTTGTCCACCCATGTCATGCGGAAATAACAAACTGTGGCCTTGTTTCTTGATTTGCAGAAAGCTGACGACACCTGCTGGAGGGCTGGTATCCTCCGTACTCTCTACAAGTGGGTCTTCTGTGTCTGCCTGCCCAATTTCCCGGACACCTTTATCAAGGAAAACAGTGTGCCTCAGGGCTCCGTCCTGAGCATTGTCGTCTTTGCTATCGCCATTAACCCTATAATTGCCTTTCTCCTGCCGGGCATCTCCGGCTCCTTTTTTGTTGACGATATTGCCATCTGATGCCTTTCTTCACGGACTTCTCATTGAATGGCATCTTCAGTGATGTCTTGTTTGTCTTTACTCATGGAGCATCATCAGTGGCTTTCGTTTTTCCACTGACAAAACCGTTTGTAAGAATTTCTGGCAGTGCAGTTGGTTTCTCCCACCACTTTTACATCTTGGGCATGTTGCTCTTCCATTTGTTGAAACTATGAAATTCCTGAGGCTCCTGCTTGATGGAAAACTGCCTTGGTTCTCCCACATGTCTTACCTGGGAACCGCTGTACGTGGTCCATCAATGTCCTTTGTGTCATCAATGGTACTTCCTGGGGTGCAGGTCGAACCACCCTCCTCCGTTCGTACCGGTCTCTTGTCTTTCTGAAACTAGACTATGAGTGCTTTGTTTATGCATCTGCATGTCTGTCACTCTTAAGCTGCCTCAATACGGTCCACCAACGTGGCATCTGTTTGGCCACTGACATCTTTTATATTAGCCCAGTTGAGAGTCTGTGTGCAAAAGCTGCCAAACTACCACTGTCCTACCGTTGTGACTTTGTCCTTAGCAGATATGTGCGCCATTTGTCTGCCATGCATGGCCACCCACCCGTCCTGTGTGTCCTCCTTCGATGACTCCTTTGATTGCCTGTATGGGGCGTGTCCCTCTTCTCTGTTACCTCCTGGAGTTCACTTTTGGCTCTTCCTCCGTCAAATTAACTTTATGCTCCCTGCAGCTTTCCTGGTAGGTGTGAACCCTTCACCACCGTGGCTTTGTGTGTTCTCCGTGGTCTTCATTTACTTTCTAAGGACACTACACCAGCCTCCCTCTATCGCTTTCAGTTTCACGACCTTTACATGGAATTTCGCAATAGTACCTGTGTGTACACTGATGGCTCTTGGGCTGACCGTGGTGTCAGCAGACCTATCACCTTGTGTCATGTGAGGATGGATATGTGTGTGTGTGTGTGTGTGGGCGAGTGTATACCTGTCCCTTTTTCCCCCCCAAGGTAAGTCTTTCCGCTCCCGGGATTGGAATGACTCCTTACCCTCTCCCGTAAATCCCACATCCTTTCGTCTTTCCCTCTCCTTCCCTCTTTCCTGATGAAGCAGCCGTGGGTTGCGAAAGCTTGAAATTTGTGTGTGTGTTTGTGTTTGTGTTTGTTATTGTTATTGTTTCTATCAACATACCAACGCTCTCGTTTGGTAAGTTACAGAATCTATTTTCCCACGTGGGAAAAATATATCTAAAAACAAAGATTCTGTAACTTACCGAACAAAAGCGTTGGTACGTAGATAGAAACAATAACACACACACACACACACACACACACACACACACACACACACAAAATTCAATCGTTCGCAACCCACGGTTGCTTCATCAGGAAAGAAGGAAGGAGAGGGAAAGACGAAGAGGTGTGGGTTTTAAGAGAGAGGGTAAGGAGTCATTCCCATCCTGGGAGCGGAAAGACTTACCTTAGGGGGAAAAGGGGGCAGGTATACACACACACACACACATATATATATATATATATATATATATATATATATATATATATATATATATATATATATATAAGACTTACCAAACAAAAGCGCTGGCAGGTCGATAGACACACAAACAAACACAAACATACACACAAAAATCTAGCTTTCGCAACCAACGGTTGCCTCGTCAGGAAAGAGGGAAGGAGAAGGAACGACGAAAGGATATGGGTTTTAAGGGAGAGGGTAAGGAGTCATTCCAATCCCGGGAGCGGAAAGACTTACCTTAGGGGGAAAAAAGGACAGGTATACACTCGCACACACACACATATCCATCCGCATATACACAGACACAAGCAGACATTTGTAAAGGCAAAGAGTTTGGGCAGAGATGTCAGTCGGGATGGAAGTACAGAGGCAAAGATGATGTTGAAAGACAGGTGAGGTATGAGCGGCAGCAGATTGAAATTAGAAATTAGCGGAGATTGAGGCCTGGCGGATAGCGAGAAGAGAGGATATGCTGAAGGGCAAGTTCCCATCTCCGGAGTTCAGACAGGTTGGTGTTAGTGGGAAGTATCCAGATAACCCGGACGGTGTAACACTGTGCCAAGATGTGCTGGCCGTGCACCAAGGCATGTTTAGCCACAGGGTGATCCTCATTACCAACAAACACTGTCTGCCTGTGTCCATTCATGCGAATGGACAGTTTGTTGCTGGTCATTCCCACATAGAACGCTTCACAGTGTAGGCAGGTCAGTTGGTAAATCACGTGGGTGCTTTCACACGTGGCTCTGCCTTTGATCGTGTACACCTTCCGGGTTACAGGACTGGAATAGGTGGTGGTGGGAGGGTGCATGGGACAGGTTTTACACCGGGGGCGGTTACAGGGGTAGGAGCCAGAGGGTAGGGAAGGTGGTTTGGGGATTTCATAGGGATGAACTAAGAGGTTACGAAGGTTAGGTGGACGGCGGAAAGACACTCTTGGTGGAGTGGGGAGGATTTCATGAAGGATGGATCTCATTTCAGGGCAGGATTTGAGGAAGTCGTATCCCTGCTGGAGAGTCACATTCAGAATCTGATCCAGTCCCGGAAAGTATCCTGTCACAAGTGGGGCACTTTTGGGGTTCTTCTGTGGAAGGTTCCGGGTTTGAGGAGATGAGGAAGTGGCTCTGGTTATTTGCTTCTGTACCAGGTCGGGAGGGTAGTTACGGGATGCAAAAGCTGTTTTCAGGTTGTTGGTGTAATGATTCAAGGATTCCGGACTGGAGCAGATTCGTTTGCCACGAAGACCTAGGCTGTAGGGAAGGGACCGTTTGATGTGGAATGGGTGGCAGCTGTCATAATGGAGGTACTGTTGCTTGTTGGTGGGTTTGATGTGGACGGACGTGTGAAGCTGGCCATTGGACAGGTGGAGGTCAACGTCAAGGAAAGTGGCATGGGATTTAGAGTAGGACCAGGCGAATCTGATGGGCCCAAAGGAGTTGAGGTTGGAGAGGAAATTCTGGAGTTCTTCTTCACTGTGAGTCCAGATCATGAAAATGTCATCAATAAATCTGTACCAAACTTTGGGTTGGCAGGCCTGGGTAACCAAGAAGGCTTCCTCTAAGCGACCCATGAATAGGTTGGCGTATGAGGGGGCCATCCTGGTACCCATGGCTGTTCCCTTTAATTGTTGGTATGTCTGGCCTTCAAAAGTGAAGAAGTTGTGGGTCAGGATGAAGCTGGCTAAGGTAATGAGGAAAGAGGTTTTAGGTAGGGCGGCAGGTGATCGGCGTGAAAGGAAGTGCTCCATCGCAGCGAGGCCCTGGACATGCGGAATATTTGTGTATAAGGAAGTGGCATCAATGGTTACAAGGATGGTTTCCGGGGGTAACAGACTGGGTAGGGATTCCAGGCGTTCGAGAAAGTGGTTGGTGTCTTTGGTGAAGGATGGGAGACTGCATGTAATGGGTTGAAGGTTTTGATCTACGTAGGCAGAGATGCGTTCTGTGGGGGCTTGGTAGCCAGCTACAATGGGACGGCCGGGATGATTGGGTTTGTGAATTTTGGGAAGAAGGTAGAAGGTAGGGGTGCGGGGTGTTGGTGGGGTCAGGAGGTTGATGGAGTCAGGTGAAAGGTTTTGTAGGGGGCCTAAGGTTCTGAGGATTCCTTGAAGCTCCGCCTGGACATCAGGAATGGGATTACCATGGCAAACTTTGTAAGTAGTGTTGTCTGAAAGCTGACGCAGTCCCTCAGCCACGTACTCCCGACGATCAAGTACCACAGTCGTGGAACCCTTGTCCGCCGGAAGAATGATGATGGATTGGTCAGCCTTCAGATCACGGATAGCCTGGGCTTCAGCAGTGGTGATGTTGGGAGTAGGATTAAGGTTTTTTAAGAAGGATTGAGAGGCAAGGCTGGAAGTCAGAAATTCCTGGAAGGTTAGGAGAGGGTGATTTTGAGGAAGAGGAGGTGGGTCCCGCTGTGACGGAGGACGGAACTGTTCCAGGCATGGTTCAATTTGGATAGTATCTTGGGGAGTTGGATCATTAGGAGTAGGATTAGGATCATTTTTCTTCGTGGCAAAGTGATATTTCCAGCAGAGAGTACGGGTGTAGGACAGTAAATCTTTGACAAGGGCTGTTTGGTTAAATCTGGGAGTGGGGCTGAAGGTGAGGCCTTTGGATAGGACAGAGGTTTCGGATTGGGAGAGAGGTTTAGAGGAGAGGTTAACTACTGAATTGGGGTGTTGTGGTTCCAGATTGTGTTGATTGGAATTTTGAGGTTTTGGAGGGAGTGGAGCTGGAAGTGGGAGATTGAGTAGATGGGAGAGACTAGGTTTGTGTGCAATGAGAGGAGGTTGAGGTTTGCTGGAATGGTTGTGAAGGGTGAGTGAGTTGCCTTTCCGGAGGTGGGAAACCAGGAGATTGGATAGTTTTTTAAGGTGGAGGGTGGCATGCTGTTCTAATTTGCGGTTGGCCTGTAGGAGGATGCTCTGAACAACCGGTGTGGATGTGGGAGAGGAAAGATTGAGGACTTTTATTAGGGACAGGAGTTGATGGGTGGAATGTGGGAATGACCAGCAACAAACTGTCCATTCGCATGAATGGACACAGGCAGACAGTGTTTGTTGGTAATGAGGATCACCCTGTGGCTAAACATGCCTTGGTGCTTTTGCATCCCGTAACTACCCTCCCGACCTGGTACAGAAGCAAATAACCAGAGCCACTTCCTCATCTCCTCAAACCCGGAACCTTCCACAGAAGAACCCCAAATGTGCCCCACTTGTGACAGGATACTTTCCGGGACTGGATCAGATTCTGAATGTGACTCTCCAGCAGGGATACGACTTCCTCAAATCCTGCCCTGAAATGAGATCCATCCTTCATGAAATCCTCCCCACTCCACCAAGAGTGTCTTTCCACCGTCCACCTAACCTTCGTAACCTCTTAGTTCATCCCCATGAAATCCCCAAACCACCTTCCCTACCCTCTGGCTCCTACCCCTGTAACCGCCCCCGGTGTAAAACCTGTCCCATGCACCCTCCCACCACCACCTATTCCAGTCCTGTAACCCGGAAGGTGTACACGATCAAAGGCAGAGCCACGTGTGAAAGCACCCACGTGATTTACCAACTGACCTGCCTACACTGTGAAGCGTTCTATGTGGGAATGACCAGCAACAAACTGTCCATTCGCATGAATGGACACAGGCAGACAGTGTTTGTTGGTAATGAGGATCACCCTGTGGCTAAACATGCCTTGGTGCACGGCCAGCACATCTTGGCACAGTGTTACACCGTCCGGGTTATCTGGATACTTCCCACTAACACCAACCTGTCTGAACTCCGGAGATGGGAACTTGCCCTTCAGCATATCCTCTCTTCTCGCTATCCGCCAGGCCTCAATCTCCACTAATTTCTAATTTCAATCTGCTGCCGCTCATACCTCACCTGTCTTTCAACATCATCTTTGCCTCTGTACTTCCGTCCCGACTGACATCTCTGCCCAAACTCTTTGCCTTTACAAATGTCTGCTTGTGTCTGTGTATATGCGGATGGATATGTGTGTGTGTGCGAGTGTATACCTGTCCTTTTTTCCCCCTAAGGTAAGTCTTTCCGCTCCCGGGATTGGAATGACTCCTTACCCTCTCCCTTAAAACCCACATCCTTTCGTCTTTCCCTCTCCTTCCCTCTTTCCTGATGAAGCAACCTTGGGTTGCGAAAGCTTGAATTTTGTGTGTGTGTTTGTGTTTGTTAGTGTCTCTATCAACATACCAACCCTTTCGTTTGGTAAGTTACATCATCTTTGTTTTTAGATACATTTTTCCCCCGTGGAATGTTTCCCTCTGTTTTATATACACACGAATGCTGTGCCTAAAGTTCAACACATTTCTTCGAAAAACAGCTTCATGTGCAAACTCATGATTTTTTGCACATAAAACCTGAAGTTATGGAAGATTTTTTGCAAACACTTTTATAATTACTGTAAAAATATATTTCTTATTATCATAGTTATGACTTTAAATTTAGTCTTATCACATGCAAGTCACATAAAAATGGATTTCACATGCATTATATGTGCAGCTTTCACCACCCTATTGTGACATCAGACAAAGCTTTCATGAAACAACAGGACAACCATTAATTACATGTATTTGTCTAACTTTTTACAATATTGGAACCTATTCACACAAGTTTCAAAAATGGAATTTGCGCACGAAAAAACTCACAAATAATGTGTTGTATGTATGTTGCAGCTTAGTTTTTAGTGGCCTTGCCTTTGATGGGATAGATAAAGAATATAATCTGAGAACTACAAAAAGTAGTAAGTCAGTTAAGTTGGTAGCCAAACATTATTACTACAATAACACCAACAGAACGTAACAAACAAGCAACTAGATGATGACAGAACCACTGGTATCACATAGATGTCAAAGCTATCAGATATATGCAAAAGTGTATAACATTGAAATCCATAAATCCTGTATAAATCAGTGCTGTACTAATGAACCAAATTCATGGTGATGCTCATTCAAGTGTATGGGTTTTAGTGGCATTATTGAGACAACATTTGCCAAACGATGTTGTCACTAATGATGTTCCTTTTCTTTTTTTAAAACTGTAGAATGATTGTTTGAAAGTGGAATAGAAATTACAGTACCATTTTGATTCACAAGCAGATTCCTGGTGCATATCAGTCAGTTCCAGAGCTAGATAAATATTTAGTTGTGCAATTGGCTCCAGTAGCACAAGAAATTTGCTTGTGAATGAAACTGGTAGAGTACTGTCTATAGAAAAGAAGCAACAAGTGTCCAACTCTTGTTACTCAGTACCATCCAGGTATGTAAGTACTGTACCAATACCGTACCAGAATATTTAAATTTTCTGCCTTGTAATGATGCAGAGAAGTGGTGGTATCTCTGGCTCATTTTATGATGCCAATCCATGGACTGGCAAGATAATGTTCAATTTTCAGTGCCTTACATGCAAATTCTTAATGTCACAGCATAATGTGTTTCTGGGCTATTTAAACATAACTCATCAGTTTTGATGTAGATTCATGTGAAAATGGAAATATTTATTGATTTGTTATCCATTATACTAGCTGTATGACTTTAATTACATAAATTTAATGGTGAATGCATTTTTTTAATAAATAAGTTTCTCAAAAGTTACTAAAACTAAAGATTCTGTAGTATAATTTTAGAGTGAGAAAAGTCTTACCCCAAAATTGACAATACCATATAATCCACTATATGATGCCAATATTTTATTTCTTCTTTTATTAAACAATATTCATGTTTTATTTCTGTCATGTGCACAACGATTAAGCTGTATACAGTTGAACAGCATCTTATAAGTGTGTCATATTGTATTCTTAAACATCTTTGTTTTCACTCATTGAAGGCAGCTGTGTTAAAAGAAAGGTTGAAGCATATGAAAGAAAGGAATGGTGACAAAGTAAACAAACAAAGCCAGAAAATAGTGAAAGAGGTTGGTTATTTACAATATTACACTTAAAAAATACAAATAAATTTCTGTAATTTTCTACAAATGAAATTATTTTATTTCTAGAACTTGCCGAGGAAACAAGACTTTACAAAAGATGCTTCCGCAGGTGAGGCATTTAAATCTAGTTTTTAAAAAATTGATTGATCAATATTTGCTGCTTAATAAGTTAATACCATTGCAGCTTGACAGCTGCTATACCATATGAAAATTCTATGCTGATTGTTCTTTGCTTTGTAGGTGAAAGCCGTCTGCATACTGCTTGTGCCAGAGGGAATGTGAATGAAGTTCATCATATTCTGTCCACTTCCTGTGTCGATGTTAATGAATATGACTCCTCTGGGAATACAGCATTATCTATAGCTGTACAGCACGGGCATAAAAACTGTGTTTCTGTGTTGCTGAAGTTCAAACCTTTAAATGGTAGCCAGCGTGTTAATGCGTCAATCCCTGGAGACTGTGGTGACCCACCAATACTGGCAGCAGCCAGCAGTGGAAGAACTGACATATGTGACATGCTGTTGGAGCATTCAGGTTTGTTTCAGTAGAATATTAACTAAATAATATACAGAGTGGTTATAATTAAACTTCAGCTACTTGAGAGGGTCCCTATGAAAATAAGTGATCGTAGGACAATGGAACTTTGCAGACACTTTCCTAAGGACATGTGGAGGAGAAGTAATGAATAAATTATGCTTCATCACTCCAAAAAATGTTCCCAAGGCCACATCTCGTCAACTTCAAAAGTTGCAAGAAATGTAAGAGCAAAGTGTACTCGAATGTCTGCATCATGGAAAAAGTTGGTGAGTGATGTGAAGCTCATACAGATGTCATTTCACTATTGTTTGCAGCAATTCTCGAATTGTGGACCATAGAATGTTCAGCAGTTGTGACACAGCTTGTGCACTACTTGAAGATCACACATTGCGTCCAGTGTTCTCAGCCATGGCAATAATAATATCTTCAAAATCATCTGCTTCTTCCAGTACCTCGCTGGTCTTTCCAACGCGCCGATTGGCCTCTATACACTGCACAGGTCGTGTTTTGCCCCTCTTTGTCGGCTTGTATTGATGACGTCCTACGTGACATGTCTGACGCGATTGTTCGCGCTGCTAGCCTTGCTGTCCCGCTCTCATCTGGACCTTTTTGTCGCCGGCAAGTCCCGTGGTGGAGTACGGCCATTGCATTGCCATCCGTGATCGCCGTCGAGCTTTGCAACACTTTAAGAGGCACCCATCCGTAGCCAGCCTTACTACCTTTAAACGCCTTCGTGCTAAAGCCCGTTATTTAATCAAACAGAGCAAGCGGATATGTTGGGAACGATTCGTTTCTTCCCTTGGTTCTACTGTCACTCTGTCACGGGTATGGGCTACACTTCGCTCTCTCCAAGGTTGCCATCGGCAGTCCACCCTCCCAGGCCTTCACCTCCCAGATGGCATTTGTACGGACCCATTAGTTCTTGCAGAACATCTTGCGACCCATTTTGCAATGGCATCAGCGTCAGCCTCCTATCCAGCTGCTTTCCTTCATCAAAAACAGCGGGCTGAAGCTTCCACCTTACGTTTCACCCCTTGTGAGTCAAAATCTTACAACGAACCTTTTACTGAATGGGAATTTCTTTCTGCTCTATCTTCTTCTCATGATACGGCCCCTGTCCCAGATTCCATTCATAACCAACTGCTTCAACATCTCAGTGCTCCACAACGGCAACATCTTCTTCGGGTGTTTAACCATATCTGGCTCCAGGGTGACTTCCCTTCTCAGTGGAGGGATAGCATTGTGGTTCCTGTCCTTAAGCCTGGTAAGAACCCCCTACCTGTTGACAGCTATCGGCCAATTAGTTTGACCAATGTTGTTTGTAAGTTACTTGAACGGATGGTAGCCCGTCGGCTCAATTGGGTCCTCGAATCTCGGGATCTCTTGTCCCCTTACCAGTGTGGCTTTTGCGAGGGACGGTCTCCAATTGATCATTTACTTCGCTTGGAATCCGCAGTTCGGCAGGCTTTTTCCCAGCGCCGCCATTTGGTTGCAGTGTTTTTTGACCTTCGCAAGACCTATGACACAGCCTGGCGCCATCACATCTTACTTACACTTCATCAGTGGGGTCTTCGGGGCCCACTCCAGATTTTTATCCGCCAGTTCCTGATCCATCGGTCATTCAGAGTTCGAGTTGGTACTGCTTTTAGTTCTCCACGGACCCAGGAGACGGGCATCCCACAGGGTTCTGTCTTGAGTGTCCTTTTCCTCATTGCTATCGATGGACTTGTGGCCTCTGTTGGTCCCTTGGTCGCCCCTGCCCTGTATGTGGATGATTTCTGCATTTGGGTTAGTTCCTCCTCGATGGCATCTGCAGAATGGCAGCTCCAGGTAGCTATACGGCGTGCCTCTGCATGGACCCTCTCACACGGGTTTCAATTCTCTCCTTTAAAATCGCAAGTGGTCCACTTCTGTCGCCGTACTACGATCCCCCCTGACCCAGAGCTCTATCTCGCTGCACAACGATTGCCTGTGGTCCCACAGTTTCGTTTCTTGGGTCTTCTTTTCGACAACAAGCTCTCTTGGCTGCCCCATATCAGACTCCTGAAGGTAGGATGTTTCCGTAAACTCAATGTCCTTCGCTTCCTTGCCCACTCCTCTTGGGGTGCGGACCATTCCCTCCTCCTCCGTCTTTATTGTGCTCTAGTTCTGTCTCGCTTGGACTATGGTTGTCAAGTTTATGGTTCAGCTGCTCCTTCCACACTGCATGTGCTGGATCCAGGGCAGTGAGCAATTCATAGGCAACTCTCCTTGTGCAAATTAAAGCGCCTGAAAATAACTTTCTGCCACAGTAATATATGACCAGGTCAATTAGAAAAGAAACTACCATAATAAAATACTTCAAAACAGCAGAAATGATGGGTGTGAGATTCAGTGACGAAATATGTTTTATTTGAGAACAGTTTTATTGCTGTCTGTGATCACAACATATAGAAGGAGCGTTCAAATGAAGAATTATCAGGGTGTATACGACCCGGGAGATCCGGGAAAAACCCGGGTAATTTTTCATCCGGGATAAAACCGGGAAAAATCCGGGATATTTTTAGAATTCTGGGAACTTTTCATTGTTTTAGTGTTCAGTTAAATTTTTCTAGTTTTGACTGGTAAGAACCAAAGCTCTAACAAAGGATATTACTGTTTCCCGATACTGAGAATAATATTTAAACAATAAAACATAAACGAGAGAAAAACGAAAATAACTTAAATAGCAAAGGAAATGCGCCATATACAACAACGACACACAGTGCCCTTGCAAGCGTCAGCCAATTGAAAATGTGTCAAAGCTTTAGAAAGACTATGCAGTGCTTCATAACAAGTTGGCTCCAATGAGCGTGAAGTCGCAACTGTTTACTTTCGATTTGTTTTAGCAGTTACTCGTAGGCTCATGCGCATGCGCAGTTGAGTCACGTTTTAGTAGTAGATTCTCCCGCTTCTGGCAACAGGAATGTGGCTGTTGACTGTGCAAGCAGTCGCAGCAAGCAGCTAGATGTTACCAGGAAAAGGGAGCGCCAAATTCATATTCTTGAGGGAAAAAAAAAAGACTTATTTCACAAAGCACCTAGCATCCAGTGCACGTTTGTCTATCGATTATTCATATGATTTTGAAACGCTTCCCTGTTGGTTTTTGAACATTTTTGAACACATTTTTAGTTGATTGCAGAATGAATCATAAGTTGACCTTTGAATGCATGCATAGTGTTCGTGATATATCTGTCAGGTGAATTCTAGAAAAACTTTCTGTAGACAAAAGGGGACGGGGCTATACAAGCTGACGGAGTAAAGCCGAACGGATGAATGCCAATCGCTGTCTGATTATGTGGTTGATTACTAGCAAAATCCATAGATTCAGACTACCAGAATGGAAATAAACGACTGACAGGAATAACAGGTGAGAAAGATGACGTATTGTCCTCTCCGTGTATCCAAGAAAATGAAATTTTGACAGAAAATTTTTGACCGGATCGCTGCACTAGTAAGGACCGGTAGTACAGTCCCTGGCTAGCAGCCGCTTCAGTTCTATTCTGGAAGTAACGCGGAAAACGTTTTGTTCGAACACGTAATAACACCTAACCGGAAAATAATCGTGAGATAACTAAACCTGTGATTCTGGCAGGGTTAGTGAAGTTAATCGGCAAACAAATTTTGACAGTGGGAGCAATAGCTACAGAATTGGTGATGACAAGATTGTTTGTTAGAACGAGGAAGGAGAAGAAACGGGGACATCATACAAATTATGGAAGAATAAGACGATTCCAAATTCATATAAAAATTTCGTAATACTACTTTTCGATCTCATGCTTGAGAAGCTGGTTCGTATGAATGAAATGTGAAATTATTTCCTAACATAAAGCTTTTTGCTAGTAGTAGGTTTAATAGGCAGTTGATATTGGTACTTATTGGATTATATTCTGTCGTGTTATAAAAATGGCCATTTGTCCCAAAACAGTCTCGTTTATTTGGTGTGTTACAAAATTGGTGCCATATTAGAAAGGCCTATTTTGTTTTATCTAGCAGACAGTGACAAAATAGACGTAATCGGATCAAGAAACCACACCAGTCTAGGGTATTATTTGTATTAACAGCTTTTTCAGTATTAGATAACATTTCGATTTTTCATGTAACAAAATGTTAGACGAACTTTGATGACGTAATAGATTCTTTCGCAGAAAAGAAAGCACGCCATGTAAAGCTGCAGCAAGATTAGAGGGGGAAAAAAATGCTAGGAGCCACGGATTGAAGAAATGCGTAATTTCTTGCTTATCTGTTGTCTTCATTGGTTTTATGTAGCCTATATTTAATTTTATGTCACAAAAAACAGCAAGTTATTAACTAATATGCAATAAAGAGTTCAGATTTTCTTAAGAGTTCTTGTTCTCTAGATTACAAATAATGCCATCCGCTATTAATTGCAAGATTTTTTTAAAAGAGGGGCAGGCTGTCAAACCAGACGACTGGGAGCATTTCGATTTCCACTCTCTTGAGTATAGTTTGGACGTGCGTTAGAAAAATGCTTTATGAATAGGCGTGGCACTGCGCTTTGGCATACTTACGACCAAATAAAATGTCTTACATTTCCTCGAATACATATGTTTGCTGTTTCAGACTTTTCGGAAAGATGTGCGCTACAAGATGAACATATTTGAAATTTTTTTTTAAGCATCGACCCGGTTCGCAAATGTCGTAGATCCGAGGCTGATGCGCAGAGCAGTCTGAGTTATAGTGGGTAGCCTCCACGTGACCCGTGTTTACATGTTGTGATTTTGCTGTTTCCCCTTCGTTTACTCTCACGTCAAATGAAAACAAAACGGATATCTGTGGCTGGAAGCTATCAAGTAAATTAAAACACATTCCCATAATTATGGAGGGCTGAAATATGTCATTAGTTTCAGATTTTATTTTATTTCCACTTTTCTGACATTCAAACATTAATCACCTTGCAGAACAATGAAGTTGTTTTTGTCTGTTTGCTAAAGAAATTTGACTCCTGTTACCTTTTCCGCAGAGGCAGTCAATGTATTTGGAACGAATTAATGTCAGGTCGAGGTCTACTTCATTGGGAATCTGGACATACGAATGTGCTCTGTATGCACTTTAAATGTGCACATTTTAATATGGTTCACGAAATTCCGATGCTCTTGCAGTATACTCTGATGTCTTGTTTCTTTTATGACATAATGTATGATCTTTCAATGTTTTACACATACGTACATAGGGGCTTCCTACGTCATGATAGCTACCCAAGCGCGGTGTCGCCTGTTATCTGCGCTCTCTGGCAACTGCTGAAACAAACCTATTTCTAATAGGTCGCGGGAAAATATTGCTAATAGTGGTTTGAAAAGCGTCACTTTCAAAGTAAATAACCTTTTACCGTAAGTTGAACTATGTGCAAGAATGTACCATGAATTTATTAAATCACAGAGCGTTTGACTCTCGTTTAAAAATCAACTCTTTGATGACGAGCCATTTAGAAGAATTTCGAACCGTGAAGATCAGACACTTACGTCATTATTAGAAATTTTACTGGCACATTTGTGTGATATATCTTAAAGTGTAACACGCGCAAAAAAAATCAACAGTATATGTGAAAGCTTAGCTTCTCTTGCAGCTTCAGACCAATATTATATGTGAAAGCTTTCCTTTTCTTGTAGCAACACTATGTATATTAATTTAAACTATTAACTTTCCCTGCATGTGTGTTCGTGCTACTTAACAGTAATGTTGCTGTTGGCTGACTACATCACGTGAATATTGGCTGGCGAGACCACGTGACATGAGTTACGAACGGTTGACAAAAGCGCATCGAAATCTCGATTTCAATGATTTAGAAAGTAACATGCGGTGTTTGGTGGAATTCCAATGTATGTTTCCGTAATCAGAAAATACGCAGCATACATGTTCCTGCACATCAACGATCTTTCCAAAACATTATTTTTCCCTGAGTTTCGTTTTCTAAAGTGCCGGGAAATTGTACGCCCGTGTATAAAACCGTAACAAATTAAAGGATTGATAAGGTAAAATATACTGTCACCTAGGAAAAAGTGTATTTTTAACCGGGAAATCCGAGAAAAATCCGGGAATTTTTTTCCTTGTCCGTGTATACACCCTGGTTATGAAATGTGGAGTGTTCAAATGAAAAGGTATGAAATGTTATAACAACGAAACTGGTTGAAATTTGCATACACCGCTTTGGGATAATGTAGTGAGACGTCTAGGGACAGGAATGTAATATTACAATGGAAGTGTGCATCACCACCTCCCATTAAAAACTTCAAAGCTGTACCCTCAGCAGGAAAGGTGATGCTCACATAAAGTGTAACCGCCAAGTTGAAGTGGGAGCAGCTTGACGATCTATCTTACAGTCTTGACAGGTTACCCTGTGACTTCCACATGTTTGGTTCAAAAAAGAAGGGTGGGGGTGGGGGTTGGCTCTCTTGCAACTGCTGAAACGTACCTATTTCTAACTGGTCACTGGAAAATATTGCGAATGGTGGTTTGAAAAGCATTACATTCTAAGCAGATTTCCTTTTACGTAAGATGAACTATGTGTGAAAATGTACGATGAATTTCTTAAATCACAAAGCGTTTGACTTTCATTTAAAAATCAGCTCTCTGAGGGCGACCATTTAGAAGAATTTCGAGGCCAGAAGATCAAACAGTTACGTCGTTATTAAAAATTTTACTGGGCCATTTGTGTGATGTATCTTAAAGTGTAACATGCGCAAGAAAAATCAACATTATATGTGGAAACTTAGCTACTCTTCCAGCTTATTAATCTTAGAGACCAATATTATATGTGAAGGCTATGTATATTAATTTAAACCATTAACTTTTCTTATTTGTGTGTTCGCGCTACTGAAGAGTGATCTTGCTATTGGCTTACTACATCACGTGTCCTATGCTGCTATCAGCTGGCGAGATCACGTGATATGAGCTATGACTGTGTTACAAAAGCGCATCGCAATCTCGATTTCAATGTTTTGGAAAGTAATATGTGGTGTTTGGTAGAATTCAAATTTATACCTTCATAATACGAAAATATGCAGAGTACATGTTGCTGCACATCAAAGGTCTTTCAAAAAGTGCTTTCCCCCCCGAGTTTTGTTTTCTAAGGTGCCGGGAAATTCTACTCAGGTATGTAAAACCATAAACATTCAAGGGTTGATGAGTTTTACTGTGCCGAGGAAGAGTATACTGTCATTTAACATGGGAAAAGTGTATTTTCACCCACGAGAAAGTGTATTTTTAACCGGGAAATCCGGGATTTTTTTTTTTTCCTTTCTTCTTTCCCCCCCCCCCCCCCCCCCCCCCCCCCCCCTCCTTCCGCTAATACACCCTGTAATAGCACTGTAGAGTTCTGTGTTGTGATTAGTGAACTGTGTCTTTTTCCTCCCACTCAAAAGCTTCCTGTAATATTACCTCCTGCAAGTGACATGTTTTCTAAAAGGACAGAGAAAAGAGATAATGTACGAGGGTCACTCCAAAAGAAATGCACACTATTTGTGTAAAAATACAGTTTTCATTCTGCATGTGTGAAAGTTTTACAGTGTGTAGATACATCCTTCCCGCTTGTTTTCAAACTTAGTTCAACCTGTTCCCGTGAGTGGCGCCGTCACAGCATGTCTGCAAGGTGGCTGCTACACTGGACGTTTGTCAGAAGCAAGATGCTGTCATAGAATTCCTGTGCTGTGAAAACAAGACAGTGGGAAACATCCCCAAAAGGTTGGAAAAGGTGTATGGAGATACTGCTGTCGATCACAGTACAGTTAGTCGGTGGGCAAGCAGGTTATGTGATGAAAGCGGGCATGGCAATATTGAGGATTGTCCTCGCAGCGACAGGCCTCGTACTGCACACACTCCGGACAATGTGCAGAGAGTTAACGAATTGGTAACTGCTGACAGACGCATCGCAGTGAACTAATTGTCACGCTACATTGGGATAGGGGAAGGAAGTGTTTGCAGAATACTGAAAGTTTTGGCGTTAAAAAAGGTTTGTGCCAGGTGGGTTCCCAGGATGTTGACAGTGGGCCACAAAGAAACAAGAAAAACGGTATGCAGTGAACTTTTGGAACAGTACGAGAATGGTGGAGATGACTTTCTTGGAAGAATTGTGACAGGTGATGAAACATGGCTCCATCATTTTTCACCAGGGACGAAGAGCCAATCAGTGGTGTGGCATCATGTAAATTCACTCAAGAAAAAAAAAAAAAATTCAAAACCACACCTTCTGCTGGAAAAGTTATAGCTACGGTGCTTTTCGATTCCGAAGGACTCTTGCTTGAGGACATCATGCCAAGTGGAACCACCATAAATTATGATGCATATGTGACAACACTCAAGAAATTTCAAGCTCGACTGAGTCGTGTTCGACCACATCGGCAAAAGCAGGATGTTTTGCTGTTGCACCACAGTGCATGGCCACATGTCAGTCAAAAAAACCATGGAAGCGATCACCTGCCTTACAGTCCTGACCGGGCTCCATGTGACTATCATCTCTTTGGGAAACTGAAAGACTCTCTTCGTAGAACAAAGTTTGAAGGTGATGACTCCCTTGTGCACGCTGCCAAACAGTGGCTCCAACAGGTTGGTCCAGAATTTTACCGTGTGGGTATACAGGCGCTGGTTCCAAGACGGCGTAAGGCTGTTGAGAGGGATTGAAATTATGTGGAGAAATGAAAATATTGTTCCTAAAGGATGTATCTGCACACTGTAAAACTTTCGAACATGTAGAATAAAAGATGGATTTAAAAAAAAAATAGTGTGCATTTCTTTTGGAGTGACCCTTGTTAAAACAATCCTTCTTCACATTAGAATAGGCTTCGCATCACATGTTGGTCTCTGTACTCAATCAGTTTCAAGTAATGCACAGTCCTCCAGCACATTGTTTTGTTAGTTTACGTAATTCTGATTCCTATTTAACATTAACAACACATTTATCACAAAGTGTCACGCGTATATATACTACACAGTCTCTTTTATTGTGCAATTATTGGTCATTGTCATCCTTTATAATGATTATTATTGTTCATATTATGTAGTTCCACATTTCAGAATAAGTTTCTCTCTTTGTGAAAAGGAGGGGAAAAAAAACACACACTACCAGCAATGGAGTGTGAACCTATGACTTTGCCAGTCACACATGCTGGTGAAATTTCCAAAATCATTAAATGAAGGTCAGGCGGAGATCCTGACATTTGCCCCTTGGCATCAGGTGATGGTGAGGCTTGCTGGCCCATCTGCTACTGATGCCGGATGCTGGATACTGCATGCTGGTCAGCAGTGGCTGGCGAATGCTTGCTAGGGGTCCTCCATTTATGGAGCCTATTTTAGCAGCTCTAAAAAGCACTATCTATGTTAACTGCAGTGTACATCATCCTGTCTTCCTGTGGATGGTCTACACCCTGGCCAGTGCTGGAAATACAGGTGGTGCAGTGACAGTAGTTGGTTCATTGTTTTGTCTTTCGTTGGTGGTGCGTGAAATGTACTGAGGATTAGATTCAGTGCTGGTTGAGTTAGGACTATTCCAACAAGTGTTATAATTTGATGGTCAAACATTTGCATTATTTACTCTTTCTCCCCATTGCTTTGCGTGTGAAAAAATGGAGACGTGAGTTAAATCTCTCTCTTCCCCTCCTAGTATTTCTTGAATTGCTTTGCTGTGAATCAAGGCCAGTTATCCAGCACTTACGCAACAACCCCTTGATTTTGAAAGTTTCAATTAGGGAGTGGATCATGGCTTTGGTGGTGGAAGACTGTATTTTGGCAATATGTTCAAAATTGAAAAGTATATCTTACCACCAACCACATGAATACCATGAATGGATTCACGAATCTGTTCCATACGATGGCTGGAAGTGGTCCATGAACAGAAGCCGGTCTGTGTGGCTAGTTGATATTCTGCACATCTGGGACGTTGAAAAATATAAACACAATAAAGAGGCTCCTGCACAGCCTGAAAATCTGTTGACATGCTAGGTGTTCAATACAGGCAATTTCCTAGTCACTTCTTTCTAGCAACTTCAGAATGTATTGTCGTAAAATTTGGAGAATGAATACCCGTACTGCTGTGGGTTCGAATCAGTATTGGCACCTCTTAATAAGATCACAGCAAGTGCTGTATTGCAGAATGGCCACACCACTAATGATGTCCTCGCCAGGACACACTTTCTAATATCTTGAAGTGGTTTGTGTAATAGTGCTTGCATTTACTGGCAAGTCTCTTACTGTTTGGTGTTTAATATAAAATGTTGATTCTCATGTTTGTCAGACCTTTGGTCCAGCAGTCTGGAGAGAGCACCTACATTGGTGTTATCGTTTGTATATTGTCTTCTGTAGATCACATCAGAAAAACCTGAGTCGAAACAAGGCCCCAGGAGTAGACAACATTCCATTAGAACTACTGACAGCCTTGGGAGAGCCAGTCCTGACAAAACTCTACCATCTGGTGAGCAAGATGCATCAGACAGGCGAAATACCCTCAGACTTCAAGAAGAATATAAAAATTCCAATCCTAAAGAAAGCAGGTGTTGACAGATGTGAAAATTACTGAACTATCAGTTTAATAAGTCACAGCTGCAAAATACTAACGTGAATTCCCTACAGACGAATGGAAAAATTGGTAGAAGCCGACCTCGGGGAAGATAAGTTTGGATTCCGTAGAAATGTTGGAACACATGAGGCAATACTGACCCTATGACTTATCTTAAGAGAATAAATTAAGGAAAGGCAAACCTACATTTCTAGCATTTGTAGTCTTAGAGAAAGCTTTTGACAATGTTGACTGGAATACTCTCTTTCAAATTCTAAAGGTGGCAAGGGTAAAATACAGGGAGTGAAATGCTATTTACAATTTGTGCAGAAACCAGATGGCAGTTATAAGGGTCGAGGGGCATGAAAGGGAAGTAGTGGTTGGGAAGGGAGTGAGACAGGGTTGTAGCCTCTCCCCCATGTTATTCAATCTGTATATTGAGCAAGCAGTAAAGGAAACAAAAGAAAAATTCAGGGTAGGTATTAAAATCCATGGAGAGGAAATAAAAACTTTAAGGTTCGCCAATGACATTGTAATTCTGTCAGAGACAGCAAAGGACTTGGAAGAGCAGTTCAACGGAATGGACAGTGTCTTGAAGGAAGGATATAAGATGAACATCAACAAAAGCAAAATGAGGATAATGGAATGTAGTCGAATTAAGTCGGGTGATGCTGAGGGATTATATTAGGAGATGAGACACTTAAAGTAGTAAAGGAGTTTTGCTATTTGGGGAGCAAAATAACTGATGAGGGTCAAAGTAGAGAGGATATAAAATGTAGACTGGCAATGGCAAGGAAAGCGTTTCTGAAGAAGAGAAATTTGTTAACATCGGGTATAGATTTAAGTGTCAGGAAGTCGTTTCTGAATGTATTCGTATGGAGTGTAGCCATGAATGGAAGTGAAACTTGGTTGATTAACAGTTTGGACAAGAAGAGAATAGAAGCTTTTGAAATGTGGTGCTACAGAAGAATGCTGAAGATTAGATGTGTAGATCACATAACTAATGAGGCGGTATTGAATTGGATTGGGGAGAAGAGGAGTTTGTGGCACAACTTGACTAGAAGAAGGTTGGTAGGACACGTTCTGAGGCATCAAGGGATCACCAACTTAGTATCAGAGGGCAGCGTGGAGGATAAAAATTGTAGAGGGAGACCAAGAGATGAATACACTAAACAGATTCAGAAGGATGTAGGCTGCAGTACGTACTGGGAGATGAAGCAGCTTGCACAGGATAGAGTAGCATGGAGAGCTGCATCAGACCAGTCTCAGGACTGAAGACCACAACAACAACAACAACAACAACAACAACAACAACAGATCACATCTAAAAATAGGGCCCCTTCTAATGGCCTGATTCGATCTCTCCAGTAACAGAAAATCAAATCTAATGATTCACATTCAGAATTAGTCTTGTTAATCAAAGCCAAGTGTAAGGAGACCTCCTTTAATTTTAATGAGTCCAGTCATTCATAAGCAGTTTCAAACCACCTCACTCACTTCCTTCTGTTCGCTATGTCGCTGAATTTATTGTTCTCTAAAACTGTCACGTAATTAGTACTGTGCACATAATGAATTAATCACTCATTAATTTAGATAAAGTTTCGCCTTTGCAGAGTAGTTTTGAAGAAACCAGTTTGTTTAATGAAAGTAAAGTAATGCAGTTAATTATGTCAAGTTAAGGAAAGAATAAATACATGAGAGCCGTTTATAATATGTAGTAGCTAACCAGCTAAGTCCTGAAGTAGTCACAGTGTGCCACAATGACACACTGTAGATTGACCATTAGTAAATGCCATTACTTCCTATTGCTTAGCCTTCTTTTGTACAGTTTGTGGCAGTGCAGTACACACAGCTAAGACAGAAGCCAGTACGTACCACTGACCCATCCTCCTGAACGTTTAGTGATGATAAAGGAATATTGTGAAAGTTTTTAAATTGAAAAGCTTGACTGTGCCAGACTCTGATTATATAGTAAATATTAATTCAAGCACAGGCTCTGACTACCTTGGAAAACTGTTACGGTGTCTTTAAACATGACAAAATAGAGCTGCTGTCGCCCCTATTGAATCCAGTAATGTATCAGTTATAATACGTAGGGTTTAAAGTAGTCCATCTGCATGAGTTTTATTAAACTATTGACACATTGTATTTACTTGCACAGGTAAGTGTGCCTGGATACAGAAAGGTTTAAACTTCATAGACTCACGGAGAATCACTACAGCTTGTCTTGTATAAGCAAAAGCAACGGCCATATAGTAACTTCAACAAGTGTATGTACACTAACGATGTTGCAAAACCACTGTATTATTGTAATCACTTAATTACTTCTCATTAGTGTACTTCTTCAGACAGTATAACTAACAGCAATTGTTTTCTCAGTTAACTAATCATGTGTGCATTTTATTACTTCCATGAGCTTTAATAAACATAACCGCTTTTACTATTACTGAAGAAATGCTGTACAAAAACACCATTTCTTTCAAATAGTCTCAACAAAGTGTTAATTATTGTACCTGCTGTCTGAGCATTTAGTAAATGTATGAAAGCAGTTACTTCTCCCTTTAATTACTCTAAATAAAAGCACACGCACTGTCATGTTACAGGGCTGAAGGCCTTTGGTATTTGAACTAGTTTGTACAAAGCAATTGAAGACAATGACTTTGTTCAAAACTAGCAGATTTTTTAATCTGCACTCTGTTACAAAAATAATGTATTCAAGGTTTCAATCTTTCCCTTCGGTGGTTGTGGCTGATGAATTATGTGCTCTGATTGTAGCTTTTTGGAGATACAGCTCCTTATAATACATATCCTGTATTTGTATGCATGTTACCCTCTTAAAACACCATTACATGCAGCTGTGTGTGATACAGACAATTCATTAGAAGCTGGTACCTGGTGTTAAGAACAGAAAATCCACCCAATACATCTGGTCTAATATTCTTCTTCTTCTTCTCTCATATTGTATATTAGTCACACCCTTACAAGAGCACACACCAGTGTACTTCCAATCATTGGACTCATACTGTAGTTATCACAGATCAATTTTATGCACAAATTAACTATCACATAGCACTGCCCAGTCTTTTAATGAGCAAATGTGAGTCATCTCATGCCAAATTTACAATGGTCAAACTAGTACATTCTCACAGTTCGAACGCCGTAGAGTGATCATGCTCATTACATCTTACTCTATTGACTGCCTACTTCAGGCTGTCGCTTTCTCTCTCTGAACGTTCTGGTGCACTTGCTAACTTTTTGCTTCTTCCACATCATCCAAATGGGTAGATCTCTGGTTATAAATACAACAGTATGTAATTCCACTTTTACACATAATTTCAATTTTACATTAAATAATTCAAGCAAAAAAAAATTGTAAAAATACGCAAGGAAAAATTTGAGTACATTTGCTTGCTGTGTTAGTGCTAACTCCACCCTCTTTGTGGAGACACTGTACTGTCCTTTTTTGGTATTTGATTTCATGTTTCAGTGGCTTGGGTTGTCTGGTAATGGGAAAAACATATTATGGAGTGCTTGTGAAATCCTGGATGTGTACATTTTTAACGCCTCTTTTTCTACAATGGGGGTGCAAAATTTAGGATGAAAGTTACTTTCCCATGATGTGGCATTGCCAAGTGACATAACTCAACAAAATTTGAATCATACATAGACAGAATTCCTGCAGTAGAGTATAGAAAGTAACTGAAATAAATACACAGTGAGAGAAAAAATGACGATTTCAATCAAATACAGTAATTAAAGTGAAACCACTGTTTTCCACTATCATCCCATGAACATTGCAAAACACTTTTACTGATACAGATGTGCTCTCTGCATTCTGTGCTGAGTGCAGCTTTGTTGTTGCCGTACTGCTTGCCAAATGCTGTTACCTGTGTAGAGAGACAGCGTTCTGGCCGCTATGATATACTTATAATATTTTAAGAAAACTATTTGGTGAAAAAATTTGATTTTTTTCATATCGCTCAATAAAGGTCTGAATTCCTTTTTGTTTATTCATCCTAGTTACTGTGCTGCATCAAATTAAAGAAACCATTGCATGAAATTTTAATGCTTTTGTACAGGTACAAACATATTGCGTAAACTTTGCATATGGTTGATGTTAGCTCATACATTGTTGCGTAGGAAATTTAGATAAGATATCAAAATTTTATTTAAAAGTGAGAGCAGAACAATCTCTCATTTAGGTCTCAAGTTATTGGTTTTAATATCTGGTGAACAGTCCCATGAGACTGGCTCATTTCGGTCACTGCGCATTGGGAATTGTGGTAATAACAATAATCATATTTCATAAATGTTTCAAGATACTGGGCAAATGATAGCACACAAAGAGGCACATGTGTTTTATGATAGATGCTCAAACTATTTTTATTCACAGAAAAATGGAAAAAACTTTGCCCACAGCAGTGACAGTTCCGTGGAAGTGTAAACATGTCAATAACACTTAAGAAAAATCCAGAGGTCATGTTTTAAATACATCTTCGGCACCTAGGGAGAGGCAGAGCATGATGAGTTAACTCATCTGCAGTGGTCAAAGGGTTGATAGGGGGTTTGATCACCACACATGGCAGAGCATGCTCTGCAATGTTCTCTCATGTACAGAGGCATAACGTGGCATGGACGTACTCTTCTCCAAGTGCTTGAACGTGGTCAACACAATTGTGACACTGAACTACAATCCCATGTGTGTCTTTACAAGGGTGCAATTGGCCCTGGCTTCATTTTTAGGGAGAGCAGTGTGCAACCACTTTGAACAGGACATTTGGAGGAGCTTTTAGAATGAGAGGATATTTGGCAAATTAACTGGCCTGCCCATTCACTCAACTGAAATACAATTGAGCATGTGTCGGATTCATGGAGTAGATGTATTGCAGCATGTCCACACGCCCCATTACCATCCAGTAGTTGTCAACTGTGCTGGTGGAGGAATGGGATGCCCTAACTCAACAACTTGTTACCAACGTTGTGGTCACCTTGTGTGCATGTTGCAAAGCATGCATTGCCATCCATGATCTCATTTCTTTCAGTTACCGTCTGTATTGTTATGTAACAGTTGAGTCTATGTATGATCCAAGTTTCAACAAGCTACCATATTTACACAATTTTAAGACAGGTCTTTTCCCAAATTTGTCATTGGAAAAATGCAGGGTGGTCTTACATTTGGAAATTAAGCTATTGCTGCTGAGGTTAACATTTCTACATTGTTTATTAAAGTACTTGGCGGTCATCTTAAATTTGCAGATGAAGCTTTGTCCATTGACATCATGTGCAAATTTATTTTGAAGAATTTGTAAGGGTTGGGCTGGGCAAGTATTACTGGCATTCGAACAGGCTCAAGATTTACTGATACACCAAAGCGCTTGACACAGTATTGATGATGCTTTACTGATACACCAAAGCGCTCGATATAATATCGATGATGCTTGAACGATCACATGACTTTTGGCTTGTGCAGGGGATGCATCAGAAAATTTGAACTAGCTGCTACAATATACTATGAACTAGCCACTATAATATACAGTCTATTGCTCTGCTTAAAATTTGACAGTTTTGTGAAACACAGGAAGAATTAGAACCAAATTCTATCATCTTACATTCTCCTGTTGTATATGTATAGGTTTGTAACAAAAGTTCTCATACACGTACAGATATAAAAGTAGCATTCAAAAGCAGAAATGATGTTCTTCAAAAAATGTTACTTGCTTCTAAACCCAGATCAGTATTTTATTTGATTATGAGGCACTAATAATTTACTAAGTGGTGCAAATGAAAAATTTGGTCACTGTACACGTATTAGAATATCGTTTTACATTACTGGCTTTTAATCACATTTAGAACAGGTGGGTGACAGTTAGATGAAACAAACAGAAAAATTAATCGAAATTGAAATCTCCACAAATGATATAAATCATATTACATTGACTAATTGTTGTCACAAGAATAAATTACAGCGGCAAGACCTGTTATGGAGATAGTACCAATAGACATCACTAGATTGTGGGATGAGCAAAAGTTCTGGAATTGGACTGAATCTTTTATTTATGTGTTAGTTGCTGTTGATACCTATGACTTGCACCCTAGAAGATAATGCCGTCTGTGTTTCACAGTTGCTCCAGCACAGCCCTACTGAAGGATTGGAGGGGAACATTGGTACCAGCTTGGCGGGAGTAGTGAGTGGGCAGCAAATTACACCATGTTGACAAACATGGGAATCTGTACTGTGAACTTTGGCTACTTAGGAACAACTACCATGTTTAAACTGCTGTTTGCCTGAGTCTGTCTGAAGTTGGAATTGAATTGACTTCAAAATTGGACTCAACAATAGTACACATTTCTGCAGGAGACGGTAAACGTCTAGGGAGTGGTGTACTTAAGTCTTTCGTGCTGCAGTGTTATTGTCGCTCACTGTGGCATATGACAGGAAAGAGAAAGTGTGTGTCAGCTGCTGGTTCTATGCAGCAAATGAGAGAGTGGCAGACAGACAATATGTTTGGAAGCAAGAGACATTATAACATTTTCACATACGTATTTAGATAAAAACAGCTGCACTCTCAGGTCCCAAGGTGACAACCACCTCATAAATCACAGTGTATTAAGAAGAAACAGTCAAATATTTGTGAGAATGAAGATATAAATTTCAGAGTTGTGCCATTAGGATGGTGGTGGTGGTGATAAAAAATAGTCACCATAGGTGACAGGGTTAGCAAGCAAAAATTGTAGAAAAGAAAAAGGCAGCAAATTAACGTAAACAATTTCCTTTCATTTATTTTGTTTCTCCTTGTATTCTCAAAATGTAGACTATAAGTATAAGAAATGGCAAAGATTGAGACAAAGTATAATGTTAGCTTTTGATGCAGATACTTTGACAGTAAAACAGTTTGTAATTTTGATGAGTCAGAATATGTTTTTAAAAAATTCCCCTGAAGCCTCTTCAAAAAAGAGGGTCATGAGACGTCTTATACTTGGTAAATATGGTCTTTTACTTGGCAGTGATACATAATGCGAAAATTACTTTTTTATTTATGTTTTGCACACTTGTACTTGAGAAGAAGTACATTGTTCCACATTGAGTGCCTCTTAAAATGAATGGCATCTGGGTTGAGATGTGAAAGGACTGTACCTGTTATGTGTTAGGATTTATCATTTGCCATAGATTATGTTACTGTGGAACTTCCTTGTGAATGTAGGAAATGCCCACTCGTATGCTGCAGAGCATTTGAACTTTGTGGCACTGCAGCATACATATTTATTGGATATAAAAAGTCAGAAGTGTGGCAGGATAAATTGCCCATAGCAATTATTTTTTTCTTGAAAGTGTTTCAAAGGACATCGGTCATTGCAGATGGTATCCTATACGTGAAATGTTGATCCTGCTACAGAATACCCCAAATGTATGGCTTACTTTTGTGACACTTTTATCGTACACGTACATAATTGCCATTTTGGTCGATGCATTCTTGTAAACACTGTGACAGTGAATAGTGCCCAAGTCACACCAGCTCGCTGCAGTGTCTTTCAGTAAGTGTTGAACCTCATCTTTTGCCTTGTCGTTGGAGTGGAATGCCATCCAGGCAAATGTTTCTTCAAATTAGGGAACAGTTTGTAATCAGTATCCGAACTGTTTTGGTGGGTGGGTGATGACTAGAGACCAGATTATATGCATTTGCTTGTTGCATATGCATTTGCATATTTGGCTCCTTTTCACCAGAGAAATGTTGTTTCGTCGATAGCTGACCATCCTGGAACATTTAAATATGAAGGAATTGTTTTACATTGTCGAGTTTGCGAGAAAAATGTTTCATGCAAAAAGAATTTCAAGTAGACCAGCATGTCAAGACAAGTCTTCATATCGTTGGAACGCAGAAGAAAGGACCATGACAACAACTTCTGACAACAGCAAGTTGCAGTAGCAGGGATTTGTCCAAAGGTAAACAAAAGGGTTGGTTTAACAAGGATCTATGTGAAGCATTCATTGCAAGCAATATTCCTCTTCACAAACTTACAAACTCTACCCTCAAAGGCTTCCTGCACAAATATTGCTTATATCAAAATATACTAGATGAATCAACATAATTTAAAAATTACGTACCGACAATTTACATAAATGTTCTGGAAGAAATACGCAATGAACTCAAGGACAGCATTATCTGGATTTCAGTTGACGAAACTACAGACGCATGTGGCCCTTACATTGCAGATTTAATTGTTGGCGCTTTAAAAGAACATGAAAATGTAAATCATTGTACGATCACCAGATTTGTGAATGAGGGTACCAGAAAAATATTTCCAGAATCTTCTGCTGATTAAAGGGTGTTCGTGTTTATTTCAGATGCTGCTCCCTGTATGATCAAAGCAGGAAAAGCCCTCTGAGTATTTTATCCCAATTTGATTCTTGTGACGTGCTTTGCTAATGGAGTACATAGCCTTGCTCAGGAAGTACGTTCCATGTTTGTGAATGTAAATAAACTGATTTCATCCACAAGGAGAGTGTTTCTAAAGGCCCCTGCTCGCATCAAGACCTACAAAGAAAAACTACCAAATCTGCCTTTACCTCCCGAACCAGTGGTAATGTGTTGGGGTACTTAGGTCGAAGCTGTGTTGTTTCACAGTGAACATTTTGAGGCCATTAGGGAGGTAGCAAACCACTTCGATAGCGCAGAGACTTTGGCAGTTTGTCAGTGCAAGGAAACTTTTAATGATTCTGGTATTGAAAAAAGACATTGCTGTGATTAACTCTCATTTTTCCCATATATCTGCAAGTATTAAAGAGCTTGAAACTCAAGGTTTAGCATTGAATAAATCTATTCAGTCAATGAATAAAGTTCTTCTAGTGAAGTCCTCATTGCTATAGGTATTCCCAAGAAAACTTAAAGAAAAGTTTGAAAACATTTTAAACAAAAACCCAGGCTTTGAACCCTTCCAGCAAATTGATATTTTTATTAATGGGCTGGGTGAACTTTGACCAGAAACAATAAGTGCCAACATAACACCCAAATTCAAATAATGCCCAGTTAACTCAGTTGGTTAAGAATGGTCCTTTTCTGCTTATAAAAATGTTTTAAGTGATCGAAGACACAACCTTACTACTGAACATTTGGAACAGTACTTGGTCGTTTTTGTTTACAATAGTAGAAAAATGTAAAATAAATTGTAAATGATGCTTTGGTCCAATAGTATTAATTAAAGGTTAATGTTGTTCAAAATATATTCATGATTGTATGTCATTTTGTAAATAAAATATTATGGAGTCTTTGAGCGTTCCCCCCTGTGTGTGATATCTCAATGTTGGTCCTGTACATATCAATCGTTTTGCTGTGATGCACTCCCATCGTATCTGCTTGTTATGACAACAATAGCAAAGAAGGAACAATTCTTGAAACATTGTATGCATCCCCATTTTGCAAACATTTGGAAAATAATCCCGGGAAGGCCCCCTTCCTAACCTCTACCAGAAAGTAAATGTACCGATTTTTTGCTTGGCTGGTGCTGCTATTCCTCATAATTGATACATACAGGTTCGAATTTGAGGTATAATGGACGCAGTAACTACCATGTTTTTTTGTTATTTGATCTTGCATATTTTGACACTTTTCATGCATGGTTTAAGGGGGGATGTAATGGATTTTGGTCCAAAAAATTGATTTTTCAAAAATATTATTTTCTTGATCTACACAGTTTAATCTATGTTGTGTGTTAATTTTATCGTGATAGCACCTTTAAATTGTTAAACTGATTAAATCTGCACTGGCGCCACTCCCACCTTTTCCGACATGTAGGAAACTGCTTGCTTCAGCAGAATTTTTGTCAGTGTGAAGGCTATTTTCTTTTGATACCTTTGGCTGACATCTATATCTTTGCCCAAAAACTTTCTTGCATGAGGTTTATTTACATTTTGACAAAGCTAACACATATTGGTAATGAAAGGTTGAATTTGCAAACCTTTATGTGGAAGTCAAGATTTGTGCATAATGGGTCTAAATACTGCCAGCAGTGTGCAACAATGAAAATGTCCAACAATGAAGACAGTGAGAAACTGTGGCAAGAAAAGCATGCAGTAGCATTCTCTAAAAATTATAGTGGCTCAAGTGGGGGCATGGAGGCTGCTGCAGTTGTGAAGATGTTCTCCAGATCTGAGGACCAGTATGGTGTTGTTACATATACTAGAATATCGTGGTGACGGGGACCCCTCTTCATTCAAAGCTGTAACAGATAAAAGTCCGTACAGTACAACAATAGAAAAGTTGGAATGTGTTGGCCACATCCAAAAGAGGCTTGGTGGTAGGCTTCGCTGCTTGATGAAAGAGAAGAAAGGTGAAGTACTTGAGGATGGAAAACCACTAGGAGAAAAAGGCAGGCTTACTCTGAAAGAAATAGATTCTCTTCAGTTATCTTGTGGGAGAGCTATCAGAAAATTCAGAGGCAAAGAGGCGTGCTGTCTGGGCAATTTTTTTCCACAAACTATCCACTGACCAAACAGCAGTGCACAATCTGTGTCCGAAAGACGATTGGTGTAAGTTCAGCAACAGAAATGAGACGTATTCGCATGAACACTCATTACCAGAACCTGTTAATGAGTGCAGTAAAAGCCCACATTCAGGTTTCTGCAAACCCTGATTTATTGAGGAATTGTCTTCATGGAAAGAGACAAAGTGCAAATGAAAGCCTCAATAATTTAATTTGGATTAGATGCTCAAAAAGGACATTCTGTGGACTTGAAGTACTCAAAATAGGAGTCTATGATGCAGTTTTATGTTACAATAACGGAAATAATGGCAGAATTGAAGTGCTGAAGAGAGTTGGTATAGATCCTGGTGTGTTTACAACAAAAGCATTTTACACCACCGACGAGAGCAGGGTCAAGAAAACTTGCAGATCAGTGTCTTACCTACAAATACAGGCCAGACAGATTCAAAGAGGAGAGAAGAGAAGCCTGAAGTATGAGCAGTATCAGTATGGAGGATTTTAAAATTGAGGTATGCTTATTACATGTAGAAGTATGAGAAGAAAATCTTTGAACCTCATTTTTTCTGTTTTACATTTTTTTTACGTTATTAGAAGCCTTGTCTCAAAAGGTATTCATGTGCTAATGTTATGAAATTTTCAGGAACTGTTCGCAATGTGTTGCTGTCTCCCTGGAACTAAAAAATATGAGATCCTGCAATTATCTTCTGATTTTAGATGATTGTATGTAGAAAAACAAGTTAATTTTGGATGTGCAAAATTGAAAACTCTGTTAATGATACAATTTGTACCATAAATTTATAACTGTAGTTCACTGGTCTTATAACCTTCTCAGGGCACTACAATAAAATTTTCAGATTAATTGCATGATTAGAATTTGAGTTATGGCCTTTTATAAAAAAAGACAATAAAAAATTCAAATTTCTGGCAAAATATTAATGCTGCATATTTTATTACATTTTTCCATTAAAATACAGCTCTTTTGCTTTACACATACAAAATTTTATATTTGTACATTGATAAGTGCAGCTGTAATGACTTTTTTAAATAAATATTTACATGTTCCATTACATCCCCCCTTAAGGTTTTTATGATGAATATAATCTGGTTTTTAGTGATAACTTTTCAAACAAAGTTTTGTAAGAGATTGACAAATGGTGAACGATATGTGGGTGGGTATCAACGTGGAGAATTCTTTATGCCCTTGCTCAGCGTTACTTTTCTCCAGTACTGAATTGCCCTTCTCAGTTTTTTTAATGTCTCACAGTACCTGTCAGCCTTTATTGCTATCCCAGCATGCAGAAAACAACCAACAGTAACCCCTTCCAGTCACAGAACACAGTTGCCATGACTTTACCAACAGATCTCTTTTGACGGAAAGGGATGTCACTTTTTCCATGACTGTTGTTTTTCCTCAGGTGACTGAATGTTGAAGACAAATGGCAGGTTGTACATTATGGGCCAATTTGTATCTTTGGTTTTGTTTAATTACTTTGGAAACACTTTGTAAAGCTTACATACAGAACTACAATAAAAACAAAAGATGTGACTGTGTAATTATTGGTGGCTGTTTGCTTACCCACATAGGTTGAATCATAAACACATCTTCTTCAGATCAAGGGACTTCTAAGCAACTGTAGCTGCATGTCTGGTTTTATTGTTGTTATAGATGCATCAGAATCTTGAGAAAACTTAGTCCAATTTGGTGTCTTAATTTTTTTCACTTTTTTTGCAGTGCAAATTTGAGCTGGTATGACAACTTTTGGTGACAGAAAATCCCTTGATGCTATCGACATTACTGTCACAGTTACTCTTAAGAAAGAAATCATTTTGACACCATATTGCCCAGTGCTTCTGTGATGGAGAAGTTGACTAGTGAGGCACTCAGTGACACATAGATGATACTTCCGGAAGGAAAACATAGTTGATACTTCCAGAAGCAAGACTAACATTTGTCCACATGACAAAGCAGACACGTCTACAGCTTTTATGCTTTACAGTTGATATTTTTCCTCCTTGTTCGTTTAAAGCTGAATAGTTGGTCATCACACTGACGTATGAAACAGAGCAGCAGATACAGATTAGCAGACATATAAGTCATCTCTCTATAAGTTCTGTGTGATGAAACAAGCACTGACTGCATAGTATCTGTATTGGATTGTTCAAGACAGATTATCAACGAAGAAAGGTTTTTTAACATCAACTGCTGTACTACAATGCTATGTCCGTTTTGGTCTGAAGTAATTGGGTGACTAACCTAGTTAATCTCTGTGTGGCAGGTTTCTTCCGTCATTTCTCCCTCTTGACAGGTGGGGAAAAAACCTTAAGTCCAAAGCTAGCATATTCACTGCCTTATTTTGTCTATTGACATTTGGTAGTAGATTTTTCTATTTTGTATTCTATTCCAGGTCCAATACTTTTGGAATGTGTGACACATCATCAATTGAAAACAGTATTGAAAGCTGTACCTGAAGATATACGCATCATTCTACAGGATCCTTGGAAGTTCTATGGCCATGTGGTACCTCCTATGTGTAGGCCACTATCTCCTGAACTGTGGTAAGAAATCTTAATAATTAATGGTAGTGTAAATTGGGACTAATGTGCCAAAGTACCTGTTTGGACATTTAAAAAGTTTGTTTGAATAAGCTTTAACATCAGGCTTTTGAGGAAGAGTAGGAGAAGTGAGTAAAGAGGAGATAAAAACCAACCACCTGCAATAGCAGAAGTGACAAGCATCCTCCTACTAGGTAAACTGAATGGGGACATCTCACTGTCTGTGAGACTTGTATTATTTTTGTGGCAGCAATGAAAGCCACTAGGCTGATCAGTCTGATGTTGTTCCTAGCTAGGGACATGTGGCAAAGGCTGAAATGTTTTATATCACTTTTGACTTGAGCATAGCTGCTCTAAATTCTGTAAATTCTGACCATTTCTTTTTAGCAACATTTCCATCCGGTTGGCTGTATAATCCTATGCTGAAACTAGTATACGGTTGCTGAGAAGCAGCCATGTTTAAAACTGTAAACTGAAAGAGTTGCCAATAATTTTACAAACAGGTACTACTCTTAACAGTTTCAATACCAATGTCCTACCACACTTCCACAACTTCAGGATTGCTTACACACTTGTTAATCACAGATCAGCTCACCACTCCCCACCTTTCTGGAAATAATCAGTGAAAGGAAGAAAGGAAAGTAGGTAAAGGTTTAATGCTCCTTAGATGACTGGGTTAACAGAGACTTGAGCACAAGCTCAGATTGGGAAAGAAAGTAGGCTATTTGTCTTTCAAAGATTAAGTGATTTTGTGGGACAGCAGGAAACCTTAATCTTGGTGGCTATGCAAAGATTTAAACAGCCTTCCACCCAGATGACGATGGGTTGGATTGTTTTCCGATCATTCCTGAAGTGAGAAACATTCTCCCCAAACTTTCCCTACTCCTCATAAGTAGTACTCCACAACAAAACGAACCTATCAGATATCATTGTCCATTCTTAGGCCCCACAAGAAGCTAACATCCTACCCAGTGATCATATCCTTTGTGATAATCCTTATTCAGTTAGCTCACCCACTGCCATTTATCCTAATCTGGTCAGTTCAGCATATGCTGTTATAAGTGGAGCCAGGTGTGAAAGCAGCCTTGTGATATGGCATCTTTACTGCAGTGATGACTTGACACTGTCTTTGTGAGCTGAGATGCTTCCTTGGGGGGATTTCTGTTTGTGAACAACTTCACTGGCTGCTTTCCAACACAAGGAATGAGAGAGCGCACTCTTGACCTTTCCTTTTATACTTTTCATTGACTTGGTGGTGATGGTTTTGCCTAGTTGCTATCATGCTACACCTGCACTTTGGAAAGGAAAGGTGCCCAATGGACATGAATAAACAATGCTTTTCCAATTTAGGCAGTTATGCCTGTAGGTTGAGTCCCAGACAAACGGCCAAATGTTACTTACATATATTTTTTACTTCGTTGCTGGGGTCTCTCTTCTTCAGCCCAGCTCTATCTTATTTGATTCACTTTTCTGAATGACTTGCGTGAATAATTTCTGCTGTGGCAAATTTTTCTCCGACTCCTTTCTCTCCATTGACAGATCAAGAAACCTGTCGTGCTAAGAGATAGAACCTTTTGTTCTTATTTTTTGACTATATCTACATCTGTTGTGCTGTGTAGATTCTATTATTTTGATTTCTTTGTTGTGAAAATTCAGTTTCACTCTGCACTAGGCCTGTTTATATTCTGGCTGTAGAAACCAGGCCATTTTAGCAACATTCTTATATGTTCCATTGTATGATTAGTTACCAGAGTTGGCCTTATAAACTATTTTAACACAGCATTTAGACTCTGTTTTAAGAATTAAATTTCAGTGAACAAGTTTTGTAGAAAGGAAGTCATGACACTTAAGAATACACCCCACTCTCTTTCACAAGGAGCATTTACTTGAGAAAACTATAACATTTTCAGAATTGCTGGTTAGTTCTCACCTTCAGAAGGTGATATTTTGTATTGCCAATCAGACAGGTATAAAAGACAATGCAGTATCCTAGCTTTCAGAATTGTTAGTTCCTTCCTCTTGAAAGAAAGAGGAGTAGGTTGAAGAAGCTTAGAAATTTAAGGGCATGTCACTCAGGTCGCAGGATGAGAAGGACCAACTTATTGCAAGTTTGAGAAAGAAAAAAGATAAAAGGGCAGGCATGAAAGAAGAGGGGGTGATCAAACTAATCTCTTTGATACCACCCCTTTGTCTTTGTCTCCCCTCATCCTCACAAGAACTGGGTCGTCCTCATCTTGTGTGAGTGACCTGCAATTTAGCAATCTTCCTATCATCCTGTGCACTTAAACACTCTTGATATTGTCATTTTGTAGACGTAGTATGCTTTTCTTTAACCTTCTGCAATCTTCTCCTCTCTGCTGCCTGAGGAAGGAACTAATAGTTCCAAAAGCTGGGATAGTGTCATGTGCCTTATGTGTGCATTGGCAGTACTAAATATTTCACCACCTGAAGATCAGTACTGTTTAGCAATTCTGTCTCTGATTCCTCGCCACCAGAATAAAATTCAGTCATCAGTTGCGAATATGTTTTTAATACATTTCACCAGTTTCGAAAAACAAGTTTATCATCTTCACAAGTGTAGTACTGGTTTAGCAGATATCATTACTAGTTCATAGAAACATTATATGCCATATTTAAGATGAAACTGAAAGTATGCATAATTGGTACTTTCTATTGTCCTGTGACTAAAACAAGATTTCAGTTTGCAGAGTTGGTGGCAACTTTTGATTAATTTGCATTCAAATATTCTTTGTGCTTATTCTTTTTCAAATTACCTTATGACCAATAGCCTAAGAATTAAGTTTCTTTCACTTACCATCAATGATAAATTGGAAGCATGGGTCATTGTTGTTGACTGATGAGCAAAAAGTTTTATCCCCCCCCCCCCCCTTTTTTAAACCAACCAACCAATCATTGTTGTGAGAAATGTGAAATTGTAAGTGAGCCTGTTGATTTACTGTTTATTATAAAGAGATTGTCTTGCACTTAGTTGCATTGATAGTGTAATGGAGAACTTGAATTATTTGCCATATTCACTGGGCTATAAGACTATTCTCCCTCTCACCCCCTCCCCCAACACACAAAAAAGAGAGAAAATCCATCATTCTAAAAATGCAGGGTCATCTTGCATTCACAGATGAAGCTTTGCTAGTTGAGGTCACATGCAGATTTAATTTGATTATTTCACAAGTGTGCATTGGGATGCAGTGACACCAGCACGGCTGAATGTGGGAGGGTAGTGGTGAGCAGCAGGAAATTTTGTTATGCTGCCAACCGTGGGAATGCATTTTGTGTACCTTGCTTTTACGAACGTCTGACACGTTAAACCTGTAATTTACCTGAATCTAAATGCAATTAGAACTGAACAGATTTACATTTCTACAAGAGAAAAATTAATGCTAAAAAATGTGTTCACACAGAATACGCAGAATGTGCCATAACTGAAATAATAATTTAAATGATGGCATGACAGCATTGTTAATTTTCAAGATCGGCAGCAGTCAATGAAGTACACTGTTAACACAAAATGGTCAGATTTCTGCCAGTTCAGCACTAAGGAGCTGAGATGATAACATGTTACTGTGATTCAGTTTGCTTAACACTGTAAAACAGTAAATTGTAGCAGATGATGGTAGATGCAAACTACAGCCGTGACTCTGTTGAGAAATGTGGACCTAAGAGTTTGCAGTTCGCAATTGATTCACTCAGACAATGTGAAACTAATGTTTAGTTAGCAGCTATTGATGCCGCAGAGGCTAAAAACATTTCCACAGCAAGAGGAAAATTTGGTATCACAGTTTTAAACAATTGTAAGTGGTATCGGATAAGGAATCAGTTACAGATCATCAATTCTACACATCAGTTTTTTTAGGGGACCAAATCAGCAAGATTTCCTGAATTGCAGCAGCAGGCTGTTCAGCATGTGCGCGATAAATTCAATTAAGGCTTCCAGATTACTTGATAGATTTTCTGAATGAAGCTTCTGGAGTTACAGAAATTTTCCAACTGTCTGCATCGTGAAATCCAAAGCAAGTACAAGCCGGTGTGAGACGATGATGAAGAGGGTGGGACTTCCTGCAGCATTGGCAAAAGCATGTATAAGAGTCACACAATCTATCCAATAAAACACAATGACTGTTTACAATAGACAGTGTAATCTTAAGACTTGCCTAAAAAGTTAGTAATGAAACTGTTTACAAATGTGATTAGTAAGGATACATTCAAAATAAAATTTCTCAAAGACCCTCTTAAAAAAAACTGGAGAGAGAGAGAGAGGGGGGGGGGGGGGGGTGTGTCTTGTTGCTTGGTAAAAATGGCATGTTCAGTGAATAAGTAGCTACTAATGGTAGGGTAGCTAACAGAAGCTGGTGGTAAACTGTTCTGATATACTGACAATATTAATGCAGTTGTGTTACATTGATTTGAAAAAAAATGGCAGGCAATGGTTAAATAAATAAATAAGTGACTTTTGGACATATCTAATCATATATGAACCTCCAACCCCTTGTATCTCTTGCTACTCACCCCTCCCGCATGTGCGTGCGTGCGTGTGTGTGTGTGTGTGTGTGTGTGTGTGTGTGTAAAATTGATTGAGTAGAATAACTATTTAAAAATTTTTCTTTCCAGGTCTGTTCTGTCACCTATTCTGCCAGTTGTAACTAAAAGCTATCTTCACGCATACAACTTCATAGCAATTTTTTGTGATCATAGTGTGCAGAGAAAAGTGCGGAGAAACAGTGGTACGCCAACTCCAAGAACTATAGGGCAAAATGTCGCACATGGCTATCGCATGATGAGTTACCAGTTCAATAGTCTGTTAAGGATCCTGAAGAGGATAGACAAGTGTAAAGATGTTAATTTTAATGTGGATGCATATGAAAGTATTACTATTATGAATGCAAAATTGCAGGGGTGAAGATTTAGCGTGACAGTTGTCTGTCTATGATAGAGGCTGAAAGCTGACATACTCCTCTACAGCATTTTAATTGTAAATATATTTTAAATGTGATGATTGTGATGTATACTCAACATAAATTTCAGACAGATGTGAATTTCTGTTATTGTGATTCTTTTTTGTATTTGTTACACCTACATGTCTCAACTTAATATCAGTTTATAGATGTTAAAACCAGGGAAATAATGATGCATGTTTTATTTCACTGTTACATTTTTGAGTCACAAAAGACAGGATATTTCACATCTGCTTAATTGTACCTTTTGCAAGAGTGTTTTGGTAAACAGTAAATAGCTGACCTCCAATTCATGGTCTGAAAATCACTGTGGAGAAGTCAGTGGAAACAAATATGCCTTGAGATATAGAGGTAATATATTTGTGGAATGATATACTATCTTTCGTTTGAAGATCTGGAAATGTTGTTCACAGTTTCCACAAAGGGATAAGTAATTTATTATCCAGACCACTTTCAGAAGATGCCAATTTCCTAAGAAAATGTCCCTCTTCAAATGTTTCTCAACTGACTTCATACAGTTTTGTCTTAGTGATGTGTGACTATTTAAACAGCAGCTTTTATAAATGTGTAGTACTGAATTTAAATTGTGACAACTGATAATGGATTCTTAGAATTAAGAGACAGTATTGAATTTGAAGCTGATACAACAGTCCTCCTAAACTGAGAAGTCTCGTCTGTACAGGATTTGAAGTGTTTTAAACATTTTATGTGTGTGTAATATGTGAAGAAGGATAATTACAGACATTTTAGAAAAGAAAAGTGCCATAGCTAACAGTATTAAAATAAAAGTACAAATTATTTTATAATGCCTTAAGAGATATTTTACTGCATAATAAAATAAAAAGTAAATTATTTTCTGGTATACGATTTTTTTGTTTGTGCTCTCCAACAAATTCCCACTCACAGAACCACAACTTCTTCAAAAAAAATTATAAACTTTTTCTTCTTTGCAAAAGATGAAACAGATAGAACTTGTAATCATGTGGTGTCAATATGCTAGAACAGTGTTAGCATTTTTCCTGTATTATCATGCTGCAGTGGAGCGCACATTATCAGTTATGTCATGAAAGCACCAACACCACTGGGTGATGGATGTTTTGATTTACAACAGATGATCATTTGTCTTCAAAAGAAAACAATATGTAGATTTAGGAATGAAATTCATGTGTATCACAAACTAGGTCTTACATTAATTAAATGGCATTTATCATTTTTACTGCATGTTGTCCGACAGGGTATCCTAACCACCACATTAAACAGCATAGAGCTCAGCTAATGGTATAGGTAGATAGGTGTTATTACCTAGTCTATAATAAAATGAATATTCCAAGTTGATTTACCGAGACAATGCTGGAAGCAAGCACTTGCACTCTACTCTTCTCTCTCTCTCTCTCTCTCTCTCTCTCTCTATCTATCTATCTATCTATCTATCTATCTATCTATGAACAATGGGTGCTGGTTATGCTTTGGACCCAACTATGTTTTAAGTTGAATATTATTATTCTGTCAGGTGTAATTTTTTTTACAACATTTCAAAGACAAACTCAGTTGGCTTCCTCAGGAGCTGTAAACTGTTTTCTCCGTGCTTCAGTCAGATTGTGAAATATTAATGGTGCCTCACTGCTATTTATAATAGAGTTCTGTACTTCTTATGCTCATTTGTTTTTCAGAGGCTACACTTTTCTTTCATGAAACGCAGTCTCAGTGTTTCCAGCTTGAGTGTATGAGATTGCAAGTTAGTAAACTAAGTGCTGGAACCCAGACATTGTTTAAACTTAAACATTTGTCCCAGTTTATTAGATCTTTTCTGACACCTTTATTTTGATAGTTTCCTCAAGTATGCTGTCCTGTAAACATGTGGTTTGCATTTCAGTATTGGTATCATCATATTTCATAGAATGATTATATTTGAGTTAGTGCTCAGTGACTTAGCTTGTCCATTATTGCCTGTTGCGGGTGAGCGTATACATTCTGCACTTAGAAGCAAACTCATTAGAATCCGCCAAGTTCAGACCAATGTGTTTTCTCTCGATACTTGGACATACATGTATACGTGTATGAGGGAATACTTGATGGGTTGCTGGAACTTGAAGAAAAGGATCAGCTACCTTTACTCAACATTTTAGTAAAACAAGGAAGGTGGCTCCATAGGTTACAGGCTATGTAGAAAAATGATGGACGCTCACCTCCTCAGTCTCAGCTCCTTGATTCAGCACCATTTGTCTATCAGAAATTCTGTACTAAAGACTCTTGTCCATAGAGATTGAGAAAACACTGCTGCACAAGAAAAGCCCCACTTATGGATTACAATACCTAAGAATAGTGTTTGCGAGAAATGGGTACTCAATTGACAAATTGAGTGAGTGCTGCAGTCAAAATTAACAACCCCTGAGAAAGAGTAAGATTGAGGCAGAGGAGGAAAAAACTAGAATTACTTACTTACTTACTTACTTACTTTGTGCTGGCCAAATACCTGGAATGATTTGTAGACTCATATGGAAAAATAACATCCAATATATTTTGCTCCAGTCAATTAAGATAATAGCTCTTCTTTCTATTGTTTAACATGATTTAGGTCTCCGGAGTCGGCCTGCTTATCTGGTGGTAATGTGCTCGCCTTCCATGATAGTGGGCCCGGGTTCAATTCTTGGCTGGGTTGGAGATTTTCTCCACTCGCGGAATGGGTGTTGTGTTGTCCTCCTCATGATTTCATCCTCATCACCAACGCACAAGTTGCCCAATGTGGTGTCGACTGAAATAAGAGTTGCACTTGGTGGCCAAACTTCCCCGATTGGGGCCTTCCGGCCAATGATGCCATACAGGCATTCATTCACAGGTCTCCAGAAGCTGGGTGTATACTGCATTCCTCGCAAATTTAGCATGTCTTTCTCGCGTCCGTCGGCCGTCGTAATTTAATATATTATTATTGTTATTATTATTATTTTTTGATTGTTGCCGACTTATGTGGTGGGCCTTAATAAAAATGATATTCCATTTAATTTTGATTTTACGGTTAAATGCTTTCCTGAAGTTCTCCTTTTTAACAATATTAATCTCAAATTATTTGTTACGTTAATGAATGTTAGACTTGCTGCATCTTAAAACATGAGCATACAAGCTGAACAATGTAATAAACTTTTCATATTAATTTCCTCGGCTAGTCAGTTCACTTTAAAGCAAAATATCTTTAGTTATTAATTATAATTGCAGCCCACACACGCGCGAGAGTATTTTTCTTACCTCCGTTAACCATTGTATTGTAGTCGGAGTCCTGGCTCTGGCTGTCGGCTACGGTACTGAAAATAAGAAATTTAAAGCTACGTATTTCTGCAACTTCGTGCGGCTGTGGAGAAAAATTAATATTATGTTAATAGGGGGCGAGTATTTCGCTTCCGCTAATTTTCATAAGTTAATATCGCCACGTAATGGCGTCGTTGGCTGCATCGGCCGCTGCGATTGTTGAACTGTAAATTACTTGAATGCAGGTTAATTCAAGGAAGGCGGACATGAAATCGGGATCACCTCTTACAAATTAAAAGTGCACAATAATATTCAATTAATATATTATCTGCTTAACTCATACAAATATGCTTACATTTGTCAGCACTCGAAAGACGTCTGTCTATACACACTCAAGACAAAAGAGGAAGTGAAGACGACTAAAAAAATTAACAAAGGAGCGTATCTTGTCGTCTCTTTAGATCACTTTGTTATATTTCTTTGCATTGCATTTCTTTGCATTTCTCGACAGAGAAATTATTGTTTTACGGCTACGTGAAAAAAATATATTATTAATTTTTAAGTCTTTTCGTAATATGGCACTGGGGACGCTATATTTTGCATGGCCAGACTATTAGAACAACCTAGGAGAAGTGCAAGCAGCATCATCGACATTGACATCGACTAAAGCACCCAAACGGAGCAACTGTTGGCAAACACAGCTTAAATATAATCGTGAAGTGAAATATGAAGGGACCAGTATTGTAGTGAAAACACACAAGTTTCTACGGCGTCATAGTTGAGGAGTCTATCGAAAGGAAGATGTCGGAAAATCTAATAAACGTTACTTAATTTATAAAAATGTCGCTGGGCTTCTCATCCACCAGAGTTGGAAATGTGTATTTCATCAAGTAACAATGAGGTTCTGAAAAACAAACTGGCATCAAATCAAAGGACTTAGCAGATGCCAGGAGTTAAACACTGCTGTAAGTAGTAGTGCATCACCATCAATGTTTCGCATCCCGACTGGGGTCCAGGCAGCAAGTACTCCATACATCACCTACATCTAGAAGTACGTCTTTCTGTTATTATTGAAATATCTGTCACACTCTGTCTTGCCTTAGCCAATTTCCTTGGACTCCAAAACACATCAGCTTTGTCGTTGGCAGCAGGTAGGCTCTACCTGTGGATGGGAACCTTTAACTGGCTGGAATGTTATCTGCAGCCCGTCAGGCAGCAAGTTCATCCACAAGGGCAAGCAATTAAAACCTGGAATTCCTTGCCATTATCAAGCCCCTTAGTTCTCATCTAATATTATTCTCAATAAGTTGACTAAAAAGTCCGGAAATTATGAAGATGAGAGATTGGAAGAAGAGAGAGGGGAAGAGAAGCAAAACTGCACAGCATCTACTTCTACGTCTTCTGCAGTACTTTCTTCATCATCGTCTGAAGAATCAGATAAGACATTTTCAAGTTCAGATGAAATTGAAGATGGTGGTGAGGCTTTAGAACATACTTCTGAGAGCAGTTAATTGGAGAACGCTGCAATGCAAGGTACCAGAAATTTCATTACTGAAAAATTAGCTGCTGCCTTGGATAGGTGCCAGCTGAGTGTAAGAGATTCTGTATACCGGGTGATCAAAAAGTCAATATGAATTTGAAAACTGAATAAATCACAGAATAATGTAGATAGAGAGGTACAAATTGACACAATGCTTGGAATTACATGGGGTTTTATTAGAACCAAAAAAATACAAACGTTCAAAAAATGTCCGAGAGATGGCGCTTCATCTGACCAGAATAGCAATAATTAGCATAACAAAGTAAGACAAAGCAAAGATGATGTTCTTTACAGGAAATACTCAATATGTCCATCATTCCTCAACAATAGCTGTAGTCGAGGAATAATGTGAACAGCACTGTAAAGCATGTCCGGAGTTATGGTGAGGCATTGGCATCGGATGTTGTTTTTCAGCATCCCTAGAGATGTCGGTCGATCACGATACACTTGCGACTTCAGGTAACCCCAAAGCCAATAATCGCACGGACTGAGGTCTGGGGACCTGGGAGGCCAAGCATGATGAAAGTGGCAGCTGAGCACACGATCATCACCAAACAATGCGCGCAAGAGATCTTTGACATTTTTACCTCTCTATCTACATTATTCCGTGGTTTATTAAGTTTTCAAATTTATATTGACTTTTTGGTCACCCGCTACATTCTTCTGGTGACAGCAGAAGCACTTGGTTACATTACTGAAAAGATCCGCATTAATAAATCTTCTACTCATAGAACAAGACCGAACAGGAGTACAGTCTGAAACAATAAAATCAGTGTTCAAAAAGTAATGATATTGCTGCAGTTCTTACTGTCAATTGATATGGGAAACTCTCACCAGCATTAAATGTCAAGGACCAAATATAAAAAAGACTTCCAATCATTGCTACATTTGTGGTCAGTAAATGGTTCATCGATATTCAAAAAGTACAAAACACTTCTGGTAAAAAGGAAACGAACACAGTTTGGAATGCAATAACATGTTGCCTCTTAACATTAGGCTTCTTAATTGGGCATGCATCTTACTTGAGCTTGAATTGGACAGGGAGTTGTTTTATTTCCCATATCATCATCACATATATGAACTTACTTTAAAATATGTAATTGAATGTGAAGTCCATAGTGTAACAAGCAGCCCTAGTATACGAGTTTTTAAACACCTGAGAGAGAAAACTGGAGAAGTATAAATGTCAGTAGCTTTCACACTGGCAGAAAAGATTGTGCATTTGTTTTTTAATGAGTCAGAAATTAAGGTGTTAGACTCTGTGAAAGTGATGTAGATAAACCAACAGTAAGAGGTGATTACCATGGACTCATAGAGCTTTGTGTAATATTTTTAGGAGCAGACTTCAGAAAAAAACTGAAAATATATCCTCTTAGAGTATTGCGTCAAGCAAGAGGAGTGGCAAGAGCAATTTATTGCTTGAAATGTTGTTGCTAATATTACAGTTTGAAGTATCCATTGAAAATAAAAATGCATTGGGAGACTTGTCTCTTTTTGTTGTGTTTGTCAAACCATAGCTTTAGTGCCGTGAGATGTAAAAGCTCCTCAAGCGGATCTCTGCTTCTTAAAAGATCTGAAATCATATATTCCACAATTTTAAAAGCAGCTATAAGGAAATTTAGTCATCATTTGTGGTATTAACAGAACAGTTCTCTCTCTCGTTGCTCTCTGATGATAAAGTAGGTTTACAAACCAGAATCAAAATGGTATCAAAAGTGATCAGAGAGAACCTGGAAACAGAGAAGATATATATTAACAATGTAGAAAAAGAGAGATTGCTACCCACCATAAAGAGGACAAGTCAAGTCGCAGACAGGCACAATTAAAAGACACTCACATATAGCGTTCGGTCACAGTCTTCATCAGTAAAAACACACACACACACACACACACACACACACACACACACACACACACACACACACACCAAGCAAGCAAGCACACCTCATGCACACAACGACCAGCAACTCCAACATCTTGGGTGGTAAGTAGCAATCTATGGAGAATAATTGGATGGACCATTATATGGTAAGTTTAATATTGTTATGATTATAATTTGGTTTTGGTTTCAGTTCATTAATTTAAATCGCCTAGTTCACTGTCATCTTCATTTCAGAGAAAACATTAGGCAACTTCTTGTCAAGCAAGAGCAAAGATCTCTTTTTCTTGCCTGAAGATTACGGATGCTAGCTTTATTCAAGAATGCCCTTCGACATGGGCGAGCAGAACTTCAAAATTAGTTGCTAAAATGATAGTAAAGGAGTTAAAAGCCAGCAATTTCTCTTATGAAATGTGCGTTAAAATGAATGCAAGATTTTCACAGATGATTGACCACAGATGAGGAGTGAAAGGAATTTGTATTGCTTTGTATTCAAGAACATCACAGACTGTACCCAGAATGCAGGCAAGAAACACTGTAAAGAAAATTTTCTCAAGAATACTAAATGCACCCTAAAAAGCAAAAAGATATTTAATTTTCATTTTACCCAGTCATCAATACTTTTACGACTAACTAAAATTGCCAATATTAAAATTGGTCACGCTAGTTGGCACAGATTACTATCATCCTGCTGAGATGATTCCCCCACCCCAGCGTAAGTCTAACCAAATGGGAAACATTTAAGGGGTGGGTATAAAATTATCAGAAAAAAAATTTGAGGGCAAAATATATGTTGTGGCACCGAAGTGTTGTACACTCAAGTCTTCATGACTTCATCGTCGTCATCATCATCATCATCATCATCATCTTCTTCTTCTTCTTCTTCTTCTTCTTCTTCTTCTTCTTCTTCTTCTTCTTCTTCACCACACTAGAAGTCCCTGTTGTTATGTGCCTCAGGGCTATGGTAAGGCCTCACACAGAAGATTTGAATGGTATCTCTGCACTTTTGTCTCGTTGATACAGAGCTTTCTACCAGGTGGTTATAATTAAAGTTCAGCTACTTACAGAGGTGCAATATGGGCTGTAATTATTGGCAGTGAAACTTGGTAGGTATACTAATGTGTAATGCAGAACCGATTTATGATGGAAAAAAAAGAAAAATTGGTTCCAGTTTGGGCCATCAGGTGCAAATCTGGTGCTGTACAACATCTTGTTGTTGCCATTGGTCCTCATATTGAACAAATGGTGAAAGCAGTGGTTAATAATAAAATCAACAAAGTGGTTTCTGACTTGTTTGACTTTTTCTGCCCATGTTCCATTCCTAATCCATTATATATGGAAACATTTCTGTAGGTCTTTCGTGCATTCACAGCACCACATTTGCATCTTATGGCCAAAATTGGAACTAATTTTTTTCCATCATAAATGGCTCTGCTTTAACACATTAGACACTCTACCAAGTTTTGCTGCCACCCGATGAACACAGCCTGCAGTGGACCTCGGCGAGTAATTGCACTTAAATTATAACCACACAGTACTTCATACACAGTGTTTGACAAGTGACATAGAATTCGATATGAGCTAAAATAACATTTTTATGATTTTTCCCATAGCCTGACCTTGCACACAGGCTTAAAAGTCCATACTATGCTGCCTGGGTTGTCAGTTACAGGGCAGTTTCTGGCATCATAACGTTTCTGGTACTTATGCTGGCCTCCAAGGTGTCCCATCTCTTATGTTTCCTCAGTTCTTGTGATGAGATGTTTTTGAAAGTAATCCTCAAATGTCATCAAGCTGATAGAGAAACAAGGTATCCACTGTTGTTGCAGCCTCTTGGCTATGGATCAAGAAAATAGTGTGAAACTTGTAATATCTTGCTTTGCTGTTTTTTATGCAAATGTGGTGGACAGTAGCTTCAGCAGTTGTTCCAAGCTTTGTGATGGCATAGTGGATGAGGTAGACAGGGCATTTATTCCTATTTGTGACCTGATAATGTCAGTTTAGACACGCTGAAACGGAACAATTGGAGGAGGAAACGGTAGTCTTGTAACGTTGTACAGGCACAATGTCAGGAGTAACACCAACGAAATTTTATTCCGTTTCCATTTGAAGAGATTCACAATAACACTGAATGAAGCATAGAATGGTACAAACGTCTCGTAACTATAGAACACATAAATATACAATCCTTTAGGTGAGCATACAATAAGTAAGGAAGCATAAGTGACACTGAGGGCCCAGTGTGCTGTGCATGTATTGGGTTGTTGTGCACATGGCATAGTGCTTACTTGATGACACACTGTCCAGGTTGCGATGCGACCTTTCTAGACCGACCGTGGAGGCACTTGTATCGTGTGCTGTTCGATTACACGCGCTCACACTATAGGGTTACAACATTCCTTCCCCCTGGGGAAAAGCGCTCCATGTCTTCAGTTGTCATCTACTGAAGAAGGTGTCCTGCTGGCACAGGAGAGTGTGTGTGAAGTGGCACGAGGCAGACCAGCACAGTGCCCACTCCCCCCCCATGAGAGGCCATAAGGGAGCACTGGTGATGACAATGCTATATCCTTGTCAATATCCAGACAAGCAGTCTGCAAATGGAGGCAGCAGAGAAGATGGTAACAGGGAGTGCAGGGATAGAGGTGCTACAGTACTGACTACTCTGCTGGTGGCAGCAGTACCCAGAGTGAAGATAGTGCAGGAGCTGGAGGATGCAAGGACCATGCCATGGGAGAGTGCTGTATCCTTGTCAATATTTAGACAGACACTCTGTGATGGAGGCAGCAGAGAAGATGGCAACAGGGGCTGCAGAGATAGAGACGGCCTGGCACTGGCTACTCTGCCCGGTGGCGGCAGTACCCAGAGTGAAAATGGTGCAGGAGCTGGAGAATGCATGGACCACGGCGTGAGGGGCTTGTGTGGATGGTGGAGGCTGTCATTGGGGGTGGAGGGCTCTCTGGTGCATGTTCGGTGTCGCATATACTGAGCTGGTCATACTGCCATGGTACCAAGACATCAGAAGTGTGCACAGCACAAAGGCAATGGCCTTGACAGCAGGTGTCCACTTAGGGTGCTGGCCAAACCTAAGGGCTCAGACAGCGGGACCCGAATCAAATTGCTATGAGGTGGACATCAGTGGGTGGCCAGGAGTCAGCCAGATAGATAAAACAGCATATGGGGCTGGTGACTGTGAAGCAGCCTCGCCAGGCTATGGTTGCCAACTGGAGTGAACCTATAGGAACTCCAGAACTTGTTGAGGGCTTCCTCAAGAGAGGATTGAGTGATGTACTTTTTCATGTGGGTTTTGAACGTATGGACCAGTCGCTCTGCTTCTCCATTAGACTGAGGATGAAAGGGAGGGTCTGTAACATGCAAAATACCAGTCTTCGTACAAAAATCTTCAAATTCTTGAGACACACAAACAATGGGCCTTTGTCTGTCCGAGTGTATAAGGCAATACTTCTTATGAAAAAAAATCTTTAAGAGGACCATCACTGTAGCTGCATGGACAAACAAACCACATAGGGAAATTTTGAGAATGCATCAAATAATACAAGCCAATAGGAGTTAAGAAACAGACTTGCAAAACTAGCATGAATATACTCGCAAGGGCACTGGGTGGTGGGCCACAGAGGAAGAGAGGCAGTGCACTGTGAGCAGGCTGTCACAACATGCATGATCTCATTTGCAATACACAGCCCAAATGTGTGGCGGCAGGACAGAAATTTTGCACTAGAAAGGCCCCAGTGATCCAGGTATATAAGGCATATGACTTCCATTCGTAATGCAAATGGGATCACAACCTTGGGTTCCGAGTCTTCAGTAGTCAGCAGCAACACATCATCAATAACTAAGAGGCTGTGGCAGAGAGCATAATAATGATGCTCGGCCCAGTGGATCTGAGAGTTGGTAATGGGGAAAACCATCCACTGTGTTTTGGTCCTCAACATTTAAATGAAACACAGCACCTCATCCCAATCAAAAGCTAGACTGGGACCAAATGGCATTTAAGAAAGAGCTCCCGCATTAGCTTGTTGTGTTGTGGGATGGAAATGAATCTCAAAGTTATGGCGTGACAAAAACAGAGCTTTGCCTTGCAGGCGATGGGCTGCTTTGTCCAGTAATGATGGTGAAAGATTGAAAGAAAAGCCAGAGGTTTAGGATCAGTAATCAAATGAAACTTAGAACTGTATAGGGAAACATGAAATTTTTTGAGTGTGTACACTATAGGAAGGTTTTCTTTTTCTATATGTGAGTAGCACTGTTGCACCTGATTCAGAGTTTTGGAAGTGTATGCAACAGGTCGTTCAGAACCGGCCGCATTTATGTGCCCAAGAATGCCCCCAAAGCTATACTGGAAAGCATGTGTGGCCAAAACAATGTGTTGACCTAGTTGGAAGGTTATCAGGCAAGGTGCTGAGTGTAATTTTGATCGTAATAGGGTTAAAGCACATTCACAGGTGGGTGACCAGTGAAAAGGAACATCTTTACATAAGAGAACCTGAAGTGGCTGAGGCCATTGTGGCTGCACCTGGAAGAAATTTATGACAGTATGCAATCTTTCTGTGAAAGGCTTGTAACCCTTTGACATTGGTAGGATGCGGCAAAGCAGTAATTGCATCAATGTGCTGGCATAAAGACTTAACGCCATCATGCAGGATCAAAATAAGATAGATGATAGATGGCTGACACAATTGTAATTTGTCGAAGTTGATTTCAAAACTGCGAACTGTAGCACCTTGAACAAGGCACAAAGTTTCTGCAACAAAAGTTCATCTGTTGAGAAACCTAAGACCACAATACCACCAGGTGGTCAATGCAGCCCACAGAGATCAGGAGTTGCTCCAAAAATCATTAGAAAATGGCAGGGGGGGCTAGCCATGTTGAATGGCTGGTGCTGGTGTTGACGTAATGCAAAGGGGATATTCACTGTGAGGATACGTTTGGTATCATAATCTGGAAGCAGTTGTAAATAGAATTTGAACAAGTCTGTTTTGAAAACATCTTAAAGCCATGCTAAGAGTTCATTCTGTCAGGGTAAGGGATGGCTATCAATAGTGTACAGTGAATTTACAGACATTCATCACAGAGCTGTTAGATTTTTTGATGGTACAGTGGAATAGACCATTCACTAGAGGAGACTGATCCTATACCAGATGCGCTTAATAAGAAATAGAGAAACCAAAAATTTGGAAAACGTCTAACCCAAATAAGTTTTCAGTGTTGGCATCATCCACTACTGGGGAGGTCAAAGGCCAGCCAACTACTTTCAACACTACAGAAGTAGAAAGTCCCAATATTAGCATTTTTTGTTTGTTGGTGCAACTCTGCAGCCAGTGAGGTATGAGACAATGCTGGTGATTCAGGATCCAGTTAGGTTTGAAAATTTAACAAAGACACTGCTGCACCCATATCCACTTGCATTCTTAACATCCTGTGCATCAGATGCACTTAAATATAGAGTTTGTTTGGGGCTACCATCACTTGGGAAATACTGTCCACATCCATGTTCATGTCTGATGAGGGCATGATGGATGACGAGCATGTGGCTGCTGTTGCGAAGCTAACTGCTGCTGCTACTGCTTAGTACAGCACTGCTCCACGTAGATGGAGCTCGGAGGCCACGCAGTTCTTTTTTCGAGATCTGAACACTATATCATCATTAATGACATGACCCAAAATTGCTGTTTGTTGAGCGACAAAGAGGCACTCTCCTGAAAAAAGGCAATCTCCTGAAATCAGATGAAGATACACATCAGGGACACATGTCAGCACAGTCACCAAGCACCTTAGATGATCAAATGTTGTTAGGAAAATGTCATGCAGATAGCATGGACATATTGTCCATTTAAGACATTCAAGCAGGTTAAGGTTGTGCATAACACAAGTGTTGCACACACCTAACAGCATATAACTTTGGTGTTGTTAGAGAAATTCAGGTGTTACAAACACAGTCTTTTCCCAGTTAACGTCATTGACCTCAATATGTCGTTAGCTAGTTGGTATATCCTTCATATAGTCCAAACTTTCTTCAAAGGGCATAAATCATTTTTGGTGATTTTGTTCATCCACACAAACATCATGTGCCATCTTTCCTCTTTTCTTTTCCTTCTAAATAGCCAACATTCACCGACATTGTTCCTCGATGGACTGCGGATACTGATAACTAGTGAAGAGAGATCTCTGTGTCTGTGTGTGATAGTTATGAGCCTGATCTATTGCACTTGACTAGAGCTTTACAGTTAAACTTGAGTGCCCAGACTGTTGACAAGGTCACATTCCATTGATGACAGTGAGATGTATGCGTCTTAAGTGTCTAAAGGCCACTTGCTAGCTGCAACGATAGAAACATTGTTTTAGGAATAATAAATTTAAAAATTAAATTTAGATTTTTGGGAACTGAGATAGCAGCATTTACCTGCTCAAGATCATAGGTTGCATGTAGAACAGGACAGTTGGTTATCATGGCAGTACTGGGCAGTGGGACTCAAGTCGAGGATGATTGACTGAGTTACAAACTGCAAAAGTTTGTACATTTCTTTAAACAACTACCTTTGAAATCATTAAAAACCACAATTATCTCAACAGATTGCTCATTAGAGCACTTCAGTAAAACACTGTGTTGCCACAAAATATCTCATAAAGAGAAACCACATTAAAAATGCTTCAACAGCTGTAAAAACCAAGTTCAATTGCAATTTAACTCAACTTCTTAATACCTGAAAAGCAGGTTAACAGCTGTAAAAACACCACGCTTAAAAACAAAAGCTTAATGCCATTAAAACTAATATTTAAACAGAACTTCAGAATGATTACAGAAACTGACATTTGTGTTTTATAATCTTAAAAAAATTTAAGAAAGGTAGCTTTCCCTGTTTCCACCGCTGAAGGAAAAAATGCCTCATATGTCAGTCATACAGATTGGAAGTGGGAGGTGTTCCTTACTACTATAAATAAAAAACTGAATATATTAATGTATGGTGTTACGATTCTTACTCCAAAAACAAGCTTCTCACCAGCAGTAACAATGTACCATGGTAGTATACAGTCACTACTGATATACGGAATAATGTTTTGTGGGAATCTCACAATTTAAAAAAGTATATCAATGTTATTATCAATCCCTTTGATGGGGTTGCCAGTTACTACTGTAATTGTAAATTACTTGTGTTTGCCCTTGTCCTATGCAATGTGTACAAATACTGAACTAAAACTAATTATTGGAATAAATAAATGAACTTTCATTGTTTTGGGTTTGGATGCCAGACAATCTTGCTCTAACAAGGCTGCTATCAAACATCCACTGGGTTCTATTATGCATATGGGCTGGTTACACCACAATCTTGGTGGAATAATCAACCATCATCCATGCATATAGTTCACAACAGAATTAAACATTACTCAAAAGTTTACCTAAAATAGTTCAGTATTTTGACGATACGTTAACAGCACTTATGCCTCCCTTGCGTTGCTGACAGCTTAAATATTCCAGAAACCTCTTTCAAAATGTATAAGTTTATAACAGCATGTAATAAATCCAAATCATTACACATTGGGTCACTGTGAATTTATTCTAAAAATCATTTTAAACAATAACTGACTACTAAGGGATAGTTTATCTAAAAAGTGCTGTAACTGCGACCGAAACGGTCACTGGGTTGTCATGACAGGATGCGTGGTAGGATCCACGGAGCAGCCCACGAACAACAACACAAACGGGAGAGGATGGACATGACCAACGAAGGACCTAACAAACAACAACAAGATCAAAACAACAGAATAACAAAAAACCACGTCCACTCGTACACAGAACAAGAAAGTAAAGACGCTGTCTAAGGCAAGGCGATATGTCCAGAGACGCACGCAAGATTAGACTGGCTGGCTGAGCGAGAGGCAGGCACTTAAATACCTGATAGGTGGCGCCGCTATTGTCCGCTGAGACCACGTGTTCCACTGTGGCGCCCTCACACTAATGTAGGCCAGGAGGCGCACGCCACCATGGTTTACGGTGCCTCTAGGAGTCTTCGACCTCCATGCCATCTGGCACTGATTCAAATTCCACAGTGCATGGTACCAGATCCCTCCCCCCTGAAACTTGTGCATAGGGGCAGAAACGCCCCAGATGGTGCTGAGGTGGGCGGCAGTGGGAAGAAGAGCCGGGCTCATCAACCACTGTTGGTGGGAAGGAAGGGACACCCGAGGTATCCAGGGGCGGTGGCTTGAGGACCACATCTGTACCTGAAGGAGGTAGGGGAGAAGGCGGCGGTGAGAGTCCTGCGGGGGCACGTGGGCGAAGCTGATTATGATGGCGGGGCTCCAACCCTTTCGATGTCACATGCCACCCATGGGCCACGAAGACCATGGCGGGCGTTCGATCCGTCTTGTGCCCATACTCACGGGCCCACACGGTCGTGCCAGGGGCATAATGCTGCGATGGCCGGGAGTGGGAGCAGGAGGGGGATGGTATCAGCAAGTGGAGCAGGGTCTGCGGCTGTTGGCATGAAGGAGCTCCGTCGGACTGTGTCCGTCAATTGGCGTAGTGCGATAGATGCTCATAAATAGGGTGAGGGCTGATGTGGTTGGAGATGTGTTGACTGCCTTTGTCAACTGTTGTTTGAAAGTGCGGACAAGCCTCTCTGCCATGCCATTGAATGAAGGGTTGAAAGGGGGGCTGACAGAAGACAGGACGCAGTGAATTGGGGGCCATTATCGGAGACCAACGTGTGTGGCAGGCCCTCAATGGCGAAAACCTGGGACAGGGCCATGAGTGTAGCCTCCGTGGTGGTGGATGCCATGAGGACGACATATGAGTATTTGGAGTAGGCATCAAAGATAAGTAACCACATGGACCCCAAAAACGGGCCCACAAAATCAATATGGATGGTATCAAAGGGCCGGCGAGGCACAGGCCAGGGTGCAAACGACTGGGGGGGCTTGCCTGGTGATGCGCACACACAGTGCACTCACAGACCAGGTGTTCAATATCGCCATCGATGCCGGGCCAATACACATGCCGGTGAGCCAAAACTTTCATACGGGACATACCCCAGTGCCCACAGTGTAACAAACTGTGCACACGAAGCCGCAAATCTGGAGGGATGACCACCCGATGGGCATCAGACTCTGTGGCCAACAGGAGGACATTATTGACCATGGAGAGCCTGTGGGACATGTGGCACCAGGAGCTGAAATCGGACTGCATCCGACAAGTAACATAGGAGGGCCACCCATGGACCACGTAGTGGAGAACCTGCTGCAAGATAGGGTCGCAGTGGGTAGCCACGGCAATATGAGCAGCCATGACAGGCAGACTGTCCAGTGCATCCCGGCGTGCGGAATCAGTGTGAAAGCAGAGGACCTCCTGTTGGTCGAAGGCAGGATCGGGGCCTGCTGGGAGATGTGACGAAGTGTTCACGTTAGTATGGCAGGCATGGGCTTATACTGGATGGTGTAAGCGTAATTTTGTAAAAACAACACCCAGCACTGGAGACGTTGAGCTGTCTGCTCTGGAAGGTGAGAGTGGGGTCCGAAAAGCGTAACCAAGGGTTTATGGTCCATCAGGAGGGTGAACTTTGCCCCAAAAAGATGGGTGTGAAAGTTTTGGACGGCGAACACGATCACCAGGACCTCCTTTTCAATCTGGGAGTAGTTCCGTTGCGCTGGAGTCAACGTCTTAGAGGCATAAGCGATGGGCTGTTCAGAGCCATCGGCATCCCGATGCGCAAGTACGGCCCCAATGCTGTGTGCCGAAGCATCAGTCACCACAGCAACCGAGGGGTGGTCCGGATAGAAGGGAGTAAGGCAAGGGGCGGACTGCATCATCGCCTTTAAACGGAGAAAAGCCTGGTCACAGGCAGGAGTCCAATCAAAAGTTATCCTTTGCGATGCAAGTGATTGAGGGGTTGAGCAATGGAGGCAGCCTGGGGCAAGAAATTTAAGTAATAAGCAGTCTTGCCCAGAAACACCTAGAGTCAGATAAGTCCTTGGGACGAGGAAGGGCCTCAATGGCTGCAACATTATGACCTGAAGGGCGAATGCCATCTTTGCTAAGCCAGTGTCCTAAGTATTCCACTTCCGGTTGAAAAAAACAGCACTTGTCCAGCCGACAGCGTAAACCCGCGGATTGCAGAGCGTGAAATAAGGCACTGAGATTTTGCAGAGGTTCCTGGGCGGGAACGCCCGGTGACCAAGATGTCATCTAGATAATTCACGCAGGTGGGGATAGGCTGTGTAAGCTGCTCCTGGAACCACTGGAAAATTGCCAGCGCCTTAGAGACAACAATGGGAAGGTGCTTGTACTTGTTCAAATCGAAAAGTGTGTTGATAAACATGATGTTCTGAGATTTGGTATCCAAGGGTAACTGGTGGTATGCCTCAGCCAGGTCGATCTTTGAAAAATACTCTCCCCCAGCGAACTTGGTGAGAAGGTCTTCCTGTCGGGTAATGGGGTAAGTGTCGACGAAGGACAGAGCATTGACAGTAGCGCTGAAGTCCCCCCCCCACAGCTGAAGGGACCCCTTGGGTTTCTGTATGACCACCAATGGTGTTGCCCATGCACTGTAAGTCACAGGCTCCAGAACGCCAGCAGCTTGGAGCCAATCAAGTTCCTGCTTGACTGCCGGCCATAAGGCCACCAGAAGGGGCCGAGTCCAGAAAAAACGAGGCTGCGCATCTGGCCGAAGGGTGATGTACACCTGAAAACCGGAAGCACATCCGAGATCCGTTGCAAATGACAACTCAAAAGTGGACCACAGATCGACCAGGTCTTGAAAAGGAACAGCCACGTAAACAACCTTAACTTCGTCAGAAATTGAAAAGCCAAACAGTTGAAATCCATCCAGGATGAAAATATTCGAAGCCAACGGATGGTCAACAACAAAGAGGGTAAGGAGGCAGGGGACACGCTTGTACATTGCCTGGACAACGAACTGTCCACGAAGGGAAATGGAACTGCCTCCGTAGGCAACCAAATGGCGAGATGGAGGTGACAACTCAGGAGAGCCCAGCTGAGTATATGTTGCCATATTAATCAGGGAGACGGTGGCCTCAGTGTCGACCTGAAAACTGACATCCTCAGTGAAAAGGCGTGAGGACAAGCTTCCACGCTGACGGGTCATCCTGTGGGACGACCGATTGCAGAGCATGGATGGTATCTTGAGGCTCAGGAGGGTCAGGACCGGAGCTAGTCGAGCGACTACGACAAACCGATCGGATGTGGCCCTCCTTGTTACACAGTGTACAGGTTTTCCAGCGGTGGGGACAATAAGCTTGAGAATGTGCAGTAAAGCACTGTGGGCAAGATGGAAGTGGGCCGTGCGACTGGCGACGAGGGGCGACCAGAGGCACCAATGCCATAGAGACGTCGGACATCGAGGAGCCCCAACAGTGCTGGCCTCTGTCGGCCAGGCCACATCTGCTGCGCAAGGGGGAACCCGCCATGACGCCTCAATCGCCTCCACCTGCGGCCGCGCTGTAAGACGCTTGTTAGCTGCTTGAGGAATTTCAAAGGAGTGGGCAATGCGAAGGATTTCTTCCAATGAGGGGTTATCGAGTTTCAATGCCGCAGTACAGACCTCAGGATCGGGAGCCAGCTGAACCACCACATCTTGGATCAGGGAGTCTGCATACAAAGCCTTACACTGCTGAGTGGTGCACGTAAATTCGCATCGACAGCTGAGACCTTGCAAGTCCGTGACCCAGGAATGATACGAATGACCAGGCTGTTTATGGTACTGGTGGAACTCCAGACGAGAGGCGACCACATGGTAGCGTTGGGAATAATAGTTTGTCAGCAAAAGGCAGAGCTCCTGGAAAGAGACAGCCATAGAATCGGGCAACGGTCCCAACTTGTGGAGAAGAAAGAACGTGTCTTGGGAGGCCCAAGACAAAACAACGACCGCTGCAAGGAGTTGTCCGTGTCTTGAAAATCCGTGAAATGTTGTTTCAGTTGATGTAAATAGGTCTCCCACTCTTCTTTAACGTCATTAAATGGTGGGAACGACGGCAGACGTGGGAACGCATCCGACACCTGAGGACTCGGAAGCTGTTGTAATGCGTCCTGGGCATCGACTTTGTCCGTTAGCAATTGCAGCGTGTGCTGTAAGATGTCTAACTGGAGCTGCTGCTGCTGCATGAGCTGCTGCTGTTGCTCCAGCAGACAGACTAACTTCGCCTCCATGCCAACAACAACCACCGTTTACCTCGATGCCAAAATGTTGTAACTGCGATTGGAATGATCGCATGGTTGATGTGAGGGAAAGTGGGGCAGGACTGACGGAGTGGCCCGCAAACAACAACACAAACAGGAGAGGATGGACACGACCAATGAAGGACCTAATGGACAACAAGATCGAAACAACAGAATCACAAGAAAACCACGTCCACTCAGACCCAGAACAAGAAAGTAAATGTGCTGTCTAAGGCAAGGCGATATGTCCAGAGATGCAAGCAAGATTAGACTGGCTGGCTGAGCGAGAGGCAGGCACTTAAATACATGATCGGGGGTGCCGCTATTGGCCACTGGGACCACGTGTTCCACAAGGCGCCCTCACACTAATGTGGGCCAGGAGGCACACGCTGCCACGGCTTATGGCGTGATGGTGCAGAGACCTCTAGGGGTCTTTGACCTCCATGCCATCTGACACGGATTCAAATTCCACGGTGTGCGGTACCACAAAAAGTAAGTTAAAAGTGTTTCCAGTGAATTAAAACAGTTAAATCACTCCAGCCAGTTTAGGGCAGAATTAGCAAAAATATCAACTTACAGTGCCCGTTTCAAGCAATGTCTTTCTAGGTTCAAGCTAAGCAGATTTACTTGTGGATCCCATGATAACGTACTGTACCCAGAAAAAGCCACAGCTGCACACTCAACACAACACTAGTGAGCCACACCTTCCAAAACACCAAGTGTGTGCTGTGCCAAATAAGACATAGGCTTGCTAACGCACATCGCCTCCAGCACTCTGCAGACAACAATGAACTTTGTTTACAGTGACCTTCCTCCACATGGCTCAAAGCTGCAATGTATCATCATTTGTGCAGAGGAAACATACACCATCTATGCCTGGTGACACATTGACACAGACACAGCCAAACGTGTAACAGCCCCCAACCACCACCTCCGCAGTACACACAACAAAGTACTGTTCAAACATACTTGAAGAGAGGAAATGTTAAACATTCTAAGTACCAAATCTCATATTTGTCAGGGAAATAAGAAAGCAATGTATCTCTTTTTGTATATAGCTTACCGGCATAAAAAAAACTGAGAAGGTATTCCAATGCTGCAGATACTCACTTCAGCATTACAATAAGTGGTTAGTCAGATCAGGAAATAAATAATTGATTGACGAAGTTCTAAGTGCCAATAAGAAAGTTTTTGGTTGAAGTGCCATTAATATTGAAGCTCTGCTTTTTATTTGAGACAATGGCAAGTACTGAAATACACCAATAATACTTTTACTGGTAGAATTGTGGTCAACAAAAACAACTTTCCGTATCTTTTAAATTTCTTGCAAGAGAATAACAAAACATTATGAGAAAAAAATTCGCCATATTGACTTCTGCTTCTTACAACTCCATTCTTGGGGCCAGATGTTGCGAAGTTACCTTAGAACTTCATGTGCTGTTAAGAATAAAATGACAAACTTGTCAATGAGTCTTTCTGTTTTAGAACTGATAAACTTTTAGATGAAATATGGCATAGCATATATCAGCCATGGTTTTTCCTCATTTGAACACACTGACATGTCTCCATTCTGTTTTGTAATAAGAATTTTTACTAGCTGTTTGAGATGGACATTACTTTGATCGTACTGCATTTGGAGATCTTGAATGGCTTCATTGATAACAATGTTTCAGCAGTATCTTTAAAACCAGAGGTGCAAAGGCCTTACTTGCCTATCTTACTTTATCTATAATAGTGATATTCATGAAGGGTTGAGCTTCCAGTGAAACATCATATCATTGCATTTATAACTGCATTTGCAGGAAACCTAAAACAGTAATATAAACTATACTTTAGAAACAGCTCCAGGTAATTCACAATGATCAATAATTTCAAATATCAAATGCAATATCATGAATAATACTTTCAATATATTAACTGAGTAAAGTAAATGTAGAAATTTTGTTACTGAACCAATAATAAGATTTACTAACCTCATTGTTTGTTGGCTATTGATCAGGAACTCTGTCTCTTGTCTTTCTCTTTTCATGACATTTGCCAAGACACATTTTTTCTGTTCTCTTTTCTTAACTTCCTTTTTCATTATGAACACCCAAATTATAATAGAGAGAAAAAATTCGGTTTCAGTGCTAAAAGCAAGTTGTAATTTCTCACTATCATTGGTTATGCGAAACTATACTCACACTAGCTACACGAGCTGCCGTATTAGCAACCAATGAACAATATTCATTGGCACTTGGGTGCAGATTACAGGCAACAAAGGCAGGTTCCAAATAAATTCACAACTTTTGACAAGATTCGAAACCATGACATTCTAGATGTCAGGTTTACATTCTAACAGTTACACTAAGCCACAACACTGAGTGAAGCAGTTATATTTACAGTTGTAGTGCTACATTCGCAATGATGAACTGCAGCCTTCAAAAATATGGCTTCACGCAATATCATATGAAGCTTACCTAATGTAAGCTAATCTTGGTGATTATGATAATTGTATTTGTGGCGCTGAAAAAAATGGAAGTGTCCAGTAATGTCAGCTAGTGCTGCTTAATGAATATTTCTCTCTCTCTCTCTCTCTCTCTCTCTCTCTCTCTCTCTCTCTCTCTCGTGTGTGTGTGTGTGTGTGTGTGTGTGTGTGTGTGTGTGTGGTTCATCACAAAAGAATGCTGAACAAGGAACTGAAAGTGAACTGACTGGTTGTGGTAGTTTGGCAACACTGAAGGGTTCTTGTGTGATGTTGAGCTCTTTGATAGGAGGAAACGCGCTCAGATGTGTGAAGTGTCAACCATCAAGTAATTTTAATTGGACTGTAGGTGCACCCAACTCAACCAAAACATGACATCGAGGCTACAAATGTAGTACCAAATGCTCTTTAATGGCTGAACACGTACCTATTGGTGCTGAAATGGATATAAGCAGGGTTTTATTTTTTTTAAGGTCTTTTCTTAAGTTCCTGAAGTATAGTCGGTATTTTAAGTTTCTGTCAAAATAGTAGAAACGAGATAACTTGGGGTTTTAAGTTAAGGGGTTAATGACCTTACTAAAAGTCAGAAATGAGCAACAAACATGTAACATAAGAATCAATACATCTTTGCTGAGGTAGTACTGGACCCGTTAGATTGTGGTGTAACCTGTTAGAAAGTATGCATTTGCATGCAGTACGCAAAACTTTCCCCCCACCCACCCACGTATTCCATATGGTAGTTCTTCGCAGTCTGAGCTGGACATCAGTTGTACTGCAGAATTGCTCTATCCCTAGTCCGGAAGTGTTTTACAAAGTGCAATAGCAATGGAATACATTGTTCCATTTGCTTTAAAAATGTTAAAAACAATGGAAACACAATAGACTTGTGATGTCATATAAGGAGAAAACATCCACAATGTTACTTGGAAGAAAAGGTAAATTTGTTGAGGTACCTACAATTCTATTGACATACTATAATCTTGTGGTAATAACTGAAATCTTAATATTGTATTTGCTGCAGGATGAATAATTGATACTATCCAAAAATGTTGATGCAGAAGAGTCATCAACTTGCGACTTTACACTCCCATCGTCACTGCAAATATCTCCTCCACCTTAGTCATCTTTGCTGGAGATACCGAGACTAATTTATGCGACAGTCTCAACCCCACATCAGTTTAGATGTCCTACTCCATCACTTTCGTTAAGACAGATCACACCCTTCAAAAACTGGAAAAAACTCATAGTTTTCAGAGTAAGTTACACAGTTCTCTCAGTCTGATCATTAGAACGGAATTAACAAAATCTTCCAAATATAAATTTCTTAAGAGACTAACAGTATGCAATGTGTAATAAAACTGTGCCATGTGAAGTACTCTTTCTCTTGTCACAAACTATCGATAGATGCCACTGGTTTGGTACCATGGCTAGTGGTGGCTGTGCAATGAGTGGTGTATCTGCCATCAGAGAGGAGTCTGTGTCTCATGATGGGCAATTAAGTCTGGCTGTGGTGGGCAGCACCCCGAGTCAGTTCCGGGCAGGTAGTGAGCCGTGAGGAAGGGCAGTGCCTATGTGGCTGGCAGTATGCTTTGGGAGCACTTTGAGGAGCAGGCTCTGCAAACTGCAACATTATGGCCATCTTGATTTTTACGATACGTTGATGACACCTTCCTGATATGGCCTCATGGTGAAGATACACTACAGCAGTTTGTCAACCATATGAATGGTGTCCATCCCAACATTAAATTTACTATCGAGATGGGGAAGCACAGCAAGTTACCATTCTTGGGTGTTTTGGTTGAGCGGAAGGCAGGAGGCCAGCTTGGTCATTCTGTGTACCAGAAACCAACACACACTGATCGATACTTGAACGCCAATAGTTTCCACCACCCTGTACACAAGAAAGCTGTCCTGAACATGTTGGTCCATAGAGCCAAGATTATCTCTGATAATGACCACCTACAGTCTGAATTGCAGAACTTAAAACGTGTTTTTGGGAAAAATGGATGCAGCAAAAGAGACATTGCAAATGCTTTCAAGGGCCACCGACGAAAGATACCTGGTGAATCAGTAGAAGAGGCCAAATGAACTGTATTCCTGCCATACTGAGGAGCAACTAGAAGTAAGTTAGGACGTCTGCTGCAGAAACACGGGCTAAGAGCAGTGTTCCGGCCCGCCCCCAGGATACAAGATATGTTGCACCCTGTTAAAGACGACATTTGCTCTTCGAGTGTACAGTGTGTATGGTGTACCTTGTGAATGTGTCAGCATGTACATTGGACAGACAATTTGCACGGTTGCGGAGCGTTGTACTGAGCACAAGCACCATATAAAACAAAGGGAGGTTGACAAGTTGGCAATAGGAGAGCATTGCCTAGAAAACGGACATAAAATACAGTTCAAAAATACAAAAGTGTTGGCTCATGCGTCTACCTATTGGGACTCCGTTATAAAGGAAGCGGCTGAGATTCACTTAAATGACAACAATTTCAACAGAGAACAGGGATACGCACTCAGCAGGTCATGGGGACGGGCGTTGGACATCGAGAGAAAGCAGAGACAGATGCGTGACACGGGAGCGGCAGTTTCAAACGTGGCGCCTGCTGCTGGCGTCACCTGACGTCATCGGTGCTGCCACGGGGAATAGCTCCACTAGCTGCCCGGGTTGACTTACGCGTGCACGCGTCACATTGGATTGATCTGATTGGCTGCTGATGATGTCATCATGCCTATGTAAGCGAGAGACCGTAACAGCCCTGGCAGTCAGTGAACTCCTGACGATGATGGCAGAGATGGCCATCGAAAGCTCGAGGATTTTATTTGAATTGACGCGGCTGGAAAACCGAGAACATTTTATTCATGTATGCCATCGCGAAAGACTCCGAGGACACATAGCTTTCCTCTATGGTGAGGACCTAATGCGCAGTGTGAGACTGTTAGAAAAACTGCAGAAAAAGGGATCACATCTGCTGAGTTCTTTGGCATTTTTACAATGCTGCCGGGACAAGGAGGTAATTCCTCGCTTTGCAGTAGTCAAGCACCAAATTTGAACTGAGTAGTCAAGCACCACATTCGAACTGCTGCAGTGGACAGAATTTTGAAGAGGACCAGTCTTGCCATAGTGAGATAGCGGATACGACAGACAAGGTATGAGCTTGATCATAATGCCAGGAACCTACTAGAGTGTCATCTGTCTTTGTCATCAACATTGTCACCATTCGATTGGGAGTTGGTGGATGTAGCCACGGCAGTGCAACAACATGCAAGTTTATCGAAGGCAACGTCGAAACAATGTGCCAAGTTCGACCGACTGGATCACGGAAGAACTGTTGTGAAACCCATTAAGGCCCATAGAACGGTTGTTAATCTTTCCAACCAAGAACTGGACAACGGCTCTATATCAGTGCTGAGTAAAGGCTTCAACTTTTCTCCAGCTCCACGACATCTGCCAATATTGGATTAATTAGTGGAATAGAGCAGTGCATTAGGAATCTTTCGCATGATGCAGCTGAGGATGTCAGGCTAACTACCAGCCATATATCCTGGCGAAAGCCAAGCCACCAAAATCTAATATTAGCCAGGAGGAACAACGTTGCTTATGGTTAATGAAGACTTGGTTGTCTTGCCAGCCGACAAAGGGAATGCCACTGTGGTCCTGAACTCTGCAGATACCACCTGAAGATGCTACATTTATTAGAAGACCCCACGTACCGCAAGCTTAATCATGATCCCATACAGGGCATTGTCAGAAAGATAGAGAAGTTATTGAAGGATTCTGGCTTACCAGGTGCTGTGGTGAAGAAATTAATGCCTCATGCCACCAGACCTCCCAGCCTTTATCGATTACCAAAGATACACAAGAAAAGTATTCCCCTGAGGCCAATTGTTAGTGCAATCAGTTGGCCCACCTACAGACTTGCTAAACATCTGGCAGGATTATTAGCACCAAAATTGGGACATTGCAAACACCATGTTGTCAACTCGCAGAAATTTGATGAGACACTCAAGAGAATGAAGATAGGCCCAAAGACCTAATGGTTAGCCTGGATGTTGTGTCACTTTTTATGAGGGTGCCAATACAGGATACGCTGAATCTTTTGGGCCAACATTTTCCATATGGAATCATTAAGTTGTTCCGTCACGTCCTAACGACAACGTACATTTTGTACTGCGATGAATATTATGAGATGACTGACGGCACAGCCATGGGATCACCACTGTCTCCAGCAGTCACAAATTTCTTAATGGAGCACTTTGAGGAGCAGGCTCTGCAAACTGCAACATTATGGCCATCTTGCTTTTTGCGATACGTTGATGACACCTTCCTGATATGGCTTCATGGTACGTTTTATTCAAGCTGTGAATCAGTCATTGAAGCGAAGGATATCATGTTTGGCAGTGCGTTCAGCAACAGGGTGGCCCACTTGTTTCTTAGGCATAGTTTGTCGGTGGCCATTCATGTGGACAGACAGCTTGTTGGTTGTCATGCCTACATAGAATGCAGCACAGTGGTTGCAGCTTAGCTTGTAGATCACATTACTGGTTTCACAAGTAGCCCTGCCTTTGATGGGATAGGCGATATTAGTGACTGGACTGCAATAGGTGGTGATGGGAGGATGAATGGGACAGGTCTTGCATCTAGGTGTATTACATGACTATGAGCCCTCTAGAAATATACTGAGGGTCTTACAGAAGTCTTCACTGACCGTAATTATCCTCCCAGCCTTGTACAAAAACAAAGCACATGTGCCTTATCTTTCCAGTTTTTCACTACCTCCACAAGTCCCACTGCCCAGCCACAGAAGAGCATTCCCCTCAAACTCAGTACCATCCAGGACTGGAGCAACTGAATTACATTCTCTGCCAGGGTTTCAAATACATCTCATCATGCTTTGAAATGAGAAATGTCCTTCCCAGTATCCTTCTCACTCCTCCCACAGTGGTATTCCACCATCCAACGAACCTAAACAATATACTTGTCCATCCTTACGCAACCCCTGCTCCCAATCTTTACCTCATGGCTCATACCCCTGCAATAGACCTAGAGACAAGACCTGTCCCATACATCCTGCCACCATCACCTACTCCATTCCGGTCACTAACATCACCTATCCCATCAAAGGCAGGGCTACCTGTAAAACCAGTAATGTGATCTACAAGCTAAGCTGCTACTGCTGTGGTGCAGTCTGTGCAGGTGTGACAATCAACAAGCTGTCTGTCCCCATGAATGGCCACCGACACACTGTGCCTAAGAAACAAGTGGGCAACCTTGTTGCTGAACGCACAGGCAAACATGATATTCTTCATTTCAATGACTGCTTCACAGCCTGTTTCATAGGACCCTTCCCGCCAACAACAGATTTTCTGAATTGCACGCAGGTGGGAACTTTACCTGCAATACATCCCACATTCCCGTAACCCTCCTGGCCTCTACCATCATTGGTCACTGTCCTCACCCATCCAGCCCCTGTTCCCATTCCAGCACTATGCAGCTGTCATTCCACCACCACACCTAGTCCTTTTATTTCATCTTTTCCGCCACTTCCACACCCTCCACCCTCCCCACCTCTCTCATGCCCTCTGTCTAATCTTCAGCACTTCACTGTCCGTGACCCACCCATACTAGCCCTCCCCACCTTACCTCCACCCAGTCGCCAGTGAAATCATGCACTGGTGCTGCTGCTCGTAGTACGGTTTCAGTTGCCTGAGACTGTAGTCGTGTGTGTGAAGTGCATTTGCGCACACCCACCCGTATGTGTATTGTTGAAGAAGGCCTTAATGGCCGAAAGCAATAATTGAGAGAGTTTTTTGCTGTGCCCTTCTGCGACTCAGCGTCACCGCTATATGGTGAGTAGCAACTTCCTTTCTCTTAATATTGTTACATTCCATCCTAGATTTTCTATTATTAGATCCACACCATCCTAACTTAGACACTGCCATAGTATGAGGCCTGTTCATTGCAGATAACTTTACTTTTGCTCGATTCTGTGTTGGAAAAATCTCTTCCTAGAAACCCATGCTTGTTAGCATTTTGGTACTTCAAACTAAAAACTTTCTGCTAGTTGGTACTGATGTTTTGTAGATATATTCTTGATAGTAATTTTTTGACATAGTGACTGTCAAGAAAAAAAGTTACACCTCAAAAATATACAAATTTACCATGAAGGCAGTTTTTCTTAGGTTGTAAACTGTTACATTTATAACAATTTTTTAAGAGTACATTAAAAATATTGTTAAACCTCTTCCGAGAATAGCACCATCTATGTCAGATGTAACGGAGATATTTAAGAAATGGAAACGATTAGTGGTGGACATGGATAATGTGAAGGGACCTTAACTATGCCCACGCAGTTGAACATGTTCTTAACATGTTTTGGAGTGTAGTGCTTTTTGTCATGCCAAAACAGAGTATAATTCGGTACCAGAGTTACACGAGTCAGTTTGTCCATGGATTACTTGTGCCACCAAATTACAAACGACCACATTACACTCTTGCTGCAACGCAATTATAAATATTTCGACAATGGGGAAAATTGCTTTGGACAGCCATGCCAATAGCCAAAATTATAAATGTTCTGCAAACACACAGAAGTCTTTTTCTGAAAAATATTTTTATGCAAAACCCTGAACCTGTTGCAGTGAAAATTCAATTGCAAACAAGTGAACAAGGTAAGCCTATTTTTTATCTATCACATAAAATGTTTGTTTGTTACCCTGATATCATCTTAGATGAACAACAGAAATCTAGGTGTCTTTCTTGAAGTATATTTCCTGAGTCACTTTGAGCTGATGTAGGGGAGTAAGATGGTGATCAGAATTAATTTGAGCATTAAAAATGATATTCAAAAACTCTTACACCCGAGTGTGTCAACCTCTGTAAGAATGATCTGTTATGAAACAGCAGTGTTTTCTCTACTGTGTTATTGTCATTACATTTGTATACCAGTTCTATTTTCCATTTCAAAAATATTATTTCCAGTTGGTCGATTTTCTCGTGATTCATTTTTTTCTCATATTTATCAGCTTTAAAATATGGTAATATTTCGAGTGCAGTGATACATTTCAGTTGTCACTTTTTTTTTTAATTTATCTTGTTTGCAGCCATGCAAACTCTATTTGGACAGTAATTTTTAAAGTGAAGTTAATCTATACTTTGTTTTAATCTTTGAATTATTTGTGTTGATTTTGGAAATACTACTTATTCTGACTTGCCTAGAAACTGGTGAATAGTGATTTTTGGGCATATTTTACCTCAGGAACATCTCTCTTCTTGATACAGCAATAGTCAAGTAGTCACCCAGCACTTGCCTTGGTATCTCTTTTCCACTGCAGAAATATGCTGCTGAAAACACTGACCATGCTCACCACTGATGGCCTGAAGATTTTCCAGGAATAAATCTAAGTGAGAGAGTCCACGAAGTGAATTTTTAGGGATTGTTGCGCCCCTTAGCCTTATAAGAAAGCAGATCAGCCACTATGGCATAATACACTCCTGGAAATGGAAAAAAGAACACATTGACCCTGGTGTGTCAGACCCACCATACTTGCTCCGGACACTGCGAGAGGGCTGTACAAGCAATGATCACATGCACGGCACAGCGGACACACCAGGAACCGCGGTGTTGGCCGTCGAAGGGCGCTAGCTGCGCAGCATTTGTGCACCGCCGCCGTCAGTGTCAGCCAGTTTGCCATGGCATACGGAGCTCCATCGCAGTCTTTAACACTGGTAGCATGCCGCGACAGTGTGGACGTGAACCGTATGTGCAGTTGACGGACTTTGAGCGAGGGCGTATAGTGGGCATGCGGGAGGCCGGGTGGATGTACCGCCGAATTGCTCAACACGTGGGGCTTATGGTCTCCACAGTACATCGATGTTGTTGCCAGTGGTCGGCGGAAGGTGCACGTGCCCGTCGACCTGGGACTGGACCGCAGCGACGCACGGATGCACACCAAGACCGTAGGATCCTACGCAGTGCCGTAGGGGACCGCACCGCCACTTCCCAGCAAATTAGGGACACTGTTGCTCCTGGGGTATCGGCGAGGACCATTCGCAACCGTCTGCATGAAGCTGGGCTATGGTCCCGCACACCGTTAGGCCGTCTTCCGCTCACGCCCTAACATCGTGCAGCCCGCCTCCAGTGGTGTCGCGACAGGCGTGAATGGAGGGACGAATGGAGACGTGTCGTCTTCAGCGATGAGAGTCGCTTCTGCCTTGGTGCCAATGATGGTCGTATGCGTGTTTGGCGCCGTGCAGGTGAGTGCCACAATCAGGACTGCATACGACCGAGGCACACAGGGCCAACACCCGGCATCATGGTGTGGGGAGCAATCTCCTACACTGGCCGTACACCACTGGTGATCGTTGAGGGGACACTGAATAGTGCACGGTACATCCAAACCGTCATCGAACCCATCGTTCTACCATTCCTAGACCGGCAAGGGAACTTGCTGTTCCAACAGGACAATGCACGTCCGCATGTATCCCGTGCCACCCAACGTGCTCTAGAAGGTGTAAGTCAACTACCCTGGCCAGCAAGATCTCCGGATCTGTCCCCCATTGAGCATGTTTGGGACTGGATGAAGCGTCGTCTCACGCGGTCTGCACGTCCAGCACGAACGCTGGTCCAACTGAGGCGCCAGGTGGAAATGGCATGGCAAGCCGTTCCACAGGACTACATCCAGCATCTCTACGATTGTCTCCATGGGAGAATAGCAGCCAGCATTGCTGCGAAAGGTGGATATACACTGTACTAGTGCCGACATTGTGCATGCTCTGTTGCCTGTGGTTCTGTCAGTGTGATCATGTGATGTATCTGACCCCAGGAATGTGTCAATAAAGTTTCCCCTTCCTGGGACAATGAATTCACGGTGTTCTTATTTCAATTTCCAGGAGTGTAGTTTTCTGATTTATTGTTTTCAGGGAAACTGCAATATACATTTCTGAAAGACTGCCAGGCTGCTTCTTCAGGGTGTATACGACCAGGGACAACTGGGAAAATGTGAACATTTTTTTCATCCAGGCAAAGCCTATGAATTTTTTAGAATTCTGGGTATTTTTTATTGTTGTAGTTTTCAGTTGACTGGTAAAAATTGATACTCTAACAAAGAACTTATCCTTTAGCCCACTACTCCACAGCCATCCTGCAGCAGTAAAACATAACCAAGAGAATAAAACCAAAATAAAACTCCACGTTTCAGAGAAAATGCACCATTTACAACAACAAAACACAGTGCACACACAAGCATCTGTCAACAGCAAAATGTGTGAAAGGCTTTAGGCCTAAGATTTGCGATACTTCATAACAACAGTGAGTGTGATGTTTACATTTCTAACGGGTCATGGGAAAATACTGCAAATGTTGATTTGAGAAGCATTACAACTCAAAGTAAATTTCCTTTCACACAAGATAAATTACATAATGTGGGAGAATATTCAATGATTTTCTTTAACCTAAAGGCCCTTAAATTGAGGCCCATCCACTTTTGCTGGCACATTTATGTTTGATGTATCTTAAAGGGTAATACACACTAAAAAAAGACAAATATTACATCTGAAAGCTTAGTTTTTCTTGTAGCTATAATGTATGTATATTAATTTAAACTATCAACAAATGCTGTTTGTGTGTTCACACTGCTTAAAGTCATGTTATGCTCAGTGACAGTACGGGCCCTGTGCTCTGAATACCTGCTGTCGTTGGTTGGCGATATCACTTGATGTGAGCTATGATTGGCTGACAAAAGTGCATCGCAATCTCAATTTCAGTGCTTTGGAATCTACTGTGCTGTATTTGGTGGAATTTCTTAATACGAGAATATCAAGTATACATATGGCCATTGTATCAAAAGATCTTTCCAAATCAGGTTGTCTTTTGGTAGGTTTCGTTTCCTAAAGTGCTGGGAAGTTCTATTCACATGTATAAAACCTTTACCATTCAGAGGATTGATAAGTTTTACAGCTCTGGGAAAAATCATCGGGTAACACAGAAAACGTATACTTTCACTGGTGGTATAGTGTATTTTCAACGGGAAATAAGTGTGTTTTTAACCAGGGAAAAATCTGGTTTTACACTCCCCCCCTCCCCCTTATCCACATATACACCCAATTTTTGCATTTGATTTAACAGACCTTCTAAATGATGTTCATCAGCCATTAATAGTCATATTTGTGGTCCTACAAACCTTCCCTCTTTCAGTTTGGCATCACTGACTTAAGGTAATTTCAATTTCAGAAGCAAGCTAATCCATCAGCTTCAACAAACTTTTTCATTACTCCCAATTTAATATGCACTGGAGGTAAATATATTTTTTCAGGATTGACTAAAGGGACATGCGACACATTTTTCTAATCAGGAATAAAAGATTAATATTTAAGCCATGATTTTCTAACATATTGAGATTACTTATCTTTGCTGTCTAATTGTCATATGTCTGTTTCATATCAGTGGCATGCACAACAGGTATTGATGAAAGTTCAGTGCTAATCTGCAGCAGCAGAGCCTTCAAATGAATTTCAGACGAATCTATGAACAATTGGCACTTGTCCGGATGGTGTTGATGCCCAGGCGTTTTTATAACAGAACAAATACCAGTGCAAAGACACACAACAATTTTCTTTAGAGAAAGTCTTGTGAAATCGCTCTGGCAGCAGCGATAACTACATATTTGTTCATCATGCTGGAGTAGATTTTAGCCATTGAGTCAAGAAGTTAAAACTTCAGCTTGCAGTTTAGACAGGTTTAAATGCTGAATCAGGTGATCGAGGTCTTGTTGATTCAGAAAGTACAATTCTGATGAACAGCTATGGCCTTCATATGTAGGATCATTTTTATTTTCATCTGATCATCTTCAGTTTGTGGTGGGACAGAATCAGAGTTATAGATCAAGATCATATATCCATATATTGATACAGGGAACTGTAATTGCATAAGGCAGACCTCATTGCAGATGGCAAATTCAGATACTTAACTGTATTTTTTGATTTAGATGTGATTCCTTTAATATCTGTTAAACAAAACTAATGAACTTGGGAATTGCAAATGGCATATGATGTGTACTGTTTTTCTACCCATTCAGTAGTCTAACAGATGAGGCACAACATATATTGGGGGCCCGGCTCACATCCAAATCACCCCCATGACTGCCAAAGTAAAGTTCATAACACTCTTTCACAAGTTGTGTGAAATGTTGCCTATGCAGAAAGGAAGGAAATAATATTTCACTAGTGATATTTGTGCTAACAGTGACGTGTCACAATGCTAGATTAACATGTCTACTCATGTCAAAATATGAATGAACCAATGCAGTCTTGTCATTTGGTGCTTCCACATGATATTACCTATCATTTCCTTAGCTACAGTGCAGATGAAATCACTACATATGACATACAGGTCCCTACAACAGTTCGGAGAGAGGGCTGAAATCAAAATTTTAAAAAGTAGCTTTCTCAAAAAGTCTGTTGCTGATGGAAAAAATCTGACTACATATATAAATTCACTGTAACAACATGCACTAGAATCACTAATCAGATTTCTTGTGAGGAATACCTTGTTGACCAGTGTTACCATCCTAAGGGCCAGTTGTACAAACTCCAGTTTGCAGCTGGTTAAGCTCTAGTCGCAGAATAGTATGGAAAACATATTATTCCAAGCCAGAATGATGCTTAACCAGAGTATAAACTTGGGATAACTTAACCAGCGATTTCAGGCCAGGTTAGCATGTTTAAATGGAGAATAGGTTTAGACAATGCAGGAATAGCAATTAGACAGGCATGATGAGGTTCTGACGGGATTATTTGGTGGAATGGGGAGGGAGAAGAAAGTAAGACATTGGCCTATATGAATATACCGAATTTATACCTAGATTTTGTTTGGCAAAAGAGGAGGTAATTTGTCTTTTTGATCTTGCACATGAGAAGCTGGAGCATATGACTGACAGGTGAGACTTTTTCTTTCCTAGCATGTACTGTTTATTTGTGGTAATATACATTTGATATTAATAATTCATGAATGTATACTGTTGTGTTACTAATACAAAATTAGGTATATAAAAATGATAACTGATGCCAAAATAGTCTTCTTTATCTGCTATGTGTTAGTCTGCAGCATTAGAAAGAACAACTTGATTTTATTTAATGGATAGTGTCAAAATAATCTAATCAAATTGTAAAACCAAACTTCTCTTGAGTACTATTTGTATTAACACCTGCTTCAGTTTTAGACAACTACATTATGATTTTTAATGTAACAAATGTCTGATGGTACACTAATGTCCTGAGTTCACTCGGTTATGTTACATTTATAGCAGAACATATTGTTCATTCTCATCTCCTACTGGGACAACAAATTTCTATCTTTTAGAGAAAATATAAGGACCACAGGCCCATTAATGCTTCAGATCATAAAATAGTTTCGCACCCAGTATTATTCTCATAAGCATTTAAACTACTTGCGCTTACTCGCAATAAGTTTGTAACATTGAAAATGAAGTCAATATGCTCTCTCTCTCTCTCTCTCTCTCTCTCTCTCTCTCTCTCTCTCTCTTCCCTCACCTACTGGTATTATCCATATAAGCACATCCATATTTATCAGTTATCTGTGTTTGAAGGGCATAGGTACTTATCATTCAGTTAACAGGAATCTTTAGTGATTGAATTTACATAATTGTAACAGTAGAGAAGTGGCTAGCAAGTTCTGTTTTTAATTCTTATGCTATTCTTCCTTTCAGAAATGACTGTTCCATCTGTGAACCAGCTACTGCTGACACTGAGATAATTTGCTTCTGGTAATTTCATTCCTTCCATTGGAGACTTCATTGGTATTGATAAGGGACAGCCAGCAGGATTATTAAAAGGACGTATATAAAAATGGGCAACATCCACAAGAGACACTTTTTTTAGTTATTTCAGTTCTCTGTTTTAATCAAATGAAAACAAAATAAACAAATGTGTACAAATCATATGAAATTGTATTTTCCAGAGACATAAACTCCGAACTTTATCTGTGATAATAAATAAATTTTGAAGCACTGAATTAAACTTTGTGCTAAGGCCAGGATTTGAACCCAGGTCTCCTGCACATTAGACGGATGCACTAATCACTGTGCCACCTTGGCACTGTGGCTAACACAGCTGCACAGATTACCCTAGTACGTCTACCACCCTAATACAAATGAGTTAAGAAGGGGAACATCAAGATGAGCTGAGGCATGAACTGGAATTTATGTTAGGGAAGGAGACGTACTAGGGTAATCCATGCAGCTGTGTTAGCCACAGTGCTAGGATGGTGCAGTGGTGCGCATCTGCCTAGTGAATAGAAGACCCCGGTTCATATTCCAGCCTTGGTACAAATTTTAATTCATTCCTTTGGCCTGTATTCATTATCATAAATGTATAGTAATTAATATATTTATTTTATACATTTATTATTTGTTTTAATTTTTGTTCTCTAATCCTGATTTTAGCTTATGCTCCTCCATAAACAGATACAATACTTCCTCCCTTCTCTGGTTCTTGTTGTGCTACTTCTGAAGCAGCACCATCTGCAGCTCTGCTAATTCTTTCACACTTGGGAGTAGGTATTTAAGTTCTGAAAACAAAATGGACTGTTCTAAGCTGAGATGATTGTAGAAAAGAATGATGAACACAGTAAAGGTGTCATGTTTCCAGTACTTCTGCTTCTCTCCCAAAATACGCAGAGCTGCTAGAGATGATCACACAAGCCAAATTTGTGTGTTCTTCAAACATTTAGGGTGAGATACAATAACAACAGCCTCCAGTTTGGATATGTGCCATAGGTACATTTCTATCCCAGCAATATAAAAATATAATGGTTGTTCATTTAAACGTTGGCATCTTATTCTTCTTATATGTACCTAGTATGATTATTCATAATCGTCACATCAAAAAGGATTTTATGAGCCGAAGAATTGCAAAAGTTGATGCACAAATAGTGTTCAAGAGTTCAGCAATGGTACCTTCTGTAGAACACACATTGCTGCTGTAATGAATTAATCATTGTAAGACATAAATACTACAGTCTGCTAGCTGGTAACACTTTGCAGAATTGTCAGTCTGAGTCAAACCAATCTCCATGATGTCTGTGTTCTCATAGTTTGCTGGAGACGTTGAGAAGACCATCTATTTTGCAAGGCAGACTGCATTTCACAGTTGCTATTATATTGGGTGCTTTCTTACAATCACAACTACATTTGATGGAATATTATCTTGCCTAGAAATGTTGCATCTGAATTGAACTGACTGTGACATCCTTCTGCCTATAACTTTATCAAATTGTGTGTTTTATTTTACACAATAAGTTCTGGAATACTATCTTCTGTACTTATACTTTTTCTACATTGTAGTCTACACTATTAACAAAACTGTCATGTATGTCTGTTTGTATGAAAATGCTAATCTCCAAAATTACTCAACAAATTTATATGAAGATTTCACAGGTAATGTGAGTATAGATTGGGGGCAACTTACAGGCTTTATGTCATGAGAATCAGATCACAGAAACAAATATATCATAATTTATAAAGTTTTTGCCCTCAGGGGCTCAGCATTTGTTTGCTGAATACAGGCTTGGCGACCCCAGGGTTTTTGAGGGACTGCTAAGTGCCGCCAGTCCTCTTTCACCGTAAGCTCTGGACATGCTTCAGCGACTACCATGTGGCATGGCAGTGGAATGTTGTGTGTCACAGGGAATGGGGATCTTTGCTGAACTGCCTGGATCGTGAGGATGATAAAAACCTCTACTAAAAGAAACCTTAGTCTTAAGGTGTGCTTCACACTGATTAGGTGCATGGCTGTTGAGGTGGAACAGTCATTAACAGGCAATCTCTGGGGAACCTGCCATATGCCAGTTGTATGAGACTTACTCAGGTATGCAGGGCTTTGTCTGAGTGCACCCTTATTTCCGTAGCTACTCTTCGTACAAGACGGAACACTCGAGATCTTCCTATCCTCCCAGGGGGAAGGGTGTTCCGCCTGGGAGTACTCACACCCATTCATCAAAAAGAATGTGGGAGGCTAGCCCTCATGAAAGTAAGAATCAGTTGGACTTTCGTAACAGGGCTCACGGGGTCATAAATCGTAATGTGTTTCTGGTCAGAAAGAGGAAGGAGGGGACATTCGAAGAAGAGTACCTGTTCTATACACGGAAGGGTTTGGAAGGACTGTTGGCACCTTAAAATCTATAAAATGACTGCATAATACCTCCTTGTTGGTTGAAACTAACAGGTCAAAGTAGGTGGAACTTCTAAAGAAATCACACAAACTGGGTGAATATGACATTGTTATTGAGATGCACAACTCTCTCAACTCAAGCAAGGGTGTAGTAATGTGCCTCAATATGGATATGGGCGTAGCAAGCTGAAACAAGAATGGGCATCCCAGGGGATAGTCAATGTAGAGCAACAAACACAAAGAAATAATGGAAAAATTGAAAAGACAGCCACTTTCATTGTCACATTCAATTCTCCAATGCTGCCTAAACATATTATGGCAAGGTCCCTTCCACTTACTGTTAGGCCTTACATACCAAATCCTATGCAGTGCTATAAATGTCAGCATTTTGGCTATACATCCATAATTAGTTGAGGTGTAGCTACTCACAGAAGTGCAGGAAAGCAGCTCATGATGCTGGGACTGACTGCCCATCTCCAGTGATCTTCATCAACTGCTCTCGGAGCCATCCAGTCTGGATCTCAGACTGCCCAGTTTTTGCTTAGGAATGCAAAATACAGAAAATAAAAGTGACAAAGCGGGTCCCATATGCTGAACCCAAAAAGAATATAAGGCAACAAAACCTTCTGTCTTTGCCACTTCATATTCTTCCATATTGCAGATACCCGTTTCCTTAGTGGTCACTTTAATGCAGACAACATTAAGTGTGCCTGTATCCACCACAAGCACCTGTACTTGCCGAGGGAAAAAGAGTAAGGACAGAGCAATCCTGGCAGCTGCAACAGGAAAGACCAATAACAGTTGCGCAGTGAGCATCCAGAGAAGGCACACAAATAGCAGATTGCTTCTCAATGCCCTCTTTCTCCCTCATCCTCGAAGGGACGGGGTGCGGGGAAAGGATCCCGACGTTCAGGCTGAAAGCTGTCTCTGGTATCATCAGACGTTGTTCAGGCATGACTGCCTTGGATCCAGGTAGCCCCTCCACTCATCCTTGCTCTACAAGTGCTTTGCCTCCCTGGTGCAAAGATAGAGGCAAATTAAAACCACACCAATGAAATGGTTCCAATACTACAGTGGAACTCAAATGGGTTCAGGACTCATTTGAAGAACTGATACCCCTAGCACAAGTACGCTTCTTGTGCTTGTGTTTACAAGAAATGTGGAAATGCTTTTTAAAGATGAATGTCCCGGTGCTACAGGGCTATGTGCTATACCGCAAGGATGACCTATCAGGGAAAAGAGCCAAGGAAGGGATTGCAATCTTTTGTCACTAATGTGCACCACTCCTCTGCTCTCCCCTTGGCTAATGACCTCCAAACAGTTGTAGTTGAAATTCATGTGTGTTGAAGGACCACTGTTTGCTCACTGTATTTACCTCTGCAAGGTGCAATAGACTCTGAGACTCTCACATATCTTACGGAACAACTCCCCCAATCATTTCATCTCTGGGAGATTGTAATGCCCATCACGTCTTAACGGGCTTGACTTCTAATTGCCCTTGGGGTCGGGTTTTGAACAGCCTCATGACATATCACAAGCTGTGCATCCTCAACATAGGTACTCACATTCATTTCTGCACTGCTACTGGGTCATTCGCAACTATTGACCTCTCTTTCTGGTCTCCTACCCTCACAGACTTTGTTCATTGGGAGGTCATTGCTGACCGTCGTTCCAGTGACCACTTCCCACACTGCATTCACCTCTGCATGGTGCACTATCTGAAACGAAGCCATCGAAATGGATGGTCTGCAGGGCTAAGTGGATGCTGTTCAGCTAGCTGGCTGTGTTCAAACACCGAAACGGCGTCCAACGATGGGTGGGCCACATCACATGAGTGATCCATCATGCCGCCGACATATCCATTCCAAAGGCTGCAGGTCATCTTAGGAACCTTAGTGGACAGGTGAGTGCCATTCAGAAATCCGGAACAAATGTGTGCATCTTTTTAGACGCTGACCGACAGCAGACAACCTCAGGGCCTTTTGAGTCACGAAGGCCAAGGCTCAATCTGTCGTTACGGAGAGCAAAAAAAAGGTCACAGCAAGTGTTCCTGGACGCTATCAACCATTCTCCTTCTTCTACAAAAATATGGGAAGCCATCTGGAGGATTTCCAGTAAACACAGTCATTTACCAATAGCAGCAGTGCTGAAACAGGGGTGTCCATCGCTCAGATGCTGGCCAAGCATTTTCCAAAATCTACTGCCAATGGAAGCCAGGACTTGGCTTTTCATTACTACTTTGTGACTGTAGAGAAGTTGGACTACAGATCTGACACTTATGAGGCCTTCAACTCCCCTTTCTCCATGTGGGAGTTCAAATTGACATTGTCTGAGACTCATGACTAGTGTTGCCAACGGTTAAAGTGAACTCCCCACCAATTTCAAGGGCGAAAACCACTAAAAAAAATTCCCCTACTCTCATAATCGCTAAAATTTCCACTAATTTTTTAAAAAACTATTATGAAAGAAAACAATAAGTATATTAGTAATTAGTTTCCTTTATTATCAAGTAATAAAATATTCACAACAATTAAATGAACATGCTATAAATAAATCAGCAAATCAAGGTCAGCAACATACAAAAAGTTCTATAACAGTGGCTAATTATTTAAATGACTTCGTCTTCTTCAGATGAATCATTTTTGTCTGCATCATCATTGTCAGTTTCAGATTTATATGGTTCTTCGGTACCGATTTGTTTTAAAACATTTATCGGAATTTCATATTCGTTGCAGCATTTTCCTTCCAACCTCAAACACAGTGTATTCTTAATGTAGCAGTTAAAAATTCATTCTGTTCCTCAGCTTGTTTTTTTGATAACATTCATGCTGCTAAATAGTCTCTCAGCGCTGCCATTGGAATGAGGCAGTATTAGGAGAGTAATCACAAAAGTCTCTAATTCCTCAAATCTGGATTCCCCTTGAGCATCTTTGAAATGCAATATTCATTCCAGAATTTTTTGTGTGTCTTTGGTCTCGTTCCAGTTCAGCAAATGAATTTGTTGCCACTGATCATCCACTCTTGCTATAAATTCTGCACTTTTATTGAATTGAGCCACCATATCAATTAGATTTTCCATGTTGTGATTAAGTGCTTGTTCAACACTTATTCTGGAAATTTTTTTCATCAGTGTCAAATTTTCTGGTAACCTGTTTTTATTTCTTCAATCAGACATTACAATAAATGTTATGCAACATTTCTTCATCTTCCTGTGGTGATCCTTTTCCTCTGATTTCAAGCAACTGCTGCTCAAAGTGGAATCCCAAATAACATCTTCAATTGAAGAAATCACGAATATTTTGAGTAAAAATATTAACTTTATTTACTGACGAGTATATCTATCAGGTTAGTCAACTCATCAAAGAGTTTGGTGTGATCTGCATTTTTGACTTGAACATTTTACTAACTCTGTTTATTTCAATAAATATTGGATATAAAAATGAAATATATGTGTAATTAATCTCGTTCACATACATAGCATACAAAAACTCTGCCATGTGACACCTTTCGCACACTTTAGCTACGGAAAAATGTGTTTTTAGCTCCGACCATTGTGTGTATATTCTTGATAGAATGGATTCTATTGATAACCACCTTGTCTAGCATGCCTTAACTATTTTTAACGATTTCTGTCCCATCATTGATGGTTTTGTATAGCTCCTTATAAAGACATTATCTGGAAGAGAGCTACTAAACCAATCATATGTCTCTTTAATTAAAAACTCCAAATTATTCAGTAAAAATTCTTTTGCAGCAGCTGAAACAGCCAGTTGCAAGGAATGGCACAAGCAACATACTAAAATCAGGTGTGGTACCTCTTCTTTCAATTTCGTAAATAGTCTGTTATCTACTCCAACCATGACAGAGGCATTATCTGTACCAATGCTCATTACATTTTCAAGTCCCAACTTGAATTGTTGAAGTGTCTTCTTTATAGCAGAGACAATAGCTTCAGCATTACACTCATGCAGTTCAGCAATGTCAAGGTATGTAGATCCTATTTTTTGGTGTAATTTAGTGTAATAAACTATAATAAATCCTAAGTACTTATATACAACAATATCAGTAGATTCACCGAGTAATAAGCTAAATGGTTGATCTTGGCAATCTTGTTTCAGAACGCCAGTGAAATGCGGTGCTAATACATTTTTTATAACTGAGGTGCACTTAGTACGGTGCAGCCTAACTTTTTCGATATCTTTTTCATGACTGTGATTAATTACATATCCCAAATGGTCGACTACACATATACTAGTATGCGTGGCTGTGAATAATGTAAGTGTTGCTTCTTCCTTTTTGGTATTCCCAATGGGCTCTGACTTAAAAGTAATTTTAGGCTGCATATTTACAACCTGCAAAAATTTACTTAGTCAAAGAGTGGTCAAAGGTGTACAAGTGATCAATGAATGACTACTCAATTTAAAAAAAGGTTTCTTATCTTTTTATTTTGAAGATGCTTCTGTGACATCCCATGAGACTTCAAATCCCCATAGTGACTTCTTAAAACTGTACCACAAAGTCTGCACTTCTTTTAAATGTGGATCTTGAAGTCAAGAATCCCAAAACTTCTGCATACATTGTGGTTTCGGCATAGTTGTACATGGATGAAGTTGTGAAATAATACCATACACTGAGAATCACAATTCTATAGTGCACATCACGAATGACGACATTGAGTTACTTTTTCTGCACATCTGATGTGACGCACCCTACTTGAGCCAACAAGCACTCAGTGGTTATTCGAAGCGACAGTGAAATGAGTGAGCACCTATCGTTTGAAACTGGTTGCACTACTCGCTGCACCTGAGCAAGCCACCTTCGCTCGTGAAATGAATAACTAAAATTCTCCTGAAATCAAATAAAGTAGAAATGACATATTTCAAAACATATAAATAGCTTAGTGGTTGAGAGATCGCATTTTCAGTAACTGAAACTGAATTCTACTAAACCATTATAAAACCCACTAACCACTAGAAGCAATATTTCCCCACTAAAAGGAGGGTAGGAACCACTAGTTTTAGAGGAAAATCCACTAAGTTGGCAACACTAGCCTGATACTCCATCTGGTCAAATGCTTTAATCTCATATGGCAGACAGGCAACTCCCCCATCTGCCAGAGGAAGGTTATTCTGATACCTCTCCTGAAGCCAGGAAAGGATCACACTTTTCCCTGTAAAAGGAGTGTCGCCTTAATGAGCGGTGTAGAAAAGACCCTGGAGAGAATGGTTAAATGTCAGTGTGATCATTAGAGACCAAGAAACTCCTTAGCCTCTCTCAGTGTGGATTCCAGATATTTCAGTCCACTGTCAACAACCTGACCCAGCTAGAGTTATCTATTCAGCAGTCTTTCCAATGGTCTTTCCTGTCCCAACAGGTTTTTTGGAGCCAAGTTGGTGATTTACTGTCAGATTGTCTTGAGCAGGAGAATGTGTCCCTCAAGGCAGTGTGTGAAATATTACCCTCTTTGCCATAGCAATGAACAGTATCACTTCTACAGCAACGAGTCCTGTACAATGCTCCTTCTTTGTGCTTTCTGTTCCTTCTCCAGCGATGCAACAAAGAGCAGCCAGTTACAACTTATAATGGGGAGGTTAGAGGAGTGAGCTACAAAGATGGGTTTTCAGTTTTCTGCAGATAAGTGTGTGTGTTCATTTTAATCATTCTCTTCATATTTTTAATTTACCTCAGTTGCATGTGAGGGACACCGTCCTACATTTTAGAGACTCGGGTTACTGGGCCTCATTTTTTACTCCAAATTGTCATGGTTGCCACATCTCTAAAGGCACTAAACATCATAAAGTGCCTTAGCCACAAGTCTTGGGGTATGGACAGGGCATGTCTCTTCCAGTATTATAGTGCTTTCACGCATTTGTGCTGGACTACTGGTGTATGGATCAGCGAGGCCTTCTTATTTGAAGATCGTTGACACTGATCATCACGAGGGGATTCGACTGGCCATGGGTGCGTATAGGACCAGCCCCATACCCAGCCTCTGTGCTGAGCTGGGGAACTACTACTCACCATCTGGCGGCAGTTCCTCATGCTGTGCCAGGCACATAAGTTCCTCACAGCTACAGTTTCACCTGCGCACCATACTGTTGCTCGTCTGCCTTTGGAATGCCTTTTCCCTAGTCGTCTTAGAGCCACAATGCTGATTACAATCCATGTGCAGCATGTGCTGGAGTCACTCAGTGTGGAGCAACTACGACTCCAAAAACTGCAAATGCAGGATTTTAACTGTCTGCTGCCATTGTTACTGGAGAGGCTTGGAGTAATTTTATATTTGGTGCAGTAAATGAGAGATTTCACTCGTGCTTCTATTTTTAATATGATATTTCCTGGCATTTTAGCTGAGCACCATAACTATATAGCTGTTTTTATGGATGAGGTGAAACAGGGAGTCTGTTGGTTGCTCCTTTGCTTTCCCAAGATCGTGTCCTCAAGGTCTGACTGCCTCAAGACTTTGCTGTCTTTGACGCAGAATTATATGCAATCGTGTGGGCACTCAAGTATGTGAGATGTTCTTCCAGTTCAAAATTTCTTGTTTGTTCCAATTCTGTGAATGTCCTTCTCTCTCTGAAATGTTTGTACCAAGCAGACAAAGTAGTCCAGACTATTCAGTGTGTCCTCCGTCATGATCCTCAGGTATTTCAGTGTGATGCTATAACCTCACTGTTGAGCTCCAGAGTCTTGCATCGATGAGAGGCTGGAAGTGACAGACAATAAGCTCTGTCTAGTATAGGCCACAATGCGGGTGTAGGGTACTTCCTTCCAGCCACATCAATGGGTCGAGGATCTCCTCACTTGTCTTCGCATGGGTCACAGCCTTATGACATGTGGCTTCTTGCTCCAGCAAAAGGACCCTCCAATATATGGCACTTGTGGCGCACAAATCATTGTGTGCTACATTTCATTGGACTATATTTTATTTCTCAACCAGGGGGCCACAGCTGGCTTGTTGATTGACCTGCCCTCTATTGTAGATAACGTTCAAATGAATGTGTTTAGTGTTTTAAAGTTTTGTAAATTGTCATAACATTTTTTCCAAGATTTTAGGGAGATGGTTTTAACATGTCGACAGGGTTACTGGCTCACCCATCTTTTATGTAAGTGATCAGCCAGTGGCATTTTTCCTATGCCTTCGTTTTAGCTGCTTTGTCATTTTACTTGCATTTTAGTCTTCTGTACTGCAACTTTTATTCTTTCTTGTTGTCTTAGCATGTACGAGGTGCATTCAAGTTCTAAGGCTTCCGATTTTTTTTCTAATTAAATACTCACCCGAAATTGATGTAACTGGCGTTACTTCTCGACGTAATCGCCCTGCAGACATACACATTTTTCACAACGCTGACGCCATGATTCCATGGCAGCAGCGAAGGCTTCTTTAGGAGTCTGTTTTGACCACTGGAAAATCGCTGAGGCAATAGCAGCACGGCTGGTGAATGTGCGGCCACGGAGAGCGTCTTTCATTGTTGGAAAAAGCCAAAAGTCACTATGAGCCAGGTCAGGTGAGTAGGGAGCATGAGGAATCACTTAAAAGTTGTTATCACGAAGAAACTGTTGCATAACGTTAGCTCGATGTGCGGGTGCGTTGTCTTGGTGAAACAGCACACGCGCAGCCCTTCCCGGACATTTTTGTTGCAGTGCAGGAAGGAATTTGTTCTTCAAAATATTTTCGTAGGATGCACATGTTACTGTAGTGCCCTTTGGAACGCAATGGGTAAGGATTACGCCCTCGCTGTCCCAGAACATGGACACCATCATTTTTTTCAGCACTGGCGATTACCCGAAATTTTTTTGGTGGCGGTGAATCTGTGTGCTTCCATTGACCTGACTGGCGCTTTGTTTCTGGATTGAAAAATGGCATCCACATCTCATCCATTGTCACAACTGATGAAAAGAAAGTCCCATTCATTCTGTCGTTGCGCGTCAACATTGCTTGGCAACATGCCACACGGGCAGCCATGTGGTCGTCCGTCAGCATTCGTGGCACCCACCTGGATGACACTTTTCGCATTTTCAGGTCGTCATGCAGGATTGTGTGCACAGAACCCACAGAAATGCCAACTCTGGAGGTGATCTGTTCAACAGTCATTCGGCGATCCCCCAAAACAATTCTCTCCACTTTCTCGATCATGTCGCCAGACCGGCATGTGCGACCCCGAGGTTGTTTCGGTTTGTTGTCACACGATGTTCTGCCTTCATTAAACTGTCGCACCCATGAACGCACTTTTGACACATCCATAATGCCATCACCACATGTCTCCTTCAACTGTTGATGAATTTCAATTGGTTTCACACCACACAAATTCAGAAAACGAATGATTGCACGCTGTTCAAGTAAGGAAAACGTCGCCATTTTAAGTATTTAAAACAGTTCTCATTCTTGCCGCTGGCGGTAAAATTCCATCTGCCGTATGGTGCTGCCATCTCTGGGACGTATTGACAATGAACGCGGCCTCATTTTAAAACAATGCGCATGTTTCTATCTCTTTCCAGTCCAGAGAAAAAAAATCGGAGGCCTTAGAACTTGAATGCACCTCGTATGATGACATTTTTGTAATTCACACTCTTAAGTTTTAGAATGACATATGGAGACATATTTACTCCTTGAAAGAGCTGTTAATGATGTTTGAACTATATCATATTTGTGGGTTGGGGCTCTTTGGGGGAAGAGACCAAACAGCGAGGTCATCGGCCTCATCCGATTAGGGAAGGATGGGGAAGGAAGTAGGCCATGCCCTTTCAAAGGAACCATCCCGGCATTTGCCTGGAGCGATTTAGGGAAATCTCGGAAAACCTAAATCAGTATGGCCAGATGCGGGATTGAACCGTCGTCCTCCCGAATGCGAGTCCAGTGCCTAACCACTGCGCCACCTCGCTCGGTATATCATATTTGTGAAAATATGATCATTCATTGATACATTCTATGTAATATAGTTCAATATAATGAATAAAATGCTTACATATTCCTTAACAGGTACAATCCATGCTTATATACTAATATAAGTAAATGCAAAAGTAACTTGTTTTGATAACTAAGCTGCTGAACTAATTTCGAGGAAGAATATCGGCCCCTTTACAGAGGCAGGGGGGAGGGAATTAACCCCGAAGAATGTGAAGTAGGAAATAAACACCTTTTCTCCAGAAGTGAACACAAACTGTGTTAAACATCATTACATTTTTTGCACAATGTCCACATTGTATGACCTATAGTTGCTTCAGCAACACAATGCATAAATGTGCCCACCTGCCCATGCTGCTGTGGCATGCACTGCGCCAGTGGAGAGGGCACATATCATTAGGTAATAGTTATGCTTACTGAAACAGGCACACACGTGAAGACAGCTGACATTATTGCATTTACAACAGCTTAATTGACCACCTCTCGTATTAAAAAAACTACAGAACGTATCTCTGCCTACGTAGATCAACACCTTCAACCCATTACATGCAGTCTCCCATCCTTCATCAAAGACACCAACCACTTTCTCGAACGCCTGGAATCCTTACCCAGTCTGTTACCCCTGAAAACCATCCTTGTAACCATTGATGCCACTTCCTTATACACAAATATTCCGCAGGTCCAGGGCCTTGCTGCGATGGAGCACTTCCTTTCATGCCGATCACCTGCCATCCTACCTAAAACCTCTTTCCTCATTACCTTAACCAGCTTCATCCTGACCCACAACTTCTTCACTTTCGAAGGCCAGACATACCAACAATTAAAGGGAACAGCCATGGGTACCAGGATGGCCCCCTCATACGCCAACCTATTCATGGGTCGCTTAGAGGAAGCCTTCTTGGTTACCCAGGCCTGTTTGGTACAGATTTATTGATGACATTTTCATGATCTGGACTCATGGTGAAGAAGAACTCCAGAATTTCCTCTCCAACCTCAACTCCTTTGGTTCCATCAGATTCACCTGGTCCTACTCTAAATCCCATGCCACTTTCCTTGACGTTGACCTCCACCTGTCCAATGGCCAGCTTCACACGTCCGTCCACATCAAACCCACCAACAAGCAACAGTACCTCCATTATGACAGCTGCCACCCATTCCACGTCAAACGGTCCCTTCCCTACAGCCTAGGTCTTCGTGGCAAACGAATCTGCTCCAGTCCGGAATCCCTGAACCATTACACAAACAATCTGAAAACAGCTTTTGCATCCCGCAACTACCCTCCCGACCTGGTACAGGAGCAAATAACCAGAGCCACTTCCTCATCCCCTCAAACCCAGAACCTCCCACAGAAGAACCCCAAAAGTGCCCCACTTGTGACAGGATACTTTCCGGGACTGGATCAGACTCTGAATGTGGCTCTCCAGCAGGGATACGACTTCCTCAAATCCTGCCCTGAAATGAGATCCATCCTTCATGAAATCCTCCCCACTCCACCAAGAGTGTCTTTCTGCCATCCACCTAACCTTCGTAACCTCTTAGTTCATCCCTATGAAATCCCCAAACCACCTTCCCTACCCTCTGGCTCCTACCCTTGCAACCGCCCCCGGTGTAAAACCTGTCCCATGCACCCTCCCACCACCACCTACTCCAGTCCTGTAACACAGAAAGCTGTACACGATCAAAGGCAGAGCCACGTGTGAAAGCACCCACGTGATTTACCAACTGACCTGCCTACACTGTGAAGCTTTCTATGTGGGAATGACCAGCAACAAACTGTCCATTCGCATGAATAGACACAGGCAGACAGTGTTTGTTGGTAATGAGGATCACCCTGTGGCTAAACATGCCTTGGTGCACGGCCAGCACATCTTGGCACAGTGTTACACTGTCCGGGTTATCTGGATACTTCCCACTACCACCAACCTGTCAGAACTCCGGAGATGGGAACTTGCCCTTCAGTATATCCTCTCTTCTCATTATCCGCCAGGCCTCAATCTCCGCTAATTTCTAATTTCAATTTGCCGCTGCTCATACCTCACCTGTCTTTCAACAACATCTTTGCCTCTGTACTTCTGCCTCAACTGACATCTCTGCCCAAACTCTTTGCCTTTACAAATGTCTGCTTGTGTCTGTGTATGTGCAGATGGATATGTGTGTGTGTGCGAGTGTATACCTGTCCTTTTTCCCCCCTAAGGTAAGTCTTTCCGCTCCCGGGATTGGAATGACTCCTTACCCTCTCCCTTAAAATCCACATACTTTCATCTTTCCCTCTCCTTCCCTCTTTCCTGACGAAGCAACGGTTGGTTGCGAAAGTTTGAATTTTGTGTGTGTGTTTGTGTTTGTTTGTGTGTCTATCGACCTGCCAGCACTTTCGTTTGGTAAGTCACATCATCTTTGTTTTTAGATATATTTTTCCCATGTGGAATGTTTCCCTCTATTATATTCATATCAAAAAAACTACTGATACGCATTTGCAGCTGTAGTTGACATCTAGTACTCAACTTATATTCTGATGATTAGAGAAGAAGGGCTTTTTAACAAAGCACAGTTACAGCCATATTTGAAACATGTAAATATCCAAAGCTAATTGATTGCAAAGCAATTTAAATCCAAATATTACCCAACCCATTTTGTTAATTATCACAGTTTCTTTATGAGACCGAATTGCCAAAACTTTTACAGACAGGAAATGAAACGTAGTTCACAAATTACTCAACTTCAAAATTTGCTTATTGACAAAAATTAATTACCTATTGAGAATTTACAGTACATTAGAAAGCTGAGAAGTCAGATTACTTTCAATACACTTCAAATTTTGCTGGTTAATTTGGGGGAGGGGAGCAAATAGCGAGGTCATTGGACCCATCAGATGAAGGAAAGATGGGGAAGAAAATCGGCTGTGCCCTTTCAGAGGAACCATCCCTGCATTTGCCTGAAGTGATTTAGGGAAATCACAGGATACCTAAATCAGGATGGCCAGATGCAGATTTGAACTGTTGTTCTCCCAAATGTGAGTCCAGTGTGCTAACCACTGCGCCACCTCACTTTGTCAAAACTTGTCTAATTTGATGTGTTGAGACACTGAAATATGAAATAGTTACAGTGTGTCATAAAATGGAAATCCAGAATGCACTCAATTTATAGATATTTTGTCATTGAGTTATCTTTGAATTTTTGCATGACTAAATGAAATTTATCAGTTTATTGCCTTAGAAAGTTGTTTGCAGAGAAATGTAAAAACACAAATGTCATTTGGCTAAAGAGTTTGAAAGGCATCATTCATTTCACCTGTCATTTAATTCTGGTGGTCTTGCCTCACCAAGCCCAGCAGAGTATCTTTTCTCCGCATTCAGTTGCTCGGACTTTTTCCATGTCCACATTTTCCATGCCATGGAGGATTATCACGTTAGAAACTAGATTTTGTTTCTTTATTCTCACCTTAATTACAGTTGATAGTCTGAACTACATGAAGCTATAACAAGCTTTCCCAGACATAGATGATTGTTCATTTTGAATGAATGTGGGCATTGCAACAAGCACATGCAACTAGCCAGATTCAGGCGGAAGCCCTTTGTTTAGTTTTTCAATAACAGCCTGGGAAGGCAGTTGACGTTTATTTTCAAAGCCAGCTCCAGTTGCTTGTGTTATCAGACATGGCTGCATGTCTCCACTTGTGGAGCATCAAAGTTGGTTGTCTTTGAATCCAAGCATTGGGACACTATCTTCAAAATTTCAGCCGTTGAATGGAATGGAAAATTTTAGGACAAAAGGACGAAACATTTCCTCTCCTGTCTGCTGAATGGAGGAAATGCCAGCTGTTTCTGAAATAAGCAGTATGGGGATCACTCAGTATGCCCCCTCCAAGACTTGTCGCTCCTTGTTTGCAGAGGTGAGCCAGTTTAAGCTTGGGGGAGAACATCCCGAGATGTGGAAGAGGCCAGTCCCAGCAAGCACTCACTGCACCAAATCAAGTATATAGTGATTTTTGAATAGGAATGAGATCAATTTCAACTTAGGTTTGTCCATGATGGCGCAACTTTATCATTACCAGCAGTGTGGAATCTTGTGAGTGATGATTTCAGTATCATTTTAGGTAAACTCAGATGGAACCAGATTTGGTGTTTCAACAGTTGTAAAGCACTTCATGTAACATGTGCCCAGTTGATTGTCATGATTCTCTTCACTGTGAGTCACAAGCTGGCTCTAATTATTCATATTTAGTGATGGAAAGTGGAGAACATTGCTTCCAAACATTTGTGTGTGGGTAGTTGCACATCTGTGTTCTGTTTCCTCAATCCATCCAACCTTTTGCTGACAAATGATTGGTACTTTAGTATTGGTTGCTTGTATGGAATCATAGGATTCCTGATTTTCATGTGTCTTCCATCTAAATGAAGACTCAGGAGTATGCTCTATCTGTGAAATAAATGATAATATCTCAGCTACTTAGTTCGTTAGGCTTTGCCCCAAAGTGCACACTGGCATGTTTTTCCACATCCTGTAATCTTTAATCTTGAGTAAAAAGTGTGATCCCTGATTGTTTGTTCTGGAGTTCACTAATTAAAATTTTGTTGCACAGTTTTCTCTTTAGGACAGAGAACAATGTAACAGTCAATTAAAATTCACGAAACTTAATATGATTTGGCACTCGGTGCTGAGTAAATAATGATAACCACAGTGTTTGTGCACAGTTGTGCTCAGTCACCCAAAGTACATGTTAGAAGGTGAAGTAAACTTGTTTATGAAAACGCTCACATTTATCTGCTCATACATTGACAAGATTCTTTTAGACATTGCAGATCTTTTGGGAAGCATTCAATAAGAAATGTTTGTTTAATGTGTAAGTTTCTTTTACAGGTAAATGGAAATGCCGTGTGGCTAGGGCCTCCCATTGGGTAGGCTGTTTGCCTGGTGCAAGTCTTTCAAGTTGATGCCACTTCGGCGACTTGCATGTCGATGGGGATGAAATGATGATGATATGGACATCACAACACCCAGGCCCTGAGTGAAGAAAATCTCCGACCCAACCGGCAATTGAACCTGGGCCATTAGGTATGACGTTCCGTTGCACTGACCACTCAGCTACGAGGGGCGGACCTGTTACAGGAATCTCACAATTTGTATGTTGAAAACAGATTTTAGCATCGCATGTCTGGCATCACATCTGTGTCATATTTTAAACTTTAAATGTATGTTTGGAGGAGCACTAATTTTTAACAATGAATAATTTGTGTATGGAGGTAATATAACAAGTGTTTTCGTTGAGTTACCTAGGAATGTACTTTGTGCTTTATAATTCATGTAAGACTTTTTGTTTCCTGCTCTACGAAGTGTGATACAAATAGGGTTACAAGATCTCAGGCAATAAGGCATTTTAAAATGAATATCATCAGTGCAACACCTAACAGCCTTGAAACTCAGGGAGAAAAGGACTTACAGAAAGCGTATGTTCAGCTACTGCAGTTAAAAGACAGCACTCAAAAGATGTGGCAGCCAAACCACAGGTTGTTGTCTCTGAGAGAATTTCTATGTCACCAGCAGCCCCCAAATTTTTTATTTCTTCTCCCTGAACTGTAATTCCTTTTCCAAATTTGTCCTTCATTTTGTTTACTGCTTGCTCAATGTACTGACTGAATAACACCAGAGATAGGCTGCAACCCTGTATCACTCTCTTCACAATCAATTCTTTCCTTCAATTCATAAATGCAAGTTTTTGTACAAGCAGTATTAATCCTTTTCTTCCTGCATTTTATCCCTGCTACCATCAGAATTTCAAAAAAAGTTCTCCGGTCAACATCATTAAGCTTTTCTACAAATGCTACCAAAAAAATATAGTTTTTCCTTTCTTTAACATTCCTAGACAAACTGTGGAGTCATTATGGCTTCATAAGTTCCTACATTTCTCTGAAACCCAAACTGGTCTTCCCCGCATTTAACTTCTATCAGTTTTTCCAATCTTCTACCATGACTTATTAAACTGATAGTTTGGTAACATTCACAACTGTCAGCACCTTTTGTACAAGATTTAAAATTAAACTTCCACTATTTACAGACTTAAGACTTACATCTGCTTTCCATACATCCATCACTCACACAGTAGGTAGTTACTTGGCTGTTACAAACAAGTATTGTGAAAAATTAAAGTATAATAAAATTTTATTAAAATGGTCTAATGCACTTGTTGAGAAATTCATGAATGGAATAGAAGGAGTTGGTCACCAAAAATTCTTTTAAATTATCTTTAATTGTGCTTGTCTGAAACTAAACTCTTAATGGTTGCTGGTAACTTATTGAAAATATGCATTGCCGAATACTGGACTCCTTTCTGGACAAGAGTAAGTGATTTTAAATCTTTATGTATATTGTACTTATTCCTAGTATTAATACTGTGTACTAAGCAGTTAGTTGGAAAAAGAGATGTATTATTTACAACAAACTTCATCAAGGAATAAATATACTGAGAAGCTGTGGTTAGTATGCCAAATTCTTTAAATGGGTTTCGACATGATGTTCTTGGATTTACACTACACGTTACTCTTACTATACGCTTCTTACTCAAAAAATTTTTTTTTTCTGTTTGTGGAGTTACCCCAAAATATCATACCATATGACATAATGGAGTGAAAATAAGCAAAATATGTCACTTTTTTATATTTATCTCCTATGTCTCACATCATTCACATTGCAAACACAGACTTGTTTAGGCGCTTTAGCAGTTCGTTAGTATGTCACTCCCAACTGAATTTATTATCAAGTTGTAGTTCCAGGAATTTTACACTCTCAACTTCTCCTATTTCCATGTCGTCATATTTTATACACACACTAGAAGAAAATCTCTTGGAAGTTCTGAACTGCATATAGTGGGTCTTTTCAAAGTTTAATGACAGTGAATTGGCTATGAACCACTTACTAATGTCAGTAAACATTTGATTAACTGACCTTTCTAAATTTATATTTGATTTACTATTTATTGCAAAGTTTGTATCATCTGCAAATAAGACAAACTTGGCATCTGGTAATGTAACAGATAAAAGGTCATTAATATGCACAAGAAAAGGTATTGGACCTAGTATGGAACTTTGGGGAACACCACATGTAATTTCTTCCCAGTCAGATGATGTCTGATTGCCTATTGCCTATTGCTGAAGTGTTACATAATGACACCCTTTGTTTTCTATTAGTAAGATATGACTGAAACCACTTTGCAGCACTACCAGTGATGCCATAATATTTTAATTTACTTAAAATTGACAGGTCACAGAGTATGCCAGTTGCCTCTAATTTGTTGTCTAGTGAATTAAGGACATTTTCACTGTAAGTGTAAATAGCCTTCTCAATATCAGAACCCTTATGAAACCCAAACTGTGACTCTGACAGTTGGTTATTTTCATGAAGGTGCTTAAGTAGATGCTTGAACATAACCTTGTCAAAGATTTTTGAAAAAGCTGGCAAAAGTGAGATCGGTCAGTAATTTGATGGCATTTCTTTGTCCCTTTTCTTGTGGAGAGGTATAACATCAGTATATTTAAGAAAGTCCAGGAATGTTCCTGTGATAAGTGATTGATTACACAAATAACTTAAGATACGACTAAGCTCACGTGAACACTCTTTTACTAACTACAATCTACTAATGTCTGACTTGAAATAAAATGAAAACAGCCGGTCACATTCATATAGATGCTTCCAAAGTCATGTTGAGGAGGGGAGAAAAGGAAGCATGGAAAGTTTTTGATTTAAGTTAAATGGCATGCTAACATCTAAGTTAGAGCCAAAGATATCTTTAAAATCCCTAACAACGAAAGATGATTTCAGTTTTGATAACTTATTATAAGCTTTGCATGAGTAATTCAATGTGAATTTGTATTAACAACAAGGAAATACATACAAATTTGGTTACTATTGAAACTGGAGTATAAAGAAGGACTTAGGAAACAGAGAGAAAACCAGGCAATCAGGTATGAATTCACAATAAATTAGGATCAAGGTTCCCTCAAAACAAATGAGCAGAGAGGTAAGTGAGGTATAAAGTTACAAGCATGATACTGAACCATTACATATGGAATGAATAATGGGCAAACACAATTCACACACATGAATGCAATCTCAGACAACTGACGCTACACTGCGAGTAGCAGCAGCACCTGTGCATGATGGGAGTGGCGACTGGGTGGGGGTAAGGAGGGGGCTGGGGCAGGGAGGAGGAGTGATGTTAGGGTAGGGGTGGCAGACAGTGAAGTGCTGTTGGGGAGTGCGCAAGGATGAGGTGGAAAGAAGGTAGGGCAGCTATGTACAGTCGGGAGGTTAGATGGAGAGCAGCAAAGAGATGGGGTGGGGGAGAGGGATAGTGGAAAAGAAGTAAAAAAACTGGGTACATTGGAGGAATGAGGGTTGTGTAGTACTAGAATGGGAACAGAGAAGGGGCTGGATGAGATAGGACAATGACAAACAAAGGTTGAGGCCAGGACAGTTACGGGAACAAAAGATACATTGCAGGGAAAGTTCAGAAAAGCTGGTGTTAGTGAGAAGCATCTATATTGTACAGGCTGTGAAGCAGTCATTGAAATGAAGGATGTCATGTTTGGCAGCATTCTCAGCAACAGGGTGGTCCACTTTTTTCTTGGCCACAGTTTGTTGGTGGCTATTCATGTGGACAGAGAGCTTGTTGGTTGGCAAGCCCACATAGAATGCAGCACAGTGGTTGCAGCTTAGCTTGTAGATCACATGACAGATTTCACAGGTAGCCCTGCCTTTTTGTGGGATTGATAATGTTTGTGACTGGACTGGAGTAGGTGGTGGTGGTGGGAGGATGTATAGGACAGGTCTTGCATCTCAGTCTATTACAGGAATTGTGTAGGGATGGACGAGTGTGGTGTAGGTTCGGTGGACATCAGAATACCACTGTGGGAGGGGTGGGAAGGATAGTGGGCAGGGCATTACTCATTTCAGGGCATGATGAGTGGTAGTTGAAACCCTGGCAGATAATGTAATTCAGTTGCTCCAGTCCTGGGTGGTACTGAGTTATGAGGGGAATGCTCCTCTGCAGCTGGACGGTGGGATTTTGTGAGGTGGAAAGATAAGACACAGGGCTTTGTTTTTGTACAAGGTTGGGAGGATAATTATGGTTTGTGAAGGAGACCCTTGGTATATTTCGAGAGGGACCGCTCATCACAGCAGATACGAAGACCATGGGTGGATAGGCTGTATTGAAGGGACTTCTTGGTGTGGAATGGGTGGAAGCTGTCAAAGTGGAGGTATTGCTGGTGGTTAGAAGGTCTAATATGGACAGAGGTACTGATGTAGCCATCTTTGAGGTGGATGTCAACATCTAAGAAGGTGACTTGTCGGGTTGAGTAGGACCAGGTGAAGCAAATGCGGCAGAAGTTGTTAAGGTTCTGTAGGAATGTGGATGGGTTGTCCCCACCCTTGATCCAGATCGCAAAGATGTCATCAGTGAATCTGAACCAGGCGAGGGGTTTAGGATTCTGGGTGTTTAGGAAGGATTTCTCGAGATGGACCATGTGTAGGTTGGTATAGGATGGTGGCATGCACATGTCCATAGCCATACTCCGGATTTATTTGTAGGTAATGCCTTCAAAAGAGAAGTAATTGTGGTTGAGGGTATCATTGGTCAAGGTGAATTGGCAGGAGATTTTTGGTTTGGAATCTGTTGGGTTTGGGAAAGGTTGTGTTCAATAGCAGTAAGGCCATGGGCAATAGGGATGTTAGTGTAAAGGGAGCTGGCATCAACAGTGGCGAGCAGGGCACCGTGTGGTAAAGGGACAGGAATTGTGGAGTGTCAATGGAGGAAATGGTTGGCATCTTTTATATAGGGGGGTAGGATAGGCCCATCCCAGAACCTCTCCATGGAGTCCATCTCTCTACTCACCCCTACCATTCCCCTCACTCCCACCTTCTATATGCTTCCTAAAGTCCATAAACCCAACCACCCAGGACACTCCATTGCGATCGGTTAGTGTGCCCCCACACAGAGAATCTCTGCTCTTGTAGACCAACACCTTCAACCTATTACCCAGCAGAAGAACGGTCAGTGGTGTGCACCAGCAACACAGAGGTCGGCCAGGCAAGGGTATCTCTTGGTGACACCGTCAAAGAGGAGCTTTGCATTGGCGAAGGAGAAGACCATGTGCCTTTGTTTGACTTCTTGGGCCCTTTCTGGCTGGCAGAGGAAGACTCATGTGCTGGTTGGCTGGAGTGACATAGGAAGTCTTCACAGGAGTATTCCTTCTGCCTTTTCAGACCTGCAGGTTGTGTTGCTGGAGACTTCACCCCATGAGGCAAACGTTTGGTGACGTTTTCCACAGCTGGAGGAGGGGACAGGGATGCCACCACGACACTGGGCGATGTCACAGCCATGGTGCTAAATTTGAGCTAGCATGTCTCCATGGCTATGTCCTTCGTGGAGCAAGATGTAAACAAGAACAGTACTGTGAGTGCCAGATGGTAGAATGCAGAGTTTCCAACTAGCCAAGAACTTGCGAGCAACCAGGCAAGGCACCTTTTCCTTCACTCAGGTCTCCTGGACAGCCCACTCCTAGAGATGCATGGGACAATCGCAAGAGGAGGTGGCATGGTTGCCATTGCAATTGATGCAGTGAGGAGTCGACACCCAGCCAAATCTGTAAACTGTGGGAGGGACACTCACGAGAACAATTGTCTGCCTCGGACAATTGCTCTCTTGAGCATCCCTCCCACAGTTTATAGATCTGACTGGGTTTCGACTAGACTTTTGGGTCTGGTTGTAATGATGACACTGGCAGCAGCGCATCTGGTTTGGAATATATGGTCTGACTGTGATAACTTCATAACGTGCTTTGATCTTTGATGGAAGAACCACTCTATCAAAAGTGAGAATGAGAGTGCATGTGGGCACTAAGCAGACATCTACCTTTTTCATCACCCAATGGACTGCAGTGACACCCTGATCCAAGAGGTATGCGTGGATTTGTGCCTCAGTCAGACCATTGAGTAGCCTACTGTAAATAACACCATGGGAAAAATTCAGTGTTCGATGGACCTCGACATGAACAGGGTAGCCAAGGAGGAGTGAAGCTGCAAGCAGTAGTAGTCTCCAACAGCAAAGTGTCACTGTATAACAAGAACAGTATTTCACAGGGCCAGCAATTGCATCAACACCTTCTACATCTACATCTACATTTATACTCCGCAAGCCACCCAACGGTGTGTGGCGGAGGGCACTTTACGTGCCACTGTCATTATCTCCCTTTCCTGTTCCAGTCGCGTATGGTTCGCGGGAAGAACGACTGTCTGAAAGCCTCTGTGCGCGCTCTAATCTCTCTAATTTTACATTCGTGATCTCCTCGGGAGGTATAAGTAGGGGGAAGCAATATATTCGATACCTCATCCAGAAACGCACCCTCTCGAAACCTGGCGAGCAAGCTACACCGCGATGCAGAGCGCCTCTCTTGCAGAGTCTGCCACTTGAGTTTGTTAAACATCTCCGTAACGCTATCACGGTTACCAAATAACCCTGTGACGAAACGCGCCGCTCTTCTTTGGATCTTCTCTATCTCCTCCGTCAACCCGATCTGGTACGGATCCCACACTGATGAGCAATACTCAAGTATAGGTCGAACGAGTGTTTTGTAAGCCACCTCCTTTGTTGATGGACTACATTTTCTAAGGACTCTCCCAATGAATCTCAACCTGGTACCCGCCTTACCAACAATTAATTTTATATGATCATTCCACTTCAAATCGTTCCGCACGCATACTCCCAGATATTTTACAGAAGTAACTGCTACCAGTGTTTGTTCCGCTATCATATAATCATACAATAAAGGATCCTTCTTTCTATGTATTCGCAATACATTACATTTGTCTATGTTAAGGGTCAGTTGCCACTCCCTGCACCAAGTGCCTATCCGCTGCAGATCTTCCTGCATTTCGCTACAATTTTCTAATGCTGCAACTTCTCTGTATACTACAGCATCATCCGCGAAAAGCCGCATGGAACTTCCGACACTATCTACTAGGTCATTTATATATATTGTGAAAAGCAATGGTCCCATAACACTCCCCTGTGGCACGCCAGAGGTTACTTTAACGTCTGTAGATGTCTCTCCATTGAGAACAACATGCTGTGTTCTGTTTGCTAAAAACTCTTCAATCCAGCCACACAGCTGGTCTGATATTCCGTAGGCTCTTACTTTGTTTATCAGACGACAGTGCGGAACTGTATCGAACGCCTTCCGGAAGTCAAGGAAAATGGCATCTACCTGGGAGCCTGTATCTAATATTTTCTGGGTTTCATGAACAAATAATGCGAGTTGGGTTTCACACGATCGCTGTTTCCGGAATCCATGTTGATTCCTACATAGTAGATTCTGAGTTTCCAAAAACGACATGATACTCGAGCAAAAGACATGTTCTAAAATTCTACAACAGATCGACGTCAGAGAGATAGGTCTATAGTTTTGCGCATCTGCTCGACGACCCTTCTTGAAGACTGGGACTACCTGTGCTCTTTTCCAATCATTTGGAACCTTCTGTTCCTCTAGAGACTTGCGGTACACGGCTGTTAGAAGGGGGGCAAGTTCTTTCGCGTACCTTTCTGAATAATAAACGGATTTGCTGTAGCGAAGGACTGATGGTCTTCAGTACATGAAACCATGAGGAACCGTGGTGCAGCTGGAAGGGTCTTTGGATTGCTAGCCTCAATCCGTTTACATTTCATAGACACTGAGTGTGTAGATGATTGGCTCATTGTGAGAAAATCCCCCATGATTGCCAGCGTCTCCGATGGTGCACTCCGCACTCCTTCCAACTGGGGGCCCCCTTCAGAAGGGGGCAAACCCGCCTTAGGTGATGGTTCACATCTCAGGTCACACCTCCCGAACACCTGACAGAGGGACCAATTGGCAGCTTGGAAAGGTAGTAGCTCAGGGAATCACCCCTCCCTGGGCCTGGCCTGTACCCAGGGGTATGTATGAACCCTACATGTTGACCCGGGGCTGGGAATTATGCATCACCCAGTCAGCTGTTAAGCATCAGATGAATGGGTTGGCATTCAGGAGCGCTCAGGGAGGAAGAAGTAAAAGAAGAACCTCAAACGCTGAAGCAGAGGAAGGATAGAAGAAAGTGGATGAAGAAAGAAAACAGGAAGGAAAAACAGTGGAGAGTCTTCTGATATTTACTAATGAAAATGCAGAATACATTTCCAGAAACAGCCCAGACATGTTCCCCAAGGAAGGGAAAAAATACAGCAAGAAGACAGACACACAGCATGGAAGGGTAAAGATGCTGCAAAGGCCAGGACCCCGTGTAGCCAATCACGAACTTGCCACAGAGTGGCGAGACTGCTGGGGCAGGGGGGGGCTTGTCTGTGCTGAGAAACTGTGCTTGAAATTCGATATTCTTGGCACACTCTTGATGCTGTGGATCTCAGAATATTGAATTCCCTAACAAGTTCTGAAATGAAATGTCCCATGTGTCTAGCTGCGACTACTATTGTGCATTCAAAGTCGGTTAATACCTGTAGTGCAGCCATAATCATGTTGGAAACCTTTTCACATTAATCACCTGCGTATAAATGACAGCTCCCCCACTGTACTACCCTTTTACACCTTGTGTATTTGCACGGTTCACATTTCTGCTTATGTGTTTGTAGGAAACTGGAAAACCCAGAACGTTATCGGCATCACATAAAAATGGAGAAGGATTATGCAGGCCCAAACAACCATGTACCAGAACTAACGGTGTGGTAACATTCGCACAGCACCCTAGTGAAGATGATGTATGGTATATCTGAGTTTACAATGTCAAAAAACTCTGAGGAGTACACTTGAACAGCTGTAGCAGATGTGCAAGTTCAACAAGTAGAAGAATTCTAGATTCAAAAAAGGATAGTATATAAATTTGTGTAAGTGAAAGGTGGAGTGAACCAAAAGGATTATCCACACCAAATGGAGTGAGGGAAGGAATAAGAGGACACCATCTAGAAGGGTATAATAAGTACATACCTCTAAGGAGTGTCTTTCTGCAATAAGTAGTGTAGTTAACAGTCTTCACAAAGGGTAGCATGCTGTGGTTAATTTTGAGACTTCCTCCAAGACAGCAAAATAAACACACTTAGTGGTATTTTGTAATCTTGAAAAATTAAATGAGCAAGGAGACAGGATTCCGAGTTTTATTATCTGGTCATGGCATAGAGAGCCTAAGTATATTGGTATCATTAAAAGTAACAAAAGTTTGCAAAAACTCTTTAGCATGTGAGGCTCTCCCGAGCTGCAAATAATGCATTAATGAATTTGAACACGCTTAAGTAAATCTATCCCAAGAGTCATCTGGGGCAAACCCATCTCAGTGAAGGATAGTTACCAAGTTTTATATATGCTATTGGTTTTAGATGGATAAACTGCTTGTACCTGGAAAGTTTTTATAGAATATAAGAAATCCCTCTTAGAGTTTATATGCTTATTTCTCAAGGGAGGTTAGTTTTAACTTAAGGTAAGTACTTAAGTAAATTGCTGAACAAAATGAATCCAGAAATAGGTAAATAATCGGCAGATATACATATCTGACTACGACTGGATGGAAACATGGAAAAGGATAGATTGTTACCCACCATAAAGATGACATGTTGGACTGCAGACAGACCCAACGAAAACTGTTACACATTTATCTTTCAGCCAAAGCCATCTTCAGAAAAAAACCACGCACGCACACTCTCTCTCATACACACACACACACACACACACACACACACACACACACACACACACACACACACACATGATAGTCAGCTCTGAGCGGAATGGTCCAACCTAGAGTTTCCATTGTTTCGAGGGAAATACGAAGAAGAACCGGATGCCTCAGAGGTAGTAGCAACTCAGTGGTGGTTCTCAATAATGGAACAGTTGTTTTAGGTGGTTAGTCCACCCAAAGTGAAAATGTTAACATACAACAATATCACATGCAAAACATTATTGTGGCAAGAATTTTCTTTTCGACAAAGAGAACAAGTACTGTGAATAAAACGATTTTGTGAAGACAGACCCATGTAAATGGAAAGATATGGAAGTACTTGGTAATTGCTAAGACTATGGGTTTAATCCACTTAAAACTTACAAGAACTGACACAAAAATATAAGAGTACAAGATGATAGCATAAGCTATGTTCCTGATTTGAAATAGCATTAAAATGGTATAAAAGGTACGTGGTACATATATTTTTTTAAGTAGTTTTGAGTAAAATATATTAAAGAAATATTTTCTCTGTTTACCGCGTTAAGCCCAGAGTCACTTGTATAATAGTTAAGAATATTTAAGTTGCTCACAAAATTGAGTTGCAACAACATCCTTATTGTAAATGAGGACAGGAGGTGTAACCTATCTCTTTAGAGGAAGTGATGTTTTATTCCCTCCATCTATAACCAATGAAAGATAGTTGCGACTTTAAACAAGGATGCAAGTGTTAAGTTTTTTGTGTGTGTAATTTTTCTGTTCTTCCATGCATGTCATGAGAGCAAGAGTGGATGTAGTGTATCTGCAAAAGGGGTGGGGGGCAAGCGATGGACATCTGTATCCCTGAGCTTGGAGACACCTGTTCAGCTATTCCGTGATAACACCATCCCACCTAGAAGATTCACTGCAGACCACAGAACACTGCCAAACATGACAACTGTCACGATGTCACTGGTCAAGAAAAAGTAAGAGTTGACATAGTGCGCAAATGATATAGACTATGATATATTGTGAGCTTGTAAACTTTTATGCTTTCGTCAACTATAATATGGAATATATGGTTAGTAATGGAGGGTATAATATATGAGAAATAACGAAGCACTAATTGAATTCATTTTTACAGCCATTAGTGCTCGAGATATAATTTTCACCCGGGCAAATACTGCACCTTCAAAGTAGTAGTTTGGTGCCTCAGGATAAAGAAACAAAGTTAATTCACAAGATATTTATTTTTATTAACAGCCTGACTTAAAAATTAAGTGACCACAAAACCTGGAGAGTGTCCTCTCTTTTCCACGTTCAATAATTCCATTGGGTGAACCCTTCTCTTGTCCATATACGTTTTTACAGGATTGCCCAAAATATAGCAAGACTCAAGTAGGTTCTGGATGTTAGAATTGATTTAATAATATACAAAACATGGAAGACACAAAATATAATATAATAATTAGAAGACCAAGAGTTCAAACATAATTACTACTGAATATTATTTACTTACGTTAAATATTTGTTTCAACCTTGTTTGCCTGAACAGTGGAGTATACGGTGTAAGCATGTCACCCCACCAGTGAAATGCTTAACCCTTGCATCAACAATTGTTTAAACCATGTAATTGTTTAATGACGAAAACTGGAAGTTGTTTAGATGTTTCGCATATAATGTGTATATGGAAGCATGCAATGCATCTTCAAGGTGGGACGGCGATTGCAATACTACAGGTTACAGTGAGTGCAAGGGCTTTGTGTAAACTTTGAGTCTGCATTTCAGCTTGGAGTATTGAGTGCACCAATGAGTGAACACATCCACCATGACAATGCTGAGCAATCTACATCTCCACCTACATCTATGTGGATACTCTGCAAATAACATTTAAGTGCCTGGCAGAGGGCTCATCGAACCACCTTCACAATTCTCTATTATTCCAATCTTGTACAGCACGCAGAAAGAACGAACACCTATATCTTTCAGTACGAGCTCTGATTTCCTTATTTTCTCGTGGTGATCATTTTTCCCAATGTACGTCGGTGTCAACAAAATATTTTCACATTCGGAGGAGAAAGTTGGTGATTGGAACTTCATGAGAAGATTCCTTTCTTTTAATGATTTCCAGCCTGAATCCTGTATCATTTCTGTGACACTCTCTCCCATATTTTGCAATAATATAAAACGTGCTGCCCTTCTTTGAACTTTTTCGATGTACTCCATCAGTCCTATCTGGTAAGGACCCTACACTGTGCACCAGTATTCTAAAAGAGGATGGACAAGCGTAGTGTAGGCAGTGTCCTTTGTAGAGCTGTTACATTTTCCAAATGTCCTGCCAACAAAATGCAGTCTTTGGTTAGCCTTCCCCCACAACATTTTCTATGTGTTCCTTCCAATTTAAGTTGTTTTTAATTGTAATACCCAGGTATTTAGTTGAATTTGCGGCTTTTAGATTAGACTGATTTATCATGTAACTGAAGTTTAACAAATTCCTTTTAGTACTCATGTGGATGAGTGTCAACTGCCAATTTTCACACCATTCAAATATATTTTCTAAATCGTTTTGCAATTTGTTTTGATCTTCTGATGACTTTATTAGTCGATAAACGACAGCGTCATCTGCAAACAACATATGACAGCTGCTCAATTTGTCTCCAAAATCGTTTATATAGGTAAGGAACAGCAAAGGGCCCATAACACTACCTGGGGGAGTGCCCAATTACTACGAACTGTGACCTCTTTGACAAGAAATCGCAAATCCAGTCACATAACTGAGACGATATTCCCTAAGCACGCAATTTCACTACAAGCCGCTTGTGTGGTGCAATGTCAAAAGCCTTCCAGAAATCCAGAAATACGGAATCGATCTGAAATACCATGTCAATAGCACTCAACACTTCATATGTATAAAAAGCTAGTTGTGTTTCACGGGAACGATGTTGTAAACCCATGTTGACTGTGTGTCAATAGACTTTTTTCTTTAGGGTAATTCATAATGTTCAAACACAATAATGTTCCAAAATCCTGCTGCATACCGACGTTAACGATATGGGCCTGTAATTTAGTGGATTAATCCTACTATCTTCCTTGAATACTGGTGTGACCTGTACAACTTTCCAGTCTTTTGTACGGTTGTATGTGATTGTTAAGGTTGGAGATAATGCATCAGCATACTCCGAAAGGAACCAAATTGGTATACAGTCTCGACCAGAAGACTTGCTTTTATGAAGTGATTTAAGTTGCTTCACTACTCCGAGGATATTTATTTCTACGTTCTGTTCTCGATTCGAATTCTGGAATATTTACATAGTCTTCTTTTGTGAAGGCATTTCGGAAGGCTGTGTTTAGTAACTCTGCTTTGGCAGCACTGTCTTCGATAGTATTATCTCCATTGCTATCATGCAGAGTAGGCATTGATTGTTTCATGCCGCTAACATACTTCACATACGACCAGAATCTCTTTGGATTTTCTGCCAGGTTCTGAGACAAAGTTTCATTGTGGAAACTGTTATAAGTATCTTGCATTGAGGTCCGTGCTAAATTTCAAGCTTCTGTAAAAGATCGCCAATCTTGGGGATTTTGCGTTTGTTTACATTTGGCATGTTTGTTTCGTTGTTTTCTGCAACAGTGTTCTAACCCGTTTTGTGTACCAAGGAGGATCAGCTCCATCATTTGTTAATTTAATTAGTATAAATCTCTCAATTGCTACGGATACTATTTCTTTGAATTCAAGCCACATCTGGTCGACACTTATATTATTTATTTGGAATTGAGTGGAGATCGTCTCTCAGGAAGGTGTCAAGTGAATTTTTATCTGCTTTTTGTGATAGGTATATTTTTTGCTTATTTTTCGAGGATTTGGGGATTACAATATTCAATCTCGCTACGACAACCCTGTGTTCACTAATCCCTGTATCAGTTTTGATGCTCAATATCAACTCAGGATTATTTGTTGCTATGAGGTCAAGTGTGTTTTCACAACCGTTTACTACTCACGTGGGCTAATGAATTAGCTGCTCGAAATAATTTTCAGAGAATGCATTACGCACAATTTTGGATGATATTTTATGTGAACCTCTGGAATTAAACATGTATTTTCGCCAACATATCGAGGGTAAATTAAAGTCACCACCAACTGTTATCGTATGAGTCGGGTACGTGTTTTAAATCAAACTCAAGTTTTCTTTGAACCTTTTAGCAATTGTATCATCTGAATTGGGAGGTCGGTAAAAGGATCCTGTGATTATTTTATTCCGGTTGCCAAAAATGACCTCTGCCCATACTTACTCACAGGAAGTATCTATTTCTTTTTCGAGTTAGTTAAACTACTACTAACAGCAACAAACACGCCACCGCCAACCGTGTTTAGCCTATCCTTTCGGAACATCATTAGGTTCTTCGCAACAATTTTAGCTGAGCTTATTTCCGGCTTTAGCCACCTTTCAGTGCCTATAATGATTTGAGCATCAGTGCTTTCTATTAGCGCTTGGAGTTCTGGTATTTTCCCAACACAGCTACGACAGTTTACAACTATTAGCCTATACCAATGGTTCCTGTATCTATGTTCTTCCTGTGTTCAACCTGCACCCTTTGTGACAGAAGCCCTTCTTGTGTTTTACCGAGACCCTCTAACCCAAAAAACTGCCCAGTCCACACCACACAGCCCCTGCTACCCGAGTAGCCGCTTCCTGCATATAGTGGACACCTGACCTATTCAGCGGAACCCGAAACCCAACCACCCTTGGCGCAAGTTGAGGAATCTGCAGCTTACATGGTCGCAGAACCATCTGAGCCTCTGATTCAGACCCTCCACTCAGCTCTATACCAGAGGTCCGCAATCAGTCCTGTCGATTATGCTGCAAATGGTCAGCTCTGCTTTCATCTTGCAAGCAAGACTGGCAGCCTTTACCACTTCTGTTAGCCGCTCGAAACCAGAGAGACTCTCTTCTGATCCAAAGTGACACACATCATTGGTACCAACGTGAGCAACCATCTGCAGTTGGCTGCACTCTGTGCTCTTTATGGCATCCGGGAGGACTCTTTCCACATCTGGAATGACTCTACCCGCTATGCACACGGAGTGTACATTGGTTTTCTTTCCCTTCTTGTCAGCCACATCCCTAAGGCACCCCACAACGTGCCTAATGTTGGAGCTCCCAGCTCCCAACTACCAATAATGCCAGTCTCTGTGATTACCTGGATCTTGCAGGCTGAGTGGTTTCCCCTGAAACAGTACAGGCGACAGTATCTGGCTCAGCAACATTGTCAGCCACAGACAGCACCTGGAACCTATTTGTCACACAAATTCGGGAGGGCTTGTGTGCGGCCACCTAGGAAGTCTTTCACCACCTGCTTTGCCCCGGGGTGACCTCCCACTCAACCACAGGTGAGGGGTCAACCTCAGTGCGAGCAGTAACTGGGTTGGCCACCGGTGAGGACCGATCGGAGGACTCGGGACATGCTGGACGTCCATTGGATCCCCACGGCCGGCCCACAACAGTGGTGCCCATCCACTGCAGCCTCAAGCTGTGTAACCAACTTGGCTCGCATCCACACACAACAATTGCAGTCCCTGTCCATACTAAAGATCTTGGAAAACTAAACTATACAGATAAATGGACTATCGGCATATGCTGCACAACTCTACTGTAGACCTTGACAAAAACACAGGAACCGTGTCTAATAATATGCAGGTATTCAAAAACCTAACTACCAAAGCACTCAGGTGAAACTAAATAATTTGCCTCTGATTAGGAACTTGTAATATGTCACAAAATCGGTTTACTTTCCGACGCAAATGAAAACACGGGAACTGTGGCTATTAGATATTAAATTTCATGTAATGGCGAAACAGAAGATTTCTAAAAATCTGCTGGATATTTAAGGTGAAATGCTACCTCCATGAATATCATTCAATTGTCTGCTCAGCTCCTGGCTCTTAGTCCATCAGCTGAAACTCACCAAGGCCAGCCTAGATGCTTGCATCTAACTGCACTGTCTCCACACAACCACACAACATGGCGCTTCAGACATTGCTCCAACAGTCTCTCAGGATGAGAGTGCCAATGAGACTGGTGTTATGCCAATGGAACTTGTTTCTGTTACACTTATATGATGACTGATCATCATTCAGTAGTTAGTCCAAAACAGACTTTATTGTGAAGTTGTGCTGTGAATCAAAGTGTTCTTAAGTTCAACCACAGAATCATCATTCACTGAAGTATGCATCACCCACAGTGTGCTTCTACATTTTCCAATCTCTTACTCTGTGTTATCTAAATAATTCTTCACTGTATAGAATGCATTGCTTAAAACACATTTTAACTGCATTTTTAAAGTAGTTCAGTTTAGTAATATTTTTAATCTCCATGGGAGATTCATTGTAGTGTTGATTCTTTGTAGAAAACGCTTTTTTGAATTTTACATTTATTCTTTCCTGTTATATGTAAGTTTAGACTAATTGTTGTTCCACTGCCATGGACAGAGTTGTCTGTGCAGTAACAAATGTGCCCACACTCTGTAGGTAATTTCCCCAGTATTTTGCAGTATTTTGAACAGACCTTTACAATAAGCTTGATGACTATTTTTGGTTATTATTCTGTGGGAACATGACAAATTATTGTTTGTATCGTGTGTGTTCATAAAATGTTTGCCATGATAATGTTAGCATATGAGAATTATTATTCTTCTTTTTCAGAAGTTATACTCTTTCTTCAGAAGTTATACTCTGTGGTTGTTGTAACTGATGTTCATTGTGTGCACAATAAGAAAATATATAACTGGTGAGGCAATGACATTTGCAGTGAAATTTTCAATATGATTTACCTTGCATTTGACATATACTGTGTTGAAAAATATGCAAAATGTCCACAGCAAATGGATATGAAGCGAATAATCCTGAAAGTAACCCACAAATTGATATGGTAAGCATTGAGCTATCACATTTTTGGACTGAGAAGCCAGACATCTGGTTTTGTCAAGCCGAAAGAGAGTGATAAACAGCCTGAAGACACTCCACAGTTGAACTGTCAGCCCAGGGTCAACGACCAGATGGTGAAAAACCAAGAACAACATGATCTGGTCATGAAATTTGATTTCCAACATGGTCAATTGAAGTCCTAAACTGGCTACGCTACTGAGAAGAGAGTGATGAGGGAACATTACAAATTACTATTTTTATTTATGTGTGTTTATAAAATGTTTGCTGCAATAATGTTGGCATAATAAAATTATTATGCTTTGGAAATTAACAAAAAAAGAGAAAATTGTTCTGTTGTTGTTGTTGTTGTTGTTGTTGTAATTAAGATTTATTGTGTGCACAATAAGAAAATAAAATAAACGGAAAAATCCAAGTTAAATGAATATTGATACACTTATAATGCAACAATTCTTGTGGCCCTCTTCTGTAATTTTGGAAACTGTTCTACTTGATGCAGTTGTTCCCCAGCAAAGAGTCCCATGTGAATGTGTGTGTAAATAGCATGTAACTAAAAGGCACTGGTTATTATGTACTGTTGACAGGACTCTAAAGACATAATGTGCTAATGATATTTTGTTTGCATGTGTCTTAGTGTATGCACACCACTTCAAGTGAGCATCAATCATTCCTACAAATTTCGTGTTTGTTATGCAGTCTATAGAGGTAGTTTCTGTGTTTGACAGTGCCATTTCCTCTCTTCAAACTGAAATGCAAGACATTTGTTTTCTTTAAGTTCAATGTCATTTTATTGTGTACTGACCAATTGTAGACTTCCTTGAGAGGTTCATTTGTATTCTCTGCAAAAACTTCTCGTTTTCTCATTGACTATAATGTTGCTGTCATCAACAAAGAGGCTAATATTTTCCCCATGACTAACACTACGTGGGATACCCAAAGCAAACCGGAATTATTTTATAAAAGCTATGTATTTTCGAATTGTTTAAAAAACAACTTTAACCCCTTCAAAATACTCTCCAATACAACTAATACATTTGACCCACCAGTGCTTCCACTGTTTGAAACATTTTTTTAGACTTCTTTTAAATGGCTGACAGCTCCTTACTCATTTTTTCCTCGACTTCTTCAATGTTGTCAAATCTGTGTCCTTTCATGCCCTTTTTCATGTGTGAAAATAAGGAAAACTCGCACAGAGCCAGGTCAGGTGAGTAAGGTCCGTGGGGCAATGGAACAATGCCATTTGTAGCCAAAAACTGTCTAACCGGATGGCTGTGTGTGCACAAGTGTTGTTGTGGTGGAAGAACCAGTCTTTTTGGCCCCAACTCTTTCCTTAAAATTCGCTGAACCAAGCTCCAAGATCACCCATTAATCTCTTGACAGTTGATCAATTGTCTGTTGGCAGTCTGTGGGCACAAGGTCTCAATTTTTTCTTTCATTATTTTCGTCAGTTCAGGCAATGAATGGAAGTCCAGAATGAGGTTTGTAATCAATCAACATGTCACCATTTTTAAATCAAGCAAACCACTCATAAATTTGAAATTTTCACATAGCATCATCTCTGTAAGCTGTTTTCCACATTAAAACAGTTTCAGCAGCATTTTTACTGAGTACAAAACAAAATTTCATGGCTGCAAGTTGTTCAGTTACACTTGCCATAATAAGAAACGAAACAAGAATAAAACAGAACAAGCTAGGTTGACACAGGTGGCAATGGACTGGCAATGAGTTGCACAACATATGTCAAGTGGCAGAAATGTGTACTATACAAGCTCCACCCACAGCAATGTCATTCCGGTTTTTTTGACTCTCCCTCGTACTGGGAATTGTGCTGGCTGGATATACAATATCAATTTTTACGGACTACCTCTTCAAAGTGTACCAGTCCATCTTGTAGGTTGTCAGCATCAGATACTACATGGTTACTATGTACTAAAGTTTTAAGTATGCTAATCATCTGAAGGATGGTGGCAACATGATACCTGCAAGTACAAACTGGTACGGATGAGCTTATGATATATGCCATGTCCTAAAAATCCATCCTGGTATCAATATGAGAGATCCACCAATCTCCATTATTTATTAAAAAATTTACTTGTCTTGATCCCAATATAACATTACAAGCAGGTTATACTCAGTTTCGGTTGACTCGCAACAGCAGCAAACAGAAAAATTGGCTTTCAGGATAAAAACTTTACAATTTTTGAAAACATGAAAAATTTTAGAAGTACTAAAACATTAAAAACAGTAATGACATTTATCATCCTTACATTGCAATTAGAAACACATCATCATTGTTTCAAAAGTATGTAATATATTTTCCAACTATTTAATATAATTAAATACAATTTTGCTATTGTAAGAAAAAGGGTGGGACAAATAGAAGTGGACTGGAGAATAGAGTTCCAGGGCACAAAGAAACACAGCCGCTGGGTTGATTTGTTAGGTGTGGTTCTGGTGTGCGGGCATGTTTCAGAATGTTTTTTGACTTTTTCAAAACAGATCTTGTCAGATGCTATTTTCGGACTATGCATTGCATGGTACACTATTTCCACATATTTGTTCTCACGTAACTTTCCACAATGAACACCTGCTGCTCCACTGTGAGTACCATCATCCCCCCTTTGCACTTCTCTACACACACACACACACACACACACACACACACACAGCGCACACTACTCTCTGAACCAGTGTGGATCATGTGGCAGACATACACGTCATGTGTGCATTGGGGGCGTCATTATATGCATACCTTCATGTTTAACTGTATCCATTCATCCAGGCCACTTTATTTGCCCCACCCTGTACAAGGAAAAAGAGCGGGAATGAAATAAGGCTCCCCCATCTTGAACACGCACACACGCGCGCGCGCGCACGCACACGCGCGCGCACGCACGCACACACGCGCGCGCGCGCGCGCGCGCGCGCGCGCACGCACGCGCACGCACGCACACGCGCGCGCCCGCGCGCGCACGCACGCACGCACGCACGCACGCACGCACGCACGCACGCACGCACACACACACACACACACACACACACACACACACACACACACACACACACACACACACGTCTTTATAATCAAAATGCATTAACATTCTTAGATTTTTCAGTAATTAACAATTAATTCCAAGCAACATTATTCTAGCCAGCAAATGCAAATCAGAGAAAACAACATTACTGTATGTTGACATTATATACACAAAGGAATTGGGGGAAAGTGAACAGAAGTACTTCATTCTAACCAGGTCCCTGTAACACACTGAAGCATACAGTGCACACTCTGACTGGTTTGTTCAATCCAAACTTCAGGATAGGTACAGCTCTGTCTGAACACTTGCTGCACAGGATTCGCCCACAGTGATTGCTGAAACACAGGCAAGTAATTAAACACATCACAAAAATGCAGATAAACAGAAATGTGAGAAATTACCATTTTATTTAATACTTCTTTATCTAAAAGGTAAGATTTACATCACACACACACACACACACACACACACACACACAGAGAGAGAGAGACAGAGACAGAGACAGAGACAGAGAGAGAGAGAGAGAGAGAGAGAGAGAGAGAGAACTGGAATTTTCTTTTCTTTTTCTGTCTTCTCAAATGGACATATAGTTACAGTTAGCCCTTTTTGCTACATCAGAACTAAACTTTAGCACATGCAAAGTTTAACATTAACATCAGCATTTGAGTTGATGTCTCATATTACGTAATGCATTTAAATACAAGACAAAGACTAATTCATCAATTAATCATCTGCTCAGAACCAACATTTTATCAGCGCAATTGCAGTGTCATAGCTTTGTGATCACAGATTGGAGCAGCAATCTGAAACACAGGGCAATCGACATGATGTGTTCTGAATCGTGCTGACATTTAATGACAGTAGGGTAAAACTCTTAAGGACTTCTGGAAACACAACCTTGGTTTGCTGCCAGGTCACTTGGAGTGCTGCAAGTTTTGTTTCTTACTTTCTTCCACATTTGTTTGTTTCATAGTAAACAGAGTCTGGTTTCATCACATTGTGTTCTTGATGATGACTTCTTGTGCGTATCACACTTTCTGAATTGCACTGTGAACATGTTGCTCATACTGTGCTTTATTTTTGTTCACTTATCAGGTTGGGTAAATGATTACATATTTGTTTTTGTTTCATTGCATAGTGATCTGTGGACATTTGTTCCTGCTTAGGAACCTGCGTGTGAACTGCTCGATTTAAATGTGCTGTAAGCATTTTGCTCATATTCAACTTTATTTCTGTTGTTATCTGGTGCTCACATTTAATGGAGTACTCCATGACAGCAGTTTTGACAAACTGCTATTCAGCTTTATTACATCTTGTCACAGAATTAGTATGTATTTCTACTTTGAATCTTTGTCAAGCAAGTCAGATTCTTGATTATTAAATAAAATCTCAGCCTCATTATAGATATAGTATAAAATTCAGAAAGCACTGCTGGAAATCACTTGCTTAGATATGAGGCACCAACATTTTATCATGTCTCTTTTGAATAAAACCTTTTTGTTTCTGTAGGCAGTCATCAATATGAGTAAAAATACTGTCCAGTTGTAGATTAGTGATGCCATTTTATAGACTGTAAGTACTAATATTCAACAATGTAGGAAAAGAGAGATTACTATTTAACCCAAAGAAGACACATTTGATTGCGTAGAGGCACAATTGAAAGACACTTACATAAGGCTTTCGGCCACAGCCTTCATCAGCAGAAGAGAAGCACACACCATTCATACACACAAGCAAGCATACCGCATGTGCACATGACCATGAACTCCAGCATCTCTGGCCAGAGTGCCCGAGATGCTGGAGTTCGTTGTCATGTGTACGTGAGGTGCGCTTGCTTATATGTATGAATAGTGTTCGTTTCTTTTTTGCTGATGAACGGTGTGGCCAAGAACTTTATGTAAGTGTCTTAATTGTGCATGTCTGCTACTATTTAAAATCTTTTCCTACATTGTTGATACTCCTACCTGAAGTTTCCATTGTTTAAGTAATAATATTCAGTTTGTCATTCACTATGAATAAAAATTTTATCCTACCATTCATGATAAACGTCGCAAGTTTACAAGTTCTCTCATCATAATGAATGAATGTAGGCACTTTTACATTAGCAACAACATATTTAGGTATTACCTTAATGGTGATATATTCCTTATTAGAATTAATGTTATTGGAGATGTTGGGTTTATATAGATGGTTCTTAGTGTCTGGCAATCTACAACAACAGGTGGTGATTCAGCTTTGTTACAGGAAGTTAACATATACAGGGTGAATCATCTAAAATGTGCACTGCAAATATTGCGGAAATGGAAAGTGCTATTGAATTGCAATAATACTTAGAAAGATTATTTTTTGTGCAAACACACACTTTTTAAATGAAATGAAGCCTACTGACATTAATAAACTAAAGGTATGGTAAATTACAATGTCACTGGTGTTTGTTGCATGATCCTACTGTGAGTTATTTATGAGATATGGTATTTTGAAAAGTTTCCACAGCAATACTTGCTTGTGATATTCTACCTAGGTACAATGTTGTTACGTTTGCTTACAGTGTGCTTGGGTTTGACACCTGTAGGCATTTTCTATGGGGGAAAGCTGAAATACGCTGTCTACAGCTGATAGTGTGCAACAACATTACTGCAGCCTGCAATGACATTACTACAGCCTGCTCAGACATCTCTGCTGAAATGCTAACACATGTGCAGCAGTCATTCCACACCAGACTGGAAGCATGTACTGCCACAGCCAATGACCATTTTGAACACCACCTATAATGGTCAATTGTCTTGTTACTGGTCAGGATCCAAATAACTAGCATAGCATATGCATGTATGTAGTTCTTCAGTGTGTGCTACCACAGGTTTTTTGCAAGCGTTGGAGTAGGAACTATTCAAAATACAATATCTTGTAAAAGGCTTGTGATGAAGTCACATTTAGCGATCATGGCCAGGTAAACCGCAAAAACATGCGCTATTGGTCTGCTGACACTCCTCGTTAGCTTTGTGAGGTGGAACATCAGCATCCACAGAGTGAAAATGTGTGGTATGGGAACTACTGAAATGAACACCATGGCATTCTAATTTAACCTATTTTTAGTTTGTTAATGGCAGTAGGTATTGTTTCACCTAAAAAGTGTATGTATGCACACAAAATACACTTTTTAAGTATTATTACAATCTGTTGATTGGCTAACTATACAAATTCCTGACTACCAATCCATTCTGTGGAAACCGCACATCAATAGCACTTTCCATTTCTGCAAAATTTGCGGTGCAAGTTTTAGGTGATTCACCCTGTATAAGCAATGATCTGTAGGCATTCTATTTTTATAGTTGGAAATAATATTTGCAGTTCACTATAACTTTTAGTCATTTAATGTCACTCAGTTAAACCTATTGTATTTACTTCATACAATTAGTATGAATGTCACCACTTACAATTACTTCACAAACCATATTTATGACTTTGTATACATTCCTGAACTAGTTATTTCATTGTAACACATGTATACCACTATGCTTCCTTCTTCCATGGTTATTTTTGACTGTTTATTTTGGCTACCGATTAGTAATTGTTTCTGTACTTACTCAGTTATTGTTTCTGGCCCTATTGTGCAATCTCGCTTTGTTTGCGCAGGTGTATTTCTGTGAATATGCTATTGATCTCTGTACAACATTTCAGCAATATATTCTAAAATTTGCCACACAACTGCTATGAATGTCACTAATTAGAACTGTTTCACGAATTGTATTTGCAATCCTGCATAAATTTCACTATTAGCTACTGATTTAAAATTATTTCTCCATTTACTCTAGTTAGCTACTGATTGAAAATTATTTCTCTGCTTACTACAGCTGAGACATCTGGCTGCATGATATGCTTCGCTGCTTCTTTTCACTGACAGGTTCCTAACTAGCACATTATTGACCTCCCTACACCTGTTTTGGCAACTGGTTTCTACACTTCACATCCATAGCATTCTATGATGTTTGTATCAACTTATCTTATTTGTTATTAATATGTAGGATTTTATGTATTTGTTAATATGCAGGTGATATGCATTTACATTCTCATCTATGTTTTATGCCACCTATAGTTGCACAATTCGTTTTATTACTTCATCTTACTTTTACCCCCATTCCTTTTCTTGTATCTTTAAAGGACTATAGTACTATGCATGCATACACCTGATTATTTTTGATGTTTACTAATGATGCAGTAATTCCAAGTATGTATCATTTTTGTCTTCAAACAAACAATGGAAAATCCAGGATGGAATGTAACAATATTGTGAAAAGGAAAGTTGCTACTCACCTCATAGCGGGGAGATGCAGTCACCTCAGTTGCCCGAGACTGCAGCCATGTGTGTGAGAGTTGTGTTTGCATGAGTGTGTATGACTGTTGATGAAACCTTCTTCCAGGTAGCTGCATCGAAAATCCGCAACGTTTCGATGAGTGTCATTCTCATCATCTTTGGGCGAAAATGATGAGAATGACACTCATCGAAACATTGCGGATTTTCGACGCAGCAGCCTGGATGGAAGCTCGAGAAGATTTCATCAGCAGTATACACCGGGAAAGCCTTCATTTACTTCTGTGTATGTGTTTGTCGTCTAATTTTGACAAAGGCCTTACTCACCAAAGGCTTTATTTGTGACAGTTTCTGTCTTTAATTTTTTTAAACTTTTCCTTCTTAAATTTTCAAATTATCTCAATCAACTTGTGCTTATTTATAGTATATTTTTCTGTAGTCTTCTGAAGAAGGGAATTATGTGTCTGAAACTTGTATGGAAATAAAATTTCTTTTGTGCAAGTTGTTGCTGATTTTTTCAACAGTTTCTGAAGACAGATAAAGGACTAGAAATTTTAATTATTTTATTATATGAAACAATGTGAAATAAGGGAAAGGTAACCACCTACCGATAGTGAACCCAGGTGTGGAGTATAGAAAAATATATCAAAGAACAGTATTCACACTAACTTTTAAGCTCTTGCTCTTAATTATAATAAAAGTACACACATTCACACAATTAACAACACCAGACACCCAAACAAGTACTCCCATGGCTGCAGCGAGATTGATTATCTATACTGAAAGCAGTTGCCTGGACTGGTGGTGCAGAGGGGATAGGAAAGGATGCATGAGGCAAGGACAGGCTAGTGGGAATGACCGAAATAGCTCTTTCAATAGATCATTCAATGGTTGCACAAAAAGGGGAAAGGATTCACTGGATACAGCATATATATATGAGAGAGAGATACAGCATATGAGAGAGATGGAGGGGGGGGGGAGAAAGAGAGAGAGAGAGAGAGAGAGAGAGAGAGAGAGAGAGAGAGAGAATGCCTAAATTGGGAGGTCGGTAGGGGAAGAGTGGTGAGAGAAGGCAGTGCACTATTTGGATGGGAAAGGAGTGATGTAGACAGAAGGAGTGAAAAGGTAAGGTGAAATGGACAGACAATTCTCACCTGCACAGTTTAGAAAAAGTTGCGCGTGAATGGAGTATCCGAACAGACTGCTTAGTGATGCAGTTGTTGTAGTCATTTGTGTTGGGGTGTGCAGCATGTTTGGCAACTGAACGATCAAGTTTGCAGTTCACTATAGTTTGGTTGCAGTTCACTATAGTTTGGCAGAGCCATTAATGTGAGTAGGCAGTTGGTTGCCTCTCATGTAACACAGAGAGTGCTGTACAATATGTGTACAATATCCGATATATAAGATGGCTGCTTTCATTCATGACACTGCATAGGAAATAACTGGTGACTGGACAGCAGTAGGATGTGGTAGGTGGGTGTCTGGGACAGTTCTTGCACCTGGGCCGACAACAAGGGAAGACCACAAGGGATACAGGACTGGGAGCAGGACTGGAATAGGAATTAACAAGGATATTCTCTAAGTCAGTGGTTCTCAAACTTTTTTCCTCGGAGCCCCTCTTCACTAGCAAAAAATAGTATCAGCTCCGCCGCCCTCCCCCCCAGCCTATTGTTATTAATAAAAATAGTCATATTTTATGTTGTTTCCTTATTTTGTTTACCAAACTCAATTTAAAAAGATTTTATGCAGCAGAAGCCAAAAATAACATGACTTATTATAATGAAAATACTTAACAAATTTTTTATCTTTATCACATTTTCTTTTTTTCAAAAACTATGATATGAATGTTATTTACAACTCAGCAAACAAGAGTTACAAGAACAATAGAAATTTAAATTAAAAAGTTCAGTGTAATGGATAAGCTTGCTTTTGAGAACAAAGTTTCTCAAGATGTGGAGGAATAGCAGAAAGAACCACTCGAGTTTTTTGTTTACATTTAGCTTTGAACTGTAGTTCATCTTCATAGCTGACAAATCTGAAAAACCAGTCTCACACAAGTATTTTGCTGCAAAAGGAATCAGCAACTTCATTCCATTGTGGCTTAGCATTGGGAAGTCCTTGCTACTATGTATCCAAAATTCCAACAAAGACACTTAATTAAATTTACTCTTCAGTGAAGTATCACAAGTGATTTCAATAAGTTGTTCTTGTTCTTCTATATTTAGAAATGATGGTCCATGTGCATTTATGAATGGATTTTTAACCCAATTAAATTTATCAAAATCGTTGCTGATATATATTTCTCAAAGTGACCTTTTAATGTTGCAAGATGATGAAGAAAGCAAGCTTTTATCACCATTGGAAGTATCGGATTATCTGTATCCTCTAACAGTGGCACTGGAGGAAGGAACATATCTAGTATGCCACTCTCCATTCGGTTTTGCCACAGCTCTAATTTCTTTATGAACACCTTCACCTTTTCATTCAAAGATAGTACATTTGCCCAATTACCTTGAAGTGAAGTGTTAAGAATGTTTAGTTTCTCAAAAATACCAGTGAGGTAAGCCATTTTAAGTAAAAAATCTCCATTGCTGAAACAGTCTGCCGAACAGAGACTTCTCTCCTTTAAAAAACAGGATACCTCATTCCTCAGTTCAAAAATTCTTTTCAATACTTTACCCCTTGAAAGCCATCGAGCATTACTAAAAAAGAGCAACTGAGTGTGTTCAGCACCCATCTCCACACATAGCACTTTCAAAAGCCTCGAAGGTATAGATTTTGCCTTAATAATATTAGCTGTTTGTATAACTGTTTGCAGAACTTCATGAAGGGGTGGATTAAGTTCTTTAGCAGCCATAGCCTCCCGATGTATCATGCAGTATCCATACAGCATCAGGAGCTACAGCTTTAACTTTCGCTTGCAATCCACCACAAATTCCAGACATAGAGCGCACTCCGTCTGTGCATACTCCAACGTACCTATTCCATGTTATACTGTTTTGATTAAAAGAAGTATTGAGCATGTCCAAAGGGCTTTCAGCTGTAGCTGTTTTCAGTATCAGCTCACAGAAAAGAAATTCCTCTCAAATGTTAAATTCATCAACAAAATGAGCATAAGCAAGCAAATGAGCATCTTTATGACTGTCAGTTGCTGCGTCCACTTGAAATGCAAAATAGATGTTGGGCAATTTATCGATTAACTGCTCGAGTAAATCGTCAAAAATGTCTAAAATTCTTCTATGCACTGTCATTAGAGACAATAATACTTTTCAACTGTTGAGCACGAGTCGCCAAACATTGTTGATACTATATCAATCGCTGCTGGTAAAACCAGAGTTTCCGCAACCTTGTGTGGTTTCTTGCATTTAACAGCACTATGAGGACTCTGGTAAGAGGCTTAGAAGGCCTTAGATAACACATTCATTGTTTTAGCAAAGTTCCTCTGGGTAGATAATAAAACATTTAGTTTCCTGACCAAAAAAAAAAATTGGTTTTCCTGTAAATTCCGGATGTTTGGTTTCCAGATGTCTCTTTAACTTGTTAGGTTTCATGCTATCAGCAGCTAAAATCATTAAACAACCTACACACTGCGAACATGTTTGTAGTTTTTGTGAAGCCTAGCACTAAAGAGTTCTCATCATATCTCCTTGTTTTCGCTTTTGGAGTATCTCCCTCCTCTCCTCCAGTTGACAGACCACTGCTGCCTCGACTGCCTCGATGTTTGTCACTAATCAGGAACTGCTTCATACTGCAGTGAAGTCTTCCTCATAAAGTCTGTAATTATAAGACTATAATTATAGTCATCACTATAAGGATGCATTGAGATACACGAGCCAAACCTCACACCGCACAGGATAGTTACGGAAACAGTAATGGTGCAGGCGACAAAGGGTATTCCACTGACTGTCAAAGGAAGCAACGCCACCTAGGAACAAAGCCTATTCAGCTCACAGGTGTAGGCTTTGATCCTAAGTGTCGCAGAAGGAAGCCATGCAGCTCGACTGATTATTTCAAACAATGCTGAAAATGTGACAGCAGTTTCATTGTCGTCGACCACGTCTCATGTTAACAGTGAGGTCGAGTGAAATTCAAACTAGGTCAACAGCATGCCATTTGTTTGACAAAAGTTAAACCTAATTGTTTGTTACTGAGAATTTTTTCTGCCCCCTCCCCCCCAACATAATGCACTCCCTCCTTGGGGTCGCACCCCACAGTTTGAGAACCCCTGCTATAATACCGTTGCTTTTCACATGTCTGAGCCCTCTAGCTGACTATGTTGATTCCTCTGGTTCTGTGCATGCACTGCTGAGCATTCTTCTGCGGACAGGGCCCACTTATTCAATATCGGTTGCACTAGTAGGCTGGCTGCAGTTCCAGAGAAGATGTAGCACATTTCTCCGATGTTTTTAAGTTCTGCTCTAGTTCCTCGTTATTTTACTGATGATGGTTTCATATTTTTTGATGCCAATTTAGTGCAGGAGGACAGGGGACTTCTATTATTTACCCTTACAGTGATTTTAAGAACATTATGTATTGAAAGGTACCAGTTTGTCACCTGAAGATGCGACTATAACGCTGCAAAACTAGTCACGGGTGATTTTAACGCAGCAGTTGCAGTTTTCACCAGTTGAAATATGTTCTCGCACCTGTGGATGTCCCTCATCCAAAGTGATTTGTCTTTTACTTCAGTTTTGACTGTTGCAGGACTTTCAGTTTCCTGCTTGAAGTCTACTGGGAAGTTCTATTGACTTTTCACCAACTACAAAACTCCATTCTGAATGCTAGTGATGGATGTGTAATCTATATGAAAATTAAATGATAGAAACTCCAAGTTGAAATATCACCAACATAATGAAAAGATAGATTACTACTCACCATGAAGACGGCATTTGAGTTGCAGACAGGCACAACGAAAAAACATTTACTCATTATCTTTTGGCCAAAGCCCTCTTTGGAAAAGGAAACACACACACAAAACATTCATTCACACAAGCAAGCACACCTCATGCACACATGACCACCAGCTTCAGCAGCTCACACTGGAATACAACTATCTCACATAGAACAGAAGCAACAACCTGGATTAAGTGGAGAAGAGGGAAGGATAGCTGGATATGGGTTGGGGGAGAGAAGTGAGCTGTCCGGCAGAGTGTGCAGGGATTAGGTTGCCAATGGTGTATCATCAGGAGCCTGTGGGGCAGAGAAGGGGAAAGACGACCGGGTGTGTTGGCAGAGGGCAGCATACAAAGAGGGTTTGGGGACAAGAATAGGGAGGAGGTGTTAGAACATAGGGGGTGGAAACTGTTGGGTGGAGAGTATGAAGACAATAGGTTACCATAGGTTGAGGCTGGGATAATTTTGGGAGTGGAGAATTTGTTGTAAGGATAACTTGCATCTGTGATGTTCCGAAAAGTAGGTGGTGGAGGTGAGGATCCCGATGGCCTGATTTATGAAGCAGCCAATGACATCATGCATGTTATGTTCAGCTGCATGTTGTGTCACTGTGCGGTCTACTTTGCCCTTCGCCACAATTTCGGCATTGGTCATTCAACCTTGTGGACAGCTGGTTGGTAGTCATACCAATATAAGAAGCTGTGCAATGATTGCAGCAGAGCTGGTATATGAGAGCTCCTTTCACAGGTGGCCCGGCCTCTGATGGGGTAGGATAAGCAGGTGGCAGAACTGAAGTGAGATTTACTGGGTGGGGGGACTGTGCAGGTCTTGCATGTAGGTCTTCCACAAGGACATTACTCCTGTGGCAAGGGTTTTGGGTTTGGGTTGGAAGTGGCACAGCGATGGACTAGGATGTTGTGGAGGTTTGCTTGCACGACGGAACACCACTTTAGGATGGGTGGGAAGGATCTTCAGTAGGATGTCCATAATTTCATGGCATGATGAAAGGTAATCAAAGCTCTGACTAAGGGCATGGTTTACTTGCTCCAGTCTAGAGCGATACTGGGTGATGAAGGTCGCACTCCTTTGTAGAAGGTTCTTGGGGATGGTATGAGGATAGGGGCTTTGTGGGGGAAATGGCATGGGAAATCTGTTTGCAGACAAAACCTGGGGGATAATGCCTATCTGTGAAGGCCCTGATGAGATCCTCAGTATAATGGCAAGGGAGTTCTTGTCACTGCAGATAAGCAGTGGGATTTTTTGAGGTGGAAGTGATGGCAGCTGTTAGTGGTTGTTGGGTTTAACGTGGGATAGAGGTGTAGACGGAGCCATCAGAGAAGAGGAGTTCAATGTCCAGGAAGGTGCCACACAGAGTTGAGGAAGACCAGGTGAAGTGGATGGGAGAGAAAGTGCTGAGGTTGTGAAGGAATGAGGACTGGGTGTGTTGGCCCTGAGTCCAGATCATGAAGATATCATCAATGAACCTGAAACAAACTGGGAGTTTGGAGTTTTGGGAGGCTAGAAAGGACTTCCCTAGAAAGCCTACAAACAGGATGGCAAAGGAGGATAGCCTGTGCATGCCCATAGCTGTGCCGCACGGACGTTTTTGAATACCTTTCTTTCAAAGGTGATGTAGTAGTAAGTTGTGATAAAGTTAGTAAATTGTATGAGGAATGAAGTCTGAAAGACTTTGGGAAATGTAACAGCATAATAGCACTCAGGCCATGGGGATGAGGTGTGTGTTGGTGTACAATAAGTAGGTCAACAGTAACGGGTAGGGATTCAGGACGTAAGGGGCTGGGGACAGTGGAGACTCAGTGGTTGGTTTGGGGAAGGAGACCAGACAGCGTGGTCATCGGTCTCATCGGATTAGGGAAGGATGGGGAAGTAAGTTGGCCGTGCCCTTTCAGAGGAACCATCCCGGCATTTGCCTGGAGTGATTTAGGGAAATCACGGAAAACCTAAATCAGGATGGCCGGACGCGGGATTGAACCGTCATCCTTCCGAATGCGAGTCCAGTGTCTAACCACTGCGCCACCTCGCTCGGTGGAGACTCAGTGAAGTAAGTTGTTGATATCTTTGATATGGGAGGCTAGATTATGTCCAATTAATTGGAGGCATTGGTCAACGAGGGCCGAAATTCTTCCAGTGGGGGCACAATAAATAGCTACAATGGGTCATCGAGGATCACTGGGTTTGTGGATTTTTGGGGACCACGTAGAAGTTGGGTGTGAAGCGTTTCAGAGGTGAGGAGGAAAATGGATTCAGGGAAGAACCTAAGGCTTTAATTACAGAATTGGAGGCTATGTGGGACTTCTGGGATAGTACCACTATGCAAATTTCATACGTGGAGGAGACACATAATTGACAGAGGCTTTCTGCTAGGTAATCATTGCAATTCTTAACAACAGAGGTGAACTTTCATCTGCAGGTAGGATGATTAGATAAGGATTTGTTTTGAGGTTTTGTATAGCTGTCCTTTCTTCTGCTGAAAGGTTGGTACTCTGAGGAAGGGACCTGGAGAAGGATAGTGAGGCCAAATTGGAGGTATGGAATTCCTGGAAAGTGACACAGGATGGATGGGTGGGTCGGAAGGGGGGTGATGATGTTTGGTTTGCTTTGGTTGGAGGGAATGACGCCAAAGAAGCATTTCCACTGCAAAGATCAGGAGAAGGAGAATAGATCTTTGACAAGTCCAACGTGGTTAAATTTGGTGTAGTGCTAAAGATGAAGCCTCTGGATAGAACTAACATCTGTGGGGCTGATGATTTTAGTGGAAAGGTTAACAACAGCATTACAGGAATGTTTCAGCTTTATTTGGTGGAGTGTGGACAGGGAGTTTTGGGGGATGTGGCAAGTTTGAAAGGTCAGCTAGACAAGGTTTGGGTACTATTACGGGCTGATGAGGAGGAACACTATGGATAGGATAGAGGATGGATACTAGAGCCCTGAGGTGGATGTCAGCAGGTTAGGTAACTTATGAAGGTGGTGTCTGGAATGCTCCTCCTGCACCTGGAGAGTAATGAATTCAATTTCAAAGATATGATGTTTGAAGCAGGGATTGCATGGTAGCAGTATCTTGAGGAGGAAACAGAGGTGGCTGTGGGATGCCTGCGCCATGGAGCTGTGTTTTTGCTGTACCAGGTTTGTGAGGGCCAGGCACTGGCAAAATCTGAAAAGGTGAAGGTCATTGTGAAAGGAGGGATCAGATCCAGAGAACGGAATTTTTATGATTCGGCTGATGGGGGGAGGGGGGGAGGGGGGAGAGGGGGGTCCATGGTTTAGGAAGCATTTACACCTACATGACAAGTCATGGGATACCTGCTAATATAATGTCAGGCCCCCTTTTGCCTGGCATAGTGCAGTAATGTGACATGGCATGGTTTCAACAAGTCATTGGAAGTCCTCTGCAGAAATACTGAGACATGCTGCCTCTATAGCCGTCGATAATTGTGAAAGTGTTGCCGATACACTATACTGTGCGTGAACTGACCTCTTGATTGTGTCCAATAAATGTTTGATGAGAGTCATGTCAGATCATCTGGGAAGCCAAATCATTCACTCAAATTGTCCAGAATGTTGTTCAAACCAATCACGAACACAATTGTGGTACGGTGACAGGGTGCACTGTCATCCATAAAAATTCAGTTGTTTGGGAACATGAAGCCCATGAATGGCTGCAGCTGCAACTGGTCTCCAAGTAGCTGAACATAACCACTTCCAGTGAACGATTGGTTCAGTTGGACCACAGGACCACTACATTCCATGTGAACACCGCCCACACTATTATGGTGCCACCACTAGCTTGCATAGTGCCTTGTTGGAAACTTGGGTCCATAGCTTTGTGGGGTCTGCAGCACACTTGAACCCTACCATCAACTTTTACCAACAGGAAACAGAACTCATCTGGCCACGCCATGGTTTCCCAGTCAGCTACGGTAGAACTGATAAGATCACGAGCTCGGGAGTGGTGCTACAAATTTCATCATAAATTAACACCTGCTATTAATGACAAATACCTATGTTCCTGAAGGGGCTACTGCAAAATATTTGGTTATAAATTTCACACAATAATCTTTCTATCTACCTCAGTAGAATAAACACTTTGTTTCACCTTAGGTGCAGGAAAGTGTGCTAGAAATTCTTTCTAAAGGCCAACACAGTATGAGAGATTTCTACATGTAAAATGGCCAGAACTGAGCTTCCTGGTTGAGTCATCCACAGGGTGGTGTCCCCTACATTTATTGTTTATTTGGAAGAACTTCACACTTCGAGCCTCATTCAGTGTATGCCCACTGGTCTCCATTTCTGGTACCTGTAAGTCATTCCAATAAAATGAGTTTCTATAATATGACTTTCTGTAAGAACAGAGTTAAGCTATTGTCCGTGAACCAATTGTAAGTCTGTTCCATTATTCTCCCAACTATGTCTGTTATGTATGTGTTTGGACCCTCTATCAATATAGTTACTTCATTAAGAAACATTACAGTTTTTTAGAGTCCACCAATTCCACAGGTAAATGATGTATGTAGACCAAGAACAGAAGTTGGCAAAGCATCAAACTTTGAGGCTCACCACATTTAGTTTTCCCCCATCATGAATTTAATCTTATTGCTATTGTATCATTTGCTAATATGAGCCCATTCTATTGTTAAGGTATGACTATCCATGCAAGAAGAAGGCAATTAATGCCATATCATTTTTGTTTCCCTGGCAGAATATTGTGTTGTATACAGGGTGTTACAAAAATGTACGGCCAAACTTTCAGGAAACATTCCTCAAACACAAAGAAAGAAAATATGTTATGTGGACATGTGTCCAGAAACGCTTACTTTCCATGTTAGAGCTCATTTTATTACTTCTCTTCAAATCACATTAATCATGGAATGGAAACACATAGCAACAGAACGTACCAGCGTGACTTCAAACACTTTGTTACAGGAAATGTTCAAAATGTCCTCCATTAGAGAGGATACATGCATCCACCCTCCGTCGCATGGAATCCCTGATGTGCTGATGCAGCCCTGGAGGATGGCGTATTGTATCACAGCCGTCCACAATATGAGCACGAAGAGTCTCTACATTTGGTACCGGGGTTGCTTAGACAAGAGCTTTCAAATGCCCCCATAAATGAAAGTCAAGAGGGTTGAGGTCAGGAGAGCGTGGAGGCCATGGAATTGGTCCGCCTCTACCAATCCATCGGTCACCGAATCTGTTGTTGAGAAGCGTACGAACACTTCGACTGAAATGTGCAGGAGCTCCATCGTGCATAAACCACATGTTGTGTCGCACTTGTAAAGGCACTTGTTCTAGCAGCTCAGGTAGAGTATCCTGTATGAAATCATGATAATGTGCTCCATTGAGCGTAGGTGGAAGAACATGGGGCCCAATAAAGACGTCACCAACAATGCCTGCCCAAACGTTCACAGAAAATCTGTGTTGATGATGTGATTGCACAATTGCGTGCAGATTCTCGTCAGCCCACACATATTGATTGTGAAAATTTACAATTTGATCATGTTGGAATGAAGCCTCATCCGTAAAGAGAACATTTGCACTGAAATGAGGATTGACACATTGTTGGATGAACCATTCGCAGAAGTGTACCCGTGGAGGCCAATCAGCTGCTGATAGTGCCTGCACACGCTGTACATGGTACGGAAACAACTGGTTCTCCCGTAGCACTCTCCATACAGTGACGTGGTCAACGTTACCTTGTAAAGCAGCAACTTCTCTGACGCTGACATTAGAGTTATTGTCAACTGCACGAAGAATTGCCTCATCCATTGCAGGTGCCCTTGTCGTTCTAGGTCTTCCCCAGCCACGAGTCATAGGCTGGAATGTTCCGTGCTCCCTAAGACGCCAATCAATTGCTTCGAACGTCTTCCTGTTGGGACACCTTCATTCTGGAAATCTGTCTCGATACAAACGTACCGTGCCACGGCTATTGCCCCGTGCTAATCCATACATCAAATGGGTATCTGCCAACTCCGCATTTGTAAATATTGCACTGACTGCAAAACCACGTTCGTGATGAACACTAACCTGTTGATGCTACATACTGATGTGCTTGATGCTAGTACTGTAGAGCAACGAGTCACATGTCAACACAAGCACCAAAGTCAACATTACCTTCCTTCAATTGGGCCAACTGGTGGTGAATCGAGGAAGTACAGTACATACTGACGAAACTAAAATGAGCTCTAACATGGAAATTAAGCATTTCCGGGCACATGTTCACATAAAATATTTTCTTTATTTGTGTGTGAGGAATGTTTCCTGAAAGTTTGGCTGTACCTTTTTGTAACACCCTGTATAAACAAGGACTGTGGGAAGATCACATTTGAGTGTATGAAATCAAATATTGCCTTTACAGAGAAACATTTATGGAATCCAGGGACAGCAGGCATTAAAAGGTTAGCCCATGGCATGTTTTTGTGTGCAAGCATGCTACAGAATAACACATGTTCTGTTCACTATTGTAGCTAAAAGATGAATTATACTTTTGGATAAATTTGCTAGTCAATTCTAATGCAGCATACACAGGTTACCAATCCACTTTAACTTTGGAATTGTTACTTACCAGTGATGTTTATGAACGCTCCCTCCAAATTTAATTCCACACTCCAAGCAAATGTCACCTTCTGTAAAATGTGGCTCCCGGGATAAATTATCCAGCAAACTGCAAAAATAATTCTTTTTTGCAATCTTTTTTATATAAAATCAATGCTGTAATCTTTTTTAGATAAAATCATATTTGAACAAATTAATCAGAGAATAGGGTGAAACTTTGAGCAGTGTCACACTATTCATTGACATGGATTAATTAATGTGTGGCACAACTACAAGAGTGACGGCAGAAACCAATAATGTCCAATTACCTTCTTGTGATCTAATGAGAATAAGAATGTGTCAATCTTGAAGTCACAGTACTACTTCTAGAGAGGTTGTGTCAATCATTATTGGAAACCTGTGTGTATCTGTTAATATTCATTCATCCAGTAATTGTGCTTTGTACATTCTATTAAGAACAACAACCTTCTGGGAAGTGGACCAAGTCAAGCTGTGCATTATCGAAAGACAATGAAACCACAGAAACTTAGTTTACTTGTAATGCCATGCACAGATTGCAACTTACATTGGTTAGTACTAGTTGTGCTTACTGTAAACTAATAAATTAAAAGGAAAGCCATTAGTCTGAAAAGCTGCTAGTTTACTAGTTTGTTAAATAGCTTCTGTTTATGTTCCATTGGTATCTCGATCTTTACTTGATTACACTAATATTTTCAAAGATAATGATTACTTTCAGAACAGAGGTTTGTTTACAATAACTCTGTTGTTTTCATGTATTTATATAATTAATACATTTCCTTGGCATGAAACTAAAAGAACAATGACACACACACACACACACACACACACACACACACACACACACACACACACATTCCATGAAAGGAATGAATACAAAAGAAAATTAAAGTTTTAATAAATATCTAGTCAACAATTTGTTAGATGAGATATGTTACTCATTCTGAATAAAACAGGGAAAAGAATCTAGTACAGCCTTATACTGGCTGTCTTGGGTGTTTCAACAGAATGTACAATGTAGTATGTAGTTTATTCGTCTCATAACGTACAGTTACAAACGTACAGTTGGACTGAAGACCCGCCAAATTACTTTAAGAAAATAAGGTTGTAATAATTAACATATTTAAGCAGGCATTTCTGAATACAATTTATACAATATATTAACACTTTATTATGCAATACACAATCTTTATTGTTTCTTTTCATTTCAAATTGCCTAACTGTCCTGAATGAATTCTTCAATTGTATAACATTTTTCCACTAGTGTATTAAGTAACAATATTTTTAATGGGTCTAATTCCATATTTAACAGATTTGTGATATTTAATTTATTGTAAATTTTTAATCCCTTATACACTGGTGTTTGGGCGTAAAGTTTTAAATTGTGAGAGATAAGTTTGAAACTGTGACTGTGACGAGTAATGTAATTGTGGTTGAAATGAAAATTGTCAATCGAGTTTTGATTTTTATACATGAAAATAAAAGTTTCTTAGATGTACAGAGAAGGATTAGACAGTATTTTTAAATTAGATAGTACTTTTAATTTTTTAAATAATGGATGACATGATGTTCCTTTTTTGGACTAAACACATTTCTTATGATTCTCTTTAGAAGTGTAAATAATCTTGGACTGTTTGTAGAATTTCCCCAGAAAATTATTCCGTATCGAATTATAGTTTCAAAGTAGCTGTGGTAGACTATCTTCCTGGTGTCCATAAGGGTCGAACCAGATAAGACATTCATCCCATAAGCTAGGCTGTTGAGTTTGTTTGCTAAGAAGTCTACATGTGCCTTCCAATTTAAATTTTTGTCAAGATTTAGACCAAGAAATGTTACATAACTTGCTTCAGTCATTTCCTGATCGTTGTGCACGATTTTTATGGGAGATGCTGATGATTTTTTAGCACTGAACTGCACTAATTGTGTTTTTGTGACATTGAGTTTAATCCATTTTACTGAAACCACAATTCTATGTTTCCCATTATATTTTCCACAGTATCATGAATTTGTTCTAAATTGTCATTTTCAATTAAAACCGAGGTGTCATCTGCGAATAAAATGGAGTGAACACCAACACCTAAAGGCAAATCATTTATGTACAGCAGAAAAACATAAGGCCCTTAAAATTGAGCCCTGCGGGACCCCTTTACAAATCTTTTTCCAGTCTGAGAATGATTTTTTTCCATTCAATTTAGAACAATTCTGTTTTCTTTCAGACAAATAAGGTTTGAACCCCTGCAATGCCCTGTCCACGATCTCATCTCTCTCTAACTTGTGTAGAAGTAGTAAGTGACTGACCGAGTCAAAAGCTTTGGTCAAATCACAAAACATACCTGTGACTTTTTTACCCTTGTCTAAAGCAGAGCTTATCCTGTCAGTGAATTCCCTGATAGCATTTATTGTATTTTTTCCCCTTTTGAAATCCTAACTGAATTTTAACTATAATATTGTTTTCTATAAGAGAGTTTCCAACATGTTTTGCAACAATCCTTTCTCTTCGATTTTATTTTTCCGATGTGCAGATGTGTAAGTTTGCTACCTCAACTGGCAAAACAGAAGAGACAGTTGCAATCAAAGTTGAGAAACAATTGCATGAAGAACAGTCTGGCTTCAGGGGGGCAAAGGTATGAGTGATGCAACTGAACTGTTACAGATGATTGAGGAAAGATTCCTAGAAAGAGATAGCAATGTTTGTGCAGCCTTAACAAATATTTCTGATCACATGTTTCCTGCAGCATCACTATTAATATGAAATATTATTTTGTTTTTCATCATAAGCAAAATGTATTTTTCCCCTTTAATGGAATTTTATGTGCCCGTACAACCCAGCAGTCCTAAATTAGTAATGGTTTACTGGTATGACATAACACTTTCTTCAATCAGCAAAAGTAACCGTGAATAAAATGTAGCTCAGTGATCAACAGTAATAGGAGCAGAGACTATACAGAGCCTATAAATACACTTTTCAACAAGGACAACAAAACACAGTGACTTGGCAGTGATGCTGTTTTGCAGTAGCATGGAAGACCAAATGGCATGGACCAGAACAGGCCCAGGACAAGAATGGCAAGTTAAGTAAGTAGTAACATAATAAACAGATGTCCAAGAGAAAATATCATTAAGTCGAATGTTCCATTAGCCCAATTTAGCCGAATTTTGGACATCTATCAAATAGAGGTAGAAAATTCCATCCTATAAAAAATTTTGCTTGTAATGAAAAACAAATTATCTTTTCAACTGACAATGATATCGCAAGAAACATGCGATGAACAGTACTCGTGGTTGTGCACCTGTAAAAAGGAAATCGCAAAAAGCTACCCCAGAAAGAATAAGTGGGGTTTTGTACTTGAAATAAACTGCATTTAACTTTTGTTGACTTAACCACAGAGCTACCTGCCCAGAACACACAAAGAAAGGGCTCTGGGGAACACTCGTAAATCTTTTTACACAATTTGGATTTTTTCTTTGAACAGTAACAACTATTGTGTTAGTCTGAAAAACTGTGAACAGAAAACAGCAGAAGAAACAATTGGTCTTAAAGAGAAAAAACATTGTCAAACTATGAGTAACAGAAATGTTGGAGAAGCTAGCAGAAAATATAAAAAAACCACCACACAAAAGAAGGAAGGAAAAGATATACAGTTCTAAAGAACTCCAAAAGCAATCTGTTAGACCTAGAGCAGAATGGCCAAAGCAGAAACTGGAAAGAAAAGGGAGGTACAATTTAATGTCTTGGGGAATAAATAACTTGGACAGAACGAATATGAGAGTGAACATTATGTGAATGATAAAAGATGAGAACAATATTAATAATAATAATAATAATAATAATAATTATTATTATTATTGCAGAAAGTCAAGGAATAATGAATGAACGGAAGAAGTAACTGGAAGAATTATATGACGCAAGAGGTCATCTAGATATGTTGGTCACAAGGGTGAAAAAGAATTATTTTAAGAGGACAAAGAATTTCCAGTTTCTACGGAGAAAGTGAGATGCCATTAGAAAAATAAAGGTGGAAAAAGGAATAATGGACATATCTAAGCAGTGCACATACACATGTATCTAATCGCAGACATACCCACTTCAACACATACTTTCATACTGCAAACCATACACTTAAGTGACATTGTTCAGGAATAAGTATAATTAGTGAGCAATTTTTGTACTCACACTTTAATTGAAATCAGCATTTTACAAAATAAATTCTGTAACTACTGATTTTACTATGGTTTGAAGCTCCTCTTTCTGTTCTTCCGTGTTTTCGATTTAAAAACTGGGTTGTTTTGGAAATCAGCCTTATGCAAACACAATTAGTTTATTTTTATATTTACCAAGTCTTGTTTTGACGCCAATGTGTCATTTTCTGTCGGTAAAATTTTTATTTCTGCAAAGTACAACATCACATTTGTAATAATTTAACTGGTGTAGGCCTCAGAAATACAATATTTGCAATTTGCTTCATTTGGTTAAGACACTCACCTTAAAATTTCATCGCTAACTGAACTGTATCATTATACATCGATTTTAGTGCTCCTTTATTTTATTTTATTTTATTTTTTTACAGCATGCCATCTGCAAACTAGCCATGAAGAAAATCATTGCGCATTTGTGTGGGGATGTTTCCAGAATGAGATTTTCACTCTGCAGCGGAGTGTGCGCTGATATGAAACTTCCTGGCAGATTAAAACTGTGTGCCCGACCGAGACTCGAACTCGGGACCTTTGCTTTTCATATCAGCGCACACTCTGCTGCAGAGTGAAAATCTCATTCTGGAAACATCCCCCAGGCTGTGGCTAAGCCATGTCTCCGCAATATCCTTTCTTTCAGGAGTGCTAGTTCTGCAAGGTTCGCAGGAGAGCTTCTGTGAAGTCTGGAAGGTAGGAGACAAGGTACTGGCAGAAGTAAAGCTGTGAGTACCGGGCGTGAGTCGTGCTTCGGTAGCTCAGATGGTAGAGCACTTGCCCGCGAAAGGCAAAGGTCCCGAGTTCGAGTCTCGGTCGGGCACACAGTTTTAATCTGCCAGGAAGTTTCATATCAACGCACACTCCGCTGCAGAGTGAAAATCTCATTCTGGAAACATCCCCCAGGCTGTGGCTAAGCCAAGTCTCCGCAATATCCTTTCCTTCAGGAGCGCTAGTTCTGCAAGGTTCGCAGGAGAGCTTCTGTGAAGTTTGGAAGGTAGGAGACAAGGAACTGGCAGAAGTAAAGCTGTGAGTACCGGGCATGAGTCGTGCTTCGTTAGCTCAGATGGTAGAGCACTTGCCCGCGAAAGGTAAAGGTCCCGAGTTCGAGTCTCGGTCGGGCACACAGTTTTAATCTGCCAGGAAGTTTCATATCAGCGCACACTCCGCTGCAGAGTGAAAATCTCATTCTGGAAACATCCCCCAGGCTGTGGCTAAGCCATGTCTCCGCAATATCCTTTCTTTCTGGAGTGCTAGTTCTGCAAGGTTCGCAGGACAGCTTCTGTGAAGTTTGCAAGGTAGGAGACAAGGTACTGGCAGAAGTAAAGCTGTGAGTACCAGGCGTGAGTCGTGCTTCGGTAGCTCAGATGGTAGAGCACTTGCCATCGAAAGGCAAAGGTCCCGAGTTCGAGTCTCGGTCGGGCACACAGTTTTAATCTTCCAGGAAGTTTCGTATCAGCGCACACTCCGCTGCAGAGTGAAAATCTCATTCTGGAAACATCCCCCAGGCTGTGGCTAAGCCAAGTCTCTGCAATATCCTTTCCTTCAGGAGCGCTAGTTCTGCAAGGTTCGCAGGAGAGCTTCTGTGAAGTTTGGAAGGTAGGAGACAAGGAACTGGCAGAAGTAAAGCTGTGAGTACCGGGCATGAGTCGTGCTTCGTTAGCTCAGATGGTAGAGCACTTGCCCGCGAAAGGTAAAGGTCCCGAGTTCGAGTCTCGGTCGGGCACACAGTTTTAATCTGCCAGGAAGTTTCATATCAGCGCACACTCCGCTGCAGAGTGAAAATCTCATTCTGGAAACATCCCCCAGGCTGTGGCTAAGCCATGTCTCCGCAATATCCTTTCTTTCTGGAGTGCTAGTTCTGCAAGGTTCGCAGGACAGCTTCTGTGAAGTTTGCAAGGTAGGAGACAAGGTACTGGCAGAAGTAAAGCTGTGAGTACCAGGCGTGAGTCGTGCTTCGGTAGCTCAGATGGTAGAGCACTTGCCATCGAAAGGCAAAGGTCCCGAGTTCGAGTCTCGGTCGGGCACACAGTTTTAATCTTCCAGGAAGTTTCGTATCAGCGCACACTCCGCTGCAGAGTGAAAATCTCATTCTGGAAACATCCCCCAGGCTGTGGCTAAGCCATGTCTCCGCAATATCCTTTCTTTCAGGAGTGCTAGTTCTGCAAGGTTTGCAGGAGAGTTTCTGTGAAGTTTGGAAGGTAGGAGACGAGGTACTGGCAGAAGTAAAGCTGTGAGTACCAGGCGTGAGTCGTGCTTCGGTAGCTCGGATGGTGGAGCACTTACCCGCGAAAGGCAAAGGTCCTGAGTTCGAGTCTCGGTCGGGCACACAGTTTTAATCTGCCAGGAATAATGTTCCAGATAATGTTTTGTTGCACAGTGTTGTATTTTCATTCAGGACTCTCTTTCCCTGTATTATTGCTTTTGTATGTGGTAGTTCTCCTCTATTGTGAGTTTTTGATAGATACTGTTGCTTGCTCTGAGGATCTTAAGATCAGTCTCCATATTTTTTTTGGGTGGTGTTCGGAATACCTCATTTTGAAATTTCTGTGTGTTTGGCCTGGCATGAACTACAGGTTAACTGATATATTGCAGCTTTGGAGAATTTGTCTGCAGATGTGTTCTTAGATTCTTCTGTATTGTGTTATTTGTGAGGAATGATATTTGTAGCCTTTGTTTCTTCAGTATGTTTCCCACTCTGTGGACATTTTTGTTACTGTATGTATTTGCCACGCTGTACTCTTTGTAGGGTGTTCCTGGTATCCTGTGCTTGTCTGGAGCTTGTGTTCATGGTTCTCTGTTGTAGCTGGTGATTTGTTGATGGTTTGTTCTCTTTTAACTTTTTTTAAATTTTGCTGTTCAGTTTGTTTATCATTTGTGTGTTGTACCCATTCTCTCTGGCTATTTGGTGTATTACATTTAGTTTCTGTGTGTAGTTGAGTTTGTCCAGTGAAATTCTGTTGAGCCTCTGTAGCATGTGTCTGAAACTTGAGAGTTTGTGTGCTTGGGGGTGGTTGGAGTTGATGTGAATGGTTGTACCTGTGGCTGTAGGTTTCCTGAAAATTCCAAAATTATGTTTTTTGTTGATTCTGTGTTTGGTAATGTCTAAGAAATTAAGCTTCGTTTCCTCTTCTCTCTCAATGGTGGATTTTATTTTTGGGTGAACTGTATTTATGTCAAGTTTAACAAAATCAGTCTAAGTAATAACATAACCCCTGGTTTTGTTAAAGTCAATGTAAACAGCAAGTCACCTGCAGCACAAATAGCCAAAAGAAAAGCAGAAATTATTTGGTTAGAAGAAGAAATTAATTTCCTATATGCGAAACAGCAGCAGCTTAATCTTCAGCTGTACAAAACACACGTAGAATTAGCCAATCTCTTAAAAACACCAACCCATTTCGATGACATAACTGAAGAAATCAGGTCTTACACAGAAACACAAATGAACAAAAAGAAAAAACACAAAAAACTGAATCACCTTATGAGATCTGCCACAACAATAAATAAAGAAGACAGAGTAGGGACCCAACATCAGTCCCATGACGGACTTGTCAATTTAACTGACAGAATTGCCAAAACAAGAAATAGAATTGCTTGAAAAGCCCCCCCGCCCCCCCCCACCCCTCTCTCTCTCTCTCTCTCTCTCTCTCTCTCTCTCTCTCTCTCTCTCTCTCCCCCTCCCCCCCCCTCACACACACACACACACACACACACACACACACACACACACACACACACACACAAAGTTTCTGTAACTTACCAAACGAAAGCGTACCACAAACACACACACAAATTTCAAGCCTTCGCAACCCATGGTTGCTTCATCAGGAAAGAGGGAAGGAGAGGGAAAGTCGAAAGGATGTGGGTTTTAAGGGAGAGGGTAAGGAGTCATTCCAATCCCGGGAGCGGAAAGACTTACCTTTTTTCCCCCTAAGGTAAGTCTTTCCGCTCCCGGGATTGGAATGACTCCTTACCCTCTCCTTTAAAACCCACATCCTTTCGTCTACATCTGCATCTACATCTACATCTACATCCATACTCCGCAAGCCACCTGACGGTGTGTGGCGGAGGGTACCTTGAGTACCTCTATCGGTTCTCCCTTCTATTCCAGTCTCGTATTGTTCGTGGAAAGAAGGATTGTCGGTATGCCTCTGTGTGGGCTCTAATCTCTCTGATTTTATCCTCATGGTCTCTTCGCGAGATATACGTAGGAGGGAGCAATATACTGCTTGACTCTTCGGTGAAGGTATGTTCTCGAAACTTTGACAAAAGCCCGTACCGAGCTACTGAGCGTCTCTCCTGCAGAATCTTCCACTGGAGTTTATCTATCATCTCCGTAATGCTTTCACGATTACTAAATGATCCTGTAACGAAGCACGCTGCTCTCCATTGGATCTTCTCTATATCTTCTATCAACCCTATCTGGTACGGATCCCACACTGCTGAGCAGTATTCAAGCAGTGGGCGAACAAGCGTACTGTAACCTACTTCCTTTGTTTTCGGATTGCATTTCCTTAGGATTCTTCCAATGAATCTCAGTCTGGCATCTGCTTTACCGACGATCAACATTATACGATCATTCCATTTTAAATCACTCCTAATGCGTACTCCCAGATAATTTATGGTATTAACTGCTTCCAGTTGCTGACCTGCTATTTTGTAGCTAAATGATAAAGGATCTATCTTTCTGTGTATTCGCAGCACATTACACTTGTCTACACTGAGATTCAATTGCCATTCCCTGCACCATGCGTCAATTCGCTGCAGATCCTCCTGCATTTCAGTACAATTTTCCATTGTTACAACCTCTCGATACACCACAGCATCATCTGCAAAAAGCCTCAGTGAACTTCCGATGTCATCCACCAGGTCATTTATGTATATTGTGAATAGAAACGGTCCTATGACACTCCCCTGCGGCACACCTGAAATCACTCTTACTTCGGAAGAATTCTCTCCATTGAGAATGACATGCTGCATCCTGTTATCTAGGAACTCCTCAATCCAATCACACAATTGGTCTGATAGTCCATATGCTCTTACTTTGTTCATTAAACGACTGTGGGGGAACTGTATCGAACGCCTTGTGGAAGTCAAGAAACACGGCATCTACCTGTGAACCCGTGTCTATGGCCCTCTGAGTCTCGTGGACGAATAGCGCGAGCTGGGTTTCACATGACCGTCTTTTTCGAAACCCATGCTGATTCCTACAGAGTAGATTTCTAGTCTCCAGAAAAGTCATTATACTCGAACACAATACGTGTTCCAAAATTCTACAACTGATCGACGTTAGAGATATAGGTCTATAGTTCTGCACATCTGTTCGACGTCCCTTCTTGAAAACGGGGATGACCTGTGCCCTTTTCCAATCCTTTGGAACGCTACGCTCTTCTAGAGACCTACGGTACACCGCTGCAAGAAGGGGGGCAAGTTCCTTCGCGTATCTGTGTAAAATTGAACTGGTATCCCATCAGGTCCAGAGGCCTTTCCTCTTTTAAGCGATTTTAATTGTTTCTCTATCCCTCTGTCGTCTATTTCAATATCTACCATTTTGTCATCTGTGTGACAATCTAGAGAAGGAACTACAGTGCAATCTTCCTCTGTGAAACAACTTTGGAAAAAGACATTTAGTATTTCGGCCTTTAGTCTGTCATCCTCTGTTTCAGTACCATTTTGGTCACAGAGTGTCTGGACATTTTGTTTTAATCCACCTACCGCTTTGACATAAGACCAAAATTTCTTAGGATTTTCTGCCAAGTCAGTACATAGAACTTTACTTTCGAATTCATTGAACGCCTCTCGCATAGCCCTCCTCACACTACATTTCGCTTTGCATAATTTTTGTTTGTCTGCAAGGCTTTGGCTATGTTTATGTTTGCTGTGAAGTTCCCTTTGCTTCCGCAACAGTTTTCTAACTCGGTTGTTGTACCATGGTGGCTCTTTTCCATCTCTTACGATCTTGCTTGGCACATACTCATCTAACGCATTATGTACGACGGTTTTGAACTTTGTCCACTGATCCTCAACACTATCTGTACTTGAGACAAAACTTTTGTGTTGAGCCAACAGGTACTCTGAAATCTGCTTTTTGTCACTTTTTCTAAACAGAAAAATCTTCCTACCCTTTTTAATATTCCTATTTACGGCTGAAATCATCAATGCCGTAACCGCTTTATGATCGCTGATTCCCTGTTCTGCGTTAACTTTTTCAAATAGTTCGGGTCTGTTTGTCACCAGAAGGTCTAATATGTTATCGCCACGAGTCGGTTCTCTGTTTAACTGCTCAAGGTAGTTTTCAGATAAAGCACTTAAAAAAATTTCACTGGATTCTTTGTCCCTGCCACCCGTTATGAACGTCTGAGTCTCCCAGTCTATATCCGGCAAATTAAAATCTCCACCCAAAACTATAACATGGTGGGGAAATCTACTCGAAATATTTTCCAAATTATCCTTCAGGTGCTCAGCCACAACAGCTGCTGAGCCAGGGGGCCTATAGACACATCCAATTACCATGTCTGAGCCTGCTTTAACCGTGACCTCCATCCAAATCATTTCATATTTCGGATCTCCGACAATTTCCTTCGATACTATTGCACTTCTTATCGCTATAAACACGCCTCCCCCTTCACTGTCCAGCCTGTCTCTGCGGTATACATTCCAATCTGAGTTTAGGATTTCATTACTGTTTACGTCTGGTTTCAGCCAACTTTCTGTCCCTAGTACTATATGGGCGTTGTGACCGTTTATTAATGAGAGCAGTTCTGGGACCTTTCCGTAGACGCTCCTGCAGTTTACTATTAGCACATTAATATTGTTATTCCCTGTTGCATTTTGCCTACTCCTACCTTGCCGCGTCTCAGGAGGCGTGTTGTCGGGCCTAGGGAGGGGATTCTCTAACCTAAAAAACCCCCATGTGCACTCCACACATACTCCGCTACCCTTGTAGCCGCTTCCGGTGTGTAGTGCACGCCTGACCTAGTCAGGGGGACCCTACAGTTCTCCACCCGATAGCGGAGGTCGAGAAATTTGCACCCCAGATCTCCGCAGAATCGTCTGAGCCTCTGGTTTAAGCCTTCCACTCGGATCCAAACCAGAGGACCGCGATCGGTTCTGGGAACGATACTACAAATAGTTAGCTCTGATTTCACCCCGCGAGCGAGGCTTTCCGCCTTCACCAATTCCGCCAACCGCCTGTAAGAACTGAGGATGACCTCTGAACCCAGACGGCAGGAGTCATTGGTGCCGACATGAGCAACAATTTGCAGTCGGGTGCACCCAGTGCTCTCTATCGCCGCCGGTAGGGCCTCCTCCACATCTCTGATGAGACCCCCCGGCAAGCAGACAGACTGAACACTGGCCTTCTTCCCCGACCTTCCCGCTATTTCCCTAAGGGGCTCCATCACCCGCCTAACGTTGGAGCTCCCAATAACTAATAAACCCCTCCCCCCGTGTGCCTGCTCGGACCTTGCTGAAGGAGCAGCCACATGTCCACTCACAGGCAGAGCAGGCGATGCCACACGGCCAGTCTCCACATTGACCCTCCGCCTCGTGCGCCGCGAACGCCGCTGAACCCGCCACTCCCCTTGGGGAGAGGGTGGCCCAATCGCGCCCAGTACCCACGAAGATATCTCGACAGCAGGGACAGTGGGTGAAGCATGTAACATCTGGGGTGTACCTTGCGACGCACCAGACTCCATACTGCCGCTACACTCCGAGGCAGCAACCTGAATACGGCTGACCGCGGCCATCAACACGCTCAGCTGCTCGCGAACAGTGGCCAGCTCCTCCTGCGTCCGTACACAGCAGTCACACATCCTATCCATCCTAAGGAATCAATTTACTGAAGAGAGTTAATCAACCTTTAACTAGACTGCTAATTCCCTAAAGGCGGCTGTTTATTCACTAAACTGTGGTTGCTAGCCACTTCTTGTAGAAAACAATGAAAATAGCACTACCTGTCTCTGGACTGTACTGAAAACAAACACTAGCACTACTGGCACTATGGTTGACTAAATGGACTCTCTCTGACTGTATTCAAAACAAACACGAAATCTATGGAACACTATTAATAGCACCCGACAATTAAAGCTTCCTAAAAGCAAATACACATGGAAGAAGAAGTGACAAGTAAGAATAATACAGTTAATACTTAAATTAAGGTAGCTCGCTGCACAGCAGACGTGAAGCAGACGGCAGTTACGACGACACTGACTCTACTGGCACTATGGCTGACTAAAGGGACTCTCTCTGACTGTATTCAAAACAAACATGATATCTATGGAACACTATTAATAGCACCCGACAATTAAAGCTTCCTAAAAGCAAATACACACGGAAGAAGAAGTGACAAGTAAGAAAAATACAGTTAATACTTAAATTAAGGTAGCTCGCTGCACAGCAGACGTGAAGCAGACGGCAGTTTCCCTCTCCTTCCCTCTTTGCTGATGAAGCAACCGTTGGTTGTGAAAGCTTGAATTTTGTGTGTGTGTTTCTGTTTGTTTGTGTGTCTATCAACATGCCAACACTTTCGTTTGATAAGTTACATCATCTTTGTTTTTAGACATATTTATATAGATTTATATATATGAGCAACAACAACAACATAACACCTCTCACTGAGTGTGTTGTCAGAAGTGTCTGCTCAGATCACATTTTGTCTAAGTGCATGTGAGGTGAAGTAGTGAGCAGAAATTTGTGAAAAACTGAGTGAAAACAATGCACTAAATAATAGTTGATTCAGACACCAACCAGGGACAAATGTTAAGTACAGAAATGTACATAAACTCTACCCTCAAAACAGCTCTCCACAAATAGACAAAAATTTTCTTTATGGCTAGTTTGCAGATGACATGCTGGAAAAAAAAGCACTAAAGCTGACATATAATAATACAGTTCAGCTAGTGAAGTAATTTTAAGGTGAGTGTCTAAACCAAACGAAGCAAATTGTAAATATTGTATTTCTTAGGCCTATGATAGTTAAATTATTACAAACGTGATATTGTACTTTAAAGAAATAAAAATTTTACCCACGGAAGATGACACATTGGTGTCGAAACAAGTCTTGGTAAATATAAAAATAAACTAATTGTGTTTGCATAAGGCTGATTCCCAAAACAACCCAATTCTGTAACTTATTAATCACATTTAATACTATAGCAATATATGAGCTACATGATTAATAATGGAACTTCTGTTACCAACAATATTATGAAAAGGATAGACTTCTAATCACTGTAAAGATGAACATTGAGTAGCAGACAGGTACAAAAAGATAACTATTACAGACTGAGATTTCTGCCAAAGCCTTCTACACACACACACACACACACACACACACACACACACAAAAAATAGCAGTCTTGCCTCACACACACGACAGCTATCTTTGGCTGCTCCGGCCCAACCACAATTGGAGTGAGTGTGTGTGTGTGTGTGTGTGTGTGTGTGTGTGTGTGTGTTTTCCTTTCTGAAGAATTCTTTGGCTGAATGGTCAATGTATAAGTCTTTTCATTGTGCCTGTCTGCAACTCAACATGTCATCTTTTACAGTGAGAAGCAATCTATACTCCTTATAACACTGTAACACTGTTGATATTCTAACCTGGAGGTTACTTTACAATATCTGATGTTATCAAGAATCTTCACTGACACTAGCTCAGCAGGCACAGGCACAATGCCAATGTGCTGCATTGTCCAGACACAGATATTAAAGCTTTCTTCCATGTGTGCTTGAAACCAAAGCAAAAAACGCTTTGTTTCAGAAATAAATTGAACATTTGCATTTAAAAGGTTTCCAATGCATGTAATGAACCTAACTTTTATGCTTCACAAAAAGCTACAGAACATGCATTTGTACTGTATGTATTATTGTAAGATCCTTACCAATTACTTCAGTTTGCTTGACGAACCAATAAGCAACATTTCAGTACAGACCCAAACAGTAATGCAACAGTCATCAGTTAATTATAAGCTTCATGCATTCTCACAATCTTGCAGTAGCAAGCTAATCAACATACCAATTAACCCAATTTTTTTCCTTACTTCATCATAAAAAAATTACGGGTTTATCTTACATTCACAGATTAAACTGTTGCTGTGGAGATCATCATTTTTATGTTGTGTAATACATTAATATAAGTGTTGTCTTACATTTACAGGTGCAGCTTTGGCAACTGAGGTCACATCCAGTTCAATTTGAAGCTGTACGTAGGATGAATATCAGGAGATGGGGAGGGGGGTTTGAACAGCCAATTTCTTTGGTCTGCCAACTGTGGGAATGAATATGCATACCTTGACTCTTTATGAACCTCTATCACATTGGAAGTACAGTTTGCCTGAATCCATTTGTAGTCAGAAATGAAATCAAACAAGTAATATACATGCCTAAAGAAGACAAATTAATGCTATCAAAAATATGCTCACTTACTCTGGCACAACAAATGAAACATGAGCTTCAGTGACAGCACTAAAGCTGGTGCTGCTCTACAGTACTGTTGATTTTCAAGGTTGATATGAGTGGTGGCAATTTAGCATTAGGGAGCCAAGAGGATAATGTATTATTGTCATTAGTTTGCTTGTATTGCTGGCACTGGGAGAACTATAAATTGTAGCAAGTGATAATAAATGGATATTCAGCCAAGGGTTTTGAGAAATACAGATATAGGAGTTCACTGTTCACCACTGTTCACGCGGTGTAGCTTGCTCGCCAGGTTTCGAGAGGGTGCGTTTCTGGATGAGGTATCGAATATAATGCTTCCCCCTACTTATACCTCCCGAGGAGATCACGAATGTAAAATTAGAGAGATTAGAGCGCACACAGAGGCTTTCAGACAGTCGTTCTTCCCGCGAACCATACACGACTACAACAGGAAAGGGAGGTAATGACAGTGGCACGTAAAGTGCCCTCCGCCACACACTGTTGGGTGGCTTGCGGAGTATAAATGTAAATGTAGATGTAGATGTAGACTGGTTCACAAAGACCATACAAAGCTAATTTTTCTGAAGTTAGTGGTGATTCGAGAGCAGAGGCCACAAACAACTATGAATAAGGCGAAGGGGGAGGGGGAGGGAGTCTTTTTATATTCTGAGTAGTCTTACACTAGGGTAATTACTATGTTCAGCAGCCTACACAAAACACTGCTCACATAAAAAAAATCTCAAGCACTCTGCAAATAATAGCTTTATTTAATTTTGGAGCGTTCAAACCTATTTTACTACATCATTATAATGTACATTCAAATCTAATACAGTTTTAGAATTAATCAATTTATTGTTCTGAAGAATCACCCCTGTAGCAACACATTATCCTTTACTAAATTTACTTCCTACTTGCTAAAATTCAATAAAAATAACAATTTACAAGTGTTTGTTTTGCCAAAGGATTCATTATACAATTTGTGCAATGGCTGCATTACAATCATAACCAAAAACAGTTTTAATTTATAGCATTCAGTTATTTTGCTGCTCTGATGTAACTGATCATAAAACTTGAGAAATATCTTTTGGAACACGACTGGAAAAAGGGAAGAACCCGGATGGGGAAGAGATTACTGAGTGTTCATCACATTCATCTACTTTATTATATAAAATATGGTGGTATCCACAACAATACACAATTATGACAATACAAGACAGCACAAAAGCAGTACATAAACCAAACAGCCTAAATGAAGGAATCTATTTGGCAGTTGGACATATTGCAAGTAGAAAAAAAGCCATGTCTAACAACAGGAAATGAATGTGGATCTGATATTGTACCTCTCCAGCTCGCTTCAGTTCCCTAGAGTTATTTTGCCTCACTTCAGTGTTAATAAGTTTTATAAACTGAGCAGTAACTAGTGAGATAGAACTTCCATACCTACGAAGAAGCTCCTTTGTTGAACCTTGGGAGTCGAAAATTGTAACACCATCCTTGTTCATAGTGCAAAGGCTAGCTCCAAATCTCACCAGAGTATGGCATAAATTCCCGTTGCCTTCCATGTATGCCAAAAGAAGAGCTAAAATATGGAAAGTACAAACATTTATGAAAACTGATAAAATATGCAACACTTGTAAACTGGTAATGATTAACAGCAGCAAATTCGACAACTTAAGTTTTAAAAGAAAAGCACACCTCACTTTAGTTACTCTAAAAATTACCTATGTTGCAAAAATAAGCATAATATTAGTTGTGATGATGATGATGACTAATTGGTGTAATTTACTAATTGGTGTAATTTACCTTCCTTACTAAGCTTTTTGTGTAATATGCAATATAGTTAACTGAAAATTAAATGTACAAAAGAAGCTTCAATGGGAGTGGGGGTGGATATTAGTGTTTAACGTCCCGTCAACATCGAGGTCATTAGAGACGGAGCGCAAGCTCGGGTGAGGGAAGGATGAGGAAGGAAATCGGCCGTGCCCTTTCAAAGGAACCATCCCGGCATTTGTCTGAAGCGATTTAGGGAAATCACTCAATGGGAGTGAAGAGCAGGGTAAGATGAAAGTCTGGATACACCCCTTTAGAAGTCCAACAGAGTGAGGAATCACAATGGTGTCTGGTAGGGGGTGTCTGTAGGTGGGGAGGCAGAGCTTACAGGATCTACGGCCACAGCAGTGGCCATCTCAAAAGACACAACTTGGATTTGGGTCATGTTTCAAATAGGAAGGGGGTCATGTGGCATGTTGAATGAACTGCATCTTTCTCAGGAACACAATGTGAAATCTGTTTGAAGATGTCTTTCTTTGTGTACGAGCTATGACCTATTAAAGACTAAAATTGCAAGAAGGTTATCAATTCTGTTTATTTTTGCAGGTGATCCACAATGGCACTTACACTGCTGGAACACAATGAAATTGTGTTAATGAGTGGTGGATGAAGTACCAGAGTGATTGCTGCCAACTTCCTTCACTGTCTGGCATCCTGAGAAAAATGATGTTTCACACATGACAGTAACCACATTATTGGACAAATTTCATGAAACAGTGTCTGTGATGGACTGCAACAGTAATTGTGGCATTGTTTCTGAAAAGTTCATACTGCAGTATGTGACGATTATCACAATATCCAGTGTCAGTCATTGCTGAAATCTGCACGCACGCACACGTGCTCATGCACACCCCAATGGCACCTGTACAAGTTATAGTTGCAACATCACCTCTCAGAGGGTGACTCTGATTGACGGGTGGAGCTTGCAGAATGGGCTCTGGGTCAGTGTAACAGGAATTCAAACTTCAAACAACATGTGTTATTCAGTGATGAAGGTAATTTTTATGTGGAAGGAGAAGTAAACAAAAAAGAAACAAAATCATCATTACTGGTCAGATGCAAAACCACTGTGGGTGGATGCCTGCAAAGGTGCTGGTGGTGAACAAGCGATAGTTTGGTGTATGATTTGGAACACAAGAAGCACGAGTCCTGTGTTTATTGGTGGAACCTTAAACTATGAGAGATATCTTAACATGCTCTGTGATTATGAGCATCCAACACTGTTGAATCTGCAAGGTGATTTCCCAACCTCCTAACAAGATGGGGCACCTCCCTATCATATTGCTGAAGTCACACAGTTTCTGGATGAGCTATTTGGAGGCCACTGGATAGGTAGGAGGAGTCCTATACAATGGCCACAGCCCCCTGATGTTATATCTCTTGACTTATCTGTGGTGACATCTGAAATCAATTGTGTATGAGGTAAAAATCAACAATGTAGCCGATCTTTGCCAGCGTATTGAGGAGGCATGTGCCTCTGTTGAACCACAGATTCTGCAATGTGTGCAACAGGACTGGCAAAGAAGACTCCGAATGTGTGTCCAGTGCAGAGAGGTCATACTGAGCATATGCTGCAACATCTACTCTGACAAGTGTCCCTAAACTTTTACAGGTTGTAACTCCTATACAAATAAATATATCTTAAAACCGATTTCACATGTGTATCCTGCGAAAGGAGCAGTTCAAAATGATGTGCCACCTGATCTCCTTCCCATCTGAAACACACAACTCAAATCTGAGATGGCAGATTTCAAGATGGCCACTATTGTCATAGCTCCTATTACTTGCACCTCCACCTACAGACACCCCATCCCAGAGGCCATTACAATTCTCACACTGTTCGACTTTTAAAGGTGTGTATCCAGACTTCTGCCACACCCTGTACATTTAGTACTTGATACAGCCACTGTAGGACTGATGTGGTCATGTGACTAGCTACAGCCACACACTAGTTCAAAGTAGTTCACATTATTATTTCTCAGTGCAAATGGGAAGGGTGATCACAGCTGTTAGTACCTTGGGGTATACATAAAATATACTTCAGATGCTGTTAAAAAATACTTTCATTGCTACTACTGGTTATGTTCATTGAACATCTTCAGGTGACTCATTATAATGTAACAGAGATCCACCAGTAAAGGGGGCCATAAAATAAGAACATTCAAAAAATGCTACACTAAAATACTCACAAATATCTAGGACCTTGCTGAGAGCTTTGTCACACATAAATTTAGCTTCAGTAGCATGAGGTTTTATGCCAAGCATTTTGATAGAATGATAACAAGTATAAACGCCACTGTAGTTCATGCACATAGCAGAGAACTGAGGTGGAATCATAATGCCACTCCGCAGGTGACAAACAGTGTACAGATGATTTGACACAGATCTTAGTGCTGAATACAGTATCTCAATTTGCAAGTACTTGTAAACTAGGATAGTGCACAGCACAAGAGAGCAACTTCAATCTGTCTAGTACATCATAAATTATGAACAAGAAATAAAGAAACAATATACCAGTGCTTAAAATGTCTTGTAAAGACAACACTGTCAGTATTAAAAAGCACTGGTGGCTTCATTGGAAAGGTAACTATATGGAAGTCTTTATTATGGAAATGGAAGAGGATGTAGATGAAGATGAGAAGGGAGATATGATACTATGTGAAAAATATGTCAAAGCACTGAAAGACTTAAGTTCAAACAACCCCCAGGAGTAGAAAACATTCCATTAGAGCTACTGATAGCCTTGGGAGAGCCAGCCATGACACAGCTCTTCCATCTGGTGAGCAAGATGTACGAAACGGGTGATATACCCGCAAATTTCAAGAATATAGTAATTCCAATTCCAAAGAAAGCAGGTGCTGACAGATGTGGAAATTACTGAACTATTAGTTAAATAAGTCATTGTTGCAAAATACTAACAAAAGTTCCTTACAGAAGAATGGAAAAACTGGTAGAAGCTGACCTTGGGGAAGATCAGTTTGGATTCTGGAGAAAAGTAGGAATGCACGAGGCAGAACAACTTCTCATAGAAGACAGGTTAAGGCAAGATAAACCTATGTTTATAGCATTTGTAGACTTAGAGAAAGCTTTTGACAGCGTTGACTGGAATACTCTCTTTCAAACTCTAAAGGTGGCAGGGGTTTTAGGGGTAAAATATAGGGAGCAAAAGACTATCTACAGTTTGTACGGAAACCAGATGGCCGTTATAAGGGTATAGGGGCATGAAAGGGAAGCAGTGGTTGAGAAATGAGTGAGACAGGGTTGCAGCCTATTCCCGATGCTATTCAATCTGTATATTGAGCAAGCAGTAAAGGAAACAAAAGAAAAAATTGGAGTAGGAATTAAAATCCATGGAGAAGAAATAAAAACTTTGAGGCTTGCCAATGACATTATATTTCTGTCAAGAGACAACAAAGGACCTGGAAGGGCAGCAGAATGAAATAGACAGTGTCTTGAAAGGAGGATATAAGATGAGCATCAATAAAAGCACAACAAGGATAATGGAAAGTCATTGAATTAAATAAGTTGATGCTGAGGGAATTCGATTAGGAAATGAGACACTTAAAAAAAGCAGTACATGAGTTTTGCTATTTAGGATGCAAAATAACTGATGATGGTCGAAGTAGGGAGGATATAAAATGTAGACTGGCAATGGCAAGAAAGATTTTTCTGAAGAAGAGAAATTTTTTAGCACTGAGTATAGATTTAAGTGTCTGAATGTCCTTTCTGGAAGTGTTAGTATGGAGTGTAGCCATGTATGGAAGTGAAACATGGTTGGTAAACAGTTTAGATAAGAAAGAATAGAAGCTTTTGATATGTGGTGTTAGAGAAGAATGCTGAAGATTAGATGGGTAGATCACATAACTAATGAGGAGGTACTGAATAGAACTGGGGAGAGGAGAACATGAGTAGGAGAAGGGATCAGTTGACAGGACACATTCTGAGGCATCAAGGGATCACCAATTTAGTACTGGAGGGAAGGGATAAAAATCTTAGAGGGAGACCAAGATAAAATACAGTAAGCAGGTTCAGAAGGATGTAGGTTGTAGTAGTTACTTGGAGTTGAAGAGGCTCGCACAGGATAGAGTAGCATGGAGAGCTGCATCAAACCAGTCTTTGGAGTGAAGACCCCAATAACAACAAGGGAGTATTAAACTAAATATGTTACTGTGGACACGAAAGGCAACCCTTTTATCTAAGCTATTTAATAAGAAAATAGTCAACTGATATAAACAGAGGAAAGTGCACTTACAGTAATGAGTGCAAAATATAGTAACATGTGTTATGTGAACCATATCATATTGTGTTACGTAATGTGTAGGCTTGGAAAGTAAGATCACAACAGTAATAAGTACCTAGAACCCAATCAGAAGTGTGAAATAAGAACCTGAATGATTGAAATTACTTTTGTTCCAGTGTCATTTTGAGGTTTTACACCACAAACATCAAACACCTATTAACATAGTTCTATTGTAATTAAACATTAATACAAACAAATAATAGAAAAATTGCAGTCATAACAATCGGAAGTGCAAAATTGTATGTACAATGTCAAAGAACAACAGAGTTGTACAATAAATATGAGGGTTATCCAGAAACTAACATTACAAGGCATGTAGCTTTAGCACAGAATGGCCGTGGGGAAGGTACCACTGCTGTGTAGCAAAAAGCCAGCAGAAGACATGAGCATTCCCAGCAATTAGTAGTTCATCAATTAGTGTTATGACTGTTAGAAAAGAGCATACTCATTCCAGCTCCCACGAAGTGCATGCTGTAATTCACTACCGAAATGCTAAGGGCATGAATACCACCGATTCTTCATGAAATTGTTTCAGTTTATGGAGAGGATGTAATGTCAAGGGAGCATGTGAGAAAATGGGTACAAAATTTCAGTTTTGGAAGCATGGAAATTCACGATTAAGACAGAAATGGAAGGCCGTCAGTTGTGACTGATGATTTGGTGCAGAAAATTGAAGAACATCTTCTCTCTGATCGCTGTTTGACAACTGACAACCTGCATGCAGTTTATTAAAAAATTTCTCAAACTGTTGTTCATGAAATCTTAGCCGATTGACTAAATTATCGCAAGTTGTGTGTGCAATGGGTGCCCAAGATTCTTACGGAAGCACACAAAATGAGCAGAGTCAGTGCCACTCATGAATTTCTTGACAATTTTGAAATTGAAGGCAATGTTTTTCTCAACTATATAGTGACAGGAGGTGAAACTTGGGCTTGTCACCATACTCTGGAGAGCAAATGAAAATCAATGCAGTGGCGCCATACTCATTCTCCTTCAGCCAAAAAATTCAGAACTCAGAAAACAGTCAGTGTTTTAGTACATGAAAGGGGTTCTACTCGTTGATTTTTTTTGGAAATATGTGAAACAATAAATGCTAGATATTGCAAGACCACAATGAAACTTAGGAAAGCCATACAAAACAGATGTCGCAGGATGCTAACAGGAATCTGTCTCCTTCAAGACAACATGCGTCCGCACACTGCTCATGCAACACAAGAGTTGTTGACATCATTTGGTTGGGATGCTTGAAGCCACTCCTCTCACAGCCCTCTTGCACCTAGTGACTTCATCTGTTCACTAAATTGAAGGAACACCGTCATGGAAAATACTTTCCTGACAATGACGAGGTGAAAATCGGAGTGAAGAACTGGCTGAAAAAGGCAGCGGGAGATGTCTATGACACTGGAATCAAAAACCTCATTCCACAGATGACAAAATGTATTGAGGTAAATGGTGATTATGGGGAAAAATAATGCTAGACCTAGACTGCAAAACCAGTAAATTTTATTAAAATAAATTCATTTTTTGTACTTCAAAAAAATTTAGTAACCTTATTTTCCGGATTAACCTTGTACATTACAGCCTTCAAAAAAATAGCAGTATAATGGGACTGAATACAGTAGTGTTGGACATGATACAAGTACTAAACCTTACTGAGGATCTTTTATTTGTCAGTAAATATCCTGTAACATGATTTTGTTTGTACGATTTGGCATTTCTGTAAGTGTGTGCATATTTCAAATTATTTTAATACATTCATAGACTTGACCTTTCCAGTTTTATGTAGAATGGTATGGCTGGAGAGATGAGTTATTTTCACTCAAATTAACATGTTCAATATACCTTATATTAAACCTCCATCCCTTCTCGCCTCAATATCATCATTCACAAACAGTGCATTTGATCCTATGTATCCTAGAGTGGTCCTAGGGGCAAATTATCTATGTTTCACACAAGCTGCATATTCAGTGTAATGTCTGTAAGAAAACTGATGTTGACCTTAGTCTTGCAGAAGGCATACGATATTTTGTCTGACACATCAACTATCTGAAGTATAATGGTTAACTGTTTTCCTTCTACGGGCCTTGATTTCTTCAAACATTGTTTTTTCTTATTCTCTAAGGACAATAAATGGATTTTCTTCTCATAAATTTTATCAAATAACTCAGAAACATATTCATTGTATCTTCTTTCAAATCTTCAGTTTTTTTTTTTTATTTTATCATCTGCCACAGCCTCGAATGAAACCTTTTTACATACAAAAGCAACTACTGGTACCATTCGAACTTCACCCTCCCCTCTACAATCTGTCCCAAAAATTCTTACCTCAGAACTATTACAGACCAAATCATTCAACTTCCTTCAATCACATTACAATGTTATTAAAATACAATAAAGCGACAGAGGTGATGCCAGACAGGATCACTCAGTGTAACAGTGTGCACCTCTGAAGACTGTTCAATACAGATCAAAATGATATGTCAGGAACGAAACAGTTTCATGGACCACAATCATATGGCCCTGAAGATTCGGTAGCTGTGGGTATGGTCTGCTATAAGTACAGAATAAATCATCTACCTTTACTTTGCTATGAAGCAGATCCAAATTTTGATGGGCCACTAATGATATACATTGTAAACCATATTTAAGGAAATCCAAACTTTATGTATTGGTTAAAAAACATCAATGTGCTCATGTTTCAAAAATAATGGCAATCTCAATAAGACAAGCATCTAGCTATTAGAAAGGGGTAGAAGGGGAAGAGGGGGGGGGGGGGGTGAAAATGTAAGATCAATCAATACTGCTGGGCCTGGTGCTCTAGTGATAAAGCACGCACCTGGAAAGCAAAAGGTTGTCTGCCAGAAATGACACACCGTTTTGATTCCGTGTTAAACTGTAATTCCCTTTTCTCCAGCTGGATAACTGAGGTAGGTTACAGATGTGTAAGTCACTGATGTCACAACCAACTGAGAGACTTGCACCAGGCAACTGAGCCACATGAAGCAACAACAAAAAGAACAACAATTATTATTATTGTTGTTGTTGTTGTTGTCTTCCTTAATTAGGCAGGTAGGTTAGAAAATTTAAAAAAGGAAAATGGAATGGTTGACATGAGATGCAGGGGGAATTAGTGAAGTCCGTTGGCACATGAACAAGACTTCTGCTAAGGTGAGTTCAGGTTTATAAATACAGATTCTGTGACTTACCGAACAAGAAGGCGCTGATGAAGCAACAGTGGGTTGCGAAAGCTTGAAATTTGTGTGTGTGTTTGTGTGTTTTTTATTGTGTCTATCTACCAGCACCTTCTCGTTTGGTAAGTCACAGGATCTTTTTTAATATATTTCTCCCACGTGGAATGTTTCTTTCTATTATATTTATAAATACAGAGTTATATAGGGGTAATGCAGTAGGGGATTTAATAATGAGTAAGAAAAAAGGAATGCAGGTAAGCTACTATGAACAGCATAGTGAATGCATTATTGTAGCCATGATAGACACAAAGCCCACACCTACCATAGTAGCACTAGTTTATATGCCAATCAGACCACAGATTATGAAGAGGTTGAAGAAATATATGATGAGATAAAAGAAATTAATTGGAGTGTTATGGGACATGAAAATTTAACTGTGATTTGAGACTAGAACTATCTAGTAGGATAGGGAAGAGAAGGAAAAATGGCAGGTGAATACGGACTCGGGGAAAGGAATGAAAGAAGAACCAACCTGGTAGAATTTCGCACAGAGCATAATTTAATCATCCCTAACACTTTGTTATGAATCATGAAAAAAAGGTTGTATATGTAGAAGCTACCTGGAGAAATTGCAAAAGGTAGGAAATTAAGGTGGTGTAACATGGATGAGTTGAAAGAACCAGAAGTGGTTGAGAGTTTCAGAGAGAGCATTAAGCAATGGTTGACTAGAGCAGGGGAAGGCATACAGCAGAACAAAAATTAGTAGCTTTAAGAGAGAAAATGGTGAAGGCACCAGGGGATCAAATAGGTGAAATGACAAGGCCTAGTAGAAATCCTTAGGTAAGACAGGATACACTGAATTTAATTGATGAAAGGAGAAAATATATAAAAATCCAGCAAATGAAGCAGGTGAAAGTGAATACAAAGTCTAAGAAATAAGATTGACAGGAACTGCAAAATGGCTAAGCAGGAGTTGGTAGAGGACAAATGTGTGGATCTCAGAGCATATTTCACTATGGGACAAGTATATGCTGCTTACACAAAAACTAAACAAACTTTAAGGGAGAAGGGCAGCAGCTGTATGAATATCAAGATCTCAGATAGAAAACCAGTACTATGAAAAAAAGTGAAAGCTGAAAGGTGGGAAGAATAAATGAGGGTCTACACAAGGGAGATGGACTTCAAGGCAATATGACAAAAATGAGGAAGGACATAGAAGATGAGACGGGAGATATGATGCTGCAAGAAGAATTTGTCAGAGCACTGAAATACCCATGTTGAAACAAGGCTCCTGGAGTAGATGACATTCCATCAGAACTTCTGATAGCCTTGGGAGAGGTAGTCATGACAAAACATTTCCATCTGGTGTGCAAGATGTAGAGAGGCAAAATACCCTCAGATGTCAAGAAGAGTGTAATATTTCCAGTTCCAAAGAAAGCAGTCATTGACAAGTGTAAAAATTACTGAATTATCTGTTTGACTCACTGTGGTTGCAAAATACTGATATGAATTCTTTACAGAAGAATGAAGCAAGTGGTAGCAAAGCTGACCTCAGGGAAGATCAGTTTGAATTCTGGAGAAATTTAGGAACGGCAGGGCAATAATGACCCTACAGGCTGTCATAGAAGATAGGTTAAGGAAAGGCAAACCTACATTCACAGCATCTTTAGACTTAGATAAAACTTTTAACAGTGTTAACTGGAATACTCTCTTTGAAATTCTGAAGGTAGTAAGGATAAAACACAGAGTGAAAGGCTATCCTACAACTTGTACAGTAACCAGATGGCAGTTATAAGAGTTGAGGAGCACGAAAGGGAAGCAGTGGTTGAGAAGGGAATGAGACATACTTGTAGCCTATCCACAATGTTATTCAATCTGTACACTGAGCAATCAGTATAAGAAACCAAAGAGAAATTTGGAGTAAGAATTAAAGTTCAGGGAAAAGAAATAAAAACTTGGATGTCTGCCAATGACATTGTAATTCTGACAGCAAAAGACGGAATTGCAGTTGAACATAATGAACAGTGTCTTGAAAGAAGGATATAAGATGAACATCAACAAAAGCAAGACAAGGAGTTAAATCAGATGATGCCATGGGAATTACATTCAAATGAGTCACAAAGTAGTAGATAGGTTTTGGTGTGTGGGAAGCGAAATAATGGATGATTGTTGAAGTAGAGGGGATATAAAATGTAGACTGGTAATGGCAAGGAAAGTGTTTCTGAAGAAGAGCAATTTGTTAACACTGAATATGGATTTAAGACTTAGGAAGCCTTTCCTGAAGGTATTCGTCTTGAGTGTAGCCATGTATGGAAGTGAAACATGGAACATAAACAGTTTAAACAAAAAGAGAATAGAAGCTTTTGAAATTTTAAGCTACAGAAAAATGTTAAAGATTAGATGGCTCAATCATGTAAATAATGAGGAGGTACTGAATAGAATTGAGGAGACCAGAAAGCTTTTTAACTTTGGAAAACAAACATACTTTATAGAAGCTCATAGTAATTCTGATTCATAAAAGCATGATTTCTTCCTATCCTTCTAAATTATGTCCAGTCATGCTGTATTCAAATTGTAAGTTACTGCTGCAGCTGTTATAGTTATCTTGTACATTACAAACTTTGTAACAATATCAAGGACTCAAAACGGCACTTAAGAAAGTAGGAGGAAACTGAAAACAAATATAAAGTTTCAAATAATTAATTTTGGCACTCCTGAAAGTAAACACGTGATTGCGATAAGCAGTATCTGTAATTCTATTTCCCCTTCTGGGTAACCCCAAGCACAATACAGATAATGGTTTGAAGGATGAGAGATTTTGTCTGTCTTCTTTGCATTCCTGGGTATTGGATTGATATGTCTGCCTGAGTCTGTATATGTGCGAATGGATATGTGTGTGTGTGTGTGTGTGTGTGTGTGTGTGTGTGTGTGTGTGTGCGCGCGCGAGTGTATACCTGTCCCTATTTCCCCCTAAGGTAAATCTTTCTGCTCCCGGGATTGGAATGACTCCTTACCCTCTTCCCTTAAAACCCACATCCTTTTGTCTTTCCCTCGCCTTCCCTCTTTCCTGATGAAGCAACCTTGGGTTGCAAAAGCTTGAAATTTGTGTGTGTGTGTTTGTGTGTTTTTTATTGTGTCTATCTACCAGCACTTCCTCGTTTGGTAAGTCACAGCATCTTTCTTTTTTATATATATTTTCACCATGTGGAAGGTTTCTTTCTATTATATTTGGATTATTAATTTACTTAGATGCAGTGAGAAACAAGAGCTTACATCATTGTAGTCGAGGTATGTATAATCTCTTGTTTTACAAAGTTTAAACATATCTCTGCGTAATCTTAGTTGCAGCATGAGTAGCACCTAGGAAATATTCTTTTCAAACCTCCAAAAGTAAAATTACTATGAGCTATCTTATCACCCCCATAATCTAGCCATTCAAATTTGTAGCACTGGCTAAAAGTGCACTCTTTTCTGTAACAAAAAACAAGAAGAAAAATCATATAGGCTATCAAAGGGCCAATGGCATAGGACAAGTTCATAGAAGTCACCTGGAAATTGATATCATGTAAAGTCATTTTCTTATTGGAAAACTGTTCACAAAAGTAACTGTGGTTCACTGTAATTTTCCAGCACACTTAAATACACTGAATGGCACATTATTTTTCCTCATATGGTAGGACAACATGTTCATCTTCAGGCTGTAACAACTGTACCCAACCATCACGTGTAAGCTTTCATTCCACCTAATTTACTAATGTGCACCTGTTAACTTTACAACACATATGAAAAATGACTTTATTTGAAAAGCTGTTCAAATGTTGCAGGAAAATGTTTCCAGTAATATGGATCACTGGCAGAATAATAAGAAGCAGTTGTTCTGACACAATAGGTTCAAGCATTGGGTCATAACATCATGATATATAGAACTGGGCATAATCAGTCAATTTGTAACAAGTGTACCAATTTTTTATTTTCATATATTTATTTTATTTCAGAAACAACTGCTCTGCGGATAATCTTGATGCTATTATGAGTAAGCACAAGTTACAATTTCTCTATCCCCAGAGATGTAACATTTATATGCTTAAATGCTAAACCAACAGCAGATTCGTATAGTGAGGTGAGAAACTCAAAACTGACCCTGGACATTAATGCTCCTTTTCTGGCCAACTATAAACTGCTGTATCTCTTGTTCTCACTCACTGCCTCTCTGTAGTACTCATACAAAGTGAACACTTACATTGTTTGATATTCGGGGTAGGGATGGGGGTGGAGGGGAGGGGAGGGGTGCGCACACACTCACCTCTCTTTCGTTAAAAACAAAAAAAAATAATAAAAATAAAAATGAAAAAATAAAAAAAAGACCACTACTGGACCACAGAGTTGTTCACTTTTTTTCTGTTACTACAAAGGACTCCATAATGTTAAGAGCAGCTGAAGAGATCAAGAAATGTTATAGAATTTCTCACCTGTGTTGCCATCAACATCTGGTTTGTCAAGTGGATAATGTGGAATACATTCTATGAACATTTCAGCAATTCCAGCTGCAGTGTCCTTTGATGCCCCTGCAAGTTCATGCAGAGGATTTCTCCCTTTCAGGTTTACTGCCTGTAAAAATACAAAGCGATAAAAAATTGTAGATAACAAGCAAATTTAACTTAATGACTATTAATATAATACATGAGCATGATGTCAATATCAAGTGCTACTCACTTAGTTCTTTTGTACCAAATTTAGTTGACCCTATATAAGTTTTACTAATGTAATGCTTTAAAACAAGGTACATGATCAACTTTACTTCTCAAGAAATTAGTATGTTATTTATTGAGAGAGAGAGAGAGAGAGAGAGAGAGAGAGAGAGAGAGAGGAGAGAGAGAGAGAGAGGGAGTGTTGTAACAATCAACAAGCCTGTGGATGATGACGACAACGTAAAAGTTACACATGGAGAAATCTTTCAATAATTAAAAAAAAAATTTAAAACTATAATTATCAACACAAATTTGCTTACAAGCCACTTGACAAGTTAATGGGTGGAAAGAAGAATGGACAGAGAGATACTGAGAGGAAAAGCAGAAAGGCTCTGATAATCTAGCTGAAACAAACTCCTCAGTTTCACAAAATGAATACAAAAATAAATGATGATAAAAGTATCCAGAATGGGGATAGTTGGAGCTGTTCTGAAGGGTTATGACATTCGCCTGCTTTATTTCTTCATTGATGGTCCTCAGTGTCAACGTACTGCGTTGTGAAAAATGGGAGGTTGGAAGTTCAACAATGACTACTGTAAATGATGTAGCCAACAGGTGCACAATCATGTGTCACAGTTCTGTACTTTTGCTGTTCAACCCCCCCCCCCCCCCCCCCAATATTACACAGTTAATATGGCCAGTCCACTAGTGGTCAACTTTTGATAAGTCCTATTAACAGTCTTCGTGGGTTTGCCGCCAGATCACATTGTGCAAATTCCACAATATTTCCTCGGAGCAACTGTCCGACATCTTCAGGTGGTTCAACCTTGCTGGTGGCTAGGTATGACTGACGGTATCCACACGTCAATACCCCCTTTCTAGAGCACCCACGCAAAGAAGACGCATGTGCGGAAATCGTGCATGAACAATGAACTGCAGATAGATGGTGCCGCATTCAAACTCCCTCTGCCGAAAATCACAGAGTGGCTCTCCTGCACATGTGCTGTACACTGCATTTGCCAACAGTGTGGCCAGACATTACTCATCAACTAGACAAATGTTATGACGGGCCTGTTATCGAAGAATCTTGATTTTCGTGTCATGATTTAATAGCAGCCAATACAGGGTTCCAGGCTGTGCTCAGCTGAAATCCCGCACCCTTGTTGATGAGATTATCAGCTGTACAGATATGTATTGCTTTCTTAATGACGCAATCCCAGAAATATGATGCCGGGATTAAAACTTCCGCCTTTTCAAAAATCATCTGACTTTCTGTATTCAGACAGTGTTCTGCAATTGCCGACTTTTCCGGTTGACAAAGGCGTATATGACACTGGTGTTCATCGCAGCATTCTAGTACTGTGGGGCATGTCTGGCGTATACGCGCTGCCCACATTGACAAGGAATCTTGTACACACCACATTTCCTCAGGCCAAGGTCATCCTTAACCGAATCCAACAGGTTTCTCAGTTTTGCAGATGGTTGAAACACACGTTTAATTCCATGTCTTCCAAGGACTTTTCAGATTCTTGACAACATGGCACCAAAATACGGCAAAAAGGCTAAAGTGGTGGGTGTCTTCGTATCTTCATTCTGCTCCATAGATTGAACTTGCTTGGGCTTGAATGCATTACGTATCTGTCTCTCAGAATAACCATTTTGTCAGAACACTGTCTTCAAATGTTGTATTTTACTCAACAGGCTTTCAGGATCAGATACCACTTGTGCTCTATGAACTAACACCCATAATGCACTACCGCATTGTGCAGGATTATGGCAGCTTGTGGTCTGCAGATATAGATCTGTATGTGTTGGCTTGCAGTAGACGCTGTGTCCCAAGGTTCCATTTGCTTTCCTTGGTACCAAAACATCAACAAAGGTAAAGTACCATCTTTTTCCACTTCCATTGTGAATTTTATATTCGGATGGAACGAATTCAGATGCTGAAGAAATGTAGGTAGAGTATCAAGTCCAAGTGGCGACACCACAAATATATAATCCACATAGTGCAGAAAGCAAGAGGGTTTGAGAGTGGCTGACTGTAGTGCTTTTTCTTCAAAGTCCTCCATAAAATTATTGGCCACCACAGGAGACAGAGGAATTCCCATGGCGACACCATCCACTTGTTCAAAATATTGGTCATGAAATAAGAAGTAAGTTGAAGTAAGCAAATGTTTAAAAAATGCTACTATGTCCTCCTCAAACTTGTTTCGGTGCTAGAGAAGGGTCTGAATTTTGCACCTACACCAGGGACCATTCCCATCTGAGATGTGATTAGTGGAATAGAGCAGGCTGTTTCAAAACTTCCTAAGGATGCTGCCGAAGAGATTAGGTTTGAAACATGCCACATCTTGACTCAAGCTTCATCAAGGTCCAACTTTTAAAATCACCTCTGCTGAAAGAAGTGCTCTACGAGAATTGAGAGAAGACTAAGACATCATCATCTTACCTGCTGACAAAGGAAATGCTACTGTGCTTCTCTCATGCATAGAATAGAACAGCAAGATATAAAAACTGCTCGGCGATCCTGCATATAGTAAATGCTTACTTCAACATATTTCTTATTTCATGACCAATATTTTGAACAAGTGGATGGTGTCGCCATGGGAAGCCCTCTGTCTCTTGTGGAGGCCAATTATTTTATCAAGGACTTTGAAGAAAAAGCGCTACAGTCAGCCACTCTCAAACCCTCTTGTTTTCTGCGGTATGTGGATGACACATTTGTGGTGTGGCCACATGGACTTTATACTCTACCTGTTTCTTCAGCATCTGAATTCGTTCCATCTGAATATAAATTTCACAATGGAAGTGGAAAAAGATGGTACTTTACCTTTGTTGATGTTTTGGTACGAAGGAAAGCAAATGGAACCTTGGGACACAGCGTCTACTGCAAGCCAACACATACAGATCTATATCTGCAGACCACAAGCTGCCATAATCCTGCACAATGCGGTAGTGCATTATGGGTGTTAGTTCATAGAGCACAAGTGGTATCTGATCCTGAAAGCCTGTTGAGTAAAATACAACATTTGAAGACAGTGTTCTGACAAAATGGTTATTCTGAGAGACAGATACGTAATGCATTCAAGCCCAAGCAAGTTCAATCTATGGAGCAGAATGAAGATACGAAGACACCCACCACTTTAGCCTTTTTGCCATATTTTGGTGCCATGTCGTCAAGAATCTGAAAAGTCCTCGGAAGACATGGAATTAAACGTGTGTTTCAACCATCTGCAAAACTGAGAAACCTGTTGGATTCGGTTAAGGATGACCTTGGCCTGAGGAAATGTGGTGTGTACAAGATTCCTTGTCAATGTGGGCAGCGCGTATACGCCAGACATGCCCCACAGTACTAGAATGCTGCGATGAACACCAGTGTCATATACGCCTTTGTCAACCGGAAAAGTCGGCAATTGCAGAACACTGTCTGAATACAGAAAGTCAGATGATTTTTGAAAAGGCGGAAGTTTTAATCCCGGCATCATCTTTCTGGGATTGCGTCATTAAGAAAGCAATACATATCTGTACAGCTGATAATCTCATCAACAAGGGTGTGGGATTTCAGCTGAGCACAGCCTGGAACCCTGTATTGGCTGCTATTAAATCATGACACGAAAATCAAGATTCTTCGATAAGAGACCCGTCATAACATTGGTCTAGTATGGCCGTTGGTGAGTAATGTCTGTCTGCACTGCTGGCAAACAGCGTACAGCACACGTGCAGGAGAGCCACTCTGCAATTTTTGTCATGTAGTAGTTGTTGTGGTCTTCAGTCCTGAGACTAGTTTGATGCAGCTCTCCATGCTACTCTACCCCGTACAAGCTCCTTCATCTCCCAGTACCTACTGCAACCTACGTCCTTCTGAATCTGCTTAGTGTATTCATCTCTTGGTCTCCCTCTACGATTTTTATCCTCCACGCTGCCCTCCAATGCTAAATTTGTGATCCCTTGATGCCTCAGAACATGCCTACCAACCGATCCCTTCTTCTAGTCAAGTTGGGCCACAAATTTCTCTTCTCCCCAATCCTATTCAATACCTCCTCATTAGTTACGTGATCTACCCACCTAATCATCAACATTCTTCTGTAGCACCACATTTCGAAAGCTTGTATTCTCTTCTTGTCCAAACTATTTATTGTCTATGGTTTCACTTCCATACATGGCTGCACTCCATACAAATACTTTCAGAAACGACTTCCTTACACTTAAATCTATACTCGATGTTAACAAATTTCTCTTCTTCAGAAATGCTTTCCTTGCCATTGCCAGTCTACATTTTATATCCCCTCTACTTCGACCATAAGTTATTTTGCTCCCCAAATAGCAGAACTCCTTTACTACTTTAAGTGTCTCATTTCCTAATCTAATTCCCTCAGCATCACCCGATTTAATTCGACTACATTCCATTATCCTCGTTTTGCTTTTGTTGATGTTCATCTTATATCCTCCTTTCAAGACCCTGTCCATTCCGTTCAATTGCTCTTCCAAGTCCTTTGCTGTCTCTGACAGAATTACAATGTCATCGGCGAACCTCAAATTTTTTGTTTCTTCTCCCTGGATTTTAATAGCTACTCCAAATTTTTCCTTTGTTTCCTTTACTGTTTGCTCAATATACAGATTGAATAACATCGGGGAGAGGCTACAACATTTTTGGCATAGGGAGTTTGAATATGGCAACATCTACCTGCAGATCATTGTGGCAAACCCGTGAAGACTATTTACAACACATCCTCCAGAAAAGCTTGAAGAGTCACAAGCCCCATTAATAGTTTGCAGGCAAACATCAACATACAGCTACAATAGTTTACTGTTGAATCTATGAGCAGTAAAAACCTAACCACACAGTTCTTGCAGAATAATATGGTACATACTGAACAGACACCATCAGTGTTTCAACACATGGCCTAATTGTGTTACACGTATTTCACAGTTAAGTTGATGCATTGTTGTTGTTCTAACCAGCACAGATTCCTTGTCTGAAAAATGGGCCGTCGACTGTTTGTCTCGGGATCAAAAATCGGGCCTTTATATATCATCACAGTAATGGGTACTGAAACTATACATTGTTTGACGCTTAAGTTACAGAAATTACAATTAAAACATAACTCATTTAATTAATGGAATATATAGAAAAATTTCATCTTTTTAACAGTTTCTTCTACTACAGGGGTTAAGCCGTATTATTTGTATAGATGATGAAATTAACAGATATAGCTATACAAACAATACTTCTGACAAAACTGTTAATTACTTTGGAATTAATGAAGGGCTGGCTTTGCTAACGTGTTTTTGAATACAGCCAAATAAATACTTAACGGGTGCCACTGGTTGTTCCTCCAAATGTTTATAATTAGTTGAGAATTTATATTTGTTTGTAAGTTAACAACAGAATTTAAGTTACGAAACAATTACTGACGTCACCCTATAACAAAATATATTAACTATGAATGATGATAAAAAAAGCAGGAAATTAATTACATACATAAAACTAAGCACAAAATTAGATCTGTGGCAGTGATATTTTTCATGTCTGGTGCAAAGTGATATCAAAAGTGCACGAGAGGTTCCCCCCCCCCCCCCCCCCCCCATGTGATGTTTTTTATCTTTGCCGTAAGACTATAGAATCTCCTAGTTCTTGTTACTTCTCCGTTGTTTTTTTTAGTTTCTTCTCATTGTGAGTTTTCACGAATAAATATTTTTTTGTTAACTCATTATACCGGACGGCTATGCAATTATTTTTTGTGGGTAAGTCGCCTACATAATTGGTGATCTCCGATTAACGAACTTTAAATCTTTCGTTAGCTACGTCGAACATTAACTGCAAAAGCAATGAACGACGACGGCAATTGATACGGTTCGATAACGGAAGAAATTCATAGGCTTCAGAATGAGACAGAAACTTTACAGTTGCATATTTCGAAAGATATGAACTTAAAGCATATACCGGACCAAAGGAATGACGTTGGTTCAACAACCACGGCAGCACAACCACAGCAAGTAACAGCAATGGAAGTACCCGCTGGTTTCAATGCTTCACCAACTCAACGGTTGCAATTACGGGCGCCCCCATTCATGCCTTCTCAGCTACACACATGGTTCGCGGTAATGGAAAATATATTTCTACAACAAAGAATAGTCAGTGATCACGAGAAGTTCACCTTCGTGATAAGTAATTTGCACCATCAGACATCGGTTTTGATATCTGATATTATAGTGAACTCGCCTACAGAAGGAGCATACTGTAGACTGAAAGAAGAATTAATTTCTCGGTGTGTGAAGTCAGTCGACATCAGAGTCAAACAAGTACTGTACCAAGAGAAACGGGGAGATAGGACCCCGTCAGAATACTGGCGTCATTTACGCAGCCTGGTAGATAGATCGACAGTCTCTGATAGACTGTTACTCCACGTACGGCAACAACAGCTACCAATGCAAGTAAGAACTACACTAGCTATATACGACGAAAGATCAGTTGACAAACTGCTGCTCGCTGCAGACAGAATCTACGAGACGCACGAGCCTACTGTTACAGTCGCTATGACGTCGACAGATGCCATGTACGGTAACTACCATTACTAGCAAGACCAAACTGACGATATAACAGTAAACTGTGCCGTGGTCGCAACGTGACAAACAACAAAAAGTTCTAACAAAATTAGAGATTTAAAAACTGCAATAGAGGATTTGCGAGTGCAACTACACACGCTGCAGCGACCACAAGTTATCTTTAAGCGCAAGAGAGAGCGGGCTGGGCGTGAAACACGAAGTTAACAAGAGGACGAGCATAAGGTGTTTGTACAGAAAGACTTGTACAATTGCTCTCACGTAATGTTGCGAACAGACTCAGTCAAATCGCCTTTACAACCACCATATATGGGCCCATTTCAGGTGCCGAGTAGAAATAAGCATACCGTGGACACAATGTACAATGGTGTTCCGACAAAGGTATCGATTGAACGTGTCAAGCCAGCATGGGTTTTACCCTCTCTGACCTCTGACACCACCCCTGTACAACAACACATGATGGATGCAGAGCATACCGAAACACGGCTCAGTACATCATCCGAGACAGGTGAATCACCACCACAAACAACAACATCACCACCCCCGAGACACCTGACGCACACCACAGCTGGACGTCGAATAAAATTCAAGTATCAAGATATCCCTGGGGCTCCGCACTTTAAGGGGGGGGGGGGGGCTGTGTGGCAGTGAGAGGTTTTTTTTGGTCATGTGTTGTTTTTTATCTTTGCTGTAAGACTATAGAATCTCCTAGTTTTTGTTACTTCTCTGTTGTTTTTTTTAGTTTCTTCTCATTGTGAATTTTCACGAATAAATATTTTTTTGTTAACTCATTATACCGGACGGCTATGCAATTATTTGCTGTAGGCAAGTCGCCTACAGATCTAGTGCTATAATCTTTAAAACTGAGGGTAAACCTTTCTCCTTTATGAAAATTCAGATTATTCTCTTCTATGTTAATGGTAATTAGTCAGAAGTGAAAAAATGAATTTAAGGAGGCAGATGGCAAAACAAGAGAGGAAATAAAAAGATCCCAGCTTGCTTCATCACAGGGTGCAGCAAAACATCCTCCCTAATTTAAAGTTCAAATAACAAACAGACGGATCAAAACTGTAGTAAAATGAATTATATCTAAGGAGTGGGAAGTTTTGTTTACATATGTTGTCATAGCAACATTGAAACAACAAGAAGCATTGATTAGAACACTGAAAAGACAAAACTGACATTCAGTTTGCACAAATTGTAGCCTGCAATGAATTCCAACCGTGCCACTGTAATGCACCAACCACACGTGGTCAGAAACACGCAGAGTAGGAAGTAGATTACAGCAACACAAGCCGCAGGCAAGTGCGGGTGTTACGTCTTGCTAAGTGCAACACAGCCATCGTAACATTGCCAGGTGCATTGGCCAGGCAAAGCGTGAAAACAGTTGAAATAGCAGTATCTAAGTGTAAGAAGGCAGATACCATTCCACACTGTCATTCAATGAAGTTTTTAACATGCTTGCCAAATGGCACCAAAGCCCAAGCAAGTGCAGCCAGAAAGGGTGTAAATACCTTGCCATTTCATACTAAAGTCACTTGTGTTAGTGTCGCAGCTCTACTATCAAGGGGCTGTGATGCTTGGGGCACAATCCAGAATGTTGTTCCTGGACCACAGTTCAACTCTGTGACAGGGCAGTCCACCCTCATACCGTGGGAGCTAGAGCTGCCACCACACTGGGCTCTGGGAACCAGTTCACTGGCCATCAGTGGTCACTGGCCATCAGTGGTCACTGCCATTATTTCATCTGCCTGCCACCTATTGGGAAGCACTGAGAGTGAAACTTCCTGGCAGATTAAAACTGTGTACCAGACCGAGACTTGAACTCGGGACCTTTGCCTTTCGCAGGCGAGTGCTCTACCATCTGGGCTACCCAAGCACGACTCACAACCTGTCCTCACAGCTTCAATTCTACCAGTACCTCATCTCCTCCCTCCAAACTTCACAGAAGCTCTTCTGTGAACCTAGCAGAACTAGCACTCCTGGAAGAAACTTTACCTGTTTTGTCTGGTGTCAGGAGGAGGCAAACACAAGAGGGTTGCGGTCCATTAATTGTAGGCAGTTCAAACATATGGCGAATGACGGTATCCCTTAGGGAAATGGCGCCAAGAGACAGGAAAAGACACCAGGTGCAATCAGTGTGTATGCCTGGGGGCCGCATTCTACATGTTGAAGATGCTATTCCAGCAGTCACGGAGGGGAAAATGGTGCAACCAACTACAGACTGTGGTGCACTTTGGAACAAATGATGCCTGCTGTCTGTGCTCCGAGGTCACTCTTGGGTCATTCCAGTGACTGGCAGAGAAGGCTGAGAAGACCAGCCTTGCGCATGGAGTTCCAACGAAGCTCACAATTTGCAGAATTGTTCTCAGAACTGTTAATAGCCCTTTGGTTCTCAGTCTCGTGGAAGGACTGAACCACAGACTTCGAAAGTTCTGTGACAAATAAGGCTGCAACTTCCTGCACTTGGGTCATAGGGTTCAGAACTGTACGATCCCCCTAAATGGGTCAAGTGTCCACTACACATCAGAGGCTGCTGCTTAGATGGCTGACTGTGTGTGGGGTGCACATAAGGCTTTTTAGATTAGACAGCTCAGAGTTTTAAGCTCTCATGAAAAGCAGCGAAGTTCACATAATAACAGGTACAGAAAGCTAGTTGAAACCAGAAATTGCTAGCAGCGAGATTTGATGAAAATTTAAGGGTATATCGAAAAGATAGATAAATGCAAAATGGGGATGGTGCATTTGCCACAGGACTCCCACTCATGACAGAAATATATTGGATATAATGGCAACAAACAGACCTCGCCTCTTTGAAGATGTCAACAAATTGGTGATGATGACGTGGTTGTGATGATGACGATGATGATGATGATGATGATGATTACTGATGTACAAAGGACAACTAAAGATAAGTCGACCGTGCACTGGATACATGTGTACCCAGAAGAACAGTCCATAATGGGAGGGAATCTCCATGGTATACAATCACTGTAAAGAAACTTCTAGAGAGAGAGAGAGAGAGAGAGAGAGAGAGAGAGAGATTACTGCATAATATAGGACTATAGATAGAGATATGCTGAATGAGATGCACTTGGCTGTCAAGAGACCAATGGCGTATGATGCCTTCAGTGACTACCGTAGCAGAATATTGTCATACGATTTTTCACAGAAGCCAAAGAAGTTCTGGTTGTATGTAAATGCTGCTAGTGGCATCAGAGTTAGTGTCCAGGCCCAAGTAAATGAGACAGGAAATGAAATTGTCAGTAGCAAAGCAAAAGCTGAAATGCTTAACTCCATTTTCAGATGTTCCTGTACGAAGGAAAACCCAGGAGAAATGCCCAATTTAATCCTTTTACCACTGAAAATATGAACCAAATAAGTATTAGTGTCAGGGATGTTGAGAAACAGCTGAAATTGTTAAAACTGAATAAAGCTCCAGGCCCCAACAGAATCCCTGTCAGATTCTATACTGAATTTGCGAATGAGTTAGCCCCTTTTTTAACTGTAATCTATCACAGACCTCTCAAACAAAAAAAACTGTGCCCAGGTCATGGGGAAAGGCACCAGTCACATCCATCTACAGGGAGGGTAATAGAAGTAATCCAAAAAAGTGGTGTCCAATATCCTTGACATTGATTTGTTGTGGAATCTTAGAACATATTCTGACATCAAACATAGTGAGTTATTTACCATATAGCGGAGATGCTGAGCCGCGATAGGCACAATAAAAAGATTCACACAATCATAGCTTTTGGCAATTAAGGCCTTTGTCAGCAGTAGACACACATACACACACGCGTGCACACACCCACCCACCCACCCACAAACACACACACACACACACACACACACACACACACACACACACACACACAAAGTGCAACTTGCACACACATCTGCAGTCTCAGAGAGCTGAAACTACATTCTCTGACACACACACACACACACACACACACACACACACACACACACACACACACACACACAAGTGCAACTTGCACACACATCTGCAGTCTCAGAGAGCTGAAACTACATTCTCTGAGACTGCAGATGTGTGTGCAAGTTGCGCTTGTGTGAGTGTGTGTGCGCACGTGTGTGTATGTGTGTCTACTGCTGACAAAGGCCTTAATGGCCGAAAGCTATGATTGTGTGAATCTTTTTATTGTGCCTATTGTGGCTCAGCATCTCCGCTATATGGTGAGTAGCAACTTTCCTTGTCTCGTATTGTTACATTCCATTCTGGATTTTCCATCGTTTGATAATAAGTTATTTTGAACACAATGACCTCCTCAATGCCAACCAGCATGGATTTTGAACACATCGATCATGTAAAACCCAACTTTTCTCATATGATATACTGAAAGTTTGGATCAAGAAAATAATTTTAATTTATGATAAGTATTTGACTCAGTACCACAACCTACACTTATTGTCAATAGTACAATGATATAGGGTATCAAGTGAAATTTGTGACTGGACTGAGGAATTTTTGGTAGGGAGGACGCAGCATGTTACCTTGGATGGAGAGTCACCTTCAAATGTAGAAGTAACTTTGGGTGTGCCCCAGTGAACTGTGTTGGGAGCCTTGCTTTTTCATCTTGTATATTAATGACCTTGCAGACAATATTAATAATAAAATCAGGCTTTTAGCAGATGATGCACTTATCCATAATGAAGTACTATCTGAAAAAAGCTGCATAAATATTCAGTCAGGTCTCGATAAGATTTCAACGTGGTGCAGAGATTGGAAACTAGTTTTAAATGGTCAGAAATGTAAATTAGAAATCACTCATGTGAATGATACTAGAATATTGCTCAAGTTTGTGGGATCCATATTAGATAGGACTAACAGGGGATATCGAATGTATCAGAGAAGGGCAGCATAAATGGTCAGAGGTCTGTTTAATCCCTGGGAGTGTGTCACAGAGTTACTGAAGGAACTGAACTGGAAGACTCTTGAAGACAGACATAAACCAAGAAAGTCTATTAACACCATTTCAAGAACCAGCTTTAAATGAGTACTCTAGGAATATACTAAAAACTGCTACATAATGATCACATAGGGATCATAAAGATAAGATTAAAATAATTACTGCCCGCACAGAGGCATTCAAACAATAATTCTTCCCATGCTCCATACATGAATGGAACTGGAAAAAACATGAATAACTAGTACAATGGGAGGTTTGCAGAGTATAGATTTAGATGTAGTCTGGCCCAGGCATCTTCTTAAGGTGCCGCAAGATTTGGTTTTGTGTGTATTCAGAACTGTGACTCCAACCAGGTTTAACTATAGTTGGTTTCATGCTGCTATGTATTGCCAAGTTTGACAAATAGCAATCCCATCAACATTTCACAGTCCGGTTAGAGCCCAGGCAGCATGTACACAAATTCAAACACACAGTACCTGAATAACAAGACTGAGTTGATTGCTGACATATTGTGCATAAAATGGAAAAAAAAAAAAAAAAAAAAACTCAGCAAACACGCAAAGTACACCATCATTTGATAAACTAATTTTGATCTCCCTTTAGCCACATAAAACAGTGGCATTGTAAGACATTTCCTCAGTCAATGATCCCACGATTGTTTCTGTTAACAGGTGGCACAGAAATTCACAAATCTAACAGAGAAATAAGACTGAACAGAGAGGCTGAACTGATTGCCAGTAATGACTATGGGAAAGAGATGATCTGGACTTAAGCAAGGAGATAGTTAACTTTCATTTCAAAGGAAAGAGTGCCAATATAGCTACTGTATAACATTGGGCAAAGACTTGCTGAGCAAATGCATAATTTTGACTGAGAAGAATTGCTTCACACCTGAGATACGGCCTTGATTTGAGGTTACTAGTGTGCACAAAAACATAGTGTAATGGCTTTTAGTGACATCCAATAGTGTATCATTATCGCACATTTGCTGATGTGGCTTTGTAAGTTCACAAATACCACAGACAACTGCTCCTCAGATATGAACTGACAAAGATTTACAATGTATAGTTGGCTTTCAACACCGAAAAACTACAAACACCAGTAAAAGGTCCAAGGAGTCCCAAGAAGCCACAAACATAAAGAATCAATATGTAACAGGTAACAACTGAGTTCTAATTCAGTGGAACTCAAAAAAAGGGTTCTAATGTTCTTTATTGGAGTCTTCACCAGGACACAGTCCCATCATATGAAGGTTGAACATAATGGCCCTTGAGAAGTGTATCTAGCCTCATTTCCATCTCGTTTCAATTCTGATAATAAACGTTGTGTCTAATCATAATCTTTGTTCACTAAAATGTTCTTTAGGAAGAGTTCCTATCTTATTGTCTGTCTACTACATGCACTGGTGAGGAGATTTAATTTCCCAGCCACCGAATGCAAATGAAATATCACACAATTTGCACAAAAACTGAAGGATTATGTGCCAGTTGAAGACTGTCATTGTCAATAATGAAATGTGTAAATTATCCATTCACATTACATGAGGACTGGTGTATCCGCCTGGTAGCCAATTTCTCCACCCATCAGACAGGCCATTTGAGCAACTGCACCACCAGGATTATGTTCATAAATGGCTTTTATAACCACTGAACGACTTTCCTTGTGTGGTTGAGGTTGTTTTGGGGAAGGAGACAAGACAGTGAGGTCATCGGTCTCACCAGATTAGGGAAGGATGGGGAAGGAAGTCAGCCATGCAATTTCAAACAAACCATCCCGGCATTTGCCTGTAGCGATTTAAGGAAATCACGGAAAACCTAAATCAGGATGGTCGGATGCGGGATTGAACCATCGTCTTCCCGAATGCGAGTCCATTGTGCTAACCACTCCTGTGAGCATTGTTACTTGTTTTCTGGTAAGGTTTTTTATTTGTAATCATAATAATTGTTGCTGAGCGATAAAGTGTACTCCACAAAATAACAAATGATGAAATTTGTGGGTCCACCTTCCATGTGTTTTTCCCTAAAATTATCAAAACCCTTGTTATGAGGTATCAAATTTATTAGAGTAGCATGTAAAAATTTGAAGTAAATTGGTGAATATGTTTTCAAGATTTAAAATTTCCCCTTTATTTATTACAAATAGGCATATAAAAATGTGTGTATTTAAATGCGACATTGTGTCAAAATCTCTCGTGAATTGGTCAACTAAGTTTTGAGTTTTGCAAGCCGTAACATACACAAGCTGAATTTTTATATATAAAGAAGACGAAGATTATTGTGATCACTCAACTTCATTCTTTTCTTTGTCTTTTATGAAAGCCTGAAAGATACCGAGGAAATAACCAATATATTACATGAAGAGAAAAAATATTTGTATATATCCTCACCTCAGCATCCAACTGTGACTCAGTAAGGAGCACAAGTGCAGAGCCTCGTTGACCTTCACGGCAAGCTATATGCAATGCGTTATCTCCTTCTGAATCTACAGCATTAGCATCAGCACCATTCTGCAGCAAAGCTGATATAACAGCTGCATGGCCTGCTCCCGCTGCAACATGCAAAGCTGTTCTTTGGTGGGCATCACGGTCATCTACCTGCCAGGGTTAATTAAAGGCACTGTATAAACATTTAAGTAGCACTTAAAAGTTAGAATAAACAACAAAGATCATATTACATTACCCCATTTGTGCCAACATTGATTGGAGCTGAGCTACATCACCAATAAGCTTTCAACTTTAGCCCAGTAAATCAAGACCAAAGAAGGTCAAACACGGAGGAAAAAACTGTGTAGTCATAAATTTTTGGATAGTGGTAGGAGAGAGTGTCATGAACAACAAATCCCCACCAGTGGGATGTAGCAGTGATATAGCTGGGTAGGTGGGTGGGGTGCAAATGTCACTTTATGCTCTTGAGTACCTTGAAAACTACAGCTTACACTGAAAATTTTTTCCAGTACAAAATTAAACTACTTTAAACCCACTACAAAAAAAAAAAGGATCCTATTCATTTTTTCACTAGGACTAATAGTTTCTTCATTGTGCAGGAGATGGAAAAATCACAGGTTATTAAAAATACAATTATAATGGTATATAACTACTGTTTTAGTGTTAAATGAAGCAGGTTAATAGAAATTAAATATATGTGTCAAGTTCAAGTTTACAGAGCCACCACAGTGTGCCTTATGAATCACTGGTGATGCAGTGTTTACACATGCCCAGGCGGGGCAGGAGGAGACCTGGGAGGGGGGGGGAGGGGGGGGGGGGAGTGTATTTTTCACAAAGTGCAATAACACTACATAAGAATATAGGTATATATTATTAATAATAGTGATGAAAGAAATGCATATGGACAAAATCCTCGTAAATTTCTACCTGTTGTTCTACACTGATAAGAGGGAAAATTTATTACTGGTCATCCTCTACAGCAGGTTCTAGTGTTCTTCCAGGGAAGGTAACTTTCCGCAGCATTTCCTGTTCACTTCTTTTACGCGAGTAGACTGAGCTCGTGTATATCAAATGGTGTTATTTTCATTTTATTAAGTGAGTAGTTATATAAAAAGGCTCAACAGCTGGAACTGTCACCTGCATACCACACTGCAGAGGTCACCTCAAGTGTAACATGCTGTCAATATGTATTCAACAACATCAATTTCATTGTCTCCAGTATCACCGGCTGGAATACTTTTCATAGCTTGAAGGATATCAAGTGCATCATCCCAGACTCATCTCTCCCAACATCTGAAGAGGCTTAAACTGTCTCCCTCTGCAACAAAAGTAGGTCACCTAAGTGTTAAGGAACTTCAGATATTTCAATGTAAATCAAGCAATGAATTACAGCAGATTACCAAGACATTTCCAGGGGCAGATGTGGACTCTGACCACAATCTATTGGTTATGAACTGTAGATTAAAACTGAAGAAACTGCAAAAAGATGGGAATTTAAGGAGATGGGACCTGGATAAACTGACTAAACCAGAGGTTGTACAGAGTTACAGGGAGAGCATGAGGGAACAATTGACAGGAATGGGGGAAAGGAATACAGTAGAAGAAGAATGGGTAGCTCTGAGGGATGAAGTAGTGAAGGCAGCAGAGGATCAAGTAGGTAAAAAGACGAGGGCTAGTAGAAATCCTTGGGTAACAGAAGAGATACTGAATTTAATTGATGAAAGGAGAAAATACAAAAATGCAGTAAATGAGGCAGGCAAAAACGAATACAAACGTCTCAAAAATGAGATTGGCAGGAAGTGCAAAATGGCTAAGCAGGCTTGGCTAGAGGACAAATGTAAGGATGTAGAGGCTTATCTCACTAGGGGTAAGATAGATACTGCCTACAGGAAAATTAAAGAGACCTTTGGAGAAAAGAGAAGCACTTGTATGAATATCAAGAGCTCAGACGGAAACCCAGTTCTAAGCAAAGAAGGGAAAGCAGAAATGTGGAAGGAGTATATAGAAGGGCAATGTACTTGAGGACTATATTATAGAAATGGAAGAGGATGTAGATGAAATGGGAGATATGATACTGCGTGAAGAGTTTGAGAGAGCACTGAAAGACCTGAGTCGAAACAAGGCCCCAGGAGTAGACAACATTCCATTAGAACTACTGACAGCCTTGGGAGAGCCAGTTCTGACAAAACTCTACCATCTGGTGAGCAAGATGCATCAGACAGGCGAAATACCCTCAGACTTCAAGAAGAATATAATAATTCCAATCCTAAAGAAAGCAGGTGTTGACAGATGTGAAAATTACTGAACTATCAGTTTAATAAGTCACAGCTGCAAAATACTAACGTGAATTCTCTACAGACGAATGGAAAAACTAGTAGAAGCCGACCTCGGGCAAGATAAGTTTTGATTCCGTAGAAATGTTGGAACACATGAGGCAATACTGACCCTATGACTTATCTTAAGAGAATAGATTAAGGAAAGGCAAACCTACGTTTCTAGCATTTGTAGACTTAGAGAAACCTTTTGACAATGTTGACTGGAATACTCTCTTTCAAATTCTGAAGGTGACAGGGGTAAAATACAGGGAGTGAAAGGCTATTTACAATTTGTACAGAAACCAGATGGCAGTTATAAGCGTCGAGGGGCATGAAAGGGAAGCAGTGGTTAGGAAGAGAGTGAGACAGGGTTGTAGCCTCTTCCCGATGTTATTCAATCTGTATATTGAGCAAGCAGTAAAGGAAACAAAAGAAAAATTCGGAGTAGGTATTAAAATCCAAGGAGAAGAAATAAATAATTTGAGGTTCGCCGATGACATTGTAATTCTGTCAGAGACAGCAAAGGACTTGGAAGAGCAGCTGAACGAAATGGACAGTGTCTTGAAAGGAGGATACATGATGAACATCAACAAAAGCAAAATGAGGATAATGGAATGTAGTCGAATTAAGTCGGGTGATGCTGTAGAATTAGATTAGAAAAAGAGACGCTTAAAGTAGTAAAGGAATTTTGCTATTTGGGGAGCAAAATAACTGATGATGGTCGTAGTAGAGAGGATATAAAATGTAGACTGACAATGGCAAGGAAAGTGTTTCTGAAGAAGAGAAATTTGTTAACATCGAATATAGATTTAAGTGTCAGGAAGTCGTTTCTGAAAGTATTTGTATCGAGTGTAGCCATTATGGAAGTAAACATGGACGATAAATAGTTTGGACAAGAAGAGAATGCAAGCTTTCGAAATGTGGTGCTACAGAAGAATGCTGAAGATTAGATGGGTAGATCACATAACTAATGAGGAGGTATTGAATAGAATTAGGGAGAAGAGGAGTTTGTGGCACAACGTGACAAGAAGGGACCGGTTGGTAGGACATGCCCTGAGGCATGAAGGGATCACAAATTTAGCATTGGGGGGCAGCGTGGAGGGTAAAAATTATAAGGGAGACCCAGAGATGAACACACTAAGCAGATTCAGAAGGATGTAGGCTGCAGTAAGTACTGGGAGATGAAGAAGCTTGCACAGGATAGAGTAGCATGGAGAGCTGCATCAAACCAGTCTCAGGACTGAAGATCACCATCATAACAACAACAACAACAACAACAACAACCACTCTAGACTTGGTCAGTCCCAATTCATCACACATCATTTTCACACCCATCTTGGAAAATATGCTACAGATGTGTGGTAAAGGATTCCACTCATAGTAGCCCACTCTACAAGTGTCAGCAATTCCTGAATAGAAGATATTATGAAGTCTCCTAGTAATACAGTTAATGGTGAAAGAAGTGCAATAACTTTCTGTTCATTCATTAATTCACTGCCAACTGACTACAACATACTTACACTGCTTCAGAATATGCTGTCAACAATAGACAGTAGCGAGGTGCCACATATAACAATCCAATAACTTTCCCATCAACACTGAAAAGTTCACTTACAAATTATACATTTCTCATTGTTTATAAAAGTATTTTACAAAAAAGCTCACTTAATTCATGTAAATAAGCACACACTTATTAAGCTGATTATAACTCGACTACATAAACATGAGCTCAGTGAACTTAGTGTATCTCTTCACCTAAGAGACCTGGGCAGGAACCTGCCATACAGGATGACTAAGAAACAATATTCCCTCCATTGGTGTAGAAGAGTGTGCGGAGATTTATGCAGATTCTGTCCATACACGTTTCTCATTTCTTGCATTAGTATTATTAGTAACTCAGATCTGTTCCATGTCGTGTTAATGCACTTTGTGGAAAATGACCCCCCCCCCCCCCCCCCCACCAAAAAAATAACGTTTTCTCTGCGCACTGCATCACCAGTGATTCATAAGGCACACTGGGGAGAGTTGGTATAACTATGTGAAACACCATGTAGTCACTTTTTGTGATGTGGTGATGGTAGAGAGAGTGGAGAATCACCTGCTTGGTTTTCAGTTTGCAGAGATATGAAAGTATGAACTGCATGAACACAATCTGGCAACCTACCTTCCTTCACACTTCTACCCTCCAACCCCCACCCTGCTCTCTCATCTGCCCTGCCACACCCGCAGAATGCACTTTATCCCTTCTACACTCTACTGCACTTAGACGTGATACATATATTAATACTTGTTCTGAACTCACTTCATTTAACAATAAACAATAATTTTATACCATTAAAACACTATTTTTAATAATCTGCAAATTTTCCAGCCCCTGCAACATGGAAACTATTAGTCACAGATAAAAAATGACTAACTCTTTCTGTGGGAAATTTAAAGTGATTTAATTCTGTGCTTGGAACATTTTCTGATAGAAGCTGAGGTTTTTGAATTATTCAAGAAAAACATTAATTTTCAAATATTATGCGTTTATTACAAATCTAACTATATTGCAGTAATAGTTCAGATGCACTCAATTGTTGTGACAACATCCACGCTTTTCATTATACGACAGTCCTGTATCGAAACTAAATTCTCTGTTCTGAGATACTTTAATCATTTATATCTCTTGAAATCATTCTAAAACTTCTCAATTATTCATGGAGCTCCTAATATCATAACTTCACTATAAACAAAATCCTATCCACATGGCACTCTAGCCCTAAATTTGGTCATAATATATGAGTGAGAAAGATATTTTGCTTATACATACATACATACATACATACATCCCACATATGTGTATATAAAGACGGATATTTGTATATCCATGCTCTTCTTTGAAAGTCTTGAATCTTCAGTATACAAACAGCAAACTTCATGAGTATCAGCACTGTAGGGTTTACAACCTAACTCCAACAAGAGCGGGGATACAGACAACAAATTTTTTTTTCAGCCCCCTGCTGTATAGACTGCCTTGTACAACAGGTGTGTTGTGTGGGAATAGTATCGGCCTGCCTCATTGACCTGCTTTTCAGGACAGCCAACAAATCAGGGGTAAGAAATTGCTTTTGAAGTAGTATGGGCCTGCTTTATCTACCCGGTTTTGCAGCACCTGCATGTAGAGATGGGTACACAGCTGGAGATAGATTGAGATGGACATAGAAGGGTACAAACAGCGGTAGAGCTGCGAGGGGGGGGGGGGGGGGATGGACACCCACCCACAGAGAGAGAGAGAGAGAGAGAGAGAGAGAGAGAGAGAGAGAGAGAGAGAGAGAGAGAGAGAGAGAGAGAGAGAGGGAGGGAGGGAGGGAGGGAGGGAGGGGGGGGAGGGAGGAAGAAGTGGTGGACACACAGAGAAGAGAGGACGAAATTTGTGCAATATACATGTTGAGTGCACACACGAGCGAAGCCACGGGAAAAGGCTAGTATTTACATAACTGCTCAGGTTTCCACGGCCAGATTACGTAACTGCTCAGGTTTCCACGGCCAAAGTGAGCTAACAAAGTTTTCTGGATATGGTACCACATTATATTCTAAATAACCATCACTGATCGAACCAATGATTCGACCACAATTACAGAGGCCTCCTCCTGTGTCTACAGGTTATTTACAATATGACACAGTACTTTACCCAGAGGACTTTCATGTTAAAATTTCAAAACTGAATACCAATATATTTGGCAGTCTACAACAGCACTTTGCACCTGCGCAACTTTACACACATTTTCCCTCACAGACAGAAGCTATGTAATTTTTCCAAAATGGTCATAGGAAGGACTGATTCAGTATCTAGAAAATTCAAAACAACCTTTGGTGAAATTAAATGAAAGAGTGTAAACATTTAAAAATGACATGAGAATTCCACTGTTAAACACAGATAAGGGAACTGACAGGTGGAATGAGTACACTGAACACCTCTATGAGGGGGAGGACATGTCTGAAGAAATGATGGAGGAAGAAATTGGGGTTGATAAGGAAGACACAGGGGATTCAGTATTGAGAGTCAGAAGGGATAGATAAAATTTCTTCAGAATTTCTGAAATCACTCAGGGTAGTGGCAATGGAGTCACTATTCAAATTAGTGTGTAGAACCTGTGAATCTTAAACGTGCAATTTCGGGAAAATGTCATCTACACACCCCTGAAGATTGTAAGGGCAGAAAAATGCGAGAAATGTGGCACAGTCTTCTTAATGACTCATGCATCGCAGTTGCCAATGAGAGTAATATACAGAATTAAAATGAAAACTGAGGATTGTTTCGATGAGAATCATTTTGACTGTTGGAAAGGTAAGTGCACCAATGAGGAAGTCCTCCAATGTCCCAGGTAAATAATTTGTACTGGCCAAGAACAGAAGTGGGCCTGTGGCGCAGTACCGTTATTGTTACTTCATTCCAAACTTAATCTTATTCTTATCGCATCATTTGATAAGGCAACACTGTTTTGTATTGTTAAGGTATGACTTTATCTTTGAAAAGAGAAGGCCTTTAAAGCCATACCAATCCCTAGCAGATTGTTATGATCTACACAAAGGCCTTAGGATGATCATAAAAAATGTCAACAGGTGATTTTTATTGCTTACCTCTACAAGAATCTAGTTTGTGGGATCATTTATTTCCCTCTCAGTAGAGAATCCCTTGTTGAAAATGTTTTTCTCACAATGGTGGTTCAATGTTCTATTATAAGCCATCTTCTCAAACATCTTTAAGAGTACAGTAAGGAGACGGGTCAGTTCAAGATTAGGTCAGTCTCTTATTGCCATTTTTGTTTATTAGTGTATTTCATATATTGGTGTTACTACTCCACCCTTCAATCTTTCAGGAAATACACCTTGACTCTGATTGCTTACAAAGTTAACTCAAGGGTGGCACTACCAAGTTGGCTCAAGATTTTAATACTGTGGTTGAGATACCGTCATAGCAAGAGGAGTTACTAATTTCTAGTTTCCTAATTTTTTTGTGATATGTCTAACAGATGAGTTGGCAAAACTGATGGCTGGTGCAGAAATACTATGTCTCAGTAATTTCGCGGCAATGGTTTGTTGGAGTGAAATGCAGTTGGGATTCCTGCACATGCCTGCTTTTAATGTGTAACTGCAGAAAGTTTCATTGTTGCATGTCTGTTAGTTATTTTGCAGTACTATATTGAGTAGAACATTGTGTCACACAGCTTGCGAATTTAGAGATGGCTGAGTTAGAGGAGCGAAACGTCTGAATTAAATTTTGTGTGAAACTCAAGAAAACCTTTACAGAGACACACGAAATGATTCGAGAAGCCTATGGTGATGAGTGCTTAAGCCGTACTCTGTGTTACAAATAATTCACATGGTTTAAAAATGGCCAGTCAGAAATTAAAGATGACCCACTTTCAGGACGCCCTCAACATTTACCGATGACGCTCATGTCAGCATTTACAACAAAATTGTGCCTGCCAACTAAAGACTGACCGTCCTCGAGATTGCAGAAGAATTAACATTTCAGTTGGATCATGCCATGATATCCTAACACAGCATCTTGGAATCTTCCTAAGGAACATCTCGTTCTCATTTGCACAATCCAAAAGAAAACAAAACTGGTGATGAGATATGGGTCTATGGTTATGATGTAGAGGCCAAGGTTTAATCTTCACAATGGGTTGGGAAAGGTTATACAAGACCAAAAAACAGCTCATCAGGTCAGGTCAAATGTCAAAGCAATGCTGATAGTTTTCTTTAGTTTTGACGGATTAGTTCATGAATTCACATCACAGGGACAAACTGTTAATCGACGGTACTATAGGGGTGTGTTGTGACACCTGCAAGAAAATGTGACAAGGAAATGGCCTGAAATATGGTGAGACAATTCATGGCTCATGCATCACAATAACGCACCCCCACATTCAACCTCATTTGTTTGTGACTACTGCACAAAAAACGAAATCACTGTGCTGCCTCATGCTTCATATTCTCCAGACCTGCCAGTGCAGACTTTTTTTATTTATTTCCAAAATTGTAAACCTTACTGAAAGGATGAAGATATGTAATGATGTTGTTGTTGTGGTCTTCAGTCCAGAGACTGGTTTGATGCAGCTCTCCATGCTACTCTATCCTGTGCAAGCTGCTTCATCTCCCAGTACTTACTACAACCTACATCCTTCTGAATCTGCTTAGTGTATTCATCTCTTGGTCTCCCTTATAATTTTTACCCTCCATGCTGCCCTCCAATGCTAAATTTGTGATCCCTTGATGCCTCAGAACATGTCCTACCAACCGGTCCCTTCTTCTTCTCAAGTTGTGCCACAAACTCCTCTTCTCCCTAATTCTATTCAATACCTCCTCATTAGTTATGTGATCTACCCATCTAATCTTCAGCAGTCTTCTGTAGCACCCCATTTCGAAAGCTTGTATTCTCTTCTTGTCCAAACTATTTATCATCCACGTTTCACTTCCACACATGGCTACACACCATACAAATACTTTCAGAAATGACTTCCTGACACTTAAATCTATACTCAATGTTAACAAATTTCTCTTCTTCAGAAACGCTTTCCTTGCCATTGCCAGTCTACATTTTATATCCCCTCTACTTTGACCATCATCAGTTATTTTGCTCCCCAAGTAGCAAAACTCCTTGACTACTTTAAGCGTCTCTTTTCCTAATCTAATTCCCACAGCATCACCCGACTTAATTCGACTACATTCCATTATCCTCGTTTTGCTTTTGTTGATGTTCATCTTGTATCCTCCTTTCAAGACAGTGTCTATTCCATTCATCTGCTCTTCCAAGTCCTTTGCTGTCTCTGACAGAATTACAATGTCATCGGCAAACCTTAAAGTTTTTATTTCTTCTCCATGGATTTTAATACCTACTCCAAATTTTTCTTTTGTTTCCTTTACTGCTTGCTCAATATACAGATTGAATAACATCGGGGAGAGGCTACAACCCTGTCTCACTCCCTTCCCAACCGCTGCTTCCCTTTCATGCCCCTCGACGCTTATAACTGCCATCTGGTTTCTGTACAAATTGTAAATAGCCTTTTGCTCCCTGTATTTTACCCCTGCCACCTTTAGAATTTGAAAGAGAGTATTCCAGTCAACATTGTCAGAAGCTTTTTCTAAGTCTACAAATGCTAGAAATGTAGGTTTGCCTTTCCTTAATCTATTTTCTAAGATAAGTCATAGGGTCAGTATTGCCTCAGGTGTTCAAACATTTCTATGGAATCCAAACTGATCTTCCCCAAGGTCGGCTTCTAACAGTTTTTCCATTCGTCTGTAAAGAATTCGTGTTAGTATTTTGCAGCCGTGACTTATTAAACTGATATTTCGGTAATTTTCACATCTGTCAACACCTACTTTCTTTGGGATTGGAATTATTATATTCTTCTTGAAGTCTGGGGGTATTTCGCTTGTCTCATACATCTTGCTAACCAGATGGTGGAGTTTTGTCAGGACTGGCTCTCCCAAGGCTGTCAGTAGTTCCAATGGAATGTTGTCTACTCCTGGGGCCTTGTTTCGGCTCAGGTCTTTCAGTGCTCTGTCAAACTCTATCTTGTAATGATAGAAGAGATAAAAGAAAAGTCATAGGCAGCACATCGCACAATCCACCAAGAGTGGTACCACGACTACTCCGGAAATGGAAATGGCATTGGGAGTGGTGTATCAATTGTGGAGGAGAGTATTTTATAGGAGACCATGCACAAAAAGTAAAAGGTATGTGTAGAAAAATGTTATCGTCAAAGTTCCAGAATTTTTTGAACAGACCTAGTGTGCATTGCCTAGCTCAAGTTTATAGGACCTGCTTTCAATGAACCATTTTTGTCCCCATGTTTTCAGCTACTGTTAGGAAGACTTCATTAAATCTGCCTGTGATCTGACTATTTTGTCAGCTGTCTCCCTGTTGCTGTCGTCTTAGCCTTCAAGCTATCTGCATTGCTTAGCTTATTTGTTTTATGCCAAATAATTCTACATATTATCCTTTAAATTTTGAATTTTTTGAGCATAGTACACGGTTTTTCCTTTTTTGATGATATGCTGAAGAATTTTGTAATACTATTTACACAGCATTTTTAAGTCAAGATTAGAGATAATCTGATACCAGATTTTCTCTCAAATTCCACTTAATGGTCCTTGATCCACTGGAAACGCTAGATTCCTAAAGCTTTAACAAATCTTTTAGGAAAAAAAGTGTGAGCCCACTTGGTGAACTACTTCCCATTTTTCATCGTATAAATTCTCTCAGAATATTGTCACTGAGTCAGTATTTACAATTCTCTGAAATTCTGCTTCTTCTTCATGAACTAAGATTGGCTTAGGGATGCTTTATTGCTGCTATTTCACCTTCAAGGTTACATAGCTAAGCTCAGTTGGAATAGGTCTCGGAAGACCCAAAGGTACCGACCAACCATCATGTCATCCTCAGCCGATAGGCGTCAATGGACGCGGATATGGAGTGGCATGTGATCAGCAAACTGCTCTCCTGGCCGTTGCCAGGTTTTGTGTCCAAAGCTGCTACTTCACAGTCAAGTAGCTCCTCAATTGGCCTCACAATGGCCGAGTGTACACAAACTGCCAACAGTGCTTGAAAGACCTGGACAGTCACCCATCAAAGTTCTAGCCACTGCGACAAGGCCGTTTGTACAGACCATGGTTACATTAAGCACTACTGTGAGACTCTCATCTGTTTTATTGATGACAGTTCAATTTAGAAATAAATTATCAGTCACATGAGTTTGGTACTGTTGTAGAGTGACATATTGCCATGTAGTAAAGAAAGGACAGTAAGACTAGGTTATAATAACCAATTACAGATGAGGACATTAAAGATGGAGTGCAAGCTCGTACTGGGTAAGGAATTTGGCCGTGTGCTTCTCAAAGCAAGCATCTCCACATTTGCGAAAGTCTGGATGGTTGGTTGGCAATTTGAACCTTCATCCTTGGTAAAGTGACGTAACTGCAGGCAGATGAATGAGGAAGCTTTGATGCAAGAAGGTAGGTTGCACGTAGTATGTTGAGGCATTTATCTGTAAGACCAGAGATCCTTTCAATAGGAGAGCAGTAACCATCCTTCACTGGGTATTTTGAGTGGACTGGCATATAGATTGCGGAAAACATGTAGACGGTGGAAGTCTGAGAACTGTTGTTGGTTAGAAAGGAGACTCAAGAGTTAAGGGATGAATCTTGAGTTTTGCGTGTACACTGTCACACTGAGAATGAGAAAGGATAATTAGGATTTAACTTACTACCAATGAGAAGAGAGAGATGGAGAGCAAGTTGGGTAGGAGAATCAAATAGGTCATGTATTTCTAAAAGGAACTGTGCCTTCAGTAATTTAGGGTAATTACTGAAAACATTAATGTTCAGTGTGACCTTCTGGGATGGTGTCATTGTAACAGAGCATGGAGGTCTGTGGGGAGCATGGAGGTCTGTGGGGAGCATGGTGGTCTGTGGGGTCAATAAATGATGAAGAATATGATGGATAAGACCATTGGTAAATCAGTCAACTACCAAAGGCAGGATATGTGATCAGGTGTAAAAGGAGAAACTAAGATTAACAGCGTAGCAGTGGGTATGGATAAATACGTCTAGGAAACCTGAATGAAAATAATGAATGTATCAATGTTTGCGTCATTACTGATTTTTGTTGAGAATATCATCATTACTGATTTTTGTTGAGAATGCAAGAAGCACATTATACATAAACTAAGAAGAGAGCTTGCATTTTTTATGTTTGCAGCCCAGCAGTATGGACTGCTTATGTGGGCTCCATTACTTACCCTTGATCCAGCAAGCATCAGGGACCTGACAAGCGTTTCTGATCCAGCAGCTGCAGCGAGCTGCAATGGTGGCATCTGATTACTATCTTGCACTCTTGAGTTGACGTCTACTTGGATTGAAAGCAGAAAAACAATGGTCTCCATGTCTTCCTTATGGATAGCAATATGCAGAAAGTTCTGGCCCTTATCATCATACTGTCAATAATAATAAAACTATCATTATTTACAAAGGTTCTTCTTATGGCAACAACATAAAAAAAGCTTTGTTATAAACACCCATAAATATCTACATTTTTTTTGCAATCTATATTAATTCATACTGCACTGCACTGAGATGAGGAAAAGTCATTGGATAGCAATATGCACATACAGATGGTGGTAGTATTGCGTACACAAGGTGCAAAAGGACAGTGCATTGGCAAAGCTGTAATTTGTATTCAGGTGCATCATGTGAAAAGATTTCCGATGTTATTACAGGGTGTATATGCAGACAAGGAAAAAAAATTCCCGGATTTACCAGTTAAAAATACACTTTCCCCCTGATGAACACACACTTTTTCCATGGTAAGTGACAGTATATTTTCCCTCGGAACTGTAAAACTTATCAATCCTTTGAATGGTTATGGTTTTATACACGGGCATAGAATTTCCTGGTACTTTAGAAAACAAAACTCAGGGAAAAAGACACCTTTTGAATGTATCTTTGATGTGCAGCAACATGTATGCTGCGTATTTTCTTATTACAGGGTGTATACAACCCGGGACAACCGGGAGATCCAGGAAAAACCTGGGAATTTTTTCATCCGCGAGAAAACTGGGAAAAATCCAGGAATTTTTCGTTGTTTTAGTTTTCAGTTAAATTTTTGTAATTTTGACTGGTAAGAACCGTTACTCTAACAGAGGATATTACTGTATCCTGCTACTGCAGAATAATACTACAGCATTAAAACATGAACCAGGGAAAAAAACGAAAATAAAACTTAAATTGCAAAGGAAATGCACCATATAAAACAACACAGTGCTCGTACAGGCGTCTGCCAGCAGCAAAATGTGCCAAAGGCTTTCGGAAGACTATGCAATGCTTCATAACAACAAATTGCCTTCAGTGAGTGTGACGTCACAACTGTTTACATTAGACTCATTTATTCAGTTACGAGTGGGCTCATGCATACGCGCAGTTGAGTCGCATATGAGTAGTACCTTCTCCTGCTTCTGGCTACAGAAATGTGGCTGTTGGCTGTGTAAGCAGCAGTAGCAGCAACTAGCCACATGGTACCCAGAAAAATTTTACTGGTGTGCCCAAGCTGCCAAATTCATGCGTGTGCAGCAGGCCCGGATTTAGAGCGGAGTGAGGGCAAATCGGGGTATCTGAACCAGGTGGCAATTTCGGGGGAGGGGGCAATTTCATATTCTTGAGGAAAACACAAACCGTGTTTCACAAAGCACCTAGCATCCAGCGCACGTCGGTCTATCGATTATTCATATGATTTTGAAATGCACCCCTGCTGGTTTTTGAACACATTCTAAGTTGATTTCTGAATGACTATAATTTGATTTTTGAATGCTTGCATAGTGTTCGTGATGTCTCTGCATCTAGAAATAAACTTTCCTGCAGACAAAATGGGATGGGGCTATACGAGCTGAGCGGAACAAAGTCGAACCGGTGAATGCCAAGTGCTGCGTGTTTATGTGGTTGATTCGGTTTGCAAATGTTCAGCGTTGTTATAATTACTAGCGAAATCCATAGATTCAGACTACTAGAGTGGAAATAAACGACTAACAGGTAAGAAAGATTACATATTATCTTCTCGGTGTATCCAAGAAAGTGAAATTTTGACAGAAATCTTCTGGCCAGATCGCTACATGAGACAGGGCCTGTTGTAGTCCCCGGCTAGCAGCCGCTTAAGTTCCATTCTGAGTTCTGACGTATTATAAAAATGATCATTATTGCCAAAACAGTCTCACTTATTTGGTGTGTGTTACAATTGCTGAAATATTAGAAAGGCCTATTTTGTTTTCTCCAGCACACAGTGACAAAATAGACGTAATCAGATTGAGAAACCACACCAGTATTGGGTACTATTTGTATTAACAGCTTTTTCAGTATCAGACAACGAAATTTCAATTTTTCATGTAGCAAAACGTTTGACGTGATAAGGTAATAGTCCTTCCGCAGAAAGGAAAGCACACCATGTAAAGCTGTAGGAAGATTAGAGAGAAAAATCGCTATGACCTAAGGCTTGAACAAATGTGTACTGTCTTGCCTGTCTCTTGCTTTTACTGATTTTAGGTGTCCTATATTTAATTTTATGTCACACAGAAGAGCAAGTTATTAGCTAATAGGCAATAAAGAGTCCAGTTTTTCTGAAGAGTTCTTGTTCTCCTGGTTACAAATAATCCTATCCAGTATTAATTGCGAGGTTTTTTTTTATTTAAAAAAAAAGGGGAGGGGGGGGGGGGGGGCAGGATGTCAAACCGGCCGAGGCATTACAGGACATTTTAATTTCCAGTGTCCTGAAACAGTTTGATGAAATCCATTACAAAATATACACGTTTGAGTTCCACAGAGCAAAATACATTGACGTGCAGTATAACAATGTTGTTTGAAGATGCGTGGCACCTCACTGCACACTTAAGACCAAATAACGTGTCTTACATATCCTCAAAGATATATCTTTTATGTATCAGACTCTTCAATAAGATGTGTACTACAAAATGAATTTATTTTTTAAAAGTAATTCTTTTTTCTTTTAATTTTTGACGTTCTGATGCGTAGAGCAGTCTGAGTTATAGTTGGGGGGGGTGGGGGAGGGGGGGGTTAGTCTCCACTTGACCCGTTTTTACATTTAGTGATTTTCCATTTCCTCTTCGTTTACTGCTCTCACGTGAAATGAAAACAAGACTGATTTCTGTGGCTGGGAGCTATCAAGTGAATTAAAATACTTTCACATAATTACAGAAGGGTGAACTATGTTACTAGTTCCAGATTTTATTTTATTTCCACCTTTCTGATAGTCAAGCATTAATTGCCTTGCAGAACAACAAAGTTATTTTTTCGTTGGATAAATAAATGTGACTTTTAAGCTCTCCTGCTGAGGCAGTCAATTTATTACACACTATTGGCTAGTTTCAACTGTTCGCTGCATTTCAGGTGCACATTTTCATCTTCTAGCACGTATGGCATTATGCCATAATGAAGAACCAAACATGAGATAATACAGTACTGGTACTCAAAGAAAATTTACGTCCCAAAAACCACACGGAAAAGCTTCATATCTGGTCGAGGCCTATGTCATTGAGAATTTGGAAATACCAATGTGCACTGTAAGGCAAACTATGCATTTTAGTATGGTCCACGAAATTCTGATACTCTTGGAGTATCCTCTGATGTCTTGTTGTCTTGTTTCTTTTATGACATAATGTAAGATCTTTTAATGTTTCACACGTACGAACATACGGGCTTCCTACATCACCGTAGCTGCGCAAGCGCGGTGATGTCTCTTATCTGGTGCTCTCTGACAACTGCTGAAATGAATCTGTTTCTAACACGTCAGTGTAAACTATTGTTGTTCGGAAAGCATTATTTTCAAAGTAAATTTCCTTTTACGCAAGATGAACTATGTGCGAGAATGTACGATGGATTTCTTAAATCACAGAGTGTTTGGTCTCTTTTAAAAATCAGCTCTTTGATGACGAGTCATTTAGAAGAATTTCGAGCCCAGAAGATCAGAGATTTATGTCGGTATTAAAAATTTTGCTGGCGTATTTGTGTGATGTATCTCAAAGTGTAACATGTGCTAAACAGATCAACATAAAGTGAAAGCTTAGCTTGTCTTGTATTAATCTTCGAGACAAATATTATATGCGAAAGCTTTGGTTTTCTTGTAGCAACACTATGTATATTAATTTAAACCATTAACTTTTCCTGTTGGTGGAATTCGAATTTATATTTTCGTCATACGAAAATATGCAGCATACATGTTGCTGCACATCAAAGATCTTTCCAAAACGTATTTTTTCCCCCTGAGTATTGTTTTCTAAAGTGCTGGAAAATTCTACGCTGCTGTATAAAACCATATCCTATCAAAGGATAAGCTTTACAGTACAGAGGCAAAGTATACTGTCACTTAACGTGCCAAAAGTGTATTTTCAGCCGGGAGAAAATGTATTTTTAATCGGGGGATCCGGGAAAAATCCAGGAATTTTTTCTCCTTGTCCATGTATACACCCTGTATTATGAAAGTATACGCTGGAATTCCCTCAAGCACTGCATGTTACTTTCCAAATCATTGAAATTGAGATTAAGATGCACTTTTGTAAATCAGTCATAGCTCATGTCACATGATCTCGCCAGCCGATGACAGCGGATATTCAGAGCATAGGACACGTGATGCAGTCAGCGAACAGCAACATCACTGTTAAGTAGCACAAACACAGAAACAGGGAAGTTAATAGTTTAAATTAATATACATAGTGTTGCTACAAGAAAAGCAAAGCTTTCACATATAGTGTTGGTCTCTAAGGTTAATAAGCTGCAAGAGAAGGTAAGATTTAGCATATAATGTTGATCTTTTTTGCGCGTGTTACACTTTTAAGATGTATCACACAAATGTGAAGTAAAATTTTTAATAATGACATAAATGTCTGATCTTCAGGGCTCGAAATTATTCTAAATGGCTCGTCATCAAAGAATTGATTTTTAAATGAGAGTCAAATGCTCTGCAATTTAAGAAATTTATGGTACTTTCTCATAAAAGGAAATTTACTTTGAAAGTAACGCTTTTCAAACAACCATTTGCAATATTTTCCCTTGACCTGTTAGAAATAGGTTCATTTCAGCAGTTTCAGCAGAGAGCGCAGATAACAGGCGACACCACGCTTGTGGAGCTACCATGATGTAGGAAGCCCAGACACATGTAAAACATTGAAAGATCATACATTATGTCATGAAAGAAACAAGCCATCAGAGGATACTCCAACAGCATCAGAATTTTGTGAACCATACTAAAATGTGCACATTTAAACTGCATAGTGCACATTCGTATGTCTGAATTCCCAATGAAGTAGACCTCGACCTGGTATTACATTTTCAATGTGGTTTTCGGGATGTAAATTTTCTTGGAGCACCAGTACTGTATTATATTATGTTTGGTTCATTATTATGGCATAATGCCATACGTGCTAGAAGATGAAAACGTGCACCTGAAATGCAGCGAACAATTGAAACTAGCCAGTACTGTGGAATTAAACATTTCATTTCAAATACATTGACTGCCCCTGCGGAAAAGTTTAATAAAAGTCAAATTCCTTTTGCAAACAGATAAAAATAACTCCACTGTTCTGCAAGGTGATTAATGCTTTACTGTCAGAAAGGTAGAAATAGAATAAAATCTGAAAACTAATAACATATTTTAGTCTTCCGTAATTATGTGAATGTATTTTAATTCACTTGATAGCTCCTGGCCACAGATATCCATTTTGCTTTCATGTGATGTGAGAGTAAATAAGCAGGAAACAGCAAAATCACTAAATGTAAACACGTGTCACGTGGAGACTACCCACTATAACTCAGACTGCTCTGCCCATCAGCCCCGGATCTACGATATTTGCTAACCGGGTCAATACTAAAAAAAATGTTCATATTGTAGTGCACATCTTTCTGAAAAGTCTGAAACATAAAACATAAATGTTCGAGGAAATGTAAGACATGTTATTTGGTCTTAAGTGTGCCACACTGCAGTGCCACACCTCTTCATACATCATTCTTCTATTGCACGTCACCCTATTTCGCTCTGTGGAATTTAAACGTGTATATTTTGTAATGGATGCCATCAAACTATATTCAGGACACTGAAAACTGAAATGTCCTGTGGTGCCTCTCCTGCTCCCAATCGGCCGGTTTGACAGCCTGCCCCATTTAAAAAAAAAAAAAAAAAAGAAAAAAAAACCCACCAAACTCGCAATTAATAGCAAATGGGATTATTTGTAATTGGGAGAACAAGAAGCCTTCAGAAAATTGGCACTGTTAATTGCCTATTAGCTAGTAACTTGCTGTTTTGTGTGACATAGAATTAAATATAGGATACATAAACCAATAAAGACAAAGAGACAAGCAAGAAAGTACACATTTCTTCAATCCTTAGCTCCTAGCATTTTTTTCTCTCTAATCTTGCTACAGCTTTACACGGCATGCTTTCCTTTCTGCAAAAGAATCTATTACCTCACTAAAGTTTGTGGAACGTTTTGCTACATGAAAAATTGAAACGTCGTTATCTAATACTGAAAAAGCTATTAGTATGAATACTACCCAAGACTGGTGTGGTTTCTCGATCAGATTACGTCTATTTTGTCACTGTCTGCTAGATAAAACAAAATAGGCCATTATAATATTGCAGCAATTTTGTAACACACACCAAATAAATGAGACTGTTTTGGCACAAATGGTAATTTTTATAACACTACAGAAAATAATTCACGAAGAACCTATATCAAATGCCTATCAGGCCTACTACAAGCAAAAAGCTTTATGTTGGGAAATAGTTTCACTTTTCATTCATATGCATCAGTTTCTTAAGCATGAGATCGAAAAGTAGTATTACGAAATTTTTATATAAATTTGGAGTTGTCTTATCCTTCCATAATTTGTGTGATGTCCCCGTTTCTTCTCCTTCCTCGTTCTAACAAACAATCTTGTCATCACCAATTCTGTAGCTATTCCTGCCACTGTCGAACTTTGTTCGCCGATTAATTTCTGTACATGGTGGCACACAGTCAAGGAATATTTTAGGGAATTGATTTAAAAAATTTATTTCACAGGCCCAGTCAAATCTTTACAAGTGTTCTCCCCAAGTAACTTACGCCGTGCCTACGTGACAAGTCGCTTGTCTTTCAAAACCGAGGCAGTTCCGTCCAGTTAAAGCTGCAGACAAGAGATGCCTTGAGCCCTCTGCTGAAACTACTAGTGAATTCACACCACTGGTTTTAGCCAATAGCGTGCGAGGGATACCAATTACGTGTGTGGACACTGGAGTGTTGTATGGTGCAGAACACAGTTACTTCTCTCTCTTGTAATCCAGACTTCGAGCAGAACAGACGTCTTCTTGGAAGGCAGAGCCTCTGGCTCTGCTCTGCACAACCGGCCACCAATGTAAGTTAACATGAACCGCTTCCCCTTCCGTTGCCCATTTTAATTAATTGTTTGACCTCCTAGACTGGCCTAAATCTGGTAACTTCTGACCCTAGGCGCGCCCCTTGTGTACTGTACCTGGAAATATATTCTCGTTATTGTACCTAATTTCCTGTTTTGTCATTTAATGGCAGCCATCGATGCCCACTCTCTAATCCTGACCGCTTGACCTCCTGCACCCTGTTGTCACGAGGCATAGGTAACAACTGCCTCCCTCCCTCCTTTCCCAAACCCCGTATACATTTACAATTGGTGACCAGAAGTGGGATCATATACATTTACCTTTGGTGTCAGATGTGGTACAAACATTAACACTTCACTAACCCTGCCAGAATCAGGTTTAGTTGTCCAGCGATTATTCTCTGGTTAGGCATTTTACATGTTCGTACAACACGTTTTCCGCATTACTTCCAGAATAAAACTTAACCGGCTGCTAGCTGGGGACTGTACGAGTGGTCCTTACTAGTGTAGCGATCTGGCCAAAAATTTTCTGTCAAAATTTAATTTTCTTGATTAGACCAAGAAGATAATATGTAATCTTTCTCACCTGTTATTCCTGTTAGTTGTTTATTTCCATTCTGGTAGTCTGACTCTATGGACTTCGCTAGTAATTATAATAACGTTGATCATTCGCAAACCCAATCAACCATATAATCAGACAGCAAGTGGTATTCAGCCCTTCGGCTTTACTCCACTCAGCCCATATAGCCCCGTCCCCTTTTGTCTGTGGAAAGTTTATTTCTAGATGCGACGAGGATTCACCTGACAGACATCATGTACACTATGTATGAATTCAAAAATCAACTTACGATTCATTCAGAAATCAACTTCAAATGTGTTCAAAGATGTTCAAAATCCAACCGGGATGCATTTCAAAATCATATGAATAATCGATAGACCAACATGCGCTGGATGCTAGGCATTTTGTGAAACAAGTTTTTTTTCATCAAGAATATGAATTTGGTGCCCCCTTTTCCTGGTAGCATCTAGCTGCTTGCTGTGGTGGTGGTGGTTGTTGGGATGTTTAAGGGGGACTAAACAGCGAAGGTCATCAGTCCCCCATTCCAAAAACAAGCGAGACAAAGTCGCAGAGCAGATAAAACCCCAAGGGGAAGGAGACTGCCCCCCCCCCCCCCCCCAGGTGCTAAAGAACACAAATTAGGCAACGTACACTACAGAAAAGAAGAGTACGGACGAACACCAGACAGAAAGAAATAGAAGAGAAGAAGATGGCCAGAGACTGGTTGACTGACCACGACAACAAAAAAGGGAAAGAGTCAACCATCTCACGGCACACCAGAACCTCAACAGACACAAGGACAAAAGACACAGAAAGGGAAAGGTGCAGGACCTCCCTAAATCGAACCATAAAACTGACTACCATGGATAAAATTTAAAACGTCATCAGCCATGGAGGCATCGTCAGATAAAACCAAAGCCAAAGTGCCCGGGAGATTAAAAGATTGCCGGAGTGTGCGCAGTCGAGGACACTCCAGCAAAATGTGGCCGACCGTCAGCCGGGACCCACACCGACACAAGGGGGGATCCTCCTGACGCAACAGATGGCCGTGCGTCAGGTATGTATGGCCAATGCGCAGCCGACACAGGACTACCGAGTCCCTGCGAGAAGCCCGCAGGGAGGAACGCCACACTTCGGTCGTCCCCTTGACAGCCCGCAGTTTATTCGGGGCTGTCATGCCACGCCACTCAGCAGCCCACACCCCAATCAGCTTACGGGGCAACACCATCTGCTGGTCGCGAGCCGTAAGGCCGACCTCCAAAGCCGGGGCGTCGATCGCCCCTTTGGCCAGCCTGTCTACACGTTCGTTCCCTGGGATGCCAACATGACCGGGCGTCCAAACCAGGACCACCGAACGACCAGAACGGGCAATGGCGGAAACAGTCTCCTGAATGGAGGACACCAGAGGAGAGGAGGGATAGCAGCGGTCGATGGCCTGAAGGCTGCTCAGGGAGTCACTGCAGATGACGACGGACCTACCTGAGCAGAAACGCATATGCTCAAGAGCGCGCAAGATGGCCACCAGCTCTGCAGTAAAAACACTGCAGCCAGCCGGCAAGGAGCGTTGCTCAACATGGGCAGCATGAACGAAAGCGTAGGCAGTGCGACCATCAACCAGGGAACCATCAGTGTAGACAGGCTCACAGCCCGGAAATGATTCGAGGAGCGCAAGAAAACGGCGACGGAGGGCCACAGGCGGAACCGAGTCCTTAGGTCCCTGTGCCAAATCCAGACGGACGGACGGCCGGGACAAACACCAGGGAGGCGTAGGTGTACAGACCCGGAAGGGAGGCAGAAGAGGGAATGACCCCAGTTCGGACAGCAGGGACTGGACACGGACAGCGACGGAAAGCCCAGACCTAGGTCGCCGTTCGGGCAGATGAAGGACCATGGCAGGGAAAAGCAGGCGACGATTGGGATGGCCTGGCGAGCAATGTACGTGGACAGCATAGTCGGCGAGCAGACGATGGCGGCGAATCTGCAGCGGGGGAACCCCGGCCTCCACCAGTAGACTATCCACGGGGCTGGTGCGAAAAGCGCCAGTTGCAAGCCGAACCCCACAGTGGTGTATGGGGTCTAACAACTTCAACACTGAGGGAGACGCAGACCCATAGGCCAGGCTCCCATAATCAAGCCGGGACTGCACAAGGGCCCTGTACAACCGCAGCAGCGTGCAGCGATCTGCACCCCAAGACGTGTGGCTAAGGCAGCGGAGGGCGTTGAGGTGCCGCCAGCATTTTTGCTTCAGCTGAGTAACATGAGGAACCCATGTGAGTCGGGCATCAAACACGAGTCCCAAGAAGCGGCAAGTGTCCACCACTTCAAGCAGGTGGCCGTCGAGGTAAAGTTCAGGATGAGGGTGGACCGTCCGACGCCTGCAGAAGTGCATAACTCGAGTCTTGGGTGCAGAGAACTGAAAACCGTGAGTCAGAGCCCATGATGCTGCCTTGCGAACGGCGACTTGCAGCCTGCGTTCAGCGACTCCCGTAGTCGTGGAGCTAAATGAGATGCAGAAGTCGTCGGCATACAAAGAAGGAGACACCGACGACCCCACTGCTGCAGCCAGACCATTAATGGCCACTAAAAATAAGGAGACGCTCAACACCGAGCCCTGCGGGACCCCATTTTCCTGTATGTAAGAGGAACTAGAGGTGGCACCGACTTGCACCCGGAAAGAGCGGCGCAATAAAAAGCTTTGAAGAAAAGCCGGGAGCCGACCACGAAGACCCCACTCATGCAATGTGGCGAGGATGTGATGCCTCCATGTGGTGTCATACGCCTTCCGCAGATCGAAAAACACAGCAACGAGATGCTGACGTCGGGCAAAGGCCATACGGACAGCAGATTCCAGCCGCACCAAATTGTCCACTGCAGACCGGCCCCGACGGAAGCCACCCTGGGATGGAGCGAGGAGACCGCGCGACTCAAGGACCCAACACAAACGCCGCCCCACCATACGTTCGAGCAATTTGCACAAAACGTTGGTGAGGGTAATGGGACAATAGCTGTCCACCGCCAGTGGGTCCGCACCGGGCTTCAAGATGGGGACAATAACACCCTCTCGCCACTGCGACGGGAACACGCCTTCGCTCCAAATGCGATTAAATATCGCGAGAATGTGTCTCTGGCAGTCCCTGGAGAGATGCTTCAGCATCTGTGCGTGGATGCAGTCCGGTCCTGGTGCTGTATCAGGGCAATCGGCGAGGGCAGCGAGGAATTCCCTCTCGCTGAAAGGAGCATTGTAAGTTTCAGAACGACGCGTGTGGAACGATAATGGCGTCTGCTCGGCCCGCTCCTTGAGAGAGCGAAAGGCGGGGGGATAAGTTGCAGTCGCAGAGCTCGTAGCGAAGTGCGCAGCAAGGTGTTCAGCAATGGCGGCAGCGTCCGTGCACACAGCGCCGTCCAAAGAGATCCCAGGGACACCCGTAGGGGTCTGGTGTCCATAAATCCGCCGTATCCGGGACCACACGAGCGAGGGGGAAACACGGGAGCCCAAGGAGGAAACATACCGCTCCCAGCACTCCTGCTTACGCCGTGCAATAAGACGGCGGGCGAAGGCACGGAGCCTCTTAAAGGCGATGAGGGTCTCCAGAGACGGGTGCCGCCTATGACGCTGGAGAGCCCGCCTACGGTCGCGAATAGCCTCAGCAATCTCCGGCGACCACCAGGGGACAGCCTTCCTCCGAGGGAGGCCAGAAGAACGGGGGATGGAAGCCTCGGCCGCTGAAATGATGGACGTGGTTAAAACACGAACCACCTCGTCAATGTCACCCTGTGGGGGAGACTCAATGGTTGCAGCGGAAGTAAAAGCTGGCCAGTCAGCCCTGTGGAGAGCCCAGCGGGGCAAGCGCCCAGAAGAATGACACTGGGGCAGTGACAAATAGATGGGAAAATGGTCACTACCACACAGGTCAGGGTGCACTCTCCAGTGGAGGGATGGGACAAGGCCAGGGCTGCAAATAGAGAGATCGATGGCCGAGAACGAGCCATGGGCCACACTGAAATGCGTGGGAGCACCGGTGTTCAAGAGGCTAAGGTCGAGCTGAGCCAACACATGCTCCACGGCCCGACCGCGAACATCGGAGACAGTCCCACCCCATAGAGGGTTGTGGGCATTGAAATCACCCAGCAGCAAAAAAGGTGGCGGCAGTTCGGCTATCAGAGCAGCCAGGACATGCTGTGCGACAACACCATCAGGTGGAAGGTAAATACTGCAGACGGTGATAGCCTGTGGCGTCCACACCCGAACAGCGACAGCCTCTAAAGCTGTTTGTAGAGGTACAAACTCGCTGTGAAGAGAGTTAAGGACATAGATGCAGACGCCACCAGACACCCTTTCATAAGCTGCTCGGTTCTTAAAATAACCCCGATAGCCACGGAGGGCGGGGGTTCGCATTGCTGGAAACCAAGTTTCCTGCAGAGCAATGCAAAGGAAAGGATGACGGCTGAGAAGTTAGCGGAGCTCAGCTAGATGGTGGAAAAAACCGCTGCAGTTCCACTGGAGGATGGTATTAGCCATGGATGGGAAAGGCGTGAAGGGACTGGGGAGGCAGATTACGCCTCCGGGGCCCCTGCTGCTACTGAGTCACCACCTGGACAACAGCTATCTATTGCATCCGAGGGACTGGCGAGATCCATGTCCTCAGCGGACGCCAGGATCTCCACCTCATCTTCGGACGCAGAGGGAGAAGGGTGCGGTGGGACAGGTGCCACCGCAATTTCAGGATGCTTGGGAGCCTTTTTCTTCGACTGCTTTGCGCGCTGAGCCTTAGGTGGTTCTGGCTGGGAGGGCCTCACTGGGTCAGTCTCTGGGACTGAAGACGACCGTGACGCCCTACGACCAGCGACCGGTGGTTGTTTGACAAACTTGCGGGTGTCCGCTTTGGCACTGGGCAAAGCCTGGGATGGGAGGGCCCCAAGGGACCCCTTCCGAGCGAGAGGAGCCGAAGAAGGCTCACGCTTCTCCGGCTGTGAAGGGGGAACAGATGTCCCCGGTGGTTGGGGTGGTGTTGCTCCTGAAGTAGATGGAGCAGGAGCAACAGGGAGTGAAGTGCCCCCCACAACCAAGGGGGCCGGTGAATGCTGACCGAGCTGAGATCGAACTGGTGTTGCAGCAGCGGCATAACTAGTTGGCATTGGCACAGGATGTAGCCGCTCAAATTTCCGCCTTGCCTCGGTGTAGGACAGGCGGTCCAGGGCCTTATATTCCATTATCTTCCTTTCTTTCTGGAAGATCCTACAGTCCGGCGAGCAGGGGGAATGGTGTTCTCCGCAGTTAACACAGATAGGAGGCGGGGCACATGGAGTATCAGGATGCGAAGGACGTCCACAATCCCGACACGTGATGCTGGAAGTACAGTGAGATGACATGTGCCCGAACTTCCAGCATTTAAAACACCGCATCGGAGGAGGGATATATGGCTTCACATCACAACGGTAAACCATCACCTTAACCTTTTCGGGTAAGACATCACCCTCAAAGGCCAAGATGAAGGCACCGGTGGCTACCTGATTATCCCTCGGACCCCGATGGACGCGCCGGACGAAGTGAACACCTCGTCGTTCGAGGTTGGCGCGTAATTCATCGTCAGACTGCAGAAGAAGATCCCTGTGGAATATAATACCCTGGACCATGTTCAGACTCTTATGCGGCGTGATGTTAACTGAAACATCCCCCAACTTGTCACAATTGAGCAACCTCCGTGACTGGGCAGAGGATGCCATTTTGATGAGCACAGAACCAGAGCGCATCTTGGACAAGCCCTCCACCTCCCCGAACTTGTCCTCTAAATGCTCCACAAAAAACTGGGGCTTGGTTGACATAAACGATTCCCCATCAACTCGCGTACACACAAGGAACCGGGGTGAATAGTCTCCACTGCCTTCTTTTGCCATACGTTCCTCCCATGGAGTGGCCAGGGAGGGAAATGATCGTGGATCGTATTTCCTGCCGTTGAGGTTAGACCTCGATCGCTTAGAGACTGCTGGTGGTGGCCCACCAGCGAGAGATGATGTACCACGCTTCATTGCGGGTCATCCGCCCTGATGCCACCTACTCCGACTAAGGGCCCTCCCCACGGGCGCCACCCAGCCGCAGCAATAGCCACCTGGCAGGATGTCCATTGCCGGGAGTCCTGATGCCCCAGGGAGATGGGCATCTACTCCTTGGCATACGTGGGGAGTGAACGGCGCAGGCATCAGTAGAGCGATCCCTGTGTTGTCAGGGGGCTACAACCAAGAGGGTACATGGCGGCCCCACCACAACGGACTGGCTACCGTGCTGGATCTTAGGTGCAAAAATGGCCAAGGTCGTCGTCGCAGTTAAAAGAAACACTGCAGAGTGCAGTGTGGTAATCGCCCAAGAGATCGAAAACGAGCGGGACACCATTGCAACGACGAGAAAGACGGCTAAAGGTCTAATTGCACGACGGTTACAGTGCACCATGTAAGGCGCCCTTCCCCAATTGGCTCGCTCTTCGGAATAATTTAGAAAGATGGAGGTCAAACCCGAGAGGGGACCATCACATAAGGCCGAAACATGTGAGACTCCTTTTAGTCGCCTCTTACGACAGGCAGGAATACCGCGGGCCTATTCTAACCCCCGAACCCGCAGGGGGGGTGCTTGCTGTGACTGCTTGCACAGCCAACAGCCACATTCCTGTAGCCAGAAGTGGGAGAATCTACTACTCAAACGTGACTTAACTGACCATGTGCATGGGCCCACTCGTAGCTGCTAAAATGAATTTAATGTAAACAGTTGTGACTTCAGGCTCATCGGAGGCAATTTCTTGTTATGAAGCATTGCATAGTCTTCCTAAAGCCTTTGACACATTTTGCTGTTGGCAGGCACTTGCATGAGCACAGTGTGTCATTGTTGTATATGGCACATTTTATTTGCAAATTAAGTTATTTTCATTTTTTCTCTCGTTTATATTTTATTGGTGAAGTATTATTCTGCAGTAGCGGGATACAGTAATATCCTTTGTTAGAGTATCGGTTCTTACCAGTCAAAATTACAAAAACTTAACAGAAAACTAAAACAATGAAAAATTCCCAGGATTCTAAAAAATTTCCAGGTGTTTCCCGGTTTTCTCCCGGATGAAAAAATTCCTGTGTTTTTCCCGGATCTCCAGGATCATATACACCCTGTATTATGGCCACATGATGGAAATTAAGAGACTCTGAATGGTAAATGGTAGTTAGCGCTAGAAGCATGGGGGCATTCCATTTCAGAAATCATTAGGGAATCCAGTATTTTGAGATCTGTAGTGTCAAGAGTGTGTCAAGAATACCAAAGTTCAGGGACATCTCCCACCACAGACAATGTAGTGATGTACATCCTTCACTTAACAACAGAGCAGCAGTATCTACGTAGAGTTGACAGTGTTAATAGGTAAGCAGCACTGCATGAAATCAATGTGTGACACACAATGAATGCATCCATTAGGACAGTGCAGCGAAATTTGGCATTAATGGGCTATGGCCACAGATGACTGATGCGAGTGCCTTTGCTAACAGCATGACATCACCTGTAGCACCTCTCCTGAGCTTTGGACCATATCAGTTGGACCCTCACGACCAGGAAACCGTGGCCTGGTCAGATGAGGCCCTTCGAGAGTGGCGCAGATCCCACAAAGTCATTGACCTAGGTTGTGAACAAGGCACTGTGCAAGCTGGTGGTGGTTCCATAATGATGTGGGCTGTGTTTACTTGGAATTGACTGGGTCCTCAGGTCCACCTGAACCAATCATTGCCTGGAAATACTTATGTTGGGCCACTTTGAGACCCTTTGCAACCAAAGAACAATGGAATTTTTTATGGACAACAATGTGCTATGTCACCAGGCTACAATTGTTCAAGATTGGTTTGAAGAACATTCTGGACAATTCAAGTGAATGAATTTGCCACCCAGATCACCCAACGCAAATCCCACAAACATTTATGGGACATAATCAAGAGGTCAGTTCATGCACAAAATCCTACACTGGCAATACTAAGAATGGTGACATGGTAATCAAATGACCCATTTATATAATTCAGAATCATTGTTCGTCTTCAGGCCTTAATAATGTATGTAGTATTAGCTCCAAAGGATGGCACTGTTTGCAAACTAAGCAATATTTTCAATCGTGTTTAGCCACGAATTTTCTGCATCACATTCAATTTAATTAATAAGAAGTTATAAATATTATAAAAGAATATTTATTGCAAATAATATGGTCTGCCTCACTCAAAGAAGCAGACTAAAATATGTATCAACAATAATGGACCCAAGAAAAGAAACAGAAACTTGAATATTGAATGTTTTTTTCAATTTGTAGTGACTCCACCTAACATTACCATAGAAACTGCCTATCTGGTGCAACATTACTATCAACAGTTGAGGTGCCACTACTCAGAGGGCACGTAAATAGATGGAACACTGATAGGGCTTGGACTGGACTTTGCTTGGGAATATGGGCTTAAGAGTCGCTGTGCTCTTCCTAGTACCATCTTTCATGTATATGTAAAAAAATCTTGTTGTGAATAAACTCGTTTTTATGTGTCATTAAATTTCCTTTTTACAGAACAACTGATCTTATGTTGCCTAACACAACACATTTTTGGACCAATATACACAACCAATACTTTCATTTCTCTTATAACTAAACTACCGTTTCAGCTAAAATAAATTTTATATTTGAAATTTCACAATATTTGTAGCAAATGATGATAGTCTACTCAGCTGCAGAACAAGGAAGATTTGGAACAGGGGAGGCTCCCATTCCATATGCACAGGTTTAGCACTGAATGCAAACCTATGTCTTAGAATTTTTTATGGTTTAAGGATCTAACTCACCTCTTCAGCTGCTGCAGGCATGCGATCGAGAATGGCCTGTGCTACTCCATAATTACGGTATGTGAGAGCTGCAGCAAATGGCGTTAGGCCAGCTTTGTCCCTTACAGTCAAGTCTAGTTCAGGATGACAAAGCAGCAGTGAAACGACACCATCAAGCTGGTTTTCTATGGCTACATGTAATGCTGTTTTGCCCTGGATGTCCTGTACATTAAAAACCAATTTCTAATACAGTATGGTCATATTTGGAAAATCATTAATGTTGTAAAATTTTAATTTGAAAACCTCACACAAATCTTATATTCTAGTTCTAATATCCATATTCCGCAAACTACTGCAAAGTGCATGGCAGAGATTCTTGCCACTATACCGCAAGCTGCGGTTTCTTCCCATTCCATTTACGTACAGAGCACGGGAAGAACCACTGCTTAAATCCCTTTGTGCGTGAGTCTAGTCTTATTTATGCAGATGTTACAGTATTGTGCAGAATGCTGTAGCAGATAGCAGACTCCAAGATTCTTCATTTTATACTGTTTCTTGAAGTTGTTTAAGTACACTTTTTCAGGACGGTTGCCATTATCTTCGATAGTCGGCCAGCGCAGCATTCCTGTGACTCTTTCCAACTGGTCAAACAAAGCCGTGATTGCTGGTGTTGGACTTCTTTGCATAGTTCAACATTGGCTGTTGGACCAATTCTGTATGTGTCCCACACAGCTGTAGTACTTATCCTTCCCATATACTGGGAAACATAAGCATTTCGTCAGCAATCCCCCTTTGTAGGCCTACTGCATTTTTCGAGAGTACTACCAATGTACAGAAGTCTGCCACTTGCTTTACTTAAGACTCAGCCTGTGTAATCATTTCATTCCATATCCCAACCAATGGTTGAGACCAAGTATTCGTATGAGTTGCCAGACTCCAATCGTGACTTGCCAATATACGATATTATGCATTTTTGTTTTTTGAAGTGCACAATTTTACATTTCTGGGCATTTAAGCAAGTTGCCAATCTTTGCATCACTCTGAAATCTTATCAGTATCTGACAATATTTGAGCAGCTTTTTGGTTGGTTGGTTTTGGGGAAGGAGACCAGACAGCGAGGTCATCGGTCTCATCGGATTTGGGAAGGACAGGGAAGGAAGTCGGCCGTGCCCTTTGAAAGGAACCATCCTGGCATTTGCCTGGAGCGATTTAGGGAAATCACGGAAAACCTAAATCAGGATGGCCGGACGCGGGATTGAACCGTCGTCCTCCCAAATGCGAGAGCAGCTTTTTCTTCAGATATTACTTCATTGTATATAACTGTACCATCCTGAAAAAGTCTGAGGGTATTGCTAATATTGTTTGCCAGGTCATTATATGTAGCATTAACTGGGTTGTAGATCTCTTACGTAAATTCTTCCACAAAGTATTACTCATTTCTTTTCGTTTTTAGGTACATTCTGAACAGAGGTCGCATTTACGTCAGCATGTTGCAGGGATTAAACACAAGCCAAATTTGAAAAATAAATCAAGCTTGAAACAAATGTTTGTAACTAAACAAAATGCAACAAGCAAAAACGAATTTCATCTTGATCTGTGTCGAGCCATTGTTGCAGCAAACATACCATTCCATGCAGTTGAAAATAGGCAGTTCAAAAATTTTCTAGAGAAATACTGTCACTGCAGCATTCCATCAGAATCCACACTAAGAAAGAACTATTTAGATACTTCATATGAAAATACATTGAGCAGGATAAGGGAAGATATAGGTGATTCATACATGTGGATCTCTGTTGATGAGGCAACTGACAGACAAGGTCAATATGTGGCTAATTTGATTGTTAGAAAGTTAGATCCTGACACTCGCTCTGCACCTCGTCTGATACGCAGCAAGGAGCTAAAAAAGACTAACCAGGAAACAACTGCTCACTTTGTTAATAAAGCCCTCAAATTACTTTTCCCCAACAGTCTAGATGAAAATAAAGTACTTGTAATCAACACTGATGCAGCTGCATACATGATTGTTGCTAAAAATGCAAATGTTGTGTGACTAGGGCCTCCCGTCGGGTAGACCATTCGCTGGGTGCAAGTCTTTCGATTTGACGCCATTTCGGTGACTTGCGTGTCGATGGGGATGAAATGATGATGATTGGGACAACACAACACCCAGTCCCTGAGCGGAGAAAATTTCCAACCCAGCCGGGAATTGAACCCCGGCCCTTAGGATTGACATTCTGTCACGCTGACCACTCAGCTACTGGGGGCGGACATTGTTGCTGTTAAATTGTTGAAAGTATTTTACATTGTCTTGCTCTAATCACATTTCTTGCCCATGCCATGAGTTGTGAAGCTGAGATGATACGTCTCAAATTTCCACATGTATGTGTACATAAGCTAGTTTCAACCCTCAAAAAGGTTTTTATTAAGGCACCTACAAGAAGTCAGTTATTTCAAGAGGAACTTCCCAACGTACCATTTCCACCAAAACCCATACTTACTCACTAGGGAACGTGGCTACAGGCCATGGAATATAACAGCAAGCATTACTTCAGCTAAAGATCTGCTAAAGGACCCAACAATTTCCAACGACATTGCATACATAAAATCTCGTTATGCGTTTTTGGTCCCTATTATTAAAGCTCTAGAGTGTTCAGGGAAACCAGTCTACATGCAACTGCAATTGATAGAAGGGGTGGCAGAAAAAAATCAGCTTGGTCCCAGGTTCTCATGATAAGAAAGTTAGTGAGAAACTAAAGACAGTGCTTAAAAAACAGGACTAACCACCCTTTGCACAGTGGCTGACATCTTATCACGTAAATCAACAGAACATGAGTGTGCGGCCCCATTGCGCCTAATACCATCATTTAAATAAGCTCCATCATTTAAATAGGCTTATGATGATCAGTACTGTATCTCAGTCTCTCTGTTCAACATCAAAATACATACAGAACATATCTGCTAACATCTTATTGAAGCTTTCAGAGAGGCCATTCATCTGTGGATAGTAGGTGGTTGTCATTTTGTGGGTGATGTTGCAATGTGAAATTATCTCTGATATTAGTCTCTACTGCCAAACTTTTCCATGATCACAGATCATCACACAGTCTGCCCTATACTTCAAAATGATTTCTTCTACAAGCAAAATTTGCAATTTTCAGAGTTTTGGCAGTTGGAACAGCGTAGTTGACAACATGACAAGTGAGGTAGTCAGTGCGGACTATTATCTGATTCCCGTTTGTTGGCTTTAGGAATCTTTCCAAGAGATTGATTCCAATCAACTTAAATGGCACTGCTGTGGTTGAACTTGGCATCAGATGCTCCACAGGCAACTGCGTCATGTGCTTTCGTCACTGGCATTGCTTACACTGACTCACAGTGTAATGGATTGTGTGACCTGTGTCTGGTCATGTCTACAGTCTTCAAGAATCCCAGGTGACCAACGTTGAAGCATCATGGAAATACTAATGGATAGCTGACTGTAGATGAACTGGGATGATGAGCAACTGTTTTTATCCCAATGGATCTTAGTTCCTCTTATATCATGTTTCATTTATTAACTGGACTTCTTTGGTTGGTTCCTCACTCTTCAGTGCTGCTATGGTTTCAGCAATATCATTTAATACAGTGATGGATTGTGATTTCATCCACAGTGCTATGTTCCGCTAATGGATTCCTTGAAAGGCATTTGGTATCCTTGTGTTTGTGTCTCTTTTTGTACATCACTGTGACATCATACTCAAAGCAAGCCTCAGTGCCCATCTTGGCAGACAACACAACGGATCCTTCAGGTTAATCAACCAGCACAGAGAATGGTAATCCATTGCAACAGTGAAAGGTTTGCCAAATAAATAAGGCCAGAACTTTTTGATAGCCCAAAAACTTGCAAGGAACTCATTCCCGATGGTAAGTAATTCATCTCTGCCTTTGAGAGTACTCTGGAAGCACATCTATCACCTTTTCATGGTCTTCCTGAACTTCTACTTGAATTCCACCTATCTCATTGTTGTTTGTTGTTGTTGTGGTCCTCAGTCCTGAGACTGGTTTGATGCAACTCTCCATGCTACTCTATCCTGTGCAAGCTCCTTCATCTCCCAGAACTTACTGCAACCTACATCCTTCTGAATCTGCTTAGTGTATTCATCTCTTGGTCTCCCTCTACGATTTTTACCCTCCACACTGCCCTCCAATGCTAAATTTGTGATCCCTTGATGCCTCAGAACATGTCCTACCAACCGATCCCTTCTTCTAGTCAAGTTGTGCCACAAATTTCTCTTCTCCCCAATCCTATTCAATACCTCCTCATTAGTTACGTGATCTACCCACCTAATCTTCAACATTCTTCTGTAGCACCACATTTCAAAAGCTTCTATTCTCTTCTTGTCCAAACTACAGGGCTATTACAAATGATTGAAGCGATTTCATAAATTCACTGTAGCTCCATTCATTGACATATGGTCACGACACACTACAGATATGTAGAAAAACTCATAAAGTTTTGTTCGGCTGAAGCCGCACTTCAGGTTTCTGCCGCCAGGGCGCTCGAGAGCGCAGTGAGACAAAATGGCGACAGGAGCCGAGAAAGCGTATGTCGTGCTTGAAATGCACTCACATCAGTCGGTCATAACAGTGCAACGACACTTCAGGACGAAGTTCAACAAAGATCCACCAACTGCTAACTCCATTCGGCGATGGTATGCGCAGTTTAAAGCTTCTGGATGCCTCTGTAAGGGGAAATCAACGGGTCGGCCTGCAGTGAGTGAAGAAACGGTTGAACGCGTGCGGACAAGTTTCACGCGTGGATCATGCCACAACTGGAGACCGATAGCGCCGACTTCATCTTTAAACAGGATGGTGCTCCACCGCACTTCCATCATGATGCTCGGATTTTCTTAAAAAGGAGATTGGAAAACCGATGGATCGGTCGTGGTGGAGATCATGATCAGCAATTCGTGTCATGGCCTCCACGCTCTCCTGACTTAACCCCATACGATTTCTTTCTGTGGGTTTATGTGAAAGATTCAGTGTTTAAACCTCCTCTACCAAGAAACGTGCCAGAACTGCGAGCTCGCATCAACGATGCTTTCGAACTCATTTATGGGGACATGTTGCGCCGAGTGTGGGAGGAATTTGATTATCGGCTTGATGTCTGCCGAATCACTAAAGAGGCACATATCGAACATTTGTGAATGCCTAAAAAAACTTTTTGAGTTTTTGTATGTGTGTGCAAAGCATTGTGAAAATATCTCAAATAATAAAGTTATTGTAGAGCTGTGAAATCGCTTCAATCATTTGTAATAACCCTGTATTTATCGTCCATGTTTCACTTCCATACGTGGCTACACTCCATACAAATACTTTCAGAAACGACTTCCTGACACTTAAATCTATACTCTATGTTAACAAACTTCTCTTCTTCAGAAATGCTTTCCTCGCCATTGCCAGTCTATATTTTATATCCTCTCTACTTCGACCATCCCCCCCCATGAACCATGGACCTTGCCGTTGGTGGGGAGGCTTGCGTGCCTCAGCGATACAGATAGCCGTACCGTAGGTACAACCACAACGGAGGGGGTATCTGTTGAGAGGCCAGACAAACATGTGGTTCCTGAAGAGGGGCAGCAGCCTTTTCAGTAGTTGCAGGGGCAACAGTCTGGATGACTGACTGATTTGGCATTGTAACAATAACCAAAACGGCCTTGCTGTGCTGGTACTGCGAACGGCTGAAAGCAAGGGGAAACTACGGCCGTAATTTTTCCCGAGGGCATGCAGCTTTACTGTATGATTAAATGATGATGGCATCTTCTTGGGTAAAATATTCCGGAGGTAAAATAGTCCCCCATTCGGATCTCTGGGCGGGGACTACTCAAGAGGATGTCGTTATCAGGAGAAAGAAAACTGGCGTTCTACGGATCGCAGCGTGGAATGTCAGATCCCTTAATCGGGCAGGTAGGTTAGAAAATTTAAAAAGGGAAATGGATAGGTTAAAGTTAGATATAGTGGGAATTAGTGAAGTTCGGTGGCAGGAGGAACAAGACTTCTGGTCAGGTGACTACAGGGTTATAAACACAAAGTAAAATAGGGGTAATGCAGGAGTAGGTTTAATAATGAATAGGAAAATAGGAATGCGGGTAAGCTACTACAAACAGCATAGTGAACGCATTATTGTGGCCAAGATAGATACGAAGCCCACACCTACTACAGTAGTACAAGTTTATATGCCAACTAGCTCTGCAGATGACGAAGAAATTGAAGAAATGTATGATGAAATAAAAGAAATTATTCAGATAGTGAAGGGAGACGAAAATTTAATAGTCTTGGGTGACTGGAATTCGAGTGTAGGAAAAGGGAGAGAAGGAAACGTAGTAGGTGAATATGGATTGGGGCTAAGAAATGAAAGAGGAAGCCGTCTGGTAGAATTTTGCACAGAGCACAACTTAATCATAGCTAACACTTGGTTCAAGAATCATAAAAGAAGGCTGTATACATGGACGAAGCCTGGAGATACTGACAGGTTTCAGATAGATTATATAATGGTAAGACAGAGATTTAGGAACCAGGTTTTAAATTGTAAGACATTTCCAGGGGCAGATGTGGACTCTGACCACAATCTATTGTTTATGACCTGTAGATTAAAACTGAAGAAACTGCAAAAAGGTGGGAATTTAAGGAGATGGACCTGGATAAACTGAAAGAACCAGAGGTTGTACAGAGTTTCAGGGAGAGCATAAGGGAAAAATTGACAGGAATGGGGGAAAGAAATACAGTAGAAGAAGAATGGGTAGCTTTGAGGGATGAAGTAGTGAAGGCAGCAGAGGATCAAGTAGGTAAAAAGACGAGGGCTAGTAGAAATCCTTGGGTAACAGAAGAAATATTGAATTTAATTGATGAAAGGAGAAAATATAAAAATGCAGTAAATGAAGCAGGCAAAAACAAATACAAACGTCTCAAAAATGAGATCGACAGGAAGTGCAGAATGGCTAAGCAGGGATGGCTAGAGGACAAATGTAAGGATGTAGAGGCTTATCTCACTAGGGGTAAGATAGATACTGCCTACAGGAAAATTGAAGAGAACTTTGGAGATAAGAGAACCACTTGTATGAACATCAAGAGCTCAGATGGAAACCCAGTTCTAAGCAAAGAAGGGAAAGCAGAAAGGTGGAAGGAGTATATAGAGGGTCTATACAATGGCGATGTACTTGAGGACAATATTATGGAAATGGAAGAGGATGTAGATGAAGATGAAATGGGAGATACGATACTGCGTGAAGAGTTTGACAGAGCACTGAAAGATCTGAGTCGAAACAAGGCCCCCGGAGTAGACAACATTCCAGTAGAACTACTGACGGCCTTGGGAGAGCCAGTCCTGACAAAACTCTACCATCTGGTGAGCAAGATGTATGAAACAGGCGAAATACCCTCAGACTTCAAGAAGAATGTAATAATTCCAATCCCAAAGAAAGCAGGTGTTGACAGATGTGAAAATTACCGAACAATCAGTTTAATAAGCCACAGCTGCAAAATACTAACACGAATTCTTTACAGACGAATGGAAAAACTAGTAGAAGCCGACCTCGGGGGAGATCAGTTTGGATTCCGTAGAAATACTGGAACACGTGAGGCAATACTGACCTTATGACTTATCTTAGAAGAAAGATTAAGGAAAGGCAAACCTACGTTTCTAGCATTTGTAGACTTAGAGAAAGCTTTTGAAATGTTGACTGGAATACTCTCTTTCAAATTCTAAAGGTGGCAGGGGTAAAATACAGGGAGCGAAAGGCTATTTACAATTTGTACACAAATCAGATGGCAGTTATAAGAGTCGAGGGGCATGAGAGTGAAGCAGCGGTTGGGAAGGTAGTGAGACAGGGTTGTAGCCTCTCCCCAATGTTATTCAATCTGTATATTGAGCAAGCAGTAAAGGAAACAAAAGAAAAATTTGGAGTAGGTATTAAAATCCATGGAGAAGAAATAAAAACTTTGAGGTTCGCCGATGACATTGTAATTCTGTCAGAGACAGCAAAGGACTTGGAAGAGCAGTTGAACGGAATGGGTGGTGTCTTGAAAGGAGGATATAAGATGAACAGCAACAAAAGCAAAACGAGGATAATGGAATGTAGTCGAATTAAGTTGGGTGATGCTGAGGGTATTAGATTAGGAAATGAGACACTTAAAGTAGTAAAGGAGTTTTGCTATTTGGGGAGCAAAATAACTGATGATGGTCGAAGTAGAGAGGATATAAAATGTAGACTGGCAATGGCAAGGAAAGCGTTTCTGAAGAAGAGAAATTTGTTAACATCGAGTATAGATTTAAGTGTCAGGAAGTCATTTCTGAAAGTATTTGTATGGAGTGTAGCCATATATGGAAGTGAAACATGGACGGTAAATAGTTTGGACAAGAAGAGAATAGAACCTTTTGAAATGTGGTGCTACAGAAGAATGCTGAAGATTAGATGGGTAGATCACATAACTAATGAGGAAGTATTGAATAGGATTGGGGAGAAGAGAAGTTTGTGGCACAACTTGACCAGAAGAAGGGATCGGTTGGTAGGACGTGTTCTGAGGCATCAAGGGATCACCAATTTAGTATTGGAAGGCAGCGTGGAGGGTAAAAATCGTAGGGGGAGACCAAGAGATGAATACGCTAAGCAGATTCAGAAGGATGTAGGTTGCAGTAGGTACTGGGAGATGAAGAAGTTTGCACAGGATAGAGTAGCATGGAGAGCTGCATCAAACCAGTCTCAGGACTGAAGACAACAACAACAACTTCGACCATCATCAGTTAATTTGCTCCCCAAATAGCAAAACTCCTTCACTACTTTAAGTGTCTCATTTCCTAATCTAATTCCCTCAGCATCACCCGACTTAATTCGACTACATTCCATTATCCTCATTTTGCTTTTGTTGATGTTCATCTTATACCCTCCTTTTAAGACACTGTCCATTCCGTTCAACTGCTTTTCCAAGTCCTTTGCTGTCTCTGACAGAATGTCATCGGCAAACCTCAAAGAACTGCTACTATCTGTGTGATGCTGTGTATCAGCATTCTTGTCACATAATGCTAGGAATGTGTAAGATGTTAGCATCCCTTTAAGGACAATGGAAGACCTTTATTGGACCTTGTCCCAGAAAAATTTGTAGTCTCCTTGCAGTAGTTTTTTCAAAGCATGTGCCTTGGTAAAGGAACCCTTTATGAATCACCGGTACTACAAGCACATTCCAAGACAACTTCTCATGTCATAAATGTGATCAATAATCACAGGAAATCTGCGACTGCTCTTCTTTTCTCTGGATCAGGATGGACACTATTGCTATTAACTAGGTGCCACAAGATTCTTATTTCTTGGGTAGCAAAGAGGCACTTTTTTGGATTCAGAAAGGAGCCTGTAGTCTGAATACTTCAACATAACTGTCAGGAGGGATTATATGTTCTTAAAATGTTTTCGAGAAAACCATAATGTCATCCAGGTAGCAAAGATGTGCCATCCATTGAAGGTGTCAAAGAAGGTTGTCCATCATATGCTTGAAGGTAGCTAGGACATTACACAATGCAAAAGGCAAAACTTTGAACTCTCAAAGGCCATCATGTGTTATGAAGGCAGTCTTTTCTTGGTCAACTTCGTCAACCTTTATTTGCCAGCAGCATATCTCCATCTCCAAAGTCGAAAAATACTTTGCTTCTTTCAAGAGATTTAGTGTACCAGTGCAAAGCCTCGGTAATCTGCCTTTATCCATGAATCTGTTTAAGTCACTGATATCTGATGTAGAAATGCCATGTGCCTTCCTTCTTCATAAGGACTACAGAGGTGGACCAAGAGTCTCTGAGGTTCAACAATGTCATCTTGCAGCATTTTCTCCACTTCCTTCTGAATTACTCATCATTCAGCTGGTGACCCCTTATCTGAGAGCTGGATAATTGTTGGGTAATCCCTAGTATTGATATGGAGTTTTACCATGGGCCACTTGCTCTGTGTTCTCTCTGTTCTGGATTTGGAAGTATCAAACTGGCACAGTAAGGTCAGATCCTACTGGGAGTTTCACAGTAGCTTCCTCCACATGTTGTATGCAGTGGTATCAAAGTATGATTCTTTGTTGATGACTGTGAGCTATCCATCCTGTGCTGGTTTGGCTGTTCCTATGCACATATCTTCAGGTACAAGGTGTGGCTGCTCATAACCATTAGTGACTCAAAGTTTTCCTTATCATTTGCAATGCTTATAATCATCACTGGAATGCAGGTTTCTCTTGTGAGCCTTAGCAGCTTTTTGCAACTGACATAAGAACGACAGTTTAAATGAGCATCTAGACTGGTGAATAGAACTTGTTTCACTGATGATGGCAAGATGACAAGATCTTCAATGGAAAACGAAAGTCCCATCTGAGAATAATGTTATGACTGCATTCTGTTAAAATGACAAATTCAAAGAGCTGTGTTCTGTCATTCTTCGTTATTCTTGCAATACACTTTCGTATCAAGTGGATGTATTTCCCACTTACAACCTTCAGCACAATCACTTTCATATTGGAATATAGTCTTCTCTCCATGGCAGTGATAAAATGTTCGACATTTATAGAAAAAGAAGTCCGTGAGTCAGTAAATAATCTAACAGGTTGGCTGTCATCCATGGAGGAATTTCACCTGTGGTTGCCTCAGCTCTACAGATAATCGTTTCACTTAGTTTTCCTGAATTGGACAGCTAGGAAAGAGGCTGATATTTCTGTATGGTGGCAGGGAATGGCTTTGGCATGGTGGGAAGTGATCTTATAAAGGGTAAGACAATGGACTTCATTCCACAGGTTGACTACAATTGACTGCTTTTGATTGGCATAAATAGGACTGTCATGATGGTCAATGTCTTGCAACGTTTGTGCAATAGACATTGACCAAACGTCTTCTTTCTCCACATTAGCATACAATGTGTCCAGAGTGTCCACAAAGGAGAGATACCTGTGTGTTGTCCTCTGTCTTGCAAATGTTGAGTCTTTCATAGGGCATTGTACTTGACGGAGGAGTTGGTTATAATTCCATACGTCGAACGCTGGATTATCATGTGACAGATATCTCAGCTGGCCAAGCCAATTATTACTGGTGCATTTATCTGGTGACGGAAATTATTACTAAAGATCGATACACCTTTTCTTCAAGAGTATCTGTTACCGTCCAATGTACAAGGTTGACTTTTGTAGCTGCTATCTCTTGTGTATTCAGTCTGACAGTTCTGGCTGCTGTAAACTGACATATCTCTTCTCTCACTAAACAGCATATGAGAGAGGCGAGGCTGTGATGGTTTTCCAAAACTGTCAAAGGGACCCAGAAGACAACCATACCTCTTTCATCCCACTATCTTCTGTTGCATTTCCTTGATGCACAGGCATTGCTTTATGAATTCCTCTGTTGTTATGGCATCGTTTACTAAAAGAGCTGTCTTCTTCGGCTTCTTTCATCAAGTGTGGGATTTTCTCAAATTCTGTCATTTTCAGATTTACAATGTTGTATAGAGCCAAAACATTCAGTAAGTAGGACTGTGTCATTTGTCCATAATGATGAGCCTGGTTCTTCACTGGTTTTACACCAAGCAACTTGCTGCTGACCGTCAAACTTTGTTTTTTTTTTTTTTTTCTAGTACTAGAACTTGTCCTGGTTATTCAGCGTCTCTTCATAGCTATTGAATCACTACTGAGCTGTGCTGTCAACTTAGAAGTACGCATTTTCCAAACATATCATGTCATCCTACTTGTCGTAATTGGTGACTAGGTCACATCCTTTCAGCCTATTGTCAGCTCCCAACTAGCACTTCCAGAAGACACTTATGGATGCCAATGTGCAGCTGACTTACTGTTGTTTTGGAATCCATTGGTCTGCTGAAAATACAGACCTCAGGAATGATGTATTGTTTGTATTCTGGTCCCTGTCTGTATAGGCAATGGCTTTTGCATTGCTTAACTGGCACCACGATACTTTGGTTACCCTGCACCTCCACCAAACTCAAGTTGTAACAACAACCAAATCCAAATACACAGTTGGGGTCATAAATGAAGCACAGCACTTATCAATGAAAGCATGTTCGTTATGGATGCCAATATACAGACAGAACAGAACTGTCTCCTGGATAAAGTGTGCAGCTATTTGTACAAATGTTGAATATTACAGAATATGAAAACATTACAAATATAAGAAATTTTGAGAAACTTCTAAGAATCATAAATACATAATAACATACTTCTGCTGGAGATCGGATCCAGAAAGGCAACCTGCAGTGTGCTAGCCAGCGATGCTAACCATTACTCCGCACTGCTTCCAACACAGCTCACTGCAATGTTCCAGTTATTTAATGCCTCAATTTTGATAAAGGTAATACTGATTATTGTAACAATTGTTGTCCCTAGTTGGTATACAGTTGCCGACTTTCTTGCCCTTTCCTCTAGCACTCTTCCAGGTAGTCCTGTCCGCGTTGTCCCCTGCCGAATTTATCTACCTTCTTTAACATGTTAGTTGTTCTGTATCGGTTTCCACTATCCACAATGTGCCCTTTATGCATGTAACATTAGTTTGTTCTTTGCAGTAAACTCCTAGAATGTTTCAACACGTTTCTCAAAATTACGAAATTATTGCCACATCATTAGCAAAGGCTAGCTAGACCATTCAACTATGATTCCATTTCTCATTACCAAATATTATGAACTTCCTCCTCTACTTCTTGATCTCCTTCTGGAATATGGCACTCGGCAGCAGCAGTTATTCTTATATTATACCTATCATCATGTCCTGTGAATCTAATTGTACACATTTCATGTTGTTGTGGTCGTTGTTGTGGTCTTCAGTCCTGAGACTGGTTTGATGCAGCCCTCCATGCTACTCTATCCTGTGCAAGCTTCTTCATCTCCCAGAACTTATTGCAACCTACATCCTTCTGAATCTGCTTAGTGTATTCATCTCTCGGTCTCCCCCTATGATCCTTACCCTCTACGCTGCCCTCCTATGCTAAATTTGTGATCCCTTGATGCCTCAGAAAATGTCCTACCAACCGGTCCCTTCTTCTTGTAAAGTTGTGCCACAAACTCCTCATCTCCCCAATTCTATTCAATACCTCCTCATTAGTTATGTGATCTACCCATCTAATCTTCAGCATTCTTCTGTAGCACCACATTTCGAAAGCTTCTATTCTCTTCTCATCTAAACTATTTATCGTCCATGTTTCACTTCCATACATGGCTACACTCCATACAAACACTTTCAGAAACGACTTCCTGACACTTAAATCTATACTCGATGTTAACAAATTTCTCTTCTTCAGAAATGCTTTCCTCGCCATTGCCAGTCTACATTTTATATCCTCTCTACTTCGACCATCATCAGTTATTTTGCTCCCCAAATAGCAAAACTCCTTTACTACTTTAAGCGTCTCTTTTCCTAATCTAATTCCCACAGCATCACCCGACTTAATTCGACTACATTCCATTATCCTCATTTTGCTTTTGTTGATGTTCATCTTATACCCTCCTTTCAAGACACCACCCATTCCGTTCAACTGCTCTTCCAAGTCCTTTGCTGTCTCTGACAGAATTACAATGTCATCTGCGAACCTCAAAGTTTTTACTTCTTCCTCATGGATTTTAATACCTACTTCGAATTTTTCTTTTGTTTCATTCACTGCTTGCTCAATATACAGATTGAATAACATCGGGGAGAGGCTACAACCCTGTCTCAATCTCTTCCCAACCACTGCTTCCCTTTCATGTCCCTTGACTCTTATAACTGCCATCTGGTTTCTGTACAAATTGTAAATAACCTTTCGTTCCCTGTATATTACCCCTGCCACTTTCAGAATTTGAAAGAGAGTATTCCAGTCAACATCGTCAAAAGCTTTCTCTAAGTCTACAAATGCTAGAAACGTAGGTTTGCCTTTTCTTAATATAAAATAAGTCGTAGGGTCAGCATTGCCTCATGTGTTCCCATATTTCTACGGAATCCAAACTGATCTTCCCCGAGGTCGGCTTCTACTAGTTTTTCCATTCGTCTGTAAAGAATTCGCATTAGTATTTTGCAGCTGTGACTTATTAAACTGATAGTTTGGTAATTTTCACATCTGTCAAAACCTGCTTGCTTTGGGATTGGAATTATTATATTCTTCTTGAAGTCTGAGGGTCTTTAGCCTGTCTCATACATCTTGCTCACCAGATGGTAGAGTTTTGTCAGGACTGGCTCTCCCAAGGCTGTCAGTAGTTCTAAAGGAATGTTGTCTACTCCCGGGGCTTTGTTTTAACTCAGGTCTTTCAGTGCTCTGTCAAACTCTTCACGCAGTATCATATTTCCCATTTCATCTTCATCTACATCCTCTTCCATTTCCATAATATTGTCCTCAAGTACATCGCCCTTGTATAGACCCTCTATATACTCCTTCCACCTTTCTGCTTTCCCTTCTTTGCTTAGAACTGGGTTTCCATCTGAGCTCTTGAAATTCATACAAGTGGTTCTCTTTTCTCCAAAGGTCTCTTTAATTTTCCTGTAGGCAGTATCTATCTTACCACTAGTGAGATAAGCCTCTACATCCTTACATTCTTCCTCTAGCCATCCCTGCTTAGCCATTTTGCACTTCCTGTCGATCTCATTTTTGAGACGTTTGTATTTGTTTTTGCCTGCTTCATTTACTGCATTTTTATATTTTCTCCTTTCATCAGTTAAATTCAATATTTCTTCTGTTACCCAAGGATTTCTACTAGCCCTCGTCTTTTTACCTACTTGATCCTCTGCTGCCTTCACTACTTCATCCCTCAAAGCTACCCATTCTTCTTCTACTGTATTTCTTTCCCCCATTCCTGTCAATTTTTCCCTTATGCTCTCCCTGAAACTCTCTACAACCTCTGGTTCTTTCAGTTTATCCAGGTCCCATCTCCTTAAATTCACACCTTTTTGTAGTATCTTCAGTTATAATCTACAGTTCATAACCAATAGATTGTGGTCAGAGTCCACATCTGCCCCTGGAAATGTCTTACAATTTAAAACCTAGTTCCTAAATCTCTGTCTTACCATTATATAATCTATCTGAAACCTGTCAGTATCTTCAGGCTTCTTCCATGTATACAACCTTCTTTTACGATTCTTGAACCAAGTGTTAGCTATGATTAAGTTGTGCTCTGTGCAAAATTCTACCAGACGGCTTCCTCTTTCATTTCTTAGCCCCAATCCATATTCACCTACTACGTTTCCTTCTCTCCCTTTTCCTACACTTGAATTCCAGTCACCCAAGACTATTAAATTTTCGTCTCCCTTCACTATCTGAATAATTTCTTTTATTTCATCATACATTTCTTCAATTTCTTCGTCATCTGCAGAGCTAGTCGGCATATAAACTTGTACTACTGTGGTAGGTGTGGGCTTCGTATCTATCTTGGCCACAATAATGCGTTCACTATGCTGTTTGTAGTAGCTTACCCGCATTCCTATTTTCCTATTCATTATTAAACCTACTCCTGCATTACCCCTATTTGATTTTGTGTTTATAACCCTGTAGTCACCTGACCAGAAGTCTTGTTCCTCCTGCCACCGAACTTCACTAATTCCACTATATCTAACTTTAACCTATCCATTCCCATTTTTAAATTTTCTAACCAACCTGCCCGATTAAGGGATCTGACATTCCACACTCCGATCTGTAGAACGCCAGTTTTCTTTCTCCTGATAATGACATCCTCTTGAGTAGTCCCTGCCCGGAGATCCGAATGGGGGACTATTTTACCTCCAGAATATTTTACCCAAGAGGACGCCAATGTCATTTAACCATACAGTAAAGCTGCATGCCCTCGGGAAATATTACGGCCGTAGTTTCCCCTTGCTTTCAGCCATTTGCAGTACCAGCAAAGCAAGGCCGTTTCGGTTAGTGTTACAAGGCCAGATCAGTCAATCATCCAGACTGTTGTCCCTGCAACTACTGAAACAGCTGCTGCCCCTCTTCAGGAATCACACATCTGTCTGGCCTCTCAACAGAAACCCCTCCGTTGTGGTTGCACCTATGGTACGGCTATCTGTATCGCTGAGGCATGCAAGCCTCCCCACCAACGGCAAGGTCCATTGTTCATTGGGGGGGGGGGGGGGGGGGGGGGGGGGGGGGGGGGGGGGGACACATTTCATAGATCAACTAATACAGCTACAAAGTTCTTGACACTGTGACAGTGAATAAATTTAGTAGAAATACATTTTTTTAATAGTGTAAATTTGAGAATTGCAATGGTTAATCCCAACATTATTTCTATTTGTGTACTTACAGGTAATATTACACAAACATATTACATCATCACAGCACTTGAATGACCACAGCTTATACTGACCTTGGCGTTGATAGCTGCACCATTCTCAGACAGTGCTTGCACCACATTTTCTACTCCCCATGTGTGCAGAGGGGGCTGCTCCTTTTGTGCTCCTTCACCACCTCCTCCACCTGGTCCTAGTTGTCTTGAAGCATTGCTATCACCTCCACTAAGAAGAATGAATAGTGAATCAGCTTTATGCTTTGTATAAATGTAAAAGGTAGTCCAACTATTTCTTAGACCATATTCTGATCTGCCAGATACTATACAAAAAAATTCCAAAATTAATAGTTTTTGAAACTATGATCTGCAATGGATACAAAATGAACACAAAAGGAGTGGAAACTTTGTTCCAATAAAACATTTAATAAGCCACAGATTACTTTCAAATTTTGTAAATTTAATTACAACATGGTTAGACTGCTACCACTTTGAGCAAAATGGGGAACAGAGAGGGAAAGCAAGCTACAGATTGAGGTGTGATGAGACTGCTAGACGCAGAGTCACGAGGCTGTGGGGAAGCGGGAGGGGGAAGGACAGGAGCAAGGAAAGGGAAAGATATTGGCAGAAGACAGCACACAGCGAGGGTGAAGGGACGTGAAGAGAGTGGAGGTGATAGGATAGAAATGATGGAAACTGATGGGTGGGGACAGGAGGTTACTTTACATTGAGGCCAGGACAATTTCAGGAGCAGAGAATGTGTTGTAAGGGCAACTTCCATCTGCACAGTTCAGGAAAGTTGGTGGTGGAGGGAGGATCCAGAATCCAGATACTCTGGGGTCATCTAGTCCCTGCACACCCCACCAGGCAGCACTTTTCTTGCTCCCCACTCATTCCCTGCTATCCCTACCCCTTCCATTCCCCATTCCAGATTGGTACTTTAATTCAACGTCATAGTTGCATTCCTATCCAAGTTTCTGGAGATGGCAGTTGCGTGCATGAGGTGTGCTTGCTTGCATGAATGTGTGTGTATGTTTACTTTTCTGAAGACTGTTTTGGCCAAAAGCTAAATGTGTAAAGTCTTTTCGTTGTGCCTATCTGCAACTCAGTGTGTCAACTTTACAGTGAGTAACAATTTATCCTTTTCCTAATATTGTTGATATTCCGTTCAGAGTTTCCACTGTTTAATTACAACATGGGACAGTAGCAAAGCAAAAAGTAAACACTAATTTGTGGGATTCCAGGACTTAATGTCACATTTTCCTTCAAAGTAAATGGAACTATGCTCTGCTTCTCTCAAGCTATAAAAAGGAGTCTAGCAAATAAAAAATACACAAGTTTTGAATGGCTACTTTCAAATATGTCTACAACAAACTGTTGGAGTACATACACCTCCACTGTCAATGCAATGTAATGCTATTATTCCTATCAAAACAATATATCCTGACACTCGCCCCCCCCCCCCCCCCCTCCTTGGATAATGTGGTGAGTGATAAGAAGTGGACATTAACAAGAGTCATTTTTTGCTAGAAAAGAAGAAAGAAACAAATAGCAACGGGTGTTAATAATGGGTTAATAATGGCTTGGCACTAGACCAACCCGGTTTCTGTTTTATGCTACAAGACAAAATGAAAAGACTATAATCTGATTTATCATAATTTTTGCTCATGAAAGCAAAATAGTGTAATGTTAATTCAGTTTGATGTGATCTGTCTATAGGATTGTGGCACTTGGCATGAGAACCATAACTCCCACAGTGTCTAAAATTACAGTTTTTAGCATCAATCCCATACATAAGTATCAGCAGAAGAGGAGATAATTATAAAAATTATTTACCTTTGCACAAGAAACTCAGATACAGATTCATTGTTATCATCAATGGAACTGTGATGTAATGTCTGGTAGGAATCTTTTGGTCTTTCAGACAATGAATCAGTGTCTGCTCCATTTCTGTAATAGAGGTTATGAACAGTATTGTCATTAGTTCCTAAGCATATAAAGTAACTGCTAACCAGTTTAGGAGTAATTTCAGTTGCTATGTGATAGAAATGAATGTTCAAAAAATTATCTAGCATGTTAATTTGAACGAATAAGGAACACAGTCTTTTAACATCAGGAATTAGTGACCAACATGAGATGCTCTGAGACTGCACCTACTTCAATCAAAATGGTACAACGGAAGCTGTTCTTTTAAATAAAATTGTAAAAGTGTTTTACAATTTAGCATACAATCTTATTTAAATACGTTTCTAGTTTTCAGTCCTGGATTTACATCTATGCCTAACATACAAAGTTTGTTGTCAGCAATTAGTGACTGTTAAAACATACAATTTCAATCTGGGAAATTGAAAATGTTGTGACCAGAGATTTTGTATATAAATTATTACAAAAAAATCACTTCATGCGAAGCAAGCTGTATCTTGCTATAGTAAACATTGTCAAATATCAAATAACACTTGCCCACAAAAGGCAAAGGTCCAGAGTTCAAGTCTCGGTCAGGCACACAGTTTTAATCTGCCAGGAAGTTTCATATCATCGGACACTCCACTGCAGAATGAAAATCTCATTCTGGAAACACTTGCAGTAACTGGTGACTAAAAGATAAATTTCATTGTAAATAATTTAATTAATACAACTCCAACTATGGAAGTGTCAGGTTCTTGTCTTAGGTTAAAATATGAGAGTGGTTTGATAAGTACGGTGAAAAAGCAAAAAAATATGCTTATTTTGTTAAGAACTCAGCTTACTTCTCAACAGTCTCCTTTGAGTGACATACACTTTGTGTTGCAAAGATTTTATTTAATTTCTGTAATAATGGGTGAGATCACCAACAAGTTTAATTTTGAAACTTCCTGGCAGATTAAAACTGTGTGCCTGACTGAGACTCGAACTTGGGACCTTTGCCTTTCGCGGGCAAGTGCTCTACCATCTGAGCTACCGAAGCACGACTCACGCCCGGTACTCACAGCTTTACTTCTGCCAGTACCTTGTCTCCTACCTTCCAAACTTCACAGAAGCTCTCCTGCGAACCTTGCAGAACTAGCACTCCTGAAAGAAAGGATACTGCGGAGAGATGGCTTAGCCACAGCCTGGGGGATGTTTCCAGAATGAGATTTTCACTCTGCAGCGGAGTGTGCGCTGATATGAAACTTCCTGGCAGATTAAAACTGTGTGCCCGACCGAGACTTGAACTCGGGACCTTTGCCTGGCAGAAGTAAAGCTGTGAGTACCAGTCGTGAGTCGTGCTTCGGTAGCTCAGATGGTAGAGCACTTGCCCGCGAAAGGCAAAGGTCCCGAGTTCGAGTCTCAGTCGGGCACACAGTTTTAATCTGCCAGGAAGTTTCATATCAGCACACACTCCGCTTCAGAGTGAAAATCTCATTCTGGAAACATCCCCCAGGCTGTGGCTAAGCCATGTCTCCGCAGTATCCTTTCTTTCAGGAGTGCTAGTTCTGCAAGGTTCACAGGAGAGCTTCTGTAAAGTTTGGAAGGTAGGAGACGAGATACTGGCAGAAGTAAAGCTGTGAGTACTGGTCGTGAGTCGTGCTTCGGTAGCTCAGATGTTAGAGCACTTGCCCGCGAAAGGCAAAGGTCCCGAGTTCGAGTCTCGGTCGGGCACACAGTTTTAATCTGCCAGGAAGTTTTATATCAACGCACATTCCGCTGCTGAGTGAAAATCTCATTCTGGAAGTTTAATTTTTTTTACATTTATTTTGCAATGATTCCTGATCATCAGAACAAAAGGCATGAACGGCAGGTAATATGATTTACCCATGTCCCTATCGTAGACCTCTGCGATGTGAAATGTCCGGTATGCAATGACGTCATGGCTGTTAAAACTTTCCAGCCCTGGAAATTTATCAACTTTAGGACCACGTATGAGGGCTATGGTTACCCATCCGTTACCTAGCTGCAGGGTATCACTTTTGCTAATAGTAAAGTTGAGAACTCCACCACAGAACACTAATGGACCATGCAGGACGACTTGTGCACCTACATAGTTGGAGGTATTAATAGCAATATTGTCTATTGCTTTATAAACTGTAGGGTGGGTACGCCTTCTTCTCCTATAACATTGGGGCATCTTCTGTGTGAGCAGTCCAATGCTGTTGCTTGAGCGGCTGCACGAAGACGATGCCTTCTTACCAGTTTCATTATTTATATAAACAAAGCAAAAAAAGATGTTTGTTTAAGAACTCAGCTTAGTTCTCAACAGTCTCCTTTGAGTGACATACACTTTGTGTTGCAATCCTCCAGCTTTTCCAACCCATTTGAAAAACTGATTCTGTCAAACTCTGCAAAATACTCATGGACTGCAACTACTAACTTCCTTATTTGATGAAAATTTCTTCACACCAAGCCAAAATTTCAAGTTAGGCAAGAGGAAGAAGGCACTTGGTGGTAAGTCTGGTGAGCAGGGAGGATAAGGAACCAATTCAAAGCCCAGTTCATGCACTTTCACAATTTTTATCTCTGGTGTGTGGGATGGTGCATTATCCTGGGGAAAAAGCATTTTTCTGCACGTCAACCTTGGTGTTTTTTCAGCCAACACAAATTTCAAATGATCCAACAATGAAGCATAAGGGAGTCTACTTATGGTTATGTCTTTTTCCAAGTAATCAATGAGGATTATTCCTTGGGAATCCTAAGAAAACAATGGCCATCGCCTTACTAGCTGACAAAATGGCCTTTGTACATTGTTTTGACTGCCGTTTTGACTCTGGTGTGTTATGATGGATCCAGGTTTCATCAACAATTACAAATTGGTGCAAAAGGTCTTGTGGATTGTGATTAAACATCATCAAGCATTATGCTGAAATGCTCTTTTGATCAACTGTGTGCAGTCAGAAACAGCTTTTTCATAGCCAATACTCCATGCAGGACATTATGCACTCCCTCTGTGGAGATGCTTACAGCCTCAGCAATATCTCAAATTTTTATTTGGCAGCCTTGCATTACCATATCATGGATTTTGTCAATGGTTTCCACTGTGGTGGCCTCAATTGGACGGCTAGAGTGCGCTTCATCTTAGGTGCTTGTCTGAGCACATTTAAATTCATTAATCCTGAAGTAAACAGTCTTCAATGATGGTGCAGAGTCCACATGAAATTCATCTAATTCTGTTTTGATTTGTGTGACCGTCCAATCCTTCAAATTAAAATGTTTAGTAACAACACGAAACTGTTTTCTCCACTTTCAATCACAGTCAACGCACTGACCAATTCAGAAAGATGTCAACAAGGGACTGTATGCTATACATTTTTGAAATTATTTATACAATCCTTGGAATAATCAAGCTTACCAACCAAAACAGTGCAACAAAAATGTTCCATTTTTTCATTAAAATTTACCATATTTGTCAAACCACACTCTTAACTAGCTTTTTGCATTACAGTATACACTTTACGCACCAACCTGTAGCCCTAAGTTTTGCAACTCATATGGAGCAAAAATTTCTGTATTGTAAAGTGTATCAAGTGATTTTGTTGTTTTAATGCATAATAATCGTGGTTGGTGGTGCACGGCAATCATATAGGAGTGATGTGAATATTGTGGGCTGGAGTTCCATTTGTCATTTGTAGAGGAGAACTGAATGAGGAACTCAATGAGCCTGTCCCACAGAATGGTATGCTTTCAAGCTGAATTAGATTAGGGTGATTTTAACTAGACGACTGTAAGAACTGGTTAGGTAACAAGCAATGAGTGAAAGATGAAGAGTTCTTCTTCTACATTTGAGTTTCTAGTATCCAGTAAGTTTGACAAGTTAGTCAAGTAGCAAGGGAAGCACCTCATCCAGCTGTAGGTCACGGTAAGCTGCAGCAGATTTCTAGGCAGAAACTATGTGTAGGTTGGTAACAAAAGACATCAGAAAGAAAAGACTGTTGTTGCTAGGTGGTAGCCATGAAAGGGTGTATGCCATATGGTACAGGACAAATTAAGAGCAGGGTACCAAGTCACGAGAATTGGTACACCAAGTGTTAGTCTTAGCCAGATGATTGAGGACATATGAAATTTGTATAAGGATTTTTACAAAGAGGATCAGGTGATCATACAAGGTGGAGTACAGAACCGACTGGCTAAAGACAAAATTACAACTTTAGGAGTGACCTGGATAGAATAGGAGTAGTAACTTCACACACAAGCGTGAGTTTTATTGAGGTTCTACCGTGCTATGACCATCCTTTCATCAACACTTCTGCGAGTCTTGTGAACATGGAGCTGAGAAGGTTGCTGCTGACTGAAATGAAATCTCATGCGTGCAGTGCCTGCAGCTACAATTGTAACATAGGAATATGTCACACATTCTCCACACCTGAATAAGATCCCTGTGGTTACTGCTGTTGGAGGTTTATCTTTTAGGTGAGTCAGGGTTCTGCAAAATAAGTTGTAATAACAGAAGACACACACAAAACGTTTAAGAATGCACTGAAAAGTAAGGTTAGCTTATTTTTGACTGAGTGATAAGGCAGAAGAGCTTCTTGTCCACCTGGAAAATTAAGAGCTCTGAAAAGACAACCTCTGTATCTGAACTCAACATATCGCAGAGTTAGAGGAATTGAATATAGAAGTTTACATTCTAGCATCTTACTTAACAAACTAATATGGGAAGAGGAGGCAATATCTGTCACTGACATGCCATGCAGTGGCCAAGCAAAATTACTAACTATAGAAGAAAATCATTAGCTTCATTAGCTTGTTGCACAGGTACTCGAGCCACCCAAGAAATCTGCAAGAAGAGCTTCTAAGAAAATACAATTTTCTGAACGGAGTTTAAGAAGAATATCCCAACTCACAAAACAATCCAATGGTATGATGAAGCAAAAAGATGGAAGAGCATGGACTCGTATTCTTAATATCCACAATTTGTTATTGAACAGGATAAATGTTCCTGGAGTTAAGTTTTGGACTGATATATGCAGCACAGGAGTCACAGGCCCCTATTTTTTCAAAGGGACTGGAACTTCTGAACAGTATCTTCAAATGTTATGGGAAGTTGTTATTGGACTAGACAATACTCCTGTGCTTTAAACTGTGCAAAAAAGCCTTTTTGGTAGCGAGGAGATCTGTACCACATTGCAGTTCACAAGTTTGTGCATTTTTGGATGACAGTTTTTGAGAGTGGATAGGAAAGCAAGGTCCTCCGAGATCACTGGATCTAACACTGGATGATTTTTCAGTGTGGGAAGTATTGAAAGACCATGTTTTCACTACAAAACCATTAAATCTATAGCATTTATGGGATCCAATCAAAGAATAATTTGGAAACATCTGCTAAAAATGGGAAGTTATGTGACAAGACACTTAAATCAATGTTAAAACAATGTGTTAAATGTCTAGGTAACAATGGAGGACAGTTTGAGCAATTTCAATTGGCAAATTACTTTCCACAAACCATTAAAACCACAGAATACTATATTGCAGTTTTGGTTAACTGACTTTTGCTGTATGCTGTACCTATTAGCTCGGTGCATTTTTAGAGGGAGGTTGAAATACACCATTGTTAAACCCCTAAACAGGAAAGGTGAGACACATACTAATAACTGTAGCTCTTTCACCAGTCACATTTTCTAAAATTTGTGAGAAGTAGTCTAGAATGGTATCCTCCTGTAATTTACCAGACCAAGATTCCTCAACTTTACCACTGATCCAATCAGTGAGTGATTAGAAAGGAAGTATTTTACAATTTTTCTTTTCTCACAGGCTTAGTGAATACTGTTATGGGGGCCATGAGGAACACTGAACTAATTAGAGCTCTATGTGAGCAGCTATGGGGAAAACTGCATTGGCAGCGGTATCCAAAATCTCAGCGAAGTGGCTCTAGAGAAAGTGTGGGTAGTGCACCGAATGGCGAAGCTCAAAAGAGGGGGAGGTTCCATATATAAATTAAATTACAATTTACATCAGCAAGTGATATAAAACAGAGACGATGTGTGGGTAGAAAACCAATACTGTTACTCCTGTACAATAAACTACTAATATTTTAATGGTTATTATTCCATGCATTGTGAGAACCAGTGGAGAACTTATAAACAGTAAAAGTTTTTACTAGTAGCAAATTTGTTGTTGAAAATTAGATCAAGGGGCTGTCTGGAAAGGCACTCAAAAGTTCCTAAAATATTCCTATGTCTCAATTTTGTAAGACTTGTAAAATCTGTCTTTTCTAAAATATTAAGGCTGTTACCATTATTCTCCAAATATATGATCTGCATACTCTTGTGTATATCCATGATCCGATGTCCTGTGTCGCGTAAAAGAACACTTAGTGCTGGTTGTGAACTCGTGCAGTTGGGATGACCTTTGAACTGAGTTGAAAAACTTCTGCCACTTTTCTTGATGTTGACCCCATCCTCAATGAGATTCAGCTACATATTTCCTATTTTTATATAAAGTGACAAACACCACTCTTGCTGTAGAAAGTTTGTTAAAATCATGACCAGTTTCATCTCAGCTCAGGCAGGTCCTCAGGTGATCTCAATAGTGATTAGAAAGGAAATATTTTACAATTTTTTTTTTCACATGCTTAGTGAATACTGTTATTGGGGCCGTAAGGAACACTGAACTAGATAGAGCCCTATGTGAGCAGCTACAAGGAAAACTGCATTGACAGTGGTATCCGAAAACTCAGCTAGACAGCTCTAGCAAAATTTGTTGTTGAAAATTAGATCAAGGAGCTATTTGGTGTCACACTGCTAACAAGAGATGCAGTAGACATCCTATAACTTAAACCTATCACAAAGCATACTTTTATTGTGTCTAGATTTTTGGCTGTACCTTGCAGGAAAAAAAAAAGGATAATAATGCTGTATCATACAGGCAGAAAAATCAAAGTCTGCAGTAATCAGATCAATATGTTCATAAAGTTAAGCAGTTTACTGAGGTAAATAACAATTAAATATGACAACTGCAAAATATGTAGCTAGCATTAAGAAAACACTGAAGGACAGAAAATTTTTTCCCAATACATTTGAAAAAAAGGTCAATTATTGCTATAAATCCTACAGCACCTAGACTAAAGGGCGTCATAAAGCTACACAAGGATAATTTTCCAATCCATCCTATAATGAATGCTCAAACTGGGCCTGGATACCTTTTGGAGTTGCTACTGTCAGATTATTTACATAAGTTATTTCCACAAGAGATAACCTCATTAAAAAAGAAAACTTTCTGACCTTTCCATCCTTGAGGGCACTTTACTGGCCTCTGATGAAGAACATGTATTCCAGCATCCAGACTGACCAGCTGCATCAAATAATAAGTAGGAATCTTATTGAGCATAGCAGAAGACCCCGGGACATCAATGAAGTACTCCATTTCATCAAACTAGTTTTTTACTTCATTTATTTCAAATTCAGAGTCACCAGATACATACAGAAACAGGATCTTGCAACGAGTTCTTTATTATCCTATTGCTTTGCTAACATATGCATGACTATGTTCAAACATAGTATGAGGAAAATCTTAAATTATTTTCTGAAAAAAAATAGTGATGGGGGCAAGGTACACTGATAACATTACCTTATTAGATACTGGCTCACTTCAGGAACATGATAACTTTTTGGAGGAATTACACAAAATACAAGACATAATTTAGTTCACTATGGAATGGAGTGAAAATGGAATCCTCCCATTTTTAGACTTATGTATAAAGACTACGTGTAGCTCGGTTGAATATGATGTTATAAAAAGCCTACGACTTCTGATGTAGGTATACATAGCACATATAATCACACAACACAATATAAGAGGGAGACATTCAGAGCACTTCTGCACAGGCTGCTTAGTGTTCCATTATCTACTGAAGCTTTTGAACATGAGTTTCGGGCAATACAATTTATAGCCGCCTAGAATAGTTATGACAATGGTTTTGTACATAACATTAACAGAGGCTTAGTATGAAGGCTAAATAGGAATCACAATGTGGCACAACTTTTATCCCTTTCAATGACTTCAGCTCTCTTATCACAACCTATAACACAGATTCCACAACAAAAAAGTACCACAGGATTCCTTTCTTTGGAGATATTTCTGATAGAATAGGCAAATGCCTGGTTTCAAAAAAAATAACCCTGGCTTTTTATTTTCCTAACAATAGCCAAAAATTTAGGCACATGGAAATTAGGCTTCCTGATAGGTTTAAGTCAATGGGTAACTACTACTTCTTTTCTCAGCAACATGATGCCACATATATTGGCCAAGCTGGCAGAAGTTTTTCAGCTCTGTTTAAATAGCACACTAATTACACAAATTCACAACCAGCACCAAGTGGGCATTTATTTGACACAGGACTTCAGATCACAGATGTACATGACAGTATGCAGATCACATATTTGGAGAATAAGATTAAGAACCATAATATTTTAGATGAGAGAGCAATTTTTTGAGCATTACGGATATCACCTGAGCTCATCTTGAATGTCCAGAGAGAACTGAGACATAGGAATATTTTAGGAAATTTTGACTGCCCTTGTTAGAGTTTTCAATGAGAATTTTGCTGCAAGTAAAAACTTTTACTGTTTATAAATTTTTCATTGGTTCTCACAATGCATGGAATAATACCCATTAAAAATATTAGTAGTAGATTAGTACAACAGAAAACCAGCCAAAGGTGTGAAATTCACTCTTTTGTATTTACTCAATGACTAGTTTCAGACCGGGACTCATTTTCAAATCATCCAGATAGTCAAAATGATATTACCAAAAATACAAGAACCATGTCAAGATAAATGTATACATATTATGAAACACAAATGAACAGTTACAGTACATACAGATAAAGTGAAAGTTTTAACTTTGGCTGGTTTTCCATTGTACCGATTAACAGAAGTTGTTGATCTGCAGCAATTATTCTAGCATGCTGGAAGTTAGTTTTCTATCCATGCATTGTCCATGATTTATATCAATTGCTGATTTAAATTGTAATTTGTTTTCGGTACATCCCCCTCTTACACACTTTGCCATTCAGTTCACTATCCACACTTTCTCTAGCATCATCTTGCAGGTTTTTGGATACCACGGCCGATGCAGTTTTCCTCATAGCTGCTTGCACAGGGCTGTAATTTGTTCAGTGTTCCTTATGGGTGAGTCCACATCTACTCCAGCTGATATTATAGAAAGTTTTTATTGGTGCTTAAATGCAATTTTTGTAAACATTGAAGTGCTTTTTTTTAGTCTCTCTGAATCAAATAGTTGTTTTATTTTTGTTTAGTGACACCCTGTTTGACATATTTGACAAATACTTTTAATTTAATAGATGACAAGAAGGAAGGGGAGATGCTTCAGGAAAAATGTTTAAATAATTTTGTAGATACAATTATGTAAGTACCTAATACACATGTCTACTCTATGACTCTTAACAGTATTGACTAAGCCAGTGAAAAAAGAAAAATTGTAAAATACTTCCTTTCTAATCACAGTTTAGATTTCCTGAGGACACGCGTAAACTAGTGTGAAACCAGTCATTTTTAACAGACTTTCTACAGCAAGAGCAGTGTTTGCTGCCTTTATATAAAAATGTGAGCTTTTGGTTGTGGTTTCCTGCAATTCAAGATAATATACACAAACTTCTGTTCACATTAAACCTACTAATAAACAACAGTATTTACATTTTAACAGTTGCCATTCTTTCCATATCAAATATTCCCTCCCCTACAGCCTTGGCATTCGAGACTATTTTTTTTTTTTTCCGGATGTAGACTCTTTACAGCAATACTCCACCATTCTCACCTAAACCTTCAATGGACGTAATTAACCCACTAGCCTAGTTCAAAGGCTGATTTCCCGGGCCATCACATCCAGCTTGGCACTGATGATCCTTCGGGAGGGGGAGGGGAACAATTTAGGAGTACACCTCTTCTCACTCAGTATTTTCTATGTCTCAAACGATGTATTAATCAGCTATATTATAAGAAGGAAAGTTGCTACTCACCATATAGAAGAGATGCTGAGTCGTAGATAGTCACAACAAAAAGATTCTCACAATTACAGCTTTTGGCCATCAAAGCCTTTGTCAACAATACACACACACACACACACACACACACACACACACACACACACACACCTCAGACACATGACTGCAGTCTCAGACACACGCAACTGCAGTTTCAGGCAACTGAAACCACAGTGTGTCTACTGTTGACAAAGGCCTTAATGGCCGAAAGCTATAATTGTGAGAATCTTTTTGTTGTTCCTATCTGCGACTCAGCATTTCTGCTATTTGGTGACAAGCAACTTTCCTTCTCATAATCTTAATCAGCTACTTTGACAAGGCTATGACTTCATAAAATCATGCCCTGAAATGAGGTCCATTCTGTCTGACATTTTGTCCACCTCACCTAGAATAGCCTTTCATCACTCAGCCAAGCTTTGCATTATCCTTTTCAGTTCCTATGCTGCTCCTGCACCAGTTTTCCTACCATGTGGTTCCTACTCCTGTGTCCATCCTCACTGTAAGACTTGCCATATGTACCCACATACCACCACCCATTTATGTTAAGTTTGTTCAGTCTCAGCATTTCTTCTCAATAACTATTCCCATCTTCACTCCCTTTTAGTATTCTATATCTTTCATATCCTGACCTGTCTGTTACCCCCCATTTGTACCACATATAATGCATTTAGCTTTCCATTCTTATTAACTCAAGTGTGCTGTTCTGTAAGTGATCTCTGTCTTGTGTCTTATCCTATCTTCCACCTTTAAGCTCTCGTGTTTTCAAATCTTGTCTGATGCAGTCCCCAAAAATCAGTCTTCTTTTCTTCTCATCCTATCTGGTAAATCTTCCCTGACCTGGGGTTCTGGATGGCTTTTCAGAACTCTCCTCATTTCCTACACCTCACCAGTCCTTTTCCTTCACCCTTCTTTCTTCCCCATCATCCAGTTGCCAAGAGAAGGAGAAATTGGCTCCAAAAGCTTGCAAATGTCAATATTTTATATGCTTATTCTCCTTCACTGCTTGGTGAGTAGACAGGACATACTACAATGTTATTGGATACCCAGCATTAACTGTCCATATATTGACCAACCAAGTGCAACAGGCATGGAACTCCAACCCACAAACTGACATTTGGCACCTGCACAACACAATGCATACATGTTTACATGCTTGCATTCAGTGTTGTGGTATTTACACTGACTATTAATGTGCCAGCATCCATTTTTATAATGTGTATGGATTTGGGGTACACAGAGTATGTACAAAGGTAAATCACAAAGTCTTTGACCCTATTTTTTATTAGCCAAAGCAAACATACAGGTAATGACAAATATACATTCTATTCTACATAGCTCACACTATTTTTCCACATAGTCCCCACAACAGTTCACAAATTTATCTGATCGCAGCACTAAATTTGAAATGCCCCTGCTGTAGAATTCATCCTGCTGTCTACGGAATCACCATTGGACTGCTGTCTTGGCTTCATCGTTACCTGTGAATTGCTGTCCTGCCAGGAACTTCTTCAGCCATCTGAAAACATGAAAATTACTAGGGGAGAGGTCTGGACTGTATGGTGGGTGGTCCCATACTTCGCAGTAAAATGCCCAGAGTTTTTCAGCAGTTTTGATTGCCACATGCACTCTTGCACACTGTCATGCAGCAGAATCACACTTTCCATGTTGAGAATCCCTCAGTGCCTCTGTCTGATGACAGCCCTCAGACATGACACATGGAACAATAACTGTCGAGATTGATGGTTGCACCTTGTACAAAATCCAACAGGAGCGGTCCACAGCTATCCCAGAAGGCCATCAACGTAACTTTCCCAGTAGATGGTGCTAACAGAATATTAACATCACGAGTGAGCCCAGAAGTTTTTACACCATGCTCTGCTGCTTTGATTCCAGCATTTCACTACCAGTAACAATGTGGTCCAGGAAACCTTCACCCTCCCTGGTGTACTGTTCCAGATGATTTGGTGAAGACATCATTCACTTGCCTTTCATCATGCCATCAAACTGCTTAGGCACCCACTGACATGAAACCTTCCAGTACCCTAAGGATCTGTTAACGATATTGTAAGCACTCCCATATGATATGCCAGTTTCCAGGAAATGGCTGTGATGTGCACATGCCAATCTGCTTTCACCATTGCACCCACGTGGCAAATGTCATCAGGCAGCAATGAACGTGGCCTCCCCAGCTGCTCATTGTCATGCAAAACTTCACAGCCTTTGTCAAACTCACATCACAACCACCTCACAGTTCTCAAAGTGAGACAGTTTTCCCCATATTTGGGCTGCATTTTCCTGTACATCTTGATGGCATTCGTCCCTTGCTCCATCGAAAACAAATCACACTGTTGCTCTAATGCAGTGGATGTTTGGAACACAACCACCATATTTAACAACTGACAGCAGCGCCGTGCGATGGAGCTACCAGCAGATAAGGCCGGCATATCCAAGAAAGGTCCAATGTTGGGAATGGACATGTTGACCTCCCATTTACAGCTGTAATTTGGCTAAAAAAATTGGGGGCCTAGACTTTCTGATTTGCCCTCATAATTTAGATCAAAGCACTGCCACCTTTAGCAGCAACAATGCCTCACCAGGCTAGTCAACAAATGAAGTAAGCTTGGATGAGGGATACAGGTATGTCATTCTATGAACCCTGTGGAGTCCATCAGTCATAGTGGCTTGCGAATGGTGGCACTGCAGTCTCTTGACAGAGCATCAGCACATGTTTTCAATGGGTTAGAGATATGGAGAAGATGCAGATCAAGGCAAGAGTCACACCCTCTGTATATTGCGGGCAGGTAAGGATAGCAGGAGCAATGTGTGCTCTTGTGTTATCTTGTTGCAAAAAAATATCACGGAGATTGCTGGTTTGTGGTTTATCAAGTATGTTTGTAGGTGGCACAAAACAGTCACCTTTTTCTATTACTCAACTTCACTGATGCTTATTGCATTATCATCTCGAGGTGTGAGATAGTTTATTGTAGCATCTTGCAAAGATTCTAAAGAAGATATTTGAGAGACTCATTACTTGACAAGTTAATATATTCTTGCTGTCGTAGTTATGTAAAAATATTTTCATTCTTCAAGTAAGACCAGTTTCTAAAGTGTATGTCATACTTCAAGATTAACATTTTACCCATCGCCAGCAACTGTAACCACATGTATAACATAATAATCAGCAACCAGCTGCATAAAACAAATGTTATTTCTTTAATTGGTTTCAGGTACTTAGTGCCCCTCTTCAGAAGATTATAACAATCACGTTATTTGTGAGTGTCAACAAAAATATGCGTGCAGCATATTTCTGTGGTCTTTCAGTTCATAGCACCAGTACAAAAATAGTGTAAAAAAGTAGCTGTTTGGATTATTTTTTATACCACTTTTGTACAGGCACTATGAACCACATGACCATAGCAAAATGCTGCATGCATCTTACTGTTGACACTCACAAATAACATTATGACTATAACCTCCTGAAGAAGGGCACTAAGCACCTGAAACCGATAAAAGAAATAAAATTTCTTTTATGCAACTGGTTGCTGATTATTTTGATATACAATCCAAGATCTTGATCCAGTCACCCTCTTCATCTTATGCCCATTCCTTTCTGCAGCAGCCTTTTTACGACATTATCCTAGCAATGGTTTGCTCTGGCTATGACATTATGCCTTGTTCCACCTTCCCAGCCTTCTTGGGCACTGGAACTTTTTAAGTGCCCTGCCCACTGTGCTTCTAAAGGCTGATTCTATTTTGGGTGCTTACATGCCAAGAACCAATTACGAATGACCGTCATGCTCACAATATACACTAGCGTCACAGGTGCACCAGGATGCTGATAAAATTTTTCCAATAAACAAACAGCAGAGCATGTGACATGATGCTGGTATGTCAGCCGATGGAAGAGATGATGTGCAGAAGGAAACAAGTGTGTGGGTTCAGAGGTGCTAGCAGAATACGAGTAGGACTAAACATCAACTGATACAGTTTTAATGTTTCTCAATTTGCCTTTTTAAAATATTAATCACTGTTTAGATTCTTTCATATATTACTGGGAGATGGGAACCTGCTCTTGAAACTTGTGATCTGGTCAGATATTTTATGTAGCCAAGTCAAATTTTAATATTTTTCTGTGCTTTTACTAATCAAAGGCTTAGAAAATTTAGAGGAAAATATTTGTGAGTTACAAAAATATAAAAATATAAGGAGACTTAGGAAGGATATTTATATAATATTCTGAAATGGTTGCAAGCATGTCCTCCCAATACAGCATCTACATTATTTTTGAGCATGGGTAACTTAACGGCTAAGAAAGGATCTTTAGAACAATCTGTCCAAGTGTATTTTGGTCACTATTTAAATAAACTAACTATCCACTAAATTCTTAAGGCTGGGAAGTGTACAGAAACATAACTATGTATTACACATACCCAACAAGAACAGGAGTAATGTCATCCTGTCCAGTTGCAGGTGGTGACTGAAATGGACAGTTTCTGCTGGTGTCTGGCAAAGACATGTCAACACTACAGAGAGATTCTACTGCATCAGTCAGTTGACTCTGGTTTGCAAACTGAAGAGGGGTTTCATTCTTTTGAGTGCTACACAGAAAAAAAACTCACTTAAGTAATTAATACCAATGATTCATTTAATTAGAAGAATAATGAAAAATTCTATAATTTCTTCAAAAACTGCGAAGTAATAGCCCTACTTCGAATTAAATATAATCTAAAACATTCAATAATAAGAACAACATAAAAGCAATGTCAACAATTTTTGCTGCAATTTCCATGTCACCTCACCTTGACATTTGTCTACCCCCATCCTCACTACAGGTGGGTCACTCTTGTCCTGGGGTCTTAGTGACCCGCCCTTCCTTTTAGCCTCCCCCAACCAATTCCCCTCTCCTTTTGAGAAAGGGACTATTAGTTCTGAAAGCTAGGCAGCTTACTTTTATGTGTGCTTATTGGCAGTACGCCTAGAGCATGTTTCACCTCCTGAATGCAAGTACTGACCAGCAATGTTGTTTGGAGAGGCCCCTGGAAAGAAATCAAATTTTTGAAACCACCCTACAGGCATTCACCATTGTGGGCCATTATTCACAAGTAGCTGGGAAAAAGTGCATAATATTCTATGGTCTAAAAATGATAGTACACTCACGCTCATAAATTAAGGATAATGCTCATACAGGGTGAAACAACGCTCTGGTGGGTGGTTTGCAGGTTTAAATCACCTCGCGGTATGACCATGCAGTGCATTTGACCTGCGGTCATTGCACGGTGGGGCTGGCAGCATTCCACATACACAGAGATGTGTTGGTGCATGTCAGAATAGGTGCAGCGAGTAAGTGTGCATACGTTTTCAGACGTGCTAATGGCTCTAAGAACACATACTGATGACGTTATGAGGGGTACAATACAAGGGCGACTGGAGGCTGGTCAAACACATTAGGTTGTAGTATGGGCTTTCCGTGTGCCACAAAGTGTGATCTCAAGATTATGGCATTGATTCCAGCAGACACGAAATGTGTCCAGGCGCTACAGTACGGGACGTCCACAGTGTACAACACCACAAGAAGACCGATATCTCATCATCAGTGCCCGCAGACGGCCCCAGAGTACTGCAGGTAGCCTTGCTCTGGACCTTACTGCAGCCACTGGAACAGTTGTCTCCAGACACACAGTCTACAGATGAGTGAGCAGACATGGATCATTTGCCTGGAGACCTGCAAGGTGCATTCCACTGACCTCTGGTCACAGGAGAGCCCGTAAAGCTCGGTGGCAAGAACACAGTACATGGTCATTGGAACAGTGGCCCAGGTTACGTTCATGGACGAGTCCAGGTACAGTCTGAACAGTGATTCTCAGCGGGTTTTCATCTGGCGTGAACCAGGAACCAGATACCAATGCCTTAATGTACTTGAAAGGGATCTGTATGGAGGTCGTAGTTTGATGGTGTGGGGTGGGATTATGATTGGTGCACATACACCCCTGCATGTCTTTGACGAGGAACTGTAATAGGTCAGGTGTATCGGGACATCATTTTGCACCAGTATGTCCACCTTTTCAGGGGTGCAGTGGGTCCCACCTTCCTCCTGATGGATAATAATGCATGGTCCCACTGAGCTGCCATCGTGGAGGAGTACCTTGAAACAGAAGATATCAGGTGAATGGAGTGTCCTGCCTGTCGTCCAGACCTAAACCCCATCAAGCTCATATGGAACACCCCAGTCGACGTATTGCTGCACATTTTCAAACCCCTAGAACACTTCAGGAGCTCCGACAGGCACTGGTGCAAGAATGGGAGGCTATACCCCAGCAGCTGCTCGACTACCTGATCCAGAGTATGCCAACCCGTTGTGCGGCCTGTGTACGTGTGCATGGTGATCATATCCCATATTGATGTCAGGGTACATGTGCAGGAAACTGTGGCGTTGTGTAGTACATATGTTTTGGGGCAGTTTTCTCAACTTATCATCAATACCGTGGACTTACAGATCTGTGTCGTGTGTGTTCCCTATGTGCCTATGCTATTAGAGCCACATTCTGTGGCACCACATTCTGCAATTATCCTTAATTTATGAGCATGAGTGTAGTACACAGGGCGGTGTTGTTGCATAGTGCTTAAGGCACATTCCTGATAAGCAGAAGGTTGTGGGTTTGAATCTTGTTACGTGCGATGAAATTCTTTAATCTTTATCAACATGCTTTTGATCATTATTCTTATTTAATTAATTTGTTAAAATGGATTTTTTAAAATTTCTTATCCTTTGTCCTGACATTTTAACATAGTATTAACAATTTCATTGTAACTAAGAATGGTCAAATGTTGCGAGTGTGGTCTAAAAGTGTTCAAATTCTGTTTCACATGAGGAATAAACTCCAGACCTGAGACAATGGTATTAAGCAGTTCAGGTTTTTGTTCACTGGTCTCCTGAGCTGGGAGTCAGGGACTGTCAGTGGATATCACTGCTTTAACGGGGCATGAAATGTAGGCAACCTCCAAGATGGTACACGCCAGTAAATGGTCTGCACAAGCAGAATGGTTACAAGTCTACATAGATGCAAAACACACTAGATATTGCTGCACTCTTAGTCAAAAACTACAGAGGCAACAACAAAAATCAAACAGCAGTGTTTGTAAAAAGCCCCAGACTAAAGATATTTGGCCTCAAGTTTGCATAAAAGGCTTAAGAAGAAATAAACGCAGGCCAGCATATTAGATTATCAATGGATAATAATATAGATATTATAGCACTACAACGCAGATTTGAAAATATATTAAAAAAAAAAAAAAGATGCACCTGATGAGATTTGAAAACACAACCTTTTGTATGTTAGGAACATACCTGAATCACTACGCCATAATGCCTCTGTGTACTGTTATTTTTTAGGCTCTAGAATATTACGTGAGATTCCAATCTCTCTTTTTTGGTTGACTGGTTTAAAAGAGGGGGGAGGGACCATACTACTAGGTCATCGGGCCCTCGTTCCGATTGAAATAATTCCACAAGGGTGGGAGTAAAATAATCAAGACATACAAAACACAGCTGGAAAAAGAAGAAAACCACAAGAATGACAGAAGGGCAACAAACACTAAAATGGACAAAATCAGACAAGAAAATCACAGATATGCAAGAAACATGTAGAAGAGATCAAAACGTGAGAGCAGATTACAATAGCTGGCTCACCATGAGAAAAAAAAGGTGAGGCCAGCCACTCTGCAACACATTAAAACCTCCACCCTAAAAGCACTAGGGTGGAGGACACAGAGGGGCAAAGGACATGCGCTAAAACTTTGATCAAATGATAAAACCCACCCTCACAAATAAAATGTAAGATTAAAGCTGCTGTTGAGGCATTGTCGTCCAAGACCGAAGGTAGGGTGCTGGGAAAGTTAAAAGTCTGCCACAGAGCAGCTAGAAGTGGGCAGTCCAGCAAGAGGTGGATGACCATCATTGGTGAGCCACAGCAACATCGAGGCGGGTCCTCTCAACAGAGGAGGTAACCATGCATTAGCCACATATAGCCATTGCAGAGCTGGCAGAGGACAACTGATTCCCTGCAAGAGGACCGCATGGAAGACCTCCAGACATTCATAGTCTCCATAATGACATGCAGTTTGTTGTGCGTACTGTTACGCCATTCCGTCTCAAGAATCGAGAGGAAGTGATAGTGAAAAGACGCATGGTTAACGAAGTCCTTAGAGCTATGTGCAAGGTCCATAAGAATCTGCGGCCTAGGTTTACACCATGGAAGTGTATGTGAATGGACCTTGAGGAGAGGTGGTAATGGGAAGGACTCCAGTTCAGACAGAAGGGACTGGACACAAACCAAAATCGTAAGCCCTGGCCTGGGCCGCTGATGTGGGAGATGAACTGCCGTGGTTGGGAAAAGGAGACGGCAATTCGGATGCACAGGAGAACTACGAACATGTGCAACATAACTGGCCAGCAGTTGTGTACGCGTAACCTTCAATGGAGGGAATCCGGCCTCCACCAGGACACTGGTCACTGGACTCATTCTAAAAGCTCCATCACTAGGCGAATGCCACAGTGGTGCACTGGGTTGACTGCATGCAACGCTGAAGGTGCCGCTGAACCATAAACCAGACTCACATAGTCAAGGCGGGATTGAACAAGGGCTCTGTAGAGCTGCAGCAGCGTAGAGTGATATTCACCCCAGTTGGTGTTGCTCAGGCAGTGGAGGGCATTGAGGTGCTGCCAGCACTTCCGCTTGAGCTGACGAAGGTGAGGTAGCCAAATCAATCAGGCATCAAAAACCAGTCCTAAATATTGATATGTCTCCACTACAGTGAGTGGATCGTCATTAAGGTAAAGTGCTGGTTCTGGATGAACGGTGCAACGCCGACAGAAATGCATGACACATGACTTTGCAGCTGAAAACTGGAAGCCGTGGGCTAGAGCCCAGGAGCGCGCCTTGTGAATGGCTCCCTGTAGGCACCGCTCAGCAACACCAGTAATGGAGGAGCAGTACAAAATGCAGAAGTCATCCACATACAGAGAAGGTGACACAGACGGACCTACAGCTGCAGTTAAACTGTTAATAGCCACTAAAAATAGAATGACACTCAATACGGAGCCCTGTGGAATGCCATTCTCCTGAATATAGGGGGAACTATGGGAGGCACCAATTTGACACGAAAAATATGGAGCGACAGGAAGTTTTGGATAAAAATTGGGAGCAGGCCCCAGAGAGCCCGCTCGTACAATGTGACAAGGATATGAAGTCGCCAGGTCACGCTGTATGCTTTAGGTAAGTCAAAAAAGATGGTAACCAGTTGTTGGCATCTGGAAAAGGCTGTTTGGATGGCAGACTCGAGGGACACAAGATTATCAAAACGTCCTGACATGGAGCCAGTAGGCCATGTGACTCCAAGACCTGACTCAACCCAACCGCTGACACACCATATGTTCCAGCAGCTTACAAAGAAAGTTGGTGAGGCTGATGGGCCTGTAGCTATCCACATCAAGCGGGTTTGACCAGGTTTGAGCAGTGGAATGATGGTGCTCTCCCACCATTGCAATGGAAAGACGCCATCACACCAGATCCAGTTGAAGATGATGAGCAGATGATGCTTGTAGTCAGACGAGAGATGTTCACTCATTTCACTGGACCCGTTCCGGCCCAGGAGCTGTGCCGGGGCAATGTGCGAGGGTGCTGAGGAGCTCTCACTCTGTAAATCGGGCATTATAGGGTTCACTGTGGCCTGTAGTGAATGAGCACTTTCATTTCCATGCACCGTTTGAGGGTGTGAAAGGCTGGGGGATAGTCCTCCGTCACAGAGGCTTGAGCAAAGTGCTCGTCAATCGCATTTGCATCGGTAGATAACATGCCGTTAAAGTTAATGCCAGGGAAACCTGTTGGGGTCTGGTACCCAAAAAGACATCTGATCTTCGTCCAGACTTGGGAAGGTGACATATAGCACCTAATGGTCGACACGTACCTCTCCCAACACTCCTGTTTCCGTTGTTTTATAAGCAGGCAAACATGGGCACGGAGCCGTTCAAAGGGTATTAGGTACTCTAGGGAAGGGTGCCGCTTATGTCGCTGTAGAGCTCACCGAAGCTCTTTAATTGCCTCAGCGACTTCCAGCAGCCACTAAGGGACTGTCTTTCGCCAGGGGCACCCCAGAGAATGAGCGATCGCATTTTCCACTACATTAATTATTGTTGTAGTGACCTGCTCAATCACAACACTAATGGTACCACATGTGGGAGATTCAACGGTGACAGCAGAGGTGAAGGCTACCCAGTCTGCCTTGTCTAATTGTCTAAAGCCCATGTGGGTAGGCGTCCGTGGGCGTGATGCGGGGGAGTGAAAGGAAGATGGGGAAGTGGTCATTACCACACAGGTCACCACGTGCTCTCCAGTGGAATCCTGGGCTGCAAATTGATAAATCAATGGCTGAGTAACTACCATGCGTCACACTGAAATGTGTGGCGGCCCCAGTATTTAAGAGGCACAGTTCGAGTTGGGACAGTAAATTTTCAACCTCCATACCTCGACCAGTAGGCATGGCACCACCCCACAAGGGGTTATGCGCATTAAAATCTCCCAAAAGTAGGAAAGGTTTAGGGAGTTGATCGATCAGTGCAGCCAATATGTTGAGGGATACTGCACCATCTGGAGGAAGATATACATTGCAGACAGTTATTTCCTGCCTTATCATGACAGCCACAGCTTCAAGAGGGGTTTGAAGGGGCATAGGTTCACTACCTACTGAGTTCACGACACAGACGGAAACTCCACCTGACACTCGATTATAGTCGCTACGGTTCCTGTAATATCCCTTATAGCCGCGGAGGGCAGGGGTCCGCATTGTTGGGAACCAGGTTTCCTGGAGGGCAATGCAGAAATCAGGTGCAAAGCTTAACAGTTGCCGTAGCTCAGCCAGGTGGTGGAAAAAACCCCGCAGTTCCACTGGAGGATTACGTGATCATGAGACTGGGAAGTGATGAAATACTCAATAAGGCAGTCTATACCTCAGGGTCACCTGCTGCCACCAGATGAGTACCTGTGCGATCGACATCCATTGTGTCTGAGGGCCCAGCGAGATCTAGGTCCTCAGCGGACGTCAGAATCTCCACCTCATCCTCAGACACAGAGTTTGTTGGTAGTGGTGGGGTGGGTGCCACCGCATTGCCTTGGTTCTTGGGGTCTTTATCTTTTTAGGTTTCTCTCGCTGCTCCTTAGGTTTGTCTGCTTGGGAGGGCTTCACCGATTCAGTCTCAGGAACTGAAGAGGACTGTAAAGCCCTACGACCAGCTACCTGTGGTTGCTTCAGCCACTGGTGGGTGTCAGCTTTGCCACTGGTAGGAACCTGGGAAGGGAGTCACCCAAGGGATCCCTTCCTGGTGAGAGGAGCTAAAGAAGACTTACGCTTCTCCACCTGAGAAGAGGGGACTGACGTCCCCGATGGTTGGGGGGGGGGGGGGGGGTGGCTCCTGAAGTAGATTGTGCCGGAGCAATAGGGAGGGAAGTGCCCCCCCCCCCCCACCATCAAGGGGGCAGGTGGAGTATGATGGCTCTGAGAGCCAACTGTATGCAGCAGAACAAAAGATGATAGAACCATTGTCATAGTGACGGCACAGGATGTAGCCTCTCATATTTTCTCTTAGCCTCAGTGTAGGTCAGTCGGCCACAGTCTTGTATTCCATTATTTTTCTTTCTTTATGGAGAATCTTGCAGTCTGGCGAGCAAGGCGAATGGTGCTCTCCGCAGTAGACACAGATGGGAGGCAGGGCACAGGGAGTATTGGGCTGTGAAGTACGTCCACAATCCCAACAGGTGAGACTGGAAGTCCAGTGGGAAGACATATGGCCAAACTTCCAGCACTTAAAGCACCGCATCGGGGTAGGGATATATGGCTTTACGTCACAGCTGTAGACCATCACCTTTATCTTCTTGGGTAATGTGTCACCCTCGAAGGCCAAGATGAAGGCATCAGTGGCAATCTAATTATCACTCAGACCCCAGTGGACGCTATGTCCAAAATGGACACCTTGCCACTCTAAACAGACGCGCAGCTTATCATCAGACTGCAAAAGAAGGTCCCCGTGAAATATGAAATGCTGGATCATATTTAAGCTTATGGGGCGTGATGGAAATAGAAACATCCCCCAGCTTGTCACAGATGAGTAGTGCCCGTGACTGAGTAGAGGATGCTGTTTTGATCAAGACCAACCCTGACCCCATTTGGGACAAGCCCTCCACCTCTCCAAACTTCTACTCTAAATGCTCCACAAAAAAACTGAGGTTCCACTGACAAGAAAGATTCCCCATCGACTCTTTGGTGGTGGTTAGTGTCTAACGTCCCGTCAACAACGAGGTCATTAGAGACGGAGCGCAAGCTCGGGTTAGGGAAGGATTGGGAAGAAAATCGGCCGTGCCCTTTCAAAGGAACCATCCTGGCATTTGCCTGAAACGATTTAGGGAAATCACGGAAAACCTAAATCAGGATGGCCGGAGACGGGATTGAACCGTCGACCTCCCAAATGCGAGTCCATGTGCTAACCACTGCGCCACCTCGCTCGGTCCCATCGACTCTTGTTAGACCTTGATCGCTTTAGAGACTGCTGTTGTTTGACCACTAGCAAGAGATGAGGTACTACACTTCTTCGCGTGTCATCCGCCCTGATGCCAACCACTCTGACCAGCGACGCTCCCCAAGCCACAGCCAAGGCCACCTGGCACGACGGCCACTGCCGGCAGTCCCAATGCCCGAGGGTAACGGGCATCTACTCCTTGGCGTACGTGGGGAGTTAATGGCGCAGACATCAGCAGAGTGATTCCTGTGTGGTCAAGGGGGCTACAACCAACAGGGTATGTGGTGGCGGCCCCACCACAACAGACTGGCTACTGTATTGGATATCAGGTGCAAATGAGCTAAGAAGTCTATTATCATCAACAGTGCAGAAAGCGATACTGCATAGAGGATGGAGGAAAACGCACCCAGGAGGGTGACCTCACCCGACAGCTGGAGAATGAGCGGAAGTGCAGATCCACGTTGATGAAGTATGTGAGAGGTCTCAGCACATGATGGACACTATGCACCATGTAAGGTGCCCTTCCCCAATTGGCTCACAGAAAATTTTGAAAAATGGAGGTCAAATCCTACAGGGGCCATAACATAAAGGCCAAAATGTGTGAGACTCCTTTTAGTCACCTCTTACGACAGGCAGGAATACCTCGGGCCTATTCTAACCCCCGAACCTGCAGGGGAAGCAGTTCAGTTGAACAGGAATGGGTATCTCTAAGAAGGGCAATCACATAAGCTGGAATGAAGAACACAAGTACAAGGAAGGTAAGTGTGAAGAAACCATGGGCAACAGAAGAAATGCTTCAGTTGATCGATGAAAGAAGGAAGTACAAAAATGTTCTGCGAAATACAGAATTACAAGTCACTCAGGAATGAACAAACAGGAAGAGCAGGGACGCCAAGGAAAAATTGCCACAAGAAAAGGGGGAAAGAAGGGAAGAGGGAGATTATATACATATTTGTTGGAAGGGCTGACTCAGCACATAGAAAAGTCAAAACAATCTTTGGAGAAATTAACAGCGAGGGCAATAAAATTAAGAGTGTAATGGGAATTCCATTGTTAAATGCAGGGGAGGAAGTGAATATGTGGAAAGAGTATACTGAAGGCCTCTATGAGGGGGAGGACTTGTCTGATGACATGAAAGAAGCAGAAACAGGAGTTGGCAGAGATGAGATAGGGAATCCAATATTAGTGTCAGAATTTAGAAGGGCTTTGGATGACTTAACATCAAATAAGACAGTAGGGACAGATAACATTCCATTAGAATTTCTAAAATCATTGGTGGAAGTAGCAACAAAATGACTATTCATGTTGGTGTGTAGAATGTATGAGACTGGTGATATACCATCAGACTTTCACAAAAATATCATCTACACAATTCTGAAGATTGCAGCCATGAAGCACGAGGATTAACTCACAATCGGATTAACAGCTCAAACATCCTTGTTGCTGACAATAATAATATACAGAAGAATGGAAAAGAATATTGAGGATGTGTTAAATGACCATCAGTTTGGCTTTAGGAAATGTAAAGGCACCAGAGCGGCTTTCTGACGTGGTTGATAATGGAAGCAAGGCTGAAGAAAAATCAATACACATTCATAGGATTTATCAACCTAGAAAAAACATTTGATGATGTGAAATGGTGCATGATGTTTGACATTCTGAGAAAAATAGGGGGTAAGCTATAGTGAATGGCAGATAATACAATATTTACAAGAACCAAGTGGAAGCAGTAAGACTGGAACACCAAGAACAAAGTGCTCAGACTAAATAGGTTGTAACACATGGATGTAAACTTTTTCCCCCTCTACATCTACATGATTACTCTGCAATTCACATTTAAGTGTTTGGCAGAGGGTTCATCAAACCACAATCATACTATCTCTCTACCATTCCACTCCCGAACAGCGCGCGGGAAAAACGAACACCTAAACCTTTCTGTTAGAGCTCTGATTTCTCTTATTTTATCTTGATGATCATTCCTACCTATGTAGGTTGGGCTCAACAAAATATTTTCGCATTCGGAAGAGAAAGTTGGTGACAGAAATTTCGTAAATAGATCTCGCCGCGACGAAAAATGTCTTTGCTTTAATGACTTCCATCCCAACTCGCGTATCATATCTGCCACACTCTCTCCCTTATTACGTGATAATACAAAACGAGCTGCTCTTCTTTGCACCCTTTTGATGTCCTCCGTCAATCCCACCTGGTAAGGATCCCACACCGCGCAGCAATATTCTAACAGAGGACGAACGAGTGTAGTGTAAGCTGTCTCTTTAGTGGACTTGTTGCATCTTCTAAGTGTCCTGCCAATGAAACGCAACCTTTGGCTCGCCTTCCCCACAATATTATCTATGTGGTCTTTCCAACTGAAGTTGTTCATAATTTTAACACCCATGTACTTAGTTGATTTGACAGCCTGGAGAATTGTACTATTTATTGAGTAATCGAATTCCAACGGATTACTTTTGGAACTCATGTGGATCACCTCACACTTTTCGTTATTTAGTGTCAACTGCCATCTGCCACGCCATACAGCAATCTTTTCTAAATCGCTCTGCAACTGATACTGGTCTTCGGATGACCTTATTAGACGGTAAATTACAACCTAAAAGAACTGCTCAGATTGTCACCCAAGTCATTTGTATAGATCAGGAACAGCAGAGGTCCCAGGATGCTTCCCTGGGGAACACCTGATATCACTTCAATTTTACTCGATGATTTGCCGCTTATTACTACGAACTGCGACCTTCCTGACAGGAAATCACGAATCCAGTCGCACAACTGAGACGATACCCCATGGGCCCGCAGCTTGATTAGAAGTCGCTTGTGAGGAACGGTGTCAAAAGCTTTCCAGAAATTTAGAAATACGGAATCAACTTGAGATCCCCTGTCAATAGCGGCCATTACTTCATGTGAATAAAGAGTTAGCTGCATTGCACAAGAACGATGTTTTCTGAAACCATGCTGATTGCGTAACAATAGATCGTTCCCTTCGAGGTGATTCATAATGTTTGAATACAGTATATGCTCCAAACCCTACTGCAAACCGACGTCAATGATATAGGTCAGTAGTTCGATGGATTACTCCTACTACCCTTCTTAAACACCGGTGCGACATGCGCAATTTTCCAATCTGTAGGTATAGATCTATCGGTGATCGAGCGGTTGTATATGATTGCTAAATTGGGAGCTATTGTATCAGCGTAATCTGAAAAGAACCTAATCAGTATACAATCTGGACCTGAAGACCTGCCCATATCAAGCGATTTGAGTTGCTTCGCAACTCCTAAGGTATCTACTTCTAAGAAACTCATGCTAGCAGCTGTTCATGTTTCAAATTCTGGAATATTCCATTCGTCTTCCCTGGTGAAGGAATTTCGGAAAACTGCGTTCAATAACTCCACTTTAGCAGCACAGTCGTCGGTAACAGTACCACCGGCACTGCGCAGCGAAGGTATTGACTGCGTCTTGCCGCTTGTGTACTTTACATACAACCAGAATTTCTTCGGATTTTCTACCAAATTTCGAGACAATGTTTCGTTGTGGAACCTATTAAAGGCATCTTGCATTGAAGTCCATGCCAAATTTCGCGCGTCTGTAAATTTTAGCCAATCTTCGGGATTTCGCGTTCTTCTGAACTTCGCATGCTTTTTCCGTTGCCTCTGCAACAGCGTTCGGACCTGTTTTGTGTACCATGGGAGATCAGCTCCATCTCTTACCAATTTATGAGGTGTGAATCTCTCAATTTCTGTTGCTACTATATCTTTGAATTCGAGCCACATCTCGTCTACATTTGCATAGTCAGCTCGGAACGAATGGAGATTGTCTCTCAGGAAGGCTTCTAGTGACACTTTATCCACTTCTTTAAATAAAATTATTTTGCATTTGTTTTTGGTGAATTTGGGAGAAACGGTATTGAGCCTAGCTACAACAACCTTGTGATCACTAATCCCTGTATCAGTCATGATGCTCTCTATTAGCTCTGGATTGTTTGTGGCTAAGAGGTCAAGTGCGTTTTCGCAACCATTTACAATTCGTGTGGGTTCGTGGACTAACTGCTCGAAATAATTTTCGTTCAACATATAATTGAAGAAGCAATGATAGAAATAAAAGAAAGGTTCAAGAGTGGCATTAAAATTCAAAGTGGAAGGGTATCAGTGATAAAATTCACTGAAGACACTGTTGTCCTCAGTGAAAGTGAAGAAGAATTATAAGATCTGCTGAATGGAACAAATAGGCCAGTAGGACAGAATATGGACTATAAGTAAATTGGGAAAAAAAGGCACTAAAGTGATGAGAAGTGTCAGAAATGAGAACAGTGAGAAACTTATCATCAGAACTGGGCATCACAAAGTAGACCAAGTTAAGGAATTCTGCTATCCAGGCAGCAAAATAACCCTTGATGGATGGAGCAAGGATGATATTAAAAGCAGGCTAGCAATGACGAAAAGAGCACTGCAGACGGTAGCAGGCACCCATGACACAGAGAAGTAAGTGAAAGAGTTGGAAACAAATAGGTCACCAGACCCGGATGGAATCCCAATTTGCTTTTACAGAAAGTACTTTACAGCATTGGTTCCTTACTTAGCTTGCACTTACTTAGCTTAGAGTCAAGGCTCCACTTTCGGCCACTACTCCATTTGTGGCCACTTTGATGTAATTAATGAATTTTTAATCTTCCTTTGAATACCAGCCAATCTTACAATAGCATAATATAAACAACATGAAATTTGCTGTTTCATTAGATACAGCAGCATTACTTTGCTTGTCCTTGTTTGTAGTCATAATTCTGCGAAAAGGTCTATGTTGAAGAAGCCGAGTGTCATAGAGTTTGTCTTTATGGAATGCATAATAAGCTTTTCATATTATACACGTTGAAATAAAACATCAGAAGAAATATAATCTGTTTGGATGTAAGGTTAAATATTATGGTTTCATTTCTTACAAGTTAAATGTGGTATGACCCAAAAACGTATCTTTAAACTTTTTTGGTCATTAACAGATCCATATTTAGTCTTGGTTCCCTGTTATGGTCATGCTAATGGCCATAAGTAGACACACATGTATATCCTGTTTCGATCACTTTTAAAAATATACACAAAACATCTACAATACAGACTTGGATGGCATTTTAACAAGGCTAATTTTATTTAAAATATTTCTCATATTTTACATCCAGATAGACCTAGTTAATAGTCCTGCCTGTGCATCACTTACCAATTTACCTACCCTTTTCTCATGGAGTAAAATATGCAATACAAATTATGAAAATATAACAATACTTTAACTCAAGGTTTTTAAGTGATTTCAGTATTCCCAACAAAATTAAAAATGCATTGGAGGACATTAAGGAGGGCATGAAGGTTGCTACTGCAAGCAAGTTGTGCAATGCTCCAAAAACATAACGAAACAAAATTTTGGTCTAGCTCCACAAGAATGTATTGGCCTCTGTGGTCTACATTCTGTATTAGGTGAGGGAGGGGACTTGGTTCTGGATTGTTCCAAAATGGGATTTTGAGTTACTAAGGAAAATATCTACTTATGTATGCAAAAACTTATTGAAAAGGCTAATCTGTGAAGTCCTAAGGCTGCACTACTGTCAACCAACCTGGAAGAAAAGTGATACCATGGCATACACCAAGTTTTGTCACAAAGAGATATCAAATGTTAATGGAGATAGAGGTGTTATTACAGAGGAGAATGACAAGAAATTGGTTCCAGGAAGTATCTGAATGATAATATGTTACATGACCCTAACAGCTTTTAATGTGAATGAAATTCTTTTTTATGGCTCCGAAGGGGAAATTAATTGTAGACTGTTTCTAGGCCAATCATGACAACACTTTCTGCGAACTGTTTTTCTGTTCCACTCCTCTTAATAACTTTTCTGTATTTTATGTATGTTTGTTTTCTTATGTACTTGTATACAGAACAGATTACTTTCTAGCAAATTGATTCAAGAATTACTTAAAGTCACAGTTTTATTATAATATGCACTAGACAAGGGTGGGAAAATGACTGGCCTTAGCTAGAGTTAATGTGGCCAAAACTGTGGAAATAAACCTTTAAATATTCAATTTTTGCTTTTGCTGTTATTATAAAACTTTGATTATTGGTTCCTACATAGCTGCAATGTACAGAATTTGAAAGAAAAAAGATCCTTTTGACATAATTTGTAAATCTTTTTCCTATAGTACACATATAACCTATCTTGAACTGTCCTTAAGATGGCCACAAGTGGTGCCTTGAGCCTATAGCGAATCTCTTGCCCAGTGCAAAGTCCCAGGCAACTGAAAAAAAGTGCATATGACTCCTGTATATAAAAATGGTAAAGAATGAACCCACAAAATTGCACACCAATATCTCCGTTTGCTGCAGAATTCTTGAACCTCATCTCAGTCTGAATACATTTCCTTGACACACAAGAGCTTCTACTCACAAATCAGTACAGATTTAGAAAGTATCACTTGTGCAAAACTCAGCTTCCCTTTTCTCACAGGATATCCTGTGAGCCATGGATGAAGGGCAACAGGCAGAGTCCGTATCCCCAGATTCCCAGAAACTGTTTGGTATGGTGCCCCATTGCAAACTTAACTAAGGTACGAATATACGGAATAGGTTTCCAAGACTTCTTAAATAAAAAGAACCTTGTGCATTATCCTTGATGGTTAGTGTTCATCAGCAGCAAGAGTATTGTCAGAAGTGCCCCAGTGAATTGTGACAGGACTGCTCTTGTTCTCTATGTATGTAAATCATCTGATCAATAGGGCAAGGAGCAATCTGCAGATGTTTGCTGATGACGCTGTGGTTTACGGAAAGGTGTCATCATTGAGAGACCCTAGGAGGACGCAAAATTATTTAAACAAAATTTCTAGTTGATGTGACAAATAGCAGCTTCCTCTAAATGTAGAAAAATGTAAGTTAATGGAGATGAGTGGGAAAAACAATCTCATTAAGTTTTAATACAGTGTTAGTTGTGTACTGCTTGACACAGTCACATCAATTAAATATCTAGGTGTAACATTGCAAAGCGATATGAAATGGAACAAGCACATCTGTAGTATACGGAAGGTGAATGGTCAACTTGAGTGTATTGGGAGAATTTTATTTAGAAAAGCGTAGTTCATCTGTAAAAGACCACATAAAGAACACAAGTATGACACAGTCATGATTATCGCTAAAGTGTCTGGGATTCCCAGCAGGTCATATCAAAGGAAGACATCAAAATGATTCAGAGGCAGACTGCTAGATTTGTCACTGGTAGCTTTTATCAAAAAGCGAGTATTACAGAGATGCTTTGCGAACTCTAGTTCGAGTCCCTGTTGGAAAGACAACATTCATTTTGCAGAACACTACTGAGATAATTTAGAGAACTGGCATCTGAGCTGACTGCAGATTAATTTTATTGCTGCCGATGTACACTTTGAGTAAGGACCACAAAGAAATTAGGATTTGGGCGGTGGCCTTTAGACAGTCGTTTTCGCCTGGCTCTGATGTGCATATGGTACAAGATACCCTCACCCGTGCACCATACGGTGGCTTGCGAAGTATGTAGGTAGATGTAAACATCAGAAGGCTTAAGCTAGATTATGTAATTGCAAGAAAGGGATTTTTAAAACTAAATTCTAAACTACAGAATACATCCAGTACTACTAAACTTCTAAACAAACAGAAATGGACCAGAGACCCATATGCTACAGATGGAAAAAAAACCATCATAGTAATACAGAAAGGCAATTCTTCATCATAGATGATTCCTTGTTATTCCTTAGAAGAGGAAATTATTAATAACACAAGGAACATAATTTTAACACCCAGAACCCTCTGCACAAATTCCATATTAACAATCGGTGGCACTGTTTACAGGAGATCAGTGAGCAACAACTATGTGCAGGCAATAAATGACAATATTACAGAACAATGCAATAAACCATACTGGGAGGCAGCAATAGCGGCGGCAGGGAGGTGTAGCTCAGTTCTTCTAGCCCCTTGTTTTCCTACCATTCCCGAAGTGCCAATGAGAAGCCTTTGGCCTAGTCCAGCTTTGTCCATGACTCTAAAACTCATCTTGTTGCCACATTTCTGCCACAGGTGCAGTTCAGGTAGCACCGTAAGAGGAAATGATTGGGTAATATTGCTATTTTTGTTTATGAGTTAACATAGTAGTTGCAAGACACACAGAACAATACTAAAGAAGTCATATAAAAACAATATTACAGAAAGGACAGTTTACTGCTCACCATATACAGAGGGTTAGTTGCAGACAGACACAACAAAGTAACTGGTATTCATTTGAGCTCTCAACCACAAGGCATGGAGCAACTGTCAACTGACACACTCCGTACAGAAGGTCATTGCTTACTCCATCAAGCCACCTACAGATACAATACACCTCAATGACATCACAGATCAAAGCACACAGGTGGAATAAGGCCATTCCATTGGCTCCAACTTTCAAACTAACCTAGACTTGGGCTAAGCTACAAATCAGTACATAACCACAACCAGATTTTTCTGCTTTGACTTTTGTTAAGTTCACCACCTAACAACCAACTGTGAAAATATGCACCAAAAGGTGACGTCACAGCAGCCATTAGTATCCCAAACTAGCTGGGGTGTGGAGAGCGAATAGGATATTCTGTGGGCAGAGGTGGGAGGGTGGGGAGTAACAAGCTCCGCCTTCACATATTGTAAGTAAGCAGTCTGCAACAAAACACAGACATTGAAGCACAGCTCAGCAACAAAGCGAACAATACAGGCCACAATCACTAACAGTACACTGCAGAGTTGACAATGAAGATCTGTAAATCACTATGGTACGAAGTCTCCCGACCGCTAATGGTCTAAATTAAGGAGATGGGATCTGGATAAGTCGAAAGAACCAGCTGGTGTTTAAATGATGCATTAGATAACTGTTGACTAGCAAAGGGATAAGTAATAGAATAGAGAGAATGGGTAGCACTTTTGAGATGAACAGTGAAGGAAGCAGATGATCTTACAGACAAAATTGCAAGGCCCAGCAGAAATACCTGGTTCACACAGGAGACATGGAATTTCATTAATGAAGTGAAAGCATATAAAAATGAAGAAAATGAAGCAGGCAAAAAATGAGATGGGCAGCAATATCTAAACAGGAAGAGCAATGGGAATAATGCATGGTGGTAGAGGCATGTATGTCTAGGAGAAAGGGAGATGTTGCATATGGGATAATTAAACAGACTTTTGGAGAAAAGAAAGCACCTATATGAACATTGAGAATCCATATGCAAGCCAGTTCTATGTAAGGGAGGGAAAGGTAACAGATGCAAGGAATCTATAGCTAGATGATCTATACAAAGATAAAGGATTTGAAGACAAAATTACATAATGCGAAAAAGAGACGGATGAATATGACATGGGACATATATGCGGGAAGAATTTGACAGAGCATAAAAGATTGAAGTCGAAACACAAAGTCCCGGGAATATACGACATTTCCTCAGAATCATGGAGATCCTTTGAAGGGATACCATGACAAAACAATTCTATCGGATATGCAAGATACATTACATGAGACATGCGAAATACCACCAGACTTCAAGAAAAACGAAACGAATCCAACTCTAAGGCAAAAAGTCTATAATATCGCACTTAACCCTCAGTTTACTAATTCATGGTAGCAAAATACTGACACGAATTAATTACTGAAGAACGGCAGATTAGTTTGGGTTCCGCAGAAATATAGGGTCATGTGAGGTAATAATGACCCTAGACTTATCTTTAAAGTCTCACTTGAGAAACTAAAATCTATCGTTGTAGTATTTATAGATTTAGACAAAGTTTCTGACATCGTTGACTCGAAAACACTGTTCTCGAAACTACTTTTGAAATCTAAAGTACCCGGGGTAAATTAAAGGAAGGGCAAATGCTGAATTGAATCTTTTTTCTGGACACACCAAATTCGCCGATTTTCAGCCCATACCCTCCTTGCTCGATGAGCCGACGGCGTATGGTCTCCTTGCTCACGCTTAGGTGAAGCATGTTCTTAATTTCTTTTCTTGTCCTGTAAGGGTCTTCATCAACGCAACGGCGTATACTCTTGTCTTGATCCTCAGTGGTAATCCGTGGCCGTCCAGAGCGACGCCGACAAGTAACGTGGCCTTCTTTTGCCATCCTCTTCACCCAGAGATGAACTGTAGATTTGCTGAATCCTAAGGCACGGGAAATGGCCCTGATCGCATAGCCATCTTGATACAAAGCAAGTATCCGGCCTTTATCAAATTCAGTGAGTTGTGACATAGCGCCTTCGCATAAAAAAAAAAAAAGAAAGCCTCCTTACAGACGCAGTCACAACAAATAAACACTACACATGACAAGTGACACCTGGCAATAACAAAGGACAGCACTTCGTAGTTCGTACTGGTTGGGACGGACGATATACATCGATTTCTGAATAACAGTCGATGTAAAGCATCGATTATTTGAATCGAATCTTTTGATATATTCAACGCATCGACTGCGCTAACCCGTCCTCTCACAATTCACCCTTGCCGTAAAATCACGTCAAAACATTCCACAACGTACATCAACGTTATATCGCGGGAAATACAGAAGCGTCCGATCTTACCCGTCGGCTTTGACCCATGACGTCGCAAATGTAGCGGAAACGACCATAAACAACAATTCCAATATGGCGGATATAAAAACATCGCATACGTATTATAAACACTGAAATACACAAGTTTCACAAAAAGCCTAATGACTCTAACGGGACAAGCGTGGGAAATTAGGGGTTTTTGGGTGGGGACAAACTAAAGGGTCAACAGAAACCTTCGATCTTACTCGTCGGCTTTGACCCGTGACGTAAGCGTGTTGTGGTCTGTGACGTCATTACGGCGCGGAGTTTGTTTTGCGATTGTGGCGTGTTTGTAGATGTCTTGTTTTTGTTTGTGGTGCTCTCTGGTGGTGTGTTCATGGTTTTCGTTTGTTTTAATTTAATGCTCATTGCTGTACGTCGGGTGAGTTTGTTATTGAGTGTATTTGGTTGTGGTTTTTTGTTTAGGAATGGATATGAAAGACCGCCTTAATAGTGTTCGGTTGAGGGCGATGATTGGCGACACAGCGTTAGAACTTATCAAGTTCTTACAACTATTCGGTTTACGACCATAAACAACAATTCCAATATGGCGGATATAAAAACATCGCATACGTATTATAAACACTGAAATACACAAGTTTCACAAAAAGCCTAATGACTCTAACGGGACAAGCGTGGGTAATTAGGGGTTTTTGGGTGGGGACAAACTAAATATACACAAATGTAGCCACCGACCGCCATACAAAACCACGCAATACAACGAAATAAATCAACATTACAAAACTGACCAAATACAAAAAAACACATTCCTATCCAGAATCGGACACTTCCCTTGACCTATATAGCTCAACAGAACCTACCGATCACATCCCCCAATACAAAACTAAAAAACCAACACTTCCCTTACACCTACATACATCTACAACAGCTCCCGATCACATAAATTACGATCGAACACTTCCGTTGACCTATGTAGCTCAACACAACCTACCGATCACATCCCCCAATACAAAACTTAAAAACCAACACTTCCCTTACACCTACATACATCTACAACAGCTCCCGATCACATAAATTACGATCGAACACTTCCATTGACCTATATAGCTCAACAGAACCTACCGATCACATCCCCCAACACCAACCAAAAAAACCAACACTTCCCTTACACCTACATACATCTACAACAGCTTGCGATCACATAAATTACGATCGAACAATTCCGTTGACCTGACCATAAACGACACAAAGGTTTCACAAGAACAATCTGCTAACATTGATAGCATACAAAGATAATAATAAACAAGTGGTACTCGAGGCCAGGCAGGGGGGGGCTGCGCCCCCCCCGACGCCCCCCCGCCAAAAAAAAAACTCCCAACCTAACCTCGTATTCAGTGCTACGCTACAGATCAATGTGTAGGTCCCTAACGTCACGGGTCAAAGCCGACGCGTGAGATCAGATATTTCTGTTGACACAAAACATACATCAAAAACAAAAAAAACGGAACTTACCTCAAAAAAGTTCCAGCACCAGAAACTAGATTGGCCACCACAATCACACACAAATGCACCCTAACTAACCACTTTCGGCCTATACATTTTACCCACAGCCCTTAAAAAAAACCCGAAAAATGCAATAGGCCTCTGGGACACTCTTCCGCCAACAGTACTCATCTAAATGAGACTGAAGGTTGGAAGAGCGCCTCTTCCCCCTCCCAAGAACTGACTTAACCGCCCCCCACATCCCCTCAGTTGTGTTAGTGCAAGCCCCAGTATCATAATTCTTAAATTCTAGACTGTGGTTCACTACTAAATGATTAAATCCCCTGTCACCCAACCCCCTATAAGAAGAAAAAGCATCAGAAACTATTGTGGACCCGGGCTCTACATACTCCTCAATTAACCCCACTAATTCAGCCTTCGACCTCCCCTCCACAACCCTAACAACACATTCAGTACCCCCACCCCCGTGAACAACAGCCCCCCACACCCAAAGACCAGCCACAGACTTCCCCCTCCCATACTTCCTTTTACCAAACTGCGACTCGTCCACCTCCACAAGCACCCCATGCCCACCCAACTTACCCCTGTACTTAATAAATTCCGAACACACTTCACGACAAAAGGAATACCAGTCTAAAACAGTCCTCTCACTCACACCAGTCTCAAACGCGCAAAAACTCTGTGGGCATCTATAACAAAAATAGGGTCAACAGAAACCTTCGATCTTACTCGTCGGCTTTGACCCGTGACGTAAGCGTGTTGTGGTGTGTGACGTCATTACGGCGCGGAGTTTGTTTTGCGATTGTGGCGTGTTTGTAGATGTCTTGTTTTTGTTTGTGGTGCTCTCTGGTGGTGTGTTCATGGTTTTCGTTTGTTTTAATTTAATGCTCATTGCTGTACGTCGGGTGAGTTTGTTATTGAGTGTATTTGGTTGTGGTTTTTTGTTTAGATGGATATGAAAGACCGCCTTAATAGTGTTCGGTTGAGGGCGATGATGGGCGACACAGCGTTAGAACTTATCAAGTTCTTACTACTATTCGGTTTAATCGCCGAAGTTGTTAAGTGTTCTCTTTGCCTTGAGGCGATGAAATTGGTTAAACTTCCGGCCTCTCGGACCAGCAACGGATACATGTGGTGTTGCCGGAAAGATGGCGTATGGCGTTCTATAAGGCGTGGTACCTGGTTCAAGAAGTCTAGATTGGGCATGCGTGAGATTGTGCTTATTACATATTATTTTTGTTATAGATGCCCACAGAGTTTTTGCGCGTTTGAGACTGGTGTGAGTGAGAGGACTGTTTTAGACTGGTATTCCTTTTGTCGTGAAGTGTGTACGGAATTTATTAAGTACAGGGGTAAGTTGGGTGGGCATGGGGTGCTTGTGGAGGTGGACGAGTCGCAGTTTGGTAAAAGGAAGTATGGGAGGGGGAAGTCTGTGGCTGGTCTTTGGGTGTGGGGGGCTGTTGTTCACGGGGGTGGGGGTACTGAATGTGTTTTTAGGGTTGTGGAGGGGAGGTCGAAGGCTGAATTAGTGGGGTTAATTGAGGAGTATGTAGAGCCCGGGTCCACAATAGTTTCTGATGCTTTTTCTTCTTATAGGGGGTTGGGTGACAGGGGATTTAATCATTTAGTAGTTAACCACAGTCTAGAATTTAAGAATTATGATACTGGGGCTTGCACTAACACAACTGAGGGGATGTGGGGGGCGGTTAAGTCAGTTCTTGGGAGGGGGAAGAGGCGCTCTTCCAACCTTCAGTCTCATTTAGATGAGTACTGTTGGCGGAAGAGTGTCCCAGAGGCCTATTGCATTTTTCGGGTTTTTTTTAAGGGCTGTGGGTAAAATGTATAGGCCGAAAGTGGTTAGTTAGGGTGCATTTGTGTGTGATTGTGGTGGCCAATCTAGTTTCTGGGGCTGGAACTTTTTTGAGGTAAGTTCCGTTTTTTTTGTTTTTGATGTATGTTTTGTGTCAACAGAAATATCTGATCTCACGCGTCGGCTTTGACCCGTGACGTTAGGGACCTACACATTGATCTGTAGCGTAGCACTGAATACGAGGTTAGGTTGGGAGTTTTTTTTTTGGCGGGGAGGGGTCAGGGGGGGGCGCAGCCCCCCCCCCCCCCCCTGCCTGGCCTCGAGTACCACTTGTTTATTATTATCTTTGTTTGCTATCAATGTTAGCAGATTGTTCTTGTGAAACCTTTGTGTCGTTTATGGTCAGGTCAACGGAATTGTTCGATCGTAATTTATGTGATCGCAAGCTGTTGTAGATGTATGTAGGTGTAAGGGAAGTGTTGGTTTTTTAGGTTGGTGTTGGGGGATGAGATCGGTAGGTTCTGTTGAGCTATATAGGTCAATGGAAGTGTTCGATCGTAATTTATGTGATCGGGAGCTGTTGTAGATGTATGTAGGTGTAAGGGAAGTGTTGGTTTTTTAGTTTTGTATTGGGGGATGTGATCGGTAGGTTCTGTTGAGCTATATAGGTCAAGAGAAGTGTCCGATTCTGGATAGGAATGTGTTTTTTTGTATTTGGTCAGTTTTGTAATGTTGATTTATTTCGTTGTATTGCGTGGTTTTGTATGGCGGTCGGTGGCTACATTTGTGTATATTTAGTTTGGGAAATACAGAAGCGTCCGATCTTACCCGTCGGCTTTGACCCATGACGTCACAAATACCGCGGAAACGACTATAAACAATTCCAATATGGCGGATATAAAAACATCGCATACGTATTGTAAACACTGAAATACACAAGTTTCACAAAAAGCCTAATGACTGTAACGGGACAAGCGTGGGAAATTAGGGGTTTTTGGGTGCGGAGAAACTAAATATACAGAAATGTAGCCACCGACCGCCATTCAAAACCACGCAAAACAACGAAATAAATCAACATCACAAAACTGACCAAATACCAAAAAACACATTCCTATCCATAATCGGACACTTCCCTTAACCTATATAGCTCAACAGAACCTACCGATCACATCCCCCAATAGAAAACTAAGAAACGAAAGCTTCCCTTACACCTACATACATCAGCACTTATGCAGTTTAGCAGGTACGGAAAAAATTTTTCATTTTTTTTCAAAATTTGATCATCATGTGTCGTTATGCGGTGGGGGGAGTCTGCAGTGCCCCCCCATCCCCCCACAGGCTTCATTAGTGTCAAATCAATATTTTCGAATCATAGGCGGCCGCTGCCGCGGCCGCATTCGAAAAAAAAAACTCCCAACCTAACCTCAAGTGGGCTACGCTACAGATCAATATGTTCATCAAATTGCTTCATATTACGTATACATGTTCATTAGTGTCAAATCAATATTTTCGAATCATAGGCGGCCGCTGCCGCGGCCGCATTCCAAAAAAAAACTCCCAACCTAACCTCGTATTCAGGGCTACGCTACAGATCAACCGAACCACAACCAAATACACTCAATAACAAACTCACCCGACGTACAGCAATGAGCATTAAATTAACCATTAACTCACTAATAGAAATTCCGCTTCAAATCCAACACCTGAGCAACAGAAAACTGACCCCACCACACGAAACAAACGAAACAAACGAAAACCATGAACACACCACCAGAGAGCACGACAAACAAAAACAAGACATCTACAAACACGCCACAATCGCAAATCAAACTCCGCGCCGTAATGACGTCACACACCACAACACGCTTACGTCACGGGTCAAAGCCGACGAGTAAGATCGAAGGTTTCTGTTGACCCATATCGCGTCAAAGTTTCTGTGGAAGTTTTGACGATGACGTTTCTGCGAGGAACTGTGTTGCATGCGAACATCAGAAGTTAATCTATTGTTCCTGCGTTCTCTCCTGTTATATTATGTTTTCGTGCCTTCTTAACCTTTCTTGGGTCAACAGAAGCGTCCGATCTTACCCGTCGGCTTTGACCCGTGACGTAAGCGTGTTGTGGTGTGTGACGTCATTACGGCGCGGAGTTTGATTTGCGATTGTGGCGTGTTTGTAGATGTCTTGTTTTTGTTTGTCGTGCTCTCTGGTGGTGTGTTCATGGTTTTCGTTTGTTTCGTTTGTTTCGTGTGGTGGGGTCAGTTTTCTGTTGCTCAGGTGTTGGATTTGAAGCGGAATTTCTATTAGTGAGTTAATGGTTAATTTAATGCTCATTGCTGTACGTCGGGTGAGTTTGTTATTGAGTGTATTTGGTTGTGGTTCGGTTGATCTGTAGCGTAGCCCTGAATACGAGGTTAGGTTGGGAGTTTTTTTTTGGAATGCGGCCGCGGCAGCGGCCGCCTATGATTCGAAAATATTGATTTGACACTAATGAACATGTATACGTAATATGAAGCAATTTGATGAACATATTGATCTGTAGCGTAGCCCACTTGAGGTTAGGTTGGGAGTTTTTTTTTTCGAATGCGGCCGCGGCAGCGGCCGCCTATGATTCGAAAATATTGATTTGACACTAATGAAGCCTGTGGGGGGATGGGGGGGCACTGCAGACTCCCCCCACCGCATAACGACACATGATGATCAAATTTTGAAAAAAAATGAAAAATTTTTTCCGTACCTGCTAAACTGCATAAGTGCCGATGTATGTAGGTGTAAGGGAAGCTTTCGTTTCTTAGTTTTCTATTGGGGGATGTGATCGGTAGGTTCTGTTGAGCTATATAGGTTAAGGGAAGTGTCCGATTATGGATAGGAATGTGTTTTTTGGTATTTGGTCAGTTTTGTGATGTTGATTTATTTCGTTGTTTTGCGTGGTTTTGAATGGCGGTCGGTGGCTACATTTCTGTATATTTAGTTTCTCCGCACCCAAAAACCCCTAATTTCCCACGCTTGTCCCGTTACAGTCATTAGGCTTTTTGTGAAACTTGTGTATTTCAGTGTTTACAATACGTATGCGATGTTTTTATATCCGCCATATTGGAATTGTTTATAGTCGTTTCCGCGGTATTTGTGACGTCATGGGTCAAAGCCGACGGGTAAGATCGGACGCTTCTGTATTTCCCCTTTCTTTTATAATTTCGCTTTGGTTACGTGATAAATTGCAAAGGTTCCGTGACGACTTGGACATTTTTTCGATAAGCGTGATCAGGTGTCTGAAACTGAAAAATGATTTAGGTTTTGCAGCAACTGAACAGAGCTGTCGCCTGCATAGTGTATAAATAAAAACATTAATTCGTGAAGCTATTTTCATTAACTAAACTTTAAGTGAAAAAGTCTACTTTACTGAAGAAGATCAACGAAGCTGTTTACGAAGTTATCTGCTACGTAGGGAATAAAGTAAAGGATAAGTAAACAGGCTCTATGTCTTTGATATGTTTGTATGTGTATATTTTCGGTAACAAATAATTGCCATTGTCTTTAAATGATGTTTCACTTCTCGGAGTTTTAACGTACAAAATTGATCAATAATATCCCTTATGAAGTTTGCTGTGACCATTAACAATTTATATTGTTCCTCAATTCCAATACCATACGCCGACATTTGCATTGCAGATATTTCTCTGTCAACGTTGGGTACTGGGCTAAACGAATTGACGCGACATGACTTGCCGATCAGCGTGAATAAATTCTGAAATTAATGTGACGTAAATGTGAGGCTATTAAATACCATCTGTGATACAAAAAGCTGGAGCACGGGAATTAAGGAAAATGATAAAGTTCTTTGTTAATGGCCAAACTGAACTTTGTAACAGATATTCTTCATCAAAGTTGTTTGTTAAATTGCTGAGAGGAAACGACATCAAAACATCGACATATATTTGATAGCGAAAATATAGGACCAATGCATACAATCATACCAAACAATATTTATAGGGGATTACATGGAGCCTGTTTACGTTATCCATTACCTTTTTTATAGGCGCCGTAGCAAATAACGTTATAAACAATTGTATTTCTCCTTGATTTTTTCATTTAATAAAAGGTTATTTCATGACAACTGCATCATCAATTTATGTTCTAATTTATGCACAGTGTAGGCGTCAGATCTGTTCAGTTATTGTATTAGGAACATTCAAAGGAATATGATACAGACAGGAAAAACTAAGTAAACTGTATTATTTCAAAAGTAATCGCCATAGGTGTTAATATACGTGACCCTCTGTAAGACAAGACAGTCAACACTTTCATGGAACAATGTTTGTGGTTGTCTGCAGAATCATGATGATACCCAGGTGCGCACCTCTTTATCTGAAGCAAATCCATGGTCATAAATATCTTTCTTCATGGCTCGAAAACTATGGAAACCGCATGGGGAGAGATCTGTAAAACAGTATGGTCCAATAACTATTGAAGAGGACCCTAAAAAAACAGAATACTTACAAATCGCTTGTGTGAGGATCAGCAACAGTATTGGCTATTGCTGGGGACAATGAACAGAGTAAAATGATCGTGTATGTGAATGGGACTCTTCTGTCGGTCATTTTGCTTCATGGGGCATTGTGTTCTTTGGGGTTTAGCTGTCTTCTATGTTACGTTCCTGTTCTCCACGGAGTATGACTAACAGCAGAAACTGGCCGTAGATCTGTGCAAGGAAAGGCAACATACAGGGTCACAGGTATGTCTGACTTATGGAAGAGTGTCACCGAAATGCTGAGATTCATGAATTGGCAGACACAAGAAGAGAGACACTAGTTATCCAGTATTAACTGAAGAACATGGAGATATTCTTCACCCCTGTACATACCACTCCTATAGCGGCTGCAAAGAGATTACATTTATTACTGCATAGACATTGGCATTTAAGCAGTAAGCAGTCATTCTTCACACAATCTGTACACTAATGAAATGGGAAGAAACACTACGGTACAATGGCAAGTACCCTCTGTCATACAGTTCATAGTGATTTGCAGACTGACAATGTAAATGTAGACAGCACCATTCTCTCTCTCTCTCTCTCTCTCTCTCTCTCTCTCTCTCTCTCTCTCTCTCTCTCTCTCTCTCTCTCTCGTGTATGTATGTTCAACATCTCCACCTAAACCACTGGATCGAGTTCAATCTCATTTGGGACACATACTACCTACAATCTGGAAAGAAGCACTGTGAGGGTAGGTACCACATAGCTCACATGTGGTAGGGATGGGAATGATGGTGAAAAAGCGTTGGTAAAGCATGACATCTATATTGCCCTGCATGCCTGTCATGTTGTGCACATAGTATCATAATGCAATCCAGGGGATACATGTGCAGATTGTCAGGCAGAGGAGAGAGATGGGAGAAGTAGGAGGTTGACAGTGAATGTGGGGAGGATGAGATGGACAGAGAAAGAGGTAGGAGGAGATGGACAGAGAGAGGTGAGAGTAGGAGATGGACAGAGAGAGAAGGAGGCAGAGGAGATGGATATGGGGTGGTGGGAGGATGAAAAGGACAGAAGGAGGGTCAGGAGGAGGAGACAGATAGAGACAGAGGGAGGAGGAAATAGACAGAGAGAGGGGAGGAGGAGATGGACAGAGGGAGGGGAGGAGGTCATTGACAGAGAGGTGGTGGGAAGAGGAGGTGGACTAATAGAAGAATGTAATAAATAAATGCCCAGGTAATAGCACTCTCAGCTCTAAATGAATAATGGTGTCACTAGAATGATCCTGTTACCATTCCCTTCCTCTTCCAGTTCTAGATCGAACTTACAGAGCTCAATACAGTCCACAACACAAGTTGACATTTCACACTTAAAAAAAAAATTAAAAATTACAGCAGGATAGAACAAGACAGCTCTACTTTCGTAGAAGTAGCATTTAACATGCAGAGGTACAGTGCAATGACGAATTGCAGTTCAGTAACAGAATAACACTGGGGGGGGGGGGGGGGGGGGGACATACTGTTACTTTTCTTAACACACATGCAAATAATGAGTATGAAGTTGAAGATATAATTAGCTGCTACCTTAATTTCTTTTACAGAATGCCTACCACATTTTAGGATCACAGTTCCATGACAACAAAGATATCATGCTTGTACAAACACTTAATTAGCACCACTAATGCATATTTTCGTAATGTCGTTTTATAACCATTTCTCTAAGTACTATTTTTCCACCAAGCATTATTATATTTATACTCATGTGGCATTAACACTACTAACTTACTGCGTATTTTCTCTGTTAATATTCTTTGTACTATCAATCCTTTCAACATAACCCTATAGGCCTACCATATTTTGCAATGTTTTATATTTTCACCTTAATTTCAGTTTTCATTTTTAGTTTTAATTATTTGTTAATGTTTGGGCTAGTCAGACATCATAGTTCTTCATTTCCCTCTCCTGCTACATGACTGTTCTTTTTGGGCACTTATACTGGTTGATAGTTATCTTTTACACCGTCATGTCTGCCCGTTCAACAGTGCAGTCAGATGTCTACGGCATGTAACCACTTTGCAGCTGACTATGTGACTTCCTCTTTCTATTGTTCAGTTTTAGTGCTACTGACTTTTGCTAGATTTTTCACTCACATAATTTGAGGCCCCCATACAATTAATTCCCCTTTGTGAGTTCCCTCTTTTCTAAACTGACTAACCGGATCACACCTTTTGGTAATGCTTGTAAGAGAATTACCATTGGTAGTCACTTTTTTTTTTTTACAATTCCATGTATAGAACTCGGATTCCGTCATTAAAATTGTATACTTCAAGATATGGGAATATGATTTTCCAGAAGCGGCAATGTTTATAATAAAACAAAACCACAACTGAAGTGGATATTTTCAGTCTCACAACAGATACAATTGGTGCCTTCAGTAGTCCAGGGTGACCATTTCTGCTGGGGGACAGACACCGGTACAATTACCATTTGTGTTGAAAAAGCTTAATAATCAGTTTGTTGTTTAGTGCTAAGCAATTTGATTTGTCACATCAATAATGCACACTTTGCTCATTATAAGCTTAGCATGGATGTAACCATCACATCATGTTTTAACAAAGAAAAACAATGCAAATCAGAACAAATTCTTTATTTGTAATTCTGGAAACCAGTTTTAGTCTATATGGCCATCTCCAGACCAGATGTCTGAAATGTATAACATTTTTAATGTGGCATATATAACAAAACTTATTCACTTTAAAAACTAATTTAAGGCAACCTAGTTATAAAATAAAACCATATTTTACCAGAAGATGTGAGGAGCCGCCACACAGAGCTGCTATGAGTACAAACTGCTACCAGTTACCAACCGCGAAGTAGTCAGCAAAGGCTAGGAATGGTAGGTGCTCTATACAAAACAAATACATTATGTAACTGATACAAGTCAAACATTGCCATTTATTTTTGCACTTTTGAAAAATCATAAAAGCACAGTGTTATACACTGACCACACAGAAGGGAACAAAGAGAGTGAACAAAACAATAGTACAGAAGATATCACACATTATTCTCATTCACTCATTCTCTTTACTTTCGATTAATTGTGTCGCCACACAATTCTCCCTCCAAGTAGAGTAGAGTAGAGTTCTACTTATAAAGAGATATTTGTGGTGTATCAGTCCACTACCCCTGGTGTAAATTGGAGACTGTTGTGGTAACACCAGTGAAACATCCGATTGTCGTGAAAACTGTTCACATGAAGGTGAAATCTGAGCCTCATCTGCATCTTCTGTTTTCCAGTGTAAGCGCCAGGTGACAGGTATAATGCTGGTGTGTAGTAATGTCCCCCAAAAGCAGGCAGCCAGGCCTAAACCATTCCAAAAAATCACTGTGGGTTTATTTTTAAGTAGTATGTTCAATGCATGCTCAGCTAACTCCAAGAGGGAGTATGGACCAGTGTGTCAGGTTTGTAAAGGTGCCCTGGCCATATCCATCAGTAATTCATAAGAGGCAGTCAGATGAAAATGAGACAGATGCCAAAAACTAAGCAACCTGTTTGTTACTTTAAAATTAATCACCACAACTTTTAACACATTTATTCCACCGCAAGATGAGACGGTCAATGACTTCAGCGAAAAACGTTTGCAGTTGTTTATGGACCCATTATTGTTCATGACATGTATCTCTTCGTCCAAAGCAAATCGTTCGCTACAACTGTCTACCTTCAGAGCCGCAAAAATATGGGAATCGCATGGGGAGGGATTGGAACTGTATCAAGGATGTGTAAATTCTTTCACCATCCACATGTTGCCAATGATGTTTCAGCTACATTAAAGAAGTTTCGCTGGGAAGCCCTTACACATCCTCCATATAGTCCTCATCTCTCCCCATGTGCTGTCCATATTTTTGGAGCCCTGAAGAAAACATCGGTGGCAATCAGTTTGCCTCAGACAAAAAGATGCCTGTCTGTGTGCAATTGTGGTTCTGTAGGCAACCGCAAACATTTTTCCATGAAGGCATTGAGCATCTTGTCTCATAGTGGGGGTAAGCGTATTAAGAGTATGGCGATTGCTTTTGAAACAATAAACAGTTTACCTACTTTTTCCCATCTGCCTCTGATTTCATTTGGCTACCCCTTATGATGTTGAGAACACATATGTAGATTTAATATATGAAAACAGTCGCATCCATTCAGCATGTAGATCTTAATGTATGAATACATTCATATCCATATGCCAAGGTGCTGGTGATGGGCGAAATTTAGAGATACAGAGCTTTTTTCGGTTGAATAAGAAACGACAATTCACGTAAAGATTGCTCTTGCTGTCGCTCAAAGAATTGTGATGGAAGTTCGAGAGGTGTACCACGAATGAACTCCGCAGGAGAAGCTCCAGTGTCTTAATGGTGGCACACAGTCCCAGTATCACCGGAGGTAGAGCAATATCCACGACGTGTCATGACACATCAAAGAAGATTTCAGTGTGTGCTGCCACAGTTCAGCCATTCCATTTTTGCCTTGATGATAGCTGGAAGTCAGGTGGTGTTTGAAACCACAGAGTTTTATTAGATCATAGAAAAGAACCGATTGAAATTGTCTTTCTTTATCAGTAATGACGTTGTTGGGACACCCGAAATAGGAAATTAAAGAAGTCAGGAAGGGTTGCGCCACTATTCCAGCTGAGATGTCCACAATAGGCAAAACTTCTCTCCCCAGTGTCTATAATGGTCGAACGCCGTAAAAGCACACCTTACCTGAAACTCTTCGGCAGGGCCAGAGTTGCCACCAGATTGGTGCTTACACGTTTGAAACGTTGTGTGAGTTCGACGAATGCACAGTCTTAGACACAAATCCCGGGCGATGGCTGGCCGCCACAGACGCGAGGTCTGAGTCATTCATTTAAGGCGGCGATTAAAACCGGTCTTCCCACAGGATTGGAAGTCCAGTCATATGCGCACTTCGGCAGCATTGTAAAATACAGAAGTGTCTGAGGGAAGTACTGTTTCTTTCTGGGGCTGTTATCGTGGTGGAGGAGCTTGTGGTCTAGTGGTTGACGTCACGAAACGTGAACACGAAATCGCAAGTTCGAGTCCACTCACTCATTCATTCACTTTTTAAACCGCATTTCGACTGCTTAAATAATAGTCTGATGGAACCTCAGAGACAATTCAGTTCGCTTTCTAACCTACAGGTAACACAAAAACTTCAGACAGAAATTCCGCAAAAGAGCTTGGGGGTGCGTCGAGATCAGCAGAGTATGCGCTCGAGAGTTTCCCCGCCCTATCGCAGCTACCGGCTTCCGGCAACCGGCCAAATTCCACCCGTCGCGCCGTCTAACGTCAAGAGCCGTCATGACTAGGGGACCGGGCCGCCGCATGGGACTATGAGCGTATTTATTAACTTTCATGTTCTTGTTTTAAGTTCTAGTATTTACCTTGCAGCTACGTGCTGGATTTTGCCTTCTCGAAACTCATGATTATTGTAATAGCGTTGTAAAATTGTTTCGCATGTGGAAAAAAATTAAACATTTGTGACATAGTGTTCGCTTTAGTGTTAATAGAGCAATGAAGACAGTGGTGACAACACGGGTCCTTTGTATTGTGTGTGGGGGGAGCGCATGTGGACAAAACACCTCAGAAAAGGGTTTGCTTGTTTCAACTAAGATCGTTCTGGCATGAATGATATCAACATTCAAAAAGTCTCGGTAACTGACATATGTGATCAAATGGGAGCATTTATGCGTTGTGAGACATTTATATTCAATAGGCAAGGTTCAGAGGTCAGATTTGGGAGTACTGTATGCTGTCATTCAAATCAACAGAAACTAAATGCATTACTGTGTATTTGCTTGGAAGTCATCGTTTCGCTCATTGAGAACTCCTAAGAGTTATTTTTGTGGGTCATGAGTTATGATGCGTTTATGTTAACTTGTTAAGAAGTAATTAACGGTTAAGACAACAACAGAGATATACTGGAGCAAAGGGCAGTGTCAACTGAATTCTTTTCATCTGGTGGCTCAAAAAAAGTGTTGTGCTCTACGTGAAATTCTCTTTCTTTAATCAGTAGTGACGTTGTTGGGATATCCGAAACAGGAAATTAGAGAAGTCAGGAAGGTTTGCGCCACTGTTCCAGCTGAGATGTCCACAATAGGCAAAACTTCTCTCCCCAGTGTCTATAATGGTCGAACGCCGTAAAAGCATACCTTACCTGAAACTCTTCGGCAGGGCCAGAGTTACCACCAGATTGGTGCTTACACGTTTGAAACGTTGTGTGAGTTCGACGAATGCACAGTCTTAGACACAAATCCCGGGCGCTGGCTGGCCGCCACGGAGGCTAGGTCTGAGTCATTCATTTAAGGCGGCGATTAAAACCGGTCGTCCCACAGGATTCGAAATCCAGTCATATGCGCACTTCGGCAGCATTGTAAAATACAGAAGTGTCTGAGGGAAGTATTGTTCCTTTCTGGGGCTGTTATAGTGGTGGATGAGCTAGTGGTCGGGCATTTAATAATGCCAGCACGGTAACTCAGCGTGTTCGGTCAGAGGGTAATAAAGAAAAAACTGAGTTAATGGATCAACGAGGAACTGAAACGGGTGTCTTGCGACGTCCGCCCCGACAAGATACAACGAACGAAAACGAACAAAATGAGATTAAAAGTGGTTAACGTCACGAAATGTGAACAAAAACTTCCCACAGCAATTCCGCAAAAGAGCTTGGGGCTGCGTCGATATCAGCAGAGTATGCGCTCGGGAGTTTCCTCGCCCTATCGCAGCTACCGGCTTCCGGCAACCGGCCAAATTCCATCCGTCGCGCCCTCTCACGTAAAGAGCCGTCAGACTAAGTGACGGGGCCGCCGCATGGGACTATGAGTGTATTTATTAACTTTCATATTCTTGTTTGCAGTTTTAGTATTTACCTTGCAGCTACGTGCTGGATTTTGCCTTCTCGAAACTCATGATCATTGTAATAGCGTTGTAAAACTGTTTCGCGAGTGGAAAAAAATTAAACATTTGTGACATAGTGTTCGATTTGGGGTCAATAGAGCAATGAAGGCAGTGGTGACAACACGGGTCCTTTGTATTGTGTGTGGGGGGAGCGCATTTGGACAAAACACCTCAGGAAAGGGTTTGCTTGTTTCAACTAAGATCGTTCTGGCATGAATGATTATCAACATTCAGAAAGTCTCGGTAACTGATATATGTGATCAAATGGGAGCATTTATGCGTTGTGGCATATTTGTATTCAATAGGCAAGTTTCAGAGGTCGGATTTGGGAGTACTGCATGCTGTAATTCAAAGCAACAGAAACTAAATGTATTACTGTGTATTTGCTTGGAAGTCATCGTTTCGCTCATTGAGAATTCCTAAGAGTTATTGTTTTGGGTCATGAGTTATGATGCGTTTATGTTAACTTGTTAAGAAGTAATTAACGGTTAAGACAAAAAAAGGAGATGTACTGGATCAAAGGGCAGTGTCAACAGAATTCTTTTCATCTGGCGGCACAAAAAAATTGTTGTGCTCTACGAATTCCTCTCCATTAGTTGCCAACAACTAAGACAGCTTTCGGTTGCAGTGAAGGAAGGTGTTGCTGCAATAATGAACTTTGCTGATGTTGCAAACAAACTTTTTTTTTTTGAAAGTCACTTCTCACTCACTTATTCTTCTCGTTTTAGGCGCTCATACGTTTACCTTTTCCGCTCCTTATCGAACGACCATCTGACAATTCCTTTCACGACAAAAGTTTAGTACAAACCTGGTTTGACGACATTTTTAAATCTGATTTAATTTTTAATTTGTTGTAAGTTGCTATGGAACCAAACTGCTGAGGTCATCGGTCCCTAGGCTTATATATACTTAATCTAACTTAAATTGTCTTACGCTAAGGAAAACACACATACCCTTGCCCAAAGGATGACTCAAACCTCTGGCGGGGGAAGCCGCGCGAACCGTGGCAATGCGCCTAAGACCACGTGGCTACAACGCGGGGCCTTTTAACTATGAAGCAGTAGGTTCCTATAGGGGTGGCATCGGTAAACAACCTGCACCCGTTGTCAAACTGTTTCAGATAATGTGGAAGAATATACAGTTTATACCAGGAGGAAAGGTAAATATTCAGGCAAATGACAGGGAAGGTAAAAAGTTTAGTAAACATGGGCTCTAAGCTGCATCATGAGAGTTATTAGCATCCATCTTCCATACTGTGAAACAAACCTCTTCTACAGCAACCGCTTTGCTTTCCATATTTTGGGAGGAGGTAGTATGTACTAAATCAAGAACTTTTTTTTAGTTAGTCATGGGCTCTAATGTGCATACCTAAAGAGGTATGACAGATGTTTACTGCAATAGTGAAGATGAACAAAGGCTGATAGCTCTTAAACTATGCATTTTAGAGCACATGATTAGTAGACTTTTTTGCTTCGAATGATCATTTGGGCTACATCCCTAAATATTCACGATTCCCTATATTGTCGATAATTAATTTCTCTCTAATGTTTACTGTCGTGTTCAATAAATTACTTATTTATTTATGTTTACTTTTGGTTTCACGACCATCCAACCAAATATGCGGAAAATGCTAGCAAAATATCCGCCGTACTAGTACACGTGATAGTCAATTTACCATGTTAATTTTTTGAAAGAAGTCAATTTAACAAAACAATATGTTTGAAATATGATTAACGAGTCTACATTGTGTATCCAGTTAGCAAAACATTTTCTCGGCAGGAGCGGGAAGAGCGTTATCAACTCTGCAATATCGTAATTCTTTCGCATTTACACTACGCGATACTGGAAGTATTGAGACGACTTCTGATGGTGAACATATCGTAAGCTTTCCTTGTTGATTGTCTGCTAGTAACTTTGTCACAGAAAGTCTAAATATACGAGTACAGCCTTCAGTGAGACTGGAAACGAAGTATTTTTACTTTACAAGCGACCACATTACTTCGGAACTAGTGCATAGCTATGGTACCAGACTGTCATAGGAATGGTTAAGATTGATAACTCGCAATATAAAAGACGAGATTATTTGCAGTTTGTAACGGTACTTTGACTACCGCGCCTCCGCCAGAGCAAGGATATAATTTACGATCGCGCATGCAGAAGAGCGCTGCGCCAGCGACAGATTTTTATAAATAATTTTGATCTTTTTTTTTTACTTTTGCATATGTACTTGTTTTTAACAACTAGTTTATTACTCTCTTGTCTTCATACATTCAAGGCGTGTAATTTTCGGCGCTGTGTTGAACAATGATTTTAAATGGAAATTAAAACTATATTATGAAACGAAGTTATTTCAGTAGTGATTCGCAACGCCAAATTTATAAATTGATCCTGACAGTGACAACTTCAAGAAATTTTCATCACGCAGAGAACAAGTGGACTAGTGAACAATGAAAGCAAGGACATCCTAGAAGAAAATTAAGAAGTATTCCAGACGCAGCCACGAAGACTATATTGTAATAAATACTAAGTTTCTAACATAATTATAAGGTAAATTTCAACTTATTTCTGATGCTATTTCGTTACAGTCGCTTTTTGTAGTGTTCCCGACCCGGTCTGCCATTCATGGTCAAATTACAGCACTATCTCAATCAGTAATTAGAAGCCCGCCTTATCCGTAACTTATTCCACCAAAATTCAAAACCCAATCAGATTTTCTATTTTGTATTTTCACGGCAGAACCCCGAAGAAAGGAAACACTACAATTGGCGACCGTGACAGGACTTACAATCTCCAGATTTGATACAAGTGCAATTATTATAAATTTTTGACATTTTATCTAATTTTAATCACTTAATAGCATCAGAAAATGAATTTGGACTAATTCTCATTCATTTCAATTGTAGCGTTACGTGCATGAAATTTACAGCAATATTGTTTGTCCTGTTATTAATTCGTGTTGATTTTCATTTTCATGCTGAGAAAATTAATTTGTTAAAAAAAAGGAAAAGGATAACGTTCCATAAAATAATTTGCACGGACGTGAAAGAAAAATTTTGGATTGAAAACTGTATATCTGACGCTACATTTGCAACATAACACTGAAGAAAAAAAAAATTGTGAGTACAAAAATTTACATTTTTTCCAGTTTCAAGCAGCCATCTGTACTTCCTTTATTCCAATCCATTTATTTAGAAATTATTTTTCTAAATTGTAGTTAAAAATTTATTTACTATTATTGCAAATTATAAGTGAAGAGCATATTCACAGTCATTTATTTGTGAGAGGGATATTTCAGTACCAGTTTAATAATTCAATTTCTAATTAAATATCATCTAGAAATATCCATTTCCATAAGAGAAATTTCAGATTTCAACAGATCATATTTAAATTTTTTTTGCCATTGGAAAATTTTATTTGCAATTAATTATGAAAATCGCAAGATGGACGCTAGACACGTAGAAATTGTTTCCGCGGACGAGCTTAGTGAAGTGACACATTGCAAAACATGTCCGATAGTCAAATGAATAATGAACTTAATAGTGAGGATGTTCAAGACAATTTTACGGAATCGTTTAAGACAACAACCCCTGTATTTAAACAGATATACAGGCGAATGGAGAGTGACTACTACGCAACAAAACACGACATTGACAACGTCAACCTCAGAACCAGACATTAATCAGACACGAAAAAACGACGAAACTAAGACACAGGACTGTGACATGCTCAACCAGATTCTGAAGTTATTTTGTGACCAAAACAGAAAATTTGACACTTAAGACAAAAGACTTGACGCTTTAGACGAGAATAATGACAATTTAATACGTGACATTGGGAAATTTGACACTAAATTCGATGAACTGACATGGGACATAAAACAAAATTTTGAAAAACAATCGAGACAAATTGCCGACTTGACAGAAACCACCAGTAGCCTTGGAAGGAAATTTACTGACTTATCAGACAAGGTTATGAGACAAGAAAAGTTATTTGTGGAATTCAGTGACGAGACAACAACTGGCTTATGACGATGTAATGAGAAATTGTTAACAGTAGTTTTTGAACAACAGAAAACCAGTACCCAAGTTGACGAATTACGACAGCCATACAATTCCGTAAAAACAAACCAAGAACACTTAGACCTGACGGTTACAGACATTTCAGACAGATGAAATGATGTAACATTGGAGCAGATATCCTTACAGGAAAAGTTAGATAAACCTGAAGACAGAGCAGATGTAGCATCTTTAAAGAATGACAACTCTAGAAGAGAAACTTTTACATGAATGCAAATTATGTGATGATTATTTAGATGAGAAATTTGAGACAATGATGCAGATCATTTTAGATAAGACAAAGGAACAAGTAAAGGGAGAGAGAGATAATATTCAGAAAGAGGTGCGTAAACTTAAAGAAAATGTAATACCAAGTTTGTCAGTGGTACCAAAACCCATAACAGGCAACCAAAACACAAAAGAGAATCCAAATAATACTAGGCCCAGCACACAGCCGAAAATAGGATTACCAATGAGTGATACAAATCCCAATGAACCATTTTCAATGCTACCACAAGATCAAAATGACTATCAGACATCACCACATACTATGCACATACCATCGGGAGTAGCTGATGAAACATTAGTATGACATGGATACTTTCAGACATTTTCATGTGATGAGAAAGACAAAGTGCATCCGATTGATTTCATCCGCTCTTTTGACGGTATTTTCCCGAGACATTGGTTAGAAGCTGATAAAATTCGATGTGCTACAAATTTGTTACGTGGAAGAGCAGCTAAGTGGGGAGCAGAAATGAAAAGACGATGTTTAACATTTGAACAGTTTGAACAAGCATTTCTTGAGGTATTCTGGCCGATCACAGAACAGCAAAGTTTAAAACGAGAAGTTAGAATCCAGAAATATACAACCCGAAGAAAGAGACTTTAGGTCAATACTTTGAACACTACCTAGACAAAACATTATATTGGACAAAAGCAGCAGATTTACCAGGTGTAATTAGAACACTTAAAAGCCATTTACCATTTCCATACCGTGATAATTAATAGGAGTGTCCGAGGACAACATAAAGAATTTTTTCAGTCATGTTGATGAGATAGATGTTGTTTACAGAGATGAGATCAGGAATTTCAGTCAATTGTATCCGATCCATCCAAGCAATTCATGTACGCACAACAACAGAAATGACAGAGGCTATTGAAATCCGCCTCCGACACCACAACAGAACACTTAAAGAAACAATTTGCACTACACTGGGAAAAATCCATTCAATATTAGGAGAAACAACTCACAGCATTGGCAAGGAAACGGTAATTATTACTATAATGGTTATCCGAACAGTAATTACAATCAGAACAATAACAGTTATATTCAAAATAACAACAACAGAAGAAGGAACCGAAATTATAGAGATCAAAGAAGAGAGGATAACAGGTACCACCCAGGATATTTTCAGAGAAACATACAACAATACCCAAACATGTATTGCAGGAATAACAGTAGTGACAATACCAGTTCACCGCCACAACACATGAAATACAGCAACCCTCAATTCCTACCTAACAGAACTCCCAATGCAACGAGAAGTAATGTCAACAACCAAACAGCTGATACTTGGGTGACGCGCAACAGAAATGTAAATATTATTGAGCTGGGCAATGAAGCCAACCCGCAGAAACAAACGAATTTGCCGGAAAACGAACGGTGACTGAGTTAAGTGCTCGGGTTACGGTAGATAAGGAGCTGAGCGCAATGGAACCGACGATTTGTTTTCTCTGATATGATGACAATAAGAAAATAGAACACTATAGTGTAATCAAATGTACAGATAAGATTATACAATATTGCTATTTTCCAAATTTAAGGCGAAGAGTATTGAGGAATATTAGGAAATGTATCATATGCCAGAAAGCCTAATATTCTAATCGCACGAGCATGAATGAATTGCATCCAATCATACCTAAGAGGCCATTACAGCTAATTGCTTCAGATATTGCAGGACCCTATCCACAAGCACATGGAGGAATGAAATACATTCTTGCTGTGCTAGATATTTTCACAAAGTCTTTAAAATTATATGCTTTACATTCAGTTTCTACCACTGCTATTACCAGACGTCTATGAACAGATTATTTTGTAAGAATAGGAAAACCTGAAGTTATGATCACAGATAATGCAGAATATTTTACCAGTTTAAAATGGAAGACGTTTATTGAAGAACAGAATGTTAAACATATTTTAATTTCAAGATGTCATGCAGCAGAAAAACCCAGTAGAAAGAACGTTTCGAGAATTTGGATAGTTTATGAGAAAACACACACACACACACACACACACACACACACACACACACACACACACACACACGCCAGAGAAGTACACAAAATGAGTAGAATACCTAGCATCATTTGAACAAATAGTGAACAATTTAACTCACATTTCTACTGGATACACACCAACTGAATTAATTATGGATAAAACAGAAAGAAATGAATGGACAGACCGTCTACCTAAATTTACAGCAACCTTTTAGAAGAAAAGGTAAGACAAGCTTACACAACATTATGTGACAAAGCTAAGGAAAGAAAGCAGAAATATGACAGAGGTGTCAGGAAAGCACAAAAATTTCAAGTTGATGAGTTAGTTTTACTAAGAACACATCCTAAACCCACAAAACTGAAACGTTTAAACAGGAAATGGCAGGTCTTATAAACTGGACCATACCGAATTACAATTATTCCACACCCTGGCTGTTATTCATTAGAATATCCATTAACACATAAACCCAGCGGTCTACACACAGACATTTGAAAAAATACATACAGTAAAATGTTAGCTAATGAGAAGAAGATAATTAATAGGATATACAGTTATGATGAGCCTACATTGAAGTTATACATATACTTAAAATCTAATGAATGCAGGTAAGTCTAGAAAGCAATGTGAACCATCCAATAGCTAATTAGATATTTGGTTATAAGAGGAGTCGCTATTGAGGCATATACACATTAGAGGAGGCTGAGAACTGAATAGAATTATCTTCTTTAGGAGGCATGTGATAATGGTAATGTTGATATGAGTGATGTGAGTGACTGAATGAGGTGAGTGAATGTAATTTTAGTTTAATAAGAAGATAAATAGTAATATGGAGAGAGGTAAATGGAATATAAGATGAGAATAGGGTATTATTATTGTTGTTGTTGTTGAAGTAAAAAAGTAAGTGATGGGGAATAAGAGGAATGTGTGTGTGTCTATATATATATATATATATATATATATATATATATATATATATATATATGAATATAATAGAGGGAAACATTCCACGTGGGAAAAATATATCTAAAAACAAAGATGATGAGACTTACCAAACAAAAGCGCTGGCAGGTCGATAGACACACAAACAAACACAAACATACACACAAAATTCAAGCTTTCGCAACCAACGGTTGCCTCATCAGGAAAGAGGGAAGGAGAGGGAAAGACGAAAGGATATGGGTTTTAAGGGAGAGGGTAAGGAGTCATTCCAATCCCGGGAGCAGAAAGACTTACCTTAGGGGGAAAAAATGACAGGTATACACTCGCACACACACACATATCCATCCGCATATACACAGTCACAAGCAGACATTTGTAAAGGCAAAGAGTTTGGGCAGAGATGTCAGTCGAGGCGGAAGTACAGAGGCAAAGATGATGTTGAAAGACAGGTGAGGTATGAGCGGCGGCAAATTTAAATTAGAAATTAGCAGAGATTGAGGCCTGGCGTATAGCGAGAAGAGAGGATATGCTGAAGGGCAAGTTCCCATCTCCGGAGTTCTGACAGGTCGTTGTTAGTGGGAAGTATCCAGATAACCCGGACGTTGTAACACTGTGCCAAGATGTGCTGGCCGTGCACCAAGGCATGTTTAGCCACAGGGTGATCCTCATTACCAACAAACGCTGTCTGACTGTGTCCATTCATGCGAATGGACAGTTTGTTGCTGGTCATTCCCACATAGAACGCTTCACAGTGTAGGCAGGTCAGTTGGTAGAGCACGTGGGTGCTTTCACACGTGGCTCTGCCTTTGATCGTGTACACCTTCCGGGTTACAGGACTGGAGTAGATGGTTGTGGGAGGGTGCATGGGACAGGTTTTACAACAGGGGCGGTTACAAGGGTAGGAGCCAGAGGGTAGGGAAGGTGGTTTGGGGATTTCATAGGGATGAACTAAGAGGTTATGAAGGTTAGGTGGACGGCGGAAAGACACTCTTGGTGGAGTGGGGAGGATTTCATGAAGGATGGATCTCATTTCAGGGCAGGATTTGAGGAAGTCGTATCCCTGCTGGAGAGCCACATTCAGAATCTGATCCAGTCCCGGAAAGTATCCTGTCACAAGTGGGGCACTTTTGGGGTGGTTCTGTGGGAGGTTCTGGGTTTGAGGAGATGAGGAAGTGGCTCTGGTTATTTGCTTCTGTACCAGGTCGGGAGGGTAGTTACAGGATGCAAAAGCTGTTTTCAGGTTGTTGGTGTAATGGTTTAAGGATTCCGGACTGGAGCAGATTCGTTTGCCACGAAGACCTAGGCTGCAGGGAAGGGACCGTTTGATGTGGAATGGGTGGCAGCTGTCATAATGGAGGTACTGTTGCTTGTTGGTGGGTTTGATGTGGATGGGCGTGTGAAGCTGGCCATTGGACAGGTGGAGGTCAACGTCAAGGAAAATGGCATGGGATTTAGAGTAGGACCAGGTGAATCTGATGGAACCGAAGGAGTTGAGGTTGGAGAGGAAATTCTGGAGTTGTTCTTCACTGTGAGTGCAGATCATGAAAATGTCATCAATAAATCTGTACCAAACTTTGGGTTGGCAGGCCTGGGTAACCAAGAAGGCTTCCTCTAAGCGACCCATGAATAGGTTGGCGTACGAGGGGGCCATCCTGGTACCCATGGCTGTTCCCTTTAATTGTTGGTATGTCTGGCCTTCGAAAGTGAAGAAGTTGTGGGTCAGGATGAAGCTGGCTAAGGTAATGAGGAAAGAGGTTTTAGGTAGGGTGGCAGGTGATCGGCGTGAAAGGAAGCGCTCCATCACAGCGAGGCCCTGGATACAAATATTCCGCATGTCCAATATACGTCGGAACTGAGCAGAAATCGTATAAAGACAGATCTGCCACATTCCGCAACCTGTGTAGAAACAGAGCAACCTGCGTTAGTGCAACAGGAGTGTGTTTTGACCATTTGGTGGAAATGCAGGGAATGTGGTGCGCCTCCAAACTAGATTCAGATACTAAAATCCGAAGCAGATCTGTGTCCATGCACATCTGTCTCCCCAACATGCTATCATCATTGTTCTGCACCATCCAAAACTTCCTGCCATATAGAACTCACGTAGGCGCTGTTGCTAGCGCAATGACGCATAGCTGCGATATGCACGGTGGAGCTCCAGACAGATGGAGTTCGACGCATTTTTACATAAATAAACAGAGGTATCAACTCTAAAGTATGTTTCTACAGTCTAGGATCGATAACTGGAAGGTAATGGTAAGAGAGAACACAAACAAACACACTCCTAAGGCTAGAACGTTCTGCATTTAAAACAGGCTACAATGTTAGATCGCTTGACTTTCCGACCTATCAGTCATGTGGAATGTAGCGCTGATAATATTCCAATGTAAGAAATATATATTCAAGCGCATGACATACATCCTTCTTCCCGGTTTGTCTACAATAAACTGTTATCGAAGCATAAAACGATAAAAACTACTTCCGTAAAACATTTGCTCTTCATGATACGAGCACAATATAGCTTTCCAGAGACGTATAGAGTCCACTGTTCACATCCGATCATGGTTCAGAAAGTATATGATGCCTGTATCAGACCTATATAAACTGATCGATTGTAGCGTGGGGTACCTCCTACAAGGAAACAGTTAAACGCATAGCATTAGCGTACGACATGTGAAAATTACAAGTAATTCCGTTACTGACTCTGTAAAGAGCACATTTGTCAGGCAAATGTGTCCATGGGAATTGCATCGCCTCACAAGCACCTATCGCTAACTTAGTTATGTCGCTGAAGTCTCGATTTTACAATCAAGATTCGACAGGGGGATGAAGTACTTCTCTTAAGTCAAAGTTCGTTTAGTCGAATTGAAAGGTCTCTGTTGGATTCCTTTCATGTTAATTTCTTAAATCTGTTGTCATTTACGGCATAAATTCCTCTTCTAAATTTACTGTGGTGTTTTTTTTGGTTGGGTTTAAGGGCGCTCAACTGCTGAGGTCATTAGCGCCCAGTCACTGTTGTTTGAGCACATGGAATCTGGTAAAACTCAAGGGGATGGAGGGGACACCAGAAGGACCCGACAAAGATGCAGACAAAATAAGTAAAAAGATTAAATGTCCTTGGACAAGCCAGTTAAAGTTATAAAACGCAGAATACGAGCAGCTGCTCGAGCGTCATCAGCTAAAACATCCGGTAAAGTAGATGGCAGGGACAGGACAACACGAAATTGACTAAAACGGGGACACGACAATAAAACATGGCGCACTGTTAATGCCTGACCACAAGGGCACTGCGGGGCTGGGTCACCGGAGAGCAGGTAGCGGTGGCTAAACCGGCAATGCCCAATCCGCAACCTGGTCAGAAGGACCTCCTCGCGCCGAGATGGTCGGGAGGATGTTGTCCAAGCAGTTGGTAGCGGTTTTACTGCCCGGAGCTTGTTTCCTTGGAGGGATGACCAAGCATCCCACCACAACGACACAAGCCTCTTACATACATCCCCACGAACGTCGGATGACGGGACACAATGGGAGGCTGGCCGAGGCAGGAGGACTGCAGCCCTGGCTGCAGCATCCGCAGCCTCATTCCCAGGCACTCCCACATGTCCGGGAACCCACAGAAAGCTGACAGAACCACCATTATCAGCCAAAGAATGGAGGGACTGCTGTATCCGTTGTATCAAGGGATGGACCGGATAGGGAGCTCCAAGGCTCTGAAGAGCACTGAGTGAGTCAGAGCACAGTACATATGATGAATGGTGGTGGCGGCGGGCATACTGAACGGCCTGATGGAGAGCAAAAAGCTCGGCCGTAAAGCTGGAACACTGGTCGAGGAGCCTGTATTTAAATGTGGCGGCCCCGACGACAAAGGCACAGCCGACACCATCGTCAGTTTTGGAGGCATCGGTGTAAATAAAGGTGTGACCGGCAAGTCGAGCACGAAGTTCGGCAAACCGTGAGCAATACATTGCAGCCGGAGTACCATCCTTCGGGAGTGAGCTGAGGTCGAGATAAATATGAACCGGAGCCTGGAGCCAAGGTGGTGTCGGGCTCTCACCCTCTCTGAAGGTGGTAGGGAGGGCAAAATCCAATTGTCGAAGCAGGCGACGGAAGCGGACTCCGGGGGGCAGCAGGGCAGACACATACAACCCGTACTGACGGTCGAGAGAATCGGCGAAGAAGGACTTGTAAGTGGGGTGGTCGGGCATAGACGACAGCCGGCAGGCATACCGACACAGCAGTACGTCGCGCCGGTAGGTCAACGGTAACTCGGCAGCTTCAGCATAAAGACTCTCGACAGGACTAGTGTAGAAGGCTCCGGTCGCAAGACGTAACCCCCGATGGTGGATGGAGTTGAGCCGGCGTAAGAGGGACGGCCGAGCGGACGAGTAGACGAAGCTCCCATAATCCAGCTTCGATCGGACTATGGACCGATACAAGCGAAGCAGGACAGTGCGATCCGCTCCCCAAGATGAACCGCTAAGAACTCTGAGGACATTAAGGGAACGTGTACAACGGGCCGCCAAATAAGAGACGTGTGGAGACCAACACAGTTTCCTGTCCAACGTGGTGTTTGTGACTATCTGGGAGGAGACTGAGCAGTGAAACGTGTTACTTTTACACATAAACAAGAACGATCTGTCACACTACTACACTTTAAAACACAGTTTATATATAATTCATGTCACACAGTCTCATACAGAACCTACATCCACTTTCTTTTATATACTGTGTATGATAAGATACTGTCATCCCCCTTCCCTTCTGAGTGAGAGGATAAATGAGCAAATGTATTTCTAGTTCCATGCTTGAGGGTAGCAGACAAGCCTGTCTGCTAGAGAACAGTAGGACCAACGTTGGAACAGGTAGCTACGCTTTCTAAAAGCAAAGAGGTTTCTATCCTTAGTATGGTCCTGTCCGTCCCTTGTCATGTTGGCATAGGAAGCTGCCCCTCTGGCCACTTCCGTTTGTTTTTGTGAGCCACCCTCAGGAAGGGACCAGGTCAGTCTGTTCGTGGCGAGCGTCTGAAGTGGTAAGATCTCCAGCTAAGTGTGTGTCTGCTAAGTCCATAGGACAATGGATTTCTTAAGTTCAGCCTAACTGAAAATTTAATCACCTTTATTTCAGGTTTAGCTCTAAAATATCTAATGTTATCTTAAATTGCAATGCAGTGTAATTCGAGTGTGAAGTTCAGAATATATTCCGGTAGTTGCTTTGTCACTACTTTATGAGTAAAGTGGAATCACGTGTTGATCAGTAACTCTAACTAGTATCATCAATCTTCAATGCGATTGTGCGTGAGATTATAACGTCTCGTCTTGACAATATTTTTCAATATAGCAACTTTTCTTTATGTTCAGCCCACGTGGGGTGTACTTCGTGAGACCAGTACCACGTGCTTATACATTTGTTTGACCCATCAGGTTAATAGTAAGACGATAGTAACCAGTTAGAGGTTTTTCTTTTGTAAATTGCTTTTCGATCTAATTTGTTTTAATTATCAAAATTATTGTGGAGTTACACTCTTTGTGTAAACCAAGTTGACCACGTGAAGCATGTGGTGTAATCATCAAAGTAGCCCTCAGCTATTCTTTTCGGGAAGATTTCACAGAGAGTTAGTATGAATTTAGTATACCAGTGTGTGGTAATTTCATGACTGACAGGATTGCGCTATGAACATAACTTCTTTGAGTGAAAATTGAATCGGTTGGTTGTGGTTCATTTCCTCTTGCATATGTTTAACGTTCTTCATGTGTTGTTTTATGAATGCAGTGTTGTATGCAGTCTCCCAATCTTGGCTCCATATTTGATGTGTTCCGTAAGATTACAAACTCACGTTTTCACAGTCCTAAATAAGGCACCAGCTTAGTTATGACTCACGTTTAATATGCTGAAATTTCAATGATCAATGTTAAAATAAATTTCCAAATATAAACTGATTTATTTCTTTTTAATATATATATATCACCGGTTGTCGTATGACTATTATAAGATTATAATTAATGTTAGTCTGGTTGGGAATTTGGTAAGCTAGACTGGATACCTGGTGAAGCAGTTGCTCAGTAATGCAAGATTAACTTCCCCAGACAGCTCACAGCTTTTGATCCGCTTTTATTGTCAATCAGCACCGCTTACACCACAAATTAAAGCAACAACGTTACACATGGCGACCCTGTTCTGTGATTCTGCTAGACTCTGGAATCTCTGAAACGTTAGATTGCGAGAGTTGTATAATCTTAATTTTTCCCTGCAGCGCTCAAACAACTTCTGCGTTGTTTCTGAACAGACTTTCAAAAGATTCACGGCGTTGTTGAGCGGCGTTGTGTTGTTTGTCTTGTTTTGTTTTCTATATTTGTGTGTTTTATATGTATGTGTTTTTTCTCGCTTGAAAAATGCACTGACTTCGATCAAAGATATAAATTTGGTGTGTGTGTGAAAAAGTGCGTACTAAGTTGGGTACCTTTCGTGTGACTGTCGTAATTTTTGCGGGATACATTTATTCTGATTAGTGTGTTGCATACCAGGCATAAATTGAACTAATGCAGACTCGTAACCAAGCTAAAAGTAGGCGGTCCAACAACTTAAGCAACATGGACCATGGGGATAATTTGATTTCGAATATTAGCACGCCGGACGGTTCCGAAAATGCAATGGGGAATACTTCAGAGGAAATGCAAAACAGGACAAACGGGCTCACATCAGAGCCAGAAATTAGTTTGCCTCCAACTAACCAAATTGATTTGGCAGAACTCATGAAAGCCTTATTGCAACAAAATAAAGAAAACGCAGAGAAATCTGAAAAATCGATCCGAGAGCTAGGCGAACAAATGACGCAGAAATCTGAAAAATCGATCCGAGAGCCAGGCGAACAAATGGCGCAGAAATCTGAAAAATCGATCCGCGAGCCAGGCGAACAAATGACGCAGAAATCAGAAAAGTCGTTCCGAGAACAAAAAGAATCATCGGAAAAATCGATCCGAGAGCTAGGCGAACAAACAGACGAAAAACTAATCCAGCAGACAAATAAAGTCGACAAGTCGATGCCGAGTGTGTCCGATGATATCTCACAAAGAATAAACAATCTGGCAAGTGAAATAAAAAGCGATATTATGAAAGAATTAGGCCGTACATTTGAACAAATCAATGATCGTCTGCAAGCCTTAGAACAGGGCAAGCGGAGTTGCGATGCGGAATCGAAAGAGAGCGAAGAACAGCTACTTAGGAATTTCCAAGCGCTGAGAGAAGAATGCCAAAGGGAACGCCAGCAGGTACTCTCGAGGGTCCAGGAGGCGGAAACGCGTTGTCCCACATCCGTTAGCAACACAGTAGCGGACAACAGTCAAGCGATTCACGCACTCGAACAGCAAGTAGAACAATTGAAGCAAACTGGGGCGGAGGACAACAGACAAATACATGATAAGATTGCGTCATTAGCGGACATCGTAGGCAGGTGACAGAAAGCGAGAACAATACTACACCGGTAGCAGTTGCAGAGACCGAAGAAGTGCGTCGCTTCTTAGATTTCAGAAGGGACAGTTCGAAGTGAACAGGCGGCACAAAGCTGTAACAGGCGAATTACAAGAACGCGTGGCGCATCTGGAAAGCCGCATTGGGTGTGATTCCGAACTCGCCAATAGCACTAAAAATGGCCATACGAACAGTGCAGGGAGGGACTCCGGCCACGAGGGAGATTTTGACGACAGGGAAGAATGTATTTTGAGGGGCAGACATGCGAAAAATAGAAACATTCAAGGGCCTTGCCGGGAGGAAATGCGGGGATTTGATTTCAAACATTTCCTTACGGTGAGAAAGTTTGAGACATTTCGAAATTCGCAAAAAGGAATACATCCACGAGCATGGCTCGAGCAATTTGAGTTCTGTCTTCCCCCCGACTGGACAAGTTCACATAAGATAGAATATATGTGTGGCTATTTGGAAGGCGAACCGGCGATTCGCATGAGGACGGCAGCGCGTCAATGTAACTCCACTCAGGAGTTTCGACAAGCCTTTCTGTCCGCCTATTGCTCGGAAGCGGCACAAGATAGGGTCAAGCACGGCATAATTATGCTGCCAAATTTGAACCAGTCTGGTTTCGGCAGCCCAGCACGCCTATTCGACCACATGCTGCAGGCAAATCAATTTCTATACGGCCCTCACGGGCCTGCGGAGCTAATTAGGATATTCATCACCAAATTGCCGATGCAGTTGCGCCACGTCATTCTTGCGAGACGATGCAAAGAGGACGTGGAAACGTTTAAGACACTTCTCCAAGAGTTGGAATATAATACAGCAGAATGCCCGCCTAAACAGGCACAAAGTTATTACGGGGCACAGCAGCGCGATCGCAGTCGTGGCCGTAGTACTAATCAACGGCGTGACTGGTCGTCGCGACGCGAACGGAACAATAAAGAACAATAAAGAAACTGGGGTAACAGTCGCGAACACAGGTGGAACAACGGAAATGATCGAGGACGTGGACAAGATCGTGAACGCTACGGGTACGGCAACCAGAATCGATACTACGATGAATATGGTGGGAATAGGACTGTAGGCGGAGCACCTCATGATGTTGAAATTCGGCCGGCTAACCCTAGACATAATCCAGCATATGGAAATTAACAAATCCGGCAATGACAAACGATCAGCGCAGAAGGCGCCAAATCGGAACAAATGAGCGACATGGCAAATGAATAGAAAGGACAGTGAGAAGTAGAGGACGGTGAGGAGAATGAATTGATTGGTTTACATTTGTGACATATGCATTTTGAATAATATGTTCGTAAAATTAATGATAAATATGTTTCTATGTGATTGATTGAAGTGATGTTTTTAATTTTTTTTCTTTCCTTTTGCAATTAGGATTTAGGTTGGTTCAAATGTGAAGATAAAAGGTTTCTTCGTGAACGAGTGAAATGCTGTTTATGTTTTTATGTGTAAATTGAAAAGAGTCGCTCCTGAGAGAAGCAAGATCTGTGTTGAATTAATGCAAAACTCAGGGGAATATCCGATCTGTGGGTATTATGGGTCTGGCAAATCCAGGTCCCAGCTGTTAGTAGCCTTGTTTCCGATTTTGTGCTTTCAGTGCTACTATCTATCTATTACTGTTCTATATCTGTCAGTATAAATGAGGATCTCTTACTATAGTATGCGTGCTGTATGAATATTTTAAGATAGGAGAACTCTGAGAAAGGAAAGAGTAAGTTTGGAATCTTGAAAACAGGATGCGATAATACGATTGTTTAGCCAATAGCTTCCCAATATGCGCTAATATGTTGATATTGATTATATATCTTTTTTGTTCTTTATAGCTGAGTACGTAAAGTGCTGTCTGTGGATTTCATCAGTATATTGATTCCCTTGTGGTTTGTGTAATTTACGTCGCCCTGAAATGTTATTGTAGTAGTTAAATACGAGCAGTTTTTCAGCAAATGGAGAATGGAACGGAAATATGGATCCTTTTTGTAGTCTTGACTGATGTTGAGCTAGAGCCTGAAAAAATTATTCTGCGTTAATACTTGTCCTAGAAAAGTGACGTTTATGTGTTTTGCTGATGCTGTGAGCATTACAGCTTACTGTTTTCTCTGGTGCGGGATGCACTGCAGCCTATATGATTTGTACTGAGGAAATTTCCCTCTTGAAGGTAGAGGAAGATTAAATAATTTTGATTATGGGACCGAAGGAAAGCTTGGTGTAATGTAATAAGGATGAAGCAAAAATTTGGCATTTAAACTACAGGAGGATTCGGATCTTTTGTATCTGTTGTAAGTTCAATATGTTAAGATGAAACTGTTTTACAGAATAGAGGTGACCACAATTTTGCCATTCATGAGAAATGAATCCAGAATAACCACCACAGGCGAAATAACTGATTTGGAAGCGAAAGGTAACTTAAAGAAGGAACGGAATTGGAGAAAATGGGTAAGAAAATGTAAAAAAAAATGTAGATGTCCTATGTCTAATAATTTCGAGCAGTTAGTCCACGAACCCACGCGAATTGTAAATGGTTGCGGAAACACACTTGAACTCTTAGCCACAAATAATCCAGAGCTAATAGAGAGCATCATGACTGATACAGGGATTAGTGATCACAAGGTCGTTGTAGCTAGGCTCAATACCGTTTCTTCCAAATCCACCAGAAACAAACGCCAAATAATTTTATTTAAAAAAGCGGATAAAGTGTCACTCGAAGCCTTCCTAAGAGACAATCTCCATTCCTTCCGAACTGACTATGGAAATGTAGGCGAGATGTGGCTCAAATTCAAAGATATACACTCCTGGAAATTGAAATAAGAACACCGTGAATTCATTGACACATTCCTGGGGTCAGATACATCACATGATCACACTGACAGAACCACAGGCACATAGACACAGGCAACAGAGCATGCACAATGTCGGCACTAGTACAGTGTATATCCACCTTTCGCAGCAATGCAGGCTGCTATTCTCCCATGGAGACGTTCGTAGAGATGCTGGATGTAGTCCTGTGGAACGGCTTGCCACGCCATTTCCACCTAGCGCCTCAGTTGGACCAGCGTTCGTGCTGGACGTGCAGACCGCGTGAGACGACGCTTCATCCAGTCCCAAACATGCTCAATGGGGGACAGATCCGGAGATCTTGCTGGCCAGGGTAGTTGACTTACACCTTCTAGAGCACGTTGGGTGGCACGGGATACATGCGGACGTGCATTGTCCTGTTGGAACAGCAAGTTCCCTTGCCGGTCTAGGAATGGTAGAACGATGGGTTCGATGACGGTTTGGATGTACCGTGCACTATTCAGTGTCCCCTCGACGATCACCAGTGGTGTACGGCCAGTGTAGGAGATCGCTCCCCACACCATGATGCCGGGTGTTGGCCCTGTGTGCCTCGGTCGTATGCAGTCCTGATTGTGGCGCTCACCTGCACGGCGCCAAACACGCATACGACCATCATTGGCACCTAGGCAGAAGCGACTCTCATCGCTGAAGACGACACGTCTCCATTCGTCCCTCCATTCACGCCTGTCGCGACACCACTGGAGGCGGGCTGCACGATGTTGGGGCGTGAGCGGCAGACGGCCTAACGGTGCGCGGGACCGTAGCCCAGCTTCATGGAGACGGTTGCGAATGGTCCTCGCCGATACCCCAGGAGCAACAGTGTCCCTAATTTGCTGGGAAGTGGCGGTGCGGTCCCCTACGGCGCTGCGTAGGATCCTACGGTTTTGGCGTGCATCCGTGCGTCGCTGCGGTCCGGTCCCAGGTCGACGGGCACGTGCACCTTCCGCCGACCACTGGCGACAACATCGATGTACTGTGGAGACCTCACGCCCCACGTGTTGAGCAATTCGGCGGTATGTCCACCTGGCCTCCCGCATGCCCACTATACGCCCTCGCTCAAAGTCCGTCAACTGCACATACGGTTCACGTCCACGCTGTCGCGGCATGCTACCAGTGTTAAAGACTGCGATGGAGCTCCGTATGCCACGGCAAACTGACTGACACTGACGGCGGCGGTGCACAAATGCTGCGCAGCTAGCGCCATTCGACGGCAAACACCGCGGTTCCTGGTGTGTCCGCTGTGCCGTGCGTGTGACCATTCCTTGTACAGCCCTCTCGCAGTGTCCGGAGCAAGTATGGTGGGTCTGACACACCGGTGTCAATGTGTTCTTTTTTCCATTTCCAGGAGTGTAGTAGCAACAGCAATTGAGAGATTCATACCTCATAAATTGGGAAGAGATGGAACTGATCCCCCATGGTACACAAAACAGATCCGAACGCTGTTGCAGAGGCAACGGAAAAAGCATGCGAAGTTCAGAAGAACGCGAAATCCCGAAGATTGGCTAAAATTTACAGACGCGCGAAATTCGGCACGGACTTCAATGTGAGATGCCTTTAATAGGTTCCACAATGAAACATTGTCTTGAAATTTGGTAGAAAATCGAAGAAATTCTGGTCGTTATGTAAAGTACACAAGCGGCAAGACGCAGTCAATACCTTCGCTGCGCAGTGCCGATGGTACTGTTACCGACGACTGTGCTGCTAAAGCGGAGTTATTGAACGCAGTTTTCCGAAATTCCTTCACCAGGGAAGACGAATGGAATATTCCAGAATTTGAAAGACGAACAGCTGCTAGCATGAGTTTCTTAGAAGTAGATACCTTAGGGGTTGCGAAGCAACTCAAATTGTTTGATATGGGCAAGTCTTCAGGTCCAGATTGTATACAGATTAGGTTCCTTTCAGATTACGCCGATACAATAGCTCCCTACTTAGCAATCATATACAACCACTCGCTCACCAATAGATCTGTACCTACAGATTGGAAAATTGCGCACGTAGCACCAGTGTTAAGAAGGGTAGTAGGAGTAATCCATCGAACTACAGACCTATATCATTGACGTCGGTTTGCAGTAGGGTTTTGGAGCATATACTGTATTCAAACATTATGAATCACCTCGAAGGGAGTGATCTATTGATACGTAATCAGCATGGTTTCAGAAAACATCGTTCCTGTGCAATGCAGCTAGCTCTTTATTCGCACGAAGTAATGGCCGCTATCAACAGGGGATATCAAGTTGATTCCGTATTTCTAAATTTCCAGAAAGCTTTTGACACCGTTCCTCACAAGCGACTTCTAATCAAGCTGCGGGCGTATGGGGTATTGTCTCAATTGTGCGACTGGATTCGTGATTTCCTGTCAGGAAGGTCGCAGTTCGTAGTGATAGACGGTAAATCATCGAGTAAAACTGAAGTGATATCAGGTGTTCACCAGGGAAGCATCCTGGGACCTCTGCTGTTCCTGATCTATATAAATGACCTGGGTGACAATCTGAGCAGTTCTCTTAGGTTGTTCGCAGATGATGCTGTAATTTACCGTCTAGTAAGGTCATTCGAAGACCAGTATCAGTTGTAAAGTGATTTAGAAAAGATTGCTGTATGGTGTGGCAGATGGCAGTTGACGCTAAATAGTGTGAGGTGATCCACATGAGTTGCAAAAGAAATCCGTTGGAATTCGATTACTCGATAAATAGTACAATTCTCAAGGCTGTCAATTCAACTAAGTACCTGGGTGTTAAAATTATGAACAACTTCAGTTGGAAAGACCACATAGATAATATTGTGGGGAAGGCGAGCCAAAGATTGCGTTTCATTGGCAGGACACTCAGAAGATGCAACAAGTCCACTAAAGAGACAGTTTACACTACACTCGTTCGTCCTCTGTTAGAATATTGCTGTGCGGTGTGGGATCCTTACCAGGTGGGATTGATGGAGGACATCGAAAGGGTGCAAAAAAGGACAGATCGTTTTGTATTATCACGTAATAGGGGAGAGAGTGTGGCAGATATGATACGCGATTTGGAATGGAAGTCATTAAAGCAAAGACGTTTTTAGTCGCGGCGAGATCTATTTACGAAATTTCAGTCACCAACTTTCTCTTCCGAATGCGAAAATATTTTGTAGAGCCCAACCTACATAGGTAGGAATGATCATCAAAATAAAATAAGAGAAATCAGAGCTCAAACAGAAAGGTTTGTGTGTTCGTTTTTCCCGCGTGCTGTTCGGAAGTGGAATGGTAGAGAGATAGTATGATTGTGGTTCGATGAACCCTCTGCCAAGCACTTAAATGTGAATTGCGGAGTAATCATGTAGATGTAGATGTAGAAGTCTTCTGATGACCGACAGGTGTACCATTACTAATCGCAAGTAGACAGTGCTTTAAACCACATATAGAACATATGGCTTTATATGAGTAGAACACAGGCATCCAGACAGAACAACGGAAAAATTGACCTGCAGCAACTTCTTCTCTAGAATGCATCGCTGGCCGCTGTGGACGAGCGGTTCCAGGCGCTTCAGTCTGGAACCGCGCGACCGCTACAGTTTCAGGTTCGAATCCTTCCTCGGGCATGGATGTGTGCCATGTCCTTAGGTTAGTTAGGTTTAAGTAGTTCTAAGTTTCCAAAGGAAATGTTAATATAGTCGTGGCTTAGTGATAGGAAAACGCCATGATGGTCGGTGAACTCGGATCTTAAGACAAGCCGCTAAGCGGAAGTAAACCAACACCCGCTCGCTCGCAAGCAGCAGAACAGGCAAGATGCAAACAAAGCTTGCTGGCCTCACCACCACCGAAAGCGGACTGCACCACTATGCCATCCTGGCGCAGCGGTTCACACAACTGCACGAATTACTCTGGCGCGCCTCCCTGCTCGATCCATATTCACACTGCTGCCCGATTCTCCTTCAAAGCCGGCCAGTGTGGCCGAGCGGTTCTAGGCGCTTGAGTCTGGAACTGCGCGACCGCTACGGTCGCAGGTTCGAATCCTGCCTCGGGCATGGATGTGTGTGATGTCCTTAGGTTAGTTAGGTTTAAGTAGTTCTAAGTTCTAGGGGACTGATGACCTCAGATGTTAAGTCCCATAGTGCTCACAGCGATTTTTTTTTTTTTTTTAAGAATGCATCAGTCAGCCATTAAATCGTACCTCGTTACAGCTCCATCCCAATCGATCACCCTGCCCACCTCTGTTATCCTTTAACGCAAATGGAAGTAAGTTTAGAGGTGAATGGTTCTCAGCCTTCCTGAAAAGCATCAAATACAGTAGTAAATCCGCGTGTATTACTGGTCCCTTAATAGACATACAGTAGAATGCTGCCTTGACAGAAAAAAATTGACTGTCTCACTCAATCTCTTCGTTTCGATGTCGACGTTTTCTCTGATTCCTCTTGCTAGCGCATACTTGTTTTATCTAAAAATTGCTCGTCGCGAACCAGAAGGTACGCAAGTACTTCAATTTCTCCACATTTCGGTGTATATTCAGTCAACTTATACCTATTCCCTCGTCATTTTTCGCAATTCTATCGATTTTATGTCAGATCTATCCATGGGATCATGACATAACGTCTTAATATGTGTTCTAAAATTGCTTGTAAATGTAGCACAGCTGCCAACACCTAGCCCATAAGCAGTGATCGGGAGGCATAATATACCCCTTTACTCCGCTGTATCCAGTCACCTCCACATTTGATGAGCGTTTGATCTGTTTTGTGTATGTTTGTGTATATACACTCCAGCGATCACATTCTTGGTGTTTGTCTGGATAGAAAAACACGATTTATAAAGCCAGTATAGCTTTTAACATGGGTAATTGTGAGCACCTGTAGAACTATGACCACTTGTGACAGTAACATACAGTAGTTCTTGGGATCGAGTTTTAGTAACATCTGGACGATTGTGTGTCTCTTTCTAGGACACAGTGATAGTAGTCACAAGAAAACTTATGACACATGTCCACCCACTGTTGATTTTCTCTCAGTATTATTGCGTATCTCCAGTGATCAGTTATTAACAAAGTATTATACTTAGTAGTTGGGGTGCGTGATATGTTCGCATTCAATCATCAGGCATATAAAGTATGTGTTTGTGTTCAGACATGTGCAAAGGAAAAGACTATGTCCAGTTGAGAGGAAGGTATGGATATGACGTGGAGTACTGAGATAACATGGGAAGAGTATGTCAAGTCATAAAAATGGTACTGATATTTCTATTTCCAGAGCCACAGTCGTCAACAGAGTGTATTTCCGATACTACACTCATTGTCGAATGTCGTGCAACTGAGAACTGCGATCATAACATTTAGTTGTAAGTACAGGGATAAAATATTTATATGTGACTGATTTATTGGGATAGACATTCTACCTGTGCATGCTCGGCCTGCAGCGCCAGTGACCTGTGCAAGGTGGGTGATCCACGTTTTCCTTTAATGGTAGGAGCTGTCAGACTGGAGATGCCTGTTGGAGTGTAGGAATGTAGATGAATTAACCGCGTTGTCCTCTAGATGACTGAATAGCGAACTAATACTTAGTATGTGTTGGATAGCTTTCGTGATTGCATAGAAATTTGAGAAGATTGAATATGGATGTGCGTTTACACTGGATCTTTATTCTCTCGCAAGTAAATTGGTCATGCGTTGGGTGTGGATGATTTGTGATCGTCAGCTGCGGGGAAAATATCTAGTGCTGTGAAGAATGTATACGGTACTTTCTGTCTTCATGGTATATGTACAAATGATATAAAAGGAATGATTTTGTTTGGTGCAGGACACAAATTGTATGTTTACTACATTGACATGGTACGCGGTGATATTAGGCTGGGTTGGAGATGGGTTTTGTTCACTAATATTCAAGCTCCTGTCCTCAGTGGGAGAGCAGTGTAATTGAGCAGGAGTCTTTCCATATTTGACGTTATGTAGGGTACGCAGTGATGTATTGATGGGTCTCAGGTCGGTTTCATGTTCTAATATTCAAGCTCCTGTCCTCGGTGGGAGAGCAGTGCAAATGAGTAAGAGTCTTTCCATATTTGACTATATGTACGGTAGTTTGTAAGATTTAATTGCCATTGCAATATGGTGATCTGTGTAAAATAACCACTGAAAGTCTCATCTACAGAAGGAAAATAGGCAGATGGTTCTTTGATACTAGCAGCATCAGTAATTCGGAGGGTAAATTCAATAAGATTCAATCATAATGCTTGGTTCATTCACATCCTTTGTGCTGGGATATAGGCTCCTCTACATAGCGGTGGGAACGTTTGTGGGTGTTGAAAGAAGGAAGGGTAACACATAATGGACGGGGTACCCCGTTAGGTCCACGAGGAAGACTGCATTCGACGTTATTCTGCGCTATTTTCATAAACAGGTCCTGTTAGGGCAAGAATTTCCGTGCACACAAGCTGAGTCATCAAGAAAGCGAGCGTTAACTATTTCCGAGACACTTACAATTTCCGCGAAGTCGACTCAGTTTTTTTTTTTTTTTTTTTTTTTACATATTCATGTGACATCAGTATAAGATTGAGAGCCTTGTTAGATGTGCTTGTGAAGATGTGTAGCTATGCGTGCACACTTCAAGCATTGCGTCAGACACTTTGGGCAGTTAAGCACAGCTAGACTCGTCTCTCATGTCGTGCTGGGATCAATGCGCCCTGTGCTACTCTGTCATCGACAGTTATGACACGTGCTGCCCAGAGGTGTCTCGCATATGGGAGCTGCGTGAGCATGCCTTTGAGTTCTGTGACGTCAGTATAACACTGACTGTATGCCCAAAAAGAGAGGCAACTTTCACCTGCATTTGGTGGCAGCTCGCAGCTGTGACAGCGTCTGTACTCCTACCCGTTTGCCTCAGCAACGGTGCCTAGGTGAACACTTATTTCGAGAGGAATTTCTCAGGTATCAAGTATGAAAGGGATGTCGCTGCCTCATGCTTGAGGGCACCTGTATGTAGTTTGACAGCTGACGGCCATGTCACTTTGGGGGGCTGCAGGTAGCCTCCTGTGTGGTGCACTGGACAAGGTTTGGCGGACGGTGCTTGTGCTTGTTGCTTGCGTGTCTGTTGGATTTTTTTGTGAGCAGGTCTGTAGGCTGTGCTATGCGCTATATGGACAGTGTACGAGTTGGTTTCGTGTCTGTGTAATGCGTTATTTAGGAGTCAGCATGTCTTTACTGAAAGTATTTGGGTAAGTTAGGAGTTGTTTGTGTGTCTGCAGAGCGTTATTTAGGGGTAGTTTACAGGTCTGTGGGCTGTGTGTCGTGACCCCAAGCATATGTTTTGTATCAGTGTGATATATAAAATCTTTCTCTAAATAAATCGTTACAAAATAAATAAAGTACACTCCTTCCTTACTCTCTCCAGCAGCCCAGTCATTTTCGCGCCATTTTCCCCTCCAGACCACCATCAGGGCTTACTTCACAGGAGGGATGACAGCACCCTCTGGTGGCAGTATTATGTTCTAGATCAGTTGGAGTCTAGATCTCTAGCACAGGCAGAATTTTTTTCCCGCCATTTCCCCTCCCCTACCATCTTGGATTACATCACGGAACGGACGACAGTGCTCTCTGAACGTGGTACTGTGTACTAGGTCTAGACTAAGTGGTGAACACACTGTTGGCCGCCATCTTGGATAATAGTACTTTCATCTCAGCTGATGTCATGGCTGCCATCTTGAATTACCTCATGGAACGGACATCAGTACCCTCTGATGGTGGTACTGTGTACTAGGTCAGTTGGAGTCCATACCTCGTGGCAAACACCGTGGATGGTGGTGCTGCCTGTAATTGTTTAAATAAAGATTTCGAGAGTTGACATTTAGCAAGCATATTTGCAGAGTCTTTTAGATGGATTATTATTTCGACAATTTACGAGTTGTTTGGCTCTCTGGACATAAATGTATTGCATTATTTATGAGTGGTTTGCAGGTCCGTGGGCTGTGCAATGTGTTATTTTGACAATGAACAATTAACAAGTGCAAGTGTAGAGAATTATACATGAGTTATTTAGGAGTGCTTTGCAGGTTTGTATGCTGTGTGGCATGTGTGAGCGTGTGTTCTGTATTACTGTGATAAATATACTCCACCCCTAAATAAATTGTTCCAAAATACATAAAGTGCACTCCTTCCTCTCTCCAGCAGCCCACTGCAGGCCGAGTCCTTTTCGCACTAATCCCTAGGCAGAGGTGGCGGTTGGGTTACTGAGGTTAGTGGAGGTAGCCCTAGTGAATTATCTTCTGGTGATTTTCTTAGGTTGGTAGAAATTACCGTGGTGTGATGCATTATCCTGTTGGAATTTGAACTTCCCGCCATTTTTCTGGGGGAGGGGACGTAGCACTTTCCCACCAAAATCCGCCATATTTAATGGCGTCATCATCGCCATTTTGGATGGTGTCATTCGCTATTTCAAAATCTACCCACCGGCATCTTGGATGACGTCATCGCTGCTATCTTGGATACATCTGTCAACAATGCAGAGTGCACCAGAACATAGTTTACCCCAGTAATGATCTGTGCTAGCAATTGTTCTTGCTCACCTGGATGTTCCATGGGGAACTGGGGAACATGTACTAAAAGCCTTATCCATCCTAATCTCTATTAACTTCTCTACAATCCTGTATCGCTTCTCAACCCCAGCATGAGAAGGCGTGTTTCAAATATTCCCTGAACAAAAATGAAGAACCTTAAAACAAGTATACCCCAGGCAAATACAGTTGGAGGCTCGGAATCTCGAATTGAAATGTCAGTCTGCCACACGGTTTCTGAAGGAGATCTGATGCAAAAAGTCGACAAATCAAATTAAACGACAAAATAAACACAAAGGAAATAGAATCAACTTCAAATATACTTCCTAAACTTCATATAATATTCATACCATGAAACTTTAAGGACTTGTTGGCGTTTTGGAAGATCATTTCCAAAACAGCAAATGGTAATGCCCGGAGTCAGTGAAACGAGGCTCTACAGTGAAACGACTGCTGGCCTCGAGTTTGGGCACCTCATGTTTCAGAACAAATCTTATATAAATTCACATACTGGCGGCATAGCTCTGCCAACTCCCAACAGGAGGGGACACTGTATCATCAAAACCACATCCATTTCAGACAGAGTGCTTTACATGATCCCTGAGGTAGGAGGGCTATCCACAAAGTACATTACGTTTTGGAATTAAAAAGAAAGTATTGGAAATTTTTTTTACTATATACAGATGAAAGCCACACTTAAATACTACTTTTCTACATAGTTGCCATTTAAATTAAGGCACTTATCATAGCGATGGACGAGCTTGGAAATTCCTTCGTCGTAAAATTCGGCCGCCTGCGCCTTCAACCATGTGGTTATCTCTTCTTGAAGCTGTGCGTCGTCATCAAAATGCTGCATAGCCAACCACTTGTTCATTGCTGTGAATAAGTGGAAGTCGCTCGGTGCAAGGTCGGGACTGTACGGCAGATGAGGAAACAACTCCCACTTAAAAGATTCGAGAACTTCACGAGTGGCATTTGCCGTGTGGGCCCGGTCGTTGTCGTGAATCGACAAGATCTTTGAGCCCAACTTTCCCTGCGCTTGTTTTGTATTGCTCTTCTGAGGTTGTGCAGAGTTTGGCAATACCTTTGAGAGTTTATTTTAGTGCCTCTTTGCAGGAAATCCACAAAAATCACACCTTTTCTGTCCCAAAAGACAGTCGCCATCACCTTCCTTGCCGACATTGTCTGCATCCATTTCTTGGGTTTTTGGGGGGAATTTGTGTGCCCCCACTGCATTGACTGCAATTTCGTCTCGCAGTTCTCATGCTTAACCCATGTTTCGTCACCAGTAACGATGCGATCGAATAATGAGTCGCCATCTTTCTCGTAAGCGTCCAAAAACGTTAACGCTGCAGCCATTCGCTGATTTATGTGAATCTCTGTCAAGATTTTTGGTATCCATCTTGCACAAAACTTGTGGTAACCAAGCTTTTCGGTAATGATTTCGTGCAACAAACTTCGTGAAATTTGTGGAAGACTCGTAGAGAGTTCCGTTATTGTGAAATTACGGTTTTCGCGGACCGCGGCATCGACGTTTTCGACAAGTTCGGCAGCCACTATCCGGGGTCTTCCACTTCGCTCTTCGTCGTGAACGTTAGTTCGGCAATTTTTAAATTTTATGACCCATTGACGCACTCAACCTTCAGTGATTATGTTGTCCCCATACACTTCACAAAGCTGCCAATAGATTTCTATCGGTGTACAGTTTTTTGCAGTCAGAAACCTTATTACAGCACGCACTTCACACTTCGCGGCATTTTCAATTAACGCTGACATTTCAAACTGTCACAGTAACTCAACGGAGTACAGCACGAACCTCTCACTAGCACGGCAGGATGCCGACTGAGCGGCGCAATGCCATAACACCAAGATGGCCGCGCTAGCCCCGCCCCTAACGGACACAAATGAAAACGTAATGTACTTTGTGGATAGCTCTCGTATATACTAAGATTAGGCTTCGAATCAACTGTGTCTAAGAAACTACTTCCACCTCAACTGATTAAGAACTACAACAGTTCTATGAAGATATGTCAACAGCAAAAAATTCAGAACCCATCACATTTTCGTTAATAGTTACTTGGTGATTATAACATCAAAATGGGAGTGCCAGCCACAGAAGTCCATTGAAAATTTGGTTCCTTTAATGCAAAATCAAAGAGGGCAAATGACAATGAGTTTTTTTAACAACAACAATAAATGTTAAGAAGAGTGGAACTGAGTGAATTCTCGACAGAAATTACCAGGCGTGCCAGAACAGCAGCAAAGTATGTGTATATTGCATGAAAGTATTTCACAAGAGAAATTGGAAAAGACAGTAGATCTGGAGAAGCCCTGTTGACACAGTAAAGAATGAAGTGTAAATAGGGACCAAAAAGTTTCCGTTCAAAGGCTGTACAGTCCAAAATCGGTATGACACTAACAGAAAATCGTTACCATGAAGCAGCAGCATCCCTTCTTGCAGTTTTCCTGACGACGTTCACGACGAAGAGCGAAGTGGAAGACCCAGGATAGTGACTGCCGAACTTATCGAAAACCGTAATTTCACAATAACGGAACTCTCTATGAGTTTTCCACAAATTTCACGAAGTTTGTTGCTCATTCTCTGATAGTGCCATTTTGCCGTGCACAGTATACATTAATCGTTTATGGCAATATGAGGCTAGGTGGTTTCTGGAGCAGATAATTTATTCGAAATGTCGCCTGGGTTCCATCCCCCCACGTTTCTATGACATCGCACACCCCTCCATCCCCTGGAATGGCAGAAAATTTTGGCCCAGTCCTCCCTCCACTCCTATTACGTCACCGACCCGCCCCCTCAACCGCCCTTGCAAATGGCGGGAAACGGTCAGTCTCAGTCCAGCTGCTGGAGAGGAAGGTTAGGTTAATGTACTTTCTAGTGTCCCCATTTTCTGCCACTCCCATTCCCATTTTCCCAACCACATGTGTATATTTTCACCTCTAAGTTCGAAGACTGACTATTATCTGCCCTATAGACACCAGATGGTGCTGTAAACTGTCTCACACTCTGCAGCCCCCCCCCCCCCCCCCATTTTCTACCCCTCCACTCCCGCTTTCTCTTTAATGTGTGTGTGTGTGTGTTCACTTGAAGTTTGATGACTGACTGCTATAGTACACAAATAGCCATGAGAATGACTTAAAAACATTCTACAATCACCCCCACCCTCCATCACCCTTACAACTTTTCACCGCCCCTTTCCTTACTTTTTGCCTATCACGTATGTCACTTAGGCAGCAATACCGCTCAAAACTGTTCTACAGTTCCCGGAGGCTGTGCATCCTCGTTGGAGCACATTGCTTGAGGTGCCAGTGCTATCAATGCAGAAAAAAGTTACACACACAATAATAGGCCATGGCTCCAGCAGGCTACAGAAAAAAAGAGAGATAAATTATGTCTCTCCTGAACAAAGACAACCTCGCGTTTTTTGTCTAAAAGTGCAGCTGCGGCCACACTTCCCTTATCACGACTGATTGCATCTGCTGGCGCCTGCTGTGCTGAGTCACACAGTTGTATTTAACGACAATGCACCTACTATAAGCGACCATCTATTAAAAAACACAATTGTGATGTTAATAAAACAGCCATGATTCCACGAAAATAGGCGCGCTCCATATTTCCTAGTTTTATGAGCAACATCGGTATAGTTTGACAGCATTCCCCATGTTCAAACTGTAAATTGCCATGCACTTGGGCATTCCATTCTGTTCATACGATTGTATTATCAATACAGAATAGCATCTATATGGTCATTTTTATGGTCAACTGCAGCATACAGTTCACATCTCTCTCTCTTCCTCTCCACATCCTGTTATTTAATGACTTCTAGTGACATAAAAAAAATTACTACACTGCTACCGGTAACAGATAAACAAACTTCAGAGATCTCAGCTCTTTAGCGATACATCTGACATGTACTAATGACTTATGTCACATCTCCTATACATGTCAGCCATGCATCAAATCGAAAAAACTTCCGCTATTTTGCTGTGTAACCTACCAATCGCTACAGAATGCCTTTGTTACTTCGAAACTTTCATTGGAGTAAAGGGAAAGTGACATCTTTAAACCTGAAAAAAAAAAAACCATACACTCTAACGTAATATCTATGTTAACCAATTTCTTTCACTTTGACGGACAAAATTACATGGTTTGAGAACGTCCCTGGCACTCAGATCAGGGTCTGTATATAAATTGCCATGCATTTGGGTATTACAACATTTTAGGCATGTGAAATAACATTACAGAGTACAGTCTTCTGCTCTGTCTGTTCACATGTCGGTTAAAACACAATCATTTTACATTCGGAAATAACAAGCTATAATTCAAGAGAACATCCTTTGTACACTATGGTAGGTCTCGTTTTATTAATGCAATGATATGTCATGCTGGCGTTTACAAAACTTAAAAACCATGTTGGCAGAGCATGCCTTGTAATAGAGCCTTCTGACATCACCTAATTGAGAACCCTATAATATTTTACCGATGCTACGAAAACAAATACCGTCTGCCTACTGACACTGGACGTTTTTGCTCCATAAAACGCCTCTACAGACTTGGGTGTAAGGTTTTTGTCACCTGTACTTGAAGAAGAAAAAGAAGACCATGCCCAGCAGAGCATCATTCGCAATGGCAGCAGATTCTTGTGTTGTAGTTTCATAAGAAAATTGGTCATCACAGAACAACCTGTTTCAAGCAGTCCACGTAATTTTAATGTTCCACAACAAGCTATAATTAAAGAGCATATTATTTGTTCACTATGGCAGGTCCCGTTTTACCAGTGCAATAGCATATGACGCTGGCGTTTACGAAACGTAAAAAAATCTGGATGGAATAACCAGCTGCTGCTATAGCTGATGCAAGCAGACGTGCTAGCTAACCAGTAGCCGAAGGCACTGACCCCTCGCCAGGAGCACTTGGCTGGGTGCTGGACTACAGAACAAAGCGAGACATCTGGTCACTACAGAACGAAGGAGATCCACACGTGTTTTTATCCTAAAATGTGCACCTGTGAGTACTGCATCTCCTGCCGACTGCAGACACCTCCAGTTACATTCGCTGCTCTGTGAAAGAAAATTCAATGGAGCAGTTTTATTTAGCGTCAACTTACCTCTCATAGCCACCTTCTATTAAAAAACACAAACACGCCCCTTATGACCGGACATAGTCTCACCCATATCCTTTTCTTTGCACATGTCAGACACTAACCACAGTAACTTTACGTTCCAATAGAATAACATTTCCGAGTACCATTTATAGGTGTATAGCGTCCGAAAAATTACGGTATGCCCATACTCACAACAGCTGACTATCATTTCAAACTAAACAGTAACAAATCCCACCCGCGATGTCGTCGTCGTCGTCGTCATCATCATCACATATTTCTCGAGGAATAAAGGGTGTAATTAGAATTGAAACCCTCTCGCATCTTTCATTTATGTCTCGTACGTTCCTGCTTGATAGTCGGTGTGTGCCAGACGAGGAAGAACTGACACGTTTATTGTAGAAAGAGTAGCTTTGAACGCTCTAGCTAACTTCTACGAAAACATCGCCTCATCCCCAGACGTATCACACGCCATAAGGTTTCTAGAGTTCGCCATCTCCACGAAATGATTTAAGATATAGATTTTCCACTCAATCAGAATCGAGAGCCAACTGCTGTTTGGCAAACATGCCACACATAACGAGTTGGAGGGATCTTTTTTTTTTTTCTTTTAGTACTTCCACACGGTTTTTTATTTTTTTTTGGCATCCGAGCCTTATGTTACACGTTTTCGACTTATGCCTACTGGCATAATTATTGTAGACTTAACACCCAGATCATACGAATTTGTCGATTAATGCATCGTTGCTATATACTTGAGTACGATTCTTGATAGACAGATCACTGTGCAGCACATACTTTTGGATTAATTCTTGAATATATACACATACACATACCCATACCAATACTAATACCGGAGAGCTTCCTATACCAAAGCAGTTAAGCTTTCTACATAGTCCAGCAAATGGATCACAGTACGGACTTTCCAAAGTTGCAAGCAGTGTGCCAATCCGTTTTCACAAGTCATATCATGCATTCTGACATGTCAAATTCTTAACTACGAATTGTCGTTAAACACTTGTCAGAATAATCTAACAATAGGTGGAAGCATAAGTTGTGGGACAAAGTTCGTGTGGCCCTAAGTACCGTTATCCAAGCTGGCGCCGATGGAGTCATCCAAGATGGCGCCATGACGTCAGCTTATGATGCAAGCACCGTCATCCAAGATGGCGGATTTTGGCGGGAAGTTTGAATGTTGGCGGGAAGGTAGGTGAATTGGGCTACCTCCACTAACCTACCGCCCCCCCCCCCCCCCCCCACACACACACACATATTCTCCACCTCTTCCCCAGAAAATAGCGGGACGTTCAAATTCCATCAGGACAATGCAACACACCACAGCTACCTCGACTAACCTAAGAAAATGTCAGGAAAATATGTCACTTGGGCTACCTCCACTAACCTAAGTCATCTGACCGCCACCTCTTCCTAGGAATTGGCGGGAAAAGGACTAGGCCTGTGCTGGACATGTATTTATTTTCAGTCATTATTTAAACAATACCAGTACCACCATCAAGTGTGTTCGCCATGGGGTTCAGAGCCCCTCCTGTGAAGTAATCCAAGATGGCGGCCTGGGGTGGGGAAAATGGCGGGAAAAGGACTCAGCTTGTGCTGGACAATTAGAGGCAGTACCTCCATCCAGTGTGTTCACCTAGAAGTCTGGAATCCACCTGACCTAGTACACAGTATTGCCACCAGAGGGCGCTGAAATCCCTACCATGATTTAATTCAAGATGGCAGTTTGGGGTACGGAAAATGTCGGGAAAAGAACCTAGCCTGTACTCTATAGGATGGACTGAAGTCTTTATTTAGCTGGTAGTCTTTATTTTAAGTCCAACTGGCCTATTACACAGTACTGCCACCAGAGGGCACTGACGTCCCTCCTGTGAAGTAATCCTAGATTGCGGTCTGGGGGGAAAAATGGCACGAAAAAGACTCGGCCTGTGCTGGGCTGCTGGAGAGAGGAAGGAGTGTACTTTCATTTATTTTCGAGCAATTTATTTGGGGACGGATTTCACATAGTTTGGGATAGGAAAAGTCAGTTTTGGTGAAATATTTTTGAGCGCACAAGTGACAGCCACGCGCGGGCCTGTTTACAGAGAGTTACTCCCACCAGCAGTTGCGAAGTAAAATAGTGGCCACAGAGCATAGAACCGCCGAAAATGTACACGCAGCAGTTTACATGGCACAAGTCACAGGCAGAAGTGTCCCGCTGGCCAACCTAAGTGAGATGAGTATGAGACGCGGGGCACGGCGGTTAGCAAAACACAGGCGCACAGCTGCATATAAATAGGTGCCGGTTCACTAACAAAGCATTCAAATATAGCAGCTCTCCTGGACAGTTGGGTGTATCACACCACCGGATAAGTACAGCAGTAGATGGGGCGCCAGCATTCCAGTCCATGGCAGGTCACTGGTTCAATCATCTGAGGCCAATGCAGGGTCCGCAGCCAGCCAGCAGCGGGCCACGCCACGGCTCGCTACTGCAGGCAGTCATCTTGACTCCCAACACGCACCGGAGACATCCAGGGCAAGGGCTGCAGATTCAGACACCGAATCACGGGCGCTCGTTGCCTCGTTCTTAGCCACGCTGGCGAAGGAGCATGCCGTGGGTTGCATTGCAGCGGGCAATGCTGAGGTGGTAGAGGTGAAGGCCGCTGAATCAGCTGTCAGCGCATCCTGACATCACAGCCGTACAGGGCCAACACACAGCAGTGCATGCACAGGTCGCTGAGGCAGCCATTCCATGCCAAGCCATTTCGCAGTCAGCAAAGTGATGTCCTCAGCATTGCGGGACCCAGTGACACAGACCGAGGGGATTGCGGCACTGTAGTTGGAAATAATAAATCACTTGGAAAGCTTGGATGAGTCTTAATACAGTGCCTTCTACTTCTTCCCGCTACATTTGGTGTTGCTGTTGCATTCGGTGTCAGAAGTTGATACTACATGTGGAGTCAGAATAGCGGACGTCATCTGTACAGTACTACGTTCAAGCCCACCGCCTGCATTACAGCCACAAGATGTGGTGAGTTCTGACCAGTTTCCTTTTGAGTGTTGGACTTTTTTTTTTTTGTTTTTGAGTATGGCTCATGGCAGGCCATTGTAGATGTTTTGTGAGGGCATAGTACTTTTTGTTGTCAGAGTAAGTGTTAGTGTATTTTGGGTGGTAAGATTTATTTTTTTTCGTGGAATTTAATTACTTTTGTATTGGTTTGAGTATGATATTACTGAGTATGATGATACTGAGGTGTACGGAGTCGAGTTATTTTTGTACTTAATTGTTTTGTTTCGGGATTAACGGGGAACAAAAGCAACACAACGGCAGAGTCAGGAATGCAAGGTGTGTCGGAACCAGAAGTGGTATGGATTTTGTTGGAAAAGGTAACACAGTTGACAGCGGACAATACACAGTTGAGGAGTGAATTAACATCTAGAAGTGAGCAGGAAATAGCATCGGATCAGTCACTGTTACCTAGGATGCCGCAGCTGGAGACTGATCCAGCTGCCACGAGTTCGAATATTCTGTTTTCTGGCAAGGCATCTGAGGGGTTCATTTGTGGAGGACTTTGAAACCTCAGCTGTGATGAGCGGTTGGTCGGATGAACAGTTGTTACATGTAGCCAAGATTAAATTAATGAGTGAAGCAAAGAGACATTTAACACGTTCTGAGGCCTAAGAAGGCAGGACAGCTTAAGCAGTTGAAGGAGGGGCTTTTACATAGGTACAAGAAACAGAATAGCGCTTGGTACTTTGGGAGAAGTTTAGTACAATGACGAAGAGAGAGGGGTGGACAGTAGAGAAATTTCTGGACAGAATAAGAGAAATTAATGAGTACACTTACGAGTTGGGTCAGAGTGATGCAAATGGTGTTCTGTTGCAGGAGGCTGAGCATAGGGCAGTTGATGTATTTTTGAAGAGGTTACTGGCACGTATATCACGGAAAGTGCGTGAAAGGACTCTGAAAGATTTGTATTTGGCAATTCAGCTGGCAATTCAATGTGAGGAAATAGAAGTGGCAATGGGGGTACATGATAGACAAGCAGTGTTTACAGCGCTTATAAAATGTTATAGGTGTGGCCGTACAGGAAACATGAAGAGTCAATGTAATCAGTCACCAAGAAATAGAGGAAGGGGTGGAAATCAGCAGTGTGGAGGATGGAGAAGTGGAGTTAGTAGAGGTGGACAATCGTTATACGGCAGAGGACACCTAAGACCCACCTAAGGGAACTCCCATTTAATTTCAATGCTACAAATATGTGTGCAGAGGTGGAATGTTCAGTGGTAGGATCCATAGGAACTAAAATGTTTAAGAGTTTGTTGGACTCGAGGGCGAAAGTGTCAGGTAGCTTCTAAGAGTTTAATGGGACGAAGGAAGTTAGGCACATCACGTTATAGGGGATGAGGTGGTCACACATTTGGGGTCAGTGACAGTAGACTTTCGCATAGGGAAAGTCCAATTTGACGCATGCATGGAGGTAGTACCATGGGTAAGTGAGGGCTACGACATGATCCTAGGAGTAGATTTCTTGCAACAACATCGTGCCAAAATTGACCTTTGACAACGAACTGTGGAACTTGGTGGAATGTTATTTCAGCTAGGGGAAACGGTTATCGATGCAGAGGTATTACGAGGAGCGTTCAACGTAGTGAACAAACTAATTGAACCACATACATTAGCATTAAGGCTTAATTCGCATAAGTGTGTGTGTGTGTGGTGGCCCCTGGAAGTCACTTTGGGTAAGTATGGAGTCTAATCTACCTGTGGGTACAGTATGTGTTACTGAACCATTGGAGGATAATGAAGTTTTGGGTCCATTGGTTTTTTTTTTTTTTTTTTTTTTTTGTGAAACGTAGTATTGTACACTTACAGGAGGGGAATGACGGGCGAGTAGTTCCCATGAATGTAGATAATTTTAGTGCTGTAGACGCGAATTTGAGAAAAGGAGCTTTAGTAGCAAATTTGGATGTGCCAGGTGACTAAGACTGGTATTTGAGAGGTAGGCGAAGTGATCAACCACTAACTGCCGATAGATCTGCATTGCGTGACAAAATTAAGCATTTGAAAGGAGGAGAAAGAGAGCATATAGAAGAATTATTGTGGGAATTTAAGGATTTGTTTTTCCCGCAAGGGCCATTGCCAGCAACTCAATTAGTTCAACATAGGATACCAACAGGGAATGAAGCACCTGTTTACCGTAAACCATACAGAATGCTGAGGTATTTGCAGCCAATTGTGGAGGATTTCATTGATCAGCAACTTGTGGATGGTATTATAGAGCATAGTAATAGTTGTTGGGTAGTGGGCATTGCTGTTGCACCTAAAAAATCTATGGATGGAACTAAGAAATACAAGTTATGTTGTGACTATGATACCTCAATAATAACACAGGAATGGACACATACCCCATTTCAAACATATTAGAGACTTTGTATCACTTAGGACAGTGCCAGTCCTTTTCTATGATGGATTTGAGAAGTGGTTATCGTCAGAGGTGGCTCAAGAGGATCATCCAAAAATTGCGTTCTCTACTCCTGGAGGCCATTACCAGTACATCAGAATGCCATTCGGTTTGAAAAATGCTCTGGCAATGTTTCAGAGGTTGCTAGACAGCGTCTTCAGGTGTTTGAAACCACAGCATTGTCATGTCTATTTGGATAAAATTATAGAGTTTTCAAGCAGTATGGAGCAACATAGACAGTGGTTAAGGGAAGTCTTTATGGGTTATGAGCAGCCCGTTTGACATTGAGTCTGCAGAATTGTCATTTTGCATTAGAAGAAGTAAAATATTTGGGTCATACTATCAGTAAGGGTGGAGTGCAAACAGATCTGAGGTTGGTACAGGCTGTAAGGGATTTTCGGGAACTGAAAAAATTTAAGGAAGTGCAGTCATTCATTGGAATTTGCAATTTCTATTGAAAGTTCATGAAGGGTTTTGCAGATTTAGCACAGCCATTGACGCGATGGTTACGAAAGGATGTGAAATTTGAGTGGACAGAAGAGTGTCAGAAAGTGTTTGACAAACTGAGAGAAGTGTTAACATCAAGTCCGGTTCTTGTGTTCCCAGATTTTGAAAAGGAGTTTACACTAGCACGCGATGCATCGAATCAAGCAATAGTGTGTGTTATTAGTAAGGAAACTGACGGGAAAGAACATCCTGTAGCCTATGCATCCAGGCAGTTTAATGCAGCAGAGAGGAATTACTCAACAACAGAGAGGGAGATGCTGAGTGTAATCTATGGAATCACATATTTTAAATGTTATTTACATGGAAGAAGATTTCGGGTAGTGACAGATCAGGCTGCGTTGAAGTGGCGGTAGAGGTTGAAGGATCCGTCCACTAGACACGCTAGGTGGGCTGTGAGGCTTAGTGAATTCAACTACAAGGTGGTGCACACGCCTGGGAAGAAGCACGGTAATGCAGATGCACAGTACGGGAACTGAGAGGAAGGACATGGATTTTGCTACTGAATTGTGGTGCATCTCCAAACTACGTGCAGGTACTACAGATCCACGTACCTCAGGGCCCATTCATGTCTACCACTCCAACATTCTAAAATTGTTATTCTGTTCCATCCACCAGAGAAAAATTCCAAACTATAAAAGCTCCACTAACTTCATCCGATAGAGAACTCGATAAGATTTTTACTGCATCTCTCTCCTCCCATTGTTCTAGAGTCTAGGATCAGTACCTGGAAGGTATTGGTAAGAGAGAACATAAACGCACTCCTAATGCTACAATGTTCCACATTTAAAACAGGCTAAAATTTTAGATCGCTTGAGATTCCGACATGTGGACAAGTATGCGACAGCAAGAGGTATCCGAGTAAACATTGACATGGAAGCGAATGGAACCAGGGAAACAGTCACTTTTTTTCATGGAGGCAGCATTCTACTGCATGTCTATTGTGGTAACAGTGATACACACAAGCTGACTACTGTATTTGACACTTTTTAGGAAGAAAGAGAAAGATCTGCCTCTACACTTAACTGCATCTGCATTAAAGGATGACATAGAGTGGATGGGTTGGTTGGTTGAGATGGAAGTGTAACAAGGTACGATTTAGTGGCAGACTGATGATGCATGTGAGAGAAAGAGAGAGAGAGAGAGAGAGAGAGAGAGAGAGAGAGAGAGAGAGAGATTGCTGCAGGTCATTTGACCTTTTTTTTTTCCTGATGTTCCGTCAGGATGCATCAGTTGTGTGACATTGCCTGCATTCGACTCTTATACCACCGCTTGTTCTGTGTGGGTTTTAGAGCAGTGTCTACTTGCGATCATTAATAGTAAACTCCTCAGTCATCAGAGGAATTCCATCTCACGTGTGATGAAACATGACACATTCCTCTAAAGGAATGAAGATTTATGCGATGTACTCCATTCGCGTCTTAAGTGTAAAATTGATACTTCAGTTTCATAACAAGTTAGCGATAGGTGTTTGTGAGGCACTGAAATCCCCTGTGCATACACCAGCTTGACAGATGTGCTGTTTACAAAGTTAGTGGTGGCATGACTTGTAATCTTGCATGTCTGACGCCACTGCTATGCGTTTATCTGTTTCATTGTAAGAGGTATTTTCCGTCACTAACGATCATTTTATATAGAGCTGATGTGGGCATAGTATAATTTCTGAACCATGATCGGATGTGGACAGTGGATACTATACATCTCTAGAAAGCTATATTGTGCATGTATCACACAGAGCCACTGTTTTAAGGAAATAGTTTTCTCATTTTACGGTTCGATACCATAGTTTATTGTAGAGAAACCTGCAAGAAGGATATATGTAATGCACTGGAAATATATTTCTTGCATTGGAATATTAACAGCACTGCATTCCACACGACTGATAGGGCTGATAGGGCAGAAACTCAAGCGATGTAACATTATAGCCTGTTTTAAGTGCGGAACGTTGTAGCCTTAGGAACGCATTTGTTTGTGTTCTCTCTTGGCCATACCTTCCAGGTACGGGCCTAGACTCTAGAACAATACTTCAGAGTTGATAGCGTAGTTGACTGATGTAAAATTCTCCAAACTCCATCTGTCTGGAGCTTCATCAATACATAAAAATCACCCGTTTCTTGTTCTTCTAAACCGTCTGCCATTACATCACAAAACTTTCAAATCTGTTACTATACACCAATAAGCAGTGCTAACCTCCTTGACATCTGTGCATCTGCAAAAATCTTGTGTACTTGAATGGGCGAGGACTCGGGTAGCTCCATTCATTCATGAGACGTGGAATGTAGCAGTCTACTTCTGGTCAGTTGCAGATTAAATTGTTAACGGTGCTGCACGGCAGGTTGGTCAATGACAGTGTGAATGGTCTTTCAGTCTCTAATTTTACCTTATGACTGCGAGAATGCTCTGTGACCCCATCACCATTGAGATAGATCGTAAATTAAGCACTATGCTCAGAGGTGTTAGAAAAATGTAGAGCACTGTCTGGTATACTTTGATTATTTGTGTGTTCAACAATTAACAATGAATGGACGCACTGCACAGTCATCTATCTACATTTGCAATGATACTCGCAAAGTAGGCAATGGGTGGTTTAGCTATGATACCGAAATTAGGAAAAATGCTGTCGCAGCATTGCTCGGTGTTGAAATTACTGTAAAATTGCTAAAATTGTTTGCACTAATCACCTCATCTGTCCAGTGGTACACTGTTGGTTACCACATAATGATTGACTAACATCGCTTGTTTGAGTTGGAGAAAGAGTTTTGGTGGAGGGACAACACCTTCTGGGGATGGATAGCACTGAAACAGTGATCGCATACATGACTGCAATGTGAGGAATCAGTCAAAATGAAATGCACGGCCATCAGCTATTCTGTCACTATGACAGATGAGTTTAAATGTTGAGGTCGTCAGTCACTTTCGGACACCAGTTTGGAAATTCTCCACAATGCCGCCAAACTCTTCCAGTTTCCTTATGTTGTAACTGTATTTTATTTAAAATCATCCAGTGTTTGTGGTGTGTTATGGTAGCCGCAGTAACAACATGATATACACTGTGCGACATCTAGTTTTCTATGAGAAGAAATGGGTCAGAAAGTGTTAATGACAGTTTAGAACCTGGAACAGGCCTCTAAGTCATGGTGGAAAAATAATGTATGGCAGTGTAAAAAGTGTGTTACAGCAGAAAAAAACAATATTTCAAATGACACAAGCTCACAGGGAGTGTCTCCTGCGTCTTGCAGTATAGTCTGTGGGATTTGGTCATCCTCGTACAGTACAAGTGATGAAACTTTAAACTGGTCTGTGCAGTGGCTCAGTATCTGTATATTTAATAAGATCTTCACATGTTCAATGCCAACACGCATGCAGTAATTGTTTTCGATGTATGGGAGGAAAGAGATGCAGTAAAAATCTTATCAAGTTCTCTATGGGATGAAGTTAGTGGAGCTTTTATAGTTCGGCATTTTTCTCTGGTGGATGGAACAGAATAACGATGATAGAATGTTGGGGTGATAGACGTACTTCCCCCAGTTCCTGTACAGGAGCAGGCTTCGCTTCCGTGGAATGGTCAAAACACAGTTCTGTTGCAGTAACTCAGCTTCGCCTGTTTCTACACAGGTCACAGAAGGTGGTAGATACAGCTTTTTCCAACTTCTACTCAGTTCTTACTTACTTTGGAACAATCACATGAGCAAAGCTACAGGGACAGTAGTGCAGAGTCTGAGGGGTAGTTGCAAGATGTATAAGGGCTACCTAAAACCATCTTGGAATTTTACTGTAGCACATAGGTTCGAGAAAGGTATCACGTTTTGAGATATGAGAGTGCAAGGAATATGATTCTCTAGTGGCTGTAATCATTAAAGGACTTCTCTATAGGATCCAATGCAGGTATGTGGTTGAATGGAAAGACTTGATTCCAAATCATAGACATAATTTCTACTGAAAGTATAGCACTAGACGTCTGGAAAGCTAGTGTACATTTCTTACGACCTCAATCATCACACCATCTACTATTGTTTACGATTCTTCTCAATCTAGCATCGCCTATAGCTCAGTGGATATATCACAGAACCTCTGACATGGCACCGAGACAGCTTGCGTTAAAAATAAAGGAGAAATATCCCACATCGATTCCCATAGACCTTCTCCAATCCCCCAGGTACACAATCGAATGTGTGATGCAACCCATGCTGAGGAGTGCATGACACATGAGAAGATTTCTCCTGAATGGAGCCTCAGGGATACCAAGCAACCTCCCTGAATAATTGGCCTTGTACGATGTGGGGCTCCGTAGTGTCAAGCTAATAAATCCTAATTCACGTGCAACCTAAGTGGAGAACAAAAATAGACTTGATGAGGCCTCAAACACCTACGCATTAGAATTGGCACCAATGGAAGTAGTTCATGCAATGGGATCAGGCAATAGAACAGTCTGAGAAGCGGAAATCATCACAGAGAAGTTGTAGCAGATCAGGATCAAATCTTTGTCAGGGGCTCAGAGGAGAAAGCTTCTCTAAGAACAAAAAGAAAACTAAGGCAAAGAATGGCTTCCTAAACATAAATGGTAGGAATAAAAAGGTCTCAAAAATAAAAAAAATAAAATTGCAACTGGTGGAGTTTGTTCAGATGTCTCTCTTGGAGAAGATTTTCAGGGGGAGGGGGGACAACAGTCTAGGTCCCAAATTTAGGAGGATCAATCTGGTCAAAGTTGTTCTAATCTTTGTCTGTAAGGGGCAGCTGAAGGAGTTGGTTTCTACAATATCTCCATGGGAGGAGGAGAAGCTGCTGGTCAAGATCGACTGCTTTGGGCTGGTGCTGGGTCAGGGATTGGTTTGGTTCCTGTTGACACTATTGGTAGGTGGGGCTTTACTTCTCATGGCCTGCATCTCAATAGAATAGGGAAGGATATATTGGCTAGGTTGATAGCAAATTCTTTAAGGGGGGACACTGCAACTCTTGGAATTAGTTCTTTTTTAGGTTAAGCTCATTATCTACACATTCAATATTGCAACAAGATGTATCTGAAAATGTTAAGCATAATACTTGTGAAGACAAAAAAGTACCAGTAAATTCAGTACATCAAAATATCAGAGGTTTAAAAAACAAAATTAATGAATTTCAGATCTGTTTAGATGGGCTACAGTCTACAAATCCTGTTGATATTATTTGTATTTCTGAACATCATTTAGGTAGTGAAATTGAAATGCTTAATATGGAAGGGTATACCTTAGCTTCAAAGTATTGTAGAAAAGAGAAGGAGAAAGGAGGAGTTGCCACTTACATTAGAAAGGGTTACAATTATAAAAACATTGACATTCTTAAATACTGTAGTCACCAGCATTTTGAAGCATGTGCCACACAAGTAGAAACACACAAAAGAAAAATAATTTTAGTCACAATATACAGGGCTCCAACTGGTAATTTCCAGCTATTCACTGAACAGCTTATTAAATTCCTTAACTTCTAAAAATAATGAAATCATACTAAGTGGAGATTTAAATTTAAATTTTCTGGAGGATAGTTACTCAAGATCCATACTAGAGTCTCTTACCACTTCTTATAATTCATTCCCTCAGTACAGTTCCCAACCAGGGTTATGGGTACCAGCAGCACTGCTATTGATAACATTTTCACAGATACTACCCCACTAGCAAATCATAGCATAAATCCAATATTTAATGGCCTTTCAGATCATGATGCTCAGTTGCTTACATTTAATACAGTGGGGTCTGATTCAACAAATAACGGGAAGTGGGAAACTATACGAATAATAAATGAAACAGGAATTGAAGGTATAAAAACTGTTTGAGGAATACAGCTTGGAAAGATGTATACAAATCACCCGGGATAAATGAAAAATGTAACCGTTTCTCTAATATGGTCATATGTCACATTGCTGCCCTAAGAAAGTAATCAAAGCAAATAGATTAAATGTTTCAAAACCTTGGATTACAAATGGAATAAAAGTATCTTGCAAAACAAAAAGAAGGCTGTACTTAATGTCAAGGGAAAACGATGAGTACAGAGCTAAATCACATTACAAATTATACTATATACTATATATTATATACTATAAAGTACTAAACAATGTAATCAGAAAAAATAAATGCCTCTAATAACAAGATAAAAACTATACGGAATATAGTAAAAAGTGAAACAGGAAAACTAATCAGGCAAATGAGAAAATTATGTTAAATGTAAATAATGAGTTGATTAGAGATACCTCCAAAATTGCACACTTTCAACAACTTTTTCCTTTCAGTAGCAGACAACTTGAGTTTGCATAGTTCCTTAGAAGACAGCTTAAAATATTTAAAAAATGCATTTCCGCAGAAGTTTGACAAAATTCAACTACATCCTACCTCACCGAAAGAGATTTCTACTATTATTAGCTCTCTTAAAAATAAATGTTCCGGTGGTTATGATTAAATCAGCACTACCATAATTAAATGTTGCTCCTCAGAACTTTGTGACATATTGAGTTACTTATGTAATTAACCCTCCACAATGGTACTTTTCCAGATACACTTAAATATGCTATTGTCAAACCATTACACAAAACAGGAGACAAATCATCAGTGGAAAACTTCCATCCCATTTCATTATTGACAATAATTTTCAAACATGTTTGAAGGGATTGTACAATAGACTTTATAAACACTTAGTACAGAAAAATATTCTCATTCGCAATCAGTTTGGATTTCGGAAAGGATTGTCAACTGATCGAGCTATATTCACTTTTACAGATTATATATTAGAATCAATAAATCAAAAGTTATTACCACTTGGAATATTCTGTGATCTAGCTAAAGCTTTTGATTGTGTTAAGCATGATATCCTTATATCTCTCTCTTTTATGGGATAACAGGAGCAGCAGGCTCATGGTTCTCATCCTATCTTTTTAATAGAAAAGAGTGTGTGTGTGTGTGTGTGTGTGTGTGTGTGTGTGTGTATCAGGCTGTGATCTCACTGAGTAATCAGCTAATGAAATATTTTTGACAAGACCCAGTACATACAGTTTAGTACCTCACAAAGAATACCTGACCCTTTAAGTATAATTTATTCAAACAATGAAATTAAAGCTGTAGACAGTGTCAAATTTTTAGAGCTACAAATTGACAACAACCTAAATTGGAAAACTCACACTCTCAAATGGTTTTGCGCACTATGGGACTTAACTTCTAAGGTCATCAGTCCCCTAGAACTTAGGAACTACTTAAACCTAACTAACCTAAGGACATCACACACATCCATGCCCGAGGCGGGATTCGAACCTGCGACCGTAGTGGTCACGCGGTTCCAGGCTGTAGCGCCTAGAACCGCATGGCCACCCCAGCCGGCATAAACTCACACTCTAGACTTAAAGAAACGCCTTAGTTCAGCTACATTTGCAGTATGCATAATAGCAGAAATAGGTGATTTAAAAATGAAGAAGTTAGTTTATTCTGCCTACTTCCATTCACAAATGCATTATGGAATCAACCTTTGGGGAAACTCCTCTCACAAAGAGAACATTTTCAAAATTCAGAAACGAGTCATTAGAATTATATCTGGTGACAGTACTAGATCATCGTGCACAGACCTCTTTAAGAAACTTGGTATTCTAAATACTACTTCTCAGTACATATACTCATTGATGTCCTTTGTCATTTCCATCATGTGTCTTTCTATACAAAATAGTGCAAAACATGATTATAATACCAGAACCAAACACAATCTTTATAAGGACTATAAAAGCTTAACATTAGTACAAAAAGGAGTCAAATATATGGGTACTCATATATTCAATAACTTACCAGAGCATAGCAAAGGTCTTGTAAGTGATAAAGATCGGTTTCAGAGACAATTAAAGAACTTCCTGTTGGCCAACTCCTTCTACTCCATCAATGAAAATCTTTACAAGCAGTATAGCTCATAACTCTGTCTACATTAGAATTGTACAATATCCTTGTATCTGAGTAAAAAGAAAAGAACACACACCTTTGACTCTTTCCACATCCCAGAGACTCCTCTGCAAGAGATCCATGAAAAATGATAAACATAATGTAATAGCAGCTGAGCTCTTGAAGACCACAAAGATATGAATTTGGGTACTGGAACTTCTTGAAGTTCCACCCAGAACTTGGGTGACTTTTCTGAACTGTACCCCTTTGCCAAATCTCTCCAGTCCTTTTCCTTTGCCCATCTTCCTTCCCCTTCAACTCAGTTGCCAGAAGGAGCAGCCACTGACTCTGAAAGCTTTTAAAGGTTAAACCTTTTTGTGTGTTTTATGCGTGTGCTGTTCTGCTGCTGCTTAGTAAGTAGATTTTTTATCTATCCATTTTCATTATATTATCAGTATCTTCTTTGTTAACAATTACCAAGCTATCCAGAACTTTATAAGCCTTTCACACTGATTTTTGTGTTCTGCTGCTGCTGACTTCGTATTTGTCTCAGCTGTGTATGAAACATGTTATCTTAACACATCACCATGTCACACCAATGCTACTGTGATAGAGCACCATGATAAACACTTGGCATAATTTTTCCTACTCTATCACACACCGCTGAATCAGTGATAGGAGGACCATGTGCCATTCTCCCATCTCCTCATTTCTGTTGCCCTTATCCCAAGCTTTCATAATTATTTGAATTTCTTCTTCTTCTTTTCCCCACCGGCCCCAACTGTCTGGTGAGCCCTCTTCAAAACTGTGGAACATCTCCTTATTTGGCATAAGTGTAACTTGAGTGTGTTTTTTGGGCAGTCCATACTGCTTGTTAACACATTATGCATCTATTCTAGTCCGACAGAGTTGTGATATCCATTCTGTACATGACTGCTTTTACTACTAAGTACACACTATATTCAATATTGCACTGTCACAGCTAGATACATACAAAGTGATGATTTGCAGTCATGCAACTGGCTGGGATTTTCCAACCAGAAATTACTGTCCAGAACATTGTTATCACATGTCACCCTCTTCTCAAATACACTAGGGTGATCACACAACTTGATGAGCTATAGGATTTTACACAGAGCACTCAGTAACTCCACTGCATGTTATCATACATCAGACTGCATATTCTCACTTTATCTCCTTACAGTGCAAACGCCGTGTTGATAATTGAGCCATAATCATATTTGTTTTCCTCTTTTCACTAATCATTTCAATCATATTTGTTTTCCTCTTTTCACTAATCATTTCATTTTATTTCTGATATTAACATCAAATGATGTTATGTCTCTAAATGACATTACATTTTATAAGTGTTGCTAAATCCAGCATAGATACTAAAATAACTTCACGACAGTAACCAAAATATACAGGAGAAGCATTGCTTTTAAAAGATGTCACCAGTATTCTAGTTAGACCTGAAAACAATATTTTTATTATTATTTTTTTCATAAAATGAGAAGTTTATGAAACAAACTAGCTTCCTTTAATTGAAAGAGCTGTTTTTGATTCAAAAATAGTTTTGCGTGTTAAAATAATTTTGTCCCAAATGGTAGCTGATACATACATAGTGCTTAGGTCAATAAAACCCAAAACGAATTACTTTTATTTTACAGCCAGACATTAGTATAACTTGTGGAATTTACTGCCATGTTATACCTTTATATTGTCAAGAATTTAGTTCCACATAATAATGCATGTATTGTCAACAGTTGACTTGTTTTGCATTGCTGCTCATGCGTAACTCCACTGGCAGCAAGGTCTGTGGGTTGCTTGCCTGCTTTGGTGTTTTAGCTTAAATCTTGAATACACGGCATGACAAGCAAGTCACTAACTGTTGCTGAGATATGTAAATGCTTCTGATACTAAAGACTCCATTCTAGGCAGTGGGGAGTAATGGTTCCAAAAATGATATTTCTGATGACACTTTCAATCAATGTTCGGTCAGACTGTGCAAGCCATTCCATCAAAAAGTCAGCCAACATACTCAAAAACATTTCCATAATAACAAAGCATGAAGAACCAAAGTAAAATGTACATTGAAGAAATCTTTTAAACAAATATAAAAATGAAATTATTGAGATAACAAACATTGAAGAAGAGTTAAAGCATATTTCAGGATCTAGATTCTTGCTGGTGTATGTCAGTCATATAGCATGTCTACGAAAAGATTGTGCTGGTTACCGTAGTCACGTGAGCACATGATGAGTATGTGCACCCAATACTACTCTAGAAATAAATAAGAAGTACCACCTACTGTGCAGCACACATCAATATAATTATATAACAACATGATATATTTTCTGTGTGTCATACATACTTACATATTACATGAGAAATAAACCAAAACTGTGGCGAGAATGCAACCAGAAAACAGATATCGCAAATGCAGTACTGAAATCATTAACCACCAACTTCAATTAGGTGATTCTGTATTAAGTGGTTAAGTCAAACTATAGGGTTTTTTGCATGCTTTCATGTTAGATGTGTTCATACCCTTAGGTTGTCCATATTTGAATCTTGATACTGTATTTAACAGCATTGCTGTATGGTAAAATTTAATACCCATTTTGAGTAATGCAATAAAAATAATACTACTGCTGTAGTAGAACTTGATACTTTCCTACCCACAGAAACATTCACTAGTATCACATATTGCAGTAGAAAGAAGGAAGAAAGATTAGGGTTTAACATACCATTGACATTAAGGTCATTGGAGACTAAGCACAAGCTCTGAATGACTCAAAGATGGGAAAGAAAATCAACTGTGCTCATTCAAAGGAATCATTTGCCTGTATGGATTTAGGAAATAAAATTAGTAAGAACAAGTATTTCTTGTCTGAAAGCATCTCATACCATTAGTAAGTCCAACAAATAATTCAAATATTTTTCTCAGAAGAATATTAAAATAATTTTAGAATATGGAAAAAAAACAAATATCCACCTTTGTCACTTATAACAAGTGCACAGCAAAAATTTAGAGAGATATCATTACACAATATTTCCTAGTCTATTTTCTCATATTCAACAAATATCATAGTAGGGCTGCAGTAGTTGTGTACGGTACTATCTAGCTGTGTATGGTTTTTAATTTAATTCTTCATCAAGCTGTTATAAACAACTTGAGTCATGAATTTTTTACCTAAAACCTATACATGTGTCTAAAAATTACAAGTAGCGTTAATAATCTCGCTAACTGTTACAGAGCTGATATAAAAAAGGAGATGGTAAAATGTTATACAACTACTTCAGTGTCTCCCTTGTGGGTTGGCCTCATGAATGCAGTGTAGCATGTACAGAAGATTCATTGGATCTTTCACTTGTGTCCCATAATTTCATACAAGTTAGAAACACATTATCATAACTTCAAAACTAAGTAATATATTTTCCAATTTATTTAACAGTACAATATATCGACTTGATTACTTCCATTGTATAAAAAAAATGATATAATGTTGGTCCCATTCAGATAACTATATTTTTAGCTGAATGATGTGACAACTATTTAATATAATTAAATACAATTTCACTATTTAAAAAAAGGTATATGTACAAGGAAACTGGTTAAACCTGCTGAAATAAGGTAGTTAAATGTGAAACAGTGTCCTCTCCCCTCCCCCTGTCAAAAACACACACACACACACACACACACACACACACACACACACACACACACACACACACACCCCTTGATAAACAAGATCAAAACTATTAACTTTTATAGAATTTTCAGTAATTAACAATTACTTCCCTGCAACATTATTCTAGCTACCAAATACAGCTATTCCAGTTTCAGAGAAAATAACATTACTGTATTTTGTGACATTATACACACAAAGAAGTTGGGGGAAGGCAAGCAGAAGTAGTTCACTTTAACTAGCTCCCTGTAATACATTGAAGCATACACTGCATACTCTGACTGGTTTGTTCAGTGCAAACTTCAGGATAGGTACATCTCTGTCTGAGCACTTGCTGCACAGGATTCGCCCACAGTGACGGCTGAAACATAGGCATATAATCAAAAATATTAAATAAGGAAGCAGGTAAACAGAAATTTGAGAAACGACAATTTTAATGTAATATTTCTCTTTCTCTGGGGGAAAGATTCATATTAAAGAAAATTCATTTATTGATATTTGAAGTACTGCAGTTTTATTTTCTTATTCTTCTCTAGTGGACATATAGTTACAGTAAGCTCTTTTTGTTGTATCTGGAAGAACTAGCAGCATCTGCAAACTTTAACATAAACAACATTGTACTGCTTGCATTAAATGAATAAAATGTTCAACTGTACCAAAGACACAAGCCACTGAAACAGAACATGTAAAATGATGAGTAGCAAAAATGTAAATTTTTGTTACATACTTTTCCATTTTAACTAGGACTTGTTTAGTAACTTCTTTCTCTAAAAATTTGTCATTTGCCCCTCCCAACCCTCCTCTTTCCCCTTATGTATCTTCATTTCATCACCTATCTATCTTATACTCTGCTGTATATGATATATATTTATGTGTATATAATTATCACCACCACCAACACAATCTTCACTTTCTAATTACATCTTCCTTCATTCATTTCCATCTGAATTTGAGCTCTTTTCATCAATCAGATCTATTATTCTGCCTACCATGAACAATTTGAAATTTTATATGCTACCAATTTTTATTTTGTGTACTGTTCACATATTTCTTTTATCTTTGTGATACCTATACAACTTTTGTGAAGGTGAAGCATCTGTGTTATGTGAGGTTCTTTGGAATACTGTATCACAGTTTTGTTTGTTTATTTTATTTATTTATTTGCACTTTGCTGTATGGCATAAAGTTACTGTTTCCTTACAGATCCAGTGTGTTGAACATTGTTTGTAGCTGTACTTGGTTTGATGTGACCTATCTTCATTCTCACTAAATCCTCAAAGCACAGTATGAAGCTACTCTTCATACCAGGGCTAATGCCCCTAAATGACATGGCTATAATCAAATTTTTCTTTAATTGCACATTGAAGTTACACTCAAATTTCTTATGAGACTGTAACTTCCAGATTTACTAGTTATTATCCCATTTCATGCCATGACTGTGTATGAAATATGCTGACTTCCATGGTACACTACTGGAAAGTATCTGGATGGGTTCTAACATATATTGTTATATAGTTGGCATATCATCATCTTTGACTATCATGGCAAAAGTAAGCTTTTTATTCTACTTGGCACTCACCTAAAACTACAGTATGACCAAACTCAATTTACTATTCATAAGCTTGTAATCCTGAATGATATACAAAGGATTGTTCACAATATTAAACTAACTTATGTATCAGTATAATGCAACTAAAAATTAAAATTTAATTTTAAAGAATATTTATTTATTTATTTTCATTTTATGAAGAAGTGGGCTGTTTATAGATTTCTCTAAATTTAAGACTGTGCCAAAGTCTTTTTCTTTGTTTATTTTAGATCTGCTTCATACATTGACTGATGACTTCCCTGTTTTTATCCTACATTATTTGGTGAGGTTTTTGTTGTCAAGTTGGAACTTGACAGCCCGTCTCCCTGTTCCTCAGTAAGCCTCATTTGTTTTCTAATCCTACTTACTATAACAAGCAAAATTTAAAACAATCATAGTTAAAATAATGTCACCTTTTCCATACTGGATATGTAATTTTTTCTTTAATTCTGTATAACTATCCATCCTTTCTCTGTATTTAACAATTCAAAATATTTTCAAGTTATTCCTTTTCCAGGATTTGCCAATCATTTCAGTTCTTCAGCATGAAAAATAACTAGGAAGTTGCGAATCATGATCCATGCAATACTTTCAATGTTAATGAAATGAGTCTGCTCCACCTCCCCTCCCCCCCCACCCCAAATGTTTTCTCACTGAATAAGATGAAAAATATAAAAATATCATTGGTGAGAGGTGTGGGGTGGGGTGGGGGGGGGGGGGGGGCAGGGAGAATGTTGTTGCTTGCAGTGAACATGATCAGCTCTCAGGAATTAAGGCCTCAGTTGGCCTTGTGAACTGCTACCCCTGTATGTTTGAAAAATATCACATCATTTGCTGTTTTACCATTCCAGCAAGAAGGCACCTATGGACAAAACAATTTTTCCATAAATGGCTGTTGAGCTAAAACAGACATAAAAAACAGAAGCAAAAATTATGTTTTTTCTGGACAATAGTTAAATTCACAATAGCCCATCAAACCTACGCCACAAGTAAGTTTTTATTTGCCTCCGTAGTTGAGTGGTTGGTGTGGCTGACTTCCATGCAGGAAACCCTAGTTGGATTCCTGGTACCACGAGGGGTTTTCCTTTGGACAGATGACTGGCCTTGAGAGGCCAACTGTGGAACTACTCGACAGATTAATAGTGGTTCCACGGTCAAGAAACCTTACAACAATCAACAGTGGTGTGCTCACCACATGCCTTCTCTACTGCATTTGATGTTTGCCATTAGTCACATACGACATGGCAGTCGGTTGAGCCCGATTGGCCCTTCTATGGCCAGAATGCAGAACTTTACCTTTACCTTTTACAACTAAGTTATGACAAATGTGTTTGATAGCACTGAAGACGATCAGAGGCTCAACAAAAACATAACGGTAGCAATGGCAATCTCTCAAAGCATGGAGAATGATACCACAACAATGATTTCAAATTGTTTCAAAAAATGACAATTTATCATGGGGTCACTGATTCAACTGGAGCAACAGTAGTGTGGAGGAATGGAGTCAGGTGTCCACCCTATCTGTAACGTTATACCTGACTTACAAGAAAATGTGATGGTTGATGATTTTGTACATTCTGATGGTTATGTAGAAGTTTGCAGTGTCCTGACTGACACTGAAATTTTGGCTGTTCTGGGCAATAAGAACAAAGGTGGTAAAAAAGCAGCAGCAGCAGCAGCAGCAGCAGCAGGAGGAGGAGGAGGAGGAGGAGGAGGAGGAGTGGGTCTGTTCAATTTGCAGCTTCAAAAAAGGCACTGTCATTAGAAAAGTTTTCCATATCCATCCTTAAACAGAAGTAGACAATTATGTCAACTTTAGTCTTGACAGAAAATGTGCTTCATTAAGAATGCTGGAGGCACTGAAGCAGAAAAAGATCACAGATTTCTCTGCAAAATACAACTGAAGTTTCCTTCTGCATTTTCTGAAATTTATTTGTGACTCTCTTTCTTTTTTTTCTTTTTGAAGTGGTGAAATAAATAACACTATAACTGGTAAGAAAGATCAACTTCCTTTCAAGCTGTAGTTCCAACTTCCTGCTTCAGTTTTGTAAGGAAATAGTCAAACAATACCCAATTCCACCTCTTGATTAATCAAACTTTTGTCAAATTGATTTCTCATTCTTTTGTAATTCTACAGGGGTTCCTTCATAAGCTTAATTTAGTTTTTAAAAAAGTATTAAAATAGCATGCATTCCTCCTCTTTGTTCTCATTTTAAGAATCTGTGAACTTCCCCAAGGGCTGCTGAGACCACTATTGACAAAGAATTCCTTTGCTTGACCCATCTTTCTATTCTGAATTCCCCAGAACTGTAGCATTGACATACACTGTCTTCAGTATTCTAGAACAGGTTCAATCACTGCCTTGTTTCTCAAGGAATTCTGTAGACACTGTGTCAAAACAACAAAAACAGCATTCTTCCAATTTTGATTGTTTCCTTTCATAAATATTTTGTAAACACTTAAGAAAGTTGCTTTTGTGTTACTTTTCCTATGTTTGAGCATTTCTACTGGAACTCTATCATCTCCCAGCATCTTCCCTTTCTTCATACTTTGAATATACACATCATCTCCCATTACTTCCAGGATGTCATTATCAACATTATTTCTATGTTTTTGAGTCATTACTTGGACTACACAGAATTTAAATAAATCTTCAAATGGTTGCACAATTTTCTCTGTGTGTCAGGTAGCTGCACCAGCGACTATTTAAATTAATTTCAATCCAAAATAAGTTTCTGTTTCTTTTCATAAAACTCTCACTGTTTTGTGTTGCATACTGGTGTCACCTCCGCTGCTCCTCTGCCTGCCCCCAGTCAGGTCATTGTGGGATGTCCTTCCTCTTCTCAATCAAACTAATTGAGAATTCTTGAATGTAGCTGCTATCATGATGGATCAGCATTTCCCTTCCGCTAATGTCTATAGATTCTTTAATGACACAATCCCAGAACATAGATGTCTGGGTCAGAACCTTAGTACCGTTGTAATCCACTCCATGTAATTTCAATAGACAATGTCCTGTGACAGCTGACTGGTTAGACTGCTGCAATCTGGTGCACCATTGGTGTTCCTGGCAATGATCTTTGACAGTAGGCACTGTCTGCTTATACATGTCTTGCTACATTGGCAGTATATCTAATAAACCCTGGATTTCTGTAGTCCTAAGTCATCTTTGGCACTACCAAGCTGTGTCCCTGTTTTATCTGGTGTGCAGCAGACCATCTTCCCTTAAAGTTTCCAGAGAATTTGTTGTATCTTTCTGAATAATGCTCCACAATCATCCTGAGATTTTTCTTCTATTACCACCAGTTGTACAATGAATTTTCCTCTCCTTGTTGTTATTCCTCCAGAACACCATCCTCAGGTGTTGAAGTTCTTGGTTGAGACTTTCATTGTATAGGAGGGCTTAAGTTCTATGTATCTATGTTTTAGCATGCCATTGCTATGCACCGTGTGGTGGCAACTGTCCACATGTAAATACAGATTGGTATGCATCTTCTTCTGTCACACACTGTGACCCAACATACTGTCTGCTCTTCTTTTTATCAGGACATCCAGAAAGTAGAGCACACCATCTATTTCAGCTTCCATGGTTGATTGATGTTTTGGTGTACAAAACTGAGATGTATAAGGAATTTATTCACAACTTGTCTCTTTCCCACATAGCCATTTGATGAAGGTGTCTACATACTGGAAGAAACAGGTAGTTTTCCACTGGGCTTACTCAAGGGCTTCCTCCTTGAAGCATTCCTTAGCCATGTTTGTGACAACATGTGAAAGTGAACCCCTCATGGCTACTCCTTCCATTTGCTTGCACTAGCCACCATTGGGATTGGGATGAAAGTACAGGGTGTCAGTTACTGAAATATATGAAAAAATGTAAATTAGATACATACTACGGTGTGCACACCCTTTATTCAACATGTAAATGTCACTACAGATATTCGGATTTAGGTTATGACATGTTTAATATGCCTGGCATCATTGGCGACGATGAGGCGCTGACAAATAGCCAAATTCTGTATGATTTGCTGAAGTGTCGGAACATTGATGATGTCAATGATCTCCTGAATGGCTGTTTTCAATTCAACAATGGTTTTGTGGTTATTACTGACAACTTGTCTTTAATATAGCCCCACAAAAAGGTGTTGCATGTGCTCAGATCTGGAGAATATGGCAGCCAATTGAGGCCCATGCCAGTGGCCTCTAGGTACCCCAGAGTTAGAATGTGGTCCCCAAAGTGCTCCTCCAGGACACTGAACACTCTTCTGCTTCAATGAGGTCGAGCTCTGTCTTGCATGAACCACATCTTGTCAAAATAAGGGTCACTTTGGATAATGGGGATGAAATCATCTTCCAAAACCTTCATGTAACATTCGATAGTCACCCACCATGCCATCAAGGAATATCACACCGATATTCCATACAGCACATACTAATTCCCATCATGCCTTGCAGCCAATCATGCAGTTTGACTGGCCTAATGTAAACTGTTCAGAAATTGTGATGATTTTATTTCATATAGTTCAATAATTGTCAACCTGTATAATGACATCAAGATGTGTCTCAGAGAGCCCTGTGTCCTGCATCCACTGCACAACTAGCAGAAACAGAAGAGGAACCTTACAAGGATAGTGGCCACTGCCTTTATTCCTGTTTGAGGCACATTATCCAGAAAGATAGGACAAACTTCTGGAAACACCACAGACACTGCTTGGTAATGTGAAAGACAACCTCAGGTTACAGAAATCTGGGTTCTACCAGAAACACTGCCAATGTGGCAAGACATATGTAAGTTGAACAGAGCACACTGTCTAAGATCATTGTCAAGACAGCAACAGCAATTGCAGCAGCCCAACAAGTCAGTGGTCATGGGGCACTGTCTATCGGAATTACAAGGAATTGATTATGACCTTACTAGATTCTGACCCAATGTCTATCTTCTGACGTGTGTCATTAAAGAATCCATCAAGATCTGAGTAAGGGAACCACTGATCAAACATGATTGTGGCTACATCCTTAGTAAAATCTGGGATACATAATTAGTCTGATTAAGAAGAGGAGGCGATACTCCACAAAAGACTGATTTCACAGGCAGACGATGGAACAGCAGTGGTGACACCACCATGCATACCTGGGTGCAAACTGAGGACGGAGCAGTGTGCAGTGCAGTGTGTTGCAAGAGGAGTGGAGAAGAAGATGCTGGACATGGACAGTGACTAGAATGGTAGATCAGAGAGAGAGAGAGGGGGGGGGGGAGGGGGTGAAAACACCATGCTGACCCCCAAGCTGTGAGTTCGTCAGCACACCTGATGATGGCAAATTGGTTGTCTGCCAAAATATTGTGCCCATTGGACACCGACACCAGGCTATTCACCCATGAACTCTTATGTCATGAAGTATGCCAGGAGAAGCTGAAGAAACATACATTGCTTATCGGAAACTCTTGCCTTCTCATAAAGAAATGTTTTGTTTCATTTGAAAGTTTCTTTCTTTTTCCTTCTTTGTACCTGTAATATCTTTAGTGATTTCCATACATATTTTTTTAATTAAATAATCAGAGTCTTTTTTTATGTCAGTATATTCTTCATTTTTTGGGATGATAATTATTTGCTTTATTATTTAACTTCTTTAGTGTATGATAGAATACTGTCAAGTTTATTTCCAGTTCTATTTAGTCCATGAGGACATTTTCTAGTAGTTTTCTTGTGAAAGAATGTCTAAAGAACAAATTTGCTGATACTTTACAGTAATTCTACTAAAGTATGAGCTCTGTCATTTCTGATACCATATCCAAAGTTTTCTACTGAAAACTCATTTTTCAGTTTTTGTTCTACTTTTCTATCAGATGTCCCTATTATAATTGTTTTATAGGAGGATTACTTGTCATTTAGCACTTTTAGTGGCCCTTTGTGAATACCTTTTAGTGCTAGTCCTGCATGGTTCACAGGAGTGCTTCTGTAAAGTTTGGAAGGTAGGAGACGAGGTACTGGCAGAAGTAAAGCTGTGAGGATGGGGCATGAGTCATGCTTGGGTAGCTCAGTTGTAAAGCACTTGCCCGCGAAAGGCAAAGGTCCCGAGTTCCAGTCTCGGTCTGGCACACAGTTTTAATCTGCCAGGAAGTTTCATATCAGCGCACACTCCGCTGCAGAGTGAAAATCTCATTCATTCTACATTTGTTCAGTTCGTCATTGGCACGTATCTCGTGTTTCATAACATTTGGTCAAGGAGATTCCATTTCCAAATTATGTTCAAAAATACATAATTCTATCACATCCACAAATTCCGTTTATGTCTCAAGTCATGTTTTCTTGGTAACTGTTAATGTAAGTACACAGAAAAATCGCGTACAACACTTAATTTGCTTCTTTGTTAGTCTTAGAAATATTTGGCATTAATGCTGTAAAAAATATATGCTGGTGCTTGGCACCAAAGAGTTGTACTACCTCTGTATAGTTTTCAATGTAATGGAGTCTTTGTTTAGCTTTGAAGGAGAATAGTCGAGTTCAGTCTTGACAATATTATGGGGTAGAGTTTCATTTTTGATCTGATTAATGTGAACTCAGTGTGTAGCATGTATGTCATTTTTACCTAAGTCCACAACTATTACTGAAACATGGAACTGAAATGCAGTACAATCTCATCAATATGGAATCAGTGTTTGCTTAACTCTGACACTCTTTAGTGAAGTTCTAGAAGTACGCACAAGAAGTTGATCATCAGAAATGTTGTATTTGGAAATAAACTACGATGTCTTTAAACTGACTTCGCTGACACTTTACAAACACGGACATCAGAAGTAATCCACTAAGGAACATCAAGACAACAAACTGAGCTGCAGTACCTCGAAAAATCAAGGCGAGTATTAAAATTATTTTTGGTTACTGCAACAACCACTATTAAAACTGATATTCTACAGTGCTGTTTCCCATCACATTCTGTTTCATATATACAAATCAGATATTTCTGATACAGAAAGGCATATACACTCTGTGATCAAAAGTATCTGGACACCTGGATGAAAATGACTTACAAGTTCGTGGCGTTCACCATCAGTAATGCTGGAATTCAATTTGATGTTGGCTCACCCTTAGCCTTTATGACAACTTCCACTCTGACCGGCATACATTCAATCAGGTGCATTCAATCAGGTGCTTCTTAGGGAATGACAGCCCATTCTTCATGGAGTGCTGCACTGAGGAGGGTACTGATGTCGGTCAGTGAGGCCTAGTACAAAGCCAGCATTCCAAAACATCCTGAAGGTGTTCAATAGAATTCAGATCAGGACTCTGTGCAGGCCAGTCCATTACAGGGATGTTTTTTTTTCTTTTTTTTTATTAATCTTATGGGACTTAACTGCTAAGGTCATCAGTCCCAGCTTACACGCTACTTAAGCTAAATTATCCTAAGGACAAACACACACACCCATGCCCGAGGGAGGACTAGAACCTCCGCCAGGGATATTACTGTTGTGTAATCATTCCGCCATGCATTATGAACAGGTGCTCAATCATGTTGAAAGATGCAGTCGCAATCCCCGAACTGCTCTTCAACAGTGGGAAGCAACAAGGCACTTAAAACATCTATGTAGTCGCGATAGTACCATGCAAAACAACAAGGGCTGCGAGCCCCCTCCACACGACCACAACATAATACCACCGCCTCCAAATTTTACTGTTAGCACTAGACATGCTGGCAGATGACATTCACTGGTCATTCGCCATACCCACACCCTGCCATCGGATCACCACACTGTGTACTATGATTTTTCACTTCACACAACATTTTTCCACTGTTCAATTGTCCAATGTTTATGCTCCTTACACCAAGTGAGGCATTTGCCATTTACCAGCACGATGTGTGGCTTATGAGCAGCCGCTTGGCCATGAATTCCAAGTTTTCTGACCTCCCACCTAACTGTCATAGTACTTGCAGTGGATCCTGATGCAGTTTGGAATTACTGTGTGATAGAATGGACAGATGTCAGCCTATTACACATTATGACCCTCTTCAACTGCCGGTGATCTGTCAGTCAACTGACGAGGTCGGCCTGTAAGCTTTTGTGCTGTATGTGTCCCTATGTTTCCACTTCACTATCACATCGGAAACAGTGGACCTAGAGATGTTTAGGAGTGTGAGAATCTTGCTTACAGACGTATGACTCAAGTGTCCTTGAGTTCTGTGGAGTGCGCCATTCTGCTCTCTCATGATGTCTAATAACTACTGAAGTACTACTACTACTACTACTACTACTACTACTACTACTGAGGTACTGCTATGGAGTACCTGGCAGCACAATGCACCTAATATGAAAAACATAAGTTTTCGGGGGTGTCCGGATACTTTTGATCACATAGTGTATTTCATTTATATCAGGGACATATATCCTTGTTGACTGGACTGAGGGAAACAGTACTGCTAGAAACTTCACAAAAAACACACACAGTCACCAAGAAACCATTTCATAGGTAACAGTGAAGATTACAAGTTTTCAACTGCATACAAATTATAGGTGACTATCATATGACAGCTTCAGAGAGTGTTAAAGGAAATTGTTAAAGGAAATTGCACACAGGTGTTCTGGAGATTCCTCCCTTCAGATTGTGCTGAAATTGGGCCCATGGAACAACAATGTTGGCTTTGAGAACAGAAAAGAGCACTGCTGTGCAGGTATGAACTTGTGCTTTGCTCTACACTTTACTTATGGAATTTACACTTTTTTGAATACCAAATTTGAAATCATCCTTTTTTTTGTGGCCCACCTAAACTCTAGCCTCGTTTATTTGTTCCATGTCGGCTTTTTGAGTTTGACACTCTTGCTCTAGATCCTTGTTCTCAACAAACAAGAAAACAGGCAATGCCATTATCATAGAAGACATGTGTCTGACACGTGATTATCACATGGAATCATTGTCCCCCTTCCTCTCACCATATTCGCCTCAGTAGTACACCACCTTATCATCTCTGCCCATGGAGATGTAGCTCACTGCCATGAAAAGTCACCCCTCCTTCCACCTTTTTTTGGCACCCATGATGATTTAGTGACCTATCACGATCTCCATCCTCACTCATGCCTCTTCTCTACACATGACTTTTTATTGACACATGCTGTTAAACAATATTGGATAGTTTCCAGCTGTTTAGAAATTTTGACACCATGCCCTATGATGTTTCTAGGATCTTACATTCATTACATTCAGCCAGCTACACATACTGCCACATGAATGCTGAATTGATGGACTAAAGTACAAAGGCATTATAGAGTCTGCACTAAGACATGGCATATTCCAAGATTCTTTCAATAATCAATAAGGATCCATGGGAGCAAGGCCACGGGACTGCCTCCCATGTCTGCCGGCAGAGAGAATTCTGAATAATGCTCTCTTGTATGTATCACCTCATACAGAGCAGAGAGCCTCAGGATGTCTGCCTCTGTTACTCCTGGATTCTGTGTCTGTCCTCTTCCTCCTCTCTACCATTCAGTTTTTGTCCCTGACATGTTACTGCTCCTTTTCTAATGTCTTTTAACTATGAACCACTCATCCCTTTGCTCAAGCAACTGGTATATGGTATAACTACATCTATCCAGCATGGCCCCCATATAACCCTGAACTGCATTAAATGCTGACATTAGTTCCATTACATTTATGATTTTACTTTGTCCTATCTCTTCCATTTGATCACAACACAGTTCACCTCCTGCACACCAGTGTAAGTATGATGAAGTAATTTTTAGTTGTTCTTTTCCTTTCTCAATCTCAAATTCCTTCTTAGGTGGTGTCAATTTTGACTGCAATACCCATTTAATATATGGACTGACTGAGTACCCACTACAGTACTTCAGAACACTATTTGTAAGTCTTGTAATTCTTAGGTGAGATCTTCCTTGTCTAACAGCTTATGAGCTCTACTAATAAGAGTCCTTTCCACAGAATTTCTCTGTAACTGAAGGTGGTGGCTTGAGGCATGAACTTAGAAGTTAGTGCATGTCCGTTTTCTGTATGCTCTGTGACCCAAGGCTCCATCTGTTGTTCTCTTAACTGACATACTGAGGAAATATAGGTGGCCCTCTTTTTGAAGTCACATTGTGGATTCAACATTTGGGTGGTTACAAACAGTAGCTCGACACAAACAACACTTCATTGCCATGTTGGCGTCCAGGCAGCAAGCATGCATAAAAACACTGCTTGAAGATGGTGACTGTGTTACTTGTCAAAATATTGTGCATGAAATGTAATTAATAACTCTGCTAAACACCTGAATGCACTTTTGCATCAGGATATAAATTTCCATTCTGAACCCTAGACAGGGATGCATAGTACACAGTTATGTGGCAAAGTGTAAAACAACATACTGGAATTATTGATACCAGGACTAAAATTATCCTATGGTTGTGTATTTTTACTTACATTTTAAGCAACTACTTATCTGTCCACTCCTACTTCCACTTGTATATGAACTTTATGCCTACTTTATAGTCCAATAAACATAATTTTTGACCTTTATTTCATTTATTCTGATGCACATTACTTTCTTTAAAATATTCTAGAAAGAATGGGTTATCAACAGCTTCTAGGATCAGGTACTGTTATTTGTTTACTTGAAAAACTTTTACTTAACATCAGTTTTACAGTTATTAATATGTAATTATTGAATTACTGCACATTGAAAAGAAACTGTTTAACAAGCTCTTTCATTTTCATATTAAAAATACAATTTAACCAATATTTTAATCATGTCAGGAAATTTCTTTTGATTTGAAATATTTACCTGATGTATCAGACTTTTCATAAAATGTCAGTTTTCAACTGTACATTTATTTATATAATTGTAGTAATAACAGTGTGAAGATTTTTTTATTGTTATCATGTTATTAAGAGTGACAGGGCAGATATTATGTAGGCAGTTATATTTGGGAAGTATTTGCATAATCTTTTTTGGCTTCAGTATCAGTTTTGTGCATGGAGTCAATGAAAAGTGTTACAGAAGATTGGCAAGAAGATTTAGTGTTTGTCACAGCAAAGAAAAGAGTGAAACAGAAACAGGTGTTTATCAACAGTGAAAGACCTACCCATGGAACTCCCTTCCCACAGTTAAGTAAATTATAACAACATACAAAATTCAGTTCTACATTTCCATCTGTTATTTTTATCTCTTGGTGATTTACAGTGACTATTTCTGATGAGATCACTTGTCAATAACAAGTCTTAGTTATTTTCATAATCTGAATTTCAATTTATAATCTGATGGTTACGTCATAACATGAAAATTATTTTTACTTATAATATTGTTGTTGTCATCAATTGCAGAGATCATCCTAAATTCACTTCTGTTATTAACACCACCACTTGAATTTATTATACTGCTAGATGACCATTATTCAGTGTATACTCATTGATCTATATTTCTGGTACCTCTAAGCCATCTTGATTAGTTTCAAACTAAATGAGTTTTTGTACGATCAAAGGTTAATCTGGTACAGGAGTGTTTGGGCCTTTTATTAGTATACTTTCATCAGCAAGCATTACAGTTTTTGGAAAGTCCTCCAATTTCTCAGGTACAAAATATAATCTAGACCAAGGACAGCAGTGAGAAGCACTAAACTTTGCAGTGTACCACCTTTAGTGTTCTCCCTGCCCCGAGTTTAATCTTATTCTTGTTGTGCAATTTGCTAAAATGACCCTCTATTTTCTATTGTTAACATAAGTCTGTCCATGCAAGGGATAGGTTTTTAATGCTATACCATTTCAGTTTCCCTAGTAGAAGATTATTATTTTTTAAAATTATTGTATGGTTTTAGAAGTACACAAAAGTATCTACAATCAAATGAACATGTCCAAATGTGACAACCAGTGAAGAGACCTTTGACTCAGTTAATGCAAAGTCCTCAGATCACCATCAAATGCTTCAAGTGGATACTCCTTAATAATACAATCTATTGTTTGCTCCTACGCAATGCAGCTGCAGTCTGCAGATGGACAGAAACCCCACTTCTTCAACGTGTAACCACATCTTCTTTGGCCAGTCCTTAAGCTGTTCAGCCTTAGCTGTATTTGGCATGGTACTTCGAATCCCTCGACATACTTAGTCGGATATTGAACCAGGTGAGTGTTGTTGGGTAGATGTTCATTCTAGCTGTTGCTATTTGGAGATCATATCAAAAGAACTGATAATTTCTAAATCTACCCAGCGTGGTTTGTGTGATTTTGGATGTGTTGTTCATGGATTTGGAAGGCATCACACATGGGAGAGTTCTTAAAAGAAGTAATCTTTATTACCAAGTTTATTTTAGATGCTTTCCTGCTTAGATCTTGCAGAGCAATATTAGGTAAGGCAGGCAGCCATTGCTAGGAGTAGATCTGACAGTAAGAGAGATTCATTAAGCTGCACATCAATCTTTGCTGTGTGAGCACTGTTTTTTCTCATATGAGTGCAATGCTCTCCAGCAGAATACACAAGAGTGAGTGCAGTGGAGCGTAGAGTATTGGTGCCTGCAACATGGCTGCTTAAGACAATATTCAAAGTACATTTATTCTTGAGCCAAGTTTCTTAGATAACTTGATGCACTGTTGTTTGAATGTCAAGGACCAATCGAGAGTGATTCCTAGATATATTGAACTGTAGTTATGTGGCACTTTGATTCCATTGAAAGAGACATGTGGCTTCCTTTGGGCGTCTTTACTACTTAGGTAGAATGAACCTCAGTTTTAATGGGTTAGGCTCAAGTCTCCATTTATCGAAGTTTCACCATATCACATGTCGGCACACTCTCACAGTGCATCAGGTCTTTGCTTTGGAAGACTCGTGCGAGGACATCTGAATATTGGATCTTCATGGAGTGTGTGTCTGGCCTATCAAGAATATACAGGTTAAACAGGATGTGGAGAGAACTGTTTTCTGAGGCAGGTCATTATTTATAGTTCCCCATCAGCTTGCTTATCCCTTCAGGAACAACTCAAAGTGCCTGTCAGAAGGCATGTTGTTAACTAGACAGCTTTTGGCATAGAACAATTTCAATGAACTTCAATGCCATCCCTCCCTCTACACAGTGTCATAAGCTGCTATAAGACCCACAAAAACTGCAGCCAATTTGAGACCTTGCTGAAATCCAGCTTCTACTACAGTTGTCAATAGTAAGGCCTGGCTACAGCAGCTCAAATGTTTCCTAAAGCCCCCTTGTCTGACAAGGGTGATTTGATCAATGACCTCTTGAATGTGATTTAGAATAAGTCTTTCTAGTAGTTTACAGATCATGCTGAACAGTGATACTGATCAGCAGTGAGAAGCATCAGTTCTGTCTTTGCCTAGTTCTATGATGGCAATTATTTTGGCCTGTTTGAAAAGCTTTCGTAATTTTCCAGTTCACAGAATCTCACTGAAAAATTCAGGGAGCCATAGTTTTGTTTTAGGTCTGGCAGCTTTACGAAACACTGGATATATTCCATCAAAGCCAGAAACTTCATTTACGTTTAGCATATTCAAGGCTGTATCAAGTTCCTCAATGGGGACATCACAGTAGTCTGGGTGTGGTTCTACATGGGCGCTGTTTATTTAAAATTCCTGTTTCACAGTTTGTGTGTATGTCTCGTCTGTTTTAGAGTTTGAAATATTCATTAGTTTGGCTGCAACAGAATTGGCATTTACATGTGCAGCTGTACATGACAAACTTAGATGTGTAGCAAGTTTTCTTGTAAGGATGTAAGCATTCCAACTACATTGTGTTAAGTCGAGTCCTGATGTTGTTTTAGGCCACTTTTCTCTTCTGTTCTTATTAAGGTCTCTCAAAAGGTTATCAGCTGTTGGGCCATTGTGGGATACTTAATATTTCACATGTAACTCATCACATTCTTGAGACTATCTCCTTCCGAAACACACATGGAATATATTTCCTGGTATTAATCTTAATCACACTCACAAATCATCCATAATGTTTGCACGCTCTTAGGCCTCTCTTAGGCCTTGGGAAGAAGACAGTAAATGGTAACACAGTCCTATTTCTTGTTATATTTTACGAGCTGATAACACACACTCTCTCTCTCTCTCTCTCTCTCTCTCTCTCTCTCTCTCTCTCTGTGTGTGTGTGTGTGTGTGTGTGTGTGTGTGTGCGCGCATTTTTACAAACAAACTCTATGATATAATTAATTTACTGTGTGTTAATTAAATTTGTTAGTATCTTTGAAACTGACACTTACCAGTGATGTTTACGTATAGTCAGTCCAAATTTAATACCACACTCCAAACAAATGTCACCTTCTGCCCAAGGTGGCTCCTGCGATAAATTATCCAGCAAACTGCAAAAATAAGACTATGTTCAAATCTTTGCTATTTTTCATAGAACAATATATGAACACCCTAATCAGAGAATAACATGAGACTGTAATTTGAACACATTCATACTGTTCAGTGGCATGAAGTACTAGTAGTACTAGTAGTAGTAGTAGTAGTAGTAAAGGCTACACCTTGTCATTGCAATCATTCTTCTTTATTTTATGCCATTTTCTTCCTCATGTACAACGCCTGATGTAACACAAATGCCAACAGTTTCAGTCATAGGCGCTGTGTAATTTTTCCCATTTTCCCATAGTCTAACATTACTGAATGTGAGCCAGAATCTTTCACACTGTTTGCTTCTTTACTTGCTATAAAATCTGAACAATTGATAGTGTCAGTCACAAGATCTACATTGTCATCACCACCATCGCAATAATCATAATGAGAAAAAAATTTGAAATTCTGTTCTGCTTGGATGATGGTGACAAATATTTTAATGGTACTAACAGCTAAAGATATGATTGATATATTTGAACTTTTTTTAAAATACTTGTTTAACAGTCATGTTGCTTTGGATGTTTCACTAACTTTTCACAGAAATGTCTTGAGCAATCGCTTAAAAGTAGGAACTGACTGTTAGCTAAAAAAATCTTACAGCATACATGCAATCTATAAAAAACTGTTTCAACAAATGTTTATTCATTTTTGAATGCAAGAAGATAGTTTTGTATTAAAAGTTTTCACTAACTCTTCAGTACAGCTTCGAAAGTGATGGCAAAGTAGCTGAAAGCATTATTGTCAAATTACATTCTTGTGATCTACAATGTAGGAAAAGATATATCTTTACTTACCATAAAGATAACATATTAAGTTGCAGACATGCACAATTACAAAGCATTTACACATATACTTTTGGCCTCAGCCTTCATCAGAAAAAGAGAAACACACACCATTCATTTAAATAAGCAGGAACACCACAAGCACACATACATGACTACTAACTGTTGCATCTCGGACCAGAGTTGCCAATGAAGTCTGAGGCCAAACGCTTACTTGTAAGTGTCAATTGTGCCAGTCTGCAACTTTGTGTGTTATCTTTATGGCAAGTAGCACTCTATCTTTTCCTACATTGCTGATGTTCCCACCTGGAGTTTCCATTGTTTGATTCTTGCAATCTAGGAGAATGAGAATTTGTCAGTCAGAGTCACAGTATTTTTCCTGAAGGTCGATCATCTCTGAAAAGCTGTGCATCTCCCCTACATTCATTCATTCATTCATTCATTGTGTTCTGTAGGTTTCAACTACAACAATAATCTTCTGGGATATGGAACAACTCAAGGCGTACATGAACAACAGACATGCAAATCACAGGAACTTTATTTATTGTTAATGCAGTGTACAAATTATCACCACTCTGCATAGCACTTTTTGTGCTTGCACCAGTGAATTTTAACCCATTACATAAAAAGAAAAGCCATAACTTTGAAAATAACTTTTCCTAGTTATATTGAATAGCTCGTGCTTATATTCTATTGGTGCTCTGATATTTATTTGGTTACAATTTGATATTTATTTGGTTATTCAAAGAAAAGCTTTAACAATAGCCTATGTTTGTAACACACTACTACTTCTAATGTACAGGTGGTGGGCCAAAATAAGATAACAACAAAAACATATTGTGTAGGAAAAACATTGGTACTCAAAACAGCTTCCATTCATCTCATAAGTGGATAAATATAGGTCCTGTATGATTTGCAAGGTAATCTTTTACTATTCTACCAGCAAAATTGTGCCAAGTTCAGGTAACGATGATGGAGGTGAATAGCAATCATCCACCCTTCCTTCCAAAATAGACCATAAAGGCTCAATAATATTGAGATCTGGAGACAGTGGTGGCCAGGTGAGATGCGATTTGAGACAACAATGTTGATAAACTACAGTTGCACATATACTACTTAACACTGCTGCTCACAACTGGTGGCTCGTGCTCATAAAAACTGTCCTGCAAAATGTGAGCTATGTGACCAGGGCTCACCTTGTCTTGGAATACAGCATCACCATTGGGGAACATATATTGTGCCATGGGATGGACCTGATCAGCCAAAATGGTCATATGGTCCTCTGCAGTAATGTTACCTTGAACAGTAGCCATGGAGCCCATGGAATACCACAATATGGCTGCCCAGATCATCAATGAACCCTCAACATGTGTTATTTTCAAAATGTAATTGGAAACAGTGTGCAACAAACCTCATCCAACCAACTGACTTTCTTCCATTACTCCATAATACATGTTTTATGGTTTCGGCACTTCCCTTCATGTTGGTTTGGTGCTGATGGGATTTGGGAGTGTGACAGTCAGTTGCAGTGATTTTTGCAACTGTTGTCCTCTTATTTTACATCACAATCCTTTTCAATGACCTTCTGTCACGTTTACTCAACACACACTTCCATCTGCAGTGTGACATAGGGAACGGAGTTTTTCCACTTTCCTGAATGTAGTATGAATCTTTGATATGGTGGCTCTTGAAACACCAACCACTTAGGCTATCATGGTTACTCACCATAGAAGCAACAACAGTGTGCCCATGTTCAAAGTCACTTCGCTCCAACACAGTGCACTCACAACTACACAGAACACTGTTCTGACCACAACTGACATTTGGTACGTATCGAGGATGATGCACTGGTGCTGTTTGTGGTCAAACACAATCTGTAGGCTTGGCTAACATCTGCATTTATGTTCAAGCATGCATTTCTTGTAAAGTTTCCATACTTTTGTCCAGCTGCTGTAGCTACAGAATTGACACTTTCTCTTGCCAAGAAGTTAAAAGGAATATTCAAATTCCTAGGCATAGATAATCAATTAATTCATTCCTGGAAGAAAGGAGCAATAGTGCTGCAAGTTTTGCAGGAGAACTTCTGTGATGTCTGGAAGGTAGGAGATGAAGTATTGGTGGAAGTAAATCTGTGGGGACAGGTTGCGTGTCATGCTTGCCTGTGCAAGGCAAAGGTCCCAGGCTCGAGTCCCAATATGGCACACAGTTTTAATCTACCAGGAAATCTCAAATTGTAGTTTTATATCCACTCAACAAGTAGGTGGTTAGATGAGTTGTGCTACTCAGTACAATTAGAATGAGGGAAAGAATCTTTTATAGCTTTAACAAATACTGCTCATTGTGTGTTTCACATGATGGCAGTATCAATGGAAAACAAAGGTTTGTGCCTCACTGCAACCAAAATGTATTATTTTAATATAATTTTATGGAGCTATACAACAGAACAGTCCCAAACCAATCTAGTGCAATATTCAGTTCAATAATTTTTTTAAATACAAGAACAGCAAAAATCAAAGCAAACAGTACTCTACCAGTAACTGAGCAGCAGTGCTGCACGGTGGTAGTATGACATATGACATAGCATGCATATGACATGGTCTGGAACATGAGAGAAGCAGGGAAGTTTAATAAGCATGGCAGAGAGAACAAAATAAACATATAGGGCTACACAACATTTCATAACTTCATGTACTGCACTGGATTAGTTTTGGATCACTTTATCAAATTGGCACATAAAATTCAAATTAAAAAAGAATATATTTTGGTTGTAACCAGAAACAAACTAACCTTCCCATGGACAAAGATGTCACCTGAGACATGACGAGCAGCAATTACAGTGGCTAACTCCATCCACACATTGTAAAAAAGTAACTGCAAATTTCTGTCGAAACACCATAGAAAATGTGCCTGATGATTCTTAGAAGAGACCCCTGGTATATGAAACTGTACCAGCCAGTCGCCTCCAAAGATTACAGGAAATCATGGAAAACTGATCTCAGAATGGACAGAGTGAGTGAGTGAGTGAGTGTTTTTTGTTTTGTTTTTCTGAGTTCATGCACACTCAATGACAAGGTTGTCAGCACTCTTACAAATATTAAAAGAAACGAATGTGGATAAAAATGTTGTCACATTTTGAGGAATAAACCTACAAAATAATACTAACCTCCTCACTTGCACTGACCCACACAGTTAGTTCATCTTATATGCCGTAAGACAATCGAGAAAGGGTGAAAGGTGCTAAATCTGGGATTAAAGCATAAAGAAAATGACAGAGGAGCTAAAGTGACAGTGCTGGGAATTGTGATTGGCTGAACAGTTGCAAAAAATGAGGGTGAGCCAGTCATCCTGTAATACATTAAGAACATGTTCCTGAAATTTCAGGAAAGAAGTTGGATGTATCACAAAACCTTGACACTCTAACCACATTCATCTGAATATCACTTCAAATAGTGGGCAGGTCTGTCAGTAAATCTGCCATTGCCCTGTGGTTTGCAAATAAAATGCAATCCAGTAAAATGTGGCACACAGTGATCTGTATGCCACCAACACCGCACACTGGAGGGTCATGTAGCCATAGCAAAAGCCATCCATCATTGGGTTGTGGCCCACAAGAAGGTGAGTTAGGACAACTTCATCCCACCTGCACGGCTGGAGGAAGGAGGTGCGTCATGTGGATGCAGCTTACTGTCTGCCACTTCTAGCCATTCTTCTTCTCATTGATGCACAACTTTGTGCCTCAACAATAAGGTGATAGCAGGCAGAGGGATGGCACACTGAGCTAACTGAGGGTCATGATGTGTCCCCTTGGCTGCTACATTTTCTGTTTTGTTCCCCACAATACCCATGTGCACTGGCACCCAGCAGAAACATACCACCTTCCCCAGGCTTTGTAAGTGGAGAAGAGCATACTGGATATTCTGGGCTATTTTATTGCAGAGTCTGAAGGGCACTCAGGGAGTCTTAACAGATGAGACATTTAGCAGACACAGCAAAATCTCATCTGCTCCAGTGCCCTAAAGATCACTGATAATTGGCATCAAATACAGTAAAATCTGGAGGCAACTGGATCTTCAGGATCAGGGGAAAAAACAACAGAACCATCAACAAAATCCCATTTAGAACCATCCATAAATACAGCAGTGGTGCCCAATTAAAATGTCAAAAAATAAAGTATTAAAAGCATAAGCAGGAGTGCAACCTCTCTTGTACTGCACTAAATTTAAAATCACTCTGGGCCTCTGCAGTGATCAGGGTAGCAGTTGGTTAAAATCCCAGTTTTGATCCGTTACATGCCCCATACCAATGGACTCCTCCACACACTTTGTGCAGATCCAAAACCAACTCACTCCCCATGGACAGTTGGTAAGGTGGTGTTTCACAGCTGGAGACCAACAATATGGTATGCTGGGGAAGTGAGAGTAGTAAGGAACTTACTTGCCTGATACGCCGTGAGAAGTTGCCACTGAACTGGAAGTGATGGTTCACCAGCCTCAGTGTAGAGACTGGGTATGTGGCTGGTTCCATATGTGCTCATGACCAGCCTGATCCCCTCCATGATGTATAGCATCAATAATATTCAGATAAGACTGCCACTTGTGCATCTGTAGTCCAGCTGTGATTGCACAAAGGCTCTATATAACTGTAGTGGACACACTTTGTCCCAGTACCTGTGGCTAAGACACTTCAAGAAATACAAGGAGAATGACATAAGCACATATGCACCTCCCCCCTCTCCCTCTCCCTGTCACTCCTCTATAGAAGATATAAGCCAGTCTTTGTGGCCAAATCCTGAAACCTTTTGACTGTAAGTTGCAACAAAAGACTTGCTGTGATGGTATTCACGGAAGAGCAGAAGACTGCAAAATCATCCACAAATAAGGAGCACTACACAGAACTCTGTACATTATACTGTCAGCAACTTTAGCAAAAAGAGTGACACTTAAAAACATTGCTTTGGGAACACCATTCTTCTGCATAAATCTGACAGCACGTCACCAACTTTATACATCAAAAGTCATCTTGATAAGTACCAAATGAAGATGGGGAGGTGGCCATGATAGCCCCACTGGTGTAGCCGACTGATAATACTGTGTTTCCAACTACTGTTGTAAGCCTTACTGATGTCAAAAAAATACCCCCAGACAATGCTTGTTATGTTCGAAAGCCTGCCGGATTTCTGTCTCTAGAAACGTCAGGCTGTCGATATTTGACCTACACCTCCTTAATCCGCACTGAGAGTGCCATAGGAGCTGCCTGCTCTCTCATACCCAGATGAGACAACAGATGACCATGCACTCTAGGGTACTGCTGGAACACATTCGGCCCTTTTCTGGTTTGAGGAGAGGTATCAAAATTGCCTCTTGCCACAAGTCAGGAAGTTGGCCTGTCAGCCATATTGATCTAAAACATTATAAGAGGATTTCCTTTGACACTGTTTGCAAGTGCTGTAGCATGTTGTACTGGATTGGGTCAGGACCGGGCGCCATATTGTGAGCATCAGACAGTGTCAAATCCAGCTCCCAATGGTTAATAGGTACTTGCAGATAGCGAACTGGTGGACCAAAAGTCCACCTCGACCCTCTCCTTGGTGACACGATAATGATACAACACTGGATTTTGGCTAGCAGTGGTGATAGTGCAAATTAGCCTGCCATTGCCTGTGTGATGTCTCTTGGCATTTCTTGTTGCTTGGAGACATCTTGTTTCAACAGTACCATTATAGGTAAGAGACTGCATTTACTAGAAGTCCTCCTGATGGCTTTCCATACTGTTGTACAATATGTGGAATGGTTGGTACAGTGTCCAGGAAAACTTGTCGCAATCTTTTCTTACTTCCTTGACAATATGGTGAGCCTTGGTCCTCACCAATTGAAAGGCTGTGAGGTTGCCTGCCACTGGCTGGCACTTAAACTTTGTGTGGATGACCTGGCCCACTGAACATCACTTATCAGTTCACTAAGGCACAGGTTGCTTCCAAAGATAACCAGAGGACATCAGGATGGAGATGTCAGTGACATGTTGGACCGCTTGTGTGATGAGGTCCACGCACTCCTGGATGCTGCTGTGGCATTCAAACACAGCTGGCTGGTTGAACAGCATCCAGATGGCTCAGCTGATCATCCATGCATTCTTTCAGGGAGAGCACCATTCGGTACGCCCTTGCAGAGTGGGAAGTGGTCACTGGAATGAAGGTCATCAGTGACTTCCCACTGAACAGTGTCTGCCATGGCTGGAGACCAGAACAGCTTGGGCTTTGAAGTCTCCCAGTAGGAGAAATGGTCACAGGAGTTGTTCTATAAGATTTGTGAAAGCATAGGTATATTCAACAAGTAAACAATTATATCTTGCACATATGGATTTCAACTGCAACCACTTACAGGTCAGTAGCCAGTGACAGAGCAGAGGAGTGGTGTGTGGTATTGACAAACACAACAATATCTCCCTTGGTCCTTTGCACAGTCCAGTCATCCTTGCAATGGAGGGTATAGCTCCATAGTATACAGTTAGCAGGTGCTTCAAAATGCATTCCTACAAACACAAGCAAGGGGGGCATTCCTGTGCTAGGAGTTTCAGTTCCTTCACATGTGTCCAGAACCCGATAATGTTCCACTGAAGTACGGAAGCCATTTATCACAGGGGTAGTACTTTCACCCTGTCTTTCTGTCAAGGGGAGGGGGGGGGGGCGGTACAATGAATGGGTGGAAGCTCAGTCTTGGGGCAAGATCAGTGCCCCAGGCTGACCCTGAGGTCCATCAGCTCTGAAGATGAATCATGAAGAGACGTCAAGAGTGATGTCAACATTGGACTGCTTACTTCCCGTCTCTGCCAACAGTTGATGATTTGCCATTGATTTTTTGGCCTGGGGAGGCTTTGCAGACACAACCACAGCAGTGGTAGTGCTAGAACTTGTTAGTGGATGAGGCTGAACCTTTGGAGGGGCAGAGAGCTCCACAATGCCAGAAGCCACAGCCTTTTCTGATGTTCTGGGGGAAGGTATGGGCTTCAAAATAGTTGCAACAACACAAATGCACTGACAAACACAGGTCTAGTGGTGACACTAGCAACCTCCACTCGTGCACAAGATCAGTTTTCTGAATTGGTTGTTTAAGATCTGAAGCAAACGCGTCAATGAAGATGGGGGGGCCAGCATAGCCTTTTACATATTTTTTGCCTCACAATATGGGATGTGCATCATAGTTTTAAGCTCCTGTATCTTTCATTTCTGTGCAATAGCTGCTCTGTCATCATCATCATCATCATCTTACTTCACTGTTGTTTGTAAGACACTACTGATGCACTTTTGCAAAGTATTGAGAGGATCAGTAAAATAAAGCAGTCATCAATCCAAGGTATATTTTGAGCATCATAGTGCTTTGATAGACATGGTCCTGTTGGAGATGGTATGCCATTGCCTTCCTTCGACCTTGGAACTAACTTATCCAGCCACATACAGGAGGACCTACAGTTTGACATGGATTCTGAATTGTGGTGCAGCTGGGTATTTTTCACATTAACAAACATTGCCAAAGGTGAAAGAAGTGATAAATGACAGATAAAAACCATATGATTGACCACAGGTTGAAGCCGAGACGTTTGGATTTGTGGTCTGGCACTTTGACACTGAACCACTTTGACACTGAACCACAGTCATTGCTTTGTAAAACTTCCTTCATGGTTTTTTTATGTCTGGTTTCTCATACACATATTCATTGTTCCTCATATGTTTCAGAATTTTCCTACTCTCTTGTGTATACACATTACTGGCCATTAAAACTGCTACACCACGAAGATGACATGCTACAGACGCGAAATTTAACCAACAGGAAGAAGATGCTGTGATATTCAAATGATTAGCTTTACAAAGCATTTACACAAGGTTGGCGCTGGTGGCGACACCTACAACACTCCGACATAAGGAACGTTTCCAACCAATTTCTCATACACAAACAGCAGTTGACTGGCGTTGCCTGGTGAAACGTTGTTGTGATGCCTTGTGTAAGGAGGAGAAATGTGTACCGACTTTGATAAAGGTCGGATTGTAGCCTACTGCGATTGCGGTTTATCGTATCGCGACATTGCTGCTTGCGTTGGTCGAGATCCAATGACTGTTAGCAGAATATGGTATTGGTGGGTTCAGGAAGGTAATACGGAACGCCGTGCTGGATCCCAACGGCCTCGTATGACTAGCAGTCGAGACGACAGGCATCTTATCCGCATGGTTGTAACGGATCGTGCAGCCACATCTTGACCCCTGAGTCAATAGATAGGGACGTTTGCAAGACAACAACCATCTGCACGAACAGTTCAACAACGTTTGCAGCAGCATAGACTATCAGCTCGGAGACCATGGCTGCAGTTACCCTTGACGCTGCATCACAGACAGGAGCACCTGCGATGGTGTAGTCAATGATGAACCTGGGTGCACAAATGGCAAAACATCATTTTTTCAGATGAATCCAGGCTCTGTTTACAGCATCATGATGGTCGCATCCGTGTTGGGCAACATCGCGGTGAACGCGCATTGGAAGCGTGTATTCGTTATCACCATACTGACGTATCACCCAGCGTGATGGTGTGGGGTTCCATTGGTTACACGTCTCCGTCACCTCTTGTTCGCATTGACGGCACTTTGAACAGTGGACGTTACATTTACTATGTGTTACGACCCGTGGTTCCACCCCTCATTCGATCCCTATTAAACCCTACATTTCAGCAGGATAATGCACGACTGCATGTTGCATGTCCTGTATGGGCCTTTCTGGATACAGAAAATGTTCAACTGCTGCCCTGGCCAGAACATTCTCCAGATCTCTCACCAATTGAAAACATCTGGTCAATGGTGGTCGAGCAACTGGCTCGTCACAATACGCCAGTCATTACTCTTGGTAAACTGTGGTATTGTGTTGAAGCTGCATGGGCAGCTGTACCTGTACACGCCATCCAAGCTCTGTTTGACTCAATGCCCAGGCGTATCAAGGCCGTTATTACGGCCAGAGGGGGTTGTTCTGGGTACTTATTTCTCAGGATCTATCCACCCAAATTGCGTGAAAATGTAATCACATCTCAGTTCTAGTATAATATATTTGTTCAATGAATACCTGTTTATCATTTGCATTTCTTCTTGGTGTAGCAATTTTAATGGCCAGTAGTGTATTTGTCATACATGTGACATCACTTTCTAATAAAAATGGCATACCTATGTTATTACTGCAATGTTCACTACTGTTATAATGGGGTCCTTTTCTATAAAAGCCATAGTTTTCTTTGTGAGTATCATGTTTTAGTCTTTTCTGACCCCTCTGCTAGTGAAGAAAGGTGCTGCCAGCTCTCCATTTATGTATAATGTGACTGTTGTGTTTTAGCATAGCTTCTTAAAGTATTTATCATATAGAATGTGTACCCTCGTTTGTTAGTTATTTTCTACAGTAAACTGTGTCTTTTGATTATATTCTGTCTGTTTTTCAGTGATCATCTTCATTACAAATACTATGTATGTTGCCAATATTTCCTCTACAGAAACCCATTTTTTCTTAACTTAATCAGCAATCTGATATTACTTTTCAACTGCTGTTCAAGATCCTAATGTAAATTTTAAACAACTTGTTGCCTTGCTCTTGGTATGACTCTCCTTTGCCAACCATACTGAAGTGACTTTTTAGTCTCAGGTCAAGACAAACTGCAACGTATTTTAGGAGTTCATTGTTGATGCTGTCCATTTCTCTAGCTTTCCTCTACATTGCTTTCATAACTATAAGACAAAGTTTTAATTTACGACTTTCATTTCTTTAGATGCTCTGATTTAAAATGACATAAAACGGAAGAAATAATTGTGTAAACAGACAGGGGCCTAAGTGAGGAAGGAGAGATTACTGTGTGCTCATCTGATTCATCTAATTTATTCCATAAAATAAGGTTACATCCAAAACAATTCACAGTTGACAAGACAAGGCAGCACACAACCAACCTAAATTAAGAAAGCTACTCCACAGCGGGACATGTTGCTGGTAATCTAGCTTCTTAAAGTAAAGCAATGTCTTATGATGGGAAATGAACCTAAATCCGTTCACTATGCCTCTCCTGCTGGCTCTTGTCCCCAAGTTATCTTGTCTCACTTCAGTATCAGTAACTTTGAGAGTAGGATAAGCAAATAGCAAATTTGAGCAGTATGTATTGGCTGAAAACTTGCATACCTATGAAGAAGCTGCTTTGTTGCAACCTGGTAGTTGAAAATTGTAATACCATCCTTGTTCATAGCACCAAGGCAAGCACCAGATCTCACCAGTGTACGACACAGATTCCCATTGCCTTTCATGTATGCCACAAGAAGGGCTAGAATACAGAAAGCACATAGATTAATGAAAAAGCACACATCAGACAATAAGCAACAGTCATAAATCTGAAATGATTAAACTACCACATGCCACATATTCAGAACTGCTATACAATTTGTACCAACACAGAATACTATTTGAAGGCAAGTGTTGACAGCTGGAAGCCCTTGGGACAAGTGCCTCAAGAATCTTTAACACTCTCAAGTATACTTTTTTACTTTAAAAAGGGAACATCACCTAAAGCCGTTGGAACTCTGACTACATGCACACCGTCTCCCTCCAGTACAGAGTTATGAGGCGCCATAATGGCATTCATTTCAAGCCTATATGTATATATGCCATTTTTGAGCACCAGCAAATTGAGAATCACTGGAAAACCCGTTGTTATTTGTGAGATTCGTTACAATAAAATAAGGAAAAACATCATATTCGTGGCAAAAGAATTATTGTAACTTGCGTATTATGAGAGTAGGCTATTTGAAGGCAGCAACACACTGAAGATCCACCCAAAACGCATTGTTCTTGATACAATTTGTTATAATTAAATTTCAATTATTAACATACTTATCTACGATTAACATTTTTAGTATGGCGTAAAAGAGTACGATTAAGTACCAGGAGCATGTTGTTAGTTTAGTGTAATGAGTAGCATCTGTGTCCAGTAATGAGTTTTTGTTGAGGCGGTGGTTCGCGTCTAAACACTTCCAATTTTTTTCCTAACATTCGCATTTTTATTTGGTTCTGATACTTTATTATTAGTTTAATATAAGTATATGCTATAATATTTGATGTTACATAAATATAAGTTCACCTTTTTTTGAGGGGTGACTTTTGTTCGATTGGCTTAATCTACAGGACAGCTTGCACTACTCGTATAAAGATATTTTGCTCCGTTTTCTTTTACACGTCGTAATTCACATGTTGCAAAGATTCTGCTACTGTATAGGAATAGTGCTCAAGTAAGACTGACCTTGGGGTTTTGCTAAAATGTGGAAATGATGAAATAATGTTTATCTTATGCGGAGAAGTATTCCAAATTTGTATCACACTGTTTGTAATAGAACTTTTATAAGCCTGTGTCCTTATTGATTGGACATGGTACTTTCCCTTTCGTGGACGATTGAGGCAACGTGTGTTTTAATAGAGCTAAGTTGGTAATTTTACGTGCGCCCGTTGAGTAAACAGTGTGATTTATGAACTAGAAACATCCCTCAAACTGCCACTGGAGTGCGTTGCGATCACGTATACCACGTTGGGGCCCACATATCGTATCCACAAGTAGCATTGTTGAACTTGGCACGCTCAACGTTAATGTTCGACAGCATGGTCCATGTGCCGACGGCTTAAAGTTGTGTAAAATTATACTTATTTGGTCATGAACAGGCTTTTGGCTTCTTGGGCCTTCATCAGGTGAAAATTTATTTTTATTTCAAAATTGTTAAGGCTTTCGTAGCCGCTTGTTGACAAACTGCCTATTGGCTTCTGTCTCGGATTCTTCGACCAACATTCATCTAATGATTTTACTGACGTTTCGCCAGCACGAGTGGCTGGCATTGTCAAAGCTTCACCCTCCATTTCATCCATCGTAATTTAGGCAACCTCCAACTGTATTATTAATATTTTAAATAATAATAGAACACTCACTATTTACATTTTTTGTGCATGCACGCACACGCGCACGCGCACACCTTTAATACATGGCATTACTTTACTTTACTTTACAAAACTGAGATGAAACAGAACTCAGTGGAGCCATAATCGTTACTTTACACCAACTGCTGCACATGGAATCAACTTATGACCAAAGACACTTGTATAGGAAATGATTTTCAAAGATGTTATGTTGATCGATTCTGTGACATTAACTATGCTCATCAGAAAAATACAGATTTACACATTAGTGTAAATTATGTATAATTTGTATTAACTTAAATAATTATTTTTATCTGATGTATAAGTTGGGTGTAACAACACCTGGATTTTTCAGAATGAACATATATCTGTATAAAAAGCATACCAAATATTTTCACAACTACCCAATAGGATAAAGGCATAGAAATAATGGATAATTACAATAAAAAAACAGTTCCCCAGAAAAAGCTACAAGTTACACAATGTCAACAAAAAGTGGTATCAAGCGATTTATTAACAGAGAGAGACCAACATCAACAGAATCAAAATTACATAAATATCGATAAAAACTGGTATCAAGCAGTTCATTAATACTAAGGCAGACATCAACAGAGTCAATCTGGAACAGGGAGAATTACCCTGGGGTTGTTACATTAAGCCACTGTAGACATTTTTACATGAAGGCACTGACCATCACATATCTCAGTAGGATAAATGTGTTAACAGTTATGGGCAATTGAAATAATAAACAGTTTACTTACATTTTTTTCCATATGTCTCATTTTCACTTGACTGCCCCTTATAAAATAATAAGATAAATCAGAGCTCGCACTGGAAAATTTGTGTGTTCATTTTTTCCATGTGATATTTGAAGGAATGGCAGAAAAATAGCAAATTGGTTCAACATACCCTCAGCCAATCACCTGAGTGTGAATTTCATAGTAGTCAAATGAGATATTAGAAGTAGCTGATTATTTTTGTTATAATTTCAGTAAAATAAATGACAGTGGTGGAAGACGAGAGGGTATAAAATGAAATGGGAAAAATCTGACTCAGGTTTCTGAAAATGAAAAACTTGTTAACATCCATTATAAATACAAGGTTTGTACAGAAAGTATCAACTCACTTTTTTTTTTTGCTGAACAGACCTATGAAGCACAGGATACTTTCTTTGGTGGAAATGTTGTGGTGGACATTCATGCACACTTGTGAATTTTTTCCCGCCACTAGGAAGTGGCATTTTGGCTATGAGTGTCTATGGTGTAGTGAGTGCTTAATGGCTTTCAGCACATTGTAAAATGACACACCAAATTTGGTCAAAAGCTTGCTGATTTCCCAGTGGAAACCATTTGCAAGATTCAAGAGGCTTTTGGGGATGATTCCATGAGCAACTGATGGATAAAGGAATCTTAGAATCACTTCAAAGCAGGCCACACATCAGTGACAGTAACCTGTGTTCAGGCAGACCCTCAACTATCCAAAATGATAATGTAATTGAGCAAAAGCAGGTTTTAGTCACAGAAGACCATCATGTCACAGTATACGACCTCCAAATGAGATAGGGGTAAGCACTGGATTGACCCTCCAATTTTGACCAACAATTTGTGCATGGCAGCTCCTTTATAACGACATACTCACCCACTCTGTATGACTGACTCAGACATTTCACACCAAACACACCATTCCTGTGGTTAGTCAGGCTCCCTACTCCCCCTACATGGTTCCGTGTGAATTTTTGTTATTTCCAAAGCTGGAAATACCCCTGAAAGGAACACTGTGAGTCAAGAGAAGACAACATGCAAAATGTGACAACCTGGCTGATAAACATTCCAAACCATGCATTCCAGAAGTGTCTCCAAAAATGATGGGATCACTCTGAGAAGCACATGCATTAACAAGGAGACTAGTGTGAAGGGAATTAGGATTTTGAAGCTCCAAATTAATGGATGTATTTCTGCCACCCAAAGGTTCAATAATTATTGGAAACACTTTGCATAAATGGCAAAGTTCTTTGACACATTTGTCTGGTGTGTAGCCTTGCAAGGAAGAGCGAGAGAGAGAGAGAGAGAGAGAGAGAGAGAGAGAGAGAGAGAGGGAGAGAGGGTGAGGGATAGCAGGGTAGGGGTGTGGGACGGTAAAGTGCTGCTAGTGGAAGCACATAGAGATGAGGTGGAGAGAGAGTAAGGCAGCTAAGTGCATTTGGAGGTTAGACGAAGGGTGGGGGAGAGATGGGGGAGGTAGCAGAAAAGGGGAGAAGGAAAAAGATTGGGTGCACTGGTGGAATAGAGGGTTGTGTAGTGCTGGAATGGAAACACGGAATCGGCTAGATGGTAAGGACAATGACTAATGAAGGTCGAGGCCAGGAGGGTTACAGAAATGTAGTTCCCACCTGCACATTTCAGAAAAGCTGGTGTTGGTGGGAAGTGACGAAATCTCTGAAATGAAGAACATTGTGTTGGGATGTGTGCTCGGCAACAGAGGGGTCCAGTTATTCTTAGCCACAATTTGTCGGTGGCCATTCATGCAGACAGCTTGTTGGTTGTCATGCCGATGTAGAATGCAGCACAGAGGTTACAGCTTAGCTTGTAGATCACATGACTGGTTTCAGAAGTAGCCTTACCTGGTGATGCTTGTGACAGACTGGAGTAGGTGGTGATGGGAGGATGTAAGGGACAGGTCTTGCATCTAGGTCTATTACAGGGACATGAGCCATGAGGCAAGGGGTTGAGAGCTGGGGCTGTGTAGGTATGGACAGGGATCTTGTGTAGATCCAGTGGGCAGTGGCATACCACTGTGGGAGGAGTGGCAACGACAGTGGGTAGGGAATTTCTCATTTCAGAACATGACGAGAGGTAGTGTAAATCAGCTCTAGTCCTTAGTGGTACTGAGTCACAAGGAGAATGCTCCTCTGTGGTTGGATGGTGGGTCTTTGAGAGGTGGTGTGTGATGGGAAAATAAGGCATGGGAGTTGTTGTTGGTTTTTTTTTTTATATGGTTGGGAGGGTAATTATTGTCTGTAGAGGCGTAGTGAGGCACTCGGTATATTTCGAGAGGGACCACTCGTCATTGCAGATGCGACGGCCAGGGTGGCTAGGCTGTATGGTAGGGACTTCTTGGTATGGAGGGGTGGCAGCTGTCGATGTGTAGGTATTGCTACTGGATGGCAGGTAATCCAGTCATCTGCTATCCCCCTTCTTCTCACGTATCCATCCACAGACCTGCAACCCACATTAAATGAAGATATTCCTTTCACAGAGACTGTTGGGAGCATATTGCCACCAGCAAGAGACAACTTCATCCGCTTCATTTCAGAATACGTTAAAAATAAATTTTTCTCAAGGAGCCTATTGGAAAAAAATGGGGTTGTCTTATAATCAGGGTCATCTTATATCAGGAGAATATGGTATAGCATCTCTTTCTTTGCTCAGCAGTTGTTGCTGTGGGTGAGATGAGGAGTCCAAAACTGCTCCTCGACATTCAAACTTAATTTTTAGTCAACTGTGAACTGCTACATCTCTTGTTCTCACTCATTGCCTGCCTCTACTCAGCTGCAGTGAACAGTTACATTCATTACTATTCTTTTGAAGTGTTACTAACAAAATACATAGAGTTCCTTTTTCCAGTTACTAAAATCCCATAGTGCACACACAAAAGGCAATTTTTTTTTATCACTTCACTCCTCACTTTGCTGAGTAATACACAAAATAACTATTGAACTACAAAGTCGTTCACTTTTCACTTTTACTTCAAAGTTTTGTTAAGAGCCCATAATGTTAAGAGCTGCAGATGAGGTCAAGTAGTTCACAGATTTTCTCACCTGTATTGCCATCAAGATCTGGCTTGTCTAGTGGGTAACGCGGCATACATTCGATGAACAATTCAGCAATCCCAGCTGCTGTGTCCTTTGATGCTCTTGCAAGTTCATGCAGAGGATTTCTTCCTTTCAGATTTGCAGCCTGTAAAAAATAAAATGTGATGTGGAATTGCAGATAACAAGCAATTTGCATTTAGCTGCTAGTAATACATGGTAATACGTGAGCATGTCAATATCAAATTGCTATTTACTTAGCTCTTTTGTACAAAATGTAGATGGTCCTAAATATGCCCAAGAACTTAATATGTTATTTATGAAGTGACAGTTTGTAACAATCAGTAAGACTATGGACAATGACTATGATGATGATGATGATGATGATGATGATGATGATAATAATAATAAGAAGTACACACGGAGAAATTTGTCAAGATTTTGTTCAATCTAAAGTCGCAATCATCAATATGAACATATCCTTGATAAGCTGCTGGACAGAAGATAAATGAGATTTAAATCATACTGTCACGTTCGTCTAAGGTGATTTAGGTCTTGACCTTATCACATCCACATCACTTTTGCTTAGTAGAGAACTGAGAGCCAATCTTAAGTTAAAACATTAACTTAGTAATTAACAGCTAATTTCAATGTGCTCAGACTAGATCTGAATGCTGTTTTAGAGCTGTTTGACAGTTTGTCTCCCTTTTGCTCAGAATCCATTTTACTTCTAGTGATACCTCCAGGGAGGTAGTTCACAACCCAACTACTCTACAAAGATAAAAATCAAGTAAATGCTAAGCTATTAACCTATACTTTTAAATGGCAACTACAAAAATTAAATCACTCCCCTCCCCCCCCCCCCCCCCCACCACCTCTCTCTCTCTCTCTCTCTCTCTCTCTCTCTCTCTCTCTCTCTCTCTCTCTCTCTCTCTCATGCAGTATTTCCACAACAATAAGTTTTTAAATTTCACAATCTGCACAAACCAAGGGCGGTCACTTGATATACAAATTTTGATCCTACCAGAGGCATATTGAACATGAATAAGAATAACAAGTTTCCTAAACAACAAATTTTTTAAACTGTTGCTAAAATTTTAATTCAGGAAGCTGATATGGAAGTAAGACTTGACAGAGAGACTGAAATTAATGCTGGAAATGGCAGGGGGAAAGGGATGATCTGAAACAAGAAGCTGCTTAATTCACATTTCAAGCGGAAAAGTACCAACACGGGCACTGGATAATAGAAGCCAAAAAACCTGGTGAGAAAGCACATAACGTTAATGTAGCAGAAATACTTCACTTTTGAAATATGCTCTTTACTTTCAAGAATGACAAATTAATTATCCAACTGTAGCAGCTTGTGTGAACAAAAATCGAGTACAATTGTGAGTGCACAATTTTTGGACATTCAAGAAGCGCATCAGCACTTGTAATTTGAGTTGAGGAATTCCAGAGCTAGACACTGTCACCAGCACAGACATGAGGTAGTCAGCATGTGGAGGGACCGCGTGAGCAGCTGGACTCTACTTTATCTTGTAAATTCTGTTATCTAGAAAGTGGGAACATTTCTACTAATGCTACATTGCAATGTGGTTTGAATATTATACAGAATCAGATGATAGTATTTGTACTGTACTGTATTTACTGACAAATGGAAAACGTTGTTGATTGCATTGTTTATGTGCACATGAACTTTAATTGTTATGAAGATATTTGTGACCGTATCATTGAGAAATTTCAGTAGCACTACTAAACTGAACTGTGCTGCTTGTGTTGTGTATAAATGTGTTTACCCGCAGTTTAGAGCCAGTAGTTACAAACTTTCTAGCAGTACTGGTGGTGTTTTTTTTTTTATTTTAATTTTTTTAAAACGAAAACAATTACTTACTCGTACAATTGTGAACAATCAATAATTAGTTCTACCCACACATTTGTGATTAGTAGTTATCAAATGTAAAATACAACTGGTTATTTTCACCAAAGGATTTTCAGAATATAACGGAATGTAATTTGATGTTTGTGATGTGTTATTCTGAACTCACCTGAAAGTCATACTCCAGGCAGTTATTAATATACACATACACCATGTACTGCATATTTTATTTCATAATGTGCCACGTACAGATATAGCCAACACACTCAAATATCATAGTACAAAACAATACCAATAAAATAAGAGAGGCATCTGCATAATGACAATTAGTGATGTCCAATACTGTCAGTTTCATGCATTTAGCAATGTGGCACTATTTTTTTATGAGTCCCACGGAAAACTACTACTCAGATATGAACCAACAGTTAGCCTTTCAACATTAAGACCACTTTCAAATACAATACTTTACAATCCAGTAGAAATAGTAACAGCACTACTCACAGCATTAACAAAAACAACAAAAATTACTCTAATTTTCCCTTGTAACAAATGTGTCAGAAGTGTGTTTGTTTAGTACTTTGAAAATTGCACACTGGGATCCTTCACCTTCAATTTTTTCTCTCCACCATTTATGAAAACTTGGAAGACAGCAAGGAAATAAAATAACCAGTACATTGTGTTAAGAGAAAACAAGATGTGATATTTATTCTCACCTCGGCATCCAGCTGTGATTCAGTAAGAAGTACACGTGCTGTGCCTAGTTGACCTTCACGACAAGCAATATGCAATGCATTATCTCCTTCTGAATCTGAGGCATCTGCATCAGCACCATTCTGTAGCAAAGCTGACACAACAGCTGCATGACCTGCTCCAGCTGCAACATGCAAAGCTGTTCTTCGGTGTGCATCACGGTCATCTACCTGCCAGAATTAATTAAATGCACTATATGAATATTCAAGTAACATACAAAGTATGAATAAACAGCTATAGTTCATATTAAATTACCACATTTGAGCAGGCAATTAGAGGAGCAGAGCTACATCATCAATAAGCTTTCCGACTAGGGTACTACAGAAGTTAATTTTGAAATATTATGGTTTTATCCCTACCCCCACGAACCATGGACCTTGCCGTTGGTGGGGGAGGCTTGCGTGCCGCAGCGATACAGATAGCCGTACCGTAGGTGCAACGACAACGGAGGGGTATCTGTTGAGAGGCCAGACAAACGTGTGGTTCCTGAAGAGGGGCAGCAGCCTTTTCAGTAGTTGCAGGGGCAACAGTCTGGATGATTGACTGATCTGGCCTTGTAACACTAACCAAAAAGGCCTTGCTGTGCTGGTACTGAGAACGGCTCAAAGCAAGGGGGAAACTACAGCCGTAATTTTTCCCGAGGGCATGCAGCTTTACTGTATGGTTAAATGATGATGGCGTCCTCTTGGGTAAAACATTCCGGAGGTAAAATAGTCCCCCATTCGGAACTCCGGGCGGGGACTACTCAGGAGGACGTCGTTATCAGGAGAAAGAAAACTGGCGTTCTACGGATCGGAGCGTGGAATGTCAGATCCCTTAATTGGGCAGGTAGGTTAGAAAATTTAAAAAGGGAAATGGATAGGTTAAAGTTAGATATAGTGGGAATTAGTGAAGTTCGGTGGCAGGAGGAACAAGACTTCTGGTCAGGTGACTACAGGGTTATAAACACAAAATCAGATAAGGGTGATGCAGGAGTAGGTTTAATAATGAATAGGAAAATAGGAATGCGGGTAAGCTACTACAAACAGCATAGTGAACGCATTATTGTGGCCCAGATAGATACGAAGCCCACGCCTACCACAGTAGTACAAGTTTATATGCCAACTAGCTCTGCAGATGATGGAGAAATTGATGAAATGTACGATGAGATAAAAGAAATTATTCAGATAGTGAAGGGAGATGAAAATTTAATAGTTATGGGTGACTGGAATTCGTCAGTAGGAAAAGGGAGAGAAGGAAACGTAGTAGGTGGATATGGATTGGGGGTAAGAAACGAAAGAGGAAGTCGCCTGGTAGAATTTTGCACAGAGCACAACCTAATCATAGTTAACACTTGGTTCAAGAATCATAAAAGAAGATTGTATACATGGAAGAAGCCTGGAGATACTGACAGGTTTCAGATAGATTATATAATGGTAAGACAGAGATTTAGGAACCAGGTTTTAAATTGTAAGACATTTCCAGGGGCAGATGTGGACTCTGATCACAATCTATTGGTTATGAACTGTAGATTAAAACTGAAGAAACTGCAAAAAGGCGGGAATTTGAGGAGATGGGACCTGGATAAACTGACTAAACCAGAGGTTGTACAGAGTTACAGGGAGAACATAAGGGAACAATTGACAGGAATGGGGGAAAGAAATACAGTAGAAGAAGAATGGGTAGCTTTGAGAGATGAAGTGGTGAAGGTAGCAGAGGTGCAAGTAGGTAAAAAGACGAGGGCTAATAGAAATCCTTGGGTAACAGAAGAGATACTGAATTTAATTGATGAAAGGAGAAAATACAAAAATGCAGTAAGTGAAGCAGGCAAAAAGGAATACAAACGTCTCAAAAATGAGATCGACAGGAAGTGCAAAATGGCTAAGCAGGGATGGCTAGAGGACAAATGTAAGGATGTAGAGGCTTATCTCACTAGGGGTAAGATAGATACTGCCTACAGGAAAATTAAAGAGACCTTTGGAGAAAAGAGAGCCACTTGTATGAATATCAAGAGCTCAGATGGAAACCCAGTTCTAAGCAAAGAAGGGAAAGTAGAAAGGTGGAAGGAGTATATAGAGGGTCGATACAAGGGCGATGTTCTTGAGGACAATATTATGGAAATGGAAGAGGAGATAGATGAAGATGAAATGGGAAATATGATACTGCGTGAAGAGTTTGACAGAGCACTGAAAGATCTGAGTCGCAAAAAAGCTCCGGGAGTAGACAACATTACATTAGAACTACTGACAGCCTTGGGAGAGCCAGTCCTGACAAAACTCTACCATCTGGTGAGCAAGATGTACGAGACAGGCGAAATATTCTCAGACTTCGAGAAGAATATAATAATTCCAATCCCAAAGAAAGCAGGTGTTGACAGATGTGAAAATTACCGAACTATCAGTTTAATAAGTCACGGCTGCAAAATACTAACGCGAATTCTTTACAGACGAATGGAAGAACTCGTAGAAGCCGACCTCGGGGAAGATCAGTTTGGATTCCGTAGAAATATTGGAACACGTGAGGCAATACTGACCCTACGACTTATCTTAGAAGCTAGATTAAGGAAAGGCAAACCTACGTTTCTAGCATTTGTAGACTTAGAGAAAGCTTTTGACAATGTTGACTGGAATACTCTCTTTCAAATTCTGAAGGTGGCAGGGGTAAAATACAGGGAGCGAAAGGCTATTTACAATTTGTACAGAAAACAGATGGCAGTTATGAGAGTCAAGGGACATCAAAGGGAAGCAGTGGTTGGGAAGGGAGTGAGACAGGGTTGTAGCCTCTCCCTGATGTTATTCAATCTGTATATTGAGCAAGCAGTGAATGAAACAAAAGAAAAATTCAGAGTAGGTATTAAAATCCATGGGGAAGAAATAAAAACTTTGAGGTTCGCAGATGACATTGTAATTCTGTCAGAGACAGCAAAGGACTTGGAAAAGCAGTTGAACAGAATGGACAGTGTCTTGAAAGGAGGATATAAGATGAACATCAACAAAGCAAAAGAAGGATAATGGAATGTAGTCGAATTAAGTCGGGTGATGCTGAGGGTATTAGATTAGGAAATGAGACACTTAAAGTAGTCAAGGAGTTTTGCTACTTGGGGAGCAAAATAACTGATGATGGTCGAAGTAGAGAGGATATACAATGTAGACTGGCAATGGCAAGGAAAGTGTTTCTGAAGAAGAGAAATTTGTTAGCATCGAGTATAGATTTAAGTGTCAGGAAGCCGTTTCTGAAAGTGTTTGTATGGAGTGTAGCCATGTATGGAAGTGAAACCATGGACAATAAATGGTTTGGACAAGAAGAGAATAGAAGCTTTCGAAATGTGGTGCTATAGAAGAATGCTGAAGATTAGATGGGTAGATCACACAACTAATGAGGAAGTATTGAGTAGGATTGGGGAGAAGAGAAGGTTGTGGCACAACTTGACCAGAAGAAGGGATCGGTTGGTAGGACATGTTCTGAGGCATCAAGGGATCACCAATTTAGTATTGGAGGGCAGCGTGGAGGGTAAAAATCGTAGAGGGAGACCAAGAGATGAATACACTGAACAGATACAGAAGGATGTAGGTTGCAGTAGGTACTGAGAGATGAAGAAGCTTGCACAGGATAGAGTAGCATGGGGAGCTGCATCAAACCAGTCTCAGGACTGAAGACAACAACAACAACAACAACAACAACAACAACAACAACATGGTTTTATTTCATATCTGACTAACTGCAGTAACAGTTCAAATACATTTCATTGTTATCACAACATTCATACTGTTTATTATGTAACAGTTCTGCAGCAACACTAAAATAATTCTCTATTCTGACATATAAAAACTTTTCCAGCACTATACAGCCGTCATTTCACCGCCACACCCAGTCTTTTTATTTCTCTCCTTTCCGCTACTTCCTCCCCCCCTCCCCACCTTCTCTCCTGCCCTCTGTCTAAACTGCAGCACTTCACTGTCCACCAACCCCACCATAGTATCCCTCCCCCTTCCCGCCCCAGCCTCCTCCTCCTTGCCTCCACCCAGTTGTCACTCCCATCATGCACTGGTGCTGCTGTTCGCAGTGTGGTTTCAGTTATCTGAGACTGCAGATGTGTGTGCAAGTTGCATTTGCGTGTGTGTGTGTGTGTGTGTGTGTGTGTGTGTGTGTGTGTGTGTGTGTGTGTGTGTGTGTGTCTATTGCTGACAAAGGCCTTAATGGCCGAAAGCCATAATTGTGTGAATCTTTTTGTTGTGCCTATCGCGACTCAGCATTTCCGCTATATGGTGAATAGCAACTTCCCTTCTCTAATGCTAATGTAAAAACTTTGATAATATATAGTTGAATATCTAGTTGAATCTAACCTATTTCACTACTGAATATTGATAGGCCTAGCAATCACGCACACACACTGCACCTGGACAACTTTACACACAGCCACTCTCACACAGACAGGAAATATACAATGCCTTCAACTGCTGGATTATTACTCTTAATACTGTATTGTTGAGCCGTAACCAGACTGACTCACAGTAATGTATAAATCATGTGAGAAACTTTCAGTAAATGTCATATCAAGAGTTAGCAAAGAGGATAAGAATGTAACATACAGTATTTTTACAACATGCATAAGATGTTTGTTCTTGTATATTAGTATCTAATCCCTGGGGCTAAATAACTACACAGAAATAGCTTATCTTTGCACTGAGAAAGTGGCAGTTGTATCTGTATCCTCTTTGATAATTCTCAGGTACAAATGCCGAAAAGCTAAAGATTGCAGGACAAAAATATTATGTAACAGATTTCACACACTCTACAATGATTCTTTATTCTCTCTTTTTATCATCTGGCTGTCTGAACAAGGCCACTGCCTGCTGAAACCCTGTTATAGCAATGCATCATGCTCATGCCATATCATCATAAAAATATATCAAATAGTGGCAGATATTTTTAATTTGCAATCTCAATTTGGCAAAAATAGAAACCATATTGGCAAAAATAGAAACCATAAAATAGCAGTAACATCTGAATGCCTGTTACAAACATAAGTTACAAGTTAAATAAATAGCAAATTCTATTGAGTAAAACAAAATCCACAAAAGATTTTGATATCTATAAATTCAGAATTAGTAACAAAAAATTCCACTAAATTAAATGGTGCTTTTGAAGCTTCCTTGCAGATTAAAACAGTATATCAGATCTGGAGTCAAATCTGAACTCTCACCTCCCACAGGAAATGTTAACAAAAGGTAAGGATCGTGGTTGAAATCTTGGTATGACAGTTTTAATTTGTTATGAAATTCTGTATCATGCACACTGATGCAGAGTGGAAGGGTCAACCTGAGTAGTGATTTTGGCTGAGAGCTCTTGGCTGGAGTAGGTGATAGGGACTGTACATGTATTAATGTATTTGTGCCAAGCAAACACCTAAGCAGTAAGACGTAGGGAAACTGTCAGGAATACTGGGGAAGATTGAGGATCCAGAAAGAGTAAAGCGGGGAAAAGGAGATACTAAATGGAAATATGGAAATCTTAGTGTGGAGTAGGAAAGTACCAGGGGGACAATTAAGGTGCCATTAAAGTCAACCATATTATGCTCAGCAGCATGCTGTATGGGTAAGGAGCTCTATTTAGTGGAGGGGTGGTGCCTGTCAACCTATAAACAGCTCATAAAGACTTTTAGTATACTCTGAGAAGGACTGTGAGTCACTATACATGAAGTATCCTCATGTGAAAAGGCACTGTGAGAGGTATGTTTTATTGTGTAATCAATGACAGTTGTTGAAGTGCAGATCCTGCTGGTAATCAGTAATCTGATGTGAACAAAGGCTCCATAAGAGCCACTGCTGAAGTGGAGATGAACATCAAGGAATTAGGCACTCTCAAAGAGAACAAGATAAATTGAAAGAGAGAAAAATGTTCATATTCTAGAGGGATGAGAATAGAATCTCTTACAAATGAAAGGTTTCTGAAAATGGACTAGGTGAAAGGTGCAGTATCTATGTGGCCAGAATGATATCTTTAGGTGGACGATGAAAACACTGACGTAGGAAAGTGTTATGTAAGTACCCATGGCAGTTCTATGAACTTTTTTTGAAGTTTAACGCGTCATTCATAGAATGAGGTGCGACACGTCATTCATAGAATGAGGTGTTCCATGTCCTTGCTCTCCATTGCCTGATGAAACATGTTTGCGCATTAAGGTAGCTAGTAAGTAGGAAGTGTCCCACTTTTGAGAAGTTTCTAATGGTTTGTGCAGATTGTAGTTGTAGTGATCCTGTGCTATCAGTGATGAAAGCAGCAGACTTGTGCTTCTACCTGCTTAGGGTAAGTTAATTGCTCCATGGGGCTGTGAGTGACGAGCAAGGAGCACAGGTGACAACCATGATGTCAAAGAAATCATTGCCAAAACAACTGATGTTCAGATTTTATTGTAAAAATTGTTCAGAGTCTCTTGTGAGATGCACTCATGAAAACATCTATCTGGAATTTAATGCCTATGAAGTCGACCAGTCAGATGTTAGGAGTGTATGTTATTGGAAATACATGATGTTCATCATCTCTGGGTGTGTTATTCTGCTGAATACAAGAAAAATGTCTCTTTCAGTATCTTCAACTCTGTGGATTGAAGTCCATAGGGAGGAAGCTGGTTCACAGTTCAAGGGCACTGCATAGCACAACCCCTGCAGCATGGATATTGTATGGCAGCTGACAGAAAATGTGAGAGAATTGGAAAATCCAATAAAATATAAGAGCTCCAGATGGAAGGTTTCAATGACCCATTCCTATCACCCCCAGTAGGAAAAAAGCCACAAAACATTTCATTTAGCAACCTCAATGAAGGACGAGAAGATAAGGTGCAAAGAAAGAGATGAAAAGAAGGTTTTAAACAAAAATTTCACAAAAATATTCACGAATATATGTTGTCAAATTCAAGAAGTCAACAATGGAACATCTAGCAGTGCATACATTATACAGCTGCACTCAAATTACTATAACATTAAAGATGACGATGTCTGTGTAGAAACGAGTTGTGCACATACAGTTCAAGTTGTGACATGGAATATTTTACATCTCTTCTTAAGAGAAGATTTCTGATGACTGAAAGTGTCCACAGAGTGCCGACAACTACACTGTGATTCACCACAGCACACAGTTACGTCATATGGCGAGATGTATTAACCAAAATTTATGACAAAATTTTATGATTTGTTCATAATAGACATTGGTACGGAGTGACATAGATGAACTGTGTTAAAATTATAAAATTTGTCACAACTGCTAAGTAGTGGCAAACTCAGAATTATAAGTTTTGTAATATTCTGAGCCAGTCGCCACACATAAAAGGCATGTGAGACACAGGGAATTGACGCAACTGCTTTATTTGCTAAATTTCAAGAGGAAATGTTTAAAAAATTAGAAGGTGTTCTTAAGGTGCAATTGGATAGTATTAATGCAGAATTAGCTGTGCTTAAAATGCAATGTGAAGCTAATAAACTAAACAAGAGGGAATACTAAGTATAATAATAACACAGGGAAATTGGTTATGAAAAATCATCCTGGAGCCACTCTGTAGCAGTTTTGGACATGTTGGGTGTCACAATGTCCTGCTGCAATTGCCGAAGTGCATCAGAATGCACAATGGACATGAATGGATGAAGGTTATCAGACAGGATGCTTACGTACGTGTCACCTGTCAGAGCTTTTATATAGATGTATCAAAGGTCCCATACCACAGCAACTGCACATGCCCCACACCATTACAGAGCTTCCACCAGCTTGAAGAGTCCCCTGCTGACATGCAGGGTCCATGGATTCACGAGGTTGTCTCCATACCCATACGTATCCATCCGCTCGATACAATTTGAAGCTAGCCCTGCAACATGTTTCCAGTCAACAACAGTCCAATGTTGGTGTTGATGGGCCCAAGCAAAGTGTAAAGCTTTGTGTCGTATAGTCATCAAGAGTACACAAGTGGACCTTCAGCTCAGAAAGCCCATATCGATGATGTTTCGCTGAATGGTTCACATGCTGACACTTGTTTATCGCCTAGTATTGAAATTTGCAGCAAAGTACAGAAGGATTGCACTTATGTCACGTTGAACAATTCTCTTCAGTCACTGGCAGTCCCATTCTTGCAGGATCTTTTCCTGGCAGCAGCAATGTTGGAGATTTGATGTTTTACCAGATTCGTGATATTCACTCATGAAATGGTCATACGGGAAAATCCCCACTTCATTGCTACATGGGAGATGCTGTTTGCCATCGTTCATGCACCAACTACGACACCATGTTCAAACTCACTTAAATCTTGATAACCTGCCATTTTAGCAGCAGTAACTGATCTAACAACTGTGTCTGAGACTTGTTGTCTTATATAGGCATTGCCGTCTGTGGTGCCATCTTCTGTCTGTTTACATCTCTCTGTATTTGAATATGCATGCCTACACCAGTTTCTTTGGCACTTCGTTGTATTTCTTACGTACCTTTTCTAGAGCTTTCCCAAGAGCACTTAGTTATTTAGTCGATGACATGACAGAATGGGGAACAGTCATTTTCAAGGATTTTAAATAATGGGAAGACTTTATGAACAATTTGAAAGAAAATATCCGTCTATAAGTAAACAGGAGGCGTTGATGTTACAATTTTTAGACACCTAAGTATTATAATAATTCTTGCAGTGGCTAAAAGAAATATACTGAATGGAATTTAATGCAATCAGAGTAAAACTATTTTGCACAAGTGTTAGTTGGGAAACTTCCACAGTACATACAGAAGGAGATTTTGCATAGAGGAGGAAGGATGTGAAGGAGCTACTGACCTTTTTCTTTCAAGAATTGCCTCCCAAACTCAGGTGTGTCATACATGAAATTATTATAAAAATGCCTATCTGGCAACAATGGAGCCAACTGGTGGCAGCAGTACACCCATGCGATGATTGCGAGTTGCAGCGATTCACAAATTTGGTAACACTGTCTCTTTCCCACCCCACCATCACAAACACGGAACACTGTCTAGCCTATGATGCATCATTGCCATCTACAGTGTCAGTGAACTTTAACTGAAAGTGATGTGTGTTATCAGTAATAGTATAATATTTTTGTTTGTAGCTACATTCGTAACGAAAAAAAAATAATGAAAAAAAGAGTATTCATATGATGTGGGCTAAAAATTGAAAGTAATAGCATAGTCGACAATGATTATGATGATGATGATAATGAAAGTTCAGATGATAATTCTCAGTGATTTCAAAGGACAGTTCAGTTTTATAAACTAAGAATTTGTTTAACGTGGCTTTGAAATCTAACTATAAAAATGGTAAAAATGTTATTTAAAAAAAAATTGCTTAAAAATTAAGGTGTTTCTTACAGCCCATATAATACTGTATACAAACAGAAGTACAGGATGAAAGGAAAGTAATTATTGTCATATATCTCAAAATAACTGTACCAGAGAAACAGAATCAAACTACACAACAAGTGAATATACAATTTTTCACAAAACATCCTGTGAAACTTGTAGACACTAGTATGAACCAGATTACAACTCACTCTGATCAAAATGAGATATGAACTAACAAAACCATTATAACGTAGGAAAATGGGGGATCATCCTAGAGAGAGGGCCAAAATCAAGGATGAGATATTTCAGCAGTAGGCCCAAAGATACAGAAATAGGTTTTGTTTAGTCAAATGTTATCAGTGAGGGATCAGTTGGTAGAAGGAAAACAATTTTCAAAAGAAGAATAAGCAAAACTTTTGTATTAGGCACAAAGGAAGGTAAACCAGTAGATATTTATATAATAGAGGGAAACATTCCACGTGGGAAAAATATATCTAAAAACAAAGATGATGTAACTTACCAAACGAAAGCATTGATATGTTGATAGACACATCCTTTCGTCTTTCCCTCTCCTTCCCTCTTTCCTGATGAAGCAACCATTGGTTGCAAAAGCTTGAATTGTGTGTGTGTGTGTGTGTGTGTGTGTGTGTGTGTGTGTGTGTGTGTGTGTGTGTGTGTGTCTATCAACATACCAACACTTTCGTTTGGTAAGTTACATCATCTTTGTTTTTAGGTATATTTTCCCCAGTAGATATTTATATAGGTTTGGGAAGTGAAATCTCATTACTATTGCAAGAACAGTTAGTATACGTTAAGAACCCATGTTACTATCCCATGATGCCAGTTGGTGGGTGGGTGGGTGGGTGGGGGGTAGGGGGTAGGGGGGGGGGGGTGCCATTGCACATCACTGGAATAGCTGGCACTAAAGGGAGAATTTTCAGAGAAGAAACTCAAACAACATTAAGTACAAATAATTTTAAGTTCACGCAAAAATGTAAACTTACAGGTATTAATAGGCATCAATTCGTTACTAAAATGTACAGGACAGTTAGATTTTGATAGCAAAATCTTTTATATGCAACATGGACAATGTCTCTATGTGAACCATCCAACACAATATGAAAGGGTATATATGAGTGTGTATTTAGTAACACACACTCATAGAAGTTATGAAGTAAATGAAGGAGAATGTATAGTTGGAGAAGATTTATTATGTCATAAGGCTTACAAGTCTAATCTCTTAACCGAAGACCAGAAGAAAGACTTACATAATATTTACAGAAGTACCGAGATGTATTTTCTGACAAATCAGGACTAATAGAAGGCTGTGTGTCTCATTTCAAACTTAAAGACAGTGAACCCTTCCTTTGTAAATAATATCCAATGTCTCTAGTTTTATGAGCAGCAGTCAAAGACAAAATAAATAAAATGGCAGAAAACAAGGTTATAGAAAGAAATCTTAATGTCCAAAATAATCCACTGCTAGTGGAAAGGAAAGCTACAGGAGGACCACGTTTGGTGTTCAACGCTCGCATGTTGAATAAACACACATAAATGGAAGGAGACTGACATGTACACATAGACAATTTGCCAGCCAAATTCAAACAAGGGAAACATTTCAGTTCAATGGACTTGACATAATTTTATTGACAGATAACATGAACGTACAAAGCATTTTTATATGATTGCTAATTGTATCAGTTTCTAGATTTACAGTTCAGTTTGAACATCTCATTTTCAGAATGAAATTTTCACTCTCATTTTCAGTTTTCATTAAGGTTCTTGATGAAGCCTTGTTGTTGTGGTCTTCAGTCCTGAGACTGGTTTGATGCAGCCCTCCATGTTACTATATCCTGTGCAAGCTTCTTCATCTCCCATTACTTACTGCAACCTACATCCTTCTGAATCTGCTTAGTGTATTCATCTCTTGGTCTCCCTCTAAGATATTTACCCTCCACGCTGTCCCCCAATGCTAAATTTGTGATCCCTTGATGCCTCAGAACATGTCCTACCAACTGGTCCCTTCTTCTGGTCAAGTTGTGCCACAAACTCCTCTTCTCCCCAATTCTATTCAATACCTCCTCATTAGTTATGTGATCTACCCATCTAATCTTCAGCATTCTTCTGTAGCACCACATTTCAAAAGCTTCTATTCTCTTCTTGACCAAACTATTTACCGTCCATGTTTCACTTCCATACATGGCTACATTCCATACAAATACTTTCAGAAACGACTTCCTGACACTTAAATCTATACTCGATGTTAACAAATTTCTCTACTTCAGAAACGCTTTCCTTGCCATTGCCAGTCTACATTTTATATCCTCTCTACTTCGACCATCATCAGTTATTTTGCTCCCCAAATAGCAAAACTCCTTTACTACTTTAAGTGTCTCATTTCCTAATATAATTCCTTCAGCATCAGCCGACTTAATTCGACTACATTCCATTATCCTTGTTTTGCTTTTGTTGATGTTCATCTTATACCCTCCTTTCAAGACACTGTCCATTCTGTTCAACCGCTCTTCCAAGTCCTTTGCTGTCTCTGACAGAATTACAATGTCATCAGCAAACCTCAAAGTTTTTATTTATTCTCCATGGATTTTAACACCTATTCCAAATTTTTCTTTTGTTTCCTTCACTGCTTGCTCAATATACAGATTGAATAACATTGGGGAGAGGCTACAACCCTGTCTCACTCCCTTCCCAACCATTGCTTCCTTTCATGTCCCTCGACTCTTATAACTGCCACCTGGTTTCTGTACAAATTGTAAATACCTTTTCGCTCCCTGTATTTTACCCCTGCCACCTTTAGAATGTGAGAAAGAGTATTCCAGTCAACATTGTCAAAAGCTTTCTCTAAGTCTACAAATGCTAGAAACGTAGGTTTGCCTTTCCTTAATCTTTCTTCTAAGATAAGTCGTATGGTCAGTATTGCCTCATGTGTTCCAATATTTCTACGGAATCCAAACTGATCTTCCCCGAGGTCGGCTTCTACGAGTTCTTCCATTCGTCTGTAAAGAATTCGTGTTAGTATTTGCAGCTGTGTCTTATTAAACTGATAGTTCGGTAAAATATATCTAAAAAGAAAGATGATGAGACTTACCAAACAAAGTGCTGGCAGGTCGATACACACAAACAAACACAAACATACACACAAAATTCAAGCTTTCGCAACCAACAGTTGCCTCATCAGGAAAGGCAAAGAGTTTGGGCAGAGATGTCAGTCGAGGCAGAAGTACAGAGGCAAAGATGATGTTGAAAGACAGGTGAGGTATGAGCGGCGGCAAATTGAAATTAGAAATTAGCGGAGATTGAGGCCTGGCGGATAGTGAGAAGAGAGGATATGCTGAAGGGCAAGTTCCCATCTCCGGAGTTCTGACAGGTTGGTGTTAGTGGGAAGTATACAGATAACCCGGACGGTGTAACACTGTGCCAAGATGTGCTGGCCTCGCACCAAGGCATGTTTAGCCACAGGGTGATCCTCATTAACAACAAACAGGACTGGAGTAGGTGGTGGTGGGAGGGTGCATGGGACAGGTTTTACAACGGGGGTGGTTACAAAGGGGGTAGGGAAGGTGGTTTGGGGATTTCATAGGGATGAAATAAGAGGTTACGAAGGTTAGGTGGACGGCGGAAAGACACTCTAGGTGGAGTGGGAAGGATTTCATGAAGGATGGATCTCATTTCAGGACAGGGCTATCCACCTGTCCAATGGCCAGCTTCACACGTCCGTCCACATCAAACCCACCAACAAGCAACAGTACCTCCATTATGACAGCTGCCACCCATTCCACATCAAACGGTCCCTTCCCTACAGCCTAGGTCTTCGTGGCAAACGAATCTGCTCCAGTCCGGGATCCTTGAACCATTACACCAACAACCTGAAAACAGCTTTTGCATCCCGTAACTACCCTCCCGACCTGGTACAGAAGCAAATAACCAGAGCCACTTCCTCATCTCCTCAAACCCGGAACCTTCCACAGAAGAACCCCAAAAGTGCCCCACTTGTGACAGGATACTTTCCGGGACTGGATCAGATTCTGAATGTGGCTCTCCAGCAGGGATACGACTTCCTCAAATCCTGCCCTGAAATGAAATCCATCCTTCATGAAATCCTCCCCACTCCACCTAGAGTGTCTTTCCGCCGTCCACCTAACCTTCGTAACCTCTTATTTCATCCCTATGAAATCCCCAAACCACCTTCCCTACCCTCTGGCTCCTACCCTTGTAACCGCCCCTGTTGTAAAACCTGTCCCATGCACCCTCCCACCACCACCTACTCCAGTCCTGTAACCCGGAAGGTGTACACGATCAAAGGCAGAGCCACGTGTGAAAGCACCCACGTGATTTACCAACTGACCTGCCTACACTGTGAAGCGTTCTATGTGGGAATGACCAGCAACAAACTGTCCATTCGCATGAATGGACACAGGCAGACAGTGTTTGTTGGTAATGAGGATCACCCTGTGGCTAAACATGCCTTGGTGCACGGCCAGCACATCTTGGCACAGTGTTACACCGTCCGGGTTATCTGGATACTTCCCACTAACACCAACCTGTCAGAACCTCGGAGATGGGAACTTGCCCTTCAGCATATCCTCTCTTCTCGCTATCCGCCAGGCCTCAATCTCCGCTAATTTCTAATTTCAATTTGCCGCCGCTCATACCTCACCTGTCTTTCAACATCATCTTTGCCTCTGTACTTCCGCCTCGACTGACATCTCTGCCCAAACTCTTTGCCTTTACAAATGTCTGCTTGTGTCTGTGTATATGCGGATGGATATGTGCGTGTGTGCGCGCGAGTGTATACCTGTCCTTTTTTCCCCCTAAGGTAAGTCTTTCCGCTCCCGGGATTGGAATGACTCCTTACCCTCTCCCTTAAAACCCAAATCCTTTCGTCTTTCCTTCTCCTTCCCTCTTTCCTGACGAGGCAACCGTTGGTTGCGAAAGCTAGAATTTTGTGTGTATGTTTGTGTTAGTTTGTGTGTCTATCGACCTGCCAGCGCTTTTGTTTGGTAAGTCTCATCATCTTTCTTTTTAAATATATTTTTCCCACGTGGAATGTTTCCCTCTATTATATTCATATGATAGTTCGGTAATTTTCACATCTGTCAACACCTGCTTTCTTTGGTATTGGAATTATTATATTCTTCTTGAAGTCTGAGGATATTTCTCCTGTCTCATAAATCTTGCTCACCAGATGGTAAGTTTTGTCAGGACTGGCTCTCCCAAGGCCATCAGTAGTTCTAATGGAATGTTGTCTACTTCCGGGGCTTTGTTTTAACTCAGGTCTTGCAGTGCTCTGTCAAACTCTTCACGCAGTATCATATCTCCCATTTCATCTTCATCTACATCCTCTTTCATTTCCATAATATTGTCTGCAAGTACATCGCCCTTGTATAGACCCTCTATATACTCCTTCCACCTTTCTGCTTTCCTTCTTTGCTTAGAACTGGGTTTCCATCTGAGCTCTTGATATTCATACAAGTGGCTCTCTTTTCTCCAAAGGTCTCTCTAATTTTCCGGTAGGCAGTATCTATTTTGCCCCTAGTGAGATAAGCCTCTACATCCTTACATTCGTCCTCTAGCCATCCCTGCTTAGCCATTTTGCACTTCCTGTCGATCTCATTTTTGAGACGTTTGTATTCCTTTTTGCCTGCTTCTTTTACTGCATTTTTATATTTTCTCCTTTCACAATTAAGTTCAATATTTCTTCTGTTACCCAAGGATTTCTACTAGCCCTCATCTTTTTACCTACTTGATCCTCTGCTGCCTTCACTACTTCATCCCTCAGAGCAACCCATTCTTCTTCTACTGTATTTCTTTCCCCCATTCCTGTCAATTGTTCCCTCATGCTCTCCCTGTAACTCTGTACAACCTCTGCTTTAGTCAGTTTATCCAGGTCCCATCTCCTTAAATTCCCACCTTTTTGCAGTTTCTTCAGTTTTAATCTACAGTTCATAACCAATAGATTGTGGTCAGAGTCCACATCTGCCCCTGGAAATGTCTTACAATTTAAAACCTGGTTCCCAAATCTCTGTCTTACCATTACATAATCTATCTGATACCTTCTAGTATCTCCAGGGTTCTTCCATGTATACAACCTTCTTTTATGATTCTTGAACCAAGTGTTAGCTATGATTAAGTTATGCTCTGTGCAAAATTCTACCAGACGGCTTCCTCTTTCATTTCTTACCCCCAATCCAGATTCACCTACTATATTTCCTTCTCTCCCTTTTCTTACTCTCGAATTCTAGTCACCCATGACTATTAAATTTTCGTCTCCCTTCACTACCTAAATAATTTCTTTTATCTCATCATTCATTTCATCAATTTCTTCATCATCTGCAGAGCTAGTTGGCATATAAACTTGTACTACTGTGGTAGGCGTGGGCTTCGTATCTATCTTGGCCACAATAATGCGTTCACTATGCTGTTTGTAGTAGCTTACCCGCATTCCTATTTTCCTATTCATTATTAGACCTACTCCTGCATTACCCATTTTTGATTTTGTATTTATAACCCTGTATTCACCTGACCAGAAGTCTTGTTCCTCCTGCCACCGAACTTCACTAATTCCCACTATATCTAACTTTAACCTATGCATTTCCCTTTTTAAATTTTCTAACCTACCTCCCAGATTAAGGGATCTGACATTCCACGCTCCGATCCGTAGAATGCCAGTTATCTTTCTCCTGATAATGATGTCCTCTTGAGTAGTTCCCGCCCGGAGATTCGAATAGGGGAATATTTTACCCAACAGGACACCATCATCATTTAAACATACAGTAAAGCTGCATGCCCTCAGGAAAAATTACGGCTGTAGTTTTCCCTTGCTTTCAGTCGTTTGCAGTACCAGCACAGCAAGGCCGTTTTGGTTAGTGTTATAAGGCCAGATCAGTCAATCATCCAGACTGTTGCCCCTGCAACTACTGAAAAGGCTGCTGCCCCTCTTCAGGAACCACACGTATGTCTGACCTCTCAACAGATACCCGTGTTGTGGTTGCACCTACGGTATGGCCATCAGTATCGCTGAGGCACGCAAGCCTCCCCACCAACGGCAAGGTCCGTGGTTCATGAACCTTAGGGAATGAATTACTACAGGAGTTGTTGATATATGTAGATTACATTTTATTAGTATCTAAGATGTGGGAAGAACATCGTAAAAGATTGATTGAAGCCTTACAAAAATTTTTGTAACAAAGGAATTGTGATTAAACTCACCAAATCCCACTTCAGATGAGAAGAGGTTAAGTTCCTAGGGCATCTGGTAGGCATATATGGGATCAAACCTGACCCAGAACACACAAGGGCAATTAAGGAATGTCCGGAACCAAGAAATGTAAAAAAAAAATAAAAAAAAAAAAGGTTCATTCATCAGTTTAGCTGGGTTTTATCATCAATTCATACAAGGACAAAAGATGAACAGCCCGAAATGATTATTCTCATTAAGGCAAAAATCTAAATGGGTATGGGATGAGGAAACACCAGAAGCTTTTCAAAACATTAAGCTATCTTTAGGAAATGCACCCTTATTGCAAGATCCAAAATTAAATGAACCTTTCAAACTAGCAACACATGCATCTGAACATGGATAGTATGTGAGCTGTTTCAGGGAAAATGGGGCCCTGATATTGGAGAGTGTAATACCATTGCTATCGTGAGTCATTGTTTAAATAAAGATGAACTAAATTACATAGCTATGGTAGAAGAATTGCTTGTGATTCTGTGGAACATTAAGAAGTTTCAAACATTAATTGGGGGATCAAAACAGTCATTTATACTGACCGCCAGGCATTATAATGTTTAATGGAAAGCTGCCTCTTGCATGACCGTCTAATGCAATGGGAATTCTTCTTATGATATCATATAGAAATTGTTCGCATTAAAGGATCACAAAATATTGTTCTGGATGCTTTATCACTATTCCCTCTATGTTTGAATGACATGATGAGGACTAGTGGCTCAGGCGTGATTTTCACTGTAAATTTCCTCTCATTAACTTATATAAATGATGAAGTAAGAAATTTTGTTGTAAAGATTAAACAGAATAGTTATTTTGGTTATAAGATAAGTAATGAGAAACCAGCATTGTCAACAACCAGAGAGAAAACTATATGGTTCTATAAAGGAGATGCTTTGGTTTGTAAAGCAAAAGAAGGTAAATCAGCTTGAAGGCTGTGTATACCACAAATATGCTGAGAGATCTAATATGGTTTATCCATAAAGGCTATCGTCATTACGGCATACCAAAATGTATACAACACACGAATAAATTCTATTACTTCAAAAATTTGAGAAGTCTTATGATGCTGTGAAGTGTGTCAGAAGGTGAAGGAAGATAATATAGGTATCCCTTATAGGTTGTATCCTATAATACATATGGCATTACGTGACTGAACTGCCATAGATTTTTTTTTTGGTCAACTACCTCATAGTCATGGTGGAGTTAAGTTTATTTCTGCACTTCTAGAATGGTGGTCCAAATACATTAGGCTTTATTCAATTAAGTAAGTACATCCATCCATTGTGATACACTGTTCACAGGAATATTTCAGGGATATACGAAAACCATGAGGACTATTAACCGATTTTGCTCACAATTTATTAGTAACAAAGAGTGTCTTGCATGGGAATGGTGAGACATGCAGCTATATCAAGATACCACCCGCAATCCAACCCATGTGAACAAGTCATGAAAGCACTGGGGAGACTATGTAGAACATATTGTTCACAATAGCATACACGTGGGTACAACTCATTCCTTATTTTCAGATAGTAAAAAATGAACTACTTATTTATTTATTTATTTACTTATTCTTCATAATTACAGTCTATTATCTGAGAAAGCTAAAACAGGCTATACAAATCACATTTCCTTGGATACTAATAAATTATGTATTGATTATGAGAAGAATATTTGTTGGGGAACCATTATTGAAATTATTTAAGTGGCCATCTACACTCAAAGAAAATTTGGAAGACATACATAAGACAGAAGAACTACATCTATACACAGATGTAGATATGAGGATACAGAAGTTTAATAATAAAGCACTTATTCCAACGTTTAATACTGATGAATTAGTGCTTGTTCGAATTCATCATAGTTCCAATATATAGAAAGAAATGAGTAATTTTTTCCAAAGTATTGTGGATCACAAAGGATGTTGAGCACACCACACCAAGGGCTTTATATCTTGCAGACCCCACAACACACCAAGATAAAGGTCTATATAATATAGATGTGATAAAATGATTTATTCCCTTGGGAGAACATCCATCTAAGAAAGTTCAGCAGGGTGATGTTTGTAAGGGCCAGAGTTAACTGATCTATTATTTACGCTAGCATTTTCTGTGGAATAGTTTCTTCACTCTTTTTCTTTTCTATGGTCTTTTAATAAATATTCTCTCTCACTATCCTGTCCTAGAATCAGGTATATGGAACAGCCAAATTAGTCACAGAATATACATGTACTGTAAAAGAGTACACATAGTTACTCATATACTGATATCTCGTATACAAGTGACTAACATTTATACCGGTTAAAATCTATGATTCAATTCAAATCTATCTTTCATATATTTTGTATGAATGTTGCATTATTTTGGTACTTAATGCAATATTTTAAATTTATAGATATGGTACAGTGGTTACATTTAAATGCATTAGAAGAAGAATGCTAAGAACCTTCAATAGTGTATTAGGCTGTTTTTTTTGGAAATTGTCTTAAATTATTAATTATGTCATTGTACACTCCTAACATACCATTTTTCCTCTTGAATTTCAGTATTCTTTTATAAAAATGGAAATGAAGTTCAAATGATTTGGACATCCACTAAACTGCTCCATTCGAGTCGCATGATGCCTGTGATGCCACGGCTAGTTCACTGCTACATCTACATCTACATTAATACTCCGCAAGCCACCCAACGGTGTGTGGCGGAGGGCACTTTACATGCCACTGTCATTACCTCCCTTTTCTGTTCCAGTTGTGTATGGATGGCGGGAAGAACGACTGGCGGGAAGAACGACTGTCGGAAAGCCTCCGTGCGAGCTCGAATCTCTCTAATTTTACATTCGCGATCTCCTCGGGAGGTATAAGTAAGGGGAAGCAATATATTCGATACCTCATCCAGAAACGCACCCTCTCGAAACCTGACGAGCAAGCTACACCGCGATGCAGAGCGCCTCTCTTGCAGAGTCTGCCACTTCAGTTTGCTAAACATCTCCATAACTCTATCACGGTTACCAAATAACCCTGTGACGAAACGTGCCGCTCTTCTTTGGATCTTCTCTATCTCCTCCATCAACCCGATCTGGTACGGATCACATGCTGATGAGCAATACTCAAGTATAGGTCGAACGAGTGTTTTGTAAGCCACCTCCTTTGTTGATGGACTACATTTTCTAAGGACTCTCCCAATGAATCTCAACCTGGTACCCGCCTTACCAACAATTAATTTTATATGATCATTCCACTTCAAGTCGTTCCGTACGCATACTCCCAGATATTTTACAGAAGTAACTGCTACCAGTGTTTGTTCCGCTATCATATAATCATACAATAAAGGATTCTTCTTTCTATGTATTCGCAATACATTACATTTGTCTATGTTAAGGGTCAGTTTCCACTCCCTGCGCCAAGTGCCTGCCCGCTGCAGATGTTCCTGGATTTCGCTTCATTTTTCTAATGCTGCAACTTCTCTGTATACTACAGCACCATCCGCAAAAAGCCTCATGGAACTTCCGACACTATCTACTAGGTCATTTATATATATATTGTGAAAAGCAATGGTCCCATAACACTCCCCTGTGGCGCGCCAGAGGTTACTTTAACGTCTGTAGTCGTCTCTCCATTGATAACAACATGCTGTGTTCTGTTTGCTAAAAACTTTTCAATCTAGCCACACAGCTGGTCTGATATTCCGTAGGCTCTTACTTTGTTCATCAGACGACAGTGCGGAACTGTATCGAACGCCTTCCGGAAGTCAAGGAAAATAGCATCTACCTGGGAGCCTGTATCTAATATATTCTGGGTCTCATGAACAAATAAAGCGAGTTGGGTCTCACACGATCTCTGTTTCCAGAACCCGTGTTGATTCCTACATAGTAGATTCTGGGTTTCCAAAAATGACACGATAAGTGAGCAAAAAACATGTTCTAAAATTCTACAACAGATCGACGTCAGAAATATAGGTCTATAGTTTTGCGCATCTGCTCGACGACCCTTCTTGAAGACTGGGACTACCTGTGCTCTTTTCCAATAATTTGGAACCTTCTGTTCCCCTAGAGACTTGCGGTACACGGCTGTTAGAAGGGGGCCAAGTTCTTTCGCGTACTCTGTGTAGAGTCGAACTGGTATCCCGTCAAGTCCAGTGGACTTTCCTCTGTTGAGTGATTCCAGTTGCTTTTCTATTCCTTGGACACTTATTTCGATGTCAGCCATTTTTACGTTTGTGCGAGGATTTAGAGAAGGAACTGCAGTGTGGTCTCCCTCTGTGAAACAGCTTTGGAAAAATGTGTTTAGTATTTCAGCTTTACTTGTGTCATCCTCTGTTTCAATGCCATCATCATCCCGGAGTGTCTGGATATGCTGTTTCGAGACACTTACTGATTTAACGTAAGACCAGAACTTCCTAGGATTTTCTGTCAAGTCGGTACATAGAATTTTACTTTCGAATTCACTGAACGCTTCACTCATAGCCCTCCTTACGCTAACTTTGACATCATTTAGCTTCTGTTTGTCTGAGAGGTTTTGGATGCGTTTAAACATGCAGTGAAGCTCTCTTTGCTTTCGCAATAGTTTCCTAACTTTGTTGTTGAACCACGGTGGGTTTTTCCTGTCCCTCACAGTTTTACTCAGCACGTACCTGTCTAAAACGCATTTTACGATTGCCTTGAACTTTTTCCATAAACACTCAACATTGTCAGTGTCGGAACAGAAATTTCGTTTTGATGTGTTAGGTAGTCTGAAATCTGCCTTCTATTACCCTTGCTAAACAGATAAACCTTCCTCCCTTTTTTTATATTCCTATTAATTTCCATATTCAGGGATGCTGCAACGGCCTTATGATCACTGATTCCCTGTTCTGCGCTTACAGAGTCGAAAAGTTCGGGTCTGTTTGTTATCGGTAGGTCCAAGATGTTATCTCCACGAGTCAGTTCTCTGTTTAATTGCTCGAGATAATTATCGGATAGTGCACTCACTATAAAGTCACTTGATGCTCTGTCCCTACCACCCGTCCTAAACATCTGAGTGTCCCAGTCTATACCTGGTAAATTGAAATCTCCACCTAAGACTATAACATGCTGAGAAAATTTATGTGAAATGTATTCCAGATTTTCTTTCAGTTGTTCTGCCACTAATGCTGCTGAGTCGGGAGGTCGGTAAAAGGAGCCAATTATTAACCTAGCTCGGTTGTTGAGTGTAACCTCCACCCATAATAATTCACAGGAACTATCCACTTCTACTTCACTACAGGATAAACTACTACTAACAGCGACAAACATGCCACCACTGGTTGCATGCAAACTATCCTTTCTAAATACCGTCTGTGCCTTTGCAAAAATTTCGGCAGAATTTATCTCTGGCTTCAGCCAGCTTTCTGCACCTATAACGATTTCAGCTTCGGTGCTTTCTATCAGCGCTTGAGGTTCCGGTACTTTACCAAAGCAGCTTCGACAGTTTTCAATTACAATACCGATTGCTGCTTGGTCCCCGCATGTCCTGACTTTGCCCCGAACCCTTTGAGGCTGTTGCCCTTTCTGTACTTGCCCGAGGCCATCTAACCTAAAAAACCGCCCAGTACACTCCACACAACCCCTGCTACCTGTGTAGCCGCTTGCTGCGTGTAGTGGACTCCTGACCTATCCAGCGGAACCCGAAACCCCACCACCCTAAGGCGCAAGTCGAGGAATCTGCAGCCCACACGGTCGAACAACCGTCTCAGCCTTTGATTCAGACCCTCCACTCGGCTCTGTACCAAAGGTCCGCAGTCAGTCCTGTCGATGATGCTGCAGATGGTGAGCTCTGCTTTCGTCCTGCTAGCGAGACTGGCAGTCTTCACCAAATCAGTTAGCTGCCGGAAGCCAGGGAGGATTTCCTCCGATCCATAGCAACACACATCATTGGTGCTGACATGAGCGACCCCACCTGCAGATGGGTGCACCCTGTACCCTTCATGGCACCCGGAAGGACCCTTTCCACATCTGGAATGACTCCCCCCGGTATGCACACGGAGTGCACATTGGTTTTCTTCCCCTCTCTTGCTGCCATATCCCTAAGGGGCCCCATTACGCGCCTGACGTTGGAGCTCCCAACTACCAGTAAGCCCACCCTCTGCGACCGCCCGGATCTTGCAGACTGAGGGGCAACCTCTGGAACAGGACAACCAGCCATGTCCGGTCGAAGATCAGTATCGGCCTGAGACACAGCCTGAAACCGGTTCGTCAGACACACTGGAGAGGCCTTCTGTTCAGCCCTCCGGAATGTCTTTCGCCCCCTGCCACACCTCGAGACGACCTCTCACTCTACCACAGGTGAGGGGTCAGCCTCAATGTGGGCAGTATCCCGGGCAGCCACAGTTGTAGTCCGATCGGGGGATGCGTGGGACGATCTGGCCGTCCCAGACAAACCCCCATCTGGACCCCCACAGTGATGCCCATTGGCAACAGCCTCAAGGTGTGTGACCGAAGCCAACACTGCCTGAAGCTGGGAGCGAAGGGATGCCAACTCAGGCTGCATCCGAACACAGCAGTTGCAGTTCCTATCCATGCTAAAAATTGTTGTGCAAAGAACGTCTGAACTAATCTACAGAGAGCACAAACAATTTGACACAAAATTTAAACGGTTATTAAAATACAAGATTGCCTAGTAAAAGCAGTAATGCTGCTACTTGCGCACTGCTGACACGCTGCTCGGCGGTGGAAGGAGACTACACGATTTTACACTATTCAGGTACTAAAACGCGTTGCTACAACTCTCAAATACTGTAATATGCTGAAAATTTATGAATTAAACAATGCAAGTACCAAAAACATGCAAAGAAATTAAGAATTAAACTATGTAACAAATAAGTGAGTTAGGAGTATACGACTTGCTGATGGCAGCTGCTTATCCAACGGCGGCAGGGAGCACACCCCCTGCTCCTACTGTCTCAAAGCTAATTCACAGTGATGTCTTGTTTTGGAATTTATATTTTGGAGAATGGATTACAAATGGTGTGTAGTACCACACTATACAAATACATACATAAAACTCCTGGTAAATTATTTTCAGCTGTTCCAAAGAATTAGGTGGTGCATAAAAACTGATTGCACTGTACCGGCAGAATACCACAACATGTCAATGCCGAAGTTCCCTCACTTAATTAGAAATGTCTTGCACTCTGAAGTTTAACATTAATTTACCTCCGAGACATGCTTTCACACTGTTACAATGGAGGATAGCATCAGTCAACAAAATTAATCTTATAGTGAAAATTGTCGTTTTAAACTTCCAGTGAAAACTGTCATTTTACCTAACTACACCACAATTATTATGTAGCTCAGTTGTTGGAATTGTAAACTGTCGAATTTTATAAGATGATGTCCACAGATTGCCGATTTGAATCTAACCTTTCAAGAACATTTTAACTTGTTTGTAAAACAACTCGACAGTCCTCTCATATGAAAACAATATCGCAATTACAAAACTTAACCACACCGATCAGAAACAGAATATTATTGTTTCCAGAATGAGAAAACATTCTGGAAACATCCCCTAGGCTGTGGTTAAGCCGTGTCTCCACAATATCCTTTCTTTCAGGAGTGCTAGTTCTGCAAGGTTTGCAAGAGAGCTTCTGTAAAGTTTGGAAGGTAGGAGGTGAGGTACTGGCAGAAGTAAAGCTGTGAGGATGGGGCGTCAGTCGTGCTTGGGTAGCTCAGTTGGTAGAGCACTTGCCTGTGAAAGGCAACGGGTCCAATCTGCCAGGATGTTTCAGAATATTATTGTTTTCCTTGGTGTTTATATGTGCTTATCTTTGTGATCGCTGTTCACATACATCATGTTTAAAAAGGTATTTTCTAATTAATGTGACCACATACTTTTTACTTTATTAGAAACAATGTTTTCATCTTCATACTGTCCAGCTAGGATCCTTATCGATTAAACCTTTGCAGTTTCATCACTTTTACCTAAAAATGAAGCAAGTCTGCATCAGACCCTACAGTTAGTTTACACTCGCAATCATCACAGCCCTTACGTTTGTGTCACCTGCACATTGTACACGCTTTATATCTCTCTATATAACCTTGTAGTTCTTCACCTTGCTGTACTGTGGACATTTGGTGATATCTTCACTACTAGCAATGCTTTGCAAACAAGTGAATTGTTTGTTCACAAAGTAAATGCATTTACTCTCTGTTGTCCATTTCTCAGACTACGACTACTATGAAGCTATATAAAAACATCCCATAGTCAAAACAATTGCTACAATCAGTTCTTGCTAATGCTATTTTGGTATTTTGTGTAAAGCTTTTAAAACTATATTACCCTTCGAGGATTCTAACATGTGACCTGTGTCAGTGCAGGCAAATGTGCTATCCATTGCACCACAGATCACCTGACACATTCAGTACCTCTGCTGAGTGCGTCCTGCACAGGAAATCATCACTAAGTTTTGCAAAGAATAATTTTGTTGTGCTTTTGGTCGCAGCTCCTGACTGATAGTTGACGATCTAGTTATAATGTAAGGACCCATTTGCAGTAGCTCTACAATTCCTCAGTTTTGAGCAAGTTTAATGATGTTGCATGGAGCAGGGAAAAGGATGTCTATTGTTGCATATATTGCTGCTCAAAATGGGTGGAGCATAAATGCATCAACTTTTGCAAGGCTTCCACTATCAGCATTGACAAACTTCCTTTCTACTGTTACTTAAAAGTTGTAGCTGTGTTTTCCATCACTAAATAGCCGAACTGTTTGTAAAGGCATGTAAAAACCTCATAACTTCAACTAATGCTCCTATAATACACGTATAGCTTCATCTTACTCCTAGCCTGTGATGTCACAAGAGCATCAGCCAATAACAGAGCATTTTCGATAACATGAACAGATCTTAATATTTAATGTTTTAACTTTAACTACACAAAAATAACAGATTTTTGTGAGCATACTGACCATAAGTGCTATTTAAATGTTATAATCGATCTGAATATCAACAATCTTAACACAGGAAAATGGCCTATTGTCATCAGTCAGCTGTTCTTGTCAAATATGAGCAACTGTAGAAAATCAATAACTAACAGAGTACAAACTAATAAATCACTAGCTGCAATGCAGATACATGAAAAATGTCAACAATGAATTTTTTAAGATTTTGTATGGGTTTTTTCCTTTCTTTCTACTATAGTCTTATAAACAATGGCTGGATTTATGATTTTTCTAGGGGAGGTGTTAGTTACAGTAGTGCTATAAGCATGAGAGAAGAGTTAAGTGCTGTGTCACATACTGGGGGGAGGGGGGGTTCAGAAAACCACCTACCACATTAGCTGAGAAGCAATGGAACTACAAATGAACATGAATTAATTTGACAATTGAGAGATATAATCAATAAAACATAATCCTCTTGTCATAATGAGAATGTTCTAGCAGGGAAATAAAGTCACAAACATGAAAAAATGAACTATTTATTAAAGGATGAGGTTAAGAATGAAGACACCTGAGAAATGATGAGTAATCTAGTAAATATACTTTATATTATAAGTATTACAAGGATTAGAAGACGCTAGCTTGTACCAGTTAGTATTCATCTTTGTAAGTATCTCTAAGACGGTCGACAATGTTGCAGTGACTTGAGAATTTCGGTGTAAATTCTAGAGACACTTGGCCTTCCACCTTCTCGAACACCTGATATTTTAAAAGTAAGAGAGCAGAAATGTATCTACAGCACTGCTGGTTTCAGTGTGCAGGTTGGAAGTTCGTAATGAGAAGACGATATGCGGAGCAGTCAAACAACGCCGACAAGTATTTGCCACAAGAGCCACAGACACTGTGTGAGAGGACACAGAGTAATTAAATGCTATTCTTTGCTGTGTTAGTGAATGTGATTGTCAGTGGGAAAAAAGAAAAATGGACATTTGACTATAGACTTTTAACTTACTTCATGTCCTAGTTCTGAACGAAGCAAGGCGCATGGGAAATCTATAAATTATTTGGTTGTTAAAACCAGGCAATTGTGATTATATTTAATTGTATCTAACAGGTATCGGTGTAGTTGACTTGCAAGAGTTTGTATGCTTATATGAAACTTGTGGAAAGGAAAATACACCTGAGCTGAACTGAAAGTATGAGAGTACCAAGTTATTTTAAGTGAGAGAGAAAGTAATTTTTTGGTTCCTCTAACCAGCATTATTTCTTCGGAGAAGAAATTATGGAGATCGACGCAGCCACATATCCAAAGAAGAGGCTCAGCAAAACATTTCAAGTAAGTCAACTGTAGTAAGAGAAGTGTGAAGTTCGCAATCCAATTTTGCACTGCTCCTCTTGTCGCCAAAACCATTCGAACATGGTGACCGACATGATCAGGACTCGAAGAAAGGGTGAAATTTCAAACGAAATCAAGATAAAAAAATATTGTGAGTTGTTATAGCAACCAATAGTAACAAGGCAAGGAAATTGTTTCACAGAGTTGGATTCTGCATAAATGGTAAAAAGGGTTGAAAATTAATAAATACCATACAAGAAAAGATGCAAGGAAAAATCTCAACAGTTTAGACTAAGAAGAGTTACGATGAGATCTATTCAACAATGAAGATCCAGTGTGGAGAGTAAGCACAGCACGCGCGCGCGCGCACACACACACACACACACACACACACACACACACACACACACACACACACACATTGCGGGAGTGTGGACCCCACAACCAGCAACCAACACGAACGACGCTAGCTGCTGCTCATGGTGCCGACTACAAATCTGTTCACCGACACCGACGACGCCCGTGCTGTTGACCGGCGCTGATTCCACACCTGCTCACTGACGCAGCCTAAAACTCTATGCTGTGTGAGTGAAAGACAATTAACTGAGTGTGAAGTTAAGGACACTGTTCAATAATAGACTTTTAGTATAGTTATTATACTCAGAGGTGAATTTTTTGTACACCACCTCGCTCTAAAAAAAAAATTATGGATAATACTCAAAAAACTGGGGAAACATCAGAACCAGCTATGGCCATGACAGTGACAAAAGAAATGCCAGATTGGACTGAGGTAGTAAATTTAATTAAAGCACTAAGTCTTAAATTAGACACAGTGAGTACTCAACTAAATGCTAGATTAGATGACCAAAGTGCAGCCAAACATGCTCAAATTGCAACTTTAAGTGAAAAAATTAGATGCACTAAGTGCAAATTCAGCTACTTTAAGACAAGAACTAATTCTTCCAAGTTAGATTCAGTAAATAATCATATGATAGATTAGATGAACAAAAGGCGGATTCAGCTACTATAAGAAAGGAAAGGAACTAAGTGCTACTTTAAGTGAAAAGCAGTCTCTGAGGAGAGTTTGTAGTGGAGGTGAGTTGGTAGGAAAAATATTTCTGTTACTGATAAATCAGATATATGTACAGTATTTACCAATCATTTTCTGGGCATTGCTGGTCAATTAAATAAAAACTTACTTGCTACAGGGAATCATATAACTCTCCTGGAAAATGCCTTTCTGAGCTTGATGTCTGAAATACTCCTCTGTGATACTGACAAGGGGGAGACTGAGTCAATAATTAAATCACTGAAGGCTAAAGACTCTCATGGATATGATGGAGTGCCTGGCAGAATATTCTAGAAATGGGCTGCACATATCAGCCCTGTATTTAGCCATATTTGTAATTTTTCCTTTAAGAATGGTCAATTTCCTGAATGATTAAAGTACTCTGTAGTAAAGCTGCTTTATAAAAAGGGAGAAAGGGATAGTCAATTTTAGACCTATTTCGATGCCATCAGTATTTGTTAAAGTTATTGAAAAGGCTGTGTATGTAAGGATAGCTGATTATTTATATCACATAATTTGCTATCAAATGCATAGTTTGGCTTTAGAAGTGGTTTAACAAATGAAAATGCTATATTCTCTTTTTGCTGTGAGATAATGGATGGATTAAACACAACGTTTCAAATGCTAGGATTTGTTTTGATTTAACTAAGGCATTTGATTGTGTTAATCACAAAATATTGCTCCAGAAGTCGGACCCTGATGGAATACGCAGAGTGTCTCACAAGTGGTTCACTTCTTACTTTAACAACAGACAGCAAAAGTTCATTATTCACATAGTTGAGAATGGCTGCGATGTGGGGTCTGAGTGAGGCACGGTCAAATGGGGATGCCCCAGGGACCAGTGTTGGGACTGCTCCTGTTCCTTATTAATATAAATGATACGCACTCTAGTATTATGGGTAACTCTAAAATATTTCTGTTTGCTGATGATACTAGCTTGGCAGTCAAGGATGTTGTGTGTAACATGGGCTTGATTTCAAATAGTGCAGTTCATGACACAAGTTCACGGCTTGTAGAAAATAAACTAATGCTAAATCACAGTAAGACTCAGTTTTTACAGTTTCTAACAGACATGTTTGACATTGTAAGTCTGTCAGGGACAGCAAAGGACTTGGACAGTGTCTTGAGAGGAGGATATAAGATGAACATCAACAAAAGCAAAACGAGGATAATGGAATGTAGTCTAAGTCGGGTGATGCTCAGGGAATTAGATTAGGAAATGAGACACTTAAAGTAGTAAAGGAGTTTCGCTATTTGGGGAGCAAAATAACTGATGATGGTCGAAGTAGATAAGATATAAAATGTAGACTGGCAATGGCAAGGAAAGCATTTCTGAAGAAGAGAAATTTGTTAACATTGAGTATAGATTTAAGTGTCAGGAAGTTGTTTCTGAAAGTATTTGTATGGAGTGTAGCCATGTATGGAAGTGAAACATGGACGATGGATAGTTTGGACAAGAAGAGAATAGAAGCTTTCGAAATGTGGTGCTACAGAAGAATGCTGAAGATTAGATGGGTAGATCACATAACTAATGAGGAGGTATTGAATAGAATTGGGGAGAAGAGGAGTTTGTGGCACAACTTGACAAGAAGAAGGGACCGGTTGGGAGGACGTGTTCTGAGGCATCAAGGGATCACAAATTTAGCATTGGAGGGCTACGTGGAGGGTAAAAATCGTAGAGGGAGACCAAGAGATGAATACACTAAGCAGATTTAACAGGATGTTGCATTAGGTACTGGGAGACGAAGGGGCTTGCACAAGATAGAGTAGCATAGAACCAGTCTCAGGACTGAAGACCACAACAACAACATTAAAATAAAGATGTCAGAAAAGCTAACAGATAGGAATGGTGGTTTCAACATAAGTAATGCTTGGAGTCTGGCACTCAGTTTATTAAAATCTCATTGGTCATCACATTCACAGAGCTGAAAATGCAGAGAGAATTTGCATTTTGCAAAATATCAGTGCGAACTCTGATAAATAAAAGATCATCAAAGGGTGTGTTGGGTGTTGGAAATCAACTCAGCTGTAAATGGTGGTGTGAGTCCAACAATAGTTCACAGTCTGGTTGGAGTCCATGTAGCGAGTATGCATAAGAGCAAAACTCATAGCACCTGAAGAAGATGGCTCAATTGGTCATCAGAACATGCATAAAATGGAAACAAAACTCAGCAGAGCAACTGAAAGCACACTATATATCAATCACACTGAGAAAATCTGAGAGTTCACATTTACAGGTTTATTTTTATGAAGGTTCATTTTTATGAATAAAGTTTTAAAAATGGGAAGATTCCAAGGTGTGAAAAAAACAGGCAATAATAAAGTAACACTAAGAATAAAATTTGCCAAATATACATGAAAATGATGAAGGGATCAATGAGTGCATCACCCTGTCATATTTCAGTGTCAGTATTAGTTTTTACTAGGGAAGCAAGAAACTTATTTTGTGTAATCTGACAAGGAACTTGCATTTTTCATGTTGACAGCCCAGTAATATAATATACTTTTGTAAGCTGTGTGCCTTACCCTAGCTCCAGCAAGCACCAATGATCTGACAAGCATTTCTGATCCAGCAGCTGCAGCAAGCTGCAATGGTGGTGTCTGACTAGTATCTTGCACTCTTGAGTTGACATCCACATGTATGGAAAGCAGAAAAAGAACACTCTCCATGTCTCCCTTTTGGATAGCCGTATGCAGAAAGTTCCGGCCTTTATTATCGTACTGTCAACAATAACAAAAGTATTACTATTTACATATGTTATTTTTATAGCAATGAAATAAAAGCTTTGTTACATGTTTTACGTGAATTTAAAAAAAATGTAACAACCTCTGAAAATATTTATGAAAACTGGCAAATGGGCATTCCTTCAGAATGAGCACTGCCGAGAAATGTGGGGTATTCTTAACTTCCCTTAAGAGTTTGTAATAGATTTGCCATTCATCATGTTTGAGTGCAAATTATACTTAAAAATATAGCCTGTATCATCAATACCTAGAAAAATCAACACTTTGATTGTGATCTATAATAATTTACACTGAATTACAACCATGTTAGTAGGAAGCATGTAGTGCTTCTTTGCCCGTAGTGAAACAAAATTACAATGTTAAGTGTTTGATGTTGTAAGGTAAAATGTAAATTATAAGGATTTACAAAATAACTAAAAATTACAATGCTTCCTCATGCCATCATAAACTGTATTTGCAATGGGAAGGGAAAAAGTAATCACTCATTGGATAGCTGAGCCACTGAGCTGTGGACAGGCACAAGAGCAATACTGGAAATTTTGCCGAGTTTTAGAGAACGTCCCCTACACAGCTAAAAAATCTTATTTATTTTTCGATTCCAGTAACCAGTTTTTGTCTCTGAGACCATATTCAGACCTGATGGTCCAAATGGCACTATGAGCTGGTTCACAGTGCTGCTGATTAGTACCTGCTGGTACCTGTCGCAACTGCTCAACTAGCAGTTGCGATATGAACCAGTAAGTACTACTCAGCGACTCTGTGAACTGCCTCCTCACGTCGTCATAGCACCTGATCTAGAGACGTTTTTCTACGCCAAAACCAGTTACTAGAATACAAAATAAATAAATTTTTATGATTTGGACTCTATTTTTATTAAAACTTAACTGAAAGGAAAGTAGCTACACCTCTGTTTCTCTTATATTTCTATTTCACCCAAAACTTTCTAGTACTGTATTAGCTAAAGTGTAGTTATATAGTGATACACAAATTTATTTGTTGATGATTACTATGTGGAAACCATGGATGAATATGTCCCATAAATACTACAGTGTGTCTCGATCATGGAAACAGAATAAAACGTGTGAGAACAATATCGAAGTAAACAAAACAAACAACTACTTTAAAACTGAACATCTCTGAATTGATTATAGATGCAACACAATGTTTCAAATGTTCAGATTCATCTCTGAATATGCATTTTTGAAAATTTTATAATTTTTAATGGCTTACATATCTAACTCACCTGCTCAGCTGCTGTAGGCATACGATCAAGGATGGCCTGCGCTGCTCTGTTATTACGGTATGTGAGAGCTGCAGCAAATGGTGTTAGACCAGCTTTGTCCCTTAGTGTCAAGTCTAATCCAGGATGACAAAGCAGCAGAGAAATAATACCATCATGCTGGTTTTCTATGGCTATATGTAATGGAGTTTTGCCCTGAATGTCCTGCATAACATTGAACACAAAATTTGTAGTACATTATCATAAGATTTGAAAAACCATTGATGTTGTCAAATTTTAATATGAAAACCTCACATGAGCATATATTTTATATCTACATTCATAGTCTCCAAACCACTGTTGAGTCCTTGGCAGAGTGTTCTTTCCATTATAACACGCATTAGGGTTTCTTATCACTCTGTAAACGTATAGAGGTTGGGAAGACCAGAATGTAACTTCATTAATTGAGTTTCCTAATCTCCTATGTTAACCCTTTCATGTGCGCACCTGCGGCAGTTAGCCAAAAGATTTAGTTTTCTGTTAGTATCACAGATAGCGTTACAGTTGCGTCCACGTCCAGATACGTATTTGTTACTCTCAACAGATATCACCACTTGCTCCATTTGTGCAATTCATGCTTTCAGCAGTTTGGTCGCTATTGCTTTTTGAAATGCAAGTGTTGCATTTGCGGTGTGTTTGCCATTATGGGTCTTGTTATGTAAGTATTTTCTATACTTGTGTTTTTCTTTCGCCTCAAGGCAATCTTTCTTTTTTATTAGTATATAATGAATATTCGAATTGAATCAGAGTTCCCATATGCAACTTTTACAATCTTGGACATTGATTTACCACAATATATTACTTTTATAAAAGCATGTATTTCATTAGGTCTCATAAAAGCGTGGAAATAGAGAAAAAGAAGGCATTTGACAGGCACCGTCTAATTGTACATCCTGAAGACTATGAGAAAGTATTGCGAGAATTGTCAGAAGAAGAATTACAAGAATTGTCAGATTCATGTGAATCTGAGTCGGAAGAGGAAGTTATTGAAGAAGAAAACCACAGCAGTAACTCTGAACAATCAACAGAGGAAACAGATGACCACCTGGTTGAGGAGAGGAGAAACAAACAGATGATTACCGATTTTACGTGGGAAAAGATAAAGAAACTATTTGGTTAAGTGGACCACTTCCTTCTTCTTCTAAAACCAAGTCCAAGAACATCCTAAAAGTTTTGTCAGGTCCAAAAGCAAGTGCTGAAGTTATGGAAGAAGAAATTGATGCCTTTTTCCTATTTATTACTGATGGGGTGACTGACAACATTGTGGAAAATACAAACCAATACATCCAGAGTAGTAAAATAGCTGAAGTTCAATATTCAAGAGAACGAGACTGCAGAGAGACCACGAAACCAGGGATAAAGGCTCTTTTAGGTGTGTTATATCTAATAGGTATAAATAAAAGAGGACACACTAATTGGAAACAGATGGTACAGGAATGACTATTTTACGAGCTCTCTTCAGCTATAAGCACATTTGCTTTCTGCTTCGAACTCTTAGGTTTGATGACCTGGGTACACGGAATGAAAGAAAACAAAATGACAAACTAGCACCTATTCGGGATTTCCATCAAGAGTTTGTCAACAACTGACTTGCTCACTGCAATGTCAGCAAGTTTGTCACTATTGACGAGATGTTGCATCGTTGCAGAGGACGCTGCGGATTTGTACAGTATGTCCCTAACAAGCCTGCAAAATATGGAATCAAGATTTATGCCTTGTGTGGTGCTAAAACATTTTACACCCTGAACTTTGAGATTTACTGTGGCAAGCAGATGCCAGGAGCCTACCTGCAGACTAACAAGCCTGATGACATTGTGCAAATATTAGTGACACCAATTGAGAAAACAAACAGAAATCTTATGACTGACAATTACTACATTAGCTACCCTCAGGCTGAAAACCTCCTTGGCAATGGTTTGACTTTCTTGGGGAAGGGGGGGAAGAAAGAAGAGAAAGAAAGAAGGAAATACCTCCAGAACTCCAAGCAAATGAAAACCAGAGAAGTCCAGTCATGTCTCTTAGGTTTTCAAGACGATTTTTGTATGGTCTCAAGTGCTCCTAAAAAGAACAAAGCTGTGATTTTTTTATCGACACTGAACAGCACAAATGAAACAGATCAAGAGACTAAGAAATTGAGAGTGAATTTGGACTACAATGCTTCCAAAGGAGGAGTAGACACTGTAGATCAGATGTGCTCATCCTACAGTACCTCCAGAATAATAAGACAATGGCCACCTGCATTTTTCTACAGACATATAGATATTGCTGGGATAAATGCAAACATTATTTTCAAATTCAACAATCCTATAATAAAGAAAGAAGACAAATTTTTTTGAAACATCTTGCTCTGGATCTATTGGAAGAACACTTGAATCAATAAGTGTTACTTGAGACACTTCCCAAGGATATTCACACCTTCTCGACTAAGTATAGGCACAAAGACGAGGAGACCAAGGAGCCAACAAAACCTGGAATTTGTTACATATGTGGCAGGCATAAAAATGACAGAACCAAAAGAGTATGTATGAAATATAAGAAAAATATATGGAAGAAGCATAGTGTCATAGATACAAGATGTGTGCAATGTGAAAGTGAGCTGCAGATGGAAGTTGACTAATTCACTCACAACCATAAACAGGAGTGGGAGTTTATGAATGCTCCATTTCATTTCATAATGTGTTCCCCTGTTACTTTCTTTTCATGTGAATCAGTGCAATTAAGTGATATAATTAAAAAAACCATGAAGGCAATAAAGGGTATCGGCTTGTTATAAATTACAGTGACAATAGTAGACAATTGTGAAAGCCACAAATAAATAAAATATTATTTTTATAGAGCCATGTAATGTTATGTTATGTTTTCTCCAATAAAATGTAACTGGTGATTATATAAAGATTATTTTTCCTTAGATTAAAAATGTAATACTAATTGCGGTGTAAAAGCCGCAACGTGCCCACTCAGGGAAGTATGAAAGGCGCGCCCACCGAAGGGTTAAATGAAAGATGATATCTGATGACCTGAAAATATTTTCTTGTCACATTTGCTTGCATTTCCGTGTTACCTGAAGAATGCAAATATATTCATGTTCTATAGCAACACATGTCCTTCCCAGAATCCAATTTAGATTTTTCCTCATTTCGTCCCTAATACAATGAGTTGTGGTTGTCGCTGAAATAATCGTTACTGCCAGTAGTGAAAGGAATTTATTACTATTGTCTGGTAACAACCCAAAGTGCAAATTGAGTTCTCTGCATCAAGCAGAATTTATTAGGACTGTTGAGATAGTAAGATTTCAGCATGTCAATGAGCCTGCTAGCAATCTTGGAAATACTCCTGACAACAGTACAGAATATGCACATGTTATGGAACTTCTTGGCAGCTTAAAGCTGTGTGCTGGGCCACAACTCTAAATACTTGGCTGCAAAAGGCAAAGGCCTGATATTACAGACTGAGCTATTCAACCACAGTTCACAACCTGCCCTCAAAGCTGCGCAGCACGTTGACATGAATTTTTGCGAATTATTTGAGTAATGCTTTTGGTCGTTTTCTCCTGCTCACAATACAATCTAGTATCCTCATGAACCTTCTCTTTTATAGTGTTCATTTAGAATTTCTTCTTTTCTGAAAAGAAGTTCTTTTCTTATATTTTAGAAAGTTTCTCATTTGGCATAGGTAGTATGCTGTTTCCAACTTCCTCACTCTTTCCTGGAGCACTATTCCAGGTGCACCTTTTTGCATTATACCCTCCTCCATGTATTTATTTTATTTACAATATTAGTCATTCTGCATTGGTTTCCACTGGCCCCAATAGATGCTTTTTGACCTGTAATATTAGTTCTATATTTGCAGTAATGCCAAGGATGTTTTGACCTGTATCCAGAATGATTCTTCAAATTACTCAAATATTGGTACATCGGCGGCAAAGGCTACCTAACCAGTCATTTTTTATCCCAAACCTCTTTAACTATCATTCCATTTCTCATTACCAAATATCATGAACTTCTTCCTCTACTTCTTGATCCCAATCTGGAATTTGGCATTGGGGAGTAGTGGTGACCTCCTGTCACTAAGTCTCATATTGAAAGTTTGAATAGTGGATCTATGAACTTTAAATGCAACACAACATCCATCATTGTTCCTTTATTAAGTTCTTAGTTTTGTCACCAATCCCAACGTCCTATATTGCACCTACCATGGTTGTTCTGTGAAGCTAATTGTACACATTTCTTAAATTAACTAATACAGTCATCCAGTTCTGACACTGTAATCATGGTTAAAACCAGTAGAAACACATTTTCTCTTTTGAATAATGGAAATTTGAGAACTGTGAAGATTAATCCCAAAAATATTTCTGTTTTTATTCTTAAATGTAGCATTATACAAACATATCACATTGTCATAGTGTCTTAATGAAGAGCAATTTATACTGACTTTGTTGTTGATAGCTGCACCATGCTCAATTAATGTTTGTACTACAGTTTCTAGGCCCCACTCACAGCACATGTGAAGAGGACCCTGCTGATTTCTTGCTTCCTCACCACCTCTTCCACCTGGTCCAGGTCGTCTTGGGGCATTCATATCACATCCACTGAGAGGAATTTATAGTGTATCAACTTTATGCTTGGTAGAAATGTAAAAGATAGTGAAACAGGTTCTTGTATGGTACTACATTGTGACATGCCAGATATTACACAATCAATAATTTCCAAAACTAACATTACGCAATGAAAACACCAGGTTGGAATATCAACAATGTAGGAAAAGAGAGATTGCTACTTAGTATAAAGATGACACATTAATTTGCAGACAGGCACAATTAAAAGACACTTACACATCAGCTTTAGGCCACAGCCTTCACCAGAAAAAGAAAGAACGAAAAACACATGCCATTCATTCACACAAGCAAGCACACTTTATGTACACATGACCACCAACTCCCGCAGCTTGGACCAGAATTTTGTCATGGTTGGCGGTCACGTGTGCTTGAAGTGCGCTTGCTTATGTGAATGGATGGTGAGTGTTTTTCTTTCTTTCTTTCTTTCCATGAAGGCTGTGGCTGAAAGCTTGTGTACAAGAGTCTGTTATCCGTGCCTGTCTACAATTTAATGTGTCATCTTTATACTAAGTAGCAATCTCTCTTTTCCTACACTGTAAAAACTAACATTAGTTTTTGAAACTTTATTAACTGCAACAGATACAAAATGAAAAGAAAGAAATAGAAACTTTATTTAAAAATACATTTAGTATGCCACGAACTATTTGAAACTTTGCAAATTTAATTACGTCATAGAGCAGTAGCAAATGAAAAAGGGAACACTAGTTCACAGGACTGCAGGCCTTAATCCAGCATTTTCCTTCAAAGTAAGTAAGGGAAAACTATGCTCTGTTCCTCTCAACTTATAAATACAGGAACAGAATACTAAATAAATAATATAATAAGTTTCCAATAGCTACACTCAAATTCTGACAAACAAACAACACATTGTTGGAGTACATACACCTGCATGGTCAATGCATAGCCTTTTATTATTCTTATTAAAATAACGTATCCTGCCAGTACAGTTTTTATTAATAAATAGCTTACAATCTCCCCCATTTGAGCATATGAATGGGTTGATGAATGAAAGAGAGAAGCAGAACACTAATATTGAATTTTTGTGACTAGATTCTATGTACCAACCAACAAGCAAACAGAAAAGTCACCATTAATGGCTACTCTTTCTCAGATCAGTTTCACTATATTTACACTGGCACAACCCAACTGAATGAGCAGAAGGTTCATTTTCTGTATTATGCTACATGACAAGCTTGAAAGTTGGTACTATGATGTAGACTGATGATTATATTTGTCCATGAAATCAAAATGCGCCAAAGAAAGTGTTCTGTTAATAAAGCTGATGGGATAACTATATGATGTGGACATTTGACATGAGACCAAGTATCAGCAGCTAAGTACCAACAGCATTGTAAACAATCATTCAAATTACTTACCTCTGTATAAGAAACCGAGCTACTGATTCATTGTTCTCATCAATGGCTCTGTGAAGTAAGGTCTGGTACGAACCCTCAGGTCCTTCAGACCAACAATCCGTATCTGCTCCATTCCTATAGTAGTGGTTATAAACATTAACATCATTAGCTTCTATGCATATACAGTAACTGCTTAACATGCAAATGATCAGAGCCAGTTTCAAAGTAATTTCAGATGTGTGATACAAACAAATCCAATAATTAGTCTGCCTCTGTCATTTGAACAGAATCAGAAGTAGTGACTTTTAACATTAGGTATTAGTGACCACGGTGAAATGCTCCACCAGACTACACCTACTTCAAAATAATAGAACAGAATACTTTCCTGAAGCACAACTGTAGAAGTGTTTTCTTTTGCTTGCAGTAATATTCAGTAAATAAGATTAAAGGAATCTCAAATTCATTTTTCAGAGATACTTGTTACAATACAGTTTCAAAACTTTTATCCATAAAGGATGAGAATCACTGCAACTGTGATATATAAAGGTTTCTTGAAATTACTGCAATCAGGCTACTGGTTGCAGTGATTTCAAGACACCTTCCATACAGTTTTAGTTATGAGTGCCGATGATTACATTACAAGTATGTTTTACTTTCTGCAAGCTGCTGTACAGTGCATAGTGACAGATATTAGAAATTGCCTTTGCTAGTTCAACACAGTTGTTTATATGTTATTTTCCAACATTAATAATTTGAGACAAAATTAAAATCATATTTGAGTAGGGGAGAGTGGGGGTTGTGAAAAGTGAAAATAGGAAATATGTCCATTACTGTAGTTGATTTAGTTGTTTAAGAAAAACCTGACAGCACGAATTTAAGTGAAATCATTTTCGGCGTGGTGGTGTCGTCCAAATGGAGTGAAGGCACTTTTTCCTATTCCAAAGCTTTTCTAGCTTCTCCCCTTTGCTGTGCCCCTCATCCTCATATGGGTACTTGATGTATAATGTTAAGTTTTCCTAGCCTAGTTGACAGCATCTGCTGGCTGAATATCGAAGATTTTAAAATAATGTGAGAAGTATTTGAACAAACATTCAGCAACTTTTTGTTAGCCTTTGAAATAAAAAAAAATTCTAAATTCTCTTACCAGTAAAAACTCTCATGTGATTACTAACATTCCAATGAAAACTCTGAAACACTTTTTTCTTGATACTGCCATTATACTGTGTCATACAATATGTAATGAATTCGATTCAGAAATTCAATTTAAAAGACTATTACAGTTACAAAGAGACGGCTGGCCACTAAACAATTTTATGAGGTAACATTTCCAATAGTGAGGACAAAAACACTGAAAATAGAAAATATTAACTGTAGTTTTTAGAAATTACAGCTTCCTTCTTTAGGGATACACTGGTATTAATTTGGGGAAGTTGGAATGGGAGTGGTGAGGACGTAATTCAGAGAGAGAGAGAGAGAGAGAGAGAGAGAGAGAGAGAGAGAGAGAGAGAGAGAGACTTCGGACAAATTTTCGTTACCCAGATCACTTTTCTTTTTAACAGTTAGGTTTGAATGCCATCTTACTAGATGTAATTGAATTTTGCACAATAAATACACTTCTACTTGCACCTAGTTTCCTAACTTGAACACAGTTTCATGTGGTTTGTGCCATCTTCATTTACTTTTTGTATGTATTAAAATCTCTCTCTTTAAATTTACATCACCCTATAGTATTGGTAATTGTGTTACATGCTCCAGTGTCTGTTTTCTCTTACAATGTCTCTTCCTCTCCATCCCATAATGCCCATTACATACATTTATCTCATCTACTCAATATATCTATTATTTTGTACTTTACCTAGCAACAAAAATTTGATAACAATTTTTAACATAAAAATCCTTTTGATATGTTAGTTGGAAGAACACATTCAAAGAGCTGAGAGACACAAAGGTAGCTTATAGGGAGGTGATACAATGCCATTTACATTCTAGTATAAATTCAACACTACCGTACGAGAATGATGAGGACCTGATTCCATTGTTTAAAGAACTGAATGATAAGGATGACTTAAATACTGGAATATGAAAATTTTGTTTAAATGGTAATGTGATAAATCACGTGAAAACAGAAGCTTTGGAAAATCAAAAGGAAAAAATATTAATTTTAAAAATATTGCAAAATGTAATTTTCTTTCTTCTTTAAGAACACCATCATAATTTTTATTAGCTTTATGTTCTGTGATGTACAACACCCATTGTTTCTCATTATCTGTCACAAGAATGGTTAATTAAATCGACAGCAGTTTCAAATAAATTCAGCAAATATGGATGGTAAGAAACATTAAAACCTAGCCATACAATGCATGCAGCTAAAATGCTACTATGTAACATAACTCATTTGTGACCATAGATTCAGTAACAAACAAGCCATTCAACCATTAAAGTAACTGACAAAAAACACCTGTAATTCGTTTTTATTACTTATCACTATTCTTCTTCTTCTTCTTCTTCTTCTTCTTCTTCTTCTTCTTCTTCGGTAGTGCTACAGCCCTTGGCGAGCCTTGGCTTCTTCAACAATCTTCCTCCACATTTCTGCTGCTCTTTTCCACCCCCAGATTTCCATACTGGTGAAATCCACTATTACATTGCCAATCCATCTTCTTCTAGGTCTCCCTTTTTGCTTAGCTGGGCATGTCCCAGCCATCATATTCACTGTGATTACACAAATTTTACTATTCCCTATTTTGTATTAACACTTGTAATTTGGTAATGTAGCATAGTCTCCAGCCTTCTTTCTCTGTTATTGAAATACAGATTTTGTGTCATATTTTCCGCTCAAAGGTTTTAGTTCATTTTTGTCATTTTCCGTCCACATCCATTTCTGTGACCCATATGTGATTTATAACTGGGTGGACTAGGGAGTTATATATTTGCAGTATTGTTTTTCTTGTAACAAGGCTATTTCTGAGAAACTGCATATTTGCAAAGTAAGCTCAGTTTCCTGCTTGTATTCTTTCCCTTATAGCCTTTCAAATGCTGTTATCATTTGTTGTTATTAATTAGGGCTCCCAAGTAGTTAAAAGAGGACACCCCTTAGAAACATTTCTAGTTGACGTTTAGGTCTTTAGAGGTCCTTCTGGCCTCATATTGTGACATTACTTTATATTTTGTTTTATTTTTATTTACTATGAGGCCAATTTTTAAGGCTTCTGTTTCCATTGCCCAGTACATTTCTCAGAGTGTATCAATATTTCTTCCTGCTATAGCAATGTCATCAGCTTATGCAAGTATCTGGCTAGTTTTTATAAATATGGTGCCTCTTTTGTTGATTTTATTTACTGCATTATGCAGGGCTACATTGAATAGGACAGTGGAGAGACTGTCACCTTGCTTCATGCCTTTATTAAAATCAAAGCTGTCACTTGTTCTGCTAAGGACATTTTACTTTTGTCTCTGTCATTCTCACTCTGATTAGTCTTATTAGTTTAGCACATATACCAACTTCTTCCTGTACTCTGTATAGTTCTTGCTGGTTTATACTGCCGGAGGCTTGTTTGAAGACAATGAATAGGAAATGCAGATCTACATCATATTCATAGAACTTTTCCATCATCTGTGTTATCACAAGTATTTGATCAGTTGTTCCTTTGTCTGGTCGAAAATCACACAGTTATTCCTCTAGTATATCTTCTGCATACTTCCGTATCCTTTTGTTTAATGTACTTGTGAAGATCTTATAAGCTGCACTTAGGAGTGTTATACATCTATAGTTATCACATGCTGTTCTGTCCCCTTTCTTATAAATGGGGATTATTATTCCAGTTTTCCAATTCTCTGGAATATTTTCACTTCCCATATATCTGATATTAGTGTGTGCAGTCTGTTTATTACAGCCTCACCACCAGTTTTTATTAATTCAGGTATCTTCCCCTGAGGCTCAATTGTTTTTTTATCTTGTGCACAGCTTGGGAGACCCCTTGTGTTGGCTTTCTTGCCTCACTGGCATCATTGTCTACTTCCTGCTCCACTCTTTCCTACGGTGCAGCAGTCTCTTCATCTTCTAGGCTGGGGCTTAGTGTATCTTTGAAGAACTCAGCCCATCTTTCCACTGTCTGCTCTTCCTCCCTTATCATTTTCCCATCTTTACTGGAACATGCCATTATTTTTGGTTGGAATCTGTTATTTATTTTGCCTACAGCTTGATAGAACCTTCTTATTTCACTCTGTTCCTTTAACTCTTCTAGTTCTTTAAATTTCTTCTTAGTCCACTCTTTTCTTTCTCTTGCACAGTCTGTTAGCTCCTCTCCTTAATTCTCTATATTGTTCCACATTATTTCTGGTTTCCCTCTGTAGCACTTTCGTTCTTGCCCTGTTCTTTCCCCCTATTGCTGATCTGCAATCTTCATCAAACCATTCTCGAGTTCTTCTGCTCCTTCTTATTCCTCGTATTTCTTCTGCAGCATCTTTAATGGCTTTTTCAATCCTGCTCCACCTTTCATCTACTCCTACTTCAGTCTCTTCACTGCTCAACTTTCTGTTTAGTATTACTTGTTAGTTTTTTACTTCATCAGGTATTTTCAATTTTGTTAGTATTCCATTAAATCTTCTTTCCTGTTCTGTTGCCATTTGTTAATGATGGTTTTTCTCTCAAGACTGATTTTACCACAAAGTGGTCTGAGCCACAGTTCAGTCCTCTGCAGCTCCGTACATCCATAACAGATGTGGAGTGGCATGCAAATCACTAAAATATAGTCAATCTGATTGACTGCAGACTTCCAAGTAGCCAGATAGATCCTTTGGTGTGGGGAAACAGGTACTTCTAATAATTGTATTATTCCTTGCTGTGAATTGGCATAGTAAGTCTCCATTAACATTGTTTTCTTCATGTAGTGAATATTTTCCAGACATTCTATATGGATGTTCATTCCTCCCTTTTTTTGCATTAAAATCTCCTATTACTAGCATGAGATCATATTTAGATACTGTGGAGCATACTTTTTCCAAGTCTTCGTAAAACTGCTCTTTAATTATATCCTTTTTCTTTTTTCCTCTGTTGGTGCATGTTTCATTATACGATGAAATAAGTTTCGTAACTTAAATTCTGTTGTTGACTTATAAACAAACATAAATTCTGTATTAATTATAAGCATTTGGAAGACGAAACACTGGCATTCTTAAAGTATTTATTTGGCTCTATTCAAAAACATGTTAATTAATTCTAAAGTAATTACCAATTTTGTCAAAAGTATTGTTTGTGTAACTATATCTGTTAATTAATGATATGAATATAATAGAGGGAAAGGTTCAAATTAATGATTATTACTGTCACTGTTACATTTCGAAGTCTTTTCTGTCGTCTTATTTCCTCCTTCTGTTTTTGCCAGGTCTTTCCGCTCCCAGGATTGGAATGACTCCTTACCCTCTCCCTTAAAACCCACATCCTTTCGTCTTTCCCTCTCCTTCTCTCTTTTCTGACGAAGCAACCGTTTGTTGCGAAAGCTTGAATTTTGTGTGTATGTTTGTGTTTGTTTGTGTGTCTATCGACCTGCCAGCGCTTTTGTTTGGTAAGTCTCATCATCTTTCTTTTTAGATATATATCTGTTAATTTCATGATTTAAACAAATAATTTGGCCTAACCCTTTTAGTATAAGAAATTGTTAAAAAGATGTTATTTTTCGATTTATGCAGTTAATTGAAGGAGTTCAGTTTTAATTGTAATTTTTGTAACTTAAACATCAACCAATGTATAGTTTGAGTGCCTGTTATTGTGATGATATAAGAGCCCGATTTTTGGTCCCAAGACAGTCAGTCCACGGCCGAGTTTCAGACAAGAAACCTGTGTTGGTTAGAACAATAACAATGCGTCAACTTGACTGTGAAATAAATAAGTGTAACACAATTAGGCCATGTGTTAAAACAACGCCAGTGTATGTTCAATACGTACCGTATTATGCGGCATGAACTGTGTGGTTAGGCTTTTAATGCTCGTAAATGTTCAACAGTAAACTATTGTAGCAGTATGTTGATGTTTGCTTGCAACCTATTAATGAGACTTATCAAAAGTTAAACACCAGTGCACTGACCATATAACTGTGTATTATTGGGGAGGCTATGAACAGTGAAAGTAAAGAACTGTGAAATGCAAATGTGTACCTGTCGGCTACATGATTTAAAGTAGTCAGTATTTAACTCCTCCCCCTCCCTCCCCCTCACCCCAATTTTTCAGCTAGTGTAGCAACACAGTTCGTTGACACAGAGAGCAATCAACAAAGAAATAAAGCAGGCGAACGACACAACTTCCCCAGTTACTATAAACGCTGTTCAAAGTTGGCCTGTTCTTTCTTCTGCTCCACTATATACTAATGAGTACTCAAGTTTATATATCTGTCCATTTCCTCGCCATCTTATTTTCTGTAGCCCTACATCATCATGCTTAAATTTTAAAATTTCACTGGCTATTTCTTTCATTTTTCCAGGCTGAAGCATTGTCCTCACATTCCATGATGCTACTGTCAGGTCCTTTATCCGTTTCCTTTGCCTGGTAGCTACGCTACCGCCGGCACAGTTCTTGACTTCAACAAAGTACGCAAACCCATCCGCCCGGCACTGAAGGTGCCTGTACCATAACTTTCCATTTGCTATCCTGAAAAACTGAGTCAGCATCTCTCCATAATGAGTGAGATGTTGAGCTCAGAAAGAGGAAGAGGTGTTAGTATTGTGCCATACGTAGCTTGGGGATAAGTATGTGTTATCTCTACTCTTTGTATTTATCTATTAGGTATGATCAATACCAGTCATTAGCTACCCCTCTTATTCCTAGTGCTTCTAATTTATTTAATAGAATCTTGTGGTCAACTGTACCAAACGCCTTAGAAAGGTCCAAAAATATGCATGTGACACACCCATCTTTATCAAGAGCATCAAGTACAACTTTTGTGAATTCTACTATGGCTGACTCTGTATTTTTGCCACTTCAGAAACCAAACTGTGATTCGCTTAAAAGATTATATTTATTCAGTCAGTTCATCAATCTGTCTTTCATAATTGCTTCTATTTTTTTGGGAATGCTGACAGCAGGGAAATGGGCTGGCAATTTTCTCTGTCATCTGCATTACCTATCTTAAGCAAAGGTACAACTCTTGCCTTTTTTAACTGCTCTGGAAATACCCCTGATGTGAAGGATTCATTTATTATATTTGTTAAGGGGCCTTGTATAATCCCTATGCATTGTTTCAGTATACACATTAATAATTCATCTAAGCCTACTGACTTTTTATTTTTTGAATTGTTTTACTGACTTCATTCTCTGTGGTTGGAAGTAACCTCATTGTATTTAGTGCAACATTATTTACAGGTGCTATATTTGTTTGGGGGATTTTTTGCCGCAACTTCTCTGCAATACTTGAAATATGCTCGTTTACATAGTTTGCTAAGTGCTGTGGATCATTTATTACTTTATCCTCCTCCCTTAGCAGTATGTTATTCTGCATTTGTTTGCCTCTCCCTGTTTCCTTTTTTTATAACAACCCAAAAAGCTTTGCTTTTATTTCCTTCATTATCTTTTATTTTGTCATTAAATGACTTTTTTGCAGCAATCAGCACCTTCCTATAGATCTTTTTGTATCTACGATTAAAACTTAAGAATTCTGGATCATTGCAAACCTTTTTCATGGAACTGAGATGTTTAAGTGTTGGGGAGGACTTCTTAATAGCAGTTGTTATCCATATGTTTTTGTGAGATGTTCAGATAGACAAGCATACTTTTGGAAATGCATTTTCAAAGTTCAATTTAAACAATGTGGAGAATTTAGAGAATTTCATATTCACATTGGTTTCCTTATACACTTCATCCCACCTTTGTTTTTCTAAATCTTTTGAAAAATTTTTTATTTTGATTTCTGGTAGAAGTCGTTTGTAGGCTTGTAGTTTAGGGAATGATTCGATGCCTGACTTTACTGTTGTTATTTGACAGAGATGGTCTGATAGTCCATGATCTTTTACAGCTACATCACATTTTTCCCTGTCCATATTTGTGGCCACATGGTCAATTACTGATGCAGTCATTGTAGTAACCCTTGTTGCACTATTGACCTATAGGGACATGCCAAAACTTCAAAGGATGTTTGTGAAGGTGCTGCTGGATTCATTTATGATATTAGTGTTGATGTTAAAGTCCCCACACAGAATTATGTTGACCTTTGTACTTGAGACTTTATCTAGAACTTCACTTAACTTATTGAAAAAAGTGTCCACACTACCCCTGGGAGATCTATACACACACAAAATGATTAATTTCTTGGTGATATCAAACCCTGTTAATTCAATACCTGATATTTCAAAGTGTTTGTCTTCACTTACGGTACTGAGGTCATCTCTTGATTTGAACTGTGTTCCTTTTCTGATATAAATGCAAGATCCTCCACCTCTTGAAGCAGTTCTGCAGTAAGAGTTTGCCCTTTCATATAACGATAATACTGTGTCTGATTTCTGTGTCTCTACACCAGTGCTCAGTAATACAAACTACTGTGCAGTTTAATGATTGGAGCTCAACTTCTAATAGTTGTATTTTATTGTTTATTGATTGCATGTTTTGATGGAGGGTTGTTGAGTCTGTGAAATGCCCCATGTTACTCTTTCCAATGGTTTGTTTTTCTTTGTGACATATGGTATGTGTGATATTTGAAGTGTTAAAATCTGTCTTGTGAGTGATTGTTTCAGTATTTTTTAAACTGCTGGAGACACTCTTTAGGCAGGGGAACCTGTTGTCTGGATCTACCCTAAAAGAGATCTACTTTTCCTACCTATGACAACAGGTATTTGACCATGTGTGGCCCGAGATCCACCCCCTATACTTTCACAAAATCAGCTGTACCAATCTTCCCTTCCCAGTCCTGTTTAGGTGTAGGCCATACCTAGTGAAACCCCATCTGTTGATAGTCCTGACGGGCACCAGAGAAACGTGAGCAAAGTTGGCCGTCCTCAGAGCCATCCCTAACCCCACAGCTCCATCAAGGTGTGGTCGATTATGATGCCGGAACAGCTCAACAAAGTGTACGTCGGTGCCATGAGTCAGGGAAGCTATCTTGCCCAGGTCACCACCTATGTCATATGCCCCATCCCTGCCCCACTCACTATTAGTACAGGGTCCTTTTTTGTAAAGTCCTTACATAAAGACCCTAGGTCCTCTATCACATGACTTAGCCCTGCATCTGGCCTGAAGATACTGGTGGTCTGGTACGCTGCCTTTAAAACTTTCCTGTAACTAAGGGCCTACACCTCACCCATGGCTACTACCTAGCAGCAGCACTTTCTTCTTCCTAGCACCTTGTACATTCCTAGGCTTCTTGGCCTTGGTTGAAGTGTACTGCACATTTCCTGCTTCTCATTCTACCTGAGGCTCTTCTCCTCTTAACTCTGGCAGTGGTAGACACCTGTTTTTTGTGTTGATGATAAAACTGTCAGATCGTGTTCTCTTTCTTCCTATCCTCCTACCAGTTGCCAGTTCCCAACCACCCTCCTCCCCCCTCTCTCCCTTGATCCTTATGAGTTCCTTCCTTGCTTCCTCCAACTGAGGCTCAAGGGCAAAGATTTTCCTTTCCTATTCCCCAATCAAAATGTTTCTACTGCATACTATGAGGTCCAGGAGAGAGCCTCTTCTGTTCTCCCAACATTCTCTCCACTGCACAACAAATCCCTCTACTCACTACCCTACAACAGCTCACACATTTCTCACTCATGGTCAGTTGCGAAAGAATAATTAAGTTTAAAAAATGTTTTAAATTTGTCAAGGACGCGGAATTGGCTGTGTGTAAACAAAAAACAACACAAAGGTCTTATGCGAGGTGGTTTTTTTTTTTACTCATTTAGAGATACAATGACAGAAGAATTAATTTGTAACTAATTTGCTTTTAGAGAATTTATGTTTTCAGTCGTGTTTGGTCAGATTTTTAAACGTTTGTAATTTGGAATATTTAGGCCTAGATCACTTCTATCTAACTAGTAAACAATACGAAATGTCTAAGTTAAATACAATTTAGAAATGTTTAATTACACTTTTATTGCGACAATAGACACTGATGAAACTAGTAGCAGTATTTTTTAAATGATTTTTTGCACTATGAAGGAAACTTTAATAGAATTTTTTGTGTTTATGTCATACAAAATTTCGGGCTATGTCACGATTATCGGGACTTCAGCAAAGGAACAAGTTTTTTCAAGAACAAGCACTGCTGGGAAGCTAATATTCAGTTGTGTGACAAGAACAGACACTACAACAAGAATACAAAACAAAGAAAATTTAAATTTGACACTATTTCTTCTTAAATAAGTTCTATTAGCAGACAAAGAAAATACCTGTGATCTCACTCAGTGGCCATCTTCTGTAAGGCCGTGTCCCCTGGGAGAGACTTATTGTTATTCACAAACTATTTCAGTTTCTTCATGTTTTATGCAACACCATCAAGCACTACGATCAGTATCAGTGAGAACATTTTGATATTGATGTGGTCATCATATAACTACATTACTTTCCTTGGACTGAGTGGCCATTTGCAGTACATTTTTTTGAAAATTAAGATAATTTTGCTACCTTAGACTGTTCAAAATTGTTTTAAACATATCTCCCTCTTTCCAAATCATTCACTTACAGTATGCACTTAATGCTGATTTCACGAATGGCCATCATCAAAGTTCTATGTATATTTCACAATCACTGGGTAACACAATAATGTAAACAAAACTCTCCACCACATAGCACTATATTGTCCACATCACTACACTCCATTGTAACTTCAGCCAATGCAAGGACAAATGACGACATGAGGAAACTGTCATTACAAAAAATTAGTTGAGCCAAAAGTGTCAAAATGGCCTTAATCTTTGGTAACTCGAATGGCTAGCCATTGCTGATCATGCACGTCCTACGTTCAGAAAGGACTTGTTTTCAGTCTTGCAGGACTATGCTATTTGTTTGTTTAACTCTGTTTCTTATAATTATTTGGTGTCTCGTTACCAAATACACTTGTTAAACTGTTATTTCACCCCTGAAGTTGTCAGAAAACAAAACCAAAACAAAAGGTGAAATGGGAGGGGAGGTTGAAAATGGAGGAGGTATTGTGCCTCTGAAATCCACATAAAATGTATCAAAATGGTCAGGTAATTCTGTTCAACTTTTATATGTACACATGATTTAGTAAACTCATTCAATGAAGTAAATTATGTTGGGGCCTACTCTTTTTAGGAGATACACTACAATAAATTAGCATTTTATCGAAACAAGCTATGATTATGCGCAGTATATTTTACTTGTTTAGCAGATACTATTGTTAACACAAAGGAAAATGGAAGTTCATTCACAGGCGCCTCTGACCATATTTCTGAATATGGTACAAAAAATGCACACTTTCATTGGTCACAGAACTAGGAAATTTTGTTGCAGATATTTTGTGTTACACAAATATATTATCCTGTGAAGAGACTTAAGAGAGATTTTTATATACTACCCTAAAATGGTTGGACTGATGTCCTCTCAAGATACTTTTACATTCTTTTGTAAGAGGGCTGAAAAAAGCATCATCACTGTGTATCATGAACGCTACTTAATGATACTTAACGATGCACTAAATTCTTAAATATCTTGAAACTACATAAAAAAGATATTCACTTACATATTTTTATACTACACATACCTAACAAGAACAGAGGCAATGTCATCCTGTCCGGTTGCAAGTGCTGCCCAAAGAGGACAGTTTCCACTGGCATCTGGCACAGACATGTCCACACCACGCTGACAAAGAGATTCCACAACGCGAGTCAAGTGACTCTGGATTGCCAACTGAAGAGAAGTTTCATTCTCTTGTGTACTACATTAGAAATAAAAAAAACACAGCTAAATAGTTATTCCCATCAACTCACTTGATTTGAAGAACAAGAAAAAAAAATTGCTATAGTATTTTAAGATAATAGTAACTGACACCTGAAATTTAAGGAAATCTTAAAAACATTTAATAATTAGAACAACAACATAAAAGTATTGTCAATATGATGTTGGATGCACTTTTTTGATTGTATCATCATCATCATCATAGGAAAAACACCAGGTCTGAATTTTCTGTATATTATCTATTACTTTCACAGTTACACATTAAAAATTTCTGCAGAGGTAACCACTGTGAATGCTAATGATTCAGTAAGCTCACTCTATTCAAAATGTCACTATTCAAAGCTGTTAGAGAAATTTCCTGAGCTAACAAAACCAACTATAGTAACAAAGGTGTTAAAGCATAAAGTACTGCATTATCCACCTACTTCTAGTGGGCCTTAGGTGTATAGTAAAGTTCGTAGGTTGGACACACATAAATTGCAAATAGCTAAGAAAGAATTTCAGTTTCTGTTGAATAATGGTACTATACGTCCATCACAATCACAATGGACCAGTCCACTGTACCTTGTTATGAAGTCAAATGGTCAGTGGCGCGTTTGTGGGAGGAGGGGGCGAGTATGGGGAGGATGGGGAGAGGGAGGAGGTTTGTATCAAGTATCAAATGTATCAAAGGTTTGCAGCTGAGTAAGAAAATCAACCCTACATTCATATCCATCATACATGGCTTTAATAATATTTATTATCTTTGATGGTATTCCATATTCTTCCAAGGTATGCCACATAACTCTCCTATTAAGAGAGTCAAACACCTTTTCAAAATCAATAAATGTAAGGTAGAGTGTTTTCTGCAAGTCTGCACTCTGCTCAAGTATTATACACAGTGTGTTGATGAGATCGACACAACTTCTGTGCTCTCTAAACCCAGCTTGCTCTTTCCTCAGTTGTGTCTCGAGTGAGTCCTTCATATGATATAGCATCAATCTACAGAGTACTTTACTTGGTACAGATAGGAAGGTGATGGCTCGCCAGTAATTACAATTGGTAGTATCCCCTTTCTTTGGCAACTTAATAATCAGCCCTTCTTTCCAATGCTTTGGTATTTTTTCTTCTGACAATATCTTCTCAAACAATGGATGCAGTAGATTTATAGTGGTGTCAATGTCTGCTTTTTTGCACCTCAGGTGCAATATTATCCATTCCTGGAGCATTCCCGTTCTTCATCTGTTTGAGAGCTATTTTAAGTCTTAGTTGGTGTGTTTACATTGATTCTGTCACTGGCATCTGGAAACTTTCATTGCATCTCCCTCTCTTCAGGTTGCTCTCTGTTTAAGACTTCAGAAAAATGGTCTCTCCATCTTCTAAGATGGTCTTCTTCTGTCGTCAACAGTCAACCCTCCTTGCTTTTCATAAGTCTGTTCTTGTTGAAACCTTTTTTGAAAACATTCTAGTGATGCAGTACAGTTATTTAGTATCACCCCTTGCTGCGGCTGTCTCTGCTCTCAGAGCTTGCTCATCCATCCACTTTCTCTTATCATTCCTCACACATCTCTTTATTTGAGAGTCAGTAGCTGCATACTCAGCTTGCATTCGAGTTTTCTGCTGTCTTGTTTTACTCATATTTAATTTTGCTTAATCTCCTTCCTACAGCTGATCAAATTCCACGTACACTCAGACATCCAATCTTTCTTTAAATGGTTTTTAAAGCCAAGGGCCCGTTTGCTCACATTGCAGTGGATGTCCTTAACCTGAGTCCATGCATCATCAACACTATTTTCATCATTTTCCTGTGCTTCTTGGAGTGCCTCATAGCAGTTCCTTAGCTCAATACAGAAAGCTTCTTGTTTTGCTTTATTCTAAGCTTTCCCACATTGTATTTTTTGTTCCCTTGTTTGAACTTTCTATTTGTAGCCATGATTTTTAGCCTAAAATTTGCAACAATAATGTGGTGGTCACTGCCAACGTCAGCCCCCACGTTTATTTCTCACTTTCATCAGCAACCTTCTAAATTTTTTGCTTAGCACTATATGATCAACTTGTTTTTCCGTTCTGTGATCAGGAGATACCCATGTAACCTTATGGCAATTCTTATGTGGGAATAATGTACCTCCAATCACCAAATCATGACTGGCACAGAAATCTGAAAACATATCCCCATTTTCATTCATTTCTCCGATACCATGGATTCCCTTTACATGCTCTACGCCTTCATTGTTCTTTCCAATTTTTGCATTTAGGTCTCCAATAATAATCAAGATGTCTCTCTTACTGGTACTCTTAATGGTGTCACTTAAGGAGAGGTAAAACTCTTTTCTTCTGTTTAGTATCAGAGGTTTCTGTAGGAGCATAGCATTGGATGACTGTGACATTTCAAATGTTTGTCTTAAAACTTGCTGTCAGTAGTCTTTCTGAAACCGGTTTTCATTCCATAAGGCTCTTTTTCGCTCCATTTCTGTGTTCTGCATACTCCCCAGTGGGTCCAGATTAGTATAAAAAGGTGTATCCATCTTGTGTTTAGATTTCTCCAAAATCTAGCCATTCACCTCACGAAGTCCGAGAATGTCCAACCTGTAACTCGTCATCTCCTTTGTAACCTGTTCCAGTCTGCTGGCTTCTCTCAATGTTCTAATATTCCAGAAATGTATTTTCATTGTCCTTTTCTGCCAAAGGTCGTCATACTTGAGTGCGTCCGGCTGTTCTTTTCTGCTGTTTCTTTAATCATTTGTTTTTGGGAGTGCCAGTGATTGGCCCACAGCTCCTTAGTCTGGTGATGGGGCTGCCACCTAAGAGCCTCCAGACTTGCCCGATTTTCTTGTAAGGGTTTACTCCCCTAGGGCAGCTGGCTTCCCTACGCCTAAAAGTCTCCTCTAGCCTTTATTATGATTTGAGATGGCAGGAAAAGGACAGGGTAAGGACAGGCTTGGGATAGGTGAAAAGGACCAGTGGGCTGTTGAGGAACACACTTCGTCCTTGGTCAATCCAGTATGGGTGACCCTGCTGGTAGCTAAGCTACCACTGACATAGCCCTCACGATCCAGAGCACGCAAACCGCCTCGCCTGCATGGACAGTGCTACTGTAAGGAAACTAGTACATAAAGACGTATTTAAATTGGTGGGTAGCAGCATATGCCCTCACTGTGTAAGCATCCTAAACCTTTCCATGAAATCACCAGATTTATGAATATGCTGTGCATTTTTCACAACAAAAGACCTCCATACTGAGGTTAAATAACTGTTTGAATAGTAAATAGATGCATATTCATCATCACAACAGTGTTCTAAACATACAAAGGCATGAGCAACTTGAGAAATATTATCATCTTACAAGTGTACATGTATTTTGCTTCCATGTTAAATGTTTCTGCATGCAAGCATATTCTCTAATAATGGTGAAAACTGTTTTATTTGCAGAATTATCTTGTAGTGACTTTGCATATTTTAATTGTAGTTTTAGTTAAAAATAATTTTCTTCATTTTTGTTATCTCACTTTTAGAATAACCACAAGACATGAAAGTGATACAAATGACAGAAGTTCAATACAAACTTACACAGCATTCATATCAGCACCTTGGTCAAGAAGGAATAATGCTGTATGTGTATCCTGCTTCAAAATAGCTTGGTGAAGCAATGTTTGACCTTTTCCATTGCGAACATTGACATCAGCTCCTCCTGTCAATATAATTAACAGAAACAAAACCATTATTGTATTCCATAGTTAGTGAATCATAAATTGTACAGCAGTACATAGTTAAATAGGACACGTTAAATAACCACAATAAATTTTGAATGGAAACTGTTATACTGTTTAGAGTATATAGCAATATAAGGCATTCTGTAGCAAGTAGTCATGCACTGGAATTTCGAATTTATGCAAGCCAGTTATTGCCTCAATGTTTTTAAGTAGTTTATAATAGAGGGAAACATTCCACATGGGAAAAATATATCTAAAAAGAAAGATGATGAGACTTACCAAACAAAAGCGCTGGCAGGTCGATAGACACACAAACAAACACAAACATACACACAAAATTCTAGCTTTCGCAACCAACGGTTGCCTCGTCAGGAAAGAGGGAAGGAGAGGGAAAGACGAAAGGATGTGGGTTTTAAGGGAGAGGGTAAGGAGTCATTCCAATCCCGGGAGTGGAAAGACTTACCTTAGGGGGAAAAAAGGACAGATATACACTCGCACACACACACACACATATCCATCCGCATATACACAGACACAAGCAGACATTTGTAAAGGCAAAGAGTTTGGGCAGAGATGTCAGTCGGGGCGGAAGTACAGAGGCAAAGATGATGTTGAAAGACAGGTGAGGTATGAGTGGCGGCAAATTGAAATTAGAAATTAGCGGAGATTGAGGCCTGGCGGATAGCGAGAAGAGAGGATATGCTGAAGGGCAAGTTCCCATCTCCGGAGTTCTGACAGGTTGGTGTTAGTGGGAAGTATCCAGATAACCCGGACGGTGTAACACTGTGCCAAGATGTGCTGGCCGTGCACCAAGGCATGTTTAGCCACAGGGTGATCCTCATTACCAACAAACACTGTCTGCCTGTGTCCATTCATGCGAATGGACAGTTTGGTGCTCGTCATTCCCACATAGAACGCTTCACAGTGTAGGCAGGTCAGTTGGTAAATCACGTGGGTGCTTTCACACGTGGCTCTGCCTTTGATCGTGTACACCTTCCGGGTTACAGGACTGGAATAGGTGGTGGTGGGAGGGTGCATGGGACAGGTTTTACACCGGGGGCGGTTACAGTGGTAGGAGCCAGGGGGTACGGAAGGTGGTTTGGGGATTTCATAGCGATGAACTAAGAGGTTACGAAGGTTAGGTGGATGGCGGAAAGACACACTTGGTGGAGTGGGGAGGATTTCATGTAGGATGGATCTCATTTCAGGGCAGGATTTGAGGAAGTCGTATCCCTGCTGCAGAGCCACATTCAGAATCTGATCCAGACCCGGAAAGTATCCTGTCACAAGTGGGGCACTTTTGGGGTTCTTCTGTGGAAGGTTCCGGGTTTGAGGAGATGAGGAAGTGGCTCTGGTTATTTGCTTCTGTACCAGGTTGGGAGGGTAGTTACGGGATGCAAAAACTGTTTTCAGGTTGTTGGTGTAATGGTTCAAGGATTCCGGACTGGAGCAGATTCGTTTGCCACGAAGACCTAGGCTGTAGGGAAGGGACCGTTTGATGTGGAATGGGTGGCAGCTGTCATAATGGAGATACTGTTGCTTGTTGGTGGGTTTGATGTGGACGGACGTGTGAAGCTGGCCATTGGACAGGTGGAGGCCAACGTCAAGGAAAGTGGCATGGGATTTAGAGTAGGACCAGGTGAATCTGATGGAACCAAAGGAGTTGAGGTTGGAGAGGAAATTCTGGAGGTCTTCTTCACTGTGAGTCCAGATCATGAAAATGTCATCAATAAATCTGTACCAAACTTTGGGTTGGCAGGCCTGGGTAACCAAGAAGGCTTCCTCTAAGCGACCCATGAATAGGTTGGCGTACGAGGGGGCCATCCTGGTATCCATGGCTGTTCCCTTTAATTGTTGGTATGTCTGGCCTTCAAAAGTGAAGAAGTTGTGGGTCAGGATGAGGCTGGCTAAGGTAATGAGGGAAGAGGTTTTAGGTAGGGCGGCAGGTGATCGGCGTGAAAGGAAGTGCTCCATCGCAGCGAGGCCTTGGACATGCAGAATATTTGTGTATAAGGAAGTGGCATCAATGGTTACAAGGATGGTTTCCGGGGTAACAGATTGGGTAGGGATTCCAGGCGTTCGAGAAAGTGGTTGGTGTCTTTGATGAAGGATGGGAGACTGCATGTAACGGGTTGAAGGTGTTGATCTACGTAGGCAGAGATGCGTTCTGTGGGGGCTTGGTAACCAGCTACAATGGGATGGCCGGGATGATTGGGTTTGTGAATTTTGGGAAGAAGGTAGAAGGTAGGGGTGCGGAGTGTTGGTGGGGTCAGGAGGTTGATGGAGTCAGGTGAAAGGTTTTGTAGGGGGCCTAAGGTTCTGAGGATTCCTTGAAGCTCCGCCTGGACATCAGGAATGGGATTACCTTGGCAAACTTTGTAAGTAGTGTTGTCTGAAAGCTGACGCAGTCCCTCAGCCACATACTCCCGACCATCAAGTACTACAGTCGTGGAACCCTTGTCTGCCGGAAGAATGACGATGGATTGGTTGGTTGGTTGGGTGAAAGATCAAAGGGACCAAACTACAAAGGTCATCGGTCCCTTGTTTCAGAAAAACACAGAGCACAGGGGAACTATCCACCAGTCAAGCGAAGCACTAAAAGAAAAACTCCAGGGGAAGAAAAGCCCCATGGGCCATTGTAAGACAACATGGAAAACAGAGCACAGCAACAAAAACAACATAGAGAACAAAGGCAGATGGAATTAAAACTGCACAGCAGAGAACTGTGGCTGGCTGATCACGAAAATAATAGGATGAGCCAGCCACTCTGCAACACGTTAAAACCTCCGGCCTAAAAGTTTAGGGCGGAGTCGAATCACAACACAAAACTAAGTAAAAGAGAGAGCTCATAAAAAAAAAAAAAATAATAAAAAAATAAATAAATAAATAAAAAAAAAATAAAAAAAAAAAAAATATTTAAATGGACCTATAAAAGCCGCTTGCGCGAATAAAACTTAAAACCCGATCTGCCATAGAGACATTGTCACCTAAGAGAGATGATAAAGCACCCTGGAGATTAAAAGTTCGCCTGAGGGCGGTTAAAAGAGGACAGTCCAACAATATATGGGCCACCGTCATAAGCGCACCACAGCGACAATGAGGGGGGTCCTCTCGACGCAGCAGATGACCATGCGTCAGCCAAGAGTGTCCAATGCGGAGCCTACAGAGAACCACAGAGTCCCTCCGAGAGGCCCGCATGGAGGAACCCCATACAGTCGTGGCCTCCTTTACACGCCGCAGCTTGTTGGGTACAGACAGGGTGCGCCATTCGTCGGCCCACATCCCAAAGACCCGACGGCGTAACACCGATCGGAGATCAGTTGCCGGGAGGCCGATCTCCAACGGCAGTTTGCGGGTGGCTTCTTTAGCTAACTTGTCGGCGTGTTCGTTGCCCGCTATCCCAACGTGTCCCGGGGTCCATATGAACACCACTGAACGGCCACGTTGTGCAAGAGCATGAACGGACTCCTGGATGGCAACAACAATGGGATGGCGTGGGTAGCACTGGTCAAGAGCCTGGAGACTACTGAGAGAGTCACTGCAAATGACAAAAGACTCGCCAGTGCTGGTACGAACACGCTCAAGGGCACGAAAAATAGCTGTTAGCTCTGCAGTGTAAACACTGCAGCCGTCCGGCAAAGAGCGCTGGTCGACATAGTCCGCATGAGCATAAGCGTACCCCACACGGCCATCAACCATCGAGCCATCGGTATAGATAACCTCCGAGTCACGGGATTCGTCGAGGAGAGCAAGAAATTGGCGGCGCAAGACTGCAGGAGGAACTGAATCCTTTTGCCATTGGGAGAGGTCCAGCTGAAGCTGCGGCCGACGGATACACCAAGGTGGTGTATGTGGGCGGACCTGAAAAGCAGATGGAAGAGGCAAAGACTCGAGTTCACTAAGCAGGGACTGAACACGGATCCCAATTGCATGGCCTGATCGCGGCCGCCGGCGTGGAAGATGGACTGCCGCATCGGTGAAAAGGAGACGGTAGTTAGGGTGACGGGGAGAACAACGGACGTGGGCAGCATAGTTGGCTAAGAGTTGTTGACGCCGAATGTGGAGCGGAGGAACCCCAGCCTCAGCAAGTAGGCTATTAACAGGACTGGTGCGGAATGCTCCTGTCGCCTGTCGAACCCCACAGTGGTGAATGGGGTCCAACAGTTGCAATGCTGAGTGCGACGCCGAGCCATACGCCACACTCCCATAATCCAGTCGGGACAGCACAAGGGCTTTGTAGAGCTGCAGCAGCGTGTTACGGTCTGCACCCCAAGTTGTGTTGCTGAGGCAGCGGAGGGCATTCAGATGCTGCCAGCACTGACGCTTGAGCTCACGAATATGTGGAAGCCAAGTAAGCCGGGCATCGAACAGCAGTCCCAGAAAACGGTAAGTGTCAACAACCCTGAGCTTAGCATCCTGAAGATAAAGCTCAGGGTGGGGATGGACAGTGCGACGCCGACAAAAGTGCATAACACAAGTCTTCGCAGGAGAAAACTGAAACCCATGGGCTAGGGCCCACGCCTGCGCCTTGCGTATGGCTCCCTGCAACCGACGTTCTGCAACGCCAATGGTGGAGGAGCTGAAAAAGATGCAGAAATCATCAGCATATAACGTGGGCGAGACAGACGACCCTACTGCTGCTGACGATGGATTGGTCAGCCTTCAGATCACGGATAGCCTGGGCTTCAGCAGTGGTGATGTTGGGAGTAGGATTAAGGTTTTTTAAGAAGGATTGAGAGGCAAGGCTGGAAGTCAGAAATTCCTGGAAGGTTAGGAGAGGGTGATTTTGAGGAAGAGGAGGTGGGTCCCGCTGTGACGGAGGACGGAACTGTTCCAGGCATGGTTCAATTTGGATAGTGTCTTGGGGAGTTGGATCATTAGGAGTAGGATTAGGATCATTTTTCTTCGTGGCAAAGTGATATTTCCAGCACAGAGTATGGGTGTAGGACAGTAAATCTTTGACGAGGGCTGTTTGGTTAAATCTGGAAGTGGGGCTGAAGGTGAGGCCTTTGGATAGGACAGAGGTTTCGGATTGGGAGAGAGGTTTGGAGGAAAGGTTAACTACTGAATAGGGGTGTTGTGGTTCCAGATTGTGTTGATTGGAATTTTGAGGTTTTGGAGGGAGTGGAGCTGGAAGTGGGAGATTGAGTACATGGGAGAGACTGGGTTTGTGTGCAATGAGAGGAGGTTGAGGTTTGCTGGAAAGGTTGTGAAGGGTGAGTGAGTTGCCTTTCCGGAGGTGGGAAACCAGGAGATTGGATAGTTTTTTAAGGTGGAGGGTGGCATGCTGTTCTAATTTGCAGTTGGCCTGTAGGAGGATGATCTGAACAGCCGGTGTGGATGTGGGAGAGGAAAGATTGAGGACTTTTATTAAGGATAGGAGTTGATGGGTGTGTTGATTGGCTGGGTGGATGTGTAGGTGAAGGATTAGGTGGGTGAGGGCAACGGATTGTTTGGTTTGGATCTGGTATAGGGACTGATGGAAAGAAGGGTTGCAGCCAGAGATGAGAACTTTAAGTGTGAGGCCTTTGGGGGTGATGCCGAATGTCAGACAAGCCTGAGAAAATAAAATATGGGAGCTTGTCTGTCCCACATCCACACCAGTTGTTCAGAGCATCCTCCTACAGGCCAACTGCAAATTAGAACAGCATGCCACCCTCCACCTTAAAAAACTATCCAATCTCCTGGTTTCCCACCTCCGGAAAGGCAACTCACTCACCCTTCACAACCTTTCCCGCAAACCTCAACCTCCTCTCATTGCACACAAACCCAGTCTCTCCCATCTACTCAATCTCCCACTTCCAGCTCTACTCCCTCCAAAACCTCAAAATTCCAATCAACACAATCTGGAACCACAACACCCCAATTCAGTAGTTAACCTTTCCTCCAAACCTCTCTCCCAATCCGAAACTTCTGTCCTATCCAAAGGTCTCACCTTCAGCCCCACTCCCAGATTTAACCAAACAGCCCTCGTCAAAGATTTACTGTCCTACACCCGTACTCTCTGCTGGAAATATCACTTTGCCACGAAGAAAAATGATCCTAATCCTACTCCTAATGATCCAACTCCCCAAGACACTATCCAAATTGAACCATGCCTGGAACAGTTCCGTCCTTCGTCACAGCGGGACCCACCTCCTCTTCCTCAAAATCACCCCCTCCTAACCTTCCAGGAATTTCTGACTTCCAGCCTTGCCTCTCAATCCTCCTTAAAAAACCTTAATCCTACTCCCAGCATCACCACTGCTGAAGCCCAGGCTATCCGTGATCTGAAGGCTGACCAATCCATCGTCATTCTTCCGGCAGACAAGGGTTCCACGACTGTAGTACTTGATGGTCGGGAGTATGTGGCTGAGGGACTGCGTCAGCTTTCAGACAACACTACTTACAAAGTTTGCCAAGTTAATACCATTCCTGATGTCCAGGCGGAGCTTCAAGGAATCCTCAGAACCTTAGGCCCCCTACAAAACCTTTCACCTGACTCCATCAACCTCCTGACCCCACCAACACCCCGCACCCCTACCTTCTACCTTCTTCCCAAAATTCACAAACCCAATCATCCCGGCCGTCCCATTGTAGCTGGTTACCAAGCCCCCACAGAACGCATCTCTGCCTACGTAGATCAACACCTTCAACCCATTACATGCAGTCTCCCATCCTTCATCAAAGACACCAACCACTTTCTCGAACGCCTGGAATCCCTACCCAGTCTGTTACCCCCGGAAACCATCCTTGTAACCATTGATGCCACTTCCTTATACACAAATATTCCGCATGTCCAGGGCCTCGCTGCGATGGAGCACTTCCTTTCACGCCGATCACCTGCCGCCCTACCTAAAACCTCTTCCCTCATTACCTTAGCCAGCCTCATCCTGACCCACAACTTCTTCACTTTTGAAGGCCAGACATACCAACAATTAAAGGGAACAGCCATGGATACCAGGATGGCCCCCTCATACGCCAACCTATTCATGGGTCGCTTAGAGGAAGCCTTCTTGGTTACCCAGGCCTGCCAACCCAAAGTTTGGTACAGATTTATTGATGACATTTTCATGATCTGGACTCACAGTGAAGAACAACTCCAGAATTTCCTCTCCAACCTCAACTCCTTTGGTTCCATCAGATTCACCTGGTCCTACGCTAAATCCCATGCCACTTTCCTTGACGTTGACCTCCACCTGTCCAATGGCCAGCTTCACACGTCCGTCCACATCAAACCCACCAACAAGCAACAGTACCTCCATTATGACAGCTGCCACCCATTCCACATCAAACGGTCCCTTCCCTACAGCCCAGGTCTTCGTGGCAAACGAATCTGCTCCAGTCCGGAATCCTTGAACCATTACACCAACAACCTGAAAACAGCTTTTGCATCCCGTAACTACCCTCCCAACCTGGTACAGAAGCAAATAACCAGAGCCACTTCCTCATCTCCTCAAACCCGGAACCTTCCACAGAAGAACCCCAAAAGTGCCTCACTTGTGACAGGATACTTTCCGGGACTGGATCAGATTCTGAATGTAGCTCTCCAGCAGGGATACGACTTCCTCAAATCCTGCCCTGAAATGAGATCCATCCTTCATGAAATCCTCCCCACTCCACCAAGAGTGTCTTTCCGCCGTCCACCTAACCTTCGTAACCTCTTAGTTCATCGCTATGAAATCCCCAAACCACCTTCCCTACCCTCTGGCTCCTACCCCTGTAACCGCCCCCGGTGTAAAACCTGTCCCATGCACTCTCCCACCACCACCTATTCCAGTCCTGTAACCCGGAAGGTGTACACGATCAAAGGCAGAGCCACGTGTGAAAGCACCCACGAGATTTACCAACTGACCTGCCTACACTGTGAAGCGTTCTATGTGGGAATGACCAGCAACAAACTGTCCATTCGCATGAATGGACACAGGCAGACAGTGTTTGTTGGTAATGAGGATCACCCTGTGGCTAAACATGCCTTGGTGCACGGCCAGCACATCTTGGCACAGTGTTACACCGTCCGGGTTATCTGTATACTTCCCACTAACACCAACCTGTCAGAACTCCGGAGATGGGAACTTGCCCTTCAGCATATCCTCTCTTCTCGCTATCCGCCAGACCTCAATCTCCGCTAATTTCTAATTTCAATTTGCCGCCGCTCATACCTCACCTGTCTTTCAACATCATCTTTGCCTCTGTACTTCTGCCCCGACTGACATCTCTGCCCAAACTCTTTGCCTTTACAAATGTCTGCTTGTGTCTGTGTATATGCGGATGGATATGTGTGTGTGTGTGTGTGTGTGCGCGCGCGCGCGAGTGTATACCTGTCCTTTTTTCCCCTAAGGTAAGTCTTTCCGCTCCCGGGATTGGAATGACTCCTTACCCTCTCCCTTAAAACCCAAATCCTTTTGTCTTTCCCTCTCCTTCCCTTTTTCCTGACGAGGCAACCGTTGGTTGCGAAAGCTAGAATTTTGTGTGTATGTTTGTGTGTCTATCGACCTGCCAGCGCTTTTGTTTGGTAAGTCTCATCATCTTTCTTTTTGGATATATTTTTATGTAGTTTGGTGTACATAAAGACCCTTGGTCCTCTATCACATGAATTAGCCCTGCATTTGGCTTGAAGATACTGGTGGCCTGGTACGCTGCCCTTAAAACCTTTCTGTAACTGAGGGGCTACACCTCCCCATGTCTAGTACCTAGCAGCAGCACTTTCTTCTTCCTAGCACTTTGTACATTCCTAGGCTACTTGACCTCGGTTCAAGTGTGCTGCACATTTCCTGATCCTCATTCTACCCGAGGCTCTTCTTCACTTAACTCTGGCAGTGGTTGATACCTGTTTTCTGTGTTGATGATAAAACTGTCAGATCGTGTTCTCTTTCTTCCTATCCTCCTACCAGTTGCCAGTTCCCAACCAACCTCCTCTCCCTTATCTCCCTTGATCCTTATGAGTCCCTTCCTTGCTTCCTCAAACTGTGCCTCAAGGGCACAGATTTTCATTTCCTGTTCCCCAATCAAAATGTTTCTACTGCATACTCTGCAGTTCCAGGAGAGAGCCTCTTCTGTTCTCCCAACATTCTCTCCACTGCACAACAAATCCCACTACTCACTACCCTACAACAGCTCACACATTTCTCACTCATGGTCAGTTGCGAAAGAATAATTAAGTTTAAAAAATGTTTTAAATTTGTCAAGGACACGAGATTGGCTGTGTGTTGGAAAAAAAACCGACACAAAGTTATTTTTTTTTATTTATAGATACAATGACAGAAGAATGAGTTTGTAATTAATTTACTTTTAGAGAATTTATGTTCTCAGGCGTGTTTGGTCAGGTTTTTAAACATTTATAACTTGGAAAATTTAGGCCTAGATCGTGTCTATCTAACTCTTAAACAATATGAAGTGTGTTAGTTAAATACAATTTAGAAATGTTTAATTACACTTTTATTGTGACAATAGACACTGATGACACTAGTAGCAGTATTTTTTAAATGAATTTTGCACTATCAATAAAATTTGAATAGAATTTTTTGTGTTTATGTCACACAAAATTTTGGGTTATGTCACGATTATCAGGACTTCAGCAAAAGAACAAGTTTTTTCAAGAACAAGCACTGCTGGGAAGTTAATATTCAGTTGTGTGACAAGAACAGACACTACAGCAAGAATACAAAACAAAGCAAAATTTAAATTTGACACTATTTCCTCTTAAATAAGTTCTTTTGGTAAACGAAGAAAATACCTGTGCTCTCACTTGGTGGCCATCTTGGTATATATGAGTTACAATTATTTGATATGCGCTGGGGATCAGACATTACAGGTGAGTTTTCATTGAGTTTGATGTTATGGTATTTTCTCTGTTTTATTCCTGTTTCCTGTCTTACATTGTCCCAAATGTCTTTCATTTTATTTGGAGCATTTGCTATGAAGGAATTATTTGCCTTTCTTTGTGCTTGTTTTATTACTTAAGTTAAAATATTTTTATAATGCTTAAAATAGAAATCAAATTCTGGGGATATGAGTGTGCTGTCTACATATTTCATGAAGTAATCTCTTTTTCTTCTCAGATATTTGTTGTGATCCATTTGTTTTTCTTTCTTTAAAACTGTAAAGAATCAGCTATATGTTTCATAGTAGTCAAGTGAGCAGTGAAGTCCAAAATTATTAGTGTTTCCAGAACTGATGGCTACTCTTTGGAATTCAGTTGACAAATGGACACAGTTAGGAGAAGGACGATGCAACCAAGTTGCAGAAATTGCACAAGGAAAGTGAGAAATTTATTGCATGTGCAGAACTCAACAATCTGAGCTCAAATCTCTTTAGTTATTATCAATAATGATAAATAAATTAGAGACTACTAACCTTCTATAAGAGTGGGTACGAAATGCTCCATACCATTACTCAAAGCCAACGAAAGAGGAGTATTACCAGAAGAGTCCTTCAGGTTCAAATCTGGAGCTATCCCCTTCTGTTCCTTTCGTCCTGACAAAGCCACTATACAAAAAATAAAGGCGATATTAATATAGACTTCAGCTGTACACACACACACACACACACACACACACACACACACACACACACACACACATCTCTTAATCTAAAAAGAAAAGGGAGCAAAAGAAAATGAGGATAAGGATGAGGAAAAATACATAAAATCTCATGAAAGTATGTTACAAAAATGGACTTGGAAGTAATAAAACAAGGCAATATTTACTGAAGTTGTTTAATAGTTGTGAATAGCTCATCAAATGATTTAACACACAAATACTGGCATGGACCCCTAGAAGAAAGTATAGAGTAGTGTAGAGTAGAGTTTTATTGGTCCTGGTGATCATATAGTACAGGATTCTACTGTTTTAAAATCAGTCACAATTAAAGGATCAGAAAACAGAACATCTGAATTTAACTTGTGGTGAATATAACAATAGAATTATTCACTGATGGCAAATTAGCTTTGCACATGAGAAACTGTTCAAGGAACATTCCACAGAATTGCGACACTGATTTCGCCTGCAGCATAATCATTACATACCTAAATATACATCAATGACAGCTGTATTGAGAAACAATTGTTGGTACACATAACAGATGTCTGAATTCTTTCTGTAATGATCTAATGAATCAAATATTACCCGTAGCCACAGTGTTGTGTTCTGGGCACTGACTGCCACAATCAATGACACATGCTGACAGAGAACATTCAGCAGCAAGCCACTTCTGTGTTCTGACCTCCTTCCACGAAGCAATGACCAAGTCGATGCTGAGGAGTGACACGATCACACTGAAGATATCAGCAATCCAATGTTTGAGAATATGTGGAAACCAAAAAAGTCTCTGGTTGCAAATTTGTTTATTCAATTCACTTGAATATAGAAATTTGTGGTCTAAGACAGTATTGATCCCATGTAATGACCAAGCCCTTGGGCACTGACACGCTTTTGAGAAGCTTCCACGTGATGAAAGTATCCCGACAGCCGTATTTATAACTCTTGGGCTAGCCAGTTATCATCGGAGAGTTGGGATATCTTACAACACCCACCATATGTCACGTGCTCCCATGAAAGTGATATACCACTGACAGACTGTTACTGGGCCTCAAACCATTGACTGCTACCTGAATACCCATGCTCCTGGCAGCACTACGATCTGCCACCATTGCAGAACTACTTGCTGGGATATAGCCACCTTCCCATGTTTCGGGGACTGAACTGAGATTCCCTGGTCCTGTGCCACTGGTGCCTAATGCAGCCAGCGGCAGCCATCCATCCTCTAGTGCGCTCGGTCGCCCTACCTTCACTTTGCCACATTCACCGAGACAATGGCAGATGCCCCGGCCAGGTCTGCTATGGGCTACAGGCTTGGTTACATGAAACATCCATGGGGCATTATGCTGCATCAGTGGGAGAACAGTATACACTGCTTAGGTCTTAGAGGTTAACACCTATGACCAAGATGACTGAATAATTGTAAAAATGGGTGTGTTTGTATCCACGGGCTGCCACCTCCTTGTGCAACTACCCCTTTTGTGGCAGAGGTCTCTCCCCTGCTCCAAACAATCCTGATACCCTGTCACATTTGTGTAGCAAGGCCCATGTAAGGAAAAGATTCATGAAAAGAAGAACTACCACAAGAGGGAAAGGTTGCACAAAGATACATATGAAGAGTGCTGAAAAATCACCGAGGACTAAAGCTACGCCTCTAAGTAGCAGCTTGGATTTTAACTTAATGCCACTCACGTGATTCCCTACATCTTTGGGCTTGACCTCTCCATACTTTTCCCATAATATCAGCATTAGATACTGTTGTAGTATTCAGAAAAGGACCAAAGGATGAACTGTTACCATTTGTAATATGCAAACCATGCAATTTACCAGCACAATATTGGTGTGTGTCACAAATCACTTGGTGTAGTGTGCTGGGTACATCACTTGAAAGGACATTACACCAGCCAGTGCTGAGAAAATGCCTGACTCAGGCGAGGGGAACTTTATGTTCTCCAAAAACTTAAGGTTATTTTTAAGAATAAGACAGAATACTCATAAGTTTTTCTTAAAGAGGAATGTCAGAGAGCAGAGTGAATGTTTCAGGATAATTCAGAACAATATGAGCACCATATATGTCAGTAATTAAATGTAAGTATCCAGTATGATTTTAAGTCACAGTTACTGAGTATAAGTCAGGAATATTAGGGAAATGTAATCTGGGGATAATGTGACCCTCAGCGAACTAGTTAACAGATACTACTTAGATCGATTAGATATGTTTAAGCTATGGTACTGTGCCAATGATTTAGAACAAGAATAAAGGATCACAAAGGTAATGTTTTGTTAGATCTTACTGCCTTCACATCACGTGGCATAGCCTCAAAACAGCAAAGCTCTGACATGCAAGACATTGAGGATGCAAGATGAGTCAGTGGTCATGAACTGAACTGCTCCAGATCCCTCCAGAAGCAATGTTCCTAATAGGGTTAGATCTACCAACAATAGCTGACCAAGCAGAAGAGCTGACATTGGGGGACATAAGAGGTGCATTCAAGTTCTAAGGCCTCTGATTTTTTTTTCCTAATTAACTACTCACTCGAAATCGATGAAACTGGCGTTACTTCTCGACGTAATCGCCCTGCAGACATACACATTTTTCACAACGCTGATGCCATGATTCCATGGCAGCGGCGAAGGCTTCTTTAGGAGTCTGTTTTGACCACTGGAAAATCACTGAGGCAATAGCAGCACGGCTGGTGAATGTGCGGCCACGGAGAGTGTCTTTCATTGTTGGAAAAAGCCAAAAGTCACTAGGAGCCAGGTCAGGTGAGTAGGGAGCATGAGGAATCACTTCAAAGTTGTCATCACGAAGAAACTGTTGCGTAACGTTAGCTCGATGTGCGGGTGCGTTGTCTTGGTGAAACAGCACCCGCGCAGCCCTTCCCGGACATTTTTGTTGCAGTGCAGGAAGGAATTTGTTCTTCAAAACATTTCCGTAGAATGCACCTGTTACTGTAGTGCCCTTTGGAATGCAATGGGTAAGGATTATGCCCTCGCTGTCCCAGAACATGGACACCATCATTTTTTCAGCACTGGCGGTTACCCGAAATTTTTTTGGTGGCGGTGAATCTGTGTGCTTCCATTGAGCTGACTGGCGCTTTGTTTCTGGATTAAAAATGGCATCCACGTCTCATCCATTGTCACAACCGACGAAAAGAAAGTCCCATTCATGCTGTCGTTGCGCTTCAACATTGCTTGGCAATATGCCACACGGGCAGCCATGTGGTCGTCCGTCAGCATTCGTGGCACCCACCTGGATAACACTTTTCGCATTTTCAGGTTGTCATGCAGGATTGTGTGCACAGAACCCACAGAAATGCCAACTCTGGAGGCGCTCTGTTCAACAGTCATTCGGCGATACCCCAAAACAATTCTCTCCACTTTCTCGATCATGTTGTCAGACCGGCTTGTGCGAGCCCGAGGTTGTTTCGGTTTGTCGTCACACAATGTTCTGCCTTCATTAAACTGTCGCACCCACGAACGCACTTTCGACACATCCATAACTCCATCACCACATGTTTCCTTCAACTGTCGATGAATTTCAATTGGTTTCACACCACGCAAATTCAGAAAACAAATGATTGCACGCTGTTCAAGTAAGGAAAACGTTGCCATTTTAAGTATTTAAAACAGTTCTCATTCTTGCCGCTGGCAGTAAAATTCCATCTGCCGTACGGTGCTGCCATCTCTGGGATGTATTGACAATGAACGCGGCCTCATTTTAAAACAATGCGCATGTTTCTATATCTTTCCAGTCTGGAGAAAAAAAATCGGAGGCCTTAGAACTTGAATGCACCTCGTATGTTGATGTTAATAATCTAAGTGGAAGTAAAGAAATTAAAAGGATTTGTATAAGCACAGGTGGAACTGATAAACTGCCTATAGTTGAGGGAGAATTAACGATAATTACAGGATTATTGAAGAGCACAAATGAAGATGTTTTAGTGGCTTTAGCTGGGTCAGTAGTATGTGAGAGCTCTTGAAGCATGGTGCACTAGATAAATCTCTCTGATCATGAGGAATTAATAAAGAGTAATAAGAGCAGAAAGTTAGGCAAGTTCTGGATAGATTCCCCAGTTACAATGTCTCGTGAACACAACTAATGCAAGGCTACTGCAGATTTCTTACAGTAGTGAATAAATTTTCCTAATTGCTGAGATATTAAATATTGTACAATAGGAAAAGTGCAAACCTGCCTCCATGTCCAAGATCACAAATGCACACTTGTGCGGTGACACTTGATAAGATGGTAAGCCAGTGTGAATCCTGGTGGTGGAAAAAAATTTTCACCATTAGTATTTGACTAGCAAGGGAAGGAGAGGTGGTGGTACATTTCCTGATCATTAGACTTTGTCCCAATGTCCTGGTTTAAATACCAAATGTCTCCACAGTGTCTCATGAAGAGATGCCATTGGACAGTGTCGGTGGTGATCTGTCTGTCGGGTAGGGATGTTACGCTTGGTGGTCCCCTTGGTGCTATTCACGAGGAGTAGGATATGTGCTGGCACTGGCTTTCACCACCACTATCCCCACCATCACACACCCCCCGCACATGCCCCACACACACAAAATACATGTAGTATGTAAGTATTACAAATATTGTAATGGAGCATGTAGCAAATAAATGAATTAAGACAGTGCACAAACTGATGAGTGTATAAATGTAAATATTCCAGTACTTTCATTGCAATCAACTTTTAAATAGGAAATGAGGGAAAAAATTTAATTAATTGAACAATGCCTGTAGCCACAGTGTCATGTTCCATGCACTGACCACTGCAGTCAATGATCCATGCTGACATGGCATCCTCAATAGCAAGCTACTTCTGCACTTTGACCTACTTCTGTGAGCAATGGCCAAGTCCTCACATGCTTACTACTGTCCAAGAAGCTTCCAGATGATGGTGGAATGTGGAAGTGCTATATTTTCTCCATAGTCAACCTTCTGATAGCAGTATTTATCTCCCTAGGACCAGCCAGTCATCAGACAGTTAGGCTATGTAGTATCCCTGCCTTATTCCGTTTTCAATCCTAGCACTTCTCTCTTTGTCTTCCATTCTTGTTCTCAGTTGGCTCTTGTACATATTGTATATTACCCATCTTTCCCTATAGCTTCTACAAATTTTTCTGAGAATTTCAAATCTCTTGCACTATTTTACATTATCAAAAGCCACTTTTTTTCAACTAATCTTGTGAAGTAGTTCTTTGTTTTTCTTGCATTTAGAACATTAATATGTACAGCACCACAGCTGTCTCTCTGGTATCTTCACATTTTCTAAAAGCATCTAACAGCCTCAATTTTCTTTTCTATCCTTCTGTATATTTTTTGTCAGCAAATTTGATGCATGAGCTATTAATGTCACTGTGCAATAGTTCTTGCATTTATCTACTTTTGGCATATTTGGGATTTTGTGTGGTGTCAGCCCAATCTCACAGATCCTACACACTAACATAAATGGTTGTTTAGTTGCCATTTCATCTAATTATTTCATAAACTCTTAATGAATGTGCTCTATACCTTCCACCTTAGTAGATCACTAATCTCCCAATACTCTTTCAAACTCTGACTGTAATACTGGATCCTCTGTGCCTTCCCAACTGACGACCAGTTTGATTCTATAATGTCAGTAGATAGGTTCTCCCCCTTGGAGACCCTCAGCATACTATTTACACCTATTCACTCTATCATCTGTGTTTAACAGTGAAATTTCTTTCACACTCTTAATGTTGATATCCTTGTGTTTAATTTTACCAAAAGTTATTTTGTCTTTCCTGAACACCAAATCTGTCAACCATTGACATTTTTCCTACATCCATTTGACTTGCTATTGAATTCATTTCTAAGTGACTTATACTATAGTATTCCTTCCTTTTCCAGTACATGTCATATTTTCTTCTTTCACTAATCAATTTAATCCTCGGGCAAGTGAGCTATTGTTCATAACATGAGTGGGTGTGTGGTACACTTTGAACACATGTAAGGAATAGCAGTCTTTATGTTATCAAGGTAAACAAATATGAGCAAAATCACAGTTTACACTTAGTTTAATTAAACAATGATAGAAAAAAATTACATTATATACGCTAAATCATTATTTAACTAAACAATAATTAAATAAACTTTTCAATATATCACTTTGTTGTTGCATGCAAGTGTTAACCCCACATAGTAACGACCCACTCAAAACGTTAAAGAGGGCAGCTCGATCAGATCCGTGCCAGCTGTTTATTTAATTACCAGTTATTTTGTAGATAACTACCTCATTGTGGGATTGTGCTGCCAGCTCAGAGGCTGGGTCATTTTCTTGCACAGATCATGAACTTTTTCTCACCTAGCTCACTTTTTACTTTATACTACTGCTTCTCACATGACAATACAAATTACTACTGCGTTACCTGAAGCAATAATGAAGGAATAGGTGCCGGCTCACAATTTTAAAATAGCAATAGAACAGAACAAGACAATGTTACTTGTGATTGGTGTACTTTATACATGGACATATTCACTCAAGGGTTAAGTATTTCTTCTGTCACCCAAGATTTATTCAAAGTTACCTTTGTTAATCCACATTTATTGATTCAACTTTGGTGACAGCCCTTTCTAGGGACGTCCATTTCTCTTCAATTAACCTGCCTGCTGTGGTATTCATTGTCACCATACCTTCCAAAAATTATAATCATTGCTACAAACTGGGCATAAAGGAATGGTACAGAGTACAATTGTGAAATTGTAATTACCAAGGCTCCAAGTACCTTGCCCCTCTCCCCCCCCCCCCTACCATACAGAGAGAGAGAGAGAGAGAGAGAGAGAGAGAGAGAGAGAGAGAGAGAGAGAGAGAGAGAACCCCCCTCCTCTCCCCCCATGCCTATCTACTTTTCAAGGCACTGTGCCTTAAATGATGGCAAGTGGTCTTGCCCTGTTAGCATACAACTCAAGTAACTTAAAAACTGAAAATAAAGCCAAACCATCATCATTAAGTGTATGGTAGATAGTTAGCAATAACCTATGCACGGGTGAGACTACCCATGAGGAATACTTTTAAATAGTGTAATTAAAAGAAATATTTTTATCGAAAGAAGTTCATAACTAAGTTCATCTATGCAAATGAGAAAATTGCTTGTAATTTGTTTCATTTGGTGCAAATGTGCTGAAGCTTCACGGATAAAATGAATAGTAGAAAAGAAGCAGTTTTTTCAGTCATTCGAGGTAACGCAGCAGAATAATACTTGAGACATCACAGACTGAAAGAGATACTTTAAGTAGGTGAAGAGAGATTGCTGTTACTAACAATTCCACATCAAGAAGGTATTGTGGGGCTGATCGCACACAGTGTCATTGAAAATTGTTTTTTACCTTGCTCGAAGCAACCACTGATAGAAGACAAACTGCTAATAGTACGAAGTGAAAATACTGTTAGGAACTAACTTTTGTACTCCAAGATTTCTAACCTGTAAGTTGATCAGTTTTATATAAACTTTCAAGCTATCTCAATTGAAGTTTTCCCTGTTGTTGAATTACCAGCATGTGTAACATAACAACTATTTTTTTCTCTAAGACACATAACATTAATAACTTGTAGAATTCATAAACTGAAGAAATATTACCTTTGAAGTCTATAATAGATTGAATTGATTCTTCCTGCTGTTCCATTATCGCAATATGCAAGGGAGTCTGTCTGTATGCCATCTCTACTTTATCATCGTTCCCTCCTCCTTCCGTGAGCTTTAATGTCTGCAAGTTGGGATTAGCTCCACAGCGAAGTAACTTGCTAACGAGCTTGCTAAGGCCCCTTGCACATGCAACATGCAGAGGACTCTCACCCTGTAACCATGTGTAGACTGTCAACAAAGTCGCCGACATCGACATAGCATCTATTTGTATCTGGTATAAAATGTAATCTATTGTCTGACCTTTCTGTTGACATGATTGCTGTAGGCCGAATGAGTGCACAGGAATAGTCCAGCTTCTTCTATACCTTCACGAGCCACAAGGTGTAGAAGCGAGTCTGCAGATGATGTGTAGATCTAGGCAAATATGTGAAATATACTACAGTGAAAACAACACAATTTTAAAATTACTTCTGAATTACCTAAGTACTGATTCAATTATGTACAGTTAAAAAAAGAAACAGCTCAATGATCACTTTTTTGTTTCCAACATCATATCTGACTATGCACTACAACGCTTCAACAATGAATATGATAAATTTTATCGAAAGAAACACTAACATTCTTCTAATGGATATTACTGTGATTAACTTTAATAGCCTGGGAATAGATAATTAGTAGCTCGGTTACCTGTCCACGCATACATTACACTTCTACAGCCATCCCAAAACCCCACCTCTGATTTGTTCCTGCCATCACCTAAACGCAATGCAAGATGTGATAAAGTAACAGGAATTTTTGTTTTACTTACAGAATCTATATTTATTCATCAACATCTACTCTATCCCCTTCAGAGTAATCTCCCTCAGCTATAATACAGGTACAGAAACCTGGCTAAAGCCTGAAATAAGTTCTGCACAAATTTTTACGAAGTCTCAGACGGTGTTCAGGAAAGATAGATCAGGCAAAATTGGTGGTTGAGTGTTTGTGTCTGTCAGTAGTGGTTTATCTTGTAGTGAAGTCCGTGCGAATTGTATGGGTGGAGGTTATACTTAACAGCCGAACTAAGTTAATAATTGGCTCCTTCTACCGACCCCCAGACTTCGATGATATAGTTGCTGAACAGTTCAGAGAAAATTTGAGTCTTGTAACAAATAAATACCCCACTCATATGGTTATAGTTGGTGAGGACTTCAACCTTCCCTCAATATGTTGGCAAAAATACTTGGTCAAAACCGCTGGTAGGCAGAAAACATCTTCCGAGATTGTCCTAAATGCTTTCTCCAAAAATTATTTCGAGCAGTTAGTCCATGAATCCACGCGAATTGTAAATGGTTGTGAAAACACACTTGTCCCCTTAGCCACAAATAATCCAGAGCTAATATAGAGCATCATGACTGATACAGGGATTAGTGATCACAAGGTCGTTGTAGCTAGGCTCAATACCGTTTCTTCCAAATCCACCAGAAACAAACGCAAAATAATTTTATTTAAAAAAGCGGATAAAGTGTCACTAGAAGCCTTCCTAAGAGACGATCTCCATTCCTTCCGAACTGACTATGCAAATGTAAAGATACAGTAGCAACAGCAATTGAGAGACTCATACCTCATAAATTGGTAAGAGATGGAACTGATCCCCCATGGTACACAAAACAGGTCCGAATGCTGTTGCAGAGGCAATGGAAAAAGCATGTGAAGTTCAGAAGAACGCGAAATCCCGAAGATTGACTAAAATTTACAGACGCGCAAAATTCAGCACGGACTTCAATGCGAGATGCCTTTAATAGGTTCCACAACGAAACATTGTCTTGAAATTTGGTAGAAAATCCAAAGAAATTCTGGTCGTATGTAAAGTACACAAGCGGCAAGACGCAGTCAATACCTTCGCTGAGCAGTGCCGATGGTACTGTTACCGACGACAGTTATTGAATGCAGTTTTCTGAAATTCCTTCACCAGGGAAGACGAATGGAATATTCCAGAATTTGAAACACGAACAGCTGCTAGCATGAGTTTCTTACAAGTAGATACCTTAGGGGTTGCGAAGCAACTCAAATCGTTTGATATGGGCAAGTCTTCAGGTCCAGATTGTATACCGATTAGGTTCCTTTCAGATTACGCTGATACAATAGCTCCCTACTTAGCAATCATATACAACCGCTCACTCACCGATAGATCTGTACCTACAGATTGGAAAATTGCGCAGGTCGCACCAGTGTTTAAGAAGGGTAGTAGGAGTAATCCATCGGACTACAGACCTATATCATTGACGTCGGTTTGCAGTAGGGTTTTGGAGCATATACTGTATTCAGACATAATGAATCACCTCAAAGGGAATGATCTATTGATACGTAATCAGCATGGTTTCAGAAAACATCGTTCTTGTGCAACGCAGCTAGCTCTTTATTCCCACGAAGTAATGGCCGCTATCGACAGGGGATTTCAGGTTGATTCTGTGTTTCTGGATTTCCGGAAGGCTTTTGATACCGTTCCTCACAAGCAACTTCTAATCAAGCTGCGGGCCTATGGGGTATCGTCTCAGTTGTGTGACTGGATTCGTGATTTCCTGTCAGGAAGGTCGCAGTTTGTAGTAATAGACGGCAAATCATCGAGTAAAACTGAAGTGATATCAGGTGTTCCCCAGGGAAGCATCCTGGGACCTCTGCTGTTCCTGATCTATATAAATGACCTGGGTGACAATCTGAGCAGTTCTTTTCGGTTTTTCGCAGATGATGCTGTAATTTACCATCTAGTACGGTTATCCGAAGACCAGTATCAGTTGCAAAGCGATTTAGAAAAGATTGCTGTATGGTGTGGCAGGTGGCAGTTGACGTTAAATAACGAAAAGCGTGAGATGATCCACATGAGTTCCAAAAGAAATCCGTTGGAATTCGATTACTAGATAAATAGTACAATTCTCAAGGCCGTCAATTCGACTAAGTTCCTGGGTGTTAAAATTACGAACAACTTCAGTTGGAAAGACCACATAGATAATATTGTGGGGAAGGCGAGCCAAAGGTTGCATTTCATTGGCAGGACACTCAGAAGATGCAACAAGTCCACTAAAGAGACAGCTTACACTACACTCGTTCGTCCTCTGTTAGAATATTGCTGCGCGGTGTGGGATCCTTACCAGGTGGGATTGACGAAGGACATCGAAAGGGTGCAAAAAAAGGGCAGCTCGTTTTGTATTATCACGTAATAGGGGAGAGAGTGTAGCAGATATGATACGCAAGTTGGGATGGAAGTCATTAAAGCAAAGACTTTTTTCGTCGCGGCGAGATCTATTTACGAAATTTCAGTCACCAACTTTCTCTTCCGAATGTGAAAATATTTTGTTGAGCCCAACCTACATAGGTAGGAATGATTATCAAAATAAAATAAGAGAAATCAGAGCTCTAACAGAAAGGTTTAGGTGTTCGTTTTTCCTGCGCGCTGTTCGGGAGTGGAATGGTAGGGAGATAGTATGATTGTGTTTCGATGAACCCTCTGCCAAACACTTAAGATGATGATGATGATGATGTTTGGTTTGTGGGGCGCTCAACAGCGTGGTTATCAGCGGCCGTACAATTACCCAATCTTTGCTCAGTCCAATTGCGCCACTTTCCTGGATGATGATGAAATGATGAGGACAACACAAACACCCAGTCATCTCGAGGCAGGTGAAAATCCCTGACCCCGCCGGGAATCGAACCCGGGACCCCGTGCTCGGGAAGCGAGAACGCTACCGTGGCCAAACACTTAAATGTGAATTGCAGAGTAATCATGTAGATGTAGATGTAATACACATGTGCCAGCACTTTTTCCAATTTTGGAAGCTTTTCCAGAACTCACTTTTTGTTATGGTGTTCAGCTCCTTCAGTGATTCTGTTTTTATCTCATCAACAGTGGCAAAATTATGTCTATCCATGGTTCTCTTCTGTGTCAAGAATGAATAGAAGTTGCAGTGGGTCATGTCCAGTGGATATGATGGCTGAGGCAACATAATAGTTTTCTATTTTGCCAAAAAATCATGAAACATGGAGGTGTGGGCGGGAGCATTATCATGATGTAATTTTCACTAGTGGTTTTGCTACAATTCTGGTCATTTTCTTTAGATTGCTACATGCGAACAGCGTGTAACTGCCAGACAGTATTGCTTATTGACCATACAACCATAAGGTAGTAACTCATGATGCTTTAACCCATTGTAATCAAAGACAACAGTGAGAAAAAGCTTTACATGTGACAGAATTAGTCAAACTTTCTTTTTGGTCTTGGCTCTTCAGGCAGTTTGCATTGAGACAAATGGACCTTAGTTTTGATTTTGTACCTGTATGGCAATGTTTCATCACTTGTTATAATCTTCTTTAGTGGTTCTGGATCACTGTTGATTCCATTCAGCAGTTCCTGAGCGATTTGTATGTGACATCCCGCCACACACCGTCAGGTGGCTTGCGGAGTATGGATGTAGATGTAGTTGTAGATGACATCATTTTTTGTCAAAATTCAATAGTTTCGGAACGAACGTTGCTGCAACACGTCTCTTACCCAAAACACCCACAAAAAAATTATTCTGCATGAACCAAAGAATATGCCAACATTATCAGCAATCCCTCTGATGGCGATTAGGCGATTTTCCAGAACCATTTTCTTTTACATCTTCCACAATCAGTGACGGATGTGCTAGGGTGTCCAGGGCAGTCGTCATCTTCAGTGTTCTCTCTACCCTCTTTGAAATGTTTATGCCTCTCATGAACTCTTATCTAGCAGTAATTTTGCCAAAAGCCAGTCATAATTTCAAATGCAGTGCTGCACCTTATAACATTTTTCAAGTAAAATTTAATGAAAATTCTTTAATACATCTTTTTCGAAAGTAAAAATTTGTCGAGCACTCTAAGACTTGTATAACCTTTTCTAATGCCAACAGTAAATTAAATACATGGTGTTTTAGAAAGGACTTTACAACTTTAAAAACTCATATAGATATATTGGAAGAAGATATAGAGCTGGGTTTAGTGTTATTTTTCAAGGAAACCCATCAAGTTTTTTTTTACCTTAAACTAAAGATGTTGTATGCTGCTTCCGTTGGTTATCCTGCACACATACCATTGCAAGCCAATTTCTACCCAAACTCACTGTAGCATTGCAGATGTAACTTGATCAGTGATGGCATAAATTCTTGCTATAAGTTCAGGTACAGAAACCAGCACAGGTGGTACAAACACAATATCCTTGATGAACACCCATTTAAAAAAAAAAAAAAAAAAAAAAAAAAAAAAAAAAAAAAAAAAAAAAAAAAAAAAAAAAATCGAGTGGTGTCAGCTCTGGGGAACGTGATGTCCATGCAATTGGCTTATCACGGCCAATCCATTGACCTGGAAAGCGGTCACTTAGAAAATGTCGGATGTCAGCCAGGTAGTGGTGTGGTGCATCATCTTGCATGAAGTAAACATTTTATTCTTGGTGATCCTCATCTGACATGATATCAAAAAAACATTGTAACATTTCTAGGTACACTATCTCATTGGTGGTTCTCACTTGAGAAAAAGGGGGCCCATACACTTTGTTCTTGCTCAATGCACAAAAAAACATTCAGTTTGGGGCTATCATGAACATGTTGGAATGTTTAATGTGAATTTTCACTGCCCCCAAATCCTACAGTTGTGTGTGTTAACCTTGTCACTTAAATGGAAAGTTGATTTGTCAGAAAAGATGATTTTTTCCAATAAATGTTCATCCTCATGTAATCGATTTAACATAGCCGCAAAGAAGTTCTTACGACCAATTTTATCTGTGTCTTTTATTGCTTGTGCGATTGTCAGTCTGTACCATTTCAAATGCAAATGGCTTCTCAACAAATTTGCAGTTCGCAAGATTCACACCAGGTCGATTTTGTAGGGCCGTTGACAAAATTTATCTCACTCGCTCAATGACGTCATCAGATGTACTTGGACGACCTGATGATTTCCCATGTCTTACCGAGCAACCTGTTTCTACAAAACAAGTATGCCACTCATAAATTGTAGGCCTACTAGGAGGACCTTTAGTATGCTTGGTATGGAAATTATGCTGAACTGTTGCTGCCGAGTTTGATTCATCAAACCAAAACACACAGCTAGCACGCTTGGGTCCAGTGTAGACAGCCATCATTAACACAACTGCCACTAGCACTCCTTACGGTGCGATTCAGCACTAGTGAACTACATGAGGCAAAACATGATGTATTTTCCTACAAATTGACACTGCTGTCACGTCTGTAGGTACTATGAATTAATTTCTATGAATTTTCAAAGCTACAAAGTCCTTTTTGAGACACCCTTTTTACATAACAGCTGAAAATGCAAAAATGTGTCAGGAACATGTGTACCAACAATATAAAAAAAATTGAAAATTGGGTTTATAAAGGCTGTGAAATTAAAAAATTCCTATTACTTTTTAATCACACCTTGCACTTATATGCCTAGTTCATAGCGAATAAAAAGTGAACATGAACTATTTTAAGCATATGCTGTTACAAGTCAAATTTTATTGGAGAAATTGTTATTATTTCACTCAGCATTTCTACTCTAGAATCAGATGTGGCAACTTTATGTAAAATATGGAAATTTGAGCAAAAAATCCATGACTGGGAAAACAATAAGCAATTGTCATTACAGACTATATCAATGCTGTCAAACTTCAAAGATTCCCCGGAGTATTTTGAGAGTGATTACTTACAGAAAATGTTTCAAAAACAATTTCTTGTCAGTCTTTATTTTTATGAATACACCATGAGCACCTCAGTATTGTTTGAAAGTAGAGTTTGTTGTATTTCCTAAAAAAACAGTTTCTAATGTTTGGAGACATTTTAGTATCATTATAGGAATGTGAAGTTAATAATACACTAGCAAAATCCTGGAGCAAAGGGGCCCCACTTGACAAATTTCATTTACAAATTATCTACATTGAAACCATATATGGACTTAATCACAGGCTGCCACAAGAAAGGACAGACTGTCTTTGGTAGTAACTTCAGTTTCTTGTATAGACTCCTCTGTCAACAATGTAGTGCTGCAATTAGGCAGAGAAATGATCTTGGAGGTGTGGGATGTCTTATTGCAAGACAGTATTCTTCTACAAGTTTTTTGAAATTTATGGAGGGTGTTTAGTGTTGATGGACATCAGATTAGACGTCATCCCATCATATCACATGTCTGGTCAATAATGAGCAGTTCTCACTATCATGTTGGCCAGATAACCAGATGTAGGTCTTTGAGAGAGCACTGATTAGTGTCAGAACTGTGTCAATGAGCATCAACTGCAAGTGCAATACAAATGGCAACAGATGGGATGACTGATGTTCTGGATGTACACTGGGATGTTCAGTGTTGCCTAAAATGATCATCAGATCTTTATGTTCTGTGCAGGGTGTAGCATCCTACATCATGAGGCTCCTTGTTGGACCAATATATTGCTGTCCAACACACTCCTAGTTGTAATGGCATTGCAAACAGCCACATGAAGGCAGAATTTTCTTTTCATGACTGAACATAATGTTGTTCCACCTGAAGCAAAGCAAGCACTCTATCATGCGTGAGATACAGAGGTGAGTAAGTGTGCTGGGACTTATCCCAGTTCACAGCTAGTAGCGCCAAGTCACATGAACACGTCCAAGCGTAGTGCACAAGTACTGAACTACAATTAAGTATAAAATTAAAAGTCAAAATTTATGTTTAAAACTTTTTTTAAATATATTTTGGTATAGTAATGTTTCAAATATCCAGTCTTTATGTACCTAGACTTGACAGTTTCCGCAAAAATGGAAAATGGAAAGTGCCTTTAGAGCTCATAAATAAGTGGTGCAAGTTTCAAAACAAAAGAGCGATAATTACGACCGGAATCCATGTCTTTAGAAAAACTGGGGGGTGCTAAATAATGGACTTACAAATGTAAAAATTTAGTTTATGCTTCAGTTCACCCTAAAAATAACTGAGACACACCTTAAACTAACTCTTATAGTTTTTGAGTAATTCAGTGAAAACAAATTTTGTAGCTAAAATATACCAAATTGTAGTAGATTAAGAACCGGTAATTTTAATCATAGAAAATTTTGGTTAAAGCAGCTGATAAAACATACCAAATAATAGAGCGATATCAAATTTTAGAGCTGCTGTATTATTATCATTCAAAACAAGTTATAGTAAAGGTATGGTTCAGAGGTAACGATCTACTGTTAGTTCCACTATAAAAATTCTAGAACGCAAAGTTTTTATTCAAGTGAGCTGAAACTTTTTCTGTGCTTTCAAACAACTTACCTGAAGACTAATAAAAATTAAGAAGATTCTAAATTAATTCATAACTATGTTATTAAAGATTATGTGCCCGAGAAATCAGTCATCCTGAGGCTGCTGCCGTGTGTCAGGCAGTAGACAACAGGTGTTTGCCTCGAGATGACTGGGTGTTTGTGCTGTCTTCATCATTTCATCATCATTCATCCAAGTGGTGAGAATGGACTGAGCAAAGGTTGGGAATTTGTACAGGCGCTGATAACCGCGCAGTTGAGCACCCCACAAACCTATCATCATCATCATCATCATCATCATCATCATCATCATCATCACAAAAGATGTTGCCTCGGCCATCCGCTGTGGCACCTATATAAATACAGCCCAAGAGGCAGTAGGAAGGTTCACTTCACACTCAGCCACTGTAAGATCCATGTCTGTTTAATGTCGGATCCCGTTCTGCCTCAGATGACGTCAGAGCCGGACTGTGACAAATCACATATTTGCAGTAAAAATGGATAGTGAACTCGCGAGGACTGTACACCATCCTGGATTGCTTAAAATTCACCAAAGTAACTGTTAGTGTGCTGTCCATGATAATTAAACTCGATAGGCAAGTGGCGACTATTATTTCCACTCTTATGGCGAGCATTAACTTTGAACTGTATGTTTAACATTCATTTGAGTATTAGTCAGGGCAAAAGACAATCTGGTAGGAATGTACCATAGAGGTTGCCTCTGAACTGCTAGTTGTGCTATTTATGATAGAAAGATTTACTGTCTATTGAACATAGTGAATTTCAAATTTTTGTATGTGAGAAACTTTACTCAATATACGTATTAACTAGAACTTTATACTTTCATTTAAAATCATAGTCCTGATCCTGCTAAGTAGAAGGACAATAGAAACATTTCTTTCAATGGGCTGGACCAGAATGTAGCCGTGCACACTAGAAACTAAGGGCAGTAGGTTTCCCTTCGCTTTCTGGCTGACTACAAGATTAGTTACTAGGCTCGCGTGAATAAGACGGTGTAGCATAACTACCAACGTCACAGATGTCGAACTATAACATTATAATTATTAACTTGCCGTCCCACACACTCACCCCTCCTGCTGTTTTTGCAGTAAATTGGATGGCAGTGATGAGCTAAGGTAGGCTTGCTCATTAGCAAATATTCTTCATGGTTTTAGATCATACTCTGGGTACAACAACTCATTTCTGTTTCATCTGGTAACTGATCAGTAATGGCTGTTTATGCAATGTGGCAACACAAGCTGCTGTCCTCTGGTACTAGGACATAAATAATCTGCATCTTTCATTGACTTCCAGAACTGATACACAGCTGACGCTTAAGATCCAAAATATTGGGAATTTTCTTGAAAAGAACAATGAAGCCTCCCACATGTTCACAAAAGAGTTCCATAGAAATTACATCTTCATTAAATATTGAGCTTGTTGCCACCATCCCAGCCAAGGAGACAAGAGTACAAGGCTCAAAACAACAAAAAGCTGATTCAAAAAGTCAATTGTTACTGACTCACCATTATCATATTCATTCCATGATTTGGATACCATTATCAGAATGGCACTTAGTATCGTTGCCTTTACTGCCACTTCTAAGTGGCTTGTTCAGACAGTGCTTGATCAGTAAAAATAGAGATTCCTGTACTGTGACCTTCCATAGAGCTTTTTAAATTTAGACTTCTTAAAACGTTTACAGCTTTTCTGAGCAAGTGGGAATACAAAATCTGTTTTTCACAGTTTCAAGCACAGCAAAAGTTCAATCACATCACATCTCAAAATCTGTTGCTCTGATTTCATCATCAGAGGTACCGATGTGGTGTACTGGTGCTTACTGTGGCAAATCAAACACTGCACACAAATATGATGTTTGTACATAACATATACATTTGAAACATATATTTTTCATTTCATACTAGCATACTACATGATTTTTGTTAGTAGAGGCCTTTGCTAGAACTGTTTATCTGACATGGAAATCTCTTCAGGTTTGCTGCTGGATCCTAAAATCAATTCAATTCAATATCTCAGTGATCCAACTGTTTGTCATCTTATCTGACTACATGTTTCTAGTAGAAGACAAATAACAAATATTAATATTAATCATTCCAGCTTTTCTGAAGAGCCAACTGTAGAAACTGGAAAGTCGAACCTGATTTCCCTAACAAAGGATCAGTAACAATCTACCTAACCAATTTCGAGAAAGCTCATTTTAAATGCAATGATTGAAATTTCTTGCATGAAACCAATGAAAAAAAATGGCTCTGAGCACTATGGGACTCAACAGCTATGGTCATCAGTCCCCTAGAACTTAGAACTACTTAAACCTAACTAACCTAAGGACATCACACAACACCCAGTCATCACGAGGCAGAGAAAATCCCTGACCCCGCCGGGAATTGAACCCGGGAACCTGGGTGCGGGAAGTGAGAACGCTACCACACGACCATGAGCTGCGGACCAAGCAATGAAAATATGTGTGAAACACAATTGTGGAAAGTGGCACTTCTTTAAAGACTATACTGCCTCAATTGGAAGCACAGAAATAAGAGTATAACGAATTTACTTACTGGGTTTGGTGAAGCTCCTGCATTAATAAGTCTAGCAGCAAAACTCTTGTCATTGTATGGAGGTCCAACAAGCAGTGCAAACCACAATGGGGTGTGCCCTTCCTCAGTGCGCAGATTGAGATCTGCGTCAGACTCCAGAAGAAGTGAGAACATAGGTTCATTGCATGCCATGACACTTAAATGTACTGCAGTGCTGCAACAAAATGTCAGTCTACAGCACGCACACAACAATGGATACAAAATAATAAATTGTAAAGCAGATACAAGTTGCTGCACACACAGTGTCTTTGCATTTCTGCTTTTAACTTCCCACAAAAGACAAACGAATATAAACTGCACATTAACAAAGACTAAGATATGCACATTTACAAGAGCAAAAACAACAGCCCAAAAATACCACATCTGCTGATATATATCCAATAATGTAATGGAGCAAGGGAGAGGGAGAGGGAGAGGGAGAGGGAGAGGGATACTGATGAATTTCTACTTAAAAACTGGTAGCCAGTAAAGTAGAAAATGTAGTTGCATGAATGAGACTAAGAATAATAGTGTTTTCATTAATGTTAACACTAATCATGGATGGATATCCTGTAAATTGATTCATTTCACATCATTTTGATAAAAAAAAATCATCCAGATAATCTATGGAACATGCAAATAACTAACTAATTAACTATTTTACACAAAATGGTATTATCACTCATTTTCATCACATTTTCTCTCACTAGAATCACTGTTATATTGTACAGAAAATTGTCTAACATCACTAGTGCTTTACACAGCCCTCCACAGTAAAAAGTATTGCCCTGTTAGCTAACAGTCAAGTGATGCACAAGGAGTTTTAAGGAAATCCACAAAATGCGAACTTGTGTAAAGATCAGCTATTTGAGGAGAGAAAGCTAGTTTTAAATCTTGAAAGTCCTTAACAAAATGTGTATTATTTCAAAAGATCGGTTGCTCCATTTCTGTAATTACAAAATTTTCTTGTGGCCATTCACATTTTGTTAGTGCTCTCTAGTCTAATTTTGGAAGCCCCCCCCCCCCCTTTTTTTGCATGTGACCTTCCACAATCTTTTTGGATATCCTGCACATGAATTCCTCACTGGTACAGATGTATCCTTGAAAAATTGAAAGCTCTGAAGCAGAAAACTCATGATCCAACAAGCACTTTGTGTAATAAAGGTGTACCTAGACGGCATACTGCACACTTATATAAACTGAATTTGACTGAAGTCCACAAGGTCACATATTATGGACTCTAAGTACACATTTCTCCATTGTAGCAACTCACTATCTTTGTTCTTGCTCAGTTGATGAGGGGAGCTTTTATAGGACAGGAGCATTGATCTAATATACACACTCCCAACAACAAACAGTTTTCTGTTGTCATACGACTACTTTACTGGTCCGCTACTCCATCAAAGATCTGGCAGTGCTAATCCACCTCCCAAATAAGATATTTGACTCACACAATGAAGTCCAGAAAGTAAAATCAACAATATTATGAAATGGATAGATTGTTACTCATCGTAAAGATACCACACTGACTTTGCAGACAGGTACAACAAAAAGCTGTTACACATTGAGCTTTTAGCCAAAACTTTCTTCAGAAAAGAAAACACACTCACATTCACATAAGCAGGCACATCTCACACACAGATGACCGCAATCTCCAGCAGTTCCAGCCGGAGAAGACTTTGGCCAAAAGTTCAATGTGCACCATTCTTTTTATTGTGCCTATCTGCAATTCAACATGTCATCTTTATGGAGAGTAACAATCTATTCTTTTCATTGCATTTGATTTATACAATTTTTTCAGCTGAAGCTGGCTTAACCCTGTCAGGGCTATGGGCATATATGTATGCCCAGCAGATACAGCACAAAGACAGCTACAGGTGTACAAGTACGCCTGGCAGGTAGAACAGCCAGACATCTAGAGGTATTTATTTACACCTAGCAGGCAGGAGGACCCGATGGTTGGGCACAGGAGCAGGTACACGTACACCACAGAATGACGACTCACTACTGTCAACAATACTGCCAACACCATCGTTAACTGCCATTATTTGTTATGTCAGAAAGTGCTACAGCTTTCACCTGCTTACGATTCCTTTCTGCTTACAAGTTGAACAAATAGATACAATTTTATTTCCTAATGAACACATGACATTTGACACAAACATATGTAATCTGAAGGGCATGAATTATACTAATGAATGGAAGAATCAGATGTTACAAAAGACAAACAGTGTAGCAGAACAGCTGCAGTCTCTCGGCAACTGTTGCTGCCACACTGAACAGAAAATGGTACACATAGCCAAGTAGCTGCATTTTATTTCTTAATCTACAAAGTATACATGACACATACATGCATAATGATAAGGGGCAAGAATTATTCTACACAAATCACTTATCAGATGTAAGAAGAGGCGAGCACTGCATCAAGTTACATGCAGTTTCTCACTAACACTGGCTGCCATGTAGAACAGAAGACTGTCTGAATTTTTGATGTCTTCACTAGGAACTGTTCACTTTAAATGTTTATAACTTGAAACATGTTACAGGCATGTATATCGTTAGAGTAAACCTCAAGTTACAGAATTTTCCAATGACAAATATAAAAGTTCTTATTTTTCTAAACAAACTTTTACTCAGCCCAGGGCAAACTTATAACAGGAAGCCTGGATTAGTGTTGAAGTTCTCTTTTGTGATTATCAAAACCTATGGGCACTGTGACTGTATACTGTGATACTGATTTTATAAAGAACATTGTTGAAGATTGGTTCTATGTTTGCTGGAACATGCAATTAGCTGACACTGGACACAAACTGCAGAGGTCATAGGGCTGAGTCAGCTGCCCACCAGTGAGGTACACAATACTTTCGTTCCAGTCACCAAATAGGGCAGGCTGGATGCACAGCCTAGCAGCCACAAGGGTTATCTATCTATTAGCCCCATTTTCAACCAGAGGCAATGTACCTTAAGGAATGGCACATAAGTATGGCACATCCCAAAATTTATCTAAGAAGGCAAAATTCTAAAATTGCTATTTTTTATGTAACTTATTCAATGAGTTTGAAAACATGTGCCTCAAGTATTTATTTTAAAAGCTCAAACAATTGAAAATCATCCACTTGGTCCTTGTAAGATACATTATTTTGAATACAGATGCTACTTTTCTTAGTCAACTATCTGAAATTGTATCTTCAAATACATTCAGGGTAACCAATGACTTGTGATTTATGAGTAAAAAATATTCACAAAAAGTATTATATCCTAATAATGTTAGGATGATAGTGAAAATAAAAATCTCAAATACAAAGAACCAGAATGATTGAGAAAACCACGTCTGATTCCCATATATGCAACCAACAAAAAATGCCACTGTAACGTTCCATGAAGTGAAGAATACAGGATAAATATCTTGGCTTTTGATCACATTCACTTACGTGTTGCATTACTTCTATGCTTTCTACTATTAATATTGAGCGGTGTAAATAAAGAATGGCCAAGTAGGCTGTACAGTTGAAGAGGAATGGACATCTCTGAAAAGGGCAATCACAGCAGTTGGAAAGAAGAACATAGGTACAAATAAGGTAACTGCAAGAAAGCCATGGGTAACAGAAGAAATACTTCAGTTGACCAATGAAAGAAGAAAGTACAAAATGTTCAGGGAAAATCAGGAATACAGAAATACAAGTCACTGAGGAATGAAATAAAATGGAAGTGCAGGGTAGCTAAGACGAGGTGGCTGCATGTAAAATGTGAAGAAATCTAAAAAGAAATGAGTGTCAGAAGGACCAATTCAGCATATAGGAAAATCAAAACAACCTTTGGTGAAATTAAAAGCAAGGGTGGTAACATTAAGAGTGCAATAGGAATTCCACTGTTAACTGTAGAGGAGGTAGTGGATAGTTGGAAAGAGTACAATGAAGGCTTCTATGAGAGGGACGATTTGTTCGATGTGTTAGAAGATGAAACATAAGTCAATATAGAAGAGATAGGAGACCCAATATTTGAATCAGAATTTAAGAGAGCTTTCAAGGACTTAAGATCAAACAAGGCAGAATGGATAGATAACATTCTATCAGAATTTCCCAAATCATTGTGGGAAGTGGCAACAAAACTACTATTCACATTAGTATACAGAATGTATGAGACTGGCGACATACCATCTGGCTTTCAGAGAAATATCATCCACACAATTCTGAAGTTTGCAAGTGCCGACAAGTGCGAGAATTATCACACAATCAGCTTAACAGCTAATTCATCCAAATTGCTTACAAGACTAATAAACAGAAGAATGGAAAAGAAAATTGAGGGTGTGTTAGGTGGATAATGGAAGCAAGGCTAAAGAAAAACCAAGAGAGTTCATAGAATTTGTCGACCTGTAAAATGTGTTTGACAATGTAAAATGGTGCAAGATGTTCAAAATTCTGAGAAAAATAGGGGTAAGCTACAGGGAGAGATGAATAATATACAATATGTACAGAAGGCAAAAGGAAATAATAAGAGTAGATGACCAAGAATGAAGTGGGTGGATTAAAAAAGGTGTAACACAGGGATGTAGTCTTTTGGAACTACTGTTCTATCTGTACATCGAAGAACCAATGATGGAAATACAAGATAGGTCCAGGAGTGGAACTAAAATTCAAAGTGAAAGGATATCAGTGATATGAAGACATTACTATCCAGAGCAAAAGTGAAGAAGAATTACACGATCTGTTGAATAGAATGAACAGTATAATGAGTGCAGAATATGGATTGAGAGCAAATCGAAAAAAGACGTAAGTAACAAGAAGTATCAGAAACGAGAACAGAGAGAAATTTAACATCAGGACTGATGGTCACTAAGTAGATGAAGGAATTCTGCTACCTGGGCAGCAAAATAACCAGTGATGGATGGAGCAAGCACGACATCAAAAGCAGACTACCGGTAGCCCCGGAAGGAAGAGCATTCCTGGCCAGTAGAAGTCTATAGTATCAAACATAGGCCTTAATTTGAGGAAGAAATTTCCCAGACCGTACATTTGGAGCATAGCATTGTATGGTAGTGAAACATGGACTTAAAGAAAACCACAACAGATGAGAATTGAAGCATTTGAGATGTAGCGCTGTAGACAAATGCTGGAAATTAGTGGACTGAGAAGGTGAGTAATGAGGAGGTTCCGTGCAGAATTGGAGGGGAAAGGAATATGTGGAAAACACTGACAAGGAGAAGGGACAGGATGATAAGACATCTGTTAAGACATCAGGGAATGACTTCCATGGTACTAGAGGGAACTGTAGAAGGCAAAAATTGTAGAGGAAGATAGAAATTGGAATACATCCAGCAAATAACTGAGGACATCAGTTGCAAGTGCTATTGTGGGATGAAAATGTTGGGACAGGAGAGGAATTCCTGGCAAGTCACATCAAACCAGTCAGAAGACTGATGACTCAAAATAAATGAATGAATGAATAAATAAAATAAAATTAAAAAATTAAGAATTTCTTTGCATTCGTTGGAGGGGGCGGAATCATTCAACTGGATAAATGTGGGAAACCTTCCAAACCACCCTCTAATTGGCTGGTGCAGAAGACATAACTCCATATGACTGAACTCTATGCCTACTGAACTCTATACCTACATCTAGTATTGGGTTGTACCCCACACTGCTTTAGAATCATTCAGTACCTGGGCAGGGCATGTTATGGATCTTGAAAGTTCACACTTCCCCCCCCCCCCCCCTCTTCTACTGCAGAAAATGACATTACAGTATCTCTTTTGATTGATTTATTTACCTCCCATGATCAAGTATGACTGTACACACCTACAGCATAACTTGGCCACATTTGTCAAAGTTCTCTACAGTAGTTCGACCAGGTATAAACAGCAAGTCATTGTGGGTCCTCTTCATTCACAGAAAACATAAATTACTGTTGTGATACCTTTGTGCAGCAAAGGGAGGACGGTGGGGCTGGATGATTGACACATGTACTGGTGCCATGTTTATGTCATTCTGGGAACTTGCAGGATTTATATAAGGGTAGTATGAGGAAGTGACAAAGCAACAATCGAAGACACCATTTTCGCAGTTTCCTGTACAGTTTTGCATCCATCACAACTTCAGGACAGCACCAAAATTGCAGCCACACAGAAGAGAAGGTGTAATTACCTATGAATAGTATGACAACCAAACAAATCAAAGACATGACATCAAACTTCTAGTTCAGTGAAGTCACTGATAATCACTGCCAGAAATGTGGGAGAACTGCATAATGAATGAGAGCCCTGTGCTCGATTCCATGAGTGGGTTAGTGCTCTCCCCACCACTCTTGGCCCCCCTTCGTAGATGCTTATGCACATAAATAATGGGCATTACTTAACTGTACACCACAGAACTTTCATTATTCAATGTAAAATTAAACAATGAAAAATATTATGAAAGGGATAGTTGCTACTCACCATATGACTGAGGTGCTGAATCGCAGATAGGCACAACACACACACACACACACACACACACACACACACACACACACACACACACGGCCAACATCTTTGGCAGCTGAAGCCAGAATGCAAGCAGCAGCACATGATTGGCAACGAGGTGGGTTGGGGTGACAAGGGGGAGGGATAGCGGGGTGGGGGTGGGGGACGAAAGTGCTGCTAGGGGAAGTGTGCAGGGATTAGATGGAAAGAGGGTAGGGTAGCTAGATACAGTCAGAAGGTTAGATGGAGGGTGGGAGAGAGAGGAAAGGGGGGAGGGGGTAGCGGAAAAGGATAGAAGTAGAAAGACTGGGTGCGTTGGTGGAAGAGAGAGCCTTGTACTGCTGGAATGCAAACAAGGAAGAGGCTAGATGGGTAAGGACAATAACTAACCAAGATCGAGGCCAGGAGGGTTAGGGGAACATAGGATATATTGCAAGGAGAGTTCCCACCTGTGCAATTCAGGTGGTGGTGGTGGTGGAAAGGATCCAGAGGGCACAGGCTCTGAAGCAGTCATCGAAATGAAGAACTGCTGGGCAGCATTCTCAGCAATAGGATGATTCAGTTGTTTCTTGGCCACAATTTGTCGGTGCCTATTCACGCAGACATACAGCTTGTTGGTTGTCATGACCACACAGAACACAGCACAGTGGTAGCAGCTTAGCTTGTACATCGCATGACTGGATTTACAGGTAGCCTTACCTTTAATGGGCTGGAGTAGGTAGTGGTGGGAGGATGTATGGGACAGATGTACAGGGATATGAGCCATGAGGCAAGGGGTCGGGAGCAGGGGTTGTGTAGTGATGGACGAGGGTACTGTGTAGGTTTGGTGGGCCATGGAATACCACTGTGGGAGGGGTAGGAAGGATAGTGGGTAGGACATTTTTCATTCCAGGACACAATGAGAGGTAGTCAAAACCCTGGAAGGTACTGAGTCACGAGGTGAATGCTCCTTTGTGGCAATATGGTGCAACTTTAGGAGGTGGTGGGTGACTGGAAAGATAAGGCATGGGAGATCTGTTTTTGCACAGGGATGGGAGAGTAGTTACAGTCTGTGAAGGCCTCAATGAGATTCTTGGTATATTCTGAGAGGGGCCTCTTGTCACTACAGATGTGACGGCCATGGGTGGCTAGGCTGTATTGAGTGGGAAGCAGCTGTCCAAGTGGAGGTATTGCTGGTGATTGGTAGGTTTGATACGGATAGAGGTACTGATGTAGCCACCTTCAAGGTAGAGATCAGCATTGAGAAAGGTTGCTTGTTAGGTAGTGTAGGACCAGGAGAAGCGAATGGGGGAGGAGGTGTTGAGGTTCTGCAGGAATGTGGATAGTGTGTCCTCAGCCTCGATCCAGCTCAGGAAGAGTTCATCAGTGATTCTGAACCAGGTGAGGGGTTTGGATTCTGGGTAGTTGGAAGGTCTCTAGATGGCTCATGAATAGGTTGGCATAGGATAGTGCCCTGCAGGTGCACACAAACAGATCTGGGGTTTGACTATGAGAACCTGCATGGCACCATCCTATGGCAACCTATTCATGGGCCACCAAGATTAATCCATCCTAACCACCCAGAATACCAAACCTCTCACCTGGTTCAGATTCACTGATGACATCTTTGTGATCTGGATTGAGGCTGAGGACACACTATCCACATTCCTCCACAACCTCAACACCTTCTCCCCCATTCGTTTCACCTGGTCCCACTAAATCCAACAAGCCACCTTCCTCGATGTTGACCTTCACCTCAACGATGGCTATATCGATACCTTTGTCCATATCATACCTACCAACCACCAGCAAATACTTTGACTTCGACAGCAGCCACCCATTCAATACATCTTGGGTATTAATAACTGCTTCAGCTGTATTTGGTCCATATGTATCACTCCCAGGTTCGTGGCACTAAAAGCCACATCTTCAGATGAATATCATTAAAACATATGTTCACCTGAAGATGTGGCTTTTAGCGCCACAAAACTGGTAGTGACACCGTAACAAAGGACCAAATACAGCTGAAGCAGTTATTAATACCCGAGATGGATACTAAATGTTGTGGCTGCCCCACCTACAAGGTTATCTGCCATTCCTTACAGCTTTGCCACCCATGGCCATCGCATCTGTAGTGATGAGCGGTCCCTCTCTAAATATACCGAGTGTCTCACTGAGGCCTTTACAGACGGTTATTACCATCCCAACCTTGTACAAAAACAGATATCCTGTGCCTTATCTTTCCAGCCACTGCCTCCCAAAGTCCTTCCATAAGGCCACAGAGGAGCATTCCCCTTGCAAATCAGTACCACCCAGGTATGGAGAAACTGAGTTACTTTCTCCACCAGATTTCTGATTACTTCTCGTCAAGCCCTGAAATGAGAAGTGTCCTACCAACTATCCTCCCCAATCCTCCCATGGTGGTATTTTGCTGCCCACTGAAGCTACACAATATCCTTGTCCATTCCTACACAAACCCTGCTCCCAATCCCTTGTCTCATGGCTCGTATCCTTGTTATTGACCTGTCCCATACACTCTCCCATCATTACCTACTCCAGTCCTGTCAAGAACATCACTTATTCCATCAGTGGCAGGCTACCTGTGAAACCAGTCATGTGATCTACAAGCTAACCTGCAACCACTGTGCTGCATTCTACATTGGCATGACAACCAACAAGCTGTCTGTCAGCATAAATGGCTACTGACAAACTGTGGCCAAGAAACAATTGGATCACCCTGTTGCCAAACGCGCTGCCTCTTCATTTCATTAGCTGATTCATTTCCCAACAATACCAGCTTTTCTGAATTGTGCAGTTGGGAACTCTCCTTGCAATGTATCCTATATTATCGTAACACTCCTGGCCTCAACTTTCATTAATCATTGTCCTTAATCGTCAAGTATTCCATATCAGTCCCACAGGCAGCTAGGAAAACAAAAATGCATCTAGATAGAGCCATGTGTGCAATGGTAAGCCTTACACAAATGAGGTGTGGCAGTTTCCCTATAGATTTCACTTCAACAGCCATGCATATCATTGGCAAACAACACACCTTGAGATGGAGGATTTTTTTATAGAGGTTTCTACCATTCTCGTGATCTGGGCAGTCAAGCCAAGATCACCATTCTCCATGACACACAATGTTTCACCGCCCTGCAGCATGATGGTCACTGAAGCATGCCCAGAGCTTACAGTGAGAGGGGCTGGTGGTGCTTACCAGTTCCCAGCTCAGGAACCCTGGGATCACCAAGCCCATACCCAACAAACAAGTGCTGAGCCCAAGAGGATTCGAGTACAGGCTGCTCACCAATTATGCATGAATTGTTGCCCACTATAAGCCGAAACATAGCGGCAACAGCTTCAAAACAATAGATGACAACTGGCAGGCGACAATGAGCAGTCTGGCACTCAGGGCCACTTCTTTGTGTGCCACCCTGCCTAAAATGTGAATTACTTTGAACATTACTGATCAAATTCACCACAATGTACAAAAATGTTTATAAGATTTTACTTACAAACCCTGTTTGTTTTGCATATTTGGGCTAAGACCTTGTTTTAAAAGTTTCTGTGCAATTCCAGTCATGGCACTTATAGTTGAATCCCCTGTGGTTGCAGGTGACAAACTCGCCACCATATGCAGTGCTGTGTTGCCTTGCTCTGGTGTTACAGCACCTACTGCTGCACCATGTTCTATCAAGAATTCTGCTGCATAATCGTCTCCTGTGAAAAAATAAAAGATAGGAGTTAGAGGAAATTGACTTCTAGAATTTTACAAATTTGTTGTCTACTAATTTTGTTACATTCAAGGTGAATGAAACAAACCCAAAATGCTTAGTACGATTGAAATGTTACACTGATTTACGTGATGTTCAGTTACTACTTCAACATTTGATTTGGTAAATTTGTGAATTAAATACAAAAATTAAAAAAAATATATTTCTTAATGCCATCAGCATTACAAATTTGTTTCACTAACTATCTTATTTCATGTTACAGACTTTCTGCTACCTTAATGGGAAAATGCCTTTATACCACTATACCCTAAACATACCTAACTGAATATGCTATCCAGTGTCTCTCACCATGTTCTGGAACTTCTTACTTAAGTTCACTGTGAGCATAGGCATCTGCAATCGGGAGCAAGAGGGAAGGAGGGGGGGAGGGATCTGTCAGCTTGGTGACACCTCATTCTCTTCAGTTGCTGTGACATAGGTCGATTTCCATACAAATTGGTGCTGTACTTTGACCATGGTCAAAGCTGAATTCCAAGCCTTTCTTAGCTTTATTTGTTCATCATGTTGCCAGGATCTCTACAGCCTCTTTTAGAATACAAGCCAAGAAAGTGTTTAAGTGTTGCAACCACTTAATGCCATCTTAATTCATGGCATGTCAAAGGGAGACGCAATGCTCTGCCACAGCAGACTTCCTGTTGTTCATTACTGACTTTGTCGGCTGTTCATTGTCTGTGTGGCATCTATGCTCCTTGCATTTCTCCTGTGCAATCCAGATAGTCCAGCCTGAACACATTTTCCTGCACTGACAGGGGATTCAGTGAACTCCTATGTCATTCTTGACTGACCCCAACATGGCTCACATCTTGCCTGATGGGCAGAATATGAACCCGACACAATGTTTTCACAGTATTCTTCCAGTCTTCACTGATGCATTCTCAATGTACAGCATAATAGTTATCGCAACAGGTTTCTCGGCAGACAAAGTGTGTGCCAGACAGACTCGAACTCAGGGGGTCTGCCTTTCACAGACAAGTGTTCCACTGAATGAGCTACCCAAGCACGAGTCATTCTCTCATCTCCTCTGGTCCCAAGATCAAGTCTCATACAGCACAGTTTTTATCTGCCAGGAAGTTTCATATCAGTGCACACCCTGTAGCAGAGTGAAAATTTCATTCCCGAGATTGCTCTTCATCCTCGGCAGGCTGAGGTCGCAGCTTGTTTGGTCTTATGGCATGTTGTATCTGGCACTTGCTGTACACATCCTTACAGAACACAGCTTGTATGTGCAATAGTTCAGCTGCTAGACTGTACTGGTCCAAAGTTGTGTGTGCTATGTACACTAGCGTGCTTGAAACACTTCATTGTGATGAAAAATGACAGCTGAGGCACTGAAGTACTAATCTATATACATCAGTTTACAGTAGATGCTTTGTCCTTGTGTGCCATCTGGTCTTTGTTTGGCAAGCAGATCCAGAAATAGAAGATGATTATTTTCTTGTATCTCCATCATGAATTTGATGTTTTGGTACAGTGAAGTTAGGTGTTGCAAGAAGTATTGCACATGATGTCACCATGCAGCCAGATTATGAATGTATCAGCAACATATTGAAAACAGCATTGGAGCTTGGGAATAATTATATAAAAACCGATATTAAATACAGACTGCTAAGCAGGAAGTAATTGGTATGGAACAACAGAAGAAATGAATGGTATGATGATGAGTGTGAGGAGGCAACACAAAAAGGAGAATGAGTTACACAAAAAGATGGACACCCGAAGAACACAAATGCTAGAGAGTGACTATAGAGGAAAAGGTGTGCAAAAAAGCTGACTCTTAAGGCAGAGAAGAAACCCTTTTTTGAAAGGCATTTTCTGCACACTGAACTACTTGATAATGTTAATGAAAGCAGGAAGCTGTATAGAAAGGTCAATAACCTTAAAATGGGCTTTCAATGGAAACCAGTTAAATATAAAGGGAAAAATGGTGAATTAATAGCATCACACGAGGGAGTGTTACATAACTGGACAGATTACTGCAAGGAATTATTGTACTCAGAGAATGCTGAAAAATGAGAACAAACTGAAAACCAACAAGTGAAAGAAGAGGAAAATGAGATGCCCTCAAAGCCTGAGATTCAGCAAGTAATAAAGGAACTAAACAACAATAAGACACCGGGCAGTGACAAACTGACAGCCGAGCTCATTAAGTACTATGGAGGTTATCTAGTTAGGTACCTGCATGCTCTGATCTCAGTTATATGGACACAAAAGGCCATCTCACATTATTACAATATGGGAGTAATGTGTGTTATGCTTACAAAAAAGGGACACCCTGGAATGAACGAACTATGGAGTACCTAAATTATTGAATATTGCATATAAAATAGTCTCCTCTCCACTTTGTATCCATGTAAAACCTTTTGCAGAAAAAAAGCAATCAAGAGATATCAGGCAGGCTTTAGATCTGGCAAATCAATTACTGACCAAATACTCACCCTGAAGCAAATATTGAAAAAAAGCAGTCTTAAAACATTTCATATTTGTTAGTTTTGTAGCAGCATGTGACACCACAAAAAGAAATAAGTTTATCGAAACCATGAATGAATTCGGCATACCACAAGAGTTAACATGCCTCATAAACTTGACTATGGAAAAAGTAGTTTGTAAAGTACAGATACAAGTAAATTTAAAAGCAAATTTTGAGATTAACAAATGGTCTGGGGCAAGGGGATGCATTCTCATGTATACTTTTTAATATACCACTAGCAAAAGTAACAAGATCGGTTCTAATCAACACAACAGGCGCAATATTCCTCAGAACAGTGCAAGCTCTGGCCTATGCAGATGATGTGGATATTTTTGCAAGAACAGAACTAGCTGCTAAAGAAACAAATATTGCATTGATGACAGCAGCAATAGAAAGGGAAGTGGAAGTGAACATACATAAAACCAAATAAATTCAAATAATACAACTAGAACTACACTACTGGCCATTAAAATTGCTACACCAAGAAGAAATGCAGATGATAAAAGGATATTCATTGGACAAATATATTATACTAGAACTGACATGTGATTACATTTTCACGCAATTTAGGTGCATAGATCCTGAGAAATCAGTACCCATAACAACCACCTCTGGCCGTAATAACTGCCTTGATGCGCCTGGGCAATGAGTCAAACAGAGCTTAGATGGCGTGTACAGGTACAGCTGCCCATGCAGCTTCAACACAATACCACAGTTCATCTAGAGTAGTGACTGGCGTATTGTGACGAGCCAGTTGCTCGGCCACCATTGACCAGACACTTTCAATTGTTGAGAGATATGGAGAATGTGCTGGCCAAGGCAGCAGTTGAACATTTTCTGTATCCAGAAAGGCCCGTACAGGACCTGCAACATGCGGTCGTGCATTATCCTGCTGAAATGTAGAGGTTCGCAGGGATCAAATGAAGGGTAGAGCCACAGGTGATAACACATCTGAAATGTAACATCCACTGTTCAAAGTGCTGTCAAAGCGAACAAGAGGTGACCGAGATGTGTAACCAATGGCACCCCATACCATCACGCCGGGTGATACGCCAGTAGGGCAATGACGAACACACGCTTCCAATGTGCGTTCACCGCGATGTCGCCAAACACGGATGCGACCATCATGATGCTGTAAACAAACCTGGATTCATTTGAAAAAATGACGTTTTGCCATGCGTGGAACCAGGTTCATCAATGAGTACATCATCGCAGGCACTCCTGTCTATGATGCAGCATCAAGGGTAACCGCAGCCATGGTCTCCAAGCTGATAGTCCATGCCGCTGCAAATGTCGTCGAACTGTTCGTGCAGATGGTTTTTGTCTCGCAAACGTCCCCATCCGTTGACTCAAGGATCGAGACATGGCTGCACGATCCGTTACAGCCATGCAGATAAGAGGCCTGTCATCTTGACTGCTAGTGATACAAAGCTGTTGGGATCCAGCATGGCATTCCGTATTACCCTCCTGAACCCACCGATTCCATATTCTGCTAACAGTTATTGGATCTCGACCAACACAAGCAGCAATGTTGCGATACGATAAACCGCAATCATGATAGGCTACAATCCGACCTTCATCAACGTCGGAAACGTGATGGTATGCATTTCTCCTCCTTACACCAGGCATCACAACAACATTTCACCAGGGAACGCCGGTCAACTGCTGTTTGTGTATGAGAAATCTGTTGGAAACTTTCCTCATGTCAGCACGTTGTAGGTGTCGCCACCGGCACCAACCTTGTGTGAATGCTCTGAAAAGCTAATCATTTGCTTCTCACAGCATCTTCTTCCTGTCCGTTAAATACCGCATCTGTAGCACGTCATCTTCGTGGTGTAGCAATTTTAATGGCCAGTAGTGTAAATATGGTGCTATAAAATGACCAGATATCAACAGAACCTGTTAGTAAATTTGTCTATTGGGGAACCCTGGTGGCATCGAAAAACAATATTAATGCACAAAAAAAAGTGGTACATCCACTTCGCTGATAAATACTACTATGGGGTTGTTCCACAACTTAAGTCCAGGGATCTCTCCAGGAGAAGTGCCAACTGTATTTACTTTTTATATGTTCGGTATCAGTCCGCACACAACAGTACAGGGTACCAATATGTTTCAAAGAGTCATGCACAAAAATGCATTTTTTCAAGTGATAAAAACTCGTGTTGTGGATAGCTCTTGGCCTAATGGTCATTTGTATATTTAATGGAAGAACACACATACTATAGTTATCCTTCAGTACAGGGTCAAAATTTAAACATTTCACATCTCCTCCTGCCCAGGCAAACTGAGCAAATCTGTTGTTTATTTTGCATTAAAAGCATCATTTGGTCATGGGCAGTCCCTGAGAAAACACCAATAAAAACTATGACTTTTGGATATGAGAAGTACCATTTGCGGGCATGGTCAGTTCTAGAATTTCTATTTATGGCAAATCATCAATATTTTTACCCTGTATTCTTAAGGTGATATACTCAGGGAACCTTTATCTTTTTTTGATATAACTATCCTTTAACGAGATCCAGAGGTTCAAAGTTACCGTACCTATGCACGTAATGCCCAATCTGAGGCATAAATGTAGTTTTAACTGACATAGTGAGCACATGCCAAGGGCTCTAAAGTCACCAGAAGGGTTCTGAGGTCATCAAACTGTTTTTAATCAGCATTTTTTTATCAATAAAACTTCATGCTAACTGCCTCTATATAATGGGCATTCATACCAATAGAAATATGAATAGAGTGGTATTGCATTGAAGAGGAGGAGGAGGAGGAGGAGCCTTAACATGCATGTAAAGAACTACCAGAAAAAAGTAAAGCAAATGATTCTGTGTTAACCTTATATTATGCATACATATTTGTTTTTATGTGCATCAAAGTGCATAAATGTATCCGAAGTTTATAAACAGACTGTCGAAACTTTACTGTCCTACAGAACTCATTTTACATAAGCAGCACACCTTGCTGTAGCAGGGAAAAGAGGGGAACCAGCAGAAAAAAGGAGAATATGTTCCTCTTTGAGAGACTCTGATGAATAATGGAGAACCAGTTGCCTCAAAATCCATTCTGCCTTGCTCACTGAAAAATTTGACATGTGAACATATTCACACATTTTGGTGCTGAAAGTGAGTAGCAGAGAGACAGAGGAAGAGAAAGGATGAAAGGCAGAGGAAGAGAAAGGAGACAGTGCCGTTGGGAGAGGAAGAGAAAAAAGACGATGGGGGGAGGGGGGGGGGAGGAGGAGGAGGAGTGTGGCAGTGAATGAAAGATAGATGGATGGATGGAGATAGAAGCAGTGGGAGCAAAAGAGAGAGGAGCAGCAGAAATGAAAAATATAGATGAGTGCAGACCACATATGGGCTTGAAGGAGGGGGAGCTGGACTCTCCCAGACCAGTGAACTTTAGCATACAGGTATAGGGGAGGGGACATTTGGACTGAAATTTTAAACACATAGGAACAGAGGAAAAAACAAATTGGACACCTCACAATTTTTGAGCCGCTGCAGTACAGTGGAAGCAGAGAGAAGAACTGGAATACAAACAGTACATTCAACCTATTGTTGAGTTAACAGTGATACATAGGGGTCACTAAGTTACATGCTCATCATATATCCAGCGCCACTTTTGTTGGAAGCTGGCCAGGCCGGGAGAAATGATTGAAGTGATTTCACTATGTCACTAACTACAAGTAGAATGACATGGTGTGAGCTGCCAATGTTTACTTTCACTTTGACAGTACAGCCCAACAGTATTTTGAGAACAACAGGGCAAATATGTTACAAATGCATTTGGTGACGACCAGCATTGAGTCCGCACAGCAAAGAGCAATTGAGGAACAGAAGCCAACACCAAGTGGAACCAACAGTGTCATTTGTACAGAGTGTTTTGGCACTGTGTCACATAGTGAACTCAAATAAGATGAAATCGAACAAAGTTTTAGAACTAATGAAAAGTGGGGCAGAGGGCGTCTACTAGGACTTCTTTTGAAGGATGTCACCACAACAGAGAACTTCATGGCAGCCATAGAAGTCATCTAAAGTTTACCACCTGGTTGTTAAAACACATATCGAGGCAAGAAGCCAGTATCATTCAGATGCAATCCCAAAATATCACAGAATATTTCCATATCAACAAATGTACGCTATCTTTAAATCATTCTATAGCTAATGAGCGAGGCCAGTTGAAACAGGTGATTATTGTTATTAGTGTAAGTCCTCCACTGCCAGTTATTCTTGTCTGTACGAGTTCACAGTCATATTTGCAAATGGCATTGGCTCCAACAATACGAGCAAAAAATCTGGTTTAACTACCACTGGGTAGAGTTATTAGTAGTGTGTCTCACTAGCAAGTATTCCTTTGGAACAAAACACTGACTTCGCATAAATGATATATAGTCTTTACCGGAATATAATAAGAATGAACTTTGCATTACCAGTGCGGACTTTCCACAGTAATCACCTATTGTAAATAGTGGAAGCAACAGGTAATCTCAACAAGGATTGTCAGAGTGAAATTAAATTTGTCTATTCCAATAATTAACACAATATTTCTGGTCTGTGTCACCTGTCTCAGTAAAGACAATGTTGTTTTGAATAAGTAATTAGTTATCAATCACAGCAAAAGCACCAAGTTAAGTTATATTTATAGAAATTTCAATATGAACATACAAGTATCTCTGAGTGTGCTTATCAGAGTTATGAAGTGGAGTAACAGGTATGAGGAATACAAAGATAATTTGGTGGTAGGGTTTGCAGTACCTCCTAACATGTGGTGAGAGTTTAAACAGGATGGAGAGAGCCACATATACACAATATGAACTTGCTTTACGTGAATGGGTATAATTAAATTGAACCAACAATGCTTAAGCACAGATCAATGATTGCCTTTCATAACAAAGTACTGAATTGCTATTAATACAATGCAGGCATCTGAAATAATTGAAAAATTGTTGCACAGAGAACTGTATTGTAGTAAATGGCTGTCATGACCAATATTATAATGGTCAGAATTACGGATAGTAGTAAATAAATTTGCAACAGTTTATATTTATAAGCTAGGCACTTTTCAACCTTGCATGTAATGATTTTCAAGTATGAATCAGACAATACAGGGTAGAGAGTTGTTATTTGCCACCTGCATTAACTGTAATTGTCATAGCAGAAATTTGCTGCTGAAAACTACAGGAAATCAACAAGGAAATAATTCTCTAAAGGAAAAGGCACAGGTCAAAATCATGGTTGCCCATAAGCAAACTGTCCTGAAGTAGGACAGCACACTACTTAATATTACCTGGGAGAAAACACATAAGCATTACAGCAAATGCCACCTCTTCCTCGTCTTGCTCAGTCTTCATATGTATTGTCAACTGCAAGTGACACACAATATTTTCTCTCAGGAATGTGTTCTTCCCCAGCAATTAGTACTAGTTAGCGATGTTTCAATTGGATCAACCTGACTCTCAGCAACTAACAAAGACAGACAATGATGTTTCGACAGACAGTCCCGATACTCAAAAGCTTTCATTGAAATTTATCCTGGTTTAACAGACAGTTATTTTTTGCAGCTGTATCAATGTACAGTTTAACTGATTACCTCTACCTACATATAATGTTAATATTTTTGTAGTAATTATCGTGACCATGACAGCTACATACCATGTGCTACTTATCAGTACATTGATCCTGTCCTTTATTCAACTATTCATTAATTTTAATTAAAAACGTAGGATGGCTCACCTCTGTCAATAGCACGATGCAAGAGTGTGTATCCTTGGCTGTCCCTTGCATCAAGATCAGCCTTATGTTCCACCAAAGTGCGAGCAATACTAGTTTGATGATCACGAAGGGCTAAGTCCAATGGAAGATCACCACGAACATCTAGCTGGTTTAACTTTACTCCCAGCTGAAACATACAAAAGGCAATATCTTCATTAAACATGTGTAACTGTGGAAGTATTACCTCTCACAGGTAAAAAGCAGATAAAACATAAAAATTGCCAGTCATTATATAATTTCATTTAACAGAACTTTCATATTCTGGAATCTTCTATACTGACAATTTTTACTTGTACTCATTCTTAGCATACTGCTGGTAAAATTTTAATGAAGCAATTCATCAGCAACCAAGTGGACACAGTTTTGGGTTTCCAGACCTGTTGCAAAATCCAACAGTCCCCTCCACACCAAAAAGCTGAATAGGTACGGATGTCAAGAGTCACTTCTTCCTGCGACCTTTCACCACATTGTCTATGGCTATTTACAAGCCACCATTCATCTTCCAAAATATTAAAAATACTCCATACTTCAGATCTAAGCCCCCTTTACAAAAATGGGTGTCCTTGCTTGTAACAACTGCCTCTATTTCAGCCACTGACATCCACCTATATGTCAGAGTCTGTTCAAAAGTCGTATCTCCTCAAGGTGCATTCTTTAAGGAAGGATCACCATGCACACTTCTTGCCACACTGTTACCCTGCATTCATTTCAGTCACTGCACTCCGACCAACTGTGTGTGCAACCTGCCAGCATGATGATACCATAGACCAAAAGCCAATGATTCCACCTTTCTCAAAGTCCAACAGATGGTGATAAGTTGCACATGCACATCTTCTGGGAATGCTGTGTTAGCATATCACTCTAAAACTTCCAGTAAGGTCAGATACATCCAATAACCATTACATACTCACACCATTCTTCATCTGTTATGCCATGGTCGGTTGATGAATTCTGTGTCAATTCCCAATGTTTTGTCCCCGTCTGCGGAGGACATCTTCACGGGGGTCTGTAGCTTGATGGAAGGTCCAACACACCCACTAGCTCACTACTGACAACGCTTCCATCGAGCTACAGACCCCCGTGAAGATGTCCTCTGCAGACGGGGACAAAACGTTGGGAATTGACACAGAATTCATCAACCGAGCACGGCATAACAGCCCGGTAATTATAACGAACAATTATTTAAGTTTCCCTCAGCTTTCTTACAAAGAGGTAATAACTGCATATTTTGAGTGGAAAAAACACCCACACCTGTTATGCATTACATATAGTCTGTCATTAAGGATGTATCGTTAGAATAGTTCTTTAAAATTATGTCTGAAATTCATAAACACCATATGAACTATTGTTTCTGAAAATTTCTGTAATTCTAGAACTCAGATGGCAAGCCAGTATCAAGCAAAGGAGGGACAGCTGAAATGTCAAAAGGAATACATGAAGGCTGTATATAAGGGAAATAAACTTGATGACAGTATTATTGTAAGGGAAGAGGAAGCAGGTGAATATGAGATGGGGAAACATGATACAGTGAGAAGAATTTGACAGATCACTGAAAAACTTATGCAGAAACAAGGCGCCTGAAGTAGATCATACTTCCAGAGAAACATTTAGATTCTTAGATGATCCTAGCCATGATAAAACTATTCCACCAAATGTGCTAGATATATGAGACAGGCGAAATACACTCAGATTTAAAGAAGTATGCAATAATTCTAATTCCAAAGAAGGCAGGCACTGACAGGTGTGAATAGTACTGGTCCTGGAAGACAGGCTAAAGAAAAGGCAAACTCAAGTTAACAGGAATTTGCAATTTTGAGAAAGGTATTGACAAAGTTTACAGAAACACAGTCCCCAAAATTTTAACGGTAGCAGTTATAAACGTCATTTATGACTTTTACAGAAACCAGATTGCAGTTAGAAGAGTCAAAGGATGTAAATGGGAAGCAGTAACTGAGAAGGGAGTGGGGCAGAGTTGCAGCCTATCCTTGATAATATTCAATCTGTACATTTAGCAAGTAGTGAAAGAAACTAAGCAGAAATTTCAACAGGGATTAAATTTTAATGAGAGGAAATTTAAACTTTGAGGTTTGATGACAATATAATATTTTTTTCACAAACAACATAGGACTTGGAAGAGCAGTTAAATGGAATGCACAGTGACTTCAACAGAGTTTACAAGATGGTCATCAAATAAAGTAAAACATGGGTGATGGAATGCAGTCAGATTAAATCAGGTGATGTTGAGAGAGTCAGACTGGGAGTCATCAATAATAGTAGATGCATTGTGATATCTGGGCAGCAAAATAACTGATGACAGCCAGTTGGCAATAGCAGCAAAAGTGTTTCTGAAAAAATAAATTAAAAATTTAGGCGTCAGGAAGTCTGTTTTAAAGATATTTATCTGGAGTGTAACCTTGTACCGAAGTGAAACTTGGATGATAAGCAGTTCAGACATGAAGAAAATAGAAGTTTTTGAAATGTTGTATGACAGAACAGGGATAGGTTGAGTAACTAATGAGATGGTACTGAATCTATTTGGGAAAAAAAGAAATGTACGGTATAACTGTATAAAGATGAGATTGGTTAATAAAACAAATCCAGAGGGACCAGCAGTAGTAAATCTGGTAATGGAGGAAGGGGTGTTCGGGCAGGTGGGGAGGGAGTTAAAAATTGTAGAGGGAGACGTAGGCATGACTACAGTATGCATTTTCAAGTGGATGTAGGCTGTACTAGTTAGGAGTACATGTGAAGCTGTGGAACCACTGTAAAGGCTGGGTAGATCAATTCAAAGGTTGGGAGGGACGCAAGGACATACTACACCCAATATAATCATAAATGAAACCAAGTTCTTCATCTGATTGACAGATCCATGAAGAAAAAGAAAACCCATCCAGTGATCCACTTGAACCAACATTAATTTACAAATCTAGGTAAATGTTACAACTGCTTATGCATGGTTCCTGTAGGAACTGTGAAGACTGGCTTACACAATATCTGACCAGAAGTATCCAGACACCTATTAGTGGAATTAATATGGCATGTGTCCACACTTTGTCTTCATGACGAGTAGATTTCTGCTGAGGACCCAATCAATGTCCGTGGAATGATGGCAGCCCATCTGTCCTCAAGAGACGAAACCTGATAATGTAGTTTTCTTAGCTGCTGGGGTCTGGGGCGAATTCTACATTCTAACTGATCTTAGAGGTGCTCTGTCAAGTGAGGCCAGGGCTCTGGGCAGGCCAGTTCAGTAGTGATGATTTCCAAAAACTGTAGCCCACAGATGCTGCTTTGTGACAAGATGAATTGTCATGCATATACAAACAATCATCATCTCCAAATTGCTCCTATATTGTACGCAGCAGATATTCCTGTAAAATGTGTTCGTTTATTCTTGCATTCAGCATTTTCTGAAGTGCAATAAGGGGACAATACCCCAAGCATGGAAAGTACCCCCTTACCATACTTCACTGTTGGCACTACGCATTACACTCGTCAAACCCAAACCATTCAATTTGATTGCCACAGAGTGATTCATCACTGCATAACACTAGTTGCCTGTCATCAACTGTCCCGTGGTGTCACTCTTTACACCACCTGAACTGTCACTCATGAGGAGAACACAGAAATGCCAAAACCCATTTGCCCAGAAACTTCACTCAGTGGAACAGGGGCCAATCTAAGAACACACGTCTTGACTTATTCTTCAATATTCGACTGTTTCTTAGAAAATGACGGCCACTGTTTTCGAGGTAGTTTACACTTATCAGCTACAACATTATGACCACCCACCTAACAGCTGGTGTGTCTGCCTTTGGCATGTATTAACAGAGGTGATGCATTGTAGCATGGAAGCAATGGGCCTTGGTAGGTTGCTGGAGGGAACTGGCACCACATCTGTACACACAAGTCATCTAATTCCCATAAATTCCGGGGAGGGGGCGATGAACTCCGACACCATGTTCAATCACACCCCAGATGCGTTCGATCAGGTTGAGATCTGGCGAATTGGGGGATCAGCACATCAACTGGAACTAGCTACTGTGTTCGTCGAACCACTTCATCACACTCCTGGCCTTGTGACATGACGCATTATCTTGTTGAATAGTGCCACTACCATAACAAACACGATTGTCATGAAGGGGTGTACGAGCTCTGCAACCTGTGTGCAACACTCATTGGCCATCATGGCGCCTTGCACGAGCTCTATTGGTCCCACAGATGCCCACGTGAATGTTCCCCAGACCGTAACGCAGCCGCTATCAGTTTGTATCTGTCCTGCAGCATAGGTGCCAAGGAGCTGTTGGCCTGGAAGATGTCACGTCCAGTGCCGATGGTCATGTGCCCATTTCGGTTGTAGTTGCTGATGTCGTGGTGTTAACATTGGCACATGCATGGATTGTTGGCAGCTGATGCCCATCGTTAGGAGTGTGTTCGGTGCACTGTGTGTTCAGATACACTTGTACTCTGATGTTCGGTCCGCCACAGTACACTGCCTGTCTTGTTTTACCAGTCTGGAAAGCCTATGACGTCCGACATCTGTAACGAGGAGTGGCTGCCTAACCACACGACGTCTGGACGTGGTTTCGCCACGTGTTGAAGACACTCACCACAGCATTCCTTGAATACCCGACACGTCACGCAGTTTCCGAAATGCTCGTGCCGAGCCTCCGGGCCGTCACAATCTGCCCTCAGTCAAATTCAGATAGTTCGCGCCATTCCCCATTCTACACACGGACAGCACTCGCACTTATAGTATACGGACCGTGCGTCCATCTGGCTAACAGTCATGACAAAGCTATCTAGTTTATACGGATAGTAGGTCGGTGGTCATTATAATCTGGCTGATCAGTGCATATGCCTTTTAGCGAGTAAATAGTTCGACCAAAGCTACAGTGACTATCGCCGCTGCTTCGCAATTTTGAGCTTCCTTGTTCGAAACCCGATTGTTATTTTTATTTTTCATCTATCCAGCCATGTTCTTAGAAGATTACTACACGAACGTTTTCCATTGTATACTGAAATAACGTTGTCCTAACTCGTCTACCCATTGTGTGTCTGATGAATGAATTAAAAAAAATGAATAAATGACAATTATTCGAAAATGTTTTTGGTGAATTTCTGTAGCGTATCTTGTTTCATAATCAAGTGCAAGCTTCAGTTTTCGGAAAAGTGATCCGTTATGCGTGGTTTGTCCGAAATTACTGCCAACGATGGAAATCTTCAACAATTTTAACGATGTTTCTTTTCCGAATGAGACTCGTACGAAGAAATGTCACTGTGGCGAACCTGCCTTCGTGCGACGCTCGTGGTGTTTAGAATTTCTATGTTTTCAATGTATCGTCCAAATATTCGTAAAGAATAAACGCAGAATAAAATAATAGAGAAATGATGTAAGAATGTAATATAAGAATTTAAAAGGGTTATAACCCCCGACACTACACACATGCATCATACAATAAATATATGACATGGTGAAACCCAGTTGTAATTTTAAAATAGATGTAACGCCCGCCCTTGTATCACATAACGTAACAAGTAACATTCGTGTAGTAACCTTCTACGGACATGAGCAGATAAATGATAAAATGAAAATAAAGAGAAATAATAATCCGATTTCGAACACTGGGTGCTAAAGTGGAAGGTCGCGAAGCTAGCCATTGTGCCACTATTTCGAACGAGATTATCGCGTTATAAAAGGCATATAAATTATGTCAAAAACGTTGACCGTCGGTTTTTCAGAAACGACCCAGCATCTACGGATATGCTGAGATATCTGTTTGGTTATTTTGACATTTGAAGTGTCTGGGAAATCGGAAAAAATTGTGGTAAGGTCTTAAAGGGACCAAACTGCTGAGGTCATCGGTCCCTAAGCTTAATCTAACTTAAGTTAACGCTAAGGACAACACACACACACACCCATGCCCGAGGGAGGACTCTCCAACATTGTAGCCCACCATTTTTAACTTCCTGTATACAGTCACAGTGCTACCTGGGCTGCTGGTAGCACACTGGGACTCACGACTGATTCCTTCTGCTATTTTCATGCGATTTTTTACAACTACCGTCCGCAATGCTCAAGGTCTACCTGATCTTGTTTAGCTATCATTATTCCTTCGCGTTTCCGTTTCAGTCACATCACCAACAGCCGACTTGGGCAGCTTTAGAAGGATTGAAATGTCCCTGATGGATCTATAACAGACAATGAATTGTCCACGTTCGAAGTAACTGAGCTCTCCAAACCGACCCATTCTGCTGTTACTGCCTTTCTACTGTTTCCCGCGTCCTTTTACACTGGCATCTAGACGTCGATTCCACATTACACGGGGCAGTTCAGATAGTGAACTAATTACAGCGCACACAGGGATTTAAGCAATCATTCTTCCAGGTTCATAGGTGTATGGAACGGGAAGAACTTCCAATACGTGGTCCAATGTGAAGTACTATCCGTATTGCACTTCCCAGCAGGGATTATTTGAGGTTGCGCGATGCCTGAAGCATCTATGAATTACGGCGCTCCTATTTAGCAATATGCACTCAAATTTTTTACACATTATTTTAAGCCCTACTTATGAGAAGGTACCATCTAGCAAGATTTTATTTCACTTAAGCACTAGCTTTCCCAACGCTTTTATCATAAAAGCGATATTTAATTTTTTACAACTACCTACTTAAGTCGTGTATACAGTGAAACTGACGATGTGAGAAGGATGTTCTTGCTCTTGTTTTCACTAAGTTAGAAGAGTAAGGTAAAGCAATGTTCCATACTTTTACCTTCGCTCGAATTGTTGGAAATAGAAAAGGGTTGCCTGCTCTGTTAGTTGGAGACTTGCACCGACTGTATCGAATTTAATAACTGCTCACACTAAAAGTAAAACGGGCTTTAATAATAACTTATGAAATTATGAAGTTATTCATACGGACAGAAAAAAAAAATCGGGACGCTCCTTAGTACTGTACAAAATATCAAAACGTGGCGACACACGGGTTTGGAACCTGATACATGTTAGCCGTGGAAGACAGATAGGCAACACAGAAGGACCACAATGGCGTATTCGAGTGCAAACCATTACATTAAAGTAGGCAAGTAAACTTTACAGGAATGCGTCGAAATATGATAGACAGGCCTACTGTAAAAGCACCCTAGCTAAACTTAGTACTTGGAAAAACAGAATCGCAAAATCACTCATTCTATCCTGAGAGTCTATTAACAAAGTTTCAAGAACTGGCTTTAAATGATGACTCTAGGAATATACTACAATTCCCTACGCTTCATTCACATTGGGATGGTGAGGATGAGAAGAATAATTAATTACTGCACGCACAAAGGCATTCAATCGTTTTCCCTGAGCTCCATACGTGAATGGAATGGGAAGAAACACTAATAACCGGTACATCTACATTTATACTCCGCAAGCCACCCAATGGTGTGTGGCGGAGGGCACCTTACGTGCCACTGTCATTACCTCCCTTTCCTGTTCCAGTCGCGTATGGTTCGCGGGAAGAACGACTGCCAAAAAGCCTCCGAGTGCGCTCGAATCTCTCTAATTTTACATTCGTTACCTCCTCGGGAGGTATTCGATACCTCATCCAGAAACGCACCCTCGCGAAACCTGGACAGCAAGCTACACCGCGATGCAGAGCGCCTCTCTTGCCGAGTCTGCCACTTGAGTTTGCTAAACATCTCCGTAACTCTATCACGGTTACCAAATAACCCTGTGACGAAACGCGCCGCTCTTCTTTGGATCTTCTCTATCTCCTTTGTCAACCCGACCAGGTACGGATCCCACACTGATGAGCAATACTCAATTATAGATCGAACGAGTGTTTTGTAAGCCACCTCCTTTGTTGATGGACTACATTTTCTAAGGACTCTCCCAATGAATCTCAACCCGGCACCCGCCTTACCAAAAATTAATTTTATATGATCATTGCACTTCAAATCGTTCCGTACGCATACTCCCAGATATTTTACAGAAGTAACTGCTACCAGTGTTCGTTCCGCTATCATATAATCATACAATAAAGGATCCTTCTTTCTATGTATTCGCAATACATTACATTTGTCTATGTTAAGGGTGAGTTGCCACTCCCTGCACCAAGTGCCTGTCCGCTGCAGATGGTCCTGGATTTCGCTGCAATTTTCTAATGCTGCAACTTCTCTGTATACTACAGCATCATCCGCGAAAAGCCTCATGGAACTTCCGACACTATCTACTAGGTCATTTATATATATTGTGAAAAGCAATGGTCCCATAACACTCCCCTGTGGCGCGCCATAGGTTACTTTAACGTCAGTAGTCGTCTCTCCATTGAGAAAAAAAAGCTGTGTTCTGTTTGCTAAAAACTCTTCAATCGAGCCACACAGCTGGTCTGATATTCCGTAGGCTCTTACTTTGTTTATCAGGCGACAGTGCGGAACTGTATCGAACGCCTTCCGGAAGTCAAGAAAAATAGCATCTACCTGGGAGCCTGTATCTAATATTTTTTCGGTCTCATGAACAAATAAAGCGAGTTGGGTCTCACACGATCGCTGTTTCCGGAATCCATGTTGATTCCTACATAGTAGATTCTGAGTTTCCAAAAACGACATGATATTCGAGCAAAAAACATGTTCTAAAATTCTACAACAGATCGACGTCAGAGATATAGGTCTATAGTTTTGCGCATCTGCTCGACGACCCTTCTTGAAGACTGGGACTACCTGTGCTCTTTTCCAATCATTTGGAACCTTCCGTTCCTCTAGAGACTTGCGGTACACGGCTGTTAGAAGGGGGGCAAGTTCTTTCGCGTACTCTGTGTAGAATCGAATTGGTATCCCGTCAGGTCCAGTGGACTTTCCTCTGTTGAGTGATTTCAGTTGCTTTTCTATTCCTTGGACACTTATTTCAATGTCAGCCATTTATCCGCTTGTGCGAGGATTTAGAGAAGGAACTGCAGTGCGGTCTTCCTCTGTGAAACAGCTTTGGAAAAATGTGTTTAGTATTTCAGCTTTACGTGTGTCATCCTCTGTTTCAATGCCATCATGATCCCAGAGTGTCTGGATATGCTGTTTCGAGACACTTACTGATTTAACGTAAGACCAGAACTTCCTAGGATTTTCTGTGAAGTCGGTACACAGAATTTTACTTTCGAATTCACTGAACGTTTCACGCATAGCCCTCCTTACGCTAGCTTTGACATCGTTTAGCTTCTGTTTGTCAGAGAGGTTTTGGCTGCATTTAAACTTGCAGTGAAGCTCCCTTTGCTTTCGCAGTAGTTTCCTAACTTTGTTGTTGAACCACGGTGGGTTTTTCCCGTCCCTCACAGTTTTACTCGGCACGTACCTGTCTAAAACGCATTTTACGATTGCCTTGAACTTTTTCCATAAACAGTCAACATTGTCCGTGTCGGAACAGAAATTTTCGTTTTGATCTGTTAGGTAGTCTGAAATCTGCCTTCTATTACTCTTGCTAGACAGATAAACCTTCCTCCTTTTTTTTTATATTCCTATTAACTTCCATATTCAGGGATGCTGCAACGGCCTTATGATCACTGATTCCCTGTTCTGCGCTTACAGAGTCGAAAAGTTCGAGTCTGTTTGTTATCGGTAGGTCCAAGATGTTATCTTCACAATGAAACATACCCTCTGCACCTCACGGTGCAGCTTCGCCATGCAAGTCGAGATAAGGCGAATTAACCCCTAGCTGTACCGAAGCACCGTGTAAATTCTTTCTGCATCGCACTGCCCGTGCGCAATTTACCGTGTGTGAGAAACCCTGACGTAGACGTAGCAGCGTGAGGGTTTGCGGGCAGATGGACGCCGGCAGTGCGGCGTGCACAGCGCTCCAGTGCTCCCCCACCGCTCCAGCCGAAGACAGCAGGGCGGCGATCAGCTGGCTGTGGGCCGGCAGGCAGTCAGCGGCAAGCAGCCGAACCGCTCACACGTCACGAGAACGACCGCGAGTGCCCGGCACAGGCCGAGCTGTGCGCGCCGCGCCACCATGCACACGGACTGAGACAGACAACTCGTCGCCTTCTCACCATGTCGCCGTGCCTACTTCTTGTCCTGCTGTGCGCAGGTGAGTCCCACTGACCTAGCGATGTCATTCGAACGACTTGAGTCAAGAGGCACTGAAGGACGGCTCATCTTAGTTGTGGATAAATACACTGCAATCGCAAAAAATTGTAAATAAGCTTGAAACATTTGGTCCGCCAGACTGTCGCATCTATTAAGGGGAACTGGAACGCCATATCCCCACAATGTTAAATTTAGTGACTTGGCTTCCCTGTATTTCAGGAACCACTGTAGCCATTGACATGAAAATTTTACTGGGCATTAAACTGTATGTTCTGAGTCTACTGAACTACAATAATTGTATTTCAGCTACTGCTTTCAGAAATACATTTTTTAATTACACAGTTAAAATTTTGTGGACTGTTATCCTAAATAATTTTAATTATACTTAACATTATGTTCTTCTTTTAGTTCAGTAGACTCAGGATATGTATGTTAGTATTCCCTGAAAATTTTAATACTCGAAGTGGTTTCTGAGATTTAGGGAAAAATGCAACAGAAAATGTAAACTTCAGGAACGGCTTCTAAAGTTTCAAAAGACTGTACCTCAATATTGCTTAATTTTTTTATATTTAGTTACTCAGAAGCACCCTGCACATACTGTTGTATCATTCTCTTGATCTTTTTCCAAGTTTTTTTCTTCTTTCTGGACTCCTTAGTGGCCAACTGTGCTGCATACTCTGCTTTATCAATGCGAACCTTGTCCATCCGTTCAGGTTCTCTGATCCAGTTTGCTCCAGGATTAATTCCCATGTGCTGTAGCACTTTAACCCTACCAATGTTGCTATCATTAAAAGCAATAACAGGATCACTGACCCCCCACTTTAGTGTCTTCATTCCGACAAAAACATTTTTTTGGTACACGAGTCCATATAAGATTATTGAACGACTCACTGGGATTTTGAGTCTAATAATCCAGACACTTCTTCAGTAATTCAGGATTTACCAGGTCTCTGTAAATAGGTTTTACGATATACATGACCTGCTGGGATGGAATGCTTATGGCTTTATGAACTGTTTTGAGTACTGGGCATTGCGGTAATTGCACCATGAATCAGGTCCAGGACGGCACAGGTGGTGTACTGGTTTTTCATTAGTTGACAGTCTGTGGAAGAAGGTAGCCCACACTGCCTGCTTCAATTTCAACAAATCCTCAGTATTATTTCTAATGGCCGTCCCATAATACTGCTGTAGTTCCTCAATCTTTTGTCGGTCAGCCTGTCTCTGTTAGCACTCCGACACACAACGCCTGTTTATTATACTATGAAACGATACGATACTGTTTTTGACAGCGCTACCAATACAAACACGTAATTTAACCTTTATAACACAGCAGTCCACAGCCTTCTATATAAAAAAATTACCGATTTTACTAGATCTTGAAGTAATGCACGCAAAAATTTTAACATTTTCAACTGGTGTAAATTGTATTTAAAAAATAAAATACTTACCATGTGAGTTTATAAGTGATGTATGTATATCATTTTATTCGGAAAATTGCAAATTTTATAATGAGATAAAAATCCGAAAATGTAAAAAAAAAATTTTTTTTTCTTCTAACTCCCGTTAAGTAACTAAGGGAAGTGCTATTCATAGATGCGAAATTGAACGATTACAGAAAGTAAGAAGCAGGAAGAGCAAATTGGTAGGGAGTATTATGAGAAAATGGAACTGCCCTGCCACGGAGATTGTCCAAGGATCTCGACCAGCCTACTCCAGCGTTTCTTACTGAGCAAGTTGGCATAATGGTAATGATACTGTACTCGCATTCGGCAAGAGTAGTATTAGAATATCTGCGTTGCCGTCTAAAGACCTCTCTATAGACATATACGAGGGCAGTTCAATAAGTAATGCAACACTTTTTTTTCTCGGCCAATTTTGGTTGAAAAAACCGGAAATTTCTTGTGGAATATTTTCAAACATTCCCGCTTCGTCTCGTATAGTTTCATTGACTTCCGATAGGTGGCAGTGCTGTACTGAGCTGTTAAAATGGCGTCTGTAACGGATGTGCGTTGCAAACAACGGCCAGTGATCGAGTTTCTTTTGGCGGAAAACCAGGGCATCTCAGATATTCATAGGCGCTTGCAGAATGTCTACGGTGATCTGGCAGTGGACAAAAGCACGGTGAGTCGTTGGGCAAAGCGTGTGTCATCATCGCCGCAAGGTCAAGCAAGACTGTCTGATCTCCCGCGTGCGGGCCGGCCGTGCACAGCTGTGACTCCTGCAATGGCGGAGCGTGCGAACACACTCGTTCGAGATGATCGACGGATCACCATCAAACAACTCAGTGCTCAACTTGACATCTCTGTTGGTAGTGCTGTCACAATTGTTCACCAGCTGGGATATTCTAAGGTTTGTTCCCGCTGGGTCCCTCGTTGTCTAACCGAACACCATAAAGAGCAAAGGAGAACCATCTGTGCGGAATTGCTTGCTCGTCATGTGGCTGTGGGTGACAATATCTTGTCAAAGATTGTTACAGGCGATGAAACATGGGTTCATCACTTCGAACCTGAAACAAAACGGCAATCAATGGAGTGGCGCCACACCCACTCCCCTACCAAGAAAAAGTTTAAAGCCATACCCTCAGCCGGTAAAGTCATGGTTACAGTCTTCTGGGACGCGAAAGGGGTTATTCTGTTCGATGTCCTTCCCCATGGTCAAACGATCAACTCTGAAGTGTACTGTGCTACTCTTCAGAAATTGAAGAAACGACTTCAGTGTGTTCGTAGGCACAAAAATCTGAACGAACTTCTCCTTCTTCATGACAACGCAAGACCTCACACAAGTCTTCGCACCCGAGAGGAGCTCACAAAACTTCAGTGGACTGTTTTTTCCTCATGCACCCTACAGCCCCGATCTCGCACCGTCGGATTTCCATATGTTTGGCCCAATGAAGGACGCAATCCGTGGGAGGCACTACGCGGATGATGAAGTTATTGATGCAGTACGACGTTGGCTCCGACATCGACCAGTGGAATGGTACCGTGCAGGCATACAGGCCCTCATTTCAAGGTGGCGTAAGGCCGTAGCATTGAATGGAGATTACGTTGAAAAATAGTGTTGTGTAGCTAAAAGACTGGGGAATAACCTGGTGTATTTCAATGCTGAATAAAACAACCCCTGTTTCAGAAAAAAATGTGTTGCATTACTTATTGAACTGCCCTCGTACACTAACCTTAGACATGCTCTTGGCTGTGGGCTGGGATGGGCAGTTCCTTGCTCAAGATACGATCTTCGCAAACTGAACCGCATCATATCATTTTGAAGCAAGCCAGAACATGTAATACATATCTAATAGTAGCAAGGGTACTCACAGCTGTACTGTACGTCGTGAAATCTCGAAAATATTTCGCCACCATTCTACCTGCAATTGAATATTCCAGAAGGCTCTGCAGTCTAAAATGAGACATTTCTACTTAACGAAAGTTTCACCAAAGTGAAAAAAAAAAATCTGTGATCTTTTTCTGCTTCCGCGACCTCTAGCGTGCTTGGACAAGCACATTTTGTATTGTCATCAGAGCCAAAAATACTTCAGTGTCTACTTCCGTTCTCCAATGGCACCTTTGTCTCCTTTGGAGACATCAAGTGAACCGCCACTTCTTCTTCTTCTTCTTCTTCTTCTTAATCAATGAAACGCTATCATAAAATACGTTTGTACTTCCTTTGACGTCATTTTTACACATGTTTTATCTACAATGGTACGTCATTTCGAGTAAACACTATGTTTACATGCGGCTCCAAATGGTTCAAATGGCTCTGAGCACTATGGGACTCAACTGCTGTGGTCATAAGTCCCCTAGAACTTAGAACTACTTAAACCTAACTAACCTAAGGACATCACACACATCCATGCCCGAGGCAGGATTCGAACCTGCGACCGTTGCGGTCGTGCGGTTCCAGACTGTAGCGCCTTTAACCGCTCGGCCACTCCGGCCGGCCCATGCGGCTCCAAAAACCTATTTCCATGTACGGCAACTGGTTGTTCACGTAAACACTCCAAATAGATTCTGGAAATCCTGTTCTAGCTGCCAGTTTTCACTATTACAATCGATTTTCGCTTCCACGTAAACGCACAAGCGTTTTTTAATCGTGCTCGCTTGCCAGGTTGAGTCATGCTGAAAATTTTCGGACGAGATGGACGCAGTGCAGTGATTTTTGTGTAGTGAAGGTGAAGTATAAATATTAGACTGAATATGAAGCTCTGTACCTCTAATATTTAACTGAAGAGAAATGGCAATTGTCCTGACAAAACAGAAACTTGTACAGCTGCTTTCCAGACGCCGTATTTGACTCGGCTAACCGAAATTAGGTTTTCGTCTTCTGGAAGACGTGTCAAGTGTATGTGTGCTTTGTTTTCTTCCTCGCAGTCAGTGTTAACAGAAAACAGGAGATTTGAATTCATGAATTATGGGCGTATGGTTATAATATTACTCTTACTCCTCCTCCTACTACTACTACTACTACTACTACTACTACTACGGAATCTGAATTGACCGAAACTTTGTAATCCTACCCGTTTGCAGACCTGCAAGAGAAGCCTTTCATTCTTCCGTATACCAACGATCCCAACCGAATTGCCCATTTGTTTTTAAGCGTCTTCAATTCCCTATCAAGGATTCATTGGCAATAACAGTAAACGAGGTTCAAGGTCAGCGAGAGGGAATGGACAGGGGGGATGGGCAGAGGGAGGGTGGGGCTGGAAAGAGGGAGGGGAGAGGATATAAATAGGAAGGAGGATGAGGTACAGAGATAGACACACACACACACACACACACACACACACACACACACACACACACACACACACAGAGAGAGAGAGAGAGAGAGAGAGAGAGAGAGAGAGAGAGAGAGGGGGGGGGGGAGGTGGTATGGTCACAGAGATGGGGAGGACGAGGAGAGAATGAGTTGGGCAGAGAGAGGGGCGGAGACAGGTATCAGAACGCATATCCAAATCGAGTACATATTTAGCAATTGCGAAGCTTTGCCGTGTTCGCTAGCACTTTATACATTCAGTAGTAGAATTACTGAGACCATGATTCTTCGGATACTGTCATTATCAGTTTCCACCTTCCGGAATGTAGAGCACTCTACGTACTGACGGCTGCATGTGAAATGATATTTTTCAAATACTAATGACATGTGTGACACCACATGAAAAAAAATACAGTCAGACCAAAAAGTTTCCGGACTAGATTAATAAAAACCAGGAAACTTTAATGCTTTATGTATTGTACATACTCTCCCTCCACTTGAGTACGACACTCAGAACGTTTATACAACCGTGTGAAACTGTCACGCAAGTCCTCCTTTGGGATGTTGTTCAACTCACGCCTCACATTGGCTTGAATGTCTGTACTTTGTTCTTTTGTGCCAGGTTCGTAATGGGTAACACCAAGTTCTTTCCAAAAGAATGGACGAAGTTTTTGCATTTCAATCAAGTCGTGGCAGACGTCTACGCGTCGACAGTTTCGTTACGGAGTCAAGACGTGCGGGACAAACTTTGCACACATTTTCCTCTTCAAGACGTTCAAGAGAATGCACTGAACACATGATTTAGAAATGTCGCTGCAGTACAATTTGTGACAACGAGATTGATGGACTACAGTTGCATGTCTCTTAGTCAACACTGCCAGCTCACAACCTGTGGCCAGGGGAGATCGTCACTTCATCGTCCTGCTCACAAAGTCAATCCAGGACGATGTGGGCTGCGTGAACAGGGGCTGTGTAGCCTTGGAACACAGTATCAGGCCGGCCGGGGTGGCCGAGCGGTTCTAGGCGCTACAGTCTGGAACCGCGCGACTGCTACGGTCGCAGGTTCGACTCCTGCCTCGGGCATGGATGTTTGTGATGTCCTTAGGTTAGTTAGTTTTAAGTAGTTCTAAGTTCTAGGGGACTGATGACCTCAGCAGTTAAGTCCCATAGTGCTCAGAGCCATTTGAACACAGTATCACCACTGGGGAACAAAGACTGTACGCTACTATGGGATGGACCTGATCAGCCAAAGTGGTCACACAATCCTTGGCAGTAAAGCTGCCGCGACGAATATCCATAGGGTCCACGGAATACGACAGTATGGTTTCCCAAATCATCACCGAACCCTCGCCATGTTTAACTCTTGGAACCTAAACTAAGCCAGAAGTTGAAAATCGTGTGAAAAAGATGTTCAAATGTGTGTGAAATCTTATGGGACTTAACTGCTAAGGTCATCAGTCCCTAAGCTTACATCCTACTTAACCTAAATTATCCTAGGGACAAACACACACACCCATGCCCGAGGGAGGACTCTAACCTCCGCCGGGACCAGCCGCACAGTATGATTGCAGCGCCTTCAGATCGCTCGGCTAACCCCGTGCGGCAAAATCGTGTGAAGCAAGACTCATCCGACCAAATGAGATTCTTCCAGGTTTTAATACTTTTCAACTGTTGTCCTCTTTACTTTTCTTCACAATCTTCTTCAACGACCATCTGCCACGATCAGTCGTTGTGACTTGGTGACGATGTTTCTCCGAGTTTCACGTCTGCGGTATTAAGCCCGCCTTTTGTACCTATTTTCATTTATTCGAGCACGATAAAAGTATGGTTTTTAATAAATACTTCTACCAAATTCTGTAACTTTTTTAAATTTCTCCAATTACATTTAATACAAATATTTAAGTCCAGCAGCAGAAGCAACTTTTCACTCTCACAATCAGTGTTATCAGATTCGGAAACCTACTTACACATCAATATATCTCTAACAAGAGTGTTGTTAATTAAAGTAAAAAAACAAGCAACGAAATTCAGAGAATCACTGTCAGCGGGTATACAATCAAAAACATTTACGTCATTCATGTTACACTTGAGCTGCAGAAACTTTTGCATCATTCGTGTGACACTTGAGCTGCTAAGTTACCCGTCCATAAATCCTGGATTATGTTAAGAATGAACTTTAGCTCCATTGTACGGTCGGATGATAATATATTCGTACAGCTATTTTTTCTGTAGGTTACATAGAAAGGGAACATTTTTGTTCACGCCTAAGCAACTGCAAACGTAGCGTCTTGGGACGCTGGATATTTTTTAAACTAGACATAGAAACAACGAAACACGTTTTTACTGTTCTTCCTCCAGCTGCTGTGCGTAGGGAGGAATGCGCCGACTGCAGCAGTAAAGAATTCCACCTGGTCCTTAGACACAACGAGATAAGCGAGCTGCCGTAACAGTTCAAAATGACCTGTACGCGTTTACGAGGTGGAAGCTTCCATTGTCGTATTTCTTAGTAACTCATATGGTCGTGCAGGTAAAGGACGCTGACATACGCACATGTGGTGCGGTTATCTTCATGAAACCCCAGCAGACGGCGATAACGTCACGCTAAAACAGCACGGAAGGATAATTGGATAATATTGTTCGTGTGTGTGTGTGTGTGTGTGTGTGTGTGTGTGTGTGTGTGTGTGTGTGTGTGTGTGTGTGTACACATGCACAGCCCCCGGATGTGCACAAACTATGCTTGCGTCACACAAAAAACGAATGGAAAAATGGGACAAAAAAAAAGACTTTTTCCAGGCATACGTCTCCTACAAAGGCACTGTTCACTCGACGGCGTGTCAATTACGTCAACAAAAAAATCAGCGCACCAGATGATGGCAACGTAATAGTTTGCCGAAATATTGTACCCGTTGGACAGAGATCCCATCCGTGAATTATTCTTCCGTAATGCCTCCTGAGAAACGCTCCCCGCCTCATTCCTTTTCAGATCTGAAGATACATAAAGGATCAGTTTTAGTGGTGTCAATATTTAAAGGCAAATCCCTATCCGACCAAACGGCTATAGCAAGTAATAACTTTGTAAGGATAATCTTGCAAGTCACTATTTCAATTTCAGCCTTTAGCCATCTTAAAATCGAACAAAGCGAAAATTTCGTGCTTTACCACATGGCAAAATAGCAGTCGTGTTTACATGGTGCATCACGTTGGCTGAATATAAAATGCTTCGCAATACTTTTGGAGGACACAGGTGAAGTAGCGTAACGTACTAACAAATCGACAGAATCGAATGATAGTGTGGCAGCATGTTGTCAGAGGTCCCTCCGTCGCGCACAGGAAGTTTGACCTCACGCCACAACGCTAAATGGGGTTGGCCTCGCAACATGAGGCAGTTGAAGGGACGAGAAAAAGACAAGTGTGTGAATCAGCGTGCAGTTACGGTGCACTGTGATGGTGGTGTTCATTTCATTACAACATGGCGTTGAGACAACATACGGATGAATTAACACAGACATGAGACGTCGGGAAACTGGAAGAAGGGAGAAATATGACTAGTGTAGCCCAGGAGTTTGGTATCATTCAAGGCATTGTTTAACGTGCACAGGGCGCGTTCGTAACCAAAAACATTGCTGCCAGAAGGAGATGAGGTGGTCGACCACGGTCAACAGCGGCAACGGATGACCGCTACATTGTGCAACAAGCAAGAAGGGACCCACGTCAAACAGTGGGTGGTAATTAGAACCACATTTAACAGGACACAGTCTCACGCTCTACAATGTCCCGGTGACTGCAGAGGGGTGGTCTCTCGGCCAGACGACCAGCACGTTGTGTACCGCTGACAGTAGCACATAGGCCGCACCGTTAGCAGTTTTGCCAAGAGCGTAGGGACTGGACCAAGAGTATTGGAGTCACATTCTCTTCTCTGATTGGAAGCAGATTCAGTGCGGGTAGCGATTCTGAACGTATCCTCATATGGTGAGAGGTGGGAATACGTAATGAATACAGATACATGGTCGAAGATGATCGTTTTGGTGGTCCAGGTATCACAGTGAAAAGAGGCATAATGCCGCATGAGCGTACTGACGCCAAAATCTTTGAACACGGTAGCTCACCGGTCAACGTTATAGCAAATTTGTACTCCTTCGCAACGTGCGTCAGGATGCATTTGGCCATCATTTGATTTTAATGGATGACAATACGGAACCACGTCGCACGAGGAGCAGCCCTTGGAACGAGAGGATATTCAGCGAATGGACTGGCCTGCTCATTCCCCGATTTAAATCCCACGGTGCAGATGTAAGACACTTTGGGCAGACGCATTGCAGCCTGTCCACGTGTACCAACGACCATCCAGCAGTTGGAGGAATGGAACGCCCTACAACAACCACTTCCGTACCAACCACGTAGTCAGCATGGGAGCATTTTGCACAGCATGCACTGCCGTCGGCGGTAACCACATACCCTATTAAGAACCAGCCCTGCGTTCTGTAATGTCCTGATGTCATTTCCGTTCGTGTCATTAGCTTCTGTACTACACGGTAGCTGTTCTTTTTATGTATGGGGCATTTCTTGGCAGTGACACTTCATGCCAAAGTTAACATCGTCCTTAAATTTTGTATACCAGTGTATGTTTTAGTTTCTGTGATCTTTTGTGTAAATAATATCGATCTACCGGCACATATCACTGTCTGGTAAGAATATATTCGAAGTCCATCGCCAGACATCAAACGAGAATTGGCTGCGGAAGCTAGTGTAAAACTAGGTTGTGGTCTCTTGGAAGCCGTCAACTCTGGTAAATACACTGGTTTCCACAAGTGGTGAAAAAACCACAGAAGTAACGGTAACTCAAATATTTGCTTTACTAATGAAAGACGGCTCCTGTTGTTGCTGATTTACATATTTATTTTTAGGTCCACGACCGGTTTCTAATATCACGCTGTCTACTTTCAAGAGTATCTGAAAATAACCTGAATGTTACGGCCGAAACCGTTCTTGGACTTGAGAAAGAAGTGTATCAGCAACTGGAGTAGACTTTCTTTAACTGAGTAAACGGTCGCGGAACAGCACCCTCTAAACACAGAGAAACTAATAATCAAATATTTTCGTTTCAAACGTTTCGGAACTTAGAAAATGCGAAGAAGACTTGTCACGGCATAAATGAAATCTAGAGAATCACACAGCCAATCTATGTTAGAATTCAGTACTTGTCTGAAATGTGTAACTGACTTGTGAGTACGATATTAGTATCTCGAAGAAAAAGCCAACATACAGCAATTTGTAATACCGTTAATGGAAGTGTGAGTGACTTCATAAGAAGTGAATAAAGCTATTTCTGCAAAGCTGACCCTCTCCTCAGGCTGAATTGTTTTTTGCTAAACGTATTCGCCAACGAGAAAATCCTTGTGTGGTCGAGCGCAATCTTCTTTTGGCATGGCATCTCTATAAAAGGGGTCTTTGTACAATTCTTTGTTTCCAGTAACTAACTATGGATGAATCAACATACGTATGGTATCGCTCTGCTGACGAGTAAGCCGCTAATCATTTGCGAACAGAACTATTTTTAGAATGAAATTTTCACTCTGCAGCGGAGTGTGCGCCGATATGAAACTTACTGGCAGATTAAAACTGTGTGCCGGACCGAGACTCGAACTCGGGAGCTTTGCGTTTCGCGGTAAGTGCTCTACCAACTGAGCTATCCAAGCACGACTTACAACCCATCCTCAAAGTTCTACTTTCGCCAGTACCTCGTCTCCTAGAGCGGGAGAGCTTCTGTGACGTTTGGAAGATAGGAGACGAGGTACTGGCGGAAGTAGAGCTGTGAGGATGGGTCGTGAGTCATGCTTTGATAGCTCAGTTGGTAGAGCACTTGCCCGCGAAAGGCAAAGGTCCCGAGTTCGACTCTCTTGCCGGCACACAGTTTTAATGTCCGCCCCCGGTAGCTGAACGGTCAGCGTAACGGATTGTCAATCCTCTGGGGCCGGGTTCGATTCCCGGCTGGGTCGGGTAATTTTCTCCGCCCACGGACTGGGTGTTGTGCTGTCCTAATTATCATCCTCATCGACTGCAGGTCCCGGAAGTGGCGTCAAATTGAAAGACCGTCACCCGGCGACCGGTCTGCCTGACGGGGGCCCCAGGCCATAAGATTAAATAAATCAAGGCAGTTTTAATCTGCCAGTAAGTTTCAGAACTATCTTTATCACTACAGCTGGATGCCGGATTTGAGGTTAGAATTCGTTGCCAGTGTCTACGAACAAGAAGAAGACTAACGTCTGACAGGTAACTTGCTCGCCTACCTTAAGAATCTGCAGTCGTTCGGGTATTACAGCGCCGCTAGATTTCACGTGGTAGCTTTGTGCAGCTAAACTTGCTGCAGGCGTGCTCAGCATTCATGTTTTATGACTGCACTGTTTTCCGCGTCCCCCTGACATTTTTAATATACCGTTCACTACTAGTGCTGCCACCTGCAGTTTGTGAGAGGTTACTCCAAGTTGACGTCGAACACATGCGGTGGTCACAATGTATGTAATGGAACAGTGATTAGTACCTAGCATAATGTACTATTTCGTAAACGCTGTTTTCTTAAACAAAGCGAGCGGGAAATAATGAACGTATATGGCGCGGTACGAGGAAGTTCCGGTTCATCCCTTCTCGTGGATGGACAGCGTGCCAATGGAAGCACGCATTGACGCCATCGCGTCGTCGGTCGTTTATTACCTGTGCAGGTGCCATTAGCAGCGAGACGCGCTATCGGGGAATGGGAGGGAGCTAATAAGGGAAATGTGGGGGGCGGCGTCTGTTTCCCGAGAGAGAATCGATGCGGGACCGCTCGGCCGTGACTCACGAGGCCGGCGACGCCCACAGCTGAGCGCGCCCGTGCGCCGTTAAAGGATGCATCTGCGGCGGCCGCGACACCGACCTGCGCAAGCAGGCTGCCTGTGGCGCGCCAGTGCACCAGCGCCTCCGCGTAACGCCTCTGCCTCGTGCAACTACGTAGGATCAGGAGCAAGGTCCAAGGAGGGCATTGAGGTTGTGGAGTGTCGTTATGAACCCCCCCCCCCTCCCCACCCCCTCTAAAAAGTTTTGACGTCGGTCGAATTTGCTTGTGCGGCAAAATACCGCCAAATTTGAATCGCAAATGACTACGAGGCTAATAATGCGTAAGCAGTGATTAGGCGCACAAGGAGTAATCGTGTCTGTACATGTTTGTCCCGCAGTATATGTTTTGCCTGTGACGTCAACGTGCAACTGTAGGCAAAGGTGCCAGAGTGCTACGGATTAGCTTTGTGTAAGTTACACTGTTGAGTCACATTGGTGCGATCGCCTGTCAGAAATCTGAATAACCGCGGTCCGATACGCGACGTGCTGGAACGCACAGACAGGGATGTGGAGTCACGCCGATTCCAGTACCGTGGGTTGGGTTGTTTGGGGGAAGGAGACCAGACAGCGAGGTCATCAGTCTCATCGGATTAGGGAAGGATGGGGAAGTAAGTCGGCCGTGCCCTTTCAAAGGAACCATCCCGGCATTTGCCTGGAGCGATTTAGGGAAATCACGGAAACCCTAAATCAGGATGGCCGGACGCGGGATTGAACCGACGTCCTCCCGAATGCGAGTCCAGTGTCTAACCACTGCGCCACCTCGCTCGGTCTCCAGTACCGTGGCCACCTGCACTAGGTTCTTCGGTTGAGGATCCGTGGCGCGAACAGCCCGATCAAGATGGTCGCATAGATTCTCGATTGGGTTTAAATCCGTGGAGCTTGGTGGCTAGGGGAAGCCCGGTAAATCCATCTCGGTGCTGTTCGAATCACGCATGTACACTGCGAGCTGTGTGACACGTTGCGTTGTCCTGCTAGTAGTTGCCTTCGTGCCCAGGAAAAACATATTGCATGTAGAGGTGGACATGGTCCCCAAGGAGAGATACCTACTTGTGGTGACCCAGTCTGCCTTTCAGAATGACAAAGTCACCCACAGAATGCCACTAAAATATTCCACAGACCATAACGCTTCCTTTTCCGGCCTGGATCCTCCCGACGATTGCTGCAGGGCTGTACACGCCAACGGGCATCTGCCCTATAGAGCATAAAACGTTATTCATCTGAAAAGATCATCTGTTGCCACTCAGTGGACGTCCAGTTGTGTTACTGGCGCACGAATTTCAGCCTTCGTCGCCGATGAAGCGCGATCAGCATGGGTGGACGAACCAGGCGCCCGCTGCGGAACTCCGCTGAAACGTCGCTGAAGAGACACTTGGTAGCCCCTTGGTTCATCTGGGCGGTCAGTTGCTCTACCGCTGCACGCCCGTACGCCCGTAAACATCTCTGCAGCCGTCGTTCGCTCTTGTCATCCATGGTCTGCGGCGCACCACAGACGCCTCGGCGCCGGTTTTGGGTAGCGCCATTATGCATGCTAAACCACGCCGACGTGCGAACAGTTTACAGACTCACACATTTCGGAAAAGCTTCCATCCATTCCCCGAAAGCCAATGATCATCCCCTTTTGGACGTCAGATAAATTGCCCCGTTTCCCGCAATACGGCAACTACTGCACTTTTCCATGTCCTCCGCCACACTTTATACACCCTACACTGCTGCTGCCGCCGCCGCCACTTGCCGTCTGTGAGATATCACGGGACGGTTACGTCAAACATAGGCGGCGCTGACTGGACCATGTACAAATATTGCTGTTGCGTGGGAATGCTTTCAGTTAGGTCACTAATTTGGGTGTCATTTTGAAGAAGTTGAGGAACACTGCTAGGAACCAACGTCGATACAATAATAAAAATATTCGCCTGAATATAAATGAAAAACTGTATTAAACTGAAAATTACAAAGTAATGAAAGATGTCTCGTATGAGCCCTAACTATGCTCGAAATTGTAGAAAACGCAAATCATAGGAAAGATCGCGTCGAAAGAAATTACAAAAGCCTAAAAAATCCACTGCCGAGAGAAGGCCGAGAGAAGCGTCGAAAAGGAATGAAAAACCGGCACAAAGCGATTATGTAGCTGGCTCATCGGACATGCGGCGGTCAGCGGTAGTCCAAAGTTGTGATATTTATCTGTTCTGCAACCATTATAATACTCTGTGTAACCTCGTCACCTCTGTATTAGAGAGACTGATAATTAAATTACATACTGATACGAAACATTTGTTATGACAAATTCTCGACGTTTTCACGAATATTTTACAGTCTGGACAGGAACGATACACACAAATTTTTTAATAGAAGCGTTTATCTTTTCACTTATCTCAAATTCCATTTTCCACGCCTCAATTTCGGGGAATAAAGTAGCATGAAAACTGTCTCGCAAATTGCAAGGAATTCTATAAATTACAAACAGCACATAACACATGATAATTTCCACTAGTTTCCGGTATCCCACGCGGATGTATTTGCGGACTGACGGTTACATTTCAGCCAACAGTTGCGCACATTCGCAGCCTGATACCTGCTCTCAACAACAAATCTGATTCGACAGGTAGAACTCGAAAAGCACAGCAAGTCGAGTGCGATAGGATAAAGAGCATGGTCCTCTGTTAAAGGAAAAAAAATTAGAAAAGAAATGCTTCCTGTACACAGAATGATACAAATCAGAGAAATGGCACTCTCCTTATTTACACGTTCTCATAGAGTAGCCTTCACAACAGTGTTCACAATTTTAGTGCTTACTGAAATATTCATGAGTGCAAAATTAGATTTTGGGGTATATTGCGTAAATTATAACATCGTTGAAGTAGTAAGAATTTCTTTATAATTACATTAACTACAAGAAAAATGTGCATCCCAGATTTTCGAACGTACGCTTTTCGAATGCCATATTTCCCTGAACAGTGATTTCTTGGACATTACGCTATGCACTGATGTAAACAAATTATATCATAACATGTTATATTTTAAATTGTTGTTATACTGAAATGGAACAACTGTAGCACTTCAAAAGTGCGGATGATGGCAAATTACACCTGGGCGGGGATGGGGAGGAGATAGTAACAAACTGTGACCCCGCCCTCTTCCAGAACCCAAACCTGAATTCCCGCCTGCGTAGGATCGCTGCTGTTCTGCAAGGGAATGCAAGTCCCTTGACGAAGAGTGTTCATCAGACACAAAGGTAAAATTAGGACGACTGCACCACGGAAGTGTGATAGTAAGTCTGCTCTTCTTCATACACAGGGGTTGGGCAAAGTTGCAGAAAGAACAAAAGCTCAATGCATCAACAATCCTGATACGGCGTAGGAAACCCGATAGTACTGATAACATCTTCCAGTCGCCTTGGTGTAGATAAATACAGGTCCTGTATGGTTTTCTAGGGAATCTTATACCAGCCTCCCTGCAAAAAGTGGCAGCTTCCAGTAACGATGACGCAGCTGGCCAGCGGTCACGTGCCCTTCTCTCCAAAGTAGACCACAAAGACTCAATAATATTTAATTCTTGTTTACTGTGGTGACGAGGGGAGATACGACAATTTATCATCGTCCTCACAAAACCAGTCCTGGAAGATTAGAGCTGTGCGAACAGCGCCGTGTCGGCTTGGAACGTAGCACCACCATTGGGAAACAGATTCGTCACATACATGCCTGGCAGCAATGCGACGCTGCCGAGTAACCACGGGGGTCGTGGAATGCCACGAGATGATTGCCCAAATCATCGCCGAACCTCCGCCAAGTTTCACTCCGCGGACGTAAACTCGGCCAGAAGTTGGAAACAGTTTGAAACAAGACTTTTCGAACCAAACGGCATTCTTCCACTGTTCCACAGTCCAGGTTTTAAAACTTTGGTTCTGGAATTCCAGCTCGTCCTGCAATTCCCTGCTATGGAGCAACCCTTACTATTGTTTTGGGGCTGAAAGAATCGCGATTGTGACATTCAGTTCTGCGGTGATTTTTGCAGCTGTCGTCCTCTTATTTTTCGCCACAATACTCATCAATTACCACCCATCACGATCATTCAATACATACCTTTGTCCGCGTTGTGACTTAAGAGGGCGGTGATTTTCCGCTTTCTGGGAGTGCGATATACACTACTGGCCATTAAAACTGCTGTACCACGAAGATGACATGCTACAGACGCGAAATTTAACCGACAGCGAGAAGATGCTGTGATATGCAAATGATTAGCTTTTCAGAGCATTCACACAAGGTTGGCGCCGGTGGCGACACGTACAACGTGCTGACATGAGGAAAGTTTCCAACCGATTTCTCACACACAAACAGCAGTTGACCGGCGTTGCCTGGAGAAACGTCGTTGTGATGCCTCGTGTATGGAGGAGAAATGCGTACCATCACGTTTCCGACTTTGATAAAGGTCGGATTGAGGCCTATCGCGATTGCGGTTTATCGTATCGCGACATTGCTGCTCGCGTTGGTCGAGATCCAATGACTGTTAGCAGACTATGGAATCGGTGGGTTCAGGAGGGTAATACGGAACGCCGCGCTGGATCCCAACGGCCTCGTATCACTAGCAATCGAGATGACAGGCATCTTATCCGCATGGCTGTAACGGATCGTGCAGCCACGTCTCGATCGCAGAGTCAACAGATGGGGACGTTTGCAAGACAACAACAATCTGCATGAACAGTTCGACGACGTTTGTAGCAGCATGGAGCGCCTGCGATGGTGTACTCGACGACGAACCTGGGTGCACGAATGGCAAAACGTAATTTTTTCGGATGAATCCAGGTTCTGTTTACAGCATCATGATGGTCGCATCCGTGTTTGGCGACATCGCGGTGAACGCACATTGAAAGCGTGTATTCGTTATCGCCATACTGGCGTATCACTCGGCGTGATGGTGTGGGGTGCCACTGGTCACACGTCTCTGTCACCTATTGTTCGCATTGACGGCACTTTGAACAGTGGACGTTACATTTCAGATGTGTTACAACCCGTGGCTCTACCCTTCATTCGATCCCTGCGAAACCCTACATTTCAACAGGATAATGCACGACCGCATGTTGCAGGTCCTTTACGGGCCTTTCTGGATACAGAAAATGTTCGACTGCTGCCCTGGCCAGCACATTCTCCAGATCTCTCACCAATTGAAAACATCTGGTCAATGATGGCCGAGCAACTAGTTCGTCACAATAGGCCAGTCACTACTCTTGATGAACTGTGGTATCGTGTTTAAGCTGCATGGGCAGCTGTACCTGTACACGCCATCCAAGCTCTGTTTGACTCAATGCCAAGGCGTATCAAGGCAGTTATTACGGCCAGAGGTAGTTGTTCTGGGTACTGATTTCTCAGGATCTATGCACCCAAACTGCATGACAATGTAATCACATGTCAGTTCTAGTATAATATATTTGTCCAATGAATACCCGTTTATCATCTGCATTTCTTCTTGGTGTACCAATTTTAATGGACAGTAGTGTAGATCTTCTATATTGTGCCCCTTTTAACACGAAGCACTTCGGCTCCCTTCGTTATGGAAGAACCCACCACACGAGCACCACCAGTCTGCGCACGTACGAATTCACTTAACTCAGACATAATGCACTCGACTACATAGAACACATTTCTTACCACGACTGACACTTGCAACGTATTGAGGATATTGCACATGTGCCGTTCATGGTCAAACACAAGACGACAACATACAAAAATGGTTCAAATGGCTCTGAGCACTATGGGACTTAACTTCTAAGGTCATCTCTCCCCTAGAACTTAGAACTACTTAAACCTAACTAACCTAAGGACATCACATGCATCCATTCCCGAGGTAGGATTCGAACCTGCGACCGTAACGGTCACGCGGTTTCACACTGTAGCGCCTAGAACCGCTCGGCCACCCCGGCCGGCGACAACATACAGACTTGGCTAGCATCTACATTCACATTCAAGTATGCATTTCTCAGGGTGTTTTCGTATTTCTGTCCAACACCAGATCTTATTCATTTATACTACGCACGGCAGTGTACAGTGAATAGCGGAGATTTCCGTCCTATACCATTCGCGTATTGACAGAAGGAAAAAATGTCTATAGCCTCTGCGCGTACCCTACTCTTTCTTATCCTGTTCTTCATTATCCCTACACGACATATACGGTGGTGATAGTGTAATGGTTGCACTGCATTTCTCCACTAAAGCTTGCTTTACCGAAGAAGCTTTCGCGAGAGCTACCTAGTAGTCTTCCAACGATTCCCGCCCGATTCATTCAGTATAGGAGTATTATGGAAATGATCCGCGAACTTAGATGGAAACCCTTGGAGGGAAGAACATTTTTCACGCGAAACGCTGAAAGCGTGAAGTACCAGAATTCGCGATAGCCTGGAAAAAGATTCTACTGCCTCCAACTTTCCTCTCGCGTAAAGACTGTATGGACATAGTGAGGGAGATTAGAGCACTTACGAAGGCAAACATTCCACCTGCCGCCCCCCCCTCCCCGCCCCTCCTTCACCATCCAGACCATTTGCGAACGGAGCAGGAAAGGCAGTAAATACCCTCCAGCACGCACCGTACAGTGGTTTGCAGACTACATTTGTATATGAAGATAAAGACATTCCATTAGTAGTATTACCAACAACACGAAGCAACATTTATTCTCCACTGCCCTGGGTGACAGCATCTTCCAGAATTTTCCAGATGGTTTTGCTTCATAATTCTTGCGTTTTCGCGCTCTAGTAGCCTCTGCTTCTCAGAGGCTGGGAACCCAATTTTCGGTATTTTTTTTCTTTCTTTCTAAGCAGATGCCAACGAACTTTATCTCCCTGTTAACGACATCCTACCATTTCTAGTTAGCTCGTCCGCGTGGCCATCTGTTATTAGTTTCTCGACTGCATACATTTTTGCCTTCATAATGAGACATTGCTACGACAGTGTGTTCTTGGTCGTCCAAACAAGCCTGCCTGTAAATACAAACCGAATCTATGAATCAGTACTCTATGCATTAAGTCTACGGACCGGAAACACAGCGCAAAACGAAAGCAAGTGTTCTTGCAATGAATTCACGTATCATGTTATTACAGCTGAGCAGTTCTCCCATTAAGGGCAACATGAACGCAGTTATTATTTTCTCAAAGTGATGGTTACACACTACTATTTAGTAGAGCAGTCTATATGCTGCAACGATGACTCGTGTAGACGATCTACAACTTTACGCATCCAAATAATTTTAATTAATTGTGAGAATGCTGGTTAACTTTAGAGAGCGTGACTACGTGGAAAATCATGGCTAAGTTTAGGGAACGTGACAATGTGGAATAACAATGAAAGAAATTGAAATTTTAATTCACAGTACAACAAATGGTGCTAATTTCTTAATGAAATAACTGCATCCACAACGTCAAAATTCTTCTTTAATCTATTTGACTTTTTAAAACAGTTTTGCGATTTAAATGTCGATTGATTATTGAAAATCGATATGTGTCAGATCCTTCAGTGTGGCTTTTGACTCAGAAAACATGGCAGTTCCATTTGGCTCCAACACGGCGGACGTATAGCTGCTCTATGACATTTAAACCCTGACTGTCAGTATTGCGAATATCGTTGGAAAGAATCGAGTCTGTACTCATCCACACGCTGCAGGGTCGCCACATTGTATTTACGGTATACTGTTTACGTATCTCGAGAACCGTTTGTGCAGTTAAAGTACGCCAAAAACAGTGGTAGACTAAGCAGTGCAACAGTGTCATGTTGAACAATAGCTCCTCCAGTGTATCAACGATGCAGCTGAAGCTCTGGAGCGCAAAATCGCAGGTGAACAAGCGACGCAAGAACAGTATGTCGCACGTTTACCACACCATATCAACTGGTGCAAGGCGATCTGCATCCCACACGTGCCGTGACGTCAATCACAACGGGACACAGCTGCACGTCAATCATTTCTGGCCATTCACTGTCCGCTCACTCCCAGCAGCAGAACAGTTCTATGTTAATTTAGATTAAGACATTTTATATCTAAGAAAGAACTGTACACATAAACGCCTGATGATGAGCAAAACATGCTTCAAACGCGTTGCAAGAAAGTTAAACATAAAATAAATAAATGTGACCGGTAACAGAAAAAATAGGTCACAAGTAATTTTAATTGTTTATTGATCTCTACAAACTTTCAGTTATGTTGTCGTCTAAGTCGTTTTTGGAGCAAATTCCTGCAAAGAACTTCGTGCTTCTTTCTTCACTTGCAGTGCCTACATGCCCAATGCAGCTCCATCTCAGATTGTCACTATGATTTCCTCAAAGTATTTCTGACCAACTTTCGCTGATATTTTATATCAGCGAGGTTTTCGTCGGAAATTGTCCGCCAGTCAGTCAGAGAATTGCCCGCGAAAGGCTAGTTTCCGGGTTTGAGTTTGAATCCTGCACGCAGTTTTAATCTGACATTAAGTTCAGATGCTTAACTTTCTGTCAAATACTACATCATCTTTGACTCTTACGAAACTCCTGGTCATAACTGTAACATGGTATTCTGTCTTTGAAGCTTGACGAACCCTAAAGACTACAGAAGCCAAACATCGACGGTACACAAATGCAGAGTGTCTTACAAGTGAATGGCCCTGATGGGTGGTGGGACATATTCATCTCCTATTTAGTTTTTATTCGGTTTCAGGCGTTCGCACTAGGGCACTCCCCTTGTAAGCGAAGGGAGATAATCGTTGGCGTCTGCTGCTAATCGGTGTAGTTCCGAAGAGCGCCGCTGTTAGCTTTCTGACGCTGCGTGGCATTTGCAGAAGGTGAGACTCCGTGATGACGAGCCGGGCCTGTTGGCCCCCTCACCTACATATGAACCGGTCGTAGCTCGAGGCACGGCCCCGATCCTCTCCGCAAGAGCTGGCGCCGAAAACCAGAAGTGTCTGATCAAATGTATCCGGACCATAAGCTGCCCCGAGAGGCGTACCCTCCACTACAAAGGTGACTTAACGGTAACATGAGGTGTCCTATGGTAAAATGATTGTGAAGTGCAAGCACAAAGGGACAACCGCAGCTAAACCACGACCAGGTAAACCGCGTGTGCCGATGGATATGGATGCTCGAGCATTGCCAAGGGTGGTGGTTAAATACCGCGCGATATCAGTGGAAGAAATTACTCGTGGATTCCAAAGACCAGCTAGCACAATGACACTGCGTACGGAGGCAAAAAGGACGGGGTACAAGGGCCGAGCAGCTCCTCCAAAAACCAGACACTTCTACAGTCAACGGTGAGAGACATTTGAGGTGGTGTAATGAGCTACGTTACCAGCGAATGGATGACCAGAAACGCGTGGTGTGTTCCCCCTTACTCTTCTTAAGAAAATGCTAAATGCGGAAGAATGTAAACACACTTACAGCATTTTTAAGCGTACAGTACAGGATCAGATCGGCTCGATGGCGGATTGTGCGAGCTTGTGCTGGAAAGTAATGCTTCCGATTTTTTTTTTTTTGTTGTTGTTGTTGTGGAAACTATTAAAACTTTACTAGCATTTTACATCTTTACTCTTTATGTCTTCATATTTATTTCTCAACGCAGATTTCTCCCGTGGAAGCCACAGCCTCACCTCTGCTTACACCACTTCGTCACAATCAAAGTGAAGTCATCTGAGGTGTTCTTTAATAATCAGAAACAGCCGAAAATCGGACGAGGCCAAGTCGGGACCATCAGGACGATGATCGATGACAGCGAACCAAAGGCTTGTTGCAGACATCGCAGCTCTGGTAGGTAGTCTGATATTGTCATGCTGAAAGAGAGAGTGTTCCAGGTGTGGACAAATTTTTCGTATTCGAAACACTATTTACAGCTTGCTCTTTCTCACGCACCGACATAGTTACTTTACACACCGCCATGTTACGCGCTACAATTTAATATGCACAACGACTAACACCTCAACTGAGATTGACACCAGAATAAAAAAAATGGAGACATTTTTAGCACGTCCTGTTATCAGCATGACAATGCACTTCCATAAAGCAGTATCTATTGAGAGGACGGTTTGTGGACAATAACATTCCTGAAATGGAGTGGCCTGTCCAGAGCCCCCAATTGAACACGTTTGGGGTGAATTACTATGTCCACTTCCAACATCATTACCTTCTCTCGATTCTGCTCTTGAGAAAGAACTGGCTGCCATTCCTCCACAGACGTTCAGACACTCCACTGAAAGTATCTCCAGCGGAGTTCAATCCTTCGTCAAGTTGAAGGTTGGACACAGCCCAAATTTGTGGCGGCTAATAAGTGTTCTCGCACTTTTGATCGGATAGTTGCGTGGCTCCAAGCTAGCTCATCGTTTCACCGTATGCGGATGTAATGTTACCCAGCGTGCGCGCTCTCCAATCTGGGAGGCTAATCCTGGAGCACTGCCAAGAGTGAAGGAAGCCATAAAGTTTCTTGTACAGGAATTATATTGCCTCTTCCTTGACTCAAACAGGGAAAAAGAGAATAGGGAATGCCAACCAGAAATCCTTGGATAACAGAAGATATACTAGATTAGACAGACCGATGGAGAAAATATAGAACTGCAGCAAAGAAAGCTGCCTAAACGATACGCAGATGTCTAAAACCTGAGATTTAGAGAAAGTGAAAAATCGCAAAGCAGGAATGACTATAGCGGAAATACCAAGCTCTAAAAGTCTGCATGACTAGGGGAAAATATATGCTGCCTGTAGGAAACCTGTGTGTGTCATAAGAGAAAAGAGAAGCACCTGTATGAAAACGAGGGGGCTCAGATGGGAACTCAGTACTAATCAAAGAAGGGAAAGCCGAAAGGTGGAAGAAATGCATAGAATGACAATACAAAGGAAATTCACTGTGTTACTCTCGTTTCGCATTCAGTAACAATGATCCCCTTTCCTTAATCCCAGATCAGACTTCTCAAAGTTCTGGAAACTATGAGGCGCTGAAAATGCTTTACTCTGAACTGGTTGAAATCACTGAGGGAAGAATGAAACGTGTTCCACGCTATCGAAATTGCTTTGAGAAAAATAACGACTACGTAGGGAAATGAGGAGCGTGGCGGGTTGTGTGCGTGTGGAAAGAAGGGAGGGAGAGAACAGTTTTTAATTTGCATCTTGTGCAGTATTTTGCAGTCCATCAGTCCTTACCTTAGCGGTGAGCTTAGTGTATCTAAAAAGCAACACTATGATTGTTGCACATGTATCTGATTACGTAATCCTACTCAAGAATCTGTGTGTCTGGGTATAGCAAGAACTATCAAGAAGATGACTGACTGTGCTTTTACATTTCTGTTGTCTGCCAAACAACGTTTCGTAGGCTTCGGTTGATTTTCTGATACTGAATATGGATTTCGCCTATTGCTGTACTGTGTGTTGAAGCGTCATGTTCGCATAATTCCTGTGTAAGCTGCTTCTCTCACTGAAGAAGACAGTACCGGAGTACGTAAAGTGGCACGTAGTGTTCAAGCAAACGTTCAGTTTGGCAAATGCTTTATAAACAGAAAATCGACTGACCGACCTGGGAGCCTACAGCGATACCGTTTGCTCTCTGCTACACCGGTTTTGTGACCAAGGACACGGAATGAGGCTGCAGCTTTCTAGTGAGACTGTTCGTAGTTCACAGAGACAGTTATCTTTCTAACTTCCGAGGGTCCTCTCGAGTAGTACTCTAACTACAGCGCTTCATTCCTAAAATGTTGTGACAGCACTATAAAATCGCTGCTACAAATTGAGTTTGTATGGTTGCTTGCGTTTGTAATCACTTGATTCTTCTGGGGTCTCGATTTTATGGTTGGTACGCAATTGTACCTTACATCACTACACAACACACTACCTCGCGGTTTGAGAGTATGGTCTTGAAGCCTCGACAAGTGTCCATAGGCTCTCGATACGGCCTTCACTCTCGGAATATGAAAATATACGTCAGCAGAACATCCGACTGAACAGGAAAGGCACGCCAGTTACTGTGCACAAGCTTAGATACAATGGGTTGGGCAAGGAAATCAATCACGTCCTTTTCAGAGGAACTACCCGCCTTAAGCGATATAAGAGAAGCGGGTACCTAAACGTGGATGGCCGAATGCATAAGTGAACTCAATTCTTCTCGAATGCAAGTCTAATCTTCAACATTTGAGCCACATCGATCAGTAATCGCTAATAAGCTTCGTTAAATCTTACTATGGTATCTCGGTTGTCTGCCACGAAGTGGCGGCATTAATATCTTTATTTTCTTGAGCGCAGTTTATCCCTATACATTCTTTTTCTTTTCTGCAATATAACAGGAGTTAATTCAAAACCTGTATTTCAACCGACGTCTTCATTTTGTCTGCCTCCCAACGCTGCTTTTTAAGCCCGTCTTTAAATGAGCCAATTCTTGTATGGGTCTTACCTACGCTTTTCAGTATCCAGCAGAAATTGCTTTCTAACGCCTACATTCACCTGGCGAGTCGCTTCGTTGTTTCACATTCACACATGCTCTGCCCCCCCTCTCTCACTCACTCACTCTCTCTCTCTCTCTCACACACACACACACACACACACACACACACACACACACACACACAAATGGTCAGAGATGCGCCCAGTTGCAATGTAAGTGGAACAGCGAGGTGAAAAAGAAAACAAACACAAACCACCAATCACAAGTGAGTTGAAAGCTAACAGCATGTTGATGCAGATACCCGTACGCCATGTCTCTCGCCGAAAAAGAGCAAAAAGCAAAACATCAGCCGTACAATTTCACTGACGGCACGGAGAGCTGTTTAAGTGTAACTACGTAGGCATTATAGTCAGTTACAAAGCAAGAAACCCTGTGGAGAAAGTAACACACTTTTCCCACTAGAGGGAGAAAGGTAGTGGCCTGGTCATGTCATGCCTAGTTTTTTCGCACTACTCTAAACACAGAAAAGAAAACTAAGGCAACTGACAAATATGATAATTCATTAACGAATCTTTCGTAGTGTGTGCTGCTTGGAAACTTGGTAACAGGGAGGTACCTATGAGAGCTTCTCCGAAGTAGGTGAGGGATGCTGACAGAAATTCTGTCGCAGAAGATCGGGAGTTGTGCTTCGATAGCTCATCGGTAAGAGCGTTGCCGCGAGAGGCAAGGTTCCGCGTTCGATTCTCGATAGGGCAAACTGATTCTGTGCAAAAAATTTCTGATTTGATAATGGCTACGGTACTCAAAAACAGTGGGTTGTAAGCTCAGATGTTCGAAACTGGCAATACTGAGTCCAAATACCGCAAATACAATTTTCTGTTTTAGCACCAGCGCGGTAGGAAGACTGGAAATGCGAGACAATGCTGAGGGGCAAATCTAAAATCTAGCCTTACGAAATAAAGACAAGGCGAAACGGAATTTTTAAGCTGGAAGTGGATGCAAGGGGAAAAGTAAACGTCATTTCAGTACGTAGCCCGAAGAAATATTTTTATCAACTGAATCATTAACGAAACACGATTAAACAACATCCATAACGAGTGCTGTTTGCCGTTATACACTACTGGCCATTAAAATTGCTACACCAAGAAGAAATGCAGATGTTAAACGAGTATTCATTGGACAAATATATTATACTAGAACTGACATGTGATTACATTTCCACGCAATTTGGGTGCATAGAGCCTGAGAAATCAGTACCCAGAACAACCACCTCTGGCCGTAATAACGGCCTTGATACGCCTGGGCATCGAGTCAAACAGAGCTTGGATGGCGTTTACAGGTACAGCTGCCCATGCGTCTTCAACACGATACCACAGTTCATCGAGAGTAGTGACTGCCGTATTGTGACGAGCCAGTTGCTCGGCCACCAATGACCAGACGTTTTCCGTTGGTGAGAGATCTGGAGAATGTGCTGGCCAGGGAAGCAGTCAAACATTTTCTGTATCCAGAAAGGCCCGTACAGGACCTGCAACATGCGGTCGTGCATTATCCTGCTGAAATGTAGGGCTTCGCAGGGATAGAATGAAGGTTAGAACCACGGGTCGTAACACATCTGAAATGTAACGTCCACTGTTCAAAGTGCCGTTCAGTGCGAACAAGAGGTGACCGACACGTGTAACCAATGGCAACCCATACCATCACGCCGGGTGATACGCCAGTATGGCGATGACGAATACACGCTTTCAATGTGCGTTCACCGCGACGTCGCCAAACACGGATGCGACCATAATGATGCTGTAAACAGTACCTGGATTCATCCAAAAAAGTGAAGTTTTCCCATTCCTGCACCCAGGTTCGTCGTTGAGTACACCATCACAGGTGCTCCTGTCTGCGATGAAGCATCAAGGGTAACCGCAGCCATGGTCTCCGAGCTGATAGTCCATGCTGCTGCAAAAGTCGTCGAACTGTTCGTGCAGATGGTTTCTTGCGAACGTCCCCATCTGTTGGATCGTGCAGCCACGTCTCCATCCCCGAGTCGTTACAGCCATGCGGATAAGATGCCTGTCGTCTCGAGTGCTAGTGATACGAGGCCGTTGGGATCCAGCGCGGCGTTCCGTATTACCCTCCTGAACCCACCGATTCCATAGTCTGCTAACAGTCATTGGATCTCGACCAACGCGAGCAGCAATGTCGCGATACGATAAACCGCAATCGCGATAGGCTTCAATCCGACCTTTATCAAAGTCGGAAACGTGATGGTACGCATTTCTCCTCCATACACGAGGCATCACAACGACGTTTCTCCAGGCAACGCCGGTCAACTGCTGTTTGTGTGTGAGAAATCGGTTGGAAACTTTCCTCATATCAGCACGTTGTAGGTGTCGCCACCGGCGCCAACCTTGTGTGTATGCTCTGAAAAGCTAATCATTTGCAAATCACAGCATATTCTTCCTGTCGGTTAAATTTCGCGTCTGTAGCACGTCATCTTCGTGGTGTAGCAATTTTAATGGCCAGTAGTGTATTTGGCAGGATTTAAAAGGAAGCTCTTATGTTAATAACTGTAGCACCGACGACCACAGGAACCTCGTAATGATTGCACTGGGCCGTAAATCAATCGTATACGCTACGTGGCCCAGTCGTATTAATGTGACCACCGCCTATGTTCGACATCAGCGTGCAATAAACACTCACAGACGGCAGGTGGCAGTGTTGGCAGTGGAGAGCATTTAAAGCGTGTCGGAGGGAAGCGCAATACAATGCATTGGTCGCAATGCGGAAACGCGGCAATTTATCTGACGTCCGAAAGGACATAATCATTGGCTTCTCGGCCAAGCGTGGTGTATTTCCGAGACGACTAAGTTTTTAAGCTGTTCGGGTGACGCCGTGGTTAAAGTACACCGTGCATGGCAAAATGACGCCATCCAAAACTGGCGCCGGGCCAACTGTGGTGCATCACGGACCATAGATATCAGGGGTGAACGACGGCTGACGGGATGTCTAAGGGCGAATAAACGGGGGAGCTGTTGAACAACTGACCGCCCAGATGAACCAAGGAGCTATCAACATGGTTTCCTCAATAACCGTTCTGCGAACATTACTGCGTATGGGCCACCGCAGCAGGCACCCGGTTCATGCACCCACGTTGACAGCTGTTCACCGGCGACGAAGGCTGGAATTTGCAAGCAAATATCGCAACTGGGTGTCTGAATGGCGACAGGTGGCGTTTTTTGATGACTCACGTTTTAGGCTCCATCGGACAAATGGCCGTTTGCGGGTACGGTGTGAAACGTCTGAAAGCAAACACCCTGCAACAATCGTCGGAAGTGTCCTGGCCGGAAGAGGAAGCGTTATGGTCTGGGAAATGTTTTCGTGGCATTCCCTGGACGATTTCGCCATTCTGGAAGGCACAATGCGTCCACACAAGTACGCGTCTATCCTTGGGGACCATGTCCACCACTACAAGCTGTTCGTTCTTCCTCTGACAGATCACACAGCTCGCAGCGTACATTTCTTTTCCGAACAGCGCCACTGTGAGTTTACTGTACTCCCTGGGCCACCAAACTCTGGATTTAAACCCTATCACGAACATGTGCTCGCCATACGGATCCTCAACCGAGAAACCTAGAGCAGCTGCACACGGCACTCGAGTCGGAGTGGCTCCCCATCCTCCAGAACCTCAATGACTCTCTCCCTGCACGTCTCGCAGCCGTCCGCTATGCAAAACGGTGGTTATTCGAGCTTCTGAAGGGTGGTCGAAAGTGCAGAAAGCGTAAAAAGACTGTTTCTGAAAAAGTGTGGATTCTACACGAAATTTACGTGATTGCCTGTTCCCTTCATCACCTCTCTCGGTACTAGTTCACTTTAAGGACTATTTTAATCGAGATACGCTAACCAGACGAAATACTTCAATTTTTGGAAACTCTCAGCAACAATCAGAAATAGAAGCACGCTGCCAATTAAAGACGCACATGCGGCGCTTGCTTCTAGAACTCCTGGATTGAGACACGCGTAACAGACCTGGAATTGTTCTAGTGAGCGCTTCAGCCGGATGCACGTGTCGTATCGTCCTGTACGTGTTCCCAAGCTCGCGATGTGCTGAGGACACGAGACTGCGAGGAGCATGCTGGCACAAACAAAACGTAAATCTCCTTCCGATGTAATGCCTCACACGTTGAGCCGGACCGTCCACGAGACACAAACACACCTTATCTTTCGTCTGGGAATGGGAGCTAACAGATAGATGGCTGGAAACTGAGGGTAGGGCGCCAAACGCCGTAGTCCGTAGTGCCTACAACAAGGCTCTGAGTTAATGTATTAAGGAAATTATATAGCACAGATTGAGGAAAAGCTATTGGTGTGGAGCACAGCTTGTTTCGTTTGTATAAGATATCTTGCAAACAATAGATAAGGATGGATAGATTTCCGAAAGGTATTCGACCCTGTACCACATTGTCAGCTATGGACAGACACACGATCCTATGCACTATTTTCTCAAATGTGTACTTTGACGAAAAGAGATGGAGATGGAGACGCTGTACTGGACGGCGAAGGTTCTACAGAAACGAAAGTAACATCAGGTGTGCCCAAAAATGCGTAATAACCTCTCTCTCTCTTTCTCAAAACACATGAACGATATACACTAAAATAAAAAAAAGGGGGGGGGCGACACACCACGAACGACTTATCCGAACGGGATGGAAATCGGTAGATGTGATATAGAAGTACAGGGAAACAAAAGATTACATTTTCATAAAAAATTCGACGATCTATTTAAGAGAAAGAGCTTCACCTCTGGCCCTTATGCTAGCAGTTATTCGGCCTGGCTTTGATTGACAGATTTGTTTGATGATCTCCTGAGGGCTATACTGCCAAATTCTGTCCAACTGGTGAGTTAGATCATTAAAATCCTCAGTTGGCTGGAGGTCCCTGTCATAATGCTCCAAATGTTCTCAATTAGGGACAAATCCGATGATGTTGCTGCCCACGTTTGGATTTCGCAAGCACGAAGACAAGCAGTAGAAACTATCGCCGTGTACGAGCGGCGTTATCTTGCTGAAATGTAAGCACAGGATGGCTTGTAATGAAGGGCAACAAAACGGGGTGTAGAATATCGCCGACGTACCGCTGTGCTGTGATGCTTACGCGGATGACAACCGAAGGCGGCCTGCTATGAAATGAAACGGCACTCCAGACGATTTCTACAGCTTGTCGAGCCGTATGGCGAGCGACAGGTCAGGGTGGTATCCCACAGCTATCCGGGGCGTCTCCATTGGCATCTTCTCTGGCCATCGGGGCTCATTTTGAACTGTGACTCCTCACTGAAGACAATCCTACTCAAGTCAATGATATTTGAGGTCGAAGACGTGTGTGGAGACCACTTGGACATAGGTGGGACAGGAGTGTAGTCTGGAGTGCCGTGCCATTCCACTTCATAGCAGGACCTTTTGGTTGCCACCCGCAGCACCGTTGCAGCACAGCGGTAAGCCGATGATACTGTACGCCCCGTTTCGTTGCCCTTCACGGCAAACCGTCCTAAACTCACATTTCAGCCAGATAATGCCCGCCCGCACTTGGTGAGAGCTCCTATCTTGGCCAGAAAGGTGGCCGGATCTCTCCCCAACCGAGAACGTGGAGCATTATGAACAGCGTTCTCTAACTAGCTCCGGATTTAGATGATCTAAAGCGCCAATTGGACAGTATTTGGCACGATATCCCTCCAGAGACCATCTTACAAATCTGTCAATCAGTGTCAAGCCGAACAAGTGCTTGCATAAGGGCCGGAGGTGGACCAACGCGTTATTGACTTGCCCAATTTGTGATGTTTATTCTTCTGAATAAACCATCCAGTTTTTCTGACATTGTTTATCTGTACAAGTACATCACATCTACTAATTGCCGTCCCATTCGAATAATTCCTGGAGATGCATAGTTTTTTTCGTCTCAAGAGTGCATCATAGTGGATCAGTAAGATTATAATACTGTACGACGACGACGACGACGACGACGATGATGATGATGATGATGATGTGTGCCGGAAATCATAGTGGCTGGACGATCGTAAGGAATTACAGAAAGTGTCGAACAGAATTCCTACCTGCTGCAGCTAACAGCAGCTCTCTCCAAATGTAGATTAACATAAGGTAATACTTATAATGAAAAGAAAGAATAGTATCTGAATATAAGGTTAGTGGTGAACATCTAGAGTACGTCTCATCTTGTAACTTTTAGCGATGTGAAACGGCACGATCATGTACACTGATTATTAGGCAAAGCAAGACAATGGGAAGAGTCAAATTGATTGAAAGCGCTCTAGAGAAGTGCAATGCATTTCTAAAGGAAATCTCTTAAAAATGTTGGTGTGCCCAGTTCTAGCGGACTGTTGTAGTGTTCGACGTACTTAGCACATAAGCATGACAACAGACAATGAACGAATTCAGACACACGTTGCTAGGATCGTGAAATGTCTGTGTAGCCCACACAAAAGTATGAGAGGAATGCTCAGGGAACCTGAATGGGAACACTTATAAGAAAGATAACATAGTTAACGTCAAACCCTGTGGGTAAATTCAGGTAATTTGTGTTCACGGAAATCAATGCTGCCACTATCGTCTATCAAGAGTAGGAATCATATGCGTAAAAAAAAGACATTATGGCACGCAGAGGTATCTAGACAGTCATTTTCTCTCCCTCAATAGGCAGACTGAAGAGGAAAGGAAATCGATAACGCTGGTATGATATACTCTCCGCCACACACTACACAGTGGTTTGCGGACAATACACACAAATACAGGATACAGCCGCCCGTAATAACGGAAGGAAAAGGCGCGTACAATAATCACTTCATATGGAGAGCAACTGGTGGTGGTTATCTTTTCTTAGAGTTATTGTTCTGTTCCTACTCGTGCAGGCTACAGATTTCTAATGTGCTGTTATCATGTATGTCCATTATAGTTGTAGAAGACATGATGAAAATTCATACATAGGTCTATGTATGTCTGATTATTGGAAACATTAAAATGGACAAAAATCAGTAAATACCACAGTAAATGATTAGAACATCTTCGTTTTTTGTGGTAATACGGTAGTGTACAAAATGATTGCTATAAAGTACGGAGCTGAACCTTCGACATCTGAACCGAAATAGGTACACGAACACACAACAGCCGGATAGTCATGCGTGAAATGGGTTGATTTTCTTATATACCCTAGTTTGATCTGTATTAAAATTTTGTTACCAGGCAAGACTGTTCGCAGACGATGTGATTGTCTATAGGAAACTAGAAACTCCAGATGACCCTATCGATTTGCAGAATTACCTGCAGAGACCTGATCGATGGTGCAGACTCTAGCATTTGTTCGTGAATAAATGTAACATACTGCGCTTACATAGGGGAAAAAATGCACTACTGCGCAACTACACAACTGATGACAAACTTCTGGAAACAGTAACTACTGTAAAATATCTAGGTGTAACTACCCAGAGCGACCTTAAGTGGAATGACCACAAAAACAATTAGTAGGAAAAGCCAATGTCAGACAGACTCGTAGAAAGAATCTTAAGAAAATTTACCTCAACCACGAAAGAAGTGGCTTACAAGGCACTTGTTAGACCGATTCTTGAGTACTGTCCATCGATGTAGGATCCTTACAAGGTAAGAGTGATATAAGAGAGAGAGAGAAGATCCAACGAAGGGCGGTGCGTTTCGCCAGGGGATCGCTTGGCCGGCGCGAGAGCGTTACAGATATGCTCAACAAATTGCAGTGGCACACGTTGTAAGACAGGCGTTGTGCATCACAAAGATGTTTAAGATGTTTACTACTGATATTTCGGGAGAGAAATTTCCGAGAAGAGTCTGACAACATATTACTTTCTCCCACATACACATCGTGAAACGATCACAACAAGGAAATTCGAGAAATTAGAGCTAATACAGAGGCTTATGGACAATCATTCTTCCAAGTGCCTTCGCGAGTGGAACAGGGAAGTGGGAATCAATTAGTGATAACAGAAGTATCCTCCGCCATAAACTATTAGATGGATTGCGGAGTATGATGTAGATGTAGAAATGTGATATTGCGTTGAGAGCAAGTGTTTCAATCTGCGTTTCACAACGTCCAACCGGATGAACGCTACGTATGGAATTTTATGAGGCCTAGCAATGTATTCGACCGTAACTCTCTTCACAAAACCTCCCACAGGTTCTCTGCCAGTTATGGTTATGTACGCGAGGTGACCTGTGTTCTACTAAGAAAAATTTTGAACTTTTTTACCATGTGCATAGGGGGTTGTATCGCGACGTGACATAACAAGCTATTGTTCGCTGGGTATTAGTGTGCGTCTGTTTCTCAAACAATAACTTTCTCTCTGACATGTTTTACTAAAATTTATCAACTCTGCGGCAGTGGATGAACAAGTTTACTGGAGGTCGTGAAAGGTGGCTACAATGATAGCGTATCAAATGGCTCTAAGCACTATGGAACTTAACATCTGAGGTCATCAGTCCCCTAGACTTAGAACTACTTAAACCTAACTAATCTAAGGACATCACACACGTCCGTGCTCGAGGCAGGATTCGAATCTGCGACCGTAGCAGCAGCGTGGTTCCGGACTGAAGCGTCTAGAGCCGCTCGGGTACAGCGGCCGGCGATAGCGTATGGTTCTCAACGATGTAATAACAAGGCTCGTAAAAAGATCCTAACCGACATGGACCGGAGATGAGTGTCAAGCCTCGTCACTGGCAATCGATTTCACACCCGACTGGCAGGTCAATCTTAAATAGTTTCAAAACAAACATTGCAAAGAACCGGCACTCAATGGACGGTGCTCGTAAAAACGGAATTGGCCGAACAACACAAAAACTGGACGATCTGACTGGAGGTGTGTGCGTTGTCCGACTAGTCGCGATTTTGTCTCTTCAGATGATGAGAGGACTGGAGCAAACCTTTGGCCCACTAAGGAGTTTAATGTGCCGTTTGTGTAGGGTGAAGTTCAGGTTCGAGGCAGTTTTGTGAAGTTTCGGAGGTTTTTCTCGTACCATAATCTGCGTTGCACTGTTAAAGTTTCCATGAACATGAACCACGATTTTTTAAACATTCTCCGTGACCACGTGCTGCCTTCTGTTTTACGTTTTCATGAAGAGCACACTGTGGAGAAAATCACTCGATCTTAACCCTTTCATGACCGACTTAATTAAAATTTCGCTTATTACTGTAACAATTCTGTTGGCTGCTTTGGGAGTAGACACCGAGTCAGGCCATGTTTCTTGGTTTCAACTGTTGTTTATAATTTCATAATTATTTTTATTGTGACGTATATGACCCATTGTACTCGAGGAGGAATAAATGTTTGCCTAAATTTATTCGTCCTGGAATCCAGTGGGACATACCTTCCCTTTAAAATAATTAATTACTACGGATTAGAACGTGCAAAAAGAAGAAAGTACGTACCATTATTGTGTCAAATAATTCTATTTATTCATAGATCATTTTATGAAGTTTTTTATACATGGCCGAATACACAGTAGTACTTTGCAGTAGCTACATATGAAATAAGTCCAAATCCCTTGCTTGGGCGTGCTGCACTGTCTGCATCGCTTAGTTGTGCTGCTTGCTGGATAATTTTTTCCAACTGCATATTTGCGCACATCACCGCCCGAACAAAACGGTGTGTATCTGCAGCAACATGGCAAGATAATAAGCCATTTATTATTTTGTCAGCTGCTCACCACCCGAAAGATAAAATATTCGGAAAAAAAAACGAAAAAGAAGATGGCAGAACCTCAGATATATGCTACCCTGCTGCAGCCGTAGAAGACTACGCATCTGTAATGGGAGCTGTAGATCGGTTCGACCAGCGGAGAGAAAGATATGCTGTTCATGACATGTACTCGCAGTTGCGAATATGGACAACTATCAGCTGGATAAGGGAATGACGACAGTGAAAATTTGTGCCGAATTGGGACTTGAACACGGATTTCCGGCTTATCACGAGGGGTCGCCTTACAATTAGGCTATCCGAGCACGATCCACGGTCAGACTCAAACTTCCAAATGTCGTCAACCATGTGTGTACAACCGGCACTCGTGCATTCTTTAAGTATATTCCCGTACAGAGGGGGGGGGGGGGGACATTTTAGATGGATACAGTATTGGCAGTAGGTAAGTCAAATGGTGGCATTGTCTTTATTTTCGTTAGGACGTAAGAGTAGTGAAGTGTCATCACGTGTAATTGTAACAATGGAGGAAAATGCGGTGAACTTTCTTTTTCATCTTGCTCTTTTAAGGCAGCTTTTAATAACAGAAATAGAAAGAGAAGTACCATTCATCACATCGAGTTCATATCAAATCAAGGGAATTAAAAACAAGGTTATTAGACACAAATATGAAGACACAAGGCGCAAATATAATGTAACTACACACACCGGCCAAACAATTGATTGAAATATGCGCACAAATATGTAAATCTCTTGCAAAGAATGTTAAAGAGACAGTAAAACCATTACTGAGCTTATCTATTGCAGTCAGGAAAAAAATTACGTAAAACGGTCAAAGTACACGGCACACATTGCACAACTTGAATAATTAAGCGATATCTCGCGCATTTGGTGCCAAACAATCAGCCTATTGGCTCCAAACAGTTGATACATTCAATGCTAGATCGCGCTGAGGAACTTCGTATCGCTGCGAACTGGGGGAAAAAAATTTGCATGGTGGACACATACGTACCGCTGGTCACGAGAGGGTTAATCCCTCAGGAAATGCCTGGTATACAATTTGGAACTGGGGGCAAAACGTACGAGGGTCACTCCAAAAGAAATGCACACTATTTTTTTAAAAAATCTATCTTTTATTCTACATGTTTGAAAGTTTTACAGTGTGTAGATACATCCTTTAGGAACAATATTTTCATTTCTCCACATGATTTCCATCCCTCTCAAATGCCTTACGCCATGTTGGAACCACCGCCTGTATACCCGCACGGTAAAATTCTGGACCACCCTGTTGGAGCCACTGTTTGGCAGCGTGCACAAGGGAGTCATCACCTTCAAACCTTGTTCCACGAAGAGTGTCTTTCAGTTTCCCAAAGAGATGATAGTCACATGGGGTCAGGTCAGGACTGTAAGGCGCGTGTTTCAGTGTTGTCCATCCGAGTTTTGTGATCGCTTCCATGGCTTTCAGACTGACATGTGGTCGTGCATTGTCGTGCAACAGCAGAACATCCTGCTTTTGCCGATGTGGTCGAACACGACTTAGTCGTGGTTGAAGTTTCTTCAGTGTCGTGACATGTGCATCAGAATTTATGGTGGTTCCACTTGTCATGATGTCCACAAGCAAGAGTCCTTCGGAATCTAAAAACACCGTAGCCATAACTTTTCCAGCAGAAGGTGTGGTTTTGAATTTTTTGATTGGGTGAATTTGCATGATGCCACTCCACTGATTGCCTCTTCGTCTCTGATGAACAATGATGGAGCCAAGTTTCATCACCTGTCACAATTCTTCCAAGAAATTCATCTCGACCATTCTCGTACTGTTGCAAAAAGTTCGCTGCATACTGTTTTTCTTGTTTCTTTGTGAGCCACTGTCAACATTCTGAGAACCCACCTGGCACAAACCTTTTTTAACGCCAACACTTTCAGTATTCTGCAGACACTTCCTTCCCCAATCCCAATGTAGCGTGACAATTCGTTCACCGTGATGCGTCTGTCGGCAGTTACCAATTCGTTAACTCTCTGCACATTGTCTGGAGTGTGTGCAGTACGAGGCCTGCCGCTGCGAGGACAATCCTCAATATTGCCGTGCCCGCTTTCATCGCGTAACCTGCATGCTCACCGCCTTACTGTACTGCGATCGATAGCAGCATCTCCATACACCTTTTTCACCTCTTGTGGATGTTTCCGACTGTCTCGATTGCACAGCACAGGAATACTATGGCAGCACGTTGCTTCTGACGAACGTCAAGTGTAGCAGCCATCTTGAAGACATGGCTGTGACGGCGCGACTCACGGGAACAGGTTGAACTAAGTTTGAAAACAAGCGGGAAGGTTGTATCTACACACTGTAAAACTTTCAAACATGCAGAATGAGAGCTGTATTTTTACAAAAATAGTGTGCATTTCTTTTGGAGTGACCCTCGTACAAATCGACATCGTCCTACAACTCGATAGGCCTAAGGGACCTAGTCATCTACGAATGGCTTCGGATGGCTATAGAATACCTGAAAAAACTTAGGCACTCTCTCTTCCTTGCCAAACTGAGGCCGTCATCGAGGTTACATCCGGTGTGAGCACGTCGTCTCCCGGAGGCGACCTATTGCTTTGTGCAGTGCGCACGTAATTATTGTGTAGTACAGTTGGACGTTAACTATTTCAGTGTGGGAGCTGTTCAGCCAGACAACTGCGCGATATTCAGCAGGGGAATGCTACCGGCAGTAGCTAGCGTACGCACATCTGCTCCCCGCGGTTCCGGCCGGCCTCGCTGTACGTTGTTACGGCACAAGAGCGCCCGTGTCTGTCAGCTTAACGGAGACGGAGACGCGGGGTAGCGGGACAGCTACACGGTGCCGCCGTAACAGTGTTTCCACGTCGCCGGCCCGTCTGCCCTCGCCGCTGCGAGCGCGATTGCGCCAACGGTACGATACGGTACGGTACACGTCTCCTGGCTAGGAAGCTGCCGCGTGGCGTAGGAGCGCCACTGCATCACTATCGTTTTAACCGTCAGCCCTTCCTGTCCAATTACTTGCTGATCACAACGTGTGCGTGTGAGGGGGAGGGGTGGATATACTGTGCCCTAAATAGGGTTTGTGCACGAACATGATGATGATGATGATGATGATGATTGGTTTGTGGCGCACTCAACTGCGCGGTTATCAGCGCCCTAACAAATTCCCAACCTTTGCTCAGTCCAATCTCTCCACTTTCATGAATGATGATGAAATGATAAGGGCAGCACAAACACCCAGTCATCTCGAGGCAGGTGAAAATCCCTGACCCCGCCGGGAATCGAACCCGGAACCCCGTGCTCGGGAAGCGAGAACGCGACCGTGAGACCACGAGCTGCGGACTCGTGCACGAACAGCTGACATAAATTCTCATGTACTAACTCAGGGTGTCGACTTCGTGTTGGTTCTCTGACTCAATTCTGGTCGCAGTTGAGGGCAAACTGTACTGTACTGTACTAGTTATTACGGGTGCAAATCAAATTTTTTTAGTCGGCGTTTTGCGTATTAGCTCTTGTTCTACGTTCACCTAGGACAGTGGTACCCAACCTTTCTCAGAGCATTACCCCTGGGTTCAATCAGATATTAGCTACAAAACTTCCCCCCCTCCCCCAACAACATTAGTTTTTATAGGTGTTTTATTAAACCTCAAACTGATCAGTCACTGAGACAATTATTACGGTTCTTTTCTTTTTTTTTTCTTCAGAATAATGGAGCAAGACTCAGTGCATTGCGAGTGCTACCTACCTGTCCTTCGCAGAAAAGAATGCTTAATAGACAGGGGAGACACTTTTTACAAGACGTATGTTTTCTTCGCACCAATCTTCTCCCTAGAGTCGCTTGCTGCACCCACACACTACACACTCATTTAAAGTCAACCAGGTTCAAATGTATGCTCTATAATTAGTTTGTAAATCACTCTGTTGCTGCACCCTCACATATGAACTTAAAGAAATTGGAAGATTCAGGCTGCCAATATTTTCTATTTGACCAAAGCGATTAATGATATTATTATTAATACTGTGTACGTCTCACAGTAAGGCATTAGCCATTATATAACTAATGTTGCGTTGTGCCGTCAATTAGTTGATCTGTTGTGAAGTGAATAATGAAGCAAGTTCTGGTCCACTGCGTGAAATACCTACAACTCTGAGGAGGCATTTTCACGAGATATATGTGATGTACAAAATACGTGTGTACAAAATTCGTGTGTAGCGTGTTAACAAAGTGAGGCAGATGAAGTTCATACATTCGTTGCATAAATTGTTATCCCCATCACATTCTGCACAGCGTGCAAGTATTAAAAAGATAATTTTTCGGAACGTACGTAATCAGTATTACACTCCTACAAAATATTGATAATTGTAATAAACTTTTACACATAATTTAGTTTCGTAACAAAAACAGAATCGAACTCTCTTGTTTTTACCCATCAGTAGGTAATTACGCTGAGGTTGGGAACCATCGAGCTAGGATTTACAGTTTATTAACAATAATTACGGAAATTATGAACTCTTGCCGCTCTTGGAACTTTCTTCGTTAATGTCGTTTGTCACCAATCGATGCCATGTTGAATCAAATGGCTCAAATGGCTCTGAGCACTATGGGACTTAACTTCTGAGGTCATCAGTCCCCTAGAACTTAGAACTACTTAAACCTAACGACATCACACACATCCATGCCCGAGGCAGGATTCGAACCTGCGGCCGTAGCGGTCGCGCGGTTCCAGACTGTAGCACCTAGAACCGCTCGGCCACTCCGGCCGGCCGTGTCTAATCATTGTGCGTTAACGTCATGCGAAATCCTCGCATGACCAAGATTCGAACTGTTGTCAATGGAATGTAATATCGATAGACAACAAAACTATGCATTATGTTCCGAACCTGATGCACAGTATGGTCCTAATTGGATCGTGGCACTGCGTGAAAAGTGGCGAAGTACTGTTCTGTATCGAAAATAATAAGAAATGACTGAACATACTGTGCGGAGCTACACAAAAAGTAAGTTCAAATAGGGATACGTATTCATATCTTTTATGCAGTTCGCAGCCACTTTTGCTTTTGCGCGAATAGCGGATTTACAGCCACGTGACAGATTCTCGGGCGCACGTTACTTTCCGCCGCACTCACGATAATCCAATGGAGAACGACCCGACTGCCGGGGACATACGGACAGTAACGGATATTCCCAAGGCCACCGAGCGTGTCATCGAGCAACAAACATAACGATTCAGTGTCCTCCTATACCTTTCCTTACGCGGCTACGCAACCGACTGTTCCCGAAGCAGAACCTCAGAATGATTTGTAACAAAACGAGGTAGAATCGTTGTATCGACAACAAACGCCTGCTAGATGTGTGTAGATTCTCCGAGTCTTCCACAATTACCTGAGATTTTCCTGACTTTTCCAGTAAATTCAAATCCCCTGAAAATTCCCAATTCTCCAGGTTTTATGGACAAGTAATCGTGCCGTAACTCCAACATCAAGGTCTTCCTTTACTTAGAAACTGTCATCAGAAACTAAAATTCATTCCTATTTCGCTACACTTTCATTAAAAAGCCATTTCGGCTTTCCTCTCCGACGCAGGGAAGCTACAAATGTCGTGTAATCAAGACGTATGATGAAATCTTCGTAACGAGCACCTGTCGGCCTGCGTTTCAATACTGCTCTCAAAATAAAATGTGTGTGTGTGTGTGTGTGTGTGTGTGTGTGTGTGTGTGTGTGTGTGTGTGTGTGTGTGTGTGTGTGTGTAAGACACAGTTTTTACAGTTTCTAACACACAATTCTTCAAAAATAGAGATTATGATTACACATAATAGGCATACGGTTAGTGAGACTCAACAGTTCAAATTCCTTGGCGTTCCGATTGATAGTAAGATGTCGCGCAAAGCCCATGTTCACGATCTTGTACAGAAACTAAATGCTGCTTTATTTACCATTAGAACTGTATCTGAAATAAGTGATAGTTCAACACTAAAAGAAGTTTATTTTCATTCGCTTATGACGTATGGTATTATTTTTTGGGTTAACTCTTCTGATTCATGAAGGGTATTTCCGGCTCAGAAAAGGGTGGTGTAAGTTAGCGAACCTGTCGTCGACCCCTGTTCAGTAAACGGTTCAAATGGCTCTGAAGCACTATGGGACTTAACATCTGAGGTCATCAATCCCCTAGAACTTAGAACTACTTAAACCTAACTAACCTAAGGACATCACACACATCCATGCCCGAGGCAGGATTCGAACCTGCGACCGTAGCAGTCGTGTGGTTCCGGACTGAAGTGCCTAGAACCGCTCGGCCAACAAGGCTGGCTCTGTTCAGTAGTCTGAGAATTTTGACACTGGCCTCTCATAACGTATTTCATTTAATGTCGTTTGTTGTTAACAACATCAACTTATTCCCACGAGTTGGCAGTTTTCACTCAGTTGATCCTACGCACAAATCCTATCTGAATTTGAAACGCACCTCCTTGCTTCTTGTGCAGAAAGGCGTACTGTATTCTGCTGCATCCATTTTCAGTAACTTGCCACAAGAATTCATAAATCTTAGCTTTTATCCACGCGCTTTGAAGTCCAAACTGAAGAGTTTCCTCACAGTTCACTCCTCTATCCTGTTGAACTCCTTGAAAAATTAAAAAAAAACCTAACGCCTGTGTAATGTTGGCGACTATGCCTGTTTAAATTTATGGCTTGTCGTCTGATAGGATTCGTATCGGTTTCATGTTATCTATTATTACTTTTCTGATATAATTTCGTGTGATGACTTGTTCCATGATCATGCAAACTTGCTCTTCAATTTGGTTCTATGGGACATGACATATAAAATAAAAAAAATACAAAATATTTTGTGATAATACTGAACGTCACAGTAACGAAACAGCAATCTTGCAGCTGTGACTTAGATCAGAGATGTAATTTGCCGCAATCTGTCGTAAGCATTCCTATTCGTATTCGCACTGCGTGGTTAGCTAGCAATCAAGGAAAATGTAGCTTGGGACGGTAGAAGCACTGTTCCAATCACACACTGCCGAATGCGACCAAGTCAAAATTTACAACTGCACCACATCGCTCGATTCGAGGCGGGACTTCTCATTCGCAGCACCGAGAGCGCATCTGCTCCATGCGCGAACCCAGCGGCATGTTTAATCAGCTGCCCGTGCCAACTACAGCCGCGATTCTCTCGCGCTGTCACGAATACACACTGGCGATCGACACAGCGAGGAGCAGTGTCAAATCGTGCTTTTTAGGTTTTCTGGCTGGCTGGAGAGCGCCGTACGCAAACGTCGTTTCACTCACTGTCGGTAATGCTTATGTGCATATTACAGTTGTAAGTCACCTAGCAAACTAAAATGTTACAGGGGAAAAATGAGCACACTAGATAGTTTTAAAAAAAAGAAAAAAAAAACCTTGTTGCTCATACCTCACCGAACAGTAACTTTCGTCTTTCCCGCCGCTACCGTCCAAATCAAGTTTGTATCTCTTTCCTACTCTAAAATGTCCTGCTATAGGCCTCCTATCAAAGCCGCAGGTGTTTCCCTCTCTACCACAGCACATCACCTCCACTAGGAGTATCCCTAATAGAGCGCTGCAATAATGTGCGTGCTGAATAGGATGTTGCGTAATTTTTAAGGATCACGTATTTTTAATATATAATGAAACGCAGAACGTCTGTAATTTACTACTGCACAGTCCGGCACCAGATATAACGTGTTTGGAAGCAGTAACCATGATCGACCAGATAGACCGACGCTTCGAGAAAGCTTATGAAAATTTGTCTTCTTATATATGGAAAAACTGGTAGAAGCGACCTCGGGGAAGATCAGTTTGGATTCCGTAGAAATGTTGGAACACGTGAGGCAATACTGACCCTACGACTTATCTTAGAAGCTAGATTAAGGAAAGGCAAACCTACGTTTCTAGCATTTGTAGACTTAGAGAAAGCTTTTGAAGGTGGCAGGGGTAAAACACAGGGAGAGAAAGGCTATTTACAATTTGTACAGAAAGCAGATTTACAATTTGTACAGAAAGCAGATGGCAGTTATAAGAGTCGACGGGCATGAAAGGGAAGCAGTGGTTGGGAAGGGAGTGAGACAGGGTTGTAGACTCTCCCCGATGCTATTCAATCTGTACAGGGTTATTACAAATGATTGAAGCGATTTCACAGCTCTACAATAACTTTATTATTTGAGATATTTTCAAAATGCTTTGCACACACACATACAAAAACTCAAAAAGTTTTTTTAGGCATTCACAAATGTTCGATATGTGCCCCTTTAGTGATTCGGCAGACATCAAGCCGATAATCAAGTTCCTCCCACACTCGGCACAGCATGTCCCCATCAATGAGTTCGAAAGCATCGTTGATGCGAGCTCGCAGTTCTGGCACGTTTCTTGGTAGAGGAGGTTTAAACACTGAATCTTTCACATAACCCCACAGAAAGAAATCGCATGGGGTTTTTTATATATGATCATTCCACTTCAAATCGTTCCGCACGCATACTCCCAGATATTTTACAGAAGTAACTGCTACCAGTGTTTGTTCCGATATCATATAATCATACAATAAAGGATCCTTCTTTCTATGTATTCGCAATACATTACATTTGTCTATGTTAAGGGTCAGTTGCCACTCCCTGCACCAAGTGCCTATCCGCTGCAGATCTTCCTGCATTTCGCTACAATTTTCTAATGCTGCAACTTCTCTGTATACTACAGCATCATCCGCGAAAAGGCGCATGGAACTTCCGACACTATCTACTAGGTCATTTATATATATTGTGAAAAGCAATGGTCCCATAACACTCCCCTGTGGCACGCCAGAGGTTACTTTAACGTCTGTAGATGTCTCTCCATTGAGAACAACATGCTGTGTTCTGTTTGCTAAAAACTCTTCAATCTTAAGTCGGGAGAGCGCGGAGGCCATGACATGAATTGCTGATCTCGATCTCCACCACGACCGATCCATCGGTTTTCCAATCTCCTGTTTAAGAAATGCCGAAGATCATGATGGAAGTGCGGTGGAGCACCATCCTGTTGAAAGATGAAGTCGGCGCTGTCGGTCTCCAGTTGTGGCATGAGCCAATTTTCCGCGGGCTACGCGTGAAACTTGCCCGCACGCGTTTCTTCGCTCACTGCAGGCCGACCCGTTGATTTCCCATTACAGAGTCATCCAGAAGCTTTAAACTGCGCATACCATCGCCGAATGGAGTTAGCAGTTGGTGGATCTTTGTTCAGCTTCGTCCTGAAGTGTCGTTGCACTGTTATGACTGACTGATGTGAGTGCATTTCAAGCACGACGTACGCTTTCTCGGCTCCTGTCGCCATTTTGTCTCACTGCGCTCTCGAGCGCTCTGGCGGAAGAAACCTGAAGTGCGGCTTCAGCCGAACAAAACTTTATGAGTTTTTCTGCGTATCTGTAGTGTGTCGTGACCATATGTCAATGAATGGAGCAAAAGTGAATTTATAAAATTGCTTCAATCATTTGTAATAGCCCTGTATATTGAGCAAGCAGTAAAGGAAACAAAAGAAAAGTTCGGAGCGGGTATTAAAATCCATGGAGAAGAAATAAAAACTTTGAGGTTCGCCGATGACATTGTAATTCTGTCAGAGACAGCAAAGGACTTGGAAGAGCAGTTGAACGGAATGTACAGTGTCTTGAAAGGAGGATATAAGATGAACATCAACAAAAGCAAAACGAGGATAATGGAATGTAGTCGAATTAAGTCGGGTGATGCTGAGGGAATTAGATTAGGAAATGAGACACTTGAAGTAGTAAACGAGTTTTGCTATTTGGGGAGCAAAATAACTGATGATGGTCGAAGTAGAGAGGATATAAAATGTAGACTGGCAATTGCAAGGAAAGCATTTCTGAAGAAGAGAAATTTGTTAACATCGAGTATAGATTTAAGTGTCGTTTCTGAAAGTATTTGTATGGAGTGTAGCCATGTATGGAAGTGAAACATGGACGATAAATAGTTTGGACAAGAAGAGAATAGAAGCTTTCGAAATGTGGTGGTACAGAAGAATGCTGAAGATTAGATGGGTAGATCACATAACTAATGAGGAGGTATTGAACAGAATTGGGGAGGAGTTTGTGGCACAACTTGACTAGAAGAAGGGATCGGTTAGTAGGACATGTTCTGAGGCACCAAGGGATCACCAATTTAGTACTGGAGGGCAGTGTGGAGGGTAAAAATCGTAGAGGGAGACCAAGAGATGAATACACTAAGCAGATTCAGAAGGATGTAGGCTGCAGTAGGTATTGGGAGATGAAGAAGCTTGCACAGGATAGAGTAGCATGGAGAGCTGCATCAAACCAGTCTCAGGATTGAAGACCACAACAACAACAACAATATTTCAAAACGTATCCCCTGTCCGTAATCACCACCACCCTTCACAGAATACCATTATAAGAGGGTTGAATAAAAAGTAGATGTAACACTGCCGTAACACGAAGGATTTGTGACCAGTGACATGTGCGCTGTCTTTAGCTGATATCAGGAGGTCAGTTGAAGTAGGGCAGAAAGTGGCGACGGGTATGTTTGAAGCAGTTGCAGTGTATAGTATCTGGAATTGTGGGAGGCCAGTTCAAGAGCCAGAACGGCATGTTTAGGAAACACGAACAACGTGCATTGCTCAAGATTGAAGTGGCACACGGTGGTCCAAGCAGTGGTGCTTTGGGATGGCGTGGATGTCATTCAAGATAGGTCGCGTTCGGGACGAACCCCAAAGGATTACTTGCCTTGCTGCTGGATGAGGATCGCCGATCAACTATGCTTGAGTCAGCCACAGATGTAGCCGTGTGCCGCGAAACGATGTTCCATATTTTCCACGATATTCTTGGCTTCCCCAAAACTGCAGCGCGATGGGAGCTACATCCTGTGGCCGAGGTAGAACAGTTGCATCGTTATCCACTTGCAAAGGAATTGCTCAACCGCTACCACAGGGAGGGTAGGTATTTGCTTCGAAGGGTAGCAACTACGGACGAAAGCTTGGCTCGATCCACGGGCCACGATGAAAGCAACAATCCCATGATTGGAAACGCCCTACTTCTCCTCGTCCACAGAACGTGTGCCATGGACCAGCTGTTAGCAAAGTGATAGGCTTACGATATCCAAGGGTTAAACCTACATCTCGTTGTACCGCAGGTGCAGACGGTCACTGCAGCCTACTACTGCAATTTGTTGCTTCACGAGCTTTGGCCCGTACTGAGAATAATGCGACGGAACCTTCTGGCACTGCAGATCATCGTCCTCCATGACAATGCACGATGCCACGAGGCGAACGCCATGCAGGAGCTCTTGCGTACGTGGAGGTGGGAGATACTGGAACATTCACTGTGTTCACCAAATACGAATTCCTGCAATTACGACCTGTTCGCTAAAAAGGAGGCACTACTTCGTGGCACGCGTAGCAACACGAGGGACGACATCATCTGTGTCTTAGCGCGGTCCTTGCGAGACATCGACAGAGATGGACGCGCTGACGATGTAGGACGTCTTCCATCTGTTTGGGGGAAAGAGATCAAGATGCACGGCGATTATAGTGAGGTCATGTAAAACGGTGACCGTATGTCAATAAATTCTGTTATGAATTATAGCCGTGTTGCCACTACTTTTTATCCAACGCATGTACAAGGACTGACAAAAAGAAACGGAACGTCTCCCATTAGTAAAAGACTATTTTTCCATCGCGAACCTTATGCTGTGACAAATTTCATCATCCTCCGTCAAGTGAGTGATAGTGTGAGAGCAGTTTATAAATAAACGGGTTCGAGTGTTACGCCAAAAATGTGTACTAAGTGCAAATGAACAAGACTGATGCTGCAAATATGTGTACTAAGCAAGTATGTTCAATTTGTGGTGGTCGCCTTCAAGTATGACTACTGCAGAACTACATTCTGATACAGGAAATCAACTTCTTGTGTGTGTGTGTGTGTGTGTGTGTGTGTGTGTGTGTGTGTGTGTGTGTGTGTGTGTGAGATATATATATATATATATATATATATATATGACTCACACGCTTCTGCGTTACACCCTCGCACAGCTCCAAAGATTTCCACATATCGTTTTCCAAGAATAGTAAACTGCTCGCGCGCTACCATTGACTTTGGAAGAAACTTGTCACGGCGCACAAAGTAGAAGGTCCGAAAATAGTCGCGACTAAAATCTGCCAAGTATTGCGATAAGTCACTTTTCTCTAATGCCAGGTATCGTATCTCAAACCTCCCAAAAAAAGTGTCACAAAAAATGGTAAAGGACAAACTTAACGTTACGATTTGTAATAGTAACAAACGTGGATGATAGCTCTTTTGCAGACTGGTTCAAAACTGGGCCTAAACGATGCTTGATTAAGATTAATTTATAGTTTCTAACGTAACCAGTGGTCACTCCAACAAAAGATTATGTAAAGTCGCTAGCTGGAAAAAATCATTTCAGTTACATCAGTAGCTGTTTCTTGCTCGTGGTGAAGGGGGAATCTCGTTACTACTTAAAACCTGCCCCGAATTTGGCACCAGCCTCTGAGAATACTATTAGTAAGCATTTATTTACTTTTAATTAATTAAACCAAAACCCTTCCTAGGTACATTTTTTGCTTTTAGTGTCTGAAAACTGTGTGAGGAGTATATCGTACATATACACCCGTCAATTTCTTCGACAGCAGTTCTGCGATTGAGTTTAACAGTAGCATGTAATTAGACGGTTATTTACACGTTCTAACTCATGGACTAACCAACATGTAGCAACAAAACAATTTCACTGAAAAGTGACTTTGCTTAGCCAAATTCATGAGATGCTCTTACTAGTGGACTTCCGGAGCTCTCCATTAGAACGAAACAGGTCACAGGTGAGAGTGGAATAGCGGTACAGGCTTGCCAACAGCGTTTTAGCCGCAAACAGGTCAAAGTAATTTGTCGTGGCAACTACTTCGCCAAGAAGGTGCCGCAGGGAGTAATTTATGTGGCAATGCAACAATCCGTTACGCAGCGCTTTCAAGAACTTTGGAGACCCACAACGTGCAAACCAAAGGCCGTTATGAGGTGTACTGCAAACATCACTGTCAACGCTCTTGTCGCTTAGATATCTGCTGCTTTTCTACTGATTTCGTGACTTAATAAACTTATTAAACTTGTTTGGTTTGAAGCAACGAATAAGAAAGGTCTCTTCTATCACAATCATAACGCTCAACACATGCAGTCTGCTAAAAAGTCTTCAGAAATTAAAAAAATAAATGAAACTCAGCGGTAGACGCGGCGACTAGTTTTCTCCTTCAGAAAACAGATAAACAATCTTCTGAGTTGACGCGGAGCAGAAAATAATAGTTATTTATTTGTATATCAAAAGTTATTTAGTAACCGTATTCCACTGATAAAGAACATTTGCTGATTCTTATGTTAAGTCCAATCCTTAAGTACTGAGGACACATAGTGACGAATACAACTTGCTTCCCGATGACCTCTACCACTTAAGTAATCTTAGTCCAGCTTCAGCCTCACGATTAATGTTCTGCATTCCCAAATCAAGCAAGTACCAAACAAAGATCCGAAGGCAGAACAACAAACCTAAGAATGATATAAGTTCCTTCTCTGAACATATGCAACTACATATGAAACCCCCCCACCCCCGTTGGCATAAATTCGTCAGGAGTGTTATCCATTCGAGTACCGATCCCAATTCCATAACGGGAACCAACTTTTTATTTCTAAAGTAAATCGAAGGCCATACGCTATTCAAATGGGTATATGCACTGATGTCGCTGCCTTTACAAGTGAGGTAACAATAAATCACGCCAGGATTTCGAGGTATGGTCGACGGCAAAAAAACATAATGCAGTTGGCCCAAAATACAATAACCTTCGTGCTGCAGTCGGTGAGCGCACACGTTGCACCTCTTACCACGTGACCCGCATTTTTTTTTTATCTTATCTGTTGTTTAGGTTGACCGTACATGATGGGGACCCCAGACTGATGAACAATTTTCGAAATCGAAGGAGTGATGTTTTTGTGAGCTATAACTTTCACCGATGACTATAATTCTCTAATGATCCTTCCAATGAATCTCACTCCAACATCTGCCTTTTCTGCTACAAGATTTACGTCGTCATTCCGCTTTGTGGTAGGTCCAACCTGATACACTGATCAGCGAAAACATTATGACCACTGTCCACGACGTCGTTGGATGCCGCCTGGTGCCGCTGAAGGCAAGCGACGCGGTAACAAAAGACACGGACAGGGGATCATCCTAGCGAAGATATGGGTTGCAAATGGGGAAATCCATTGAGGTAAGCGATTTTGACTAAGGGAAGATTATTATTATGCAGAGCATGTGAACGTGTACACTGAAAACGGCGGAGCTACTGTCGAGAGAACCTATGGAAAGGGAAAGAAGGACAGTGTTAACTACCACTAGACGCTAAATGGTCGCGCGTCCTCGAGTCTTCACAGAACGTGGGGTTCGAAGACTTGTCTGCTCTGTAAACTAGGTTAGATGGTGATCTGTGGCATCTCTACCGAAAGAGGGCAATGCTGGTGCACGCCCAAGTGTTTCGGAGCGCACTGTTCATCGTATACTGTTTAACGCGGAGCTCCAGAGCAGACGACCCTTACGTGTTCTTATGTTGACCCAACGGCATAGTCAATTAAGATTGCAGTGGGCATAGGACCATGGGATTCGACAGTCGATAATGCGAGCGTGTCGGCTCTTAGGGTGAATAACATTTTTGCTACACTAGGTCGCTGGTCGTCTCCACAAACGCCGTAGTCAAGGTGAACGGCGGCTCGCACCACGGACGCAGGCTGGCGGGAGCTACGAACCACCTGCGTACTTCATGCTCGATACCTTCCCCGACGGCGATATCGTTTTTCAGCAGAGTATTTGTCCATGTCTCTGAGCCACACCGTGCTATAATGGTTTGAGGAGCGTCATAATGAACTCACACTGATGTCTCGGCGACCATATTCGCCTGATATAAATCCTATGGAACCCACCTAGTTCGCTATCGGGCGCCACCACCGCGTACATAAGCCAATGGCCCGTTATTTGCGTGAATTCATGACCTGTGCGTAGACATCTGACGCCATATACCTCCACAATCCTACCAACAAATGTCGGACTCGGAACCAGTGATTTATCTCGTTCAAAAGATGGACAAAGATGCTATTCAGCAGGTGATCAAATTTCTTTATATTTACCCGCAATTAATGTTTTCACTAACTATCGCTAACAGTGTTAATGAACAACTATCTATGATTCCGCCTATTTATGAGTAATAGGTTTTATTTATGTTGACGATAACTGCCCCAGTCCTTGCAGCCAGCATGGATCCTTTGCATGTTCTATGATACACTACAAAATTGTGACATTGGGTCCGTCTAACGGAGCTTCCCACTTAATTCATCCATTCATTTACAAATATCTTGAATAGTATCGGCAGTATAACAATCGTTTGTGCTACGTAAAGGTTCTTTCACATGTGATGAATACTCTTTCGTTATGCGCACTGTGACGAGTCCCCGTGTTTACGAAAGCTTCACTCACAAAACTAGTCTAATATTGCACATATTTTGTTCACTAGGCAACGTTTCGGAACTGTCGTGAAAAAGCCTCTATTAACCTGGGACGAACAGAACACTTGAATGTTAACAGTACTGTTGTTTGCGGAATGCGTTATGATTCCTGCACAGATTTTCAGCGTATGCTTATATATGTCCCAATGAACTCACTGATCCACTAGCATCCCAGTGTCCAACACTTCTGACAGATCTTGATTCCCTACTGAAATAACTTTGGACACGGCACACTAAAGACTTAAATATAGCCAAACAATCATTGTGATCGGTACAATTCGAGGTTAAAATTATTTTCTGTGAGAACTAGACATTCATTCAAACGAGTTGTTCCAGATGGTTCAAAAGATGGTGTCGAGAGATGTGGACTAACTGCACCATGAAAACATGGCGCTTGTCTATTGAACTGAACGGTAGTACGGCTTCCGGAAATACGAACCCCTTAGGCGATCATATGATTCCGTGGGACGCGCGCACACACGTGTTTTCCGCTAGGCACGATGGTGCGCGGTACCGTAACGATCGTGGTGTTTCCGGTAAGCCTCGCGTGCTCACGTCAAGTCACGAAGAACTCCCTCCTACGACGAAGCTCCGCTGCTGCAGATCGCTCGCTCAGCTCTTACTGGGTAACTGCTTCAACCGACCTGCCTTCCACTTACACTGATTTAAGTAAACCCAGGTGTTTCCGTCACACAATCACAAACAATGCCAGATGCAGAGGCCGCTAACCTCGTAGCAGCAATGATCGGTCACTGAAGTCCTTCTGTGAAGATTTTATACTGTGGAACGCGGTAGTCTTAACTTACTTCTGGGCGTACAGCGTGAATGGCAGGTATTAAGATAACCGATCGCCAAACACAAAACCAACAACAATCGCTTAGTAGTGGAAAGGCACCGGGACCAGATGAGATACCTTTAATATTGTACAAAGATTATGCGAAAGAACTTGCTGCCCTTCTAGCAGCAGTTTATCGTAGTTCGCTGGAGCAACGAAAGGCACGTAGTGACTCGAAAAGAAGAGTTGTAGGACAGATACAAGTAATTTTTGGCCTATACTGTTGACGTCAATCTTTTATGCTCAAGAATTATGACTTTTTGGAGAACGAAATTCTCCTTTATAAGAATCAACATAAATTCCGCAAAAACAGAGATCTTAGAAAACTCAGCTTGCTGTGTTCCTCCACGAGATCCATAGCGCTATAGACACCGGCGCTTAAGTGGATGCTGTTTTCCTCGACTTCAGTAATGCATCTGACACCGGCCCGTTACGAGCTACCGAATATTGGACCAAATTTGCAACTGGATTCAGGATCTCCTTGCAGATGGAACTCAACATGTCGCTCTTAACGGAACAAAATCTACAGACGTACAGGTTATTTCCGGAGTGACAGAAGGAAGTGTGACTGGACAGATACTGTTTACAATGTACATAAATGATCTAGTAGAAGGCTTGGGAAGCTCTTTAAGATTGTTCGCAGATAATGCTATTGTCTATATGGAAGTACCAACACGATAAGACAGCATCGGTTTGCAGAATCATCTACAGAACACTGATGCAAGATGCAGACTCTGACAATGAATCTTTCCCTGTGCAGCGGATTGTGTGCCATTTTGAAACTTACTGGCTGATTAAAACTGTGATCTTGGCCGGACTTGAACTCAGAACCTTGTCTTTCATGGGCAATGCCCTTACCGACTTTTTTTTCAGTATCGTTCGTTGCGTTTTGGTATATATAAGTTGGTCCCACGTTTATACCATTGCGCAGCAAGAGCGGTGCACTGCCAGAAGAGGTACATGTTTCTGCTTTCCTGCAGTGGGAGCTCTGTCCAGGTATCGATAACAGGCGCAACACTCTGGGAGACTAAATTTCGCGGCAAATGAAAACTTACTACAAATTTGAAATGTGAGAGTCAGTACGATTCTTGTAGACAAAACGTGTAAATTGTGCACAGATTCAACACGAAATTCTGGCGGTATATGGACAAAATGCTTTGTCGCCTCCGGCCCTAGTGAAATGGTGCCAACTATTCCACCAAGCCCCCCCCCCCCCCCCCCCCACACACACACACACATATACATACATCGGTGATGCTGATCGGTAGATCCAGATCTTCCACCATGCGGTTTCCATTGTTTGGACTAGCTTAATGAACATCTGGAGGAGAAAAATTTTCCAATGATGGGAACGTTGCACACAGCGGTTCTTGAATAGCTTACTGACCCAGCAGCGGATTTCTACCGTTTCAGGGACCTGGTGACTAAGTTGAAAAATAGTGTCACATTCAAGTGCAGTGTAGCATTCATTAAATGCCACTTGGCCTGATATAATATTGCGTAACTTACTCTTTGAACTCCCCGTATAAGCCGTGGTAGCAATTACGAGGCACAGAAGACTCACAACGGCTTTGCACTCTTAACTTTGTGAATATATTTCTCGTTAAAAAAAAAAAAAAAAAAAAAAGAGCACGACCTTTAACTTAGAGGCTAGCAAGAAACGACGAGCGTGAAGCTGCACGATACAAGACGTACAACTATCGGAAAATCAGTAAGTAATGGAAAGGCCCTGCTGGAATTAGAGTTTTTAATCGTATGGCTCTGTACTCGCCTTTGATGTATAGTCACGACCCTCCTCCAGCTTTTTCTTCATTGTTTTTTCTTTTTTAAAATCAGATTTCATAGCTCGTAAGCGTCGCTTTGTGGTTCGAAAATTTAATATTTACTTCATTTGTTGTTATCCTATTATCGTGAGATTTTTGAACTAACGTATCAAATAGATAGTGCGATATTAAGACTTCTACAAGACAAGTTCTGTATTTAAGACGTCGTTTCCATACTGGCGAACGAGTTCTAATGTTTCCTGTCCGTTTTTTATAATGTATGAAATTTCGATATACGAAAAGATAGGTTTTGAGTAATACACTAATTTTTAAACACATTTTACGAGTGCATCGAGAAGAACTTTACAACCTACTCCTCCCGGCCCTCTCTCGCAGGGAACACCATCTCTCACCTCTGCACCGAAAGTTTTACAGTGGCGGAGACAGCAACTGGAGGGGCGATGTTTGTGAGTTCATAAAGCTAAAGTAAGATCTTGTCACGTGTTTATGTATTTCGACAGTGATGCGGTTCGAATGCTACAATGTCTCACTCTGCAAAGGAAACGTCACATTAATTAAAGTGGCTTCTCTCGCTTTTGGTATAATTGTACGGTGCAGCGAGGAACCACATTGGCTCGTTAAAGACCGATCACCAGTTCTCGTGACCGCGCGAACCTTTCGCGCACAGATTGCGTGACTGCAGACCATTACCTGATTAATAAGATCACTGCAAAAACAAAAGGCGTGCAACGCTTCAGCGCCTGTGGAATAACGTTATGTTACTCTTTTACGCTTGCAAAAGTTTTGAGGATTAACTTCCAGCACAGATTTACGACCTCTAGCAAAGTTTTTAACTCGCAACTCTGAACACCATTAACACGAGATCGATAATGCTCGCGGTGTAAGTATTTACTCAGCAGAGACGGAAAGCTGATAGTAACTCCAACTCAGGACGATCAAAAGTCGAGCTGCCTTCTGCTTTAAAACCACTCACTCCTTGACGAAGTAAAAGTTTCTGTCCAATAGATACAACAAATTAAGCAATAGATACAACAAATTAAGGGCAATAATCAGTGTCGAAAGCTTATTGAGATTCAGCAATAAAGTGTTGGTTTTCAGTAGTATTACGATTTATGGAGATTGATTGAAAGCTGATATCTACATAGATAACGCAATATAAACGATTCCTTCTAAGGATATAGAGGCTTATCTTACTAGGGATAAGATAGATACTGCCTACAGGAAAATTAAAGAGACCTTTGGAGATAAGAGAACCACTTGTATGAACATCAAGAGTTCAGATGGAAACCCAGTTCTAAGCAAAGAAGGGAAAGCAGAAAGGTGGAAGGAGTATATAGAGGGTCTATACAAGGGCGATGTATTTGAGGACAATATTATGGAAATGGAAGAGGATGTAGATTAAGATGAAATGGGAGATATGATACTGCGTGAAGAGTTTGACAGAGCACTGAAAGACCTGAGTCGAAACAAGGCCCCGGGAGTAGACAACATTCCATTAGAACTACTGACGGCCTTGGGGGAGCCAATCCTGACAAAACTCTACCATCTGGTGAGCAAGATGCATGAGACAGGCTAAATTCAAAACCAAACCGAATCACTGCATCAACTCTTATGTGAAAGCGGAGATAATTTCTTGAAAGCTAACGCTGTTGTCGTAACACTGCGTTGTTTAATCTGAGTGTCCATATGTTTAGCTATACAACTGACTAACAGGATGAACACGTGCATATTTAAAAATTTCAGTATTTTTATAAGTTGATCAATTTAAAAAATCATGTGATTCACGATGTCCAGTTAGTTTTCCACTGAACTTACCTATTTCCTTACCCAGCTTATAGTATCTGTTCTACATCAAGAATCAATTTGACAATGATTTTTGTTTTGAGAACCTCAGGCAATTCGTGCATAGTGTAACTACTCTTGCAAATGACCGCATTTTTACAGGTACCTATAAAAGAACATATTCGCGGTACTGAGGCGTAGTATTGTGAAGTTATCAACCTGCATCACAGCAACCTTTTGTCCGCAGAGGAAAAAAACACTGAAATCAAGAGACACTACGTAGTCCCACCAGGTATCTAGATGGAGTTCTTCGAAAAATAGGTGATATATGATCTACTTAAGAAAGATATAATCAACTGAAGGATTTATTAATACAGAAACACCACTTATTCGGTGTAACAAATAGGAGTAAACTTTTATGCCCAGATTCTGATGATTCACTGAGCAGTTCTCTGCACTAGTGACCAGATTCGAGATGGCAGAATGGATGTTCGCACATGGTTACAACAAATAGTGATACTCCCGTATCGAACTTTCACACCTGAAGATCGTAGAATTTAAGCCAATGCCCTTGAGTTCAGTCTAAAATGTAACGCTTGCACTGTGAAATGCGATTATCTGCCACACAGGGTCAGTTTCAAAATTGGTTTCCTTCTCAGAGGTGGTAAATTGCTGCTATTGATTTTCGACATTGGTACTCTGAAACCATTAATGAACTACAAGGCGAAACTTTTCCTTACATTTCCTTTCGCGGATAATGCTCTTACAAAATGAGCTATCCAGGTAACGACTCACGACCTGCAATCACATCTTACTTCTGCCTGTACCTGTCTCCTATTTTCCAACTTCACAAAAGCAGTCCTGCATATCTAGCCCCACCAGTACTCCTGCAAGAGAAGATACTGCGGGCAATAGTTTACCTACAGTGCAAGGGGGCTGTTTAGAGAGTGAATATTTCACCGTGCAGCGTAGTAAGCCGATCTGAAAATTTCTAACAGATTAAAATTGTGTGCCGGACCGGGGCTCTAACAAGGAAACCTCGTCGCGAGCCAGCACACAGTTTATTCAGCCAGGAAGTTCATATCACAAATAATTTCTTTTTTCGACTCGCCCAGGTAGCAGCTTGCGTTAGCAGCTCGCGCTTCCGGTTCAAATGGCTCTGAGCACTATGGGACTTAACATCTGAGGTCATCAGTCCCCTAGACTTTGAACTAGTTAAACCTAACTAACCTACGGACATCACACACATCCATGCCCGAGCAGGATTCGAACCTGCGACCGTAGCAGCAGCGCGGTTCCGAACTGAAGCGCCTAGAACCGCTCAGCCGATTTCTGGTCGAATACGGTGTGCCGACCAGACTATGTGGTTTTTAGGCGAGTTCGCCCACATCCGACCGGATGAATGCCGGGCTGGCACCAACGTTCTGCCTAAGTTACACGATTCTCAAACGTTTCAAATACGTTCACACTCTTTGACATGAGATTACACTAGCGGCAGACAGATAGGGAACACAAATTCAGCCCCAGGACATTTGACGAGGATGAGGGGGCAGGTGGGTGAGGGAGGGGAGGGGGGCGTGGGGGGATGTGACGACAGGGCACGGCATAACGCCAGGAAAAAGAAGAATATTTCGTTTTAGTCGATTTTACTTATATAACAGGGAGTGAGGGAGTGAGTGGACTTACTTCCACATTGACAAATTATTTCACTTTGACGGCTTGTGCTTGAAGTCATAAAATTCATAGTATCTTGGTTCGAAGTTTCTCTTGCAATAATAAAATAAAAACAAAGAGCTCATTTCCAGCGAGGTAGGAAATGTCGAAAACGAATTCGGGCAACAGCACGCGGCTGCCCAGCCAATGATGAATACTTCACGCGAGGTGCAGCACTGATTTTGTTTCTAATACACGGTGTGACCCTAAGTACCACAAAATTAGGTTTTTCTGGGCTACTGCGAATATTTTTCTGTAAGGGATTCGTGGTCTTCAGGCGCTTGTTATTAATACTGCAATTATAATTTATTTGGTTTGTTACCCCGATTACCTTGGTTTCTGAGAAAGCATCGTCGCAAAAGTGGAAATATCTTTTAGTATGCATGTCATGAGGTTGCGAACGTTGTGGGAACATCTCAGTATGGTGGAGTTTGCCGCCCTTCCACTGCGTTCAGTGAAATAATAGAGAACTCAACTCTTCAACAGTGAACTAGTCCGAAATGCTGTTTATCACTGTTGACGGTACAACGAACACTACCGGAAAAACATATCGAGACCAGACCTAGGAATACTTTATACAAGCTTTAAAACGAAGAGATAAGCGAACGTTACTGTAATCAACAGAAAATACTGTGAGTGAATGGAACAAGATTGTTTCCGAACAAAACACGCACAGTGCGTACGGTATACATTTGCACTGTCGGCCATATACATTATGTGAAGTACTAAGATGAATGATGGTAGGAAATCGAAAGAAATGCAATTTCTCTAACGAATATTGTACACTCCGAAAGGTCGTGGATATTTAACCACATGATGCGCCTGGCAGCTCGAGTAACTCTATTAGTTTACACTGCGGTCAGATATGAAAATACACTTTTGGAAAATATCCCTGAAACAAGACGAAAATTTTGTACTTTGGACTCTCTCAGTAGAAATAAGCGTACGCGCAAAATCTTAGTAATGGAAGAAGCCAATACCTACTCGCACCACGTCGCTCTGCCGTCCAGCTTATGGAGCTTGTGTCCGATCTTCCGCCGGGGGGAAGTGTTGCGGCCAAGCATGTGCGGCATTTACGGCGACAATAACTGCGGAGACCAACATTCCCGACCGCTCATTAAATTCAGAGTGCATACCAAATGAGTGACGCCAGCGAGCACGGGCGCTACCGGCGGCTGCGAAATGTCGGGCGGCAGCAAGGGACCGATAAGTGTGAGCCGGGGTTATCTGTTTCAGAGTCTGAGGAAGTATACAAACAGAAAAGGAAGGGATTTGCAAGGAAGGGAGGCGGGAGTGGGGGGGGGTGGGGGGGTGTCGAAGAAATGATCAGGAGAACGTTTAAGGGGAAATTCCTAGTTTTCTTTAGTGAAATTGGATTGGAATAATTTTACTCTCCCTCATCTGTGAAAACATGTGTATCTTAATTTATGATCAACGATACGACTTATACTTTTGACACGTGTTGTCTGTTCAGTGCGAATGCCGTTTAATAATGGGCTCACTTGGTGGCGGTTGCATTTAATCCAGCCTTCCCAGGAATTTTCTCGCCAGCGTAATGAATATCGACTCTGGGTACTGGCACCGATAGGCCCGAATACCGACGGGCCGCTGTGTTGTCCTTTGCCACTGGCGTCATTCGGATGCGGTATGGAGGGCCACGTGGGTCGACATACCGCTTTCTCCGCCGTTGACGGTTTCCCACACAGTGGAGTCGCCATTTCTCAATCATGAACCTTCTCAGTTGGCATCAGGAGGTTGAGTGCACCCTGTTCTAGTTCTCCCACGTAGGACAGATCCCTGGCAGTACCGGGAACTGAACCAGATTCCTCTACATTGCCGTCAGACACAGTGACACTTACGGAGACGGACTAAAGCGGGAATGAGACTGTCTAAATCTGTCACGACCTATGCTTTTAGCTGCGGACGCCTTTTCCGTAGGTGAAATTTAAGTGTATTAAGATAGTAGCAAAGCAGTCACATGTAGCTGTATGTCTGTCAATGGTGCCCCTAATCATGCTTAACACAAAACATATCTGTATGCTATAAAATAATATAATACGAATCGTAACTGAATCTATTGTAGCAGACTGTGTGCTCTTTGTTTATCAGCAGAAGGCGCCAGGTGAGTCCTATTCCCATTTACGCAACTGAAATATATAAATTAGTAAAACTGTGAAAGTAGTAGCAGAAGAATATACAACTGGATTTTCGTCACAGTTGCGGAAAATCAAGGGTTAATAAGGCTCACAGAGTATAGCTATCACATGATTGTGCCGCCATTCTGCTACAGTACTACATCCTCAATGGACAAGGTTTCTTCTGTCGCTGCACACGAAGAGCAAGAGGTATTGTCAATGAGGTGCTTCTCCACGTAGTACAAGTTACTCTTTAATCACTTGTCAAAGACGACAGTAGGTGTACGCAACTCTTGTCTTACATCAGAGCGAACGGCTACGGCTGAATGAACCGCAAACCAAGAGTCGCTACACGTACTCCAATCCGGTAAAACTGCCTTCCGAACTTACGAAACTCGTATGCTTTAACAACCCATGTCACTACAGACAGAACAATTTACTTCAGTGATCACCATCGACGTTTCTACGTTGTCAGCGGTCAAGTTACTGAGATTTTTGTAAATAAACTTGTGACGTCTGATCTACGTAATGTATCTAAGCTGAATTCACGTCGAAAGGAGGTTTTCGACAAATAGTGTCCAACTGTTCGGTAAGTTTCTGGATGCTTAAATTTTATGTCTCATCTGCAGAGATAATGATAGACTGTGCATCCTCTAACCGACACTCGCCATCTCGATAAGCGGTGGGCAAAGCAGAACATAGTTCGTTAAGATGATGAAACGTACAAGCGGGAAGGATTAAATGCAATAATTGAGGCCTGGTCCATTTTACCTCCCTTGTCACGCAAACGTTACAGAAACAGTACGAACAAGTCAGCTCTCGTTGTTCAGTGCTAATTGTGTTCGCGTGTGAGGCAATGCATATGCGACGAATTCATCAACTAAGCAAAACTCTACACACTCCCAGCACACTCCCACACCACCGTATACCCTAACAGGGGGTGGGTCTTACTACAACAAACCTTAATATACATGCCCAGAACGAAAAGTAAAATAAAGGTGTTATATGACCATAGCTCGGAATCCTCGTAAGTTACAAATTATTTCGACGTTATATATTAGTATAAATATCCGAATCACCACAGTTTATAGCTGCACACTGGACAGTAACTTTTCGTTCGAATTAATCCTTTATCTTTTAAGATTTTGTTAAAGGTGATACGATGTCTTATACGAGCGTTCCTACGTCCAGGAAAAAGTCAATTTTTAGCATACTTTTATATGATGCTGGCACTGCAACTATACGAGTGTTACAGTAAGAAAAAAAGTTGCATACTGATCGAATGAGTAAATTAACCTAGTACAATTAGGGATACGTGTACGTGAACTTCAAGAGAAACATAAATCTGTAACAAAAGTAAAGCAAGCAGCTACGTAAGTTTAATAACGTGAAACGCATATGTTGACTGGATGAAACCACACGGTGCTGTAATGTGGCTCTTCAAATCATTCACTGTCGTAGGCACTACTTTGGGTGTGAAAATGAGACAGTGTGCACGCCATCTAATACCAATACATGTATATATCACTGACTTGTATTGAGGTGTCACTGCGGAAGATAGTATGATGGAAACTTATTAGATTGCCAAAACCAGTCATAAAAAATAATTAGCGACCTTGGCTGTTGAAATTTTTACTTCCATATTTCCTGTTACTCTAGTTCACCCCAATATTTTAGTGATGTCAAGCATATATAACTATCCAATACTAACAACGTATCGTGTGGGTCCATATTCTTCAATACCCGCTTAAACGAAGCACAAAAACTTGGTTGTAAATTAGTACCATAGTAATCTATCTTAGCAGAGAATTAGAAGCACTTCCAGATGCTAGCGATCCTATGGGGAAAAGAGACGTACAATACGATCAGCGAATGTCCCTTCAATAACATACGAACCTCTATTTGAATTAGAGAAAACGCCGGACTCCAAGAGAATGGTGTTCCACCAGTGTAGAATATTTTGCTATCGTATTTTGAAGACGTAAATAAATTTAATCTGAAAACGAAGATGCTTATTAAAAACAATATTAACTCCACTGCTGACTCAGCTTAACGGCATCAAGCTATTTTGTTTGATACAGCAGTACTCGATGATGATTGATTTGCGGATTCTTCTCTTGTGGAAAGAGGCTCAAGCTTAGAGCGAATGCACGTTTCAGTATCTACGTAGAGATGAAGAGGCTTGCGCAGTATACAATGGCATGGAGAGCTGCATCGCGCCAGTATTCCGACTAAAGAGGGCAATAATAAAAACATGTATTTCATCCAAAACATCGTTTAGAAAACTATTCACAACGTCGACGTCGCTTAATGTGAAGCTAGCTGCCTAGTTTTATTTTCATCTATAGACATCTCTTACGCATATACTTGTATATGTAGTAATCAACAAGAATCCATTGCTGAAATCAGTACTTGTGTCAGTGTTGTTATTCCTCCTTTAGTTTCCCTGGTGACAGTTTTCTTGTGTGGTGCGTTGGGAGGGATACTATGGGATGTATATAGTAGGATTAGAGATACGTCACATTAGATGTAATGAAGTAGTTGGTCCAGTTTATCACCACAAATATTTGAGACCTTCACCAGAAATCTGTGGAAAAATACAGCACAACGGCTAAAATGACTAACGTATCAGGTTCCTTCAAGAACAATACGCGGTGCTTCCTTGCTATAGCATTTACACATTTACCCATGCGCGAACCAGGCGCTTATCTTTGAAATTCCTGACATTTCTTGCTTCAATGGGATTTAGAAATTCTGGCGGAGCACTCAAGGCTAAGCGCCTCTCAACGAGTGGCGCCCACATGAGAATGACTCGAGGTCAATCTATTATGCATAGCTCGCTATTCTTCGAGTAACGGATCTTGTCTGGTGAAAGGGTGAGCGACGTAATCCTACACTGTACAACTAGAAGGCTAAAAATAGAAGAACTGATTTTTCACAGAAAGTCAGTCAGAAACATGGCTGAAGACCTTCTGCCCAGCATGATATCCACAAACTATTTGTCAGACGATGTTAATAACGTGTATGCAATATCGTGTAATAATATATTGAATTCATTTGCCAATGCAACATTTTGACGAGAGCCACAATCATAACAGACGCCTTCAATAGAAGAAAAAAGCAGAAGAAAGAACGATATGAAACCAAACGGACCAAAACGTTTACGGCAACAGTTTTGTGCTGACGATTCGTTAATTAAGTTGTAACCTAATAAACTCTCGGAAGCGCACGTAAAATTGACACAATATTTCATGAACGACTTACAATCACTCTACAAAATTTTTCAACAATGTCCGCCCCCGGTTGTTGAGTGGTCAGCGCGACAGATTGTCAATCCTACGGGCCCGGGTTCGATTCCCGGCTGGGAGGGAGATTTTCTCCGCTCAGGGACTGGGTGATGTGTTGTTATCATCATCATCATCATCATCATCATTTCATCCCCATCGACGTGCAAGTCGCCGAAGTGGCGTCAAATCGAAAGACTTGCACCCAGCGAACGGTCTAGCCGACGGGAGGCCCTAGTCACACGACACTATTCTACTACTAGATAATGAACTAGTTAAAATAACAGTGTTAATCACACAAAGAAACACTCTTTTACCATAGTTCAAATGGCTCTGAGCACTATGGGACTTAGCATCTCAGGTCATCAGTCCCCTAGAACTCAGAACTACTTAAACCTAACTAACCTAAGGACATCACACCCACCCATGCCCGAGGCAGGATTCGAACCTGCGACCATAGCGGTCACGCGGTTCCCGACTGAAGCGCCTAGAACCGCACGGCTACACCGGCCGGCTTTTACCATAGTATCAAATGTCAAAAACCTGGTTTTATTTACGTTCGGACTGTTTCTGTAATATCTGGTTACCCAACACCGTCCGGTTACTTGTTTATATCAGTCCTTTAACAGGAAACGAGTCAAAATCTAGGTACAGCGTACAAATACACGTTCAGCTCCTTTTAGAAGGTCGTAGTAAACGTTAATCGTACAAAAATTTCCTGGTCGTTCCACACACTTCTACTCAGCTTCATTATCCATCTGACTAGCTATCCCGGAAACTATGAATTCATTGCGAATATCGGACGTTTACGATTACTATATCGTGCAACACTTCCCACCTCTACTTCCAAATGTGCATACCAAGTTTAGATGGAATAACAGCTACAGTCTCATCACAAAACGTGTTACCCTGCAGTGTCCGAACGTCTGCAGAGGAATAGCAGCCCATTCTTCTTCAAGACTCGAAACCAGAGACGATCGTGATACTGATCGCTGAGGGTCTGGAGCGAAGTCTACGTTCTAACTCATTCCAAATGGGGTTCAGGTCGGGACACTGGGCAGGCCTTTCCATTTCAGAGATGTAATTCTCCACGAACCGTCGCCTTACAGATGCTGCTAAGTGACAGGGCACATAATCATGATAATACAGGCACTGTCTGCTAACTGCTCCTGTACTGTAATCTGTACATAATGCTGGAATTTTTTTCCATGTCCTCCTTAAGGGCAATAAAGGGACCACAAAAAAAAGAAAAAAGCTATCACCACCATATCCATACTTCACTGTTGGCACTGCACATGAGGGCAACTAAGGAACTCTCATCGGATTTCCACATTGTATAGCATGGTCACAGGTCTTCAGCCATCTAAAGTGTGGCTTAGCATTGACTACAAAAATGTGTGGTTTACGTGCTGCTCACGATTGTACCCCATTCTTTTTAACTCCCTACGCACACTCGTTGTGCTAGCTGGATTGTTGGCAGCACTTTAGAACTGACGAGTGACTCCCTCCGCTGATTCCATGACAACCAACAGCCACCTTTCGCAAAGTTCGGCGGTCGCTGTCCGTCAGCTAACAAGGTACACTGGGGCCTGGGGTTGAGCTGTGCTCGTTCCTTTGCGTTTTGGCTTCAGTATCAAATCACACAACACAGGTTGGTGCAGGAGAGGAATTCATGGCGGGCCGCATCAAACCAATGAGAGGGTTGATGACAAACACCACCACCACCACCACCACCACCACCACCACCACCACCACCACCACCACCAGACTTGGGCAACTACAGAGAGACTGAAATGTCTCTGATGGATTTTTAAGAGCAAATGACATGCAGTGACTAGACCACGTTCGAAGTCACTGAGCTCTCCTGGCCGACTATGCTGCTGCAACAGTTTCTCTACTAACAAACAACACAACACAACACTCCCACGCCTTCTTTTATACTCGGAGCTAGATCGCCTATATACAGGGGGAAAGTCGCCATGGGCGAAACTGCACGTGATTGACTATTAGCTGCGACGCCATTCTTTTTCCACGGGTCTCTCTCGATTTGTATGTTCGCAGTGCTTTCTGGAGTTGGACTTTTGGTTTGAAGACCTCTTGACAGCTCTCTCAGTCTATAGCATAACACTACAGATTTCTTGTCTTGCAAGAAAAAAAATCGTCTTTGAAAATTCTGGGGCACTATTATTTACAAAAGATGTAGCTTTTCTGTCGCAATGACGTATGTAGTTCAGGAAGTAGCATTAAAAAGCTGTCGGCAGTTCGGTTACCAGTGCCACCATTGTTTTAATTTTATGTCTCGAACTGAAATGACAATTAACAAATCGAACATGATCTTTTTACGTTTAGTTAATGATCGCATGAAAATGCTAGTATTCGTAATAATGTAAGTTCCGGTTTCGAAAATCTGCTACTTTAATATTGGTTCGCCATGCTTTCATTTTAGCGTTTCTAAACATCATAACAGACGTATGACTTTTCCGGTACAGGACAGTTTCTAGATCCACAATGAACTCATTTAATATACATTACGCTGGCAAGGAAAAAACTGTATATAGGCCACTAACTTTAACAATGAATATAAAAGCTTCAGAGCGTCTACAGTAATAAAATTGAAACTTTTTTTTCTAGTCGATTCCCATTTTTTTCCGGAATGATGTAATAAACGGCTAATACACTCCATCATACCACACTTTAATTTATTCCACATTAAATGTATAGTCGTCATATACTGACCAACATGCTAGAATCTCTGCTATAACATGAGCGTCAAATTCCTGTCTTGCATTATTCAGCAGGCGATAGTATTTTCCGCGTGAATTCTGGCAAAAAAGTGGCGTCCGCCTGTGCATATTATCTATGGTGTAAAGAGCATTGGCTTCTCTCTCTCTCTCAGTCTCTCTCTCTCTCTCTCTCTCTCTCTCTCTCTCTCTGGCGTAGGTTGTAGGTTGTCTACCGGGTGTCCGCCTCCCGTGGCATCTAGAGGTCAGTCAGTTCCACCTTATATCGCGGTGTCTCGACGCTTTTGATCAGACAGTTTAAATTAGTCGCTTCTTGCAGTGGTCACGCGCCCGACTAAACAAACTCCCGTTTGGCGTCATCATTGCTTTCTAACGGGGTTCTCCGAATCCCCAGTATTCTACGAGAGAGGAAATGTGTGTTCGGCTATCTAGTGGGCGAGGAACCGTCTTCAGAGTCGGTATTTATCTTCCGGTAGTTGCCTTGTAATCCGAAAATTGATGCAAAGCGTCAATAAACAATACCAATCATGAAACGCTTGCCAAATAAAATTGTGTACCGGACGTAGACTCGAATTCGGGACCTTTCTCTTTAGCGGGAAGTGGTCTACCGACTGAGCTACCCAAGCACGATTCACAACCTCTCTTCACATCTTTACATCCGCCAGTACCTTCCAAACTTCACAGAAGCTCTCCTGCGAAACTTGAAACTTGTGGGGCAAGCACTCCTGGAATATAGGATATTGCGGAGATATCGCTTAGTCACAGCCCGACGGAAGTTTCCAGAGTGAAATTTGAACTCTAGCGGACGAGGTAATGGCAGAAGTAAGGCTGCGAGGACGAGTCGTGAATTGGGTAGATCGGTTGGTAGAGCACTTGCCCGCGAAAGACAAAGGTTCCGAGTTCGCGTCTCGGCCTGGCATCAAAAATGGCTCTGAGCACTATGCGACTTAACTTCTGAGTTCATCAGTCGCCTAGAACTTAAAACTAATTAAACCTAAGTAACCTAAGGACATCACACACATCCATGCTCGAGGCAGGATCCGAACCTGCGACCAGAGCGGTCGCTCGGCGCCAGACTGTAGCGCCTAGAACAGGACGGCCAGAACGGTCGCTCGGCGCCAGACTGTAGCGCCTAGAACCGCACGGCCACTCCGGCCGGCGGCCTGGCATCCAGTTTTAAACTATCGGGAAGTTTCATATGGGTGCGCACTCCACCGCAGAGTGAAAATTTAATTTTGGATTATCGAACATCCTCAGTTTGTGTTCACTCTTAAATCTGTAGTGACAATTTTAGGCTAATCTATTTTTCACAGAAAATACACGTAATAATGACTTAAAATTTTGCATGCTAGGTACGAAGTATCATGGAGGTGGGTTATGTTTTAAGTTTGTGTCGACGACGCGGTCATTAGAGACGGAGCACCACCAAATCACTTGGTAAGGCGAAGAATACAAGTTTGCTGTTACATGCGTCAGCTGACAACAGAACGAGTGCATTAAGAGTTTTTATTGTTGTTGTTATTAGTTATTATCAAGTACCTTACTTTGTGTATTCTGCCGCCAAGAAACAGAGCTAGAAGCGAACACAGAACTACGGTGTGGCAGCGGCGAGAAGGGTGGCGCAGAAGATTGCTGCCGGAGGGAGGCTGCGGCGCGCACGGCCCCCCGGCCACAGGTGTGCGCAGCGAGGGAACCGGCGTGCCTGGGGCACGGAAGGAAAAGCTCGCGGCAAAAAATGTCCCACATTCTGAGCACCTGCCAAGTGGCTCGGGGATACAGCTTCATAGCACCGTCTCCCAGCACGTTCACTGCTCTTCTCATTTTCTTTATCGACCACTGTTTTCAATGGCCTCCCAGCGATGGGCAGGAAGCAATGGTGGCGATGTATCGTAGTTATGTCTTCGGGGCCGGTGACATGTTGCGATCATTGTAATAGTAGCTTCAGAAATCCAGAATCCCCTGCTACTTACGAAAGACAACCTGTTAGTATATTCTTCCTGCCTTCAAGAATTTAGTTGGAAGACAGTGTGCTCGTTCTAGGGAAGTTACACCGTGGTTACCTATGGCCGAGTTTTGTGGCAATTCGTATGAAAGGCGATCATACAATGAGACGCATTTTTGAGTGTAGCACGACTAACATCAAGCATGACACAACGCTATTTTAGTCCCACAGTAGTACCCACCATACCTGATTCTTCGCAGAATCGAAAAGTTTCAAACTTCTGATTACTTTACAAAAATGAATTAATAAGTTAAATATATAACGTTAAGAACGTAAAATTTTTATAGTCTACAGAATGAACAACAAACATTTAGTAAGCAGTGAACTGCTTTGTGGGGATGCAAGCGAAAAATAATTTAGAAAAGGTGCGAAACTATACTTAAAATTTGTCGGAACATTAAGGGCTCTTATTATCAAACACTAGCCAAGTCTCGTCTGGATAATTTGCGCTCCACTGTAACAAAACCTAGATTTTCACAGCTCTCAATACTTATCCCCCGAACCATGTGACGTACAATGATATGATTTTGCAGGAATACTCAGTGGTGCATGTGCACGGTCTGCAAAATGCGTTCCTAATAGGGTTTGCTAGTAAAAAAAAGTAATAAATTAAATCGTCACACCTGATATTAAAGTTTTATTGTATTAACATCTAAAATGTTGCATGAAATTGATTCTTTTCATTATTTTGATAGCTGTAAGCTAGAAAAAGCCTCGAAAAGGTTTGAAATAATGTGTACAGTTTGTTGGAAGTCGCTAAGTGGTCTCATTCTCAACTACTTGATGCGTGTAATCAGCGCAATCAGCTCGCCGCGACTTACGCTGTCTACGTCATACGCACAGTTTCTAGCTTCAATATTAGACTTATTATGTTATATCTTTAACGTAAGATTATGCCTCTTAACCACCAGATTATGATAGTACTATATATTTTTAAATCCTGCAAATAATGTAGTGCATACCCGCAAACCTTGAAAAACGAGAAATCAGAACATTCACTTTTAAAAAATCAGGAGAATCAATAGATGTGAATGAACAACACTGAAAGAGGACAAGAAACTATCGATTTACAGGTCGCGCCCGAATTCCTGATTTCTATAAACATCGATACGTGCATCGTTTAAAATCGACTAATGAGCCAACGATTCCAACCACTGACAAAGAAATGAAAATGGCGGGTTTTCAAAACAAATAGGTTTCACAATAATCAGTACAAATCGGGAGAAGTTGGTTGGTTGGTTTGGGGAAGGAGACCAGACAGCGTGGTCATCGGTCTCATCAGATTAGGGAAGGATTGGGAAGGAAGTCGGCCGTGCCCTTTCAGAGGAACCATCCCGCCATTTGCTTGGAGTGATTTAGGGAAATCACGGTAAACCTAAACCAGGATGGCCGGACGCAGGATTGAACCGTCATCCTCCCGAATGCGAGTCCAGTGTCTAACCACTGCGCCACCCCGCTCGGTCGGGAGAAGTAATAGGGTAATCGGGTGGAGCAAGAAAAAGTGGGAAATCAGTAGTCCCCCTCCTAAATCTGGAGAGTTGGCAGGTATATCAAATTTTTGCTGTCGCGGGAAACCGCTAGATAGGCAACCTACAGCTGCCATCGGGTGAAAGGTTTAACTGTTTACTGATCTAGATTGTGTCACCGACAATTTAATAATATACCAATATGTAAATCATAACTACCAAGGCAAACAAACAGTCCTGCCGGAAACATCCGCAACTGAGAATTATATTAGATTGAAAATTTTTTCGATGTTCAGACCGCGTCCGGTTCACATCAGATGTGATAATTTTGCGACTCGACCACGAGCACCGCGATGGAGAGTAGATCGCGGTTACCACCGGCGAGCGCAGAGAAAAGTTATCACACCTGATGATAAGCGTATAATAGCCCGAAACCGTTTATGGTCTAAGCACTGAATAATAAAAAAGATTCTTACAAATCTTACAAATCAAGCGGTATTTTAAATTTCTACTAACAACGGAAGCATACGCCCAACGGCTGCACCAGATCCAATTTGCAGAAACTCGGTGTAAATTTTGTCATGTCAAGTAGTTGCTTATAGATGAAAATGAACAACATTGGTCAAAAGTGCTAACTGGGGCGCCAAGAGAAGTCGCGGCCGCTCAGTGGGTGAGGTAGGGGAGCCGTTCAAGCACTGTCCACAAAACAATGCCTTGGCGGTAACAATACACCAACGGAAGATATGCTGCTGACTGAGTCCCTTCAGCTCACCGCGACCACCTCGCGCTCCGTTTTGTAACATTCTCGCTTACCGCCATCGACGCGTTTAAAAAATTTACTTCAGAAGTTCAATGTACCTGACCGCAATATAAATCGAATTGTTGGCAGCGCCCGAAAGTCGCAAAATTTGGTATACCACGTGACGCCTACGGCTAAAAATTGGGACTTCCCACGAAAATGTTGACATGTGGCGACACTAGTTGTCTTAAATATTTAGATATAACAAATTATACGATGAGCTTATCACTCGTTTCCGAAAAATCGACGTTCTTAGTTTTACGAACCTGCTGTATACCTTACGAAAGCAATAGCTAGCTACCGAGTAGCGGTATTAGCGCACAACCAGCTACGTGGACTGACAAGAATTCTTGTCGCACTGCGTTTTAATCCTTTTTGCTGATGTTCCACCGGACACTTTTATCGCGACAAGGAACCGTGTTCATTGGACAGTAATAATAAATTATTATTACCAAATGCAACATCCAAAATGAAGTTTATGGGAGAGAACTCGGAACCTTTCGAAATCAAAAACAGAACCGTTAACATAAAATGTCTGGCCTTTGCCGATGATATAGCGGTCATAAAAAAAGAAATATTCCCATCAATGCAAACTTCAGACACTGTATCACACTAGTTTTACCAGAGGCCCTGTATGCCGCACAAACAAAAGTAATCAAGGAAAGAACGAAAATCAGGGAGATGGAAAAACGAGAGAGGAAAACATTGATAAAGATCTACGGGCCAGTTTAGAAAGAGGGGATCTGGATAGAGAGATCGATAAACGAACTGTACGAACAGATACGATAACAAACACCAGGAAAAAGATCGCCCAAATTCTGTAGACACATACATAGGATGAACGAAAACACATTGACCAAGAAGAAAACTTTTGACATAATGACAACTAATAAAGTGACATTACCTGCGCAAAGGGAAGCATGGAAGACTTCAAGAAACTGAACATCTCCAGAAAAGATATGACGGACGCGAAATGAAAGAGGAAAAAGAAAATCAGAAAACAAATTTCAGAAAACACCCTAAAGGGAGAAAGCACGATAGGAGTGGACAGACGACAGGAAGAAGATACACAGCGAATATATGAGAACACGGCTCCTATGCAGCATGTGACTGATAGAGCAGTGTGACTGAGAGACCGGGAATACTCAAATAACTACACTGCGCCACTCAGCGGAGTCCACGTCCAATTTAGTAAAGTCATTTTTATAGCCAACGGCCTTCATGCATATAAACCGAGGCGGATCGGAGAGTGAAACGGACGCGATAATCGCTCTTTTCACCAGGCTGTGTGATGACTGGCAACCGGTTTTCTGCGAGATATTTGCTCTATTCGGCACTGCAACGTACATTCTTTTGCCACACAGACTGACAAGGCATCAGTATTTAAAAAGACATCATCATCGTCCCTTCAAACAAAGGGCCTTTCGACCACTAGCTGTTCCTTATTTCATTTGGACACTGGGCTGTTCACTGTGTGGGAGCCACTCAGTCATATACCCGACTTTGGAAACCTGCGTAGAACGTATTTCCTATATCAGTACTGTAAACGTATTTTCTACATCAGCAGTCTAATTCTAGCGATACCCAATGAGGTTATCACCAGGAAACGGGGTAGTATCTTCTGTTTCGTGTTCTGTCCGTTCTCGGTGCACCTACAGCTGTATTTACAAAGCCTGAAGTCTGCTTTGTTCCTTTTTGTAACGGCCCATACTTCAGCACCGTACTTATCCGCTAGTGTCGCCTTGCTGTTGTAAAATTTCCGCATGTTTTGCTGCATCAACAATTTCTTGTAAAATCTAATTATTGTACTAAATATTGTATTATGGTTAGAATTTAAAAAAAAACCATTTCCTCAAGAGGTAAAACTGTACACTCAAGTAAACTATATTCAGTATGCTTCCTATTGACAAGCAATTTGCGACATTCGAGGGAGCACAAAAATGCATGACAGAGAAAGATTTGAAAGTTACCCTCTACGCTTACTTCCTGCAATTTGAGCAGAGCTCATCATAATTGAAGAATGAAGAAATAAAGTAGAAGGAAACAGTCTTTGTCCCTAACTTCTTTCATTTATAGAGACAACCGTTTTCGACTTAGTGCGTAAACATCTGCAGATCCGAAACTGTTATAAGAGGCATGGCTTCCATCTCAGTATATCCCACTCGTCAAACAACTATCCATTATTTCTGTCGTACTGGGTAAAAGCCAAAACACGATTGAAAGAGTTTCCTCATCTGTTGTCGGATAGCACTGTCACTGAATTCATTAAATAAAACTGATGACATTCAATTCTAGAGGTTGGTGGGCTATACTTCTATTGTTGATTTCCCTTTTACGATAAATTTTTCGCTTTGGGTTTACTAGTAACCGTTTTATTGCGGTAGAAAACTCCTACCATCAAGTTAGTGACCTATGGAATGCAGATAATAACCGAAACTATCCCACCGTAGTTTTTGACGTGGCTATTAATAACGAGGCGCATGCGAGAAAGGTTCCGTTCGCGCTGTGGGAAGGCCTAGGCACTTGAGTAGCTCCCCATTGAGGGTCAATCTGAGTCCTCTTCTGTCAACGCGAGTACGTGTGAGCGCGCGCACGTGCGTGAGCGGCTAGGTCACACGATCCAAGTCATTCTCTGACTGACAAACTTTTAAGAAAGATTGAAACGCTGATTTTGGGGAACAGATTTCAGCTATTTATTTTGTAAGCTTTAGGAATGTGAGATCGCACTATTTTCACTATCAGAGTGAAGGCGGTTATGCGAACAGTTTCACTAATGAATCAGCTGTGATATCAAAATTTAGTCATTTCTGGAATATGACGACCGGCAATTGTTGCTGTTGTTGCTGTGGTCTTCAGTCCAGAGACTGGTTTGACGCAGCTCTCGATGCTACTCTATTCTATGCAAGCTTCATCTCCGAATAACTACTGCAACCGACATCCTTCTGAATCTGCTTGTGTATTCATCTCTTGGTCTCCCTCTACGATTTTTACCCTCCACGCTGCCCTCCAGTACTAAATTGGTGATCCCTTGATGCCTCAGAACATGTCCTATCAACCGATCCCTTCTTCTAGTCAAGTTGTGCCACAAACTTCTCTTCTCCCCAATCCTATTCAGTACTTCCTCATTAGTTATGTGATCTACCCATCTAATCTTAAGCATTCTTCTGTAGCACCACATTTCGAAAGCTTCTATTCTCTTCTTGTCCAAGCTATTTACCGTCCATGTTTCACTTCCATACATGGCTACACTCCATACAAATACTTTCAGAAATGACTTCCTGACACTTAAATCTATACTTGATGTTAACAAATTTCTCTCCTTCAGAAACGCTTTCCTTGCCATTGCCAGTCTACATTTTATATCCTTTCTACTTCGACCATCATCAGTTATTTTGCTCCCCAAATAGCAATACTCATTTACTACTTTAAGTGTCATTTCCTAATCCAACCCCCTCAGCATCACCCGACTTAATTCGACTACATTCCATTGTCCTCGTTTTGCTTTTGTTGATGTTTATCTTATATCCTCCTTTCAAGACACTGTCCATTCCGTTCAGCTGCTCTTCCAGGTACTTTGCTGTCTCTGACAGAATTAAAATGTAATCGGCGAACCTCAAAGTTTTAATTTCTTCTCCATGGATTTTAATTCCTACTCCGAATTTTTCTTTTGTTTCCTTTACTGCTTGCTCAATACACAAATTTAATAACATCGGGGATAGGCTACATCCTGTCTGACTGCCTTATCAACCACTGCTTCCCTTTCGTACCCCTCGACTCTTATAGCTGCCACCTGGTTTCTGTACAAATTGTAAATACCCTGCACTGTACCCCTGCCGCCTTTAGAATTTGAAAGAGAGTATTCCCGTCAGCATTGTCAAAAGCTTTATCTAAGTCTACAAATGATAGAAACGTAGGTTCGCCTTTCCTTAATCTTCCTTATAAGGTAAGTCGTAGGGTCAGTACTGCCTCGCGTATTCCAAACTGTCTACGGAATCCAATCTGATCTTCCCCGAGGTCGGCTTTACCAGTCTTTCCATTTGTCTGTAAAGAATTCGTGTTAGTATTTTGCAGCCGTGACTTACTAAACTGATAGTTCGACAATTTTTACACCTGTCAACACCTGCTTTCTTTGGATTTGGAATTACTATTTTCTTCTTGAAGAAGAAAATCTTCTCACCAGGTGGAAGCGTTTTGACATGGCTGGCTCTCCCGAAGCTACCAGTAGTTGCAATGGAACGTTGTCTACTCCCGGGGCCTTGTTTCGACTTAGGTCTTTCAGTGTTCTGTCAAATTCTTCACGCAATATCATATCTCCCATTTCATCTTCATCTAAGTTCTCTTCAGTTTCCATGTATTGCCCTCAAGTACATCCCCCTTGTATAGACCCTCTATATACTACTTCTACCTTTCTGTTTCCCCGTTCTTTGCTTACGACTGGTTTTCCATCTGAGCTCTTGATAATCATAGAGGTTTCCCGAAAGGTCTCTTTAATTTTCCTGTAGGCAGTATCTATCCTTACCTTTGTCCTCTAGCCATCCGTGCTTAGCCATTTTGCAGTTCCTGTCGATCTCATTTTTGAGACGTCTGTACTCCTTTTCGCCTCCTTCAGTTACTGCTTTTTTATATTTTCTCATTTCATCGATTAAAATCAATACCTCTTCTGTTACCCAAGTATTCCTGCTAGCCCTCATCTTTTTACCTACTTGATCCACTGTCGCCTTCACTAGTTCATCTCTTAAAGCTACCCTTTCTTCTTCTACTGTATTTCTTTCCTCCGTTCTTGTCAATTGTTCCCTAGCGCTCTTTCTGAAATTCTCTAAAACTTCTGGTTCTTTCAGTTTACCCAGGTCTCGTCTCCTGCAATTCCTACCTTTTTGTAGTTTCTTAACTTTTAATCTACAGTTCATAAACAATAAATTTTGATCAGAGTCCACATCTGCCCCTGCAAATGTGTTACAATTTAAAACCTGGTTTCTAAATCTCTGTCTTAACATTATATAATCTATCTGATACATTCCAGTGCCTAAAGGCCTCTTCCATTTATACAACCTTCTTTCATGATTCTTGAACAAAGTGTTAGCTATGATTAAGTTACGCTCTGTGCAAAATTCTACCAGGTGGCTTCCTCTTTCATTCCTTACCCCCAGTCCATTCTAACCTGCTATTCTCTTCCTTTTCCTACTATCGAATTCCAGTCCCATATGACTATTAAATTTTCGTCTGCCTTAACTATCTGATTAATTTCTTTTATTGCATCACACATTAGCACAGTCAAATTACTAGCATCAGTCGATCATTCAAAGGGGATGATCGGTCCGTCATGTTGACTACCACAGAAAGAAATAATTTGCATTCGTAATGCGTATGCTAGTCGCGAAATTATTGTAGACCACCTGAAATACTGAAATAAAATGAAGTTAGAGTATTTGTTGCATTTTGCATTCTTACGCGTCTTTAACAAAAAAGAAAAAAAAAACGCGAAGTTGGAGGAACATCAATCGGAAAAATTTGTCCCATAGTACCACAGGAATTTTAACGCTATCTGGAGAATTTTCTCTGGATGTCAGGTCGTGCAGGCACTTGTTCTCGTTCGAATGAGGAAAAAGACTTGTGTTCAAAGGGATCATGACTGCAGGGACCTGTAAATTTTGGCATGCAGTCAGCTTCAGTCTCAAGAGTAATAAGCCCCAGGTAAGCTTCTGGGGACGTTGTCAAGTATAAACACCAGAGAAGCATTGAACTGAATCATACCTCTGGGCGGTCTAAGACATTAACTGAGAGGGAACGCTGAACTGTAAATGGTACATACGACTAAATTGTCCGACTTCCCTATCAACTATTGGAGTTCACTTCCCGCTGGAGCTTAGGTGTATCGGTTAGTGAGATAAGTCAAAACGTGACAGATTCGGCTTTCACGGCCGTGTTGTCCAGAAACCAACGATAGCAATACCGAAAGGACGACGTCGCTCACAGCAGCGCAACCGCCACCGACATTAAATGAATATGTCTTGACCACCGGGATTTTATGCCAGAGCAGCATTAGCAGCCGAAACTCCTGCTTATCGCTAACACCCTTTCATCTCAAATTCCTTACGACTTTTTCCATAACTACCAAACAAACACTTCGAGGGACATTGAATTTTGATAAGTTTAAGTGTGGTTTGGATTGATGACTGGCGATACATGACGTGCCATGCTGAAAAGGATTTGTTGAAACGGTAATGAACTGGTGGGCTGCATTTACTTCAATGTGTTGTAGAGGCAGAATATTTGACAGCGAAGGTCTGCTGACTATAGTTGTTTCTCACATTTTCATCTTTAACCAATAGTTTTTATCGACTGTAAAATGAAGCAGGTATTTTTTATTGTTGTTTTCAGTCCAAAGACTGACACGCAGTGGCCCACGCTATTCTGTCAAGTGCAAGCCTTTCAAACCTGCGTAACTAGTATCAGCTATATCCATTTGGAGTTGCTTACTGCAGCCACGTCTGTATTTCCCTTTACAATTCCCTCCATTAGCAAATTTACAACACTTGATGCCTCAGGATCTCTTCCTTTAGTCAAAATGTGCCATAAATTTGCCTTCTCTCAAGTCAATTATGTGACTTCATCTGTTATATAATCTAGCCATCTAATCTTATTCAGCATTTCCCTGTAGTTTGCAGGTGTTTATGAAACCATATTAAACAGCATATTTTCCCGCACTGTGGCAGCTGATGGAAACGTGCTATATGTTACTGTACAATAACATTCGGAAATCTCTAGCAACAACACGCTTATGGACATGTAGTTTTTTTAAAACAGTTTTCCTATAAAATTTTATTTTAATAGTTAAACTTACTGTGGAGCATCAACTCGTTTTCGAACGATCCTCCTATAGTAGGCTGCGCTGCTAAACCACTGATTAGTGGTTACGTCTAAAATTATCAAGATCTTTCAAACAGACTATCTCAACTGCCGTTAAAGCAGACATACAACGAAGACACACGTTGCCACTGCACAAACCATTGAGCTAAGGAAAACTGTAGGAGTAGTCGGTCGTTCAGTCAAGGTCGTATGTCGATCCAGTTTTTCTAGTCACCACTAATCACTACGACGAAGCGACGAAAACAACCGTCGAAGAAAGTCCACGTACCAGTAAACGGCGCTATTCGGTGCGTTCTATTTTCACTCCTGTATAACAATTTTTGAAGTGCTCGCCTCTGTTTTTCATGCTTTGTATTCACAATTGCATATTAAGCTTTGGCTGCTAACCCTGTCTCTGAAGAAGAGAATGTCTTCCACGCTAGGATATTACTGCCTGGAAATGCCTTAAGATACCCCCCCCCTAAACCCCCCCCCCCTCTCTCTCTCACACACACACACACACACACACACACACACACACACACACACACACACACACAGTTTCGGAGCAAACTACAGTTATTAGTTCGAGGCCATTACAAAAATCGCAACTGCTCTGGACTGTATCTCCCACCTGTCAAGTGACAGTAGGAAAACCTTCAGTTCATCAAAAATCGTTCCAGTGCAGCTCTTAGTGCAGTGATGGACGTTGGACATACAAGTGTTAGTCTGGAATGGCGTGCCACAAGCTATTAGAGCAAAATAAGCAGCGCTGTGTACCGCTGATGCTTCCCTGTATTCCATGGTTACTTGTAGCTGAGGTTGAAAAATCGCGTCGTTTACTCTCTTCATCGAAGCAATCGCTGCGTCAGCGCACAAATGTCAAGGTTTGTCTCCACAGTTCGGAAGCACCGTTCACCGCGACTACTTACACGTGTATCTAAAAGATGAATCACGTATTCTTCGAGACACGTCGAATAATTAAAATTTTCTCCTTACAAAATATTTAACATGCCGACGAATCTAGTGTAAGAGAATGGCGTTACCGACAAACCGAATTTATTTCGCGGTTCTCTATAGCCTTGGTTTAAGTGCATCCAGATCAAATGGTTACAATCTGTGGTGTAAAGGGAGCAACTGGCTGTGAATATCAAGCAACAATGAAGGCTGAAAGCAAACCTGTCTTAACATTATCGGATATGCAGGGCGAGTGGCAGGCAGCTAACACAATATGCTTTGGCATTTATAATGAGAATCATTTAGTGCGACACTTTCAATCACTGCGAAGTATTGTCTAGAAGTCCTACGAACTGAAAAGAAACTTTCGCAAAAGGAGGTACTGTAGGATGACCAAAATTTCTCAACCTGATGAAGGCTAATGCGTCTACTGTGGAATAAATGCCGAATAACGGTGACTTTCTTAGCCCAACTGCCATTGTTATAAGAGGGGCTATCAGGAGCGCCTTGGCCATCAAATGACGACTTACTTCAAAATTATTGACCTAAGAAGTTTTCCAGGAGACTTTTGCTGCGTGTTTTCACTTACTTCCTTCACAATCAATACGCAATCAAATGTACTATTCTCAGGCTGCAGATTCGGACGACGCTTGATAATGCCAGAAATAACATCGATTATTTGCAATAATTAATCAATAGAGACTAAAATTAATGTACATTTAATGCTCCTCATATGGCGCATTTCTAGTTTCAACAGTTTAATTTTCACTACATCTAACTGTTCCTACGTTCTATTTACTTGACATGTCGCAGATTTCTACGCATCCCACGGCAAAGCAGCTTGGCTCAAATGGCTCTGAGCACTATGGGACTTAACATCTGAGGTCATTAGTTCCCTAGAACTTAGAACTATTTAAGCCTAACTAACCTAAGGACATCACACACATCCATGCCCGAGGCAGGATTCGAACCTGCGACCGTAGCGGTCGCGCGGTTCCAGACTGAAGCGCCTAGAAGCTCTCGACCGCAACGGCCGGCGCAAAGCAGCTCCCTACAGTACTACGTTCCGAACTCTAAATTATCCAAAGCAAATTCAGAAACGTAATCTTAATACTGATATACAATGTACAACGTAGTTGAAAAACTAGCAATTTCCGATGTACCTTTTCACCCTATGTTACAACGATAGGTCCAGAGGGAGAAGACGCGGCCACTGAGAAATTCAAAATGAGAACAGGCTCTGCACAGCGCAAACAAAGCTGGTTTAAATCAAAGGAAAACATTCTTCGCTTTGTTATATTGCTACCAGAGTATTTCATCAGAGATTCGGTGCCAGCCGGCCGGAGTGGCCGCGCGGTTAAAGGCGCTACAGTCTGGAACCGCGCGACCGCTACGGTCGCAGGTTCGAATCCTGCCTCGGGCATGGATGTGTGTGATGTCCTTAGGTTAGTTAGGGTTAAGTAGATCTAAGTTCTAGGGGACTGATGACCACAGATGTTAAGTCCCATAGTGCTCAGAGCCAGATTCGGTGCCAGCAAAATAGTCTGTTTTTAACGACAGAAGAGTCAGAAGTACCCTTCTGTAGCAATTCGTTTAACATTAATTTCTCCCAAGGGAGGTTCTCAGACATCGTGGGCACTCCAAATACTTTGTAAACGGTTCAAGATTCAGAAAAGACGTTTTCAGCGAGTGACGGTACGCTAAAGGAAGAGGAGCAGTGTTTTGCTGTACGTTTAATACCAGTGACGTCTTCATCTCCAGAGGTTGTCTATTGACTAATTACTTCATTTTCTGTTGACTAAACATTTTGTTCACAGGAATTCTATACTTTTCCAAAACTATACTTTTAAAAAGCTCACTACATTGCGTTAATTGCTGATATTTTAGAATATTACGCCAGAGTAGTGTATTTTTTCGTTCATAAAGCACACCTTATGTTTGCAGTCTCACAGTTTTGGTAAAAATAACCAAGAAATCGATACACATTATAAAAGCGTATGTATGTACGTATGTATGTACGTACGTACCGCACCTCCCCGTAAACTACTGGATCGTTTTCAACCAAAAATTGGTACATTTATCAATTAAGGTCTGGAAAGAACCACTATGGAGGTAGGGCACCTACCTCACAAAGTGTTGGTGTTGGGGGCGAAAAAGAAGCATAGCTTACGACCTGCAAATAGCCAGACTATATTCATCCAATATTTGAAACTGAGTGACCTGCAACAAACTTAACACAGTATAATTTCAAACTTCTACGATAATTTTTCTCGCTCTCAATTAGATGACAACCCCCATACAATGAAGAAAGGAAAAAAGTTGATCCCTTACTACTTTTCCGCTGTTCGCGTAGTCAAACTGCCGCAGCAGGCATAATCTTTAAATTATTACTCCTTTACTAACAATTCTATTCGCAACACAATCAAAATTTAACCAGTAGAACTTAGTTATTTAACAAAACTTTCTTCGTCTGCACCAATCTACTGATGTGTGCGTTGGTTCGAACATCCTGCTGATTTTTCGCTTAAAGCTATTCACGTGTACAAAGGTGCGATAACTGGACGTTAAATTTTACATATATATATATATATATATATATATATACACCTGAAAACAATATTGCATATTTGAGCCATGAGATATTGAACCATTGAATCATATTTGTTTATGTGTTGTATGAAATCAGGCCTAGAGCATGAATCCGTAAATTAATTATTATATAGTTGCTCACATGCCTACACACAAAACTGGTAGTTTACTGTATAGGTCATATGAAAGGGTTGGCAAATAAAAATTACTTTATGGAGCATGTATGTAACGTCTATAGTAATTGCAACCAGCATCTACAAAAGCGCTTTCACCAGGACAATGAACTTAATAAATGGCAAATGCCATGCAACAACTGCCTAGTCAGTGTCCAGTACCTGCCCAACCAGGAATGAACGCAGCTACTGAACGAGTATTTTCATTGATGAATAATACATGGACATGGAAAATTCTGAAGCAAAACCGGGAATAGTAGTAAAAAGCATCACGCATATGAGAAATCTATCTTAATTTTCTTCTTCTTTCTCCTCCTCCTCTCTTCTTCTTCTGTGTACATTCTTCTTTCTTTATGGGGCCAGCATTGTTGTATGGGCTTTGACACTATTAGTGACGCCACCACTCCCCCCAGGGCTGTATTCTGCGTACCCCATATGTTTGCGTCTAGAGTAAATACCCTGCTTAAGTGTGAGAACGTTTTCTAATTGTTTGCGTAACGTGTATGATATGGCACTTTGCTACCAGCCCAGTATTAACCTAATTGGATGTGGGAAACCTCCTAAAAGCAATATCTAGACCTGCCGGCTTACGGATTCGATCCGGGACTGCCTCGCCTCTGCGAATCCCGGAATCTGTGCGTCAACGCGCTTGGCTATCCGGTCGCAAATATGAAAAACATTATTTTAAAAATTAATGAATACTTCAGTACCTTCTGTTTCATACCTAATTTCAGCACTATTCATACCTTCGGTCATTTACCATCATTCCGCTCTCACACTCACAAGAACGTTCTGCATGGTCTGTTAAAAAATTAGACCGCTTTAGTAGCGGTGTGTGTGTGTCTGTGTGTGTGTGTGTGTGTGTGTGTGTGTGTGCGCGCGCGCGCGCCCAAGGGGCGAATTTTGGAGGGAGACCCAAAGCTTGACCAGCGTACGCAGATTCGAAGGGAAGTAGGTTGCAGTGGTAGTTATTCAGCGACGAAAAGGCTTGCACAGGATAGGATAGAGTAGTGTATCATGGAGAGCTGCATCAAACCAATCTTAGGCCAGACAACAGCAACAACAACAACAACAATTACTGTAGGCAACAAAAAGTTACTAAGGCTGTTAAATGGGTAACAAAAATAAATGCCAATGTAGCAGCAATTTGAAATAGGGGTTTATTTTTAAAACGTACTAGCTTTTTACACGCAGCTTCGACCGTGTAAGTGCGTATCACATATGTTCCACACACATGTCTGATTCTCAGTTGTTTTACACCATACAACTTCAGAGAGGCTGTTAAATATATCTGTAATATTCAGCCATGTGCCACGATATTTTTTCCCGAAGCACGCTGACAAAATTATTGGGTCGCTGCAGTGCTCATTATCGAGGCCAGGTTGACACCGTAAGCCGCAGAAATAAAAGGGAAACCGCGCTTCATACTTTTGAAGTATTGCACTTCAACTAAATACAGGAATGAAATACCAACAAGTGTGTTACAAGACTTACGTATCTATCTCTTCTTATCCTCATCCACAGTGATAAGCAGCAGTACGTTACTCCCACAGTACTTTTACACTAATAATGAGTCCTGTATACACTAGACTTGGTTGAAATTACTCCAGGCTTTTATGTCACCGATTTTCACACCCAACGTCAGCCGTACGGTTGCTAACGAGTGTCTTAGTGTCAAAGTGATTTTTTTTCCCAGGTTGTAAGTGACACTTGTGCCAAGTTTGGTAGAAAAGGCTTCAGGTGTTATCCGGGTGTCTCTGGAGGAATGGTCAATATCCACGGGTATGTCATGAAAACTCATTCGCATTCGAAGCAAAAAACTTCATTTGGACCGATGTCCTGTTGCTAATAGTTTCCGAGATATAACACATTTACTGTGGCGTGGAAACCAATTTCTAAGTTCGTTTTTCAATCAGTGTTTGGCGCGGTATGACGGATAACATGTTGATAGCTCGAGTCCATTTATAAGAGCGAATGATGGGACGGTAATGACTTACATTTTTGGAACATTCGTTTGTTGAACACCTTGAGGATGAAATGTAATGTGACCTGTTCGATAACGCTTATTTGTGAATGACTTAAAGACAAGTATTCTTCAACGAAAGTTTGTAAAATGTATGTTGTAATGATTACTTACTGTTGTCCATGCGTACATGTGTAAACCTGCCAATGTGTTAAATAAACAATAATGTACATTAAATGTATTGTCTCGGAAATCATTCGGAACAGGATATATGTAGATATGAAGTTCTTTCCTTCAAATGATCGTATCTATCGTGTCTCTTGAATATTGACCATAGTTCCTGGGACACACTGTACAGAAAGTTTGGTTGAAACTGATCCAGAATTCCTGAGTTATGCTTGTATGACACCCGATTTCATCATCCAGACCCCAAGTATGGTAGTTGCGCGCGCGCGCACACACACACACACACACACACACACACACACACACACACACAGTGTTTCTTTTCTTTCCAGACAGCAAATGACGCGTGTATGGAGTTTGGTTGAAATCTATTCAGAGGTTTCAGAGCATATGTGGAATATACAATTTTATAATCTATATAGATAGTTTTGCATTATCCCGCGCTGCCGAACAGCGGTGTCTGTAGCCTGCTGTGTTCCGTACAGACAAGAAGAAACTCCAGAGCGGTCGCTACCCGCAGCGGCGCCGCGGGAGAGCCGCCGAGCACCTCTAGACTGCGGCGGCATGTCTCTCCTCCCCCCCCCCCCCCCCCCAAGCGGCACGTCGCCACGACCACCAGCAGCGCACTACTAGAGGTCTAGCGCGAAGACACCCGCTGTGACGTAAGCCGCAGAGGGGCGCTTTCCCAGCGGCCTTGACCAGCGCGCGCATGCCGCCCGCCACCCACCACCCACCAGGCCGCGTCTCTCACCCGCGGCCTGCCTCAGCCGGTCGAGGCACGCTCTCGGCTCCACAAGCTTTCCATAGCTGCAAGTGCTGCGAGTGACTTCAACGTGACGCGCTCTCTCTCTCTCTCTCTCTCTCTCTCTCTCTCTCTCTCTCTCTGTGTGTGTGTGTGTGTGTGTGTGTGTGTGTGTGTGTGTGTGTGTGTGTGTCGTCGAGGCAGCTGTCTCTGCAGATAGCATGAGGAGTGAAAACTTGAAGAAAGTTTAACACAGACAAAATACATCAGAACGCGTTTCGGAGCTTGTTCTCCAATCACAGGGCATTTTACTAGTAGAACGGTGTGGCTCCACGAATCACATGAAATTATAGGTTCCAGATACACATTAAGTAGTAACTTTACCTACACCTGAGGCACAGGCAGGTTTATGCCTATTTTGTTCAATTCTAAGGTGCTATTCCTACGATGGAGAGCCTCTGCTGTACTTATACCAGTTAAAAAGGAGAACATCAAGAGGGGCGGAGGCGTGTATTGGAGTTTGTATAAGGGAACCAGGCGTGCTATGGCAATCTGTGTGGCTGTGTTACCCGCAGTGCCAGGGTGGCGCAGTGATTAGCATTTCTGTCTAGTGAACAGCAGACGTGGGTTCGAACCCTGGCTTTGGTGCAAATTTGAATTCAGTGCTTCGATCTTTATTCATTACATAGAAATACAAAGTTTCGGTTCAAATCCTCCGACAACCTTTTTTTCCTGTTGCTTATTGGTCCATTTACCTCCGGCAACAATTTGCGAGTGTTAAAAAGTCTAGATACGCCTTGCTTCGGGGTCTACATCAAAATATAGCTCCGCCCCATCACCCTTTTTCCTTCCAAATTTTTGGGTACGTCGGTCAGTGGTTGGTGGAACACGTGTACATGTTGTTTCTATCGGGTCCGTGGCTAATAAAGCTCCGCGATATACGAAGTGACCTTCGAATTCAGAACTGCTTTGCCTCAAGACTTCATTATGACACTAGACCATTTTCAGAAAGGTGAGAGGAGAGAATGAGGGAGGGAGGGTTTAAAATCGTCGACTGACTATTGCAGATTTTTCTCGTCGTTATCCTAAATCGATTAAAGCTTACCCTGGGGTGGTTCCTTTGAAGAGGACACTTTTCCCTCCAACCTTCCTGTCCTGACCCAGGAAAATTCTGCAACACCTCGCTGTCGACGGGAAAAATTCTAAACGCTCTTTCCATCCACTTTGAACTTAGCATGTTAATGTTAAATCATATCCTATGTGAAGGAAAAACTTTCCGATAATTAAATATCGCTAGATTTTCCTGAATGAAACACACGCTGTGTATGTTCGACAACATTTATTTACCTTATGAGTCGGTTTTCGCACAACAAGGCCTCCATCAGAAATAACTATCGTCAGAGAGAAGGAAGTTGCTCGATCACCAACCACCCTTTACAGTTTTTCAAACTGAAATTTTGATGTTTTCTGCTATGATACGAATACACTCAGAGGACTTCTTTTACACTGAGGTTTGCAATGTACCATGTAATACATTCCTAAGTTCTTCACCAGCTTGCTGTCCTCTTACGTATTAATTGAGGTATGCTTTACTAAACCGGAAGCCATTTCACACGACGTATAATATTGGACGCTATTGCAGATTGTAATCAAAATGTTGTACTTTGATTAATACATATAAAATTGCTCTACTACGAAAGAAACCAAAAATATGGCTGTCAAGATACGGGTTGTAAACCCCAAAAAATTATCTTGGTAAACTGTATTATTGTTTACGTCTGTATCCATGCACGACTTTTACTGATTTACTATAAACGACACTCAGCATTTTGTTTTTAATGATTTCTAAAAAATATTTAAAACAGATTACGGAAACATTATGAGACCTGACAAATTACAATTGTTCGCTCATCCAAAACTAACGTATTGGTAATCTACATAGAACTCAGTTTAGTATGAGCTGTCAGAGAGTTCAACAACGCTCCATGCTAATTACTTAGCCCGTGCCTTAGCCACTGCAACACCTCACATGATTTTATTACACCGATTTCTATACCAAGATGATGAGATTATGGACTACTCGTGAACAGTTGTTATTAACAAGTGCAAAAGCGTTAAGTCGACAGCACAAATAGCGCAGCAATAGAATCAAGAAAATTATTCAGTAAGAGCGGAAGCGGAAAAGTCATACATTTTTAAGGTAAAAAAAATCACTTTTAGGATTATATACTTCAACATTTTCTAGTGAGTCGTTCAATCTCTGTATTGCAGTTCTGGAAGAACCTATATGAACAGTCCAACTTAAAACTCCAGGTTTGCTCGGAACAGTGAAATAGGCAGAACCTCTTACTGTCGCCCCTATTAAACCCCACGCTAGGTGTGAATTTAGACTGCGCTACAGTATGCAAAATACACTTACACCAATACGACAATCTCATTACGGGTGTCAAAACGTTTCTAGCCACAAATTGCTTTGAATGTGGATATGTGAACAAGTCCGACGCTATAAAATCTGCTGAATACCGGGGATGTTCCAAAATTCCTTATTTCAAATCCCTACGTCATTCCTTTTCACATTTTATCATCTACTTAATTCAGAAGACTTACGTAGTATTAATCAGTTGTTTCATAGTTTGCAAGATAACTAATATGACGAAAGCCTTCTGGAACACACACAACTGACCATAATCTATCGAGCAGATAAAATCAACCATCTACGCTGTAGGAAAAATCGTTTACGGCATGAATTTGTTAAGCCATCGACTCATCCAAAGCAACAAATTTACGCACGAAATAGACTGAATTATTTTAAAAGGACTGTAATTGCTTCATTCAAATTCAGATTTGCTTGTTGTCAGCATTCAATATACGCAGCACCCATTCTACACAAAGGTTAGTTAGCATCATTAATTCTCTTTTGACAGAAGGTGGGATGTACAGAAACCAGATGGCAGTTATAAGACTCGAGGGGCATGAAAGGGAAGCAGTGGTTGGGAAGGGAGTGAGACAGGGCTGTAGTCTATCCCCGATGTTATTCAATCTGTATACTGAGCAAGCAGTGAAGGAAACAAAAGAAAAATTCGGAGCAGGTATTAAAATCCATGGAGAAGAAATAAAAACTTTGAGGTTCGCCGATGATATTGTAATTCTGTCAGAGACAGCAAAGGACTTGGAAGAGCAGTTGAACGGAATGGATAGTATATTGAAAGGAGGATATAAGATGAACATCAACAAAAGCAAAACGAGGATAATGGAATGTAGTCGAATTAAGTCGGGTGATGCTGAGGGAATTAGATTAGGAAATGAGACACTTAAAGTAGTAAAGGAGTTTTGCTATTTGGGGAGCAAAATAACTGATGATGGTCGAAGTAGAGAGGATATAAAATGTAGACAGGCAATGGCAAGGAAAGCGTTTCTGAAGAAGAGAAATTTGTTAACATCGAGTATAGATTTAAGTGTCAGGAAGTCATTTCTGAAAGTATTTGTATGGAGTGTAGCCATGTATGGAAGTGAAACATGGACGATGAATAGTTTGGACAAGAAGAGAGTAGAAGCTTTCGAAATGTGGTGCTACAGAAGAATGCTGAAGATTAGATGGGTAGATCACATAACTAATGAGGAGGTATTGAATAGAATTGGAGAGAAGAGGAGTTTGTGGCACAACTTGACCAGAAGAAGGGATCGGTTGGTAGGACATGTTCTGAGGCATCAAGGGATCACCAATTTAGTACTGGAGGGCAGCATGGAGGGTAAAAATCGTAGAGGGAGACCAAGAGATGAATACACTAAGCAGATTCAGAAGGATGTAGGCTGCAGTAGGTACTGGGAGATGAAGAAGCTTGCACAGGATAGAGTAGCATGGAGAGCTGCATCAAACCAGTCTCAGGACTGAAGACAACAACAACACCAACAACAACAAAAACAACAGAAGGTGGGATGACCTGTTTTGTACACCTTCAATCGATGATCGTGTAAAATCACACTGTGCACTTTTCTCTACATTTCCAGCTGTAGTTACGTAAATCATCTTTAAAAGGCCATATTAATCGCTGAAAATAAAAGAACAGGTTTCTTGTAAACCATGACCTACGGTTAAATTTGCGTTGGCTATTAAGGGAAATCAAACATGATGGCAAGGCATTACAGTTTGATATTTGAAAGGAATTCAAACGCCTCAAAAGCTGTGTCAGAATGTTATTCCATAAATCGCATCGACATGACTCACGTTATTGCATAACAGTACCAACATAGCAAATACGAAATTTCATGAATATCAACTCCATCTCAATCTAAGTTCGAAACCTGCCTGATGCTAACAAGTCCCCTAATTTGAACGGTTGTGTCTTGCGACGGCTGAAGTGCAGAATGCCTGTAGCCAGCATCGATGGCCTTCTCTACTCTCTGCGCCCACATTCCACATACGTGACATCATTCAGATCATATCGAAGACCGCGGCGGCAGTATCGTGACCACAACAAAATATTTCACAGCCAGCGGGTGCAGAACGTTTATGTTGGAGGCGGTCACCTGGCAAACCGCAGACACTTGCTTGTGACTATTCCGAAATAGACACCTACAACCTCGAAATTTAACACTAATTACATGGTCGCAGGACTTTCTGTTCTATCGGATAATTCAATCTTTTATTCAGCTAATAGAACGCATGCGTATTCAATGTACAACGAAAAACACAATCATGCACAGCCTTCACGGATGTCTGTGCAGAATATTTCAGCCCCAAGATGCACTAGTGTACAAGATTCCCCTTGTGGAAATCCTGAAAAGTTATCTAGCGACCGCCAAAAACGCGTTTCCTGTGTGCGCCCTGATAGTGCCAGCCAGACGTATCCGCCGAAAAAACAAGTCCTAACTTAATTGTTTCGCTAAACCGTTAGCCGAAGTCAAGATTCTGTAAGCTTTATTTTAAACTCACTACTTACATTTTTGACGGAACAGTAGTGTGACATTAACAAAACCAAGCCTCTTCACGATAAAGATTTGTCTCATTTTCTGCCGCAGCAAAACGCGTTATATAAGCCACAACACAGTCTCTCTTCCTTTCTGAAGTATTACAATTTTGTTCATTTCACGTCCCACTTTGTTTTTATTTTATTTTAAACCCACATTTACGACAGACGAGATGGTGCAAACAGCACAATAAATTTTGAAACCCTTCAAGAAACAGTTTTTGTACGGTGGAAACAGTGGGCAACGTATTATAGACGCATAATCTTACTGGAACTTTGGAGGCGAATGATACCAAAAGAATTTACGCTGACCATAGAATCTACAACACGATCCAGATGATTCGACGGCTGCCAAATCTCAAACATTTCACTGTCTCTTGGATTATTATGATAACAATGAAGGTCGAATGATACTATTACTACCATCTAAACATGACGTTTAGCTCACGACATAGGTAACTTCAAGGGTATTTCGCGAAGCAAATAAATATGGAGTCTTATTACATGTTGTCTTTTTTTCAAGTCGTTAACTGATGCCTGTTGTTTTCGGGATCCTTGTTAATATCTACAGGAGATGTTCATTCTCCAAAGTTGTCATAAAAGGCGAGCATAAAACGTTTTACACAATTCTACAAAAGGGTGATATCAGAATATAGTCCCGTAATTATACGCCTTTGTGCAACTACCTTTATGGAATACGGGAATGACCTGTGCCGTTTACCAATCTGTTACTCCAGTGGTCTACTGCCAGAAGAGAGACCACATTTCGGAACCCGAAGAATGTGCCATGTTTCTTGCCGATCCATTCGCCTAAAGAGCGTGGGAATAACGACTGCTTAAATGCATCTATGCGCACATTAATAAGTCTAGCTTGTTTTAGTGGACCTACAGCAACAATACCTAAGGGGCTGTAGCAGTATATCCCTAGATTCCTCACGTAATAGCCGGCCAGTGTGGCCACGCGGTTAAAGGCGCTTCAGTCTGGAACCGCGCGACCGCTACGGTCGCAGGTTCGAATCCTGCCTCGGGCATGGATGTGTGTGGTGTCCTTAGGTTAGTTAGGTTTAAGTAGTTCTAAGTTCTGGGGGACTGATGACCTCAGATGTTAAGTCCCATAGTGCTCAGAGCCATTTGACCCTCACGTAATAATGGCTTCTCAAACTTTACAAGTAGGCTTTCGCGGAGTGTCAGTCTTCAAGTTTCTGCCCGTTCAGATTTTCAGCGTCTCAGTGAAGATCTCCCTTGGCTCGACCAAGCCTGTCACATTCACGCTGCCTCCCGCCCCCTTTTTTGGATACATGCAATGTTCCCTGCTAGTCCTGTTTGTTAATGGACCCAACATACCTGAATAGTGTTGGAATTTCACAAATCTACGATGCGTCGCACCAGTGTTCTCCTTTGCAGACTGATACATTTTCCTTGTATCCTGCCAATAGCTATGACTGTGCCTGTTTGATCATTTTATTTTATATTCCTACAAACTGTTACACCCAGCTATATGCCAAGTTGACTGATTTCAGTTTTCACTCACTGCTATTTTAGTCAGAGGCTACTACGTTTCCGCGGTTTTGAGAACCACAAAAATATACATTTATGATTGTTAAATCCAAGTTGCCAATCCTGGCACAATTATCTAGTCTTATCTAGATCTGACCGAATATATGAGCAGCTGTCTTGAGATCTTCATTAAAAATAACTACATCTTATGCTAGAACTCTGTGGTTACTATTAATATGGTATGCTAGTCGTTAGTATACAACACGAACAGAAAGAACCCCAACGCTCTTCCCTGAGGCATACCAGAAATTATTTCTGCTTTTCTCTACGACTCTCCATCCAAAATAACGTGCCGTGTCTTTCCTACCAAGAAATCCCCAGTCCCGTCACAAATTGTGTTTGACACCCAATTCTTCAACAGACGGATGCAAAAAATATTGGACAGCAGTTTTGCAGATGACTTCTGTGACCCCCTCAAGAGTGGGAGGGCGAATATTTTTGACGAAGTGGCCGTCCATCTATAGTCAGTAACGAACTTTAACAGAAAATTGGCGAAAAAAAAAATCTCCTGAAAAATGGCATTTGCGGTTGATGATCAGGAATTTGTAGATACTTTGACGGACGCAAATCAGGAGGTATCGGATGGCATTTTACTTGTGCGTATAGAACTTTATTGGCCCGCACACGCCACTCTATATACTATAGGGCGTTGCTTTCCGGATAGTTTTTGTGGAGTACCTCTACAGGACAAAAAAGTTATGTCGACGTGTAACTCAAAGAAGTTGCTGCACCTGGACGAAAATATGGTTGGATTAAATCTGAATCGCAGCAGAAATTGAAGCGCTTTACGAGAGCGTGATGAAAATAAAGGCCTCCAAATCTTATTCTGTTCTCATTATCAGTTGTGGTATTACGTACATGTCATCCATATTACTCCGTCGACGCAAACTGCAACGCTCTGCCACTAGAGGGCTCCAAACTGTAGCGTGTAACATAGCACTGTGCAACGTACGAGGCACGTTCAATAAGTAATGCCCCACTTTCTTTTTTAGAACATATTTATTGTTAAGAGTCAGAATTTGGTGACAATATACATCAACATGTCTTGCCCATGTCCTGTTTTTTTAAGTGGCCTCCATCACTTCCTATGGCTGTACGCTAACATTGTGGAAGAGCATGTATTCCCTGCTGGTAAAAGCTCTTGTCCTGTAGGCGTAGCCATGTTTTAACAGCATGATTGACACACTCGTCACCTTCAAAGTGTGTTCCCCGTGTTCTCAGAAAGCTCCAACAATTCAGATGAATCGGCCTTTCTTTGAGTCTTGTGGTCCGCTGTGAACATTCGTGGAACCCATCGTGAGCACCTCTTTGAAAATCCGAGAGTCTCGATCATTGCAGACGCACCTCCAATACTGACAGACAACTATAGAGCCAATTATATTTTGATGCGCTGGTCGGCACATATAATGGCATCTGCACGATTCGGCATGTCTGGAGCAGTGGCTGTGACAGGATGTCCCAAGCGTGGCTGATCATGGAGCTCTGTTTCTGCATTTCCTGAGGCTGTAACTTTCTTTACCCATCGCCCAACTATGCTATCAACTGTGACAGCGCCACACCTGCACACAAATTTTTATGGATGTTCACCACGATTTATTTTTCTGCACACAAGAAGCACGCTGCTTACAACGTGAGTCGTACGTAGCCGCCATTTTGACGCTTTACTACGGCTCTGCATTTGTCAGAACGGTTCGAAACTTCACCGGCGCACAGAGCAAATAGCAAATGTGAAGCACCTAGAAGGACGTTTGTCTGTATATATTAATGGCTTTTTTTTTAAAAAAAAAAGTGCAGCATTACTTACTGAACGACCCTCGTAACTATATCGGTGCGTGAGAAACGGCATGCTGTAGTGAAGTTTCTAACCGCAGCAAACGTGCCTCGACCTGAAACGCATAGGCGACTGAAAGTTATGTACGGTGCTGATACGCGACGTTGGGTTTTTCGTGCTCGTAACGAAGGAAGCGGCGGTGCTAACCTCAACGTGTACGACAGAGCTCTGAATGCAAGATGCGCTGTAACCGACGACACACATCGGAATAGGGTTGATAAACTCATCAGACAAAATCTTCGGACAACGCAGACACAACTCTCAGCAAATTGTGGCATATCACGAGAGCGTGTAGAGACCCTCACTGCAGAACTGCTGTACAGAAAGCTATGTGCACGGTGGGTGCCTGAAATGCACACCCCTGACGTGAAACAGAGAAGACATCAGTCAAAAACTACTTTTTGATTTTGAGTGTGATGGGTGATGGGTTTCTTAACAACGTTGTAACAGGTAATGCAGCCATCTACATCTACATGATTACTCTGCAATTCACATTTAAGTGCTTGGCAGAGGGTTCATCGAACCACAATCATACTATCTCTCTACCATTCCACTCCCGAACAGCGCGCGGGAAAAACGAACACCTAAACCTTTCTGTTCAAGCTCTGATTTCTCTTATTTTATTTTGATGATCATTCCTACCTATATAGGTTGGGCTCAACAAAATATTTTCGCATTCGGAAGAGAATGTTGGTGAATGAAATTTCGTAAATAGATCTCGCCGCGACGAAAAACGTCTTTGCTTTAATGACTTCCATCTCAACTCTCGTATCATATCTGCCACACTCTCTCCCCTATTACGTGATAATACAAAACGAGCTGCCCTTTTATGCACCCTTTCGATGTCCTCCGTCAATCCCACCTGGTAAGGATCCCACACCGCGCAGCAATATTCTAACAGAGGACGAACAAGTGTAGTGTAAGCTGTCTCTTTAGTAGACTTGTTGCATCATTTAAGTGTCCTGCCAATGAAACGCAATCTTTGGCTCGCCTTCCCCACAATATTATCGATGTGGTCTTTCTAACTGAAGTTGTTCGTAATTGTAACACCCAGGTACTTAGTTGAATTGACAGCCTTGAGAATTGTACTATTTATCGAGTAATCGAATTCCAACGGATTTCTTTTGCAACTCATGTGGATCACCTCACACTATTTAGCGTCAACTGCCATCTGCCACACCATACAGCAATCTTTTCTAAATCGCTTTGCAACTGATACTTCGGATGACCTTACTAGACGGTAAATTACAGCATCATCTGCGAACAACATAGGAGAACTGCTCAGAATGTCGCCCAGGTCATTTATATAGATCAGAAACAGCAGAGGTCCCAGGACGCTTCCCTGGGGAACACCTGATATCACTTCAGTTTTACTCGATGATTTGCCGTCTATTACTACGAACTGCGACCTTCCTGACAGGAAATCACGAATCCAGTCGCATAACTGAGACGATACCCCATAGGCCCGCAGTTTGATTAGAAGTCGCTTTTGAGGAACGGTGTCAAAAGCTTTCCGGAAATCTAGAAACACGGAATCAACTTGAGATTCCCTGTCGATAGCGGCCATTACTTCGGGCGAATAAAGAGCTAGCTGCGTTGCACAAGAACGATGTTTTCTGAAACCATGCTGATTGCGTATCAATAGATCGTTCCCTTCGAGGTGATTCATAATGTTTGAATATAATATATGCTCCAAAACCCTACTGCAAACCGACGTCAATGATATAGGTCTGTAGTTCGATGGATTACTCCTACTATCCTTTTTAAACACTGGTGCGACCTGCGCAATTTTCCAATCTGTAGGTACAGATCTATCGGTGAGCGAGCGGTTGTATATGATTGCTAAGTAGGGAGCTATTGTATCAGCGTAATCTGAAAGGAACCTAATCGGTATACAATCTGGATCTGAAGACTTGCCCGTATCAAGCGATTTGAGTTGCTTCGCAACCCCTAAGGTATCTACTTCTAAGAAACTCATGCTAGCAGCTGTTCGTGTTTCAAATTCTGGAATATTCCATTCGTCTTCCCCGGTGAAGGAATGTCGGAAAACTGCGTTCAGTAACTCCGCTTTAGCGGCACAGTCGTCGGTAACAGTACCACCGGCACTGTGCAGCGAAGGTATTGACTGCGTCTTGCCGCTTATGTACTTCACATACGACCAGAATTTCTTCGGATTTTCTACCAAATTTCGAGACAATGTTTCGTTGTGGAACCTATTCAAGACATCTCACATTGAAGTCCGTGCCAAATTTCGCGCGTCTGTAAATTTTAGCCAGTCTTCGGGATTTCGCGTTCTTCTGAACTTCGCATGCTTTTTCCGTTGCCTCTACAACAGTGTTCGGACCTGTTGTGTGTACCATGGGGGATCAGTTCCACCTCTTATCAATTTATGAGGTATGAATATCTCAATTGCTGTTGCTACTATATCTTTACATTTGCATAGTCAGTTCGGAAGGAATGGAGATTGTCTCTTAGGAAGGCTTCTAGTGACACTTTATCCGCTTTTTTAAATAAAATTATTTGGCGTTTGTTTCTGGTGGATTTGGAAGAAACGGTATTGAGCCTAGCTACAACGACCTTGTGATCACTAATCCCTGTATCAGTCATGATGCTCTATATTAGCTCTGGATTGTTTGTGGCTAAGAGGTCAAGTCTGTTTTCGCAACCATTTACAATTCGCGTGGGTTCATGGACTAACTGCTCGAAATAATTTTCGGAGAAAGCATTTAGGACAATCTCGGAAGATGTTTTCTGCCTACCACCGGTTTTGAACAAGTGTTTTTGCCAACATATCGAGGGAAGGTTGAAGTCCCCAACAACTATAACCGTATGAATGGGGTATTTATTTGTTACGAGACTCAAATTTTCTCAGAACTGTTCAGCAACTATATCATCGGAGTCTGAGGGTCGGTAGAAGGAGCCAATTATTAACTTAGTTCGGCTGTTAAGTATAACCTCCACCCATACCAATTCGAACGGAGTATCTACTTCGACTTCACTGCAAGATAAACCACTACTGACAGATACAAACACTCCACCACCAATTCTGCCTAATCTATCTTTCCTGAACACCGTCTGAGACTTCGTAAAAATTTCTGCAGAACTTATTTCAGGCTTTAGCCAGCTTTCTGTAACTATAACGATTTCAGCTTCTGTGCTTTCTATTAGCGCTTGAAGCTGAGGGACTTTCCCAGCACAACTACAACAATTTACAACAACAATTCCGACTGTTCCTTTATCCAAGCACGTCCCGCATTTGCCATGCATCTTTTGAGATTGAAGCCCACCCCGTACTTTCCCGAGGCCTTCTAACCTAAAAAACCGCCCAGTCCACGCCACACAGTCTCCGCTACCCGTGTAGCCGCCAACTGAGTGTAGTGAACTCCTGGCCTATTCAGCGGAACCCGAAACCCCACCACCCTATGGCGCAAATCAAGGAATCTGCAGCCAGCTGAGTTCACCATTTCCATCCCTGAAACGAGAAAAAATAAATGGAGTCCGCCATAAAGGATCACCGGCGTAAAAGAAGTTCAAGACCATGCCATCAGCAGGAAAAGTCATGCTCACAGTGTTCTGGGATGTTCAAGGTGTGGCGCATTTGGAATTCATTCGTAAAGGCACCACTCTATAATTTGGTCGAATGTCATTTCCATCTGTTTCCAAAACCTAAGGAACACCGTCGAGGATTTCAGTTTCATAATTACGAAGCGGTGCAAGCAGAGGTGAGGCGGTCGCCCCGTCAACAAAGTCAAACATTCTCCAGTGATGGTATCAACAAACCGGTCTCTCGGCAGGAGAAATGTGTTCATCGGCAGTATGACTATGTTGACTGATAAATTTGTAGATGTGAAGAAAAAAGATGTAGAATGTCAATAACGTTTGTATGTTTTAGAGTTTCCACGTAAACATTTCGGAGGCATTACTCTTCAGTGGGCCCTCCTAGTACACGCACACTGCACATTCAAGTTTAGTGCTGTTTAATTTCGTTCCGTACCTACTGAACAGCACGCTGTACCACGGAACACCAACAGCTGCCATTCACAGACACAGGAAATAGCCGCAACTGGGGGGGGTGCACGTGGCTCTCCCGCCCTGCGCGACCAGCTACTGTTCGCGCGCTGGACGCGACCAATTATTGGGGACCCGTTGTGCCAGATGAGTGGCATCCGCCGGCAGTCGCTCACTTCCCTCCCTCCTCTTCGCTTAGTCCCCCTCTCTCCCTCCCCCGCGCTTCTGAAACGGATTCTACAGTCCAAAATTTACATTTCGTGCTATGCAAGATCACAAAGAGAAACAGGTCTGGGTATGAAGATCTCTTCTTGTTATGGTGACGATATGGTGGCGAGGACCACCACATAATGGTTTTAGTAGTAGTAGTAGTAGTAGTAGTAATAGTAGTGGTGGTGGTGGTGGCGGTGGTGGCGGCGGTGGCGGTGTTGGTGACTACGACGATGTAATTGGTGGTGGTCATACGACAACGACGCATATTTCGTAATAATGCGTTAGCAATACATTCAGTGCAAAAGGGAAAGATTTATGCTCAAATTACACCAAGTCCTCATATTACATCATCCCTACTCTCACTTCATGACGTTTCCCAGAACTGATTATCTGATAACTGATGAAAGTCTTTTAAACCAGGGCAGAAACACTGTTTAACTTTGCGACTAAGCCTCTAGCAACGTAAACTGCAGATAAGTTCTTTGTACGAAATTGCAACAGTAGTTTATTGCGCAATATTCCGCCGACATAAGTTTGAATATCGAACAGCAACAGTATATCAACTTCAGAAAACCAGCGATAGCGGAAAGTCCCCTACCGAAAGGATATAAGATGAGCTTTCGAGACATTTAGATACTGTATCACGCTTCCTCTTACTGGTAATCTATAACAGGAAAGTCTATAGAAATTCGCTTCTGCACCGGTACGTCAATCTAAGACAATTTCAGTGTAAGTTGGGGACGGAGACTAGAGACAGAACGCTCAAAAAAATAAAAAAATAGAATTTACTGTCAAAGTCGAGAGGGGATGACATCAGTATCCTGGGGGTGGGGTTTTCTGTGGCGATCGGAATAACACTCAGTCTATTGTTAACTGTTGGTATAAGACTTAAATGTCTCGACGGTACCGGAAATAATGGCGATCCTATTCGACCATCACAAATGAATTAACAAGACGACAGTGACCTGCATTGGTTATTCGAATGGACTTATGACTGGTTAAGTTGCGTCATATTTTGGCGGGCGGATATTATTCACTGGCGATAATGCAAAGCAATGCAAAGTCGGCACCACACAGCGAAGAAACGTTGCAAAATGAATTCATGTGTTGAAGAAGGCGATCATTACCAGAAAAAAAAAATCATGTTACTAGACTATTATGTAGCTTTTATTAACCACAGCTTATCTTTCCTCATGCTCTATCACCCACTATCCAATGCAGCGACGCCCCAGAACGGGAAGGCAGATAATGTCAATGAGCATGAAGCGTAGCCGTGTGGCATGTCTTAAGTGGAGAATATTGTTGTGATATTTTGCCGTATTTTTTCTGCTGCATAAATGCTGTGTCGCACCGTGGTTCGGAGCCCACGTCGAACTGTAGATTCCGCCCAAAAGAAGTCACTTCGAAGATCAGAGGAAGACAACAGCGTGCCACTGCCAGTAGAAATTTGCCTAGTCAAGTGCTCTGGTTTTTCAAACCAAACTTTATTTTCACTATAACTTTAGCTTTTTACATTCGATAAATTGCTTGCTGCTTGGTAAGGTACCCGGAGCACGCGATCGCTATAACGGCGGAAGTACGAGTATCAACGACTCTCAAGTCAACAGAATAAACAAAAGCTATACAAAATACTGAAGTCATATATAGGAGAATCCTAAGCGTACTCTAGTGGCTCAAAGGAATTCAATATGCAGCCATAAAAATCTTCTATCATTAACTCAGTAACATAAATGAGTGATAGGTAGAACAAGAAATTTCTAATATAAAATCCTATCTTTTGGCTAATTAATTAAACGTCATGGCATGTGTAAACAGTAGACAAGTATGTTTACTTTTTTGGGTAAATTTGTATTTCACACCTAACAAGAGTGAGAAGTGACAATGACTAATAAGCTCATTTTTAGTAAATTTAAGCCACTGTGTTATTTAGTAAATTGTAAGTGGCTGGCACTCAACCAAATGCACACGCAATTCACATATACATAGCGAGTAAATTGATTCGTTCTATGTGATTTCCATAGAAAATGTAAGAAACATTATTAACTAACTACTGCATTCTTATTCTCTCACAGTTACCCACGTGAAGAGTAGTGCGCTTCCTGCGTCTAAACACGCAGTTAAAAGTAACGTCAACGCAGAAAGGAGAAGTAGGGACGTTGACTTATCAAATGAACAGACGTGTCTTAGCAGAGCTCATCTCGACAGTTATCAAAATTTTGGTACAAACCGTGCAAAGAATATAATTTCCTCACGTTTTCGTATGGTCCAGCTACAAAATGTATGTGCAGCAGAATATAATTGCTAACTATCCGAGTTGATATAGTAGGCCTATAAAAGGACGGTATATTGAAGAAGAATTATTCGAAAATTTAAATTTCCATTAAGCTATTTCGGTAGACTGTGTGTTATCTAAATCTATATGAGCGAACAAGGACTTAACCGCTATTCTCCCGAATGGGTGTTCAGTGCCTGACCACTGAATCACCTCCCTCAGTTAGTACTGTACAAACGACCTGGTACTGATTGGTAAAAATAAAGCCGTCTCAAAAAGTGTTTTTTTGTATTTTTTTATAAGTAACCTAAAGAAAAAAGAGATAATTAGAAAACCATTACGAACAGCAGAAAATATTGTTCAAGTGAAAGATAGCCCAAATAAAAGTTCTGTTGGAAGGCAAGTGGTAATCAAAAGACGGTCCTGTCAAAATATTATAGACAAGAGCAGCCATTTTTTATTCTTACAAAGCTTCCGGGCAAAATTGCGCGCGCCCATTTCTGCCAGTAGTTTCTTAATCCAGTAGTATGGGGACATTTGGATTTTCGGTTTGTCATTTCTTTACGCGAGGCCGTATTCGGCCTGTTCGGCTACGCGAACTGACAGAAAATGCACCATTACGCATCAGAAAATTCTGATCTGTATGTTGAACAGCCGTTGCATAATGTTAAATGGTGCGTAGTTTCCAGACCAATTAATTTTTTTTATACAAATAAATGCTGTTATACGTAATTGTGGAACATTGGCGCCAGTCAAACGATGGCTAATTTGCCGATGAGTGTCGTGCAGAACGCCAAACCGAACAGCTGATATATTTTAATAAATCCAACGAATTACTGGTTAACTGTTGTTATGAACTACCAGCTACAATTTGCGAAATGTCTATACTAAATTCGTCTCAACATTACATACAGAAATCATTTCAATTAAACTGCGGGAAGTGCATCAATACCGGTTTCATATAGTTGAAGGTGATGTGTTACACCTGTGATGAAAATTTCTCTATGATGCAATAACTAGCAACTAACCTTAAGTTTCCTCGAAGTAAACGAGTGCTAATTCGGTATCTGTCAGAGACAACTAGATTCCCTCGCAAATAAAATGGCAGTGACAATCGGTCAGCTACTCTTAAACACAGCAGCTGCAAAAGTCAGAAAATTCAGGGTACACTGCACTTAAAGCAAGGGAGGCGGAAGCGAGTTTCAGGTAGCTCTTTGAAACTGCTGGCTCGATGTGTGAACTATTTCGAAAATTATTCCAGACAGCTTAACTTTGACGTTAGGTGATAGGCCTGCCCCAGTGTCTAAACACTCGGCAGAAATAAATATTGGCACAACGGATGAGAAGAACTGAGCTCTCTTTCAGAAAAGGAGAGGGGAGAGTATCTAGCGTCCCGTCGACGTCTAGGTCTTTAAAGGCGGATTAGAAGCCGGATTGGACAGCGATGGTGCAGGAACTCTGCCGCGGCAGTTTTAACCGAAGTGTTGAATCCGTAGGAAACACTTTAATTAAATCGTTGAAAATTTTAATCAAGATGGCTGCGAGGGGGCGGGGGGGACTTTTAATTCTACTCTACCTGGATAACAGGGCAGAGACCTAAACCTACATACATAGGAGTATCTTTCGACTACCACGTCACCTTCACAGATGACACCACAAAGCTGCCGCTCGTGCTCGAATTACGTATCACACGAATGTTAATAAGTACAAACTGGAGCACCAGGCAGCAAGAATTGATCACCACCACTGTAGCTCTCTGTTCTTGAGCAAAACGTGAGGCTGTTCTACGAAATTTGTGTCGCGCTAGTCAAGAAAGATGATTTTCCAGACAGAGTAATCGTTGTCCGAAATTCGTCTGTATCGAGTTAGCTAAAAAGCTTCTGCAGATCTTTAATAGGCCATGACCAAGAAAACTGACAGTTTGGGGAAAAAATGACACACTGTACATGGAGATTAAGTCACTGTGTCGTAAAAAATAATTTACAACATGAGTATTTTTATATTTGGTTACAGGCGGAGCCTCTTTCACCGGATATAATTAGCGCACAGGAGTATTTCAGAATGGTTTTACCGGTTTCGACCACTCTACGGTCAGCTTCAATAGATAAAGAGAAGAAACAAGGAATCATTACAGAATCTATAAAATCTCTGAAGTAGCAACGTAATGTAATCATAAAGAAGAATAAAATCGTGCACATGCTAGAAGTCGTTTCCAACGCGTTGTCAACACGCCCGAAGGCGGCGAATACCATTTCTTGCCTTTATCTTTAGGTATGGTTTTATTCCTTTTATCATTACATATTTAGTTACTTCACATATTTCAGGTTCTATACCAGTTCTTTTTTCGTCGTTATCTTGGACACTCGAAGTTGACTTTTGACTGGCCGAGACGGGTTACGGCTTTGTGAAATGCTAGTCTGATTGTGTGTGAAAAAAAAAAAAAAAAGACAAACTTTGACAATTTTAGAAATATTAATCGTCAGCAGAGACAAATTCTCCGCACATACATGACGTTAGACAGCACACTAAAGGCTGTGGAGCAACGACGACAAAGGTGACGACGAATATTGGGCAGAATGCATCTCTGCCAGCAGTTTAAGCAACAGTTTAAGAACAACTGTCGACAGGTCCAAACAGTGCAGGAAAATGGAAACACGCAACTCTGCACCGACTGTCCCGATTACGGAATCATTATTTACATCCCAGTGGAGCAGCGGCCAATGCCACAGTCGCCACTGTGTACTGAGCCCGCTTGCTAACAGACGGGAGTGCCCGCACACCTTGAGCAACGAGATCAGCATCTTTCGCAAGCGTGCGGTGTGTGAATCATATTCTGCAGGAGGCCGACGAACCCGTGGAAAGCGCGGCCACTCAGCTGCGGCACTGCTGAGGCGACGACGCGTTCATTGCGGCCAACTCAGCACGCGACTAGGCGAACGAACCCCGCCGCCGCGGTGCCTGTTCCAATGGCTGGCGTCTCAGTCGCGAAGACGCTCGGCAACCGTCGCTGAAAAAAAATCCTGCCGAAAGTGTTTCAACGTTCCGTCACGATGCTCACTTCCCTCCTTCCACCAATACACACACTACTCTTCAAAGAATCTAACACTCATGTGTAAAATGAAAACATCAAACGTCTGATTACTTTGCAAGTGGGTTTGTCTTAAACATGTTAACTCTATGAGGTTCAAGATGAAAGAGCCTAATTACGTTAGTTTTATTATAATGAATAACTATGGGTTGGTAATTTGCACTCAGTTTTCAGAAAATCTATATTTTCATGCGTCTCAATATTTAAGACGTCACATCTCCTGTACTGTGTGTCGTACACTGACAATTTTGCAAGCACATTCAGCTGTACACGAGAGGATTCAGGAGTACACAGACAAATCTAAGTGCTCAAAACAAGAAAAAATGCCCAGTACAAGAGTAGTCTGAAAAGCTTCCGACCGCAACAGAAAGATACCAGACTTGTCAACAAAATCTTGGGAATTTGTTTGCACATGCCTAGTAAGGAAATCACCAACATTTCAGCCATTTTGGAAGAGGAGTATTTGTTTGAGGTCGTTTTAATGAGTTGATGTGCGTAGTTTTCCGAAAATTGACAAAAACCAAACCTCAAGCCGTCAGATTTTGTTTTTGAAAGGCAATATGCCTACGAAAATTAAACCCGAGCTGAACGCTGTTTATGGTGATTCTGCGTCAACATTGACCATGGCGATATTTTGGGCAGCTGAATTTAATCGTGGGTGACGATGAATGTTCGAGACGGTCGACAGCAGCAACCACTGACGATATCTCTGCTCACGTTCACCAAATTGTGCTAGGCAACCGTCGCATGAAAGCGAGAGACACACACCAGAGGCTGTGAGCATATCTAAAAGCTGGCGAAAATTCAGGAACTGCGGATTCAGTTGCTTGATCACCTTCCTTACTCATCAGATAAAGCCTCAAGAGACTTTTATTGTTCCCTCGGATAAAACTTGAGATCAGAGGACAGAAATTTTTGTCGAATGAAGAGGCATTAACTATTATTTGGGCTGGTTAATGAGCGATGCTCACCGCTGGGAGAAGCGTATACTCTTACAAGGAAATAACGTTGAAAAATTAAAATCCATTTGAAAAAAAATTCCTATTTCTTTGTTAGGTCGGAAACTTTCCACACTACCCTCATAAACATGGACTCCAAAATGCATAGCTTAAGAGGTGTGAGCACTTGTACATCTTCGCTACTGTGAACCATCTCTTCTACTAACCAACTGCATACAGCTCTTACGGAATGCATTTTAGAGCCCATGTTTACCGAACATTTTTTTCTTGTTTTGGTCCACACTATCACCTCAAAGTTTGCCAGTGGAATTCTGGATCACCCTGTGTGACAGTACAGTGTGCTAAATATGTTGCGAATAGAGTTAGTAGCGAAGAAGTAACAAATTAAAACGTCAGCTTGATGAAGTTTTACTGTTTAAACAACAGAAATGTAGTCGGCAATAAACTTTTTTTATTTCATTATTTTGTGGGATGTGTCAGCGAGAAAGTTTCGAAAATGTTTGAAATTATGTGTAAAATTCGTTGGAAGATGCTAAGTGCTCTCATTCTGATCTTCGACTAGACGTCTCATTCTTCAGCGATCTTCCGCTCGAGATAGGTTGGTAATCTTCGCTTGATCCAACCATCTACAAGGCGGTTATAATTAAACTTTCGGTATTGAGCCAGTACACATGGAAAACTATTTAACGCACGGATACCCAACTTTATAGGAATGTGCGCTGCAGGTTTGCGTTGTTAGTACTATTGACAATAAAATCGCTTCAGCTGTAAAATCCTTTTATTCTTATGGACTACCGGTTTCACAGTACTTACAGCTGCACCTTCAGTTGTAAGTTGGAGTCATGTCATGATAAACGCAACATATTATGGGAAGACCTATTATTCAGTCAGTTCCATGCAACAGATTACCCACAAAAAAGCGTATGTCCTAAGAGTAACAAGATGTGGTGGAGCACGCTCCTGTAAACCGAAAGCCAACATGTAGAGATGAACCCACTGTCATATGGTATCTAGGTGACAGTCTACTGGCTAAAAACTGTTGCTGTCATGACAGCAGTATGTCAAGGAAAATGGACTGCTGGCTAAGGATTCCCATTAAGACCAAAAGCGGAGGTAGGCACCGGCCCGCAAGCAGGTTGTTATTCATTTTTCTCAGTAGGCCTTGAAGCATTCTGGTATGCACTTCCCACATTGGTACCTGCCTCGGATTTTTTGCTTACTGGGAATCCTTAAACTGCAGTCCCTTTTCCTTGACATACTGCTATTATGGCGGCAATAGTTTTTCGCCGGTGGACTGTTACCTAGGTACCGTATGATAGTGTGTGTTTATCTCTGCACGCTGACGTTCGGTTTTACGGGAGCGTTTCCCATCTCGTCTTATTGCTCTTAGAGCACACTCCTTTTTGTCGATATTCTGTTTCCTGGGACTGACTACGAACGCTGCGTTTTCCCATATAAAATAGGTTACGAATATCATGAGCTGAGTCCAATTTGCACCTGAATGATGCCGAAGGTCAACATTCCTGGGAGTTTGGACTTTATGACGCGCTTCGATTTTTACAAAATGTTCACGTACCGATGTGCGTTAATTGTGCCTCATTGACTTTGTGTAACACGGCGCCACGTGGCCAAGGATGTCTGAGCTACGCTGCGGAAGTTTCGCTGGGAAGCACTTACCCGTCCTCCACACAGTCCCGATCTCTCCCAATGTAATTTCTTTTAAGGAAGATATCTGTGGTCGTCGATTTGCTTTGGACGAAGATGTGCACACCTGAGTACAACCATGGTCCCTTAAGCATCCGCAAACATTTTTCCATGACAGCACTGACCGTGTTGCCTCGAAGTGGAATAAATGTATTAACGATTATAGCGATTACTTTTGAAATAATGAACACTTTTATTTTTTTCTCCATTTGTATCATTTTGATTTGACTGCTCCCTTCCAGGTCTAGAAGTCAATAAAACCAACTCGCGGAGGGTATGGTACTGCGTATGATGAATATTTATATATGCTTCGAATTGTCGATCATTTTGGTTAGTGCTGCAGAATAGAGTCGTTTCCCTTCACGTCGCGGCTCCTTCAAAGAAACCGGCCCTCTAGTCAATGACTGCTTTATTACCTGAACAAGTATTTACTAATGATGTGTCTGTGGAGCCGTAACTCTAAGTGCGACACTGCCAGTACTACGGACTGAGCACGGCGAAGCAGCGAATTTGCCCTAATTTGAATGGCTGGCCGAGAACGGGACTTTCGCGAAGAGGCCGGTAGTCGCACGCTTCGATGCCTCGCGACCGGCGCCTGCTCGCGAAAGCGCCCCTGCACAACCAGCCTTTCACCACGGCCAGCAATTAGCCTGATACAGCTGCTTTACCGGAGGCTACAGACGAGATCTCATTCAATACTTCCATGATAAGCTACGTCGTCGCGGTGGAACCTGACTCTAGAAGCAGCCAAGAGGTGACTGGCATCCACACCCGCTACCAGGTGTACAGGAATTGGTAAGAATATGAATACCTATCTAACAATGATGCTCGACCTTTTTGGCATCCAAGACAGCGCGAATCTTCCAGGGGATAGACCCGCATGGTATCCCATCAGCAGTGCGTTCATTTTAGGTAATTTTTCGAAAAAAAAAGGTTGCAGTTACTTGTCAAAAACTGGGGGTGGGGAATGAATTAAGAACCCTTCTATACTTTTCAAATACAGAGGGAAAAAAAAGATTCGATAATAACGGGCGGTCATAATTAAAGTAGTGTAATGTGGGCTGTAATTATTGTATGGCAGCTAAACTTGGCAGAGATACTAATGCGTTAATGTGGAACGCATTTCCGCTGGAAAAAAAAAAAAAAAAAAAAAAAGGTTGCAGTTTTGACCACCTGGTGCAAATATGGTGCTATACTGCGTCTCGTCGATTTCTCCAGTGCTCATATTGAATTGTATAAGTGGTGGTTAATAATAAAATCAACATTATGCCTTTCTCAGTTGTTCCACTTTTTCTGTCCGCATTCCGTTCCTAATCCTTTGCATATGGAAACGTGTCGTTACGTCTTTCTCGCACTTACAGCGCCAGATTTGCACCTGGTGGCCAAAATTGGACCTAATTTTTTCGCGCGTAGATCGGTTCCGCATTAAAGCATTAGAATTTCTACCACGTTTTGCTGCAAAAACTGGACCTCTGTAAGTAGCTGCACTTTAATTATAGCCCGACAGTATATGAATATGATGTTGGAACACATCAACCCCCTCTTCAACATTTCTAACAGTGTGGTAAGGAAAGTTGTACAGGAATTTGCAAGTAACGCAGTATAACTACTACTGAGTCACTGAACAAACGTAGTCGTTTATTATGGTTTTATAGCCCTTAACAGTTACCTTAGCACTCCGCGCGGCTAGAGGACAGCCTGACAAACAAAACGACAACTGAAACTACTGCTAAACCGTAAAAATCACAGGTGAAAGGAGACACTCTGGGCTGTAGTTTCCCCTAGAGCTCTCAATATGTTAATATCTCCTGCAACAACTAACAGTATAAAAACAGACACTTTGGAAAACATTAAAAGGAAAAAAAAACAGAGCTTAAAGTCCTGTCGACGACGAGGTCGTTAGAGAGACAAATTAGGATGCGTAAGAGAACTGGCCGGCACTTAAGGAAATTACGGAATACACAAGTCTGGATGGCCGAACCCCCATCCGAAGCGCCTCCCAAATGCAAGGTAAGATGATGAAAGCATTTGCGATTTTTAAAATCTGTTAATAATTATATGAAATGCTGAAATTCAAAGTTTCGTTGCCTCTGAAAGCCGTCGGATAGGCATGAGCCATGAATCGGATGGATCGTTCACTACTGTGATACAGACTGTGGGGAGAGGGCGCTCTGTAGCGTGCAGTACAGTTGCAGTGACTGCCCGGCTAGATGCCGGACGGGTCGGGACGACTGCGTCCCAGGGAAGCGGGTCGACCCGTCTGGCAGCGGCGGACGCGGAAGCCGACACTCGGGTCCAACCATAAGAGCGCCTCGCTCATCGAGCCAGCTACGGGACTCGGACACGCGCCCTGCCAACCAATGGTTACTGACCACCCGCTTCCCTGCCACCACCACCAACAACAACAACGTAGGCATAATACTGTATGTAGCGTGTCTACGAAATCCACTCATTCGGAAACAGCAAAAAAATTGGCTAATACCGGTATGCGAGAGGTACCCAAAGAAACCAACGAAATTTATTGGGCGGAGTATTTGTAGTACAGCGTTCTGTCGCTAGAAGCATATATAGCTACCATTTCCGAACCAGTAAGCCATAAGTCGTCGCTAAAGAAGGTTGCGTTCCGCTAGCTTTTTTTTTTAATTATAATAGTGTTCTGCATTCGCTGTTTTTCGCGACCAGCAAGAGGTCGTAAAGTCTTGCTCCATGCTCAGTAAAGCTGGCACAAAATTTTTGAAACGTTAAAAATGCTCCACAAGGATGATGCAGTGGAGAAAACCCAAGTTTGAGTGGTAAACGGTTTTAAGAGATATGAAATGTCGATGAGCAATTTCTTTCTGATCGTCCTCCATGGTCGGAACAGATTAAAATATTGAAAAAATATCGCGAAATCATCCTGGAAGATCGACGGCGGTTGATTGAAGGTGTTTTCGAGCAGTCTGAAATGATCCGGAGGGTAGTTCAGCAAACTTTGACGTAAGATTAGGGGACTAGAAGCGTGGATGCTAAATTCGTGCTTGGACTGCTGTCTGTTGAACAAAAACAACGACGCGTGGGAGAATGCTCTGCATTGAAACATCAGTTCCGAAATGATCCACGTGTTTTTTCAGGCTCATCACAGGTGACGCATCAGGGTGCTACGATCCTTGAAACGAAGCAACTACCAAACCAATGTAAGACTTCAAAAGTTGGTTTCGAGCGGAATAAAAAGTCGTCAAGTGAAGATAAACATCAAAACAATCCTGATTACTATTATCGGTGTATGGAGAATCGTCCATTAAGAGAGGTTCCGCAGGGTTGAACAGCTGAATAGGCTTTCTACCTGGCTACCTGGATATCTTAAAAAGATTGTGGAACCACTTGCAGCGGAAGGAGTGTTATTTACGGCAGTCACTCCATTGGTTTTTCCACACCGATAAAGCCCCGGTTCACACAGCGCTAGTCTGGTTTTGTGGTCTACCTGTACAGAGCTTGTCTCAATAAATAACATGAAAACCGTGCCCCAAACTACCTGTTAACCGACCTTACCACGTGCGACTTTTTTACTTACCCGAATGAAAGGGAACATGAAAGAATAGTATTTTGCCGAAGTTGCACTGGATGAAGAAACAGCAATGATGCGCTGTCTGGCATTATAAAAGAATAATTTAAGAAAAGAAAATGTTTGGAATAACGCAATAAAAGATTAGACACAAGTATTAGTGCAATGAAGAGTATTTTAAAGGAGACTGAAGGATTTTTATTTGAAAATACAGTAAATTTCAAAAATAGGTTCTTTTTGGGTACCTCCTCGCAGATTAATATCTATACTACATCGATATACTTCCAGCAATAGAGATAAGGCACGGTTAATGGAAACTGGGTGTGACTGATAACTTAGTAATTTAAATAACATAGGATGCTTTCATTACGCGCTTTAAGAAAAATATGAGTTATGGAAACACAAAAACTGTCGTGACCGTAAAGGTTGTATCGGGATGATGCTTCTCGTGACGACATTCTCAAATAGAACATTCATTCACAGTTTTCTTGCCGCATCACATCTATATAAAACCTCAAGCTTTCGATGATCACGTCCAACTCCTTCGTCAGGAGCAACTGATGAAGACGACTGAGGCGAACCTGACGCTTAGCCTAAGTCTGATACGGCAAGAAAACCAAGAATATTTTCTACGGCTAGAAGAATGCTTTTACCACAGGGCCTATTGGAGGTGCCTTATTCTGGTTCGTGAGCTGTCGCATTCAGATAACTGTGAGGGCAACCTACAGCTTCACCCAGAATCCGGTTCACGAAGCGACTTACAGAGTGTTAGAAATGCGGAATATTGCAATACGTGGAGACCATGTTAAGAAACTGAAGAAATATCCAAGAAACGACCGGAAAACGCACACCAAACTTTGGGACTTATGTCGGGCAGCCACAAACATAACAAGCCAGTTCGTTACAAATGAAAACTGTCCCATTAATAGTAAATCTTCGTGGTTACACGGCAAATTGAGAGAAAAGGATAGTTTATGCACAGCCTTTACATAGCGTGAGCTCATTTGGGTACTAGTTTTTGAGTCCTGGTCTGTTAGCAAGTCTTGTCATGACACGGCCGTTAAATCCACCGGATAAACTGTTCGCGAATGAAAAATTGAAAGTTGTGAACTCCAGATACCATACTCTGAGAGCTATAATTTAATCTAGCCAGTATGACTGTGCTGTTACGGTATTTCCGTCCACAAAAGGCACATAACCGACGTCAGCTGTACATCTGACGCTTTTTTAGAGGTTGAATTAGATGCGAAAGCATAAACACGGCCCCACAGTATTGCTATGAGCTAACACATTCTCGTGGCTTTTGCACGAGGCGAATGGCTACACAGTCTGCAGACCACACAAAATTGCAATCAGATGAAGACTCGATGAAGAGTTAGTCTTTCACAATCTCAAAGTGACTGGCGTACAAACTTTTAATATCAAATGACTGAAACAGAAGGCTACTGTAATACCCGCAAGACGTGCATCTGACCACTAGTAACAGATACACTGATATTTTTAAGTTCATATTTTCGTGCAGTACTTTTACACAAAAAACACATATGAAAACGAAACTTAATGTCCCCATCGACACAAGTGATCAGTAACAACACAGACAAATGCGTTTAGTCTTTAATATAAAATGACAGCATTAATTATCTTAGCTCTCAAAAATAACCTACAATCCTACGAATAGAACAGAAATACAAAGAAAAATCAAGTTTTACACTGACATGTTACATACACTGAAGAGCCAAAGAAATTGGCACGTCTGCCTAATATCACGTAGGGCCCATGCGAGCATGCGGAAGTACGACAACACGACGTGGCATGGACTCGACTAACGTCTGAAGTAGTGCTGGAGGAAAGTGACACAATGAATCCTCCAGGGCTGTCCATAAATCCGTAAGAGTACGAGGGGGTGGAGATCACCTCTGAAAAGTACGTTACAAGGCATCCCACACATGCTCAATAATGTTCATGTCTGGGGAGTTTGGTGGCCAGCGGAAGTGTTTAAACTCAGAAGAGCGTTCCTGGAGCCACTCTGGAGCAATTTTGGACGTGTAGACTGTCGCACTGTCCTGCTGGAATTGCCGAAGTCCGTCGCAAGCAGAATGAACATGAATGTATGCAGCTGATCAGACAGGATGCTTACATACTTGTCACCTGTCAGAGTTGTATTTCGACCTATCAGGGGTCCTATATCACTTCAACTCTACACTCCCCCACACCATTACAGAGCCTCCACCAACTTTAACAGTGCCCTGCTGACATGCAAGGTCCTTGGATTCATGAGGTTGTCTCCATACCCATACACATCCATTCGCTCGATACAACTTGAAACGAGACTCGTCCGACCAGGCAACATGTTTCCACTCACCGACAGTCCCATGTCGGTGTTGACAGACCTAGGCGAGGCGTAACGCTTTGTGTCGTGCAGTTAGCAAGGGTACACGAGTGGGTTTTCGTCTCCGAAAGCCCATATCGATGATGTTTCGCTGAATGGTTCGCACGCTGGCACTTGTTGATGGTCCAGCATTGAAATCTGCAGCAATTTGCGGAAGGGTTGCACTTTTGTCACGTTGAACGAGTCTCTTCAGTCGTCGTTGGTTCCTTTCTTGCAGGATCTTTTTCCGGCCGCAGCGATGTCGTAGATTTGATGTTCTACCGGATTCCTGACATTCACGGCACACTCATGAGACGGTCGTACGGGGAAAATCCCCACTTCATCGCCACCTCAGAGATGCTGTGTCCCATCGCCCGTGCGCCGACAACACCACGTTCAAACTCACTTAAATCTCGATAACATGCGATTTTAGCAGCAGTAACTGATCTAACAACTGCGCCAGACACTTATCTTATATAGGCGTAGCCGACCGCAACGCCTGATTCTGCCTGGTTACATATCTCTGCATTTGGATATGGGTGCCTACACCAGTTTCTTTGGCGCTTCAGTGGATAAGACACTATTTAACTGCGTAAGTTGTGTGTCACATACGAAGGTAATCTACGGAACTGAAAAGCAAAACAATTTGAGAGACATATGGAACAGAAATTATATTATTAAAGTAGTGCATATTCCTACACTTGTTCACTACATGCACTGAAAAATTTTCCCCTCTATAAAAACATTGTATTGATATTTTTTATACTTTTAACTTTGCAAGACCTATTAAAATATAGTCCAAATTTACTGACTTCAAAGTAGCGCTTTCAATGGCCTAAGCTGCAGTCCACACAGAGGGTGCTAATGAAGAGTTAACCTTTATCAACTTGAATTTTAAAAACTCCTTTCACCCCTAGCTACAGATATAGGTAAAGCCACGAGTATTCGTTAACTTACACAGGTATTGGAAAAATGTCAGTATTTTTTAGTTATATAAGATAATGAGCTTTTTGGAGAACTTTCAGCAGGAAGAATGGATACTACGATCAAAACTTCACCATTAAGTTCCTCTGCATTGATGTCACAGTCTTCATCATTTAACACGGTCATAAGAAACATACACGCAGCTTTTAGTTTTCCCAATACCATGTTTGTAGATCATGAATATCGAATAGAATGCTGAAGCTCTTGCTGTGACCGTCTATAAACTTAAATCTATCTTTTAGTGAGTAGATACGTTACTGCACCTACAACAGAGCTGTACCGAGGTGACAAACTGCCGAAGACTACTACTCGTAAGCAGAAGGACGATAGGAATATGAGGGAGGGGTAGAAGAACTTTCATATTGATCCCGGTTAATTTTTTTATGATCTGTTTCTGCGACTCCTATCTGCCTGCGTCCTTGGCAATGGCCTATCCTGGGGAAATAGGCTCTCGGTACGATAATAAGTTAGAAAAGAATTTACATTAAAGGAGTTTCCTGCTTCACCATCAATATGGTCACCGTTAGCGTCATACATAAATTGCTCCTTACTGTCATAGAATGAGTATTATTTTCTTTCTCAAGGTTTGAAGAGAACCAAGTTTGTCAAGGAAGCACTTTTGTATCAGTTATCACGCTACTGAAGCCCTATTCTGATTCATCATCTTCATCTACAAAAACTGCCGACACTTTTAACTAGATCCACTGCTCTCCGTAATTCCTCAGTGAATCTTTGGATAACATTGCTGACGTGGTTGATTCTGAACACAAATTCGTAAGGACGTCTGTAGATTAAAGAAAGCTTTCTTGCAATACATTCGCAAATATTTCTCAAACGGGCTCGTCTTTAGTGGAACGTTTTTGCTTCTATCATCGTATTTTCCCACCAGTGTCAGTTTTCGCTACTAAATGTATCCTTTAAGCCTGTCCGTAGTGGTCTAGCGGGTAAAGTCCTGTACTAGGGCCCCAGGGGTCCTGGTTTCTACCCCTGATAAGGAAGGAGAATTTTCTCTTTCCAGTCCCTCCAGAAAGGCCCCAAGTCCACCCAGCTTACTATAAAATTGAGTAACGCGCTCCTAATGCCGCGGTAAACGGACGGCTGACTATTTACAGTCATGCCAGAAGCCCTTTCACTGGTTGAGCGTCACAGGCTTCATCTGGAGGCCTACACAAATTCTGCAGTCTCAGCTTGACGCCCCGAGTGGCCGCTTGTGTCGTTGGGGCCTGAAGCAAGCCATATTAAATACTGTGGCAGGTAATTAAACGCCATTATCAGATGGAAGGGGTAGACATCGCAGTTTCCAAAGCATATATACGGGACAGTCAAATGAAAACGAGACTAGATATCGAGCATGAGGACGACGTTGGTAACGGAGATAGCAGTGAGTATAGAAGTGCCCTTTATTGGAAATCGGGAAGGAACAGCGCGAACGTTCTCCGCTGTGCCATTTGTTAGATGTGCGAAGGGCCAACGACTCGTGTGTACGTCCGACTTCACTATGGAGGCGTCAGGAACTGAAATTCAAGTCCGAATATCTGCTGCGTATGGCGAACACAGTACGTCACGTGTGCGTGTGTATGCGTCAAATAAACGATTTCGGGAAGTCCACGTGTCACTGAAAGACAGCAGTCGGCCGGGGCGGGCTCGTCGTTTCATTATCCCCTCTGCCATTGCCGGATGCTGCCTTCAGGAATGACCATAGGCGGCTGTGCATGTCACGGTACCGCTCACGCCGCAGTGACAGAGCAACTGAAGTTCCGGAAAAGCTGTGCGCATTGGGTTGCCCACAGTCTGGTGGAGGGGCAGAAGTAGAACAGAATGTCAACATCACAGCAGCACCTGGAACGGTATCGCGATGAAGAATATCAGTTAGTGTCCCGTATTGTCGCGAGATATGAAACATGGTGTCATCATTTGGAACCGGAGAGAAGCATCAGAGCCAACGAAGGAAGCACATGGATTCGCTTCCACCAGAAAAGTTCAAAAGCAGTGCCCGCGAGCTCTGGGGAAGTCATGATCACCTTTTCCTTTGACTCTAAGGGCCTGCTGCTCTTTGACTTTCTGGAACACTGCGCCACAATTAATGCACAACGGTATGTCTAAATCTTGCAAAAATTGAAGTTCATCAAGTCTAAACACCTAGGAATTTTGACCGACATCATCATTCTGTCCCAGGATAATGCCCGCTTACATGTTGACAAAATTGTTTCGACTACGCGGCACAACTTTCGCTGGGAAGCCCTTATATTCCTTCATGTAGTCCCGATATCTGCCATGCCGTTTCCATATTTTTGGAGCCCTGAAGGAAGAGATTCGTGGCGTTAGAAAGAGGAAAGGGCGGTACGCGAGAAATCGGAAAATACTTTATTTACGCGTTACAGGTACTGACGTGAGGCAACCTGAAGGTACTGTTAAGTTATTTTCCTCACACATTTACGCAGACACTAGTTTTCTTCCGTCAAAAGACATGCCACAGAAAGGAGGGATGTGCCGATAATGTGAAGCTTTATATCGACCCGTGAAGTTGCTCTGGTGACTCGGTAGAATGTGTACTACAACAGAATAGATCCAAGTTCGACTCCTGGTGTAACATACAAATCTAATGAGTCGGAAAAATTTACTTCTAAAATAAGAAGCGGTCCAACGTTGCGTACTATCTTCACAAGCAGCGTAGGCGTACTGTTTTAAAGCAAACAATCCTCAAACATCAAATCACTGCAAGTAACGATGTGAAACCTCGTGAGCCTGCACAAAGAAACCAAACCAAACACACAATGCTGGATCCAACCAGCTTACGAAAGGTGCTGCTTAAGATCTGAGTGACAGTTATTATTAAGTATGAATTAATATTTTTACGAGTAAATACTAAAAACAGTTCAGAAGCACGTAACTGATACAAGGTTTACTGGAGTAAAACTTTAACATGGGGTTTTGATACCATAAAACTAATTAATCCTACAGTTTAGATAATTATTAATGTACTAGTGTCATGACAATATAAATGCACAAGAGTGGGAACGATTCAACACTGAATTAAGGAATAATCCTATTTACTAAAGTTTGTTATCATTGCAAATAATTGCTGTTAGTAGTGGATTAAATTAGTTGTACAAAAAGCATTGTTCTGATCGTAAATCCAACACAGTGTCCCTGACTCCTGAACAACTTGAAACTTGGCGCTCGAGTTTTCTTATAAATTCGGCTTGGTGCCCCTAGCCAAGGTGACAAACTTTCTTGTTAAGTTGGCACTTACATAAACGCAGTCATTAACAAGGTGCTCAAAATTCAGACTAAGTTATTCTCAAAACGTCTACTTGAGTGTCGTTTTAAGTATATCATTGTACGTTAAACGTGCATTGACCAACTAATATAAAATTTTGTTCATAGTTTCGTCGATTAAGAAACATAATAGATGGATGAATGGACAGTATCTTGTGTCAGTTACATACTGCCGGTTATCAGTGACTGGTATTTTGCAGTCCGAGGCACTGTCGAAATACGACAAAGCGTTGGTACTTTGCGATAAATTATAAGTCCTATACACAGTAGAATGCAGATACTAGTAATGGTCCCATGTCCCTGAAGTAGCACTTGTTCTTACAGCGCTCTGTTTCCATACGTTTTGTACTTTGCTGCGTGTCCTATATTCTGTGCAAGTACAAGAAATACGTGATTTGTTTGAGAACATTACAGCGATTATTTGGGGCAGCTTAGAGAGACGAGATGAAGACAGAGGCTGTAATTACTGTCTCCGATTGTCGCTCATGTGTAAGTGCAGCATGAGATCATTCGAAGCTGCTCCAGTTTGCGCGAACTCCGCAGAAAACTACACAATGGCCGATGCATAATGCAATGTCTCCCACGCGCCGTTGCGTTGTAATGAATTTCTCTCTTGTGGCGTCGTCCTGCTGTGAACGACCATACGATGCACATTCCGAGACATGAGTCAACACAAGGCGGCGCTGGCTATTATGTTTCTCGCAAGTGACAACTGTTATGCTGCACAGTTTAAATACGGCAATCGCTGGCTATTACAAAGAATGGATGGGCAAAAACAGAACTGTGAGCATCGTGGAATATTTGGAGCAATAAATTCCAATAAGTGGTTGCAGCAGCAGTATTTTGAGGTTTCCACCGCCAATCTAAGTAAATCATTGTGTGATCACCATTCACAAATTTATTACCAGTGACGGAGAACGCAATGTGGCAACACGAGCACTGCTTAGCTACGGGATCTAATTCAATAATGCATCTTACAGGTTGTCGTATCAGCAGCAGCCATTTCAAATGCATTGCTGGATAAAAGGACTCCTTCCAGGGTTTACCCACATATTGCCCTCAGTTACAAGCGCCCAAATTGTTCGTGTATGTTTTCAAATGCCATCCACCGATGTTCCATTAGGTCGTGTTCTCCGTGTTTTATTATCTCTATGAATATAGGGAAGTACTACATCCATCGGCCATGCATTCGGGAAACTACTTGCCCCATTCACATTCACGTAATTTTTATTGCATTTATAATCATATTTCCCACTCTAATCTTCTCAATATGTTTTCGAGTCTCTGTCATAGTAATTCCCATCACGCATCTCTCCATTGCACCACGGGTAACATGCAGTTCAAAGCCCGCAGTTCACGGCCCTAACTCGAGCTGGTAACGCACACAGAGAGTAAACTTTCCTTTTGATACACTTCGGATGTTTGATTTTCAATGTTTTTACTTTTCTGTTTCTCTCTCTTCCTAACCATCATGCGTCTAAACTATCCTAAATACGAAATTTGTCAACTGTTTCTCTAACAAGGGCTCATTTGAAACTGTAGTGTTAATTACGAAAAGAAAAATATTTGCTGTTAACCACTCACCATGTGCATTAAGTGGGCTACAGAAAATGAGTGTCCCGTAGGTGCATAAATCTATGGGATGTATGAGTACACTTCACAAAATGGATAGCGTCGACATTCAAGAAATGTTCAAAACGAACCATTAACTTACATCACGAACACCGAATGAAAAATGGTGCACCACAGTTATCACAGAGGTTCGCACTATTAAAATCGAAGGCGAATTCCTTGGAGGTTGCAGATCGAGCAGGACGTTCAGATAGGTATATACTCTTAAAGAATGCGTACTGGTGTACTGGGGTTATGAGAACAGATGGAATGTGATGAAGCATATCGTGAAACCGGCCGTGCTTTAAGGCGTAGCTGCAGATAGTGCGACAATATGTTTTATAGGCACAGAATAAAAAAACAATCATCCAGAGGCTGACATGTCCAGTGCTCCCAGGTGGTGTGAACTGCAATGGGCGGCCGCTGTAATGATGCGGATATCCAACAGCGCGCGACAAAGGTGATGGAGCCATTTCACAACAAGCGTTTGCTGGCAGTTTCCAACAGCTCTATAACCGATATTTAAGCTAATGGCGATTACTATGAAGGCCAGTAAAGGTATTTCGTTTGCAACTCTTGTTTTCTTTATATTCTGAGACTATTCATCGAATTTTTCAGACGCACCTTCTACATGTCGTGCTGCAAATGGATTATGAAAAGAGAAACTGACCTATTACTAAAAAACAGTTAACATCTATTCTTGGCTTGTAGCTTTCAATAAGTGCACAGACCATCAGTCTGGGTCAGCGACCGGAGTTAAATTCCAAGCCCTTCAGTTACTTCTCCGGGAGCGAGGGCGCATGACACTTGAAGCATCCGTTAGATGACGTTAGACTTGACAGCCCCCTGTGGTGTTTCGAGGGCAGCAAGTTATGATTCGGCATCAGCTTTCAGTCCTTCCCCCGCCTCGATTCTCAACACCACAAACAAGATTACAACCTGTGTGCACTCCAAGTCAGCTACTCTGAATCTTTCCACTACAGTCATGTCAGTCCTGTCTGGAGTGGGCGCCTATCAACAACTAGAGTGCGATATGTATCTCCCCGATCGACAATATCAAAGGGCAGTGCCATCTGCCCTACCATGTTCCATCTTATGCTTTCCAGCAGCAGCTCGCTCTTGATGGAGTGTAGACAAGAGATCTGAAATTTTGGACCAGACGCCGAATGTGTCGCATAAAAAAGACATGCACTCCAGAAACTGCGGTTCACTCGAGAAGTTCTATTACGACACACTGTTTCATACTCATTAACTATGCAGAAACCAGTGTGTATCGCGACTGAAAAAACCACGTGAAACAGAACCCAGACACGCCGATACAAGCTTAAATCGATTTCAGGAGCTGTGTGTGACTGATGATCGAGAATATCTATACCATACCCATACTAATTACATAAATGCTCTTTTGAGAGCTTCGTACCATGACAGAAGTTGCATTGTGCCAACGGGAAAAATACACCCGCCCAAGAATGTAGTATTCTTCCAGCGCATGATATGGAATTTCGTAAGTGGCAATATCTAAACCAGTCTACTGCGTACCAATTGTTGCAGGCCACACTATACAAGATTTAACAACTTTTGGATTCTTGTCCCTTTTCTCTATGTTAACGGCCAGTTTGATCGTCTCCAAAAGTTTCGGAAGTGCTAGTATTTACGCTACACTGAGAACTTTTTCAGGAAACTACGAAGGTACTAAAAACAATATGTTGTTGTTGTGGTCTTCAGTCCTGAGACTGGTTTGATGCAGCCCTCCATGTTACTGTGCAAGCTTCTTCATCTCCCAGTACTTACTGCAACTTACATCCTTCTGAATCTGCTTAGTGTATTCATCTCTTGGTCTCCCTCTGAGATTTTTACGCCCTACGCTGCCCTCCAATGCTAAATTAGTGATCCCTTGATGCCTCAGAACATGTCCTATCAACCGATCCCTTCTTCTGATCAAGTTGTGCCACAAACTCCTCTTCTCCCCAATCCTATTCAGTACTTCCTCATTAGTTATGTGATCTACCCATCTAATCTTAAGCATTCTTCTGTAGCACTACATTTCGAAAGCTTCTATTCTCTTCTTGTCCAAACTATTTATCGTCCATGTTTCACTTCCATACATGGCTACACTCCATACAAATACTTTCAGAAACGACTTCCTGACACTTAAATCAATACTCGATGTTAACAAATTTCTCTTCTTCAGAAATGCTTTCCTTGACATTGCCATTCTACATTTTATATCCTCTCTACTTCGACCATCATCAGTTATTTTGCTCCCCAAATAGCAAAACTCCTTTACTACTTTAAGTGTCTCATTTCCTAATCTAATTCCTACAGCATCACCCGACTTAATTCGACTACATTCCATTATCCTCATTTTGCTTTTGTTGATGTTCATCTTATATCCTCCTTTCAAGACACTGTCCATTCCGTTCAACTGCTCTTCCAAGTCCTTTGCTGTCTCTGACAGAATTATATCATCATCGGCGAACCTCAAAGTTTTTATTTCTTCTCCATGGATTTTAATACCTACTCCAAATTTTAATTTTGTTTCCTTCACTGTTTGCTCAATATAGACATTGAATGACATTGGGGATATGCTACAACCCTGTCTCACTCCCTTCTCAACCACTGCTTCCCTTCCATGCCCCTCGACTCTTATAACTGCCATCTGGTTTCTGTACAAATTGTAAATACCTTTTCGCTCCCTGTATTTTACCCCTGCCACCTTCAGAATTTGAAAGAGAGTATTCCAGTCAACATTGTCAAAAGCTTTCTCTAAGTCTACAAATGCTACAAACGTAGGTTTGCCTTTCCTTAATCTAGCTTCTAAGATAAGTCGTAGGGTCAGTATTGCCTCACGTGTTCCAACATTTCCACGGATCCAAACTGATCTTCCCCGAGGTCGGCTTCTATTAGTTTTTCCATTCGTCTGTAAAGAATTCGCGTTAGTATTTTGCAGCCGTGACTTATTAAACTGATAGTTCGGTAATTTTCACATCTGTCAACATCTGCTTTCTTTGGGATTGGAATTATTATATCCTTCTTGAAGTCTGAGGATATTTCGCCTGTCTCATACATCTTGTTCACCAGATGGTAGACTTTTGTCAGGACTGGCTCTCCCAGGGCCGTCAGTAATTCTAATGGTATGTTGTCTACTCCCAGGGCCTTGTTTCGGCTCAGGTCTTTCAGTTCTCTGTCAAACTCTTCACGCAGGATCATATCTGCCAATTCATCTTCATCTACATCCTCTTCCATTTCCATAATATTGTCCTCAAGTACATTGCCCTCATATAGACCCTCTATATACTCCTTCCACCTTTCTGCTTTCCCTTCTTTGTTTAGAACTGTGTTTCCATCTGAGCTCTTGGTATTCATACAAGTGGTTCTCTTTTCTCCAAAGGTCTCTTTAATTTTCCTGTAGGCTGTATCTATCTTACCCCTATCGAGATAAGCCTCTACATCCTTACATATGTCCTTTAGCCATCCCTGCTTAGCCATTTTGCACTTCCTGTTGATCTCATTTTTGAGACGTTTGTATTTGTTTTTGCCTGCTTCATTTACTGCATTTTTGTATTTTCTCCTTTCATCAATTAAATTCAATATTTCTTCTGTTACCCAAGGATATCTACTAGCCCTCGTCTTTTTACCTAGTTGATCCTCTGCTGCCTTCACTACTTTATCCCTCAAAGCTACCCACATTCTTCTTCTATTGTATTTCTTTCCCCCCTCCTTGTCAATTGTTATATACAGGCTGATGTTATCGGGCGTAACGTCTTGCTAAATAAAATGAATGTACCACTAAGTAATAAATTCTTTTAAAAATGAATAAAATTAGTCAGAAAAAAGCGATTATCAGAATAAAGCAGATAAACTTTTTTAACGATCAAAACGTCCGTAAATGGGGTAGATTAGGGATACGCATTTGTCCACAACGCCACAGGACATTGTTATTAATTATTACTGTCTTCCGCCTATGTAACTGAGTGGTCAGCGCGTCTGCCATGCAGAGGACGCTGGTTCAGTTCCCGGTACTGCCAGGAAAAGTTTCTTGGTGGTAGAACTGGAACGAGGTCAACTCAACCTCGCTCTACCAACTGAGGAGTAACTTGAGTGAGAAGTAGGGGGCTCCAAGGTCAGGAAAGCCGACAGAGGCCAGGAGTGCCGTGTGCTGACTCAACGCTCTTTTATTATTATTATTATCTCTCCTTTCTATTTTTCTCAGACCTTAGGTCTGGTTAAAAATGGAAAGTGACGCGGACCATGATCAAGCGTCACTTCCTTTTAACTGTACGGTATATGTTACATTGCATTTAGGAACTTTCGGGTAATTGAACAAGTATCAATAATTACAGATTTCTGTAGTTTATATATAAGTTTGGATGTAGCTGTATTGCGTTGATGTACTGGTGGATATTGTGCGGTATGACTCCTGCAGTTGATAGTATAATCGGTATGATGTCAACTTTATCCTGATGCCACATGTTCTTGACTTCCTCAGCCAGTTGGATGTATTTTTCAATTTTTTCTCCTGTTTTCTTCTGTATATTTGTTGTATTTGGTATGGATATTTCGATTAGTTGTGTTAATTTCTTCTTTTTATTGGTGAGTATGATGTCAGGTTTGTTATGTGGTGTTGTTTTATCTGTTATAATGGTTCTGTTCCAGTATAATTTGTATTCATCATTCTCCAGTACATTTTGTGGTCCATACTTGTATGTGGGAACGTGTTGTTTTATTAGTTTACGTTGTGTGGCAAGTTGTTGTATTATTTTTGCTACATTGTCATGTCTTCTGGTGTATTCTGTATCTGCTAGTATTGTACATCCGCTCGAGATGTGATCTACTGTTTCTATTTGTTGTTTGTAAAGTCTGCATTTATCTGTTATGGTATTGGGATCTTTAATAATATGCTTCCTGTTATATCTGGTGTTTATTGTTTGATCCTGTATTGCAATCATGAATCCTTCCGTCTCACTGTATATATTGCCTTTTCTTAGCCATGTGTTGGATGCGTCTTGATCGATGTGTGGCTGTGTTAGATGATACAGGTGCTTGCCATGTAGTGTTTTCTTTTTCCAATTTACTTTCTTCGTATCTGTTGATATGTGATCTAAAGGGTTGTAGAAGTGGTTATGAAATTGCAATGGTGTAGCCGATGTATTTATATGAGTGATTGCTTTGTGTATTTTGCTAGTTTCTGCTCGTTCTATAAAGAATTTTCTTAAATTGTCTACCTGTCCATAATGAAGGTTTTTTATGTCTATAAATCCCCTTCCTCCTTCCTTTCTGCTTAATGTGAATATTTCTGTTGCTGAATGTATGTGATGTATTCTATATTTGTGGCATTGTGATCGTGTAAGTGTATTGAGTGCTTCTAGGTATTATTATTATTATTATTATTATTATAGCACAGATAGCATCGCTTGCCATGGCAAGCGGACTGTAACCAAACAGCACTAGTACCTTTTCCGTCGCTAATATCTACCTAAATTATACACTTATGAATGAAACTATGGTGTTTTCCAATGATTTTATTTTCCCCGTTAAACGGCTTCCGACCTCCACAAAATGACGAAAAAAAGGAAGGTGTGGGCATCGGTGCGCTTCCATCAGTTGTTTTGGATGAGGTCGTCCGTCGGACTTACTGACGGAATAGCGTCTGCCTTTGCGTACAATCCTATTATGGCAAATAGCATTAAAAACTGACGGATACAGTCAACAACCTGAAAAGTTGGTTACTGTAATTCAAACCGTACAATGCGTGCTTGTGTACGTTTTAATGTCTTCTCATTACGATCTTTCCGCCAGCAAGACGTGGTCACATGTTTTTAGAACAGCCGTCCATAACAACGCCCTATCTTTTGACAACTACATCAAACAATTTTTTTGCGTTTCTGTAATGGTTAAATGCCTATCACAGCCACTTCGAATAGTTTTTAATTTATCCAGTACTTCTGACATTTTTTTTTTCATAATACCCGCCACACGCTATGTTCTATTCTTTGGAAAGACGTAAAAATTTGTAGGTCCACACCGGTTGTGGAGAATTGCATTAAGCACATCGCCGGTCAGAACACAACGTGCTGACTCCAGTCGATCACTAACTATTGATCCACACAGATACCTTAACGCCGAGAAAAGCCTGATAGTAGTTAACGGGCAGCAGAATAAAATGTTACAGTTTCTCTGATCATGAATCCGCCGGTTCCTCTGGGCTGCGATTATCCCCTCTACAACTGGCGAATCACTAGAGTCTCTAGTCCGTGCCATACAGTATAAATCTCTATGGAGTGAGCATTAGGATGCGCAAAACGACAAATCTGTTCGCAAAATGCCCTGCAGTTCAAGTGAGTCGAATTTACGACGGCACATTTTAGCCCGCATTGCGCATTTGAGTGTTTTTACTTCGCTGGTACAGACAGATAACCTTAAGAAGTACCGCGAAACTTTGTATTCTACATATATCTTGTGTTGACATGATTTTAAAGGTGAAATTTTTGTACGTTCCAACAAGTCTTTGACCATTTTGGTTTGCCCATTTATGTACAGGAAATCCACCCGAAGTTTTATTATATTTTTTCTCTTTACTTAATTGAGCATTAAAATCATTCATTATATTTTAAAATGGTTTGAGGGAATTTTCGAGATGATGCTTTCTAATGTTTCCCAAGCTTCATTAACTACTTCAGGTTTTTAACGGTTATCCTCATTGACTGCCAAACGGGCATTAATTAAGGTGTTTGCCTTATTTGCGCATTTAAAAGAAATTGTCATTAGTCTATTATTAATGGGTTTTACCCCCGTTATTGAATTTTGTTTTTGGAGAGTGCAAAAGCAAATCCCAAATGTGGTGAATGATTAAGTATTCTTTTGTCAGTTTTACTTTTAAAAAGACGATAATTACCGAAATTCATGATTCATGTTGTTCCTGTCCGTCCTTCGTGTTTCTTGAAATGCCAAAATCTTAATCTTCTGTTCTTTTAATGTATCTCGCAATTTAAGAAGTTTACTTGGTTGTGAAAGTGTTTGTATGTTAAGATTCCCTTTTTTTCGTTTACGGAGAGGTGTGACTTTTTTGCGTTTTCTGTTGCACCTATTCATATTGTATAATCTTTGAGCTAATTAATTACGTTACAATGACACTATATAGGGCGCCGAACTGTCACAACAAAACAACGCACTTGAAAGCCCGAAATTGTTGCAATAAGTAAGCGCTTTACACCATTTTTACACCATTATTTTCCATTTTTCTATATTCACTATTTCGCTTTTTTACTGAGAAGTAAAACATCTAAAAAAAATTTCAGCATCTCACCAGGAAAGCTAAATCATACACTATGTACGAACAAATAAAATAGAAGATCTAAGCTCGAGTTTTGAAGTAATAAAAGAAGCGACCGCCAACAATATTTTTTTTACGCTTTGTATTGTACTTTTCATATTGTCGAATCAAATTTAATGAATTACGTCACAATGACACTGTACAGAGCGCCTTAATCTCACGAAAAAATAACACAGTTGGAACTATGAAATTATTACAGGAAATAAGCTTATCATACTACTCGTTTGTTCATCTCTCGGGAAAACAGAACACAACAATCACATAATGTAGGGGACTTTTCTCATGCGGAAGTATTTAACCACACACGATGGTTTCAAAACCTGCGTAAATTGGAAGAAATTAATCGGACTGTATTCTAGAAATTGTATCTGGTATGAACATAGCACGAATATGTATACATTGATTGGCAGTTTACTCCAACACACGTGCAAATCTAGCGCCTGTCTCGTAAGCACACGGCCAAAAAATCGCAGAAATTAGCTTTACAGTACAAGACTATATAATACTGAGTCTTGATATAAAGTTCATCATATGAATAGATTTACAGTTATACATTAGGCGTGCAATACCTAAGAAAAGTAACTGGTCCTCCTACCATACATCTCCTTATATCCGTAGCAACAACAATACTGCACTACATCTGTTACTAAGACTGAAACGTGTAGAAATTCATGTAAAACAAGGCGAATACGTATAATATTCAAGTTTCGATATTGTAGCAAAATGGTGACAATCAGCGTCATCCCAAAAATCACGTAACTAGCCCGGTTTGATGTTGCGAACATGTGCAGTAGGCTGTGCTCACTCCATAGAAACATATGCTCTACGGTCCGTGCTCCACAGGACATGCAAAGAAAACTCTGCACAACCCCCTTCTACTCCCTTGAACTTCTTTACCCAAGCAAATTCAGGAAAAAAATTACACATTTAGACTTTTCAGCCGAGTAGTGTTGCAGACACAGATTACTTAGGTTTTGTTCCTGTCACTAGCATTGTCCTTGGATTTGGCCCAACGGTCGTAACAACCAACTGTAGGGCGATGGGTCTTGGCAGGGTTACTGGCGTTATTACAGACAATCCATGTGTAGTTTGGGGAAACACGTAGCTTGTCACTAAAATGGGAGTAGCATCTATTAAACTTTTTAAACCGTGAAGTTATGAAGTCTTAAGTGCGGACCTCTGTAGGAAAGTACACAACGAAGATGCACAGAACTATAAATGTTTCGATATCGACGGTTTTGCGGGAGCCACACCTCTAAATGCGTCGTAAATAAAAACTATTTGGTGAAAGGTTATGTAATTTTACAGTCCCAATGTTCAGAAGTTTCACTGAAGTCATTGGGGGAAAAAGGAGGAGGGTGGGGAGGGGGAGCGACACAGCTGGATTGTGCGCAGTGACTTCTTACTGAAACCAAGCAAATGCCTTAATTTACTTAATTTGCGCCGAACGTGCACTCCAGGCTATAATTTTATTATTAAAGCTTGCTAGTACAGTTGAGGTATACGCTTTTCTGTTTAGTGTAATTTGATATTTGAACATTGATTAATTGTGTTCATGTTAGATGTGTGTGTATTAGATTGACCTGTCCCTGTATATGTACATTAAGAAAGTAGACGGTCTTTGGCATCGCTTTTAAATTACGCTTGCTCCGAGAAGGATCGTAAATGGTTGTCACACCACCTCCACCTTACAAAGATCTTCAGGGTCGCACGTCGCAAACAACTGCGGAAGAGTGGGAAGATTTGACGCAGCAGAGAATATGATGCATCTCCGTTATCTTCTCATTTTCTAAAACAGTAAGCTCCTGAAGGTGCTATAATCTAGCGGTTGGTTGATAAATTCACTAGGCAGGGGCAGGGGATGGCGAAGTGGTACATGTTTTATCGCCATTCGTTGTAATTTTTCCTACTGTAAATTTCAAGAGGTACGACCAAGTGTGTATTTTATTATTAAATGAGTTTATGATACAGTTATCATATGTTTCTACATACAAAGATAAGACTTTAAAAGACTGCATATGACGCTTTCTGTAACTTAGTCTGCCAATGCAATGTGGACCAATATGACGCACAACAGCTAGGTGTGTCATATAATCTGATATGTTATAAGTATATATTATAATTATATCGTTGCAAATACGGTAACAAAGCAACACCGCAATTTTGACGTGTACGTGATATAAAGAGGCGTTAAATTTTTTTAAAAAATGGAAGATCAAAGAAAATACGAAGATCGCAAAAACAACGAAAAATTACGAAGATGAAAGCAGATCCTGGTAAGGCAAAATGTACAAATAATAAGGAACTCGGATTTTTATCATCTAAATCTAAATCGGAGGTAGACTCGACCAAATCGTGCGACTACAATCAACTAGAGGATATGGAATCTTCATTCGAAACAAGAAGCTTTTTAGTATGTGATGAAACTGTCAAAGACGGAGGATTTCGGTAGGGACGAGTATCCTGGTCGTATGAGCCATTTAGTGTAAGTGTATGTGACTGACTACATAATTATTTATTGATATTTTGTTACACAAACAACTTATCTCTTAAGTTTTGATTGAACTTGTTTAACACTGGACTTAATGCTCTATTTCTATAGTTTATATTAATACGTCCCACATTTTGATCAAGCTCAATTTGAATTAATTACCACGCTAAAACAAAATCAGAATATAACAAACTACATAAGGTAAAAAATTTAATCCCACAACGCGTTATTTAACTTCATTAGATGCATCATTTTTTTCTCACCACGTTCAGGTAAAATGGCGCAATAAAAGTTTCGGACAGATATTGTCATACACGAAATATTCATCTAAAAGTCACCATCTTCCCACTGAATTATCGACACATGGATGACAATTTAGGAACAAATACAATCCTGCAATTAATAAGAAAATTACTTTATGGACCCCAGATTCTCTTAGCTTCCCCTTCGCTTAAGGCAGGTGACAACCCTGTGACGAGGCGGAAGGGACAAAAGAAGGAAGAGGTTTATCGTAGGTCGACTTCGGCGAGGTCAGAGACAGAGCACAAACGTAAATAGACAATGACGGCGCCATGGTGGTTATTGCCGTAAGCGATTTAGGAGAACTATGGAAAGCCTAAGGCAGAGTAGGCCGCAGATTCGAACCCCAGTCCACCCAAATGCGTCAACTTCTTTTGACGTCAGCTAGAAAAGCTTGCAATAGGTCGAGAGGCAAAGAGGACGAAGAAAAGAACTCAGAGCATATACCAAACAATGCCTGCTACACTAACAACGATGGGAAGACGCGACCATCTCATCTCACGAGAGCGCCGGTTCCAGCATCGGCCCCTGGCTGAGGCTGGGAGAAGAGAAGGTACGACTGACCCACAGACCTGACCTACAAAGGGACTTAGGCCGTCGACCCCGAGCAGCTGAGAGCAGCCGCGTGGGGCCAGCGCAGTTGGCGCAGACAATACAGCGGGCATTCTTGGCTAATGACCCACTACAGCTTTATGCTGACTTCATGGCGGCGCTACGCTATGTATGAAAGTTAACCCAGAAACTGTCGTCGGATCTTGAACGTCAAACACAAACTCGTCGGCTTCAAACACAATAGAAACATTTTAAGATCGCTTAACTTATTTCTCACGGGAAGCGACGCTGCATCATCGGCGTTTGCTCGCCTTAACAAATCGAACCACAGAGTAAAATTCACGATTTTCGTTTCTAAAAGTATTATTATTATTATTATTATTATTATTATTATTAGTAGTAGTAGTAGTAGTAGTAGTAGTAGTAGTAGCTGTTGTTGGTTGACAGTCAGAAGACTGGTTTCATACAGCTCTCCACACTAGCTTATCCAGTGCAAACCTCAGTCTCTGCGTAACTACTGGAACATACATCAAACTGAATATGATTACCAGAGTCAAGCCTTGGTCTTCCTCTACAACTTTTGTCCCTACACTTCCTTCCAGTGCAAAATTCCTTGATTCTTAATCATCCCTTCTTTTAGTCAAGTTGTGCCAAAAATTTTGATTTTCCCCAATCCGATTCAATACGTCCTTATTAGCTATGCAGTAAATGAAGCAGGCAAAAAGGATTACAAACGTCTCAAAAATGAGATCGACAGGAAGTGCAAAATGGCTAAGCAGGGATGGCTAGAGGACAAATGCAAGGATGTAGAGGCTTATCTCAATAGGGGTAAGATAGATACTGCCTACAGGAAAATTAAAGAGACCTTTGGAGATAAGAGAACCACTTGTATGAACATCAAGAGCTCAGATGGAAACCCAGTTCTAAGCATGGAAGGGAAGGCAGAAAGGTGGAAGGAGTATATACAGGGTCTATATGAGGGCGATGTACTTGAGGACAATATTATGGAAATGGAAGAGGATGTAGATGAAGATGAAATGGGAGATACGATACTGCGTGAAGAGTTTGACAGAGCTCTGAAAGACCTGAGTCGAAACAAGGCCCCTGGAGTAGACAACATTCCATTGGAACTACTGACGGCCTTGGGAGAGCCAGTCCTGACAAAACTCTACCATCTGGTGAGCAAGATGTATGAAACAGGCGAAATACCCTCAGACTTCAAGAAGAATATAATAATTCCAATTCCAAAGAAAGCAGGTGTTGACAGATGTGAAAATTACCGAACAATCAGTTTAATAAGCAACAGCTGCAAAATACTAACACGAATTCTTTACAGACGAATGGAAAAGCTAGTAGAAGCCGACCTCGGGGAAGATCAGTTTAGATTCCGTAGAAATACTGGAACACGTGGGGCAATACTGACCTTACGACTTATCTTAGAAGAAAGATTAAGGAAAGGCAAACCTACGTTTCTAGCATTTGTAGACTTAGAGAAAGCTTTTGACAATGTTGACTGGAATACTCTTTCAAATTCTAAAGGTGGCAGGGGTAAAATACAGGGAGCGAAAGGTTATTTACAATTTGTACAGAAACCAGATGGCAGTTATAAGAGTTGAGGGACATGAAAGGGAAGCAGTGGTTGGGAAGGGAGTGAGACAGGGCTGTAGCCTATCCCCGATGTTATTCAATCTGTATATTGAGCAAGCAGTGAAGGAAACAAAAGAAAAATTCGTAGTAGGTATTAAAATCCATGGAGAAGAAATAAAAACTTTGAGGTTCGCCGATGATATTGTAATTCTGTCAGAGACAGCAAAGGACTTGGAAGAGCAGTTGAACGGAATGGATAGTATATTGAAAGGAGGATATAAGATGAACGTCAACAAAAGCAAAACGAGGATAATGGAATGTAGTCGAATTAAGTCGGGTGATGCTGAGGGAATTAGATTAGGAAATGAGACACTTAAAGTAGTAAAGGAGTTTTGCTATTTGGGGAGCAAAATAACTGATGATGGTCGAAGTAGAGAGGATATAAAATGTAGACTGGCAATGGCAAGGAAAGCGTTTCTGAAGAAGAGAAATTTGTTAACATCGAGTGTAGATTTAAGTGTCAGGAAGTCATTTCTGAAAGTATTTGTATGGAGTGTAGCCATGTATGGAAGCGAAACATGGGCGATAAATAGTTTGGACAAGAAGAGAATAGAAGCTTTCGAAATGTGGTGCTACAGAAGAATGCTGAAGATTAGATGGGTAGATCACGTAACTAATGAGGAAGTATTGAATAGGATTGGGGAGAAGAGAAGTTTGTGGCACAACTTGACCAGAAGAAGGGATCGGTTGGTAGGACATGTTCTGAGGCATCAAGGGATCACCAATTTAGTATTGGAGGGCAGCGTGGAGGGTAAAAATCGTAGGGGGAGACCAAGAGATGAATACACTAAGCAGATTCAGAAGGATGTAGGATGCAGTAGGTACTGGGAGATGATGAAGCTTGCACAGGATAGAGTAGCATGGAGAGCTGCATCAAAGCAGTCTCAGGACTGAAGACCACAACAACAACATTATTAGCTATTCTCTTTTTGTTTGAAATGCTTATCGTCTATGTTTATCTTCCGCAGAAGGCTACACTCCGGACATACACTGAGGTGACAATAAGAATGGGATAGCGATACCCACCGGCGGTAGTATCGCGTACCCGAGGTATAATATGCATTCACGGAACAGTGTCAAGAGCGTGCTAAGAATACCAAACTTCGCACATTACAGCTCACCCCAGATAAAGCAGTGGCCGACAGCCTTCATTTAACGACGGAGGGCAATGGCGTTTGCTCAGTGCTAACGGACACGAAACATTGTGCGAAATAATCCCAGAAATCAATGTGGGACGTGCGACGAACGTAACCGTTAGGACAGTGCGGCGAAATCTGGCGTTAATGGGCTACGACAGCAGACGACCGACGCGAGCAAATTTGCTAACAGCACATCCCCTGAAAAGTCTCTCCTGGACTACTGACCAGTGGCGGTAGTTAAGTAAGAGTACAAGAGCACGTGAACACACTGACTTTCGACACCTTGCTGATTTATTGGTTTTTTCTTTGAATGCTGTTAATGTAACATAGATGCTGCTATCTGAGAGATACGGCACTTAATCTATCGCGCTACTGCTCCTTTGGACTCGTGAAATTTGGCGTCAGGGTCGTGGGCACAGAATCAGTTGTGCACATTTTAAGGGGCTTTTGCGCATGTGCAAATCGCAAGAGGTAATTGCCTTACGGGCCAAATACATAGGGATTTGATAAACAACGTGCACGGTTCACGATATGCACAGCTTTTCGTTGCCACTCAATTAGAAGACTTTTTTCCTCGTTCGTTCAGCTTATGTCCTACTAATTGATAGCACAGTCCACAGATACGCTAATTCACTCACTACATATTGTAGTAAAATTAGATCGGACGTCGGTATATGTTAAAGTTATACTGACAGTAAACCTATTTTGTGGGTTTATGAATGAGTTATAGTATATTAAGTTATGAATTTTATACATTTGAAGCGCTGACACGGGGAAACTCCCCATCGCACCCCCCTCAGATTTAGTGATAAGACAGCCCAGTGGGTAGCCCATCAAAAACTGAACACAGACCAAGCATGTAAACAGGAAGAAGGTGCACTGCACTGTGGAAAAAAAATCTAAATAGAAACAGTGAATGGTCCAAGCTCAACAACGGCAACATTGACAAAAGTAGAACAGCGCCACCGTCGTTGGTAAGAGAAGATAAACAGAGAAATCCAAACTCGGGAAACCAGCGTGTAGATACATACATGACACGAAACGGAAAACCAAGAAACTACCCTTCCAGAAGACCGGCTTGAAGCAGTCACTGAGCTGGGATTTCTCATGAAGCGAAGGCTGCGGCTCCACTTCACGCGGATACAATACTCACGTGATCGACGGCTGTCCTCCGTAAGAAGCCAGAAGCTGTCCGTCTCCTGTAGCGATTACGATCTTAACAATGAAATAAAGTGTAGTCAGTCTGCTGTTGGCCACTCTCGGGCGACTTTCACTTTAATGGTAAGAGTTGTAACATTTTTAACGCGGTCAAGCTCTATAATATCGTTGGTGTGATAAAAACCAAGTTAAAAAAGTGATCATGGTGTTTGACTGCAAGATAGACGAGCCGGGTTCAAAATTCCCTCTTGCTATCTTCTTCTTCTTCACAACACGATGACATGTCTGTCCGGTCATTGAAATGTTTGTTCTCATTCTGTAGTTTTGGCAGTAAATGTGATAAATAGTGAAAGCAGACGAGATACCACATGGACGTCTCCCAGAAATGAAAACAACAAATAAACGGATGTGAACTATGTTACAACAAAGGATTTAAAGAGTCAAAACTTTCGAAACGGGACGTAATTTCAATAATGTTAAAACAAATGTTTTAGTAGACCAGGGAAAACCGTGCGATTGTGAAACTGTTGCGTTCATTTGTTGCACCTTATGTGACCAACTACTATGTTTCCATTATTTCCCTGCGAGTGATCACATTCATTCACATTTATACGGACACCTAAATCGCGCAAGGAGACATGCCTCACTCACTCGAGTATAAATTAGGTGCGTCGATAAGAGATTCCTTTCACATGACAAAAGTTCTGTCACTAACGTCGTGTAACGCCAGACGTGTTTCACGGTGGAGAATTCGGTGGACTTGTCATTAAACGTTTGCGGTTCCCATTCGAAAGCCACATCCTTTCGGCTGCTAATAGAGTGGTTGTGTAGGTTCAGCTTTCATTATAGGTCCCTTCTCTACGCCTCACTATTGCAAACGGACGTTACAGCACGACATAGCCACAAATTTGAATACAGCGGAAAAAGAAAAAAAAATGGCACGAGGGAACTTTGAACAAAGCTCGCCCATTTTGCAGTCCAACACCGTGTCCACATAATCACGATGATGTACGTCGGTCCATGTTGCACTTGTTAAACTTTGATCGGCCACTACTTCTGTTTTCCTTTCTGTCGTTTTTTTTTCTTGTTCAGTACACCTGCTTCCTGTTTTCATACTTGATTTGTGTTCATTTTTTGACGGGCTGTCTGTCCACTGGGCCCCTCTTACCACTAAATCTGAGGGGGTTGCGATGGGGAGTTTCCCTAGAGAGAATCATAAGCACATCACCGTCGAGTGTGAGATAGCATTTATTCATCTGTTGATCTTATGGCGAGTCAGGTTTATCTGTGCTGTAGGTCCACATTGTATACATGAAAATTCACGAAAAGATGTATCACTGGCTTCTCTCATATTCACTTAAACGTGCGATCGACGGCGGTGTGCTTTAGGCCCTTTTGAATCTCAGCGCCTCATTTGTGTTCTAATCAAGTGACGTGTTGGTAGACATTACTACTTTCGTTTAATCATTTCCACAAACGGCACTTAGTGGTTTTTTACAGTGCAGGAATCGGCTTTCGTGTGCAATGAAAATATGAACCATGTTGAATCTATTTCAAATGCTAACTGAAAAGTAAAGCCGTGAGGACGGGTCGTGCGTCGTGCTTGGGTAGTTCAGTCGGTATAGCCCTTGCCCGCGAAAGGCAAAGGTCCCGAGTTCGAGTCTCGGTCTGGCACACAGCTTTAATCTGTCAGAAGTTTCAGCGCACACTCCGCTGTAGGGTGAAAGTCTCTTTCTGGGAACAGGAAAGTAAATTACCGGGAAAAATCAGCTGCAAAGGAACTAGGGCCTTCGAGAACAGATCCTTTGATTGACAGAGTGAGGAAATCAAATTAGCGGTGACTACAAGCGAATATTTAACAAGGAAGTGTACAGTTGTGTGGGTGCAGCGTAAGGACATTTGATTTTCAGTCAGGAAGTAAATTCGTCAACTAATACATCTGTTATGTTAGGGATCTTGTACATCTGCCCGAAAAAAAGACGAAAACTCCCACTTACACAAAAATGCGAAACGGATATTTGTTTTACGGCACTACCATCGCAGTTATTGATAGTAATAGCTTGTTTTTTTAGTTTTAGTAAAAAATAACTTCAATAGCGTTTTACAAGCAGCTCTTGGTACTGGCGTGTAGCCTCCAAGATCGGAAAACAGAATCCGGGAGTTGGAAGATGAGAGAGTACCTGTAGAAACTACTCCGTAAAATATATGGACTGTACAGAAGACAACTACAGTTGCTTTCTTCGCCACAATATGAGTATTATGATAACGAAATGACAATGCCTCCACTTGAAGACTATCTTCAACATAATTTGTCCAAGATGGAAATGCGACAGTCAGTCGTTCTGCACATAGGTTTAAAAAAATGCACTGTTTATTTCGTTGCAGCAGGAAATTCTTGCCTTTGTCTTGCTCAACACAAGCTGACTTCACAAAGAAGAACCCGACACTCAGACTGAGATCTTCTTCATCAAATAGTTTTGTTACAAGTAAATGTAGGCGTATTTAGTGTACTAGAACTATTTTAGGAAGCATAATACGTGGATCCATACTGTAAAACTTTTTTTGTAACGTTTCCATAAGAATGAGAAAATACGTTCGCGAAGCCGCTCTATCAAGGCATTCTGGGCATTCGATAACTAAATCTTACTCCAGAAATACAACTATTACGTATATATGCCCTCCAAAAAAGTTTTCCCTAAACAGAATTTCCATCGCTGCCTCATTTTAGCTCCAACTAATATTTTCATCTAATGCTCTAACATCTAAATGCTCTACCGCAAGTGTGCCACGACTGGGTTGTTAGGTTGCAAGCCCATTTTTACCATATACATCAATGTGACAAGGTGGTGATGTTGGACTGAAGTACGAGTTCTGGACTGACCCGGAATACTTAATATACTTTGGAATCTTCGTCGCCTTACACGGATTAGGCTAAGTTTATAGCCATCGTTTCTTTGGTCGACCCATGTGTGGCTTTCAGAATTTTCTTTTGTAGTCTTTAATTTTGTCCTCAATTCTCGGTTGTTTCCACCTCTTTTTGTATTCAGTTATTTCCTCATTAGTAGCATACGCCTTCGACTCACTTCGAACGTCTTCTTTATTTATTAAAATCTCTATGTGGCGTTCTTCGCTCGCCTACAGAATCTCTTATTTGTTGCCTGTTATTTCCTAGCACTTTTCTTTTTGTTAATCTAATTTTCGATACAAAACAGCAGTAAAATTATCGCAATAGATCCGTAAATTTTAATTTTGGTACCTTTCCGAATTTTCTAGTTGAGTGTTCTGTTTATTGTTCCACATATTGTCTGAAATTTGTGCAGCTTTCGTTACTACAATCTTAACTCGTGTCTCAACAACTAACAACGAAGTTTTACTTGACTGAAGAGAAGGATATTTGACCTTTATCAGACGGAGAGAGATGCGTAAATATTGATATATTTTCCCAACTAGCAAAATCAAACTGCTTGGTTATACGGTACCCTTGTATTCAGATTGGCCATCAAATCTGTATAAGCTCTCTTACACCGTGGCAGTTGACAAAACATTCGGTAACTTAATTATTTGACAGAAATACCCGTTGGGAAGTTTTCTAACCATTCCATGTCTCCAGAATGTTCACGCAAAGCGCTTGCTGTAGGTGGATTCACACGTATTAATGGAGTAGGGTAACTTTAACAACTCCACCTACTTACAAATTCATCGTCTCACACACACACACACACACACACACACGTGTATACAGAGCACACTGACGACAGCTGAACATTCAACAACATTAATGTGCAGAACAAATGACGCTCGTAGAATCGATATTTTGATCACGCTTGCAAAATCGATTCCAGCCTACAATACCAACGCAAAATTTGCTTAGAATCCATCGCTCGCTGCATTTCAAGTACATTTGGTGAATGTAACAGCGTTCAGTAGCTCAACTTCACAAAGGTAGACAGCCACTCTAGTTGGAATGAATATGACACACGGTAATGACACGTAGCTGGCAGCGCCGTGGCAAACACCTAGGCACTGTTTGTACATTAACGGCCTGAAGGCCAAGCAGCTGTCACAGGAGCACTTGTTACCTTCAATTCTACTCACACAGTTAACCCTGCAGTATCTTTCGAGAGAGCTCTGAAGTCTGACATCTTCGGTCTACGTGTTTGTAACACAGCCGTGACAAGGAAACTTGGAAAATCTACACGTAAATTGCATTGTTGGTATAGAATTATTCACCGTGCTTCAATACCAGAAATTACCGTCTATAATTCTTTTTATAACGAATGTAAAATCATTACCGGCGTTGCGTGCTGGTTCAGAGGGTAACGAGTTTCCTTGAAAGGTCTTTATTACTACTTCTAGCTGCTAGCACTTAATCATGAGTTTTCACACATGCTTTGCGTCGATTGCACAGTGGTTTGGATTTCCCATTTGGCAATATATTTCCCTAATGGGGCTGTGTGAACCAATTTATAGATAAGACAACGAAGACATTTTAAATATTATGCACTTAAGCGAAGAGTTTGTGCTTGCTTCAGTTAACATTATTGTGGCATAAGAACAGAAGTCTAATAATGTTTGGTTGCTGTCACAGTGGCACCAATATCTATGGATTCCATCGATGACTGACATCGGCCAAAGACGGCCTATCTCTAAAACCCAGCATGACTACGTGCGCTGTCACACTGTAGCTTATCTCATCCTCCGAACTTACAGACATCTGACGACAATCAGTGAATTCAAATTAGTTTGTTTTCTTCGGTCAAACTGACCAACATTTTAATATGGACTGTGAGAATCTGATAAGTTTAGTCCATGAAAGAGTGAATTCGTGGCATACTGAGGATGAAAAATATAATTGGAACATGGTTCGTGATCTACGGATTGAAATCGCAGATTTACGGAAAACCACAAAGTAGGCAAAATCTTCATCAGAAATAGGTGTAACACCTAAAATTATAACCTCCAAAATTATAGCCTCAAAAATAATTTGTTCAAGTGAGAAGCATGGCGTACTCATGCTTGTTACTGTAGTGGATCTTTTTTGGGTTGTGGTAAGTGGTATTAACTGTCTACAAATTATTACTGGTTATTGGCATTTTTATGCCAGCAGCATGGTACTTCTGTCAACGTGGTTTGCAAACGTGGTATGTGTGTTACCACTGTTCAGAGCTTTAGGTGTTCCAAGTATTTTACACTAAACGTTATGCTTGTCTTCCACATGTAAGCTGAATGACAGTCGTTTAAAGTCAACTGACGTATGTCTGCACAACTTCACATAAATACAGCAAAATGGAGTGTAATCTTGCTTTTCACTTTCATCACAAACCATGTTGACTATGTAATAGAAGTTTCTCCTTCATCTCATATTCAGTTATTCCTATAACTGAGGGCAGAGTGTACAGTCTTCTTCACATTCTTTTCAAGACTGATGTAACTCATTCACATCAATTCAATGTCTTTTGGGTAGCTAAAGTAGTAATGCAGCACTCATCTTCAAGCCCACCTAAGGTTAAAATCTAATCTACTTTATGCAGAACGGATTCTAGTCCAACCACCTTGAATCCACCATAAACCAACAATGGGATCGGACTTACTGTCACCTAGCTGTCGGCCGATGTAATCTGGTGACCTCTGGCGACTGAGTCTGGCAACTGTTGTCTGTGCCACTGCGAATGAAGCCTAAAGACAATCTTTAGTAAAGACACTGTGGTTCGGTGCCAACAGCTTTTTCGGCACAGATGACAACCTTGTCAACCATAGTTAACAGACATGTGCTCAGCATGTTCACGTATTCATAGACAAAATCAGAAGTAACACACACAGTTAGGGACTACATATGTGTGATTTATAATTGAATATGTAACAGTTTAAATTTGTTGATACATTCACAGTAATGCAAGCTAAGGTTGATAGTGACCGGGAAATAAGTGAATGTTGCTCGGAAGTCCTATACATTCTTCAGACTTATATCCAAACAACTACTCCTGTGAGTCACCACGTCATACCTGTAGAGGGAATTTTATCAGGCAATAAAATGTTATTTCCGTACATATAACTATTTATTAAATCTGATTCCATAGAGATGTAGATGATTAATGATTGAAGTTGTGACTCATAGTTTTGTGATCAGCATATGAATCGTGTTTCTACTATGTGTATCTATTCGTATAATGACTAGAAATAATGAATATTTCTGGCAGTTTTCCCAAGCTAGATTCAAACTGTTGAAGTTTGCTGCTAATCCTCTGGCAATTAATTGCTATGATTTTAATGATCTCGTTTGTAGGGAGCATTTTTCTAACCTTACACAGATACTTTCGGGTTTCCTACAGCTATTGCTATTGCCTGGATAGAGAATCGCCTGATCTAAAACGCCCTTGCATGCATCCTACAAACAGTCAGCTACCTGTGTAGTAGCCTCTAGTGGGTAGTGCACACCTGACCTATTTAGGGGAATCTACATTTCTCAACGACATAGGCCAAGTGTAGGAAGCTGGAGTCGAGCTTGTCATGGAACCTTCACAATCTTTCATTCAAACTTTCCAGTTGACTCAGAACCAGGTATCCACAATAAGTTCTGGGGGGCAACAATGTTGACTGTGAGCTTCATTGATACTCCACAAGTAAGGTTGGTGCATTCAACTTCCTCTGCCAATGGCTGAAATGATCCAATTATGACCTTGGAGCTCAGACGACAGGAGGCATAATGTGTTCCGTGTGCCACAATCTGAAATTGGTTGCATCCTTTTCGTTCAATGACTGCTAGAGCTGCCTCTTCATTATGTTGAATGAGGCTCCCACCTGGTGTTCCTTTCCATCCCTTGCTGTCATTTCCCTAAGGTGTACCATTATTCGTGGGATGTTTGAACTGATGGTGATTAACAAACCCCTACCTTTTTGTGTTTGCCTACCCTTGACAGGGGACACAATAGATTTCCCAACAAGTGAAGTGAAGTGAGACTCACTGGTTCAGTTTCAGTTGGTTGGAGAGATTGGTGTTAACACCAGGAGTTCTTATCTGGTCAATGTCTCCTGTCTAAGTGCATCACCCTGAGTTTGTTTCACTACTCACAGTTAAGTGGATGAGCAGTGACAGACCCGAGGTACATTTGTGATCTCTGGTACATGCCTTTTGGTACCCCTCCAAACACATGCATTCGCAGCAGCTACCAAGCATTTGACAGCAGATGGAATGATTCCTACCTGCTTATGAATATCAACTAACTCCTTCCATGGCTGATATCTTCAGTCACAGTGGGGTTGCAATGCAGTTGGAACAATCTTTTAAGAAGTAAACAAATGACTTTAAACTAAGCGTGTTGATTTTCTCTTAATTTCTGGACTGTTGAAGTACTACCAGAGCCCTTGAAGACTTGAAGTGATTAATACCCAAAAAGAGATTTCAATTAGAAACATAGAAAAACCCACAATAAAAATTACGAATTCCTTGAAACTTTTTGTGGTTATGGTCATTAATAAACTCAAAAATTGGGTTAGTTTATGATACATGTACATAATATACACTCTTGTTGAAAGGAAAAATTAAATATAAAATAATATGTTAGTTATAGTATACACTACAGTAACTGTAAATCACATACGCTGATTTACAAGATACATTATGTGCAACTTGTAGTTTGGGAAATTATCAATAATATACATTTACTTGTGCAGATATACAATGAAGTCTGGTGTGAACAAGCTTTTCTTTGAATGAGAATACAATTGCTAAAATTGTATAAAGCAGGAACATCAACTACAACTTCTGTTATAGCAAAAACACATTTTTTTTGTGACACTCAGCATTCCACTTGCTTACAGACATCAACCAGCTCCATTTGTGCCTGAGAACAGTATTTGCAGAATTGGGTCCATGAAGAATGGAGCTCTAGATGAGTAATGTAATGCCTGATACAGTGCTTGGTGAAAATAGATAAAAATGCGCAGATTTTAGCACTCAGCTAGTTTCGTGACTATTTCCCAACTATTGTGAAAAAAATGAACACTGTAAACTCATTAGTATATCTCACTAAAATAATGTAAAAAGTGGAGCATAACAAAGAAAATCTTCCTCATGAAATGGCTAACACTGCAACTATTTGCACAATTCATACAAAACTATAGATAATAGTTGGGTAGAAGATGACATAAAATCCTATAATTTGAATGGAGGTACTGTAGAATATAATTGATAATTAAGAATGCTACCAGTCTCAGTGATTTTCTTTTTAGTCATCAGTCTTCTGACCGCTTTGATGCAGGCTGCAAAGAATTATTCTTATTCTTATGCCAGTTTCTTCATCTCAGAGCAGCATTTGCACTGTATGTCATCAGTTATTTGAAGTCGCTCTGTCTTATGCTACAGTCTTTTACACTTCATAGCTCGCTCAAGTACAACAGACATTCTCTGATGTTATAATACATGTTGTATCATCCTGTCCCTCTTCCTTGTGAGCGTTTTCCATAAGTTCCTTCCTTTGCTGATTCTGCGGAGAACCATCTCAGTCTGTATGCAGAGAACCACCTCACTCTGTATCAGTCCGCCTAAATTTCAACATTATTCCATAGCACCACATCTCAAACACTTCAGTTCTCTTCTGTTCTAGTTTCCCTACAGTCCATGATTAATTGCCATACAATGCTGATTCTGCGGAGAACCATCTCAGTCTGTATGCAGAGAACCACCTCACTCTGTATCAGTCCGCCTAAATTTCAACATTATTCCATAGCACCACATCTCAAACACTTCAGTTCTCTTCTGTTCTAGTTTCCCTACAGTCCATGATTAATTGCCATACAATGTTGTACTCAAAAAGTACATTCTCAGAAATTTCTCACTCAGATTAAGGCTGATGTTTGATACTAGTAAACTTCTCTTGGCCAGGAATGCCCTCATTTTTTTACTGAGCTAATCTGTTTTCTGTCATTGTTGCTTTGTGTAATATGTGTTATTTTGCCCCACGGTAGCATAAATCCTTAATTCCATCTACTTCGGGGTCACAGATTTTGATTTTAAGTATGTTGCTAATATAATTTCTGTTACTCCTTGTTACTTTCATCTTTCTTCAGTTTACTCCCAATCCATATCCTGTACCCTTTCACCCTGAACTTTAAATCCCACTCTTGAACTTTTATTTCTGTCATTGCTTCTTCGATGTATAGTGGGGCAGTAGGGGGTTACATCGCTGTCTTGCACGTTTAATACAAACACTCTTTGTTTGTTGTCTTCATATGCAGTAATTCAATCAAATGTTTAAACTACTTAAAATATTATTGTTTGGCTTAATGCTTCTCACCAAATGACTCCCTCTAGTATTTGATCAGTTTTATTCATAATTTTCTTGAAACAAAATGCATGCATACCATTCATTCATACATACATATCAGTAATTCTGAATGCAATGTAATTAGGAGGGAGAAGCACAAGGTCAGATTGGCATACTGCTTCATCCTCACAAGAATTGCCCAATTTATAAATCTGATTTTCATGCAGCTAATAAATAAAGTTGATCGAGATACAAATGATCTTGTATGCATAAATAACCTGTAATTAACATCATTCATAACATCTGAGGAAAGTCTGTTGTTTGACATGATCTTATAGTTTTAATAAAGAAGCGACTTATTCCTCTTGCATAAAGTCATAGTTTTTCAAAAAATATTTAAAATTGTTGTTCTTAAAACAATGTTTAAAGAGAAAGTATTTGTAAATTATTCTCTATACATATACATAATCTGACAGGCAGGGTGAGCAGCAACCTACAGCTGTTTGTTGATGATGCTGTGGTTAGATTAGATTCAGTTTTCGTTCCATAGACCCAAAAATGAGATGATTCTCATGGGTGTGGAACATATCAGAAAGTATAACAAAGAAACAAAGAACATTTGACTGTAATACTTGCTTCCCTGATCATATGTCAAGAGATTGTTAAGTTATGTGAAATGTACTGACAACAGTGGTTACAATACCCATTTTCTTGAATAAGTTTCTACATGGTGTTCTTGAATTTACACCAAGAAAGAGTCTTCTGCACTCTAAGATTTTTTTGCTCGGTTTGATGAGTTGCCCAGAATGTGATCCCAAACGACATAATACAGTGAAAGTAAGCAAAGTATGCAAGTTTTTTTACATTATATCTCCAACATCAGACATCATTCGGATTGCAAATACAGAGCTATTTAGATGCTTCAGCAATTCTGTTGTATGCCCTTCCCAACTGAATTTATTACTGAGTCGTAATCCTAGCTATTTAACACTGTCAACCTCTTCTTTCTGCAGGTCTTCATGGGTTATACACGTGCTGTAAGGAAATCTCTTACAGGTTCTGAACTGCGTATAATGAGTCTTTCCAAAGCTTAATGAAAGTGAATTAGCTTTAAACTATTTATTAATTGATTCTTGATTTTCTCCTGGCGTATTTGATAATAAAAATATCCACGGGTGTATTGCCCGTCTACAGTGTCCAACGGGCACAATATTTCGGCGATCACACATGTTGCCATCATCAGGTGAACTGACGGATTGAGCTCCAGTGAATGTGCCGACATGGAGATCCGTACGCTATGGCTGCTCTCATAGGGAACTGGGTTCGGTCATGGTGGTGGCCGATTTAAATACCCTCTGCCCGGGGCGTGCTCCCTCCGCTGTCCGCGCCCCGTGCCACGGTCGCGCGGTGGAACAGATTGCAACAGCGTCTGAGATGACGTCGGTGTGATGGCTCTGTCCGCCGTGGTTGTCACAACTATACATTTGCTCAATTTACTCTTGATTAACCCAATCGCTGTTTCCCAAGCCTTGCTAAGATTATAGCCACTGTCACGGTTTATGAGGTCGTCATTGGTGCGAATTTCGATGGCCTCTCTAACAACGCTTCTCAGTATCTTGACGTCTGTACCAGAATCCTCGTGCTTTCATACTCCATAGAGTGATTTTCCGACAAACAATGTTCAGCGACAGCCGACTTGCTCGGATACATCAGTCGAGTGTGCCTCTGGTGTTCACGGCATCGTCTGACCAATATATGACTTGCCACATTGACACGGAATCTGGTACACGCCAGCCTTCCTCAAACCGAGGCCATCTTTGGCGCTCCCCACCAGTGCACGAGTTTTATTCGGAGGACAAAACACAGTTCCGACCCAGTGTTTCTTCAAAATGTGGGCGATTTTCCCCGAGAGTGCACCTGTATATGGAATAAATGCGTGTGCCTACCTCCTCCCTCGTGATTTCATCCGTCTCCACAGGTTGTGCTGTAGTGGTTGGGCGGAGAGCACGTTGAATCTGCCACTCTGAGTACCCATTTTTTCGAAATACAGTTCTCAGATGTTCCAATTCCTGGGGTAGACACTCTGCGTAAGAGATAGTGCGCACCCTATGTACTAGATTTTTAAGTACCCCATTCCTCTGTGAAGGGTGGTGGCAGCTGTCTGCGTGCAAATACAGATCAGTGTGCGTTGTCTTCCGATACACCCCATGACCTAGGGTGCCATCAGCCCTTCTCTTGACCAAGACGTCAAGGAAAGGTAATTTACCCTCCGTTTCAGTCTCCATAGTGAATTTGATGTTGGCGTGTATGGAGTTTAGATGTGTAAGGAAGTCAAGGAGTTTATCCATACCAGGTGGCCAGATGACGAACGTGTCGTCCACGTAACGGAAAAAGCAAGTAGGTTTCCATTCGGATGACGACAGGGCTTCCTCCTCAAAGTTCTCCATGTACAAATTCACTACCACCGGTGAGAGTGGGCTACCCCGACTCCCTCCATTTGTTCATAGTATTCTCCATTAAAAAGGAAATATGTGGAAGTCAAGACATGCCTAAAAAGTTCAGTGGTCTCCTCGTCAAACTTCTGACTAATCAATTCTAGTGACTCTCGCAGGGGTAACCTCATATTCAAGGAAACTCACCATGATATCTGACTCATCCAACCTGATGCTATCAAGGCGTTTAACAAAATCCACGGTAGTCCACTGTACATGTCAACAGCATTATCTATATCTGAGCCCTTAAGGAATCCAAACAGTGACTTGGACAACATATTATTTGCAGTCAGATGCTTAAGATGATGATTGTACCTTCTCAAATATTTTTGAAAAAGCTGCCAAAAGTGAAACTAGTTGATAGTTTGGTAGTATCTCTTTATCCACCTTCTTGTAAAGAGGCTTAACTCAGCATATTTTAGCCAGTCTGGAACCGTTCCACTATTAAGAGACTGATTATGCAAAAAACTTAAGAAAGAACTCAGATTGATACTCTTTGATTAACTCCAATGATATGTTGTTATAACCTCTAGAATATTTCGATTTTCAGGATTTTATGATGGATGCTAATTCTTTGGGAGAAATGAGTGTCTTTTACATTTTACTGAAGTTATTTGTAGAGACTTGTCTTAGGTTTCCTTTGCACTGTTTACTGAATTTGACAACCCCAAACTGTCAGTAACCGAAACAAAGAACTTGTTGAAGAGATTTGCAACACTACAGTTTTTATTTTGTTGTCTGATGTAATTATCTCCTACTTATAATAAAGCTGCTTAATTTTCTCGGTTACTTGCTTCATTATTTTGCATTATCTTAGTAATGCATTACAATGCTAACAATGGAGTTGTTTCTCAGTAGTAGACACAGTCATCGTCAAGTGACTGTAGTAGGATACAAGACAAAATTTCTAATTAGTGTGAAAAATGGCAGCTTGCTCTAACGTAGAAAAATGTAGGTTAATGCAAATGAATAGAAAATACAAATCTCTAATGTTCTGAAACAGTTTTAGTGGTGTGCATGAGCAGGGAAGGCACATGATCAACCCTGGTTTATTGGGAGAATTTTAGGAAAGCGTTGCTCATATAATACGGAGACCACATACAGAACACTAGACTAGTGTGTCCTAATCTTGAGTACTGCTTGAGTGTTTCAGATGCCCATCACGTCAGACTAAAGGAAGACGTCTAAGCACTTCAGAGGCATGTTGCTAGATTTGTTAGAGGTACGTTCAGTCGACATGAGAGTATTACAGAGATGTTTCATGAACCCCTGGAGGGAAAACTACATCCTCTATGTGAAACACTATTGAGAAAAATAAGAGAAGCATCATTTGAAGTAGAATGAGTCTACTGAGACCAATATACATTTCGCTAAAGACCATGAAAAAAAGAAAAGAGAAATTAGGACTCATACGGAGGTATATGGACAGCTGTTTTCCCCTCATTTTGTTTGAGGGCAGAACAGGAAAGGAAATGGCTAGCAGAACAGGAAAGGAAATGGCTAGTAATGGTACAAAGTACCTTCTGCCATGGACAACATGGTGGCTTGAGGATTATGTACGAAGATGTTTTTATGTTCTAATGCAAGAATAACACTGACCCAAATGTTACCCAATGAAAAGCAAAACTAAATTTTGAATTCTATGTTTTAATTCTGTATTCGTTTTTGTTGCAAACTATTAGTGCATTAGTATTGAATTCAAGAAGAGCAAGGTCAGTGGGTAACACTTACCATCAAACAATGAAAATGAGGTAACTTTTTCTTACAAAATTAATAATTTCTTTAACATATACACTACCTGAAAACTACAACACCTTAGCAATTACAACCACCTTAAAATAAGACAAAAAGGTAACATATGAAATAGTGATTCAAGGAAAACCCTTAGTTATCAATACAACACAGCCAGTTTACTTGATAGTCAATATTTTGTGTTGTTGTCATGTTAGTACAGTGAGAGCTGTGACTCCTGACATGATGACTACTTCTACGGAATCTGAGTAGCAAGGTTATCAAAAGCTGTTCATACAAATCAGCAAATAAGAAGTATCTCTCTTTTGCTTTTTAAATGTTCTCAATAAAGAAAAATCATTAAGTTGTTATTTTGGAAGCATATGGAACAAATACAGTTTTCAAATGTGCACACCACAATGAACTTTATCCCCACTGGTACCTTATACATCAACTGATTTTGCTTTTCAGTTCTATCTGGATATGAATTACAAACCTTTGAAATGTTTCTTTTTGTTTTGATGACTTTTGCAACTGTCATTACAGAAATGTGGTAGAGTGGAACTACAAATGTTTTTCCTTATTCTTTCAGCAATTGTGGCGGCTGTCTCAGGATTGAAGTGCTACAAATGCACTATACGTCCACCGAGTCAATACAGCAATGAGACTGAGCGTTTGTGTTCTGGATTTGATGGGTCAGAGAAATATCAGGTTGACTGCCCACACTCAACATTCTGCATGAAGAAGATCTTTGAGCTATCATTACAAAAGGGTCGTAAGTATTTCTGCTTCAGCTAAGTTCCGAAACCTCTAAGTCCCAGCTGAAATGAAACTATGAGATGACATACCATTACCCCCTTCATGCCCCTGAAGAAGAAAAAAAGCACTAAAGCACACCAATAGTAACTTTCAAACTGCATTTTGGCACTGAATATTTTGCCTTCAATGAGCAGTCTGACTTCTCAATCGTTCTTTGCAAATAAGTACTGTAAAATCACAATATTCTGAACCTATTAAAATCACAGCTTTTAGTAATTCCACAACAATTACAAAATATTTGGATCAACGGACCACAACCATCATGTGAACCTACATGCACACACAAGCATACGTAAATGTATGCATTTCCGCTTTGCAATTCACAGCTCAAGATATCTAGTATCTATTACAATTGGCTATATTCACCAATCAATTATTGAAAACATGTGGTACGAAAGTCAATAATCCTATGTGTGCTAATTACATTAACTTAATAATCCCCAACTGTTTATTTGTGTGATACCTACATATATTTATGATTTTTTTCAATTTGAACCTGTCATTTACCAATGCAACAACAGGATGTGTGTTACTCTCGTCTTATACTCCTTGGAAAGGTGATTCATGGTATTTAATTTCAGTGACTTACTATGAAAACTGACACAAAACTGAAACTATTACAATGTTTGATATCTATTTTAAGAATCTACCACAAATATTCCATGTTTATAATACATAAACAATGGTCATTTGACCAGGTATGAAGAGTTTTATTTTCTTAATAATTGGAATGGCAGAAACAATTACATTATGTCACAGTTCTGCTTCTAATTTTTTGTCACTGGAAGAGAAGAACTTTAGCTCATGATACCCAACACATTATTTTGACAAGAATCAATCATAACAATGAAAAATTAAGGGGTTTATGTTGCTGGACAAAGTGAAAAGGCTTTCCTTATTCACACTCATTCAGCAGCTTATCTATGCAAAGTGTGGGTCTTAAATGTGTTGTGTTTTAAGTGTGACTGTATACTGTAGAATGTAAATAATTATTGGAGTAAAACTAACAAATCACTGAATAGTAGATGTGTTGAGTTGGGAACAGGCACATAAGCAAGACCGAAAACTCCCCCCCCCCTACATTGTACCAGCTGAATACAATGTGTCTGGAGTGTGTAGTTGTGCAGCTTGATTAGGGTGACAGGTTATGTTACGGGTGGGGTGGGCGACGGGTTACGTTGGGGGTGGAGCGGGCGACGGGTTACGTTGGGGGTGGAGCGGGCGACGGGTTATGTTGGGGGCGGAGCGGGCGACGGGTTATGTCAGATGGAGTGGGTGGCAGAACATTTTCCTACATAATTGACTTATCATTTGGTGCCGTCCCCCAACTCCCACCACCCTTCTCTCTCATACATTTTCACCCTCATCAGTTCTCACTATCAACTGTGTATACGTACCGTCTACAAATGTTGCGCTTGGGCATCTCTGTTGCCCCTCTTAGCTTGGTGCCGCAAGTGGCAGCTTGTGTTGCTTTAACCATGAACTGGTTCTGGAGGTGGAGAGCACGAGGCAGGGTTGGGGAAGCGTGGCTGATGGCTGGGAGGCAGGCAACAGTAGCTCACGACAGAAATGTGACACGAGCACCAGCAGTGGTAAGTTTGCACAGCTAATGATGCTGATGAAATGTGGAGTGGACTGGGAGTGGGTGACATGGCAGAAAGCTAGTACAGTTTTCAGTCTTATTAATGTGCCTGTCAATGACTCAATGTCTCTACTATACTGTGAGTTGTTACCTTTACTCAACTGTATGCACATAACATGCAGTTGTTGTTGTTGTTGATGATGATGATGACGACGATAATGAGGGACAAGATAAAACTTGCTGTCAGCATCAAGCCTACGCCTCTAAAACACCATGAACATGGTTACTGAAATTAATATATCAAACTTCCTGGCAGGTTAAAACTGTGTGCCCGATCGAGACTCGATACTGGCAGAAGTAAAGCTGTGAGGACCGGCTGTGAGTCGTGTTTTGGTAGCTCAGATGGTAGAGCACTTGCCCGCGAAAGGCAAAGGTCCCGAGTTCGAGTCTCGGTCGGGCACACAGTTTTAATCTGCCAGGAAGTTTCATATCAGCGCACACTCCGCTGCAGAGTGAAAATCTCATTCTGGATTAATATACCAGTCTGATGGAGCACTTAAAGTGTCATATGCCATAACAAAAACACTGTGCCAATTTCTTGGATCAAATTCCCAATCTCTCTGCAAGCTGCAGAGATCAGAAACTAAGCCACTGGTGGTTACTCACGTCATGCAATATCACACAAGTTACATCGTATGATATTGCCCACACAGGTAGGTTGAAATAGCAATGTGAATATTCACTGTAAAGCATCTAGATGGTTCCTAAATAGCATCCAATGGAAAATTTTGAACCTTTGTATACTTCAAAAGTAACAAGCAAGCAGACACACTTTAATGGTTTATAGAAACTACTTCAAACACTACAGAGTAAACTGTCTTCCATTGTAAGAGCAGTACAACAGCTCTTAACACACAAGTCCTAATTTTATTTAATAACTAATTTGAATATAAAATTAAAAATCAAGAGAGAAAGAATGTTAAATACTGGAAGAAGAAAACATGAAAAATTCAGAGAATTGTTTTATATAACGAAAAGTATGACAAATGTGTTAACTATGGTTAAGTTAAATAGCTGACTGGATTAATTCTGTCTTGGGAAAGAACATTTAATGATCATGAACTGTGTGGATTGCCAAGGAAATATAGTTATAATGCCGAGACAGAGCTGGCTAGAAAAACAGTACGGAATCTCCACAATCGTATACATACACTACGAACTACTGTGTCAACCATAGCATCAAATGTACATTACAAAGATTTTGCTAGTATGGAAGTGTTGACTATACAGGAATACTACGCTCCATTATAGAACAAAGAGAAAAATTGATGGAAATGCACAAAACAACAGATTCACACAAGTTTTTAGGTGCTGGGCAAAGCTAACAATATGAATATAAATGTAAATCACAATCAGTTGAGCAGAAAGTATGTGTTGTGTGTGTGTGTGTGTGTGTGTGTGTGTGTGTGTGTGTGTGTGTGAGAGAGAGAGAGAGAGAGAGAGAGAGAGAGAGAGAGAGAGAGAGAGAGAAAACAGAATAGAATAGAATAGATGTACCTTTTTGACATTCTTCAGTTACTATTATATTTTGTCACTGCAATAATAGTTCTCAATAGTTCATAGTTCTCAACACTTCCTAATTCTGCACTGCTTCACTGTTTTATAACTATCATTCCTCTTAATGATTCCACTTCTTGGTTCAAATTAATACCTCACAATCATCTCTGTGCCAAAATTTACACGTGTCATTTTTCCAGATACTGTACATGTGGAACTGAAGGACTGTGCTGCTCAACGCTACATATACCAAACTCTGTTGGAAGATCAGTGGGTTACACAAGATGTTGTGATTGATGCAGCCTATGAAGAAGGCTGCCATGATGCCGAAAGTGAGGGCCTTCGAACTGCAGCAACCACCTACTGCTATTGTAGAGGGAACCTTTGCAATTCGGCAAAGCCTACACATGAACCATCACATCACCACACAGATGCTATGGCAGTCATATTTGTTTTCAATGCAATGAAATATATCCGCAGCCTCCGGTAGCAAAGTCTACATATATCAATGAACTAATGTTTTCAGCACTTGGCCTGGTAATGGTTCAGCGTGTGAGGATCACTGGATCTACTGTTGTCGGAAGTTCAGTGCTTTTCTAAATAGAAGTAATGGAATGGCATGGCTAAATCATGTTTCACTGAAAGTATTTCCTTTTCTTCATGTCCATAAGATTTTAAGACTTGATAATTGGTAAGAAAAAAAAAAGACACATGAAGTGCCTTTATCATTTAACTGTTGTATTTAAGTTCCACAGTATTTTACAAATCAACAGCTTTCATCAGCCGATCATTTACATGCAATTAAAACAAAACATAGCAGAAGTGACTGGCATATGCAAGTATCATTGACATCACCATCAGTCTTCAAAATTACAACATTCGTAATAGCTTTTTGCCTTGTTGCTAGCTGGTATTTTATGCAGTTTATAGATAACAGTTACCATAAACCATGCCATCCGAGACCAACAAACAACCCATGCACACGCCCAAAAAAAATAATTTATTGGAAGACTACAGTATTTAACAAATAAATTTCTATGCATTGGGAAAATACAGCTGTTTAGCACACGTTCCTCTATCATGCACCTCGCAATTTGTATCGCAAAAACCACTGAAGTGTTATTACATGGTACACCAAATAAAAGTAGCCATAATGAATATTTTTGTGAAAAACTAGTCACATTAACTATGAAAATGAGGAGCTGCATATCTGTCTCTCTGAATAATGGACTAGATACTGGTAAAAAAAGAACACTGATGGAACTACATCTTTTACTGATGTAAGAAATGATTTTTTAAAAATTGTACAAATATTTATTTTAATAAAGTATGCTTTAATGTTAGCTTCTCTTCTAGTTTTATTTAGGATCTCACAAATCATAAATTACAATTGAATAATATTTTGTGTCTGATAGTAACCCGAGTACATCATTTACGAAAGACTTGAAGGAGAAATGAAGGGATGCAGACAAACAGGATAAGATCATTACATAGAACTGCGAAACAAATGCGAAGTAAAGAACAGGGGTAGAGGGACGATAGAAGGATAAGAAATTAAATTAGCATCCCTGAAAGTACGATGGGTGCAAGGATTAGAGAAAGCAGACTGAAGAAAATAAAATATATAAAGATGTAAAAAAATTAAATGATAAATATGAAACGAAGAGGGTAATTATGTGAGGTAGCTCTGAAAATGTCAAAAATCTTCCACACAATGAGAATTCACCTCCCCCACAAAAAAAATCCAATATCCACTCATTCTGTATAATATCATAGTGCACTCCTGTCTCCAACCTGTAGCCAGAGAGTAACTGAACTGTATGACACATACCATATTCCCACTAATGATTTAATATTTTAGTTGACATATCTCTAACTCAATCAATGAAATAAGCTTTGAAAGGAGCCCCATCATCTACAAATTCCACTGTCATCCACATACAGTATTTTGACTGAGCATGTCCACCAACCACTTGCTCCCTCAAACAAGTGCTGTATGGTTAAGTCTCCCCTGACCTGTGGTTCTGGGTGACTTTCCCAAAATCTACCCCTTTTCCTAGACCTCTCCAGTCCTTTTCCTTTGCCCTTCATCCTTCTCCCTTCCCCTTCAGCCCTTCATCCTTCTCCCTTCCCCTTCAGCCCTTCTGCCTGAAGAAGTAGCCACTGGCTCCAAAACCTTGCCAATGTCAATAGTCTTTGTGTGTGTGTGTGTGTGTGTGTTTTTTCTTCCGCAGCTTGGTGAGTAGATTTTTAATCGATCCAATTAAATAACTATACCAATTCTGAAACCTTCGAAGGATTCAGTATCTGCCGACTCCTACAGACCCATAGCACTCTCTTCATGCATTGTGAAAAACCTTGGAACAATTAATTAAAAATAGTCTTGAATGGTGGCTTGAAACTAATAATATACTAGCAGATTGTTTTCGGAAACATCGCTTTACATCAGATAATCTGACTACTCGCTATGGACATACAAACTGCATTTGAGAAAAGACAGAATGCTGCATCAATGTCTGTTGACACTGAAGGGCAAAGAATGATTGGGATAGGATTCCCATAAAATTTTGTTTACGTATGAGCAAATTTTTTGTTAGGAGATCCCGCTTTTTACATGTAAAAAATAAAACTGCAGGGCAAAGGTATGCCACTGCTGGCCTTAAAAAGGGATTGATATTATTCCCTACTCTGTTTAATGTTTACAAAGCAGACATGGCAACCATGAAGCCAAAAGCTATTCGAGTATTACAAATGCTGCTGATATATGTGTATTTATACTTCTGATACCAACTTAAAAAAAAGTAGAATAATGAGTACAGTAACATTTCAGTTACATACCTGTTGGCATCTAAAGGCTTACAGCTCTCAGTCATCAGGGACTAATTTTTCCTGGTGAAGAGTCTAGCTAAATTCCTAGGGATGATAATGAATTCACACCTACCACAGTGGGGCACATTGCATACGTCATAGAGAAGATCCAGCATTATCTCAATGTGATGTGCACAGTTACAAGAATATCAGGGGACCGGGGGGGGCGGGGGCAAATCACAATAAATAAATAAAATACGAGAAAACAGTCCTATGTGGTACACAAAAGAAAATTGGGTTCCACATGATCTGTTTGATACTTACTCCTTCAATTTTTCAGTTTACAGATGCTTCTGAGGAATTCGAGTGCAGTTTTGGTGACAATTTCCTTGCACGACTTCTTTCAAATCTGAATATCAGATTATCTTGATCAAGTGCAATGGAAGCTGCAGGACCGATGTGCATATTCCTCGGTATACTAACAAGGGCTGGTAAATGACTTGTTTCTCAGTGGCTGTTTGAACCCATTTTGTTTAAGCTGAGTAAACAATCTTCAAAATCTATGAATAAAAAAAAGGTAACTCATTGTACCAGTCTACAAATTTGTTCACAACTTTGCAGTGATCAAGTATCTGTAGGGTGGAAGGAGGTCAGTGACAGCTGGCAACATTATTGTGAGCTATTCAAAGGAAGGAAGATTGGGTTTAAAGTCCTGTGAACATCAAGGTCATTAGATGCGAAACACAAGCTCAGATTGTGTCAAGGATGGTGAAGAAAATCCTGGCATTCACCTGGAGTGATTTAGGGAAATCAAGGAAAACCTAAATCTGGATGGCTGGATGTGGGTTTGAACCATCGTTGTCCTGAATGTGAGTCCAGTGTGCTAACCATAGCGCCACGTCGCTCGGCAGATACTGAAAAGAGCTATGTCGCTCAGCTGTGGCAACACTGAATCAGTGCCATAGAGATGCATATTGTAGTTGTTCTGAGCCCACTTATAATAGTCTGAACCTTTCTTTCAGCATACTAACAATAGCTTTTGATTTATTGGCCCTTTGTCTAATGTTACCAGCAATGATCTTTGTTAGCAGTACATGACAATGGGCTAATGAACAGAAACCCAGATTGTAAGAATAAATAACTAGTAAAATAGCTGCAAAAAAGTTATTTACTTATTTATTTATTTCACCTGTAATCATGTTTCACCAACACCCACAGTGACAACTTCTTTTTATATGTTGTCAGTGATAATTTTAAGTGAATATTTTATATATATTGGAAAAAAGGACTGATAGGTCTGCACTCTTCATAGTCCTGCATACTCAGTAGCAGCAGAATTTATGTGAAGTTTGCATGATAGGAGAAGAGGTACTGGTGGAAGTGAAGCTGTGAGGATGGGTCAGAAGTCACTTCTCAACAGCTCACTTGGAGAGCAATTGCTTGTAAAAGGCATGGTTCCAGATTGAGTACTGGTCCAGCACAGTTAATCTGCACAGGGAGTTTCAAACTAATGTACACAGCTCTGCTGCAGACTGAAATTTAATCTGAAGTTTGAAAACATTTGAAAAATACTAAATCTGAGTAATGGCTGCCACTATCATTACTATTAAGAGAGTGTTATTAATCCATAAGATGATTAAGTGTAAGCTACTAGGCTGCAATCTCATTTATTTTTGCAGCTATGCACAGTTCATAACCAGAGTGGAAATAGATACACTTCATATGAAGTCTGGTGCTATGCATGAAAAACCATACATAAAAATGTATTTGAAAAACAAATCTCTCGCTAATTTAATAAATGACTGGCAAAGCTGAATGTTAGTTCACCATATCTCTCTCTCTCTCTCTCTCTCTCTCTCTCTCTCTCTCTCTCTCACTCCTTCTCCCCCCAAGAATACATAAAAAGTCTTGACCAAACCTTGGTTTTGACATAACCACTTTAAATTCTTCAGTTTTGCAGAGAGAGATTGTTTGTGAATGAACTATCCCCTGATCTAGTTTCCTGGTGAAGCACCACAGTTCTTGTATTTGATGGAAGTTATAAAATGTTTGAAAATTTTAACTGGGTTAGTTGAGCCTGAATTATGGGAGGGACACAGCTTACATTTGTTATGAAAGATTAATGAGTCATGACACTCAACATCCATAATATTTGAAGATACCCCATGTCTATGGAACATATCTCGACAGAATATCATTTTATTAACAACAATCAAAAACATGCATAAGAAATATTTTTAAAATTACACTTACTTCTGCATTGTTTTCAACAAGATACAGAAAAACCACATCTTCTCTATGAAGTCTAACTGCAGCATGTAATGGGAAGCCTGTTTTTGACTTGAACATACTGTACAGAAGTGGTGCACTCATATGAGCAAAGTCTTCACTTGAGAAGTCATCCTGCAACAAATGAGATACTCAAATTGTATGTTATAATACATGTCCCATTCATACATGTTACTCATTTCTATAATTTATTGCTTTTCAATACTTGCAAAATACTTCAACAGAGAAAAAAATGTAATTGTGGCACAGTTAATGTTGCACACACAATTTTCTAGATATGCGAATGTGAGGGCTATGTGAGTAAAAAGTGAGATGATGTTTTTCCCTTTTGTTCTAGCACATATACAGTAGTGAATGATTACCTACATGAGAGACAAGCAATTCTGAAATGAGTACTATTTGTACACAAGGCTGTCCATAAAAAGAGTACAAAATTATATGAATGTGTGGTATCTGTTCCTTCAGACATGTCTGAAAGAGGACATCACAAGGAACTCACAGCTGTGATACATATTATGTAATTGAAGATAGGGAGGGAAGACGGAAGGTGCAAAGGAAAGGAAAGGAAAGGAAAGGAAGGGAAGGGATTGATGACATCAGCTGCACTGGGACTTCGTGCAGAATCAGTGGCGACCAGTGAAAATGCATGTCGGACCGGGAGCCTAGTCTGGGATCTCTTCCTTACTAGGAAGTTGCATTAACCACTGCACCATCCAGACACAGTGTTTATTCCAAATGTGCTGGCTATCTTGGCATACTCCCCACCCACTTTCAATTCTTTCAGACATGTGAAAAAGAACAGACACCACATGTTGATATAATTGGTTCACCTTGATCAGCAATGAATCCATAACCTTCAATGCAGAGGCACATTTCATTCAACATCCGGCACGAATCTAAAAATTAGCGAGCACGAAGGACATGGACGGGGACTGCTGATACATGGCACTGGATGGGAATGTAAGTCAGTTGGGAAGCATACCGAGATAGTCCACACATTTGCGATAAACACTGTTAGGATAGTACAGTGGCTAATGCAACTGCCTACTAAGCAGGAGATCCCACGTTCAAATCTCGGTGTGGCATGCATTTTCACCTGTCACCAATGATTCTGCACAAAGTTTTGATGCAGCTCATATAATCTGTTCCTTCTCCTTTCTTTTCTTTCTCCCTATTCAAACTTCAATTACATAAGAGTACCAAATGTTAATGTGGACCTAAGCAAAACAAAATATCTTCACATGGCCCTTTGAAATTTTTCTTGCATCTGCAAATCTTGGCTGTGACAACCTTCATTTTCTTGGTAAAAACAATTTAACCTGACTCATAATTCAATCTAAGTTCAAGCTGTTGCCACTACTGGGAAACGACCACCCAACAATATTGGTCACAATGGAGATGTAATGAATTTTTTCAATCTTAATGCAGTATTCATTTTCTTGCTGGCATGGACATGGATGTGCCTGTGCACAAAAAGTGGCAATAATGTTAATCCCTGAATAGGAGCCATGAATTAGTTGAGCATGATGAGAGGTCTCACATTCATCATTAACGCTGACTGGAAGTTGACTTCATAACTATGATCCCCAGGTGCAAACTGTAATCTCAGGCCGCACATTAAAATGATCTACTGAATGAGCAAGTCCTTTTGACTGGGTAGCATAGTTCATGAATGTCAAGTTATAACAGTCACTGTATCCTCCGGCACATCAGTTTGAAAATCAGAGCTAGAATGCTTCTAATGAAAATAACAAATTACATCCTATGATGTTAAACTCATGTTAATGTATTCCCTCCTCATTGGCAGCAAAATCATTATTTTAAGGTAAAAAAGAATTGTACTGTAGAAGTTATGTCTGTAATGTTACATGATGAGTTTTGGAACACCTTACAAGATTGACATCCACTTTCAGACATTAAACATAACTCAGGAGGAGATTAATTTGAAAGAAAGCTTGTCACAATTGTTCTGTACATTAAAAATTGAGTCTCATTCTTTACAGACTTGCTCTCATATAAGTAATACATGTAAGCTTATAATGTGACAGTGGAATAGGGAATGAGGCACCATTCTTTTTACTTACATGCAAAAATCTCTTAATAGCATGATCTGCTAAATGAATTTTAAATTTTAGGACTTCTTTTTTGCAGTTATTATCATACTAACTTACCCAATGAGCTGATATGAGTCCTGAGCAGTGTTCTTTCAGTGTATTTGCACCTATTTCATCAGCAGTTGTGTAAAATCTTACACAGTTACGGACATTCACAGATGCCATTAGAGCTTTTTCACACCTGGATACATAAAAATAATACGGGCTGGTCAGCTGTCAAAGCAAGCAGCACTAAAGCATCGCATCTACAAATTTCTGCTAAATACACTCAATATGCGAAATTGGCTCAGAGAAAGCAGCAACATGAACAACAGAAAACGCAAATCGAAGATCTGGAGTAACACATTCGTTAGCTGGGATGTTAGGAGAAAGGTAGGGAGAGCGAGAAAACAGCTTTGCAATTTAACATCACATATACATTGAATGTAGTAGAGTTACAAGCGCTAAATAATTTGGGCAAGTATGGAGCAATGAATTTCTATTCCTCTTGTTCACAGTGTTGATTTAGAGTGAGTTCTTAACAGCTGGGGAAGAGTTTGAACTCTATTCCTCTGATGCTCCACTGTCTGTATAACAGTAACATATTGCTGTGTTGAAGCTAAAAAATTATGCAAAAGAAGCGAAGAAGCCAACATGGGATGGGCACTTTGGTGACAAGAAAAAGCTTTTAAACTTCTATCTTCTTCACCAAAAATTTGATGACTCAATGTCTGTCCTTAGTTTTTGGCAAATAAATTTGCCACAGTAGAATGTCAGTCTTGTCTGCAGACTAATTCAAAATTTTTAAAAAGTGAATTTTCTTTTTGTGTTATGACTTCGTTTTCAGACTCTTCACCCATTTTGCCTGTTACTATATGTCTGAAGTTTGTTGTTAGCCCCCTCTGATCATAAATAACAATATTAGTGTCCTATTTGTTTCTAAACTGTGTGTAAGACAGAGCTGCAATAGCTGCAGCATGTTCTAACACCTTCTCAGTAGAAATTAGCCAGGGTGATGCAAAATTTAAGGGGGCTGCTCTCCAATTTTCATAACTTGTTATATACAACCATCAAGCATACACCAACAGATTCATAATACATTTTTTTTGCTCGCAATTTATCCACAGCTGCAACAAGAGGGACAGAGATGCCAGGTTCTTATGTAGTCAGTACATAGAATGGAATTTTTGTAATCCAGAGCTCTACATAACTGCACAGAGTTCTTTCAGATCAAACAAATTTGATAATTTCTTCATGTATGGAACCATTTCAACCACTGTAGGCTGTCAGTTTTGTTCATTTAATGCACCATGCATATAAATTATACTACTGGTCAGTACTGGCCTTAGATCATCAAATGCATGATATTTATGATGTTAGAGTCACATTTAAAAATTTTCTTTTGTGTTATGTAGGGACAGACACATTTCCACACATACATATGTCGAATGTAACAGACTTGGTCTTCTACACACCTATCAGTTTACACGAACAACTTTAACAACATGTCATGTAGGCAAGAACATTAAGAACAGGTAGCTTACAAACACTTGCACATTCTTTTAACAGCATACTGTTTACTTTTCTGCTGTCATGCATACACATAACTGTTACAAATTGTGAGAAACATGCATCAACTTAAGGTGCCTGTTCTTCAAGTTTCATGATCTGTTTTACACAGCCATCAAGCATTGAACGGCAATTTCACAATACACTTTTTTGCTGCCAATATGTCAAACATCACTTACAGCACATACATTTAATGTGTACACAGCATTTCAAAGGTGTGATAGTAACTGAATATAATATCTTGTGATTCCTGTGTATCTCTAACATATCTACACTTACGTCATCACTTAATCTTTCAATGAGTTTTTCTGGATCTAAACCGAACACACTGAATTTTGTCTACCCCTGTGACTATGCGATTGTAGGTATGAGCTCCAGATCTCAAACATGCTATTTTTTTGTCTTATCTACTGAGGTAACCAACAATACCATGGATCCGGGCTCCAAACATTTCTTTTGCACACAACTGAACATTCATATTTTACTTCTTGCAATAATAATTTTAGTTTGGAAACTTACTCATTATGAAACACATTTATTTTTCTGGTAAGTGTCTTTAGCTAGTTAAATTTTTACCATAAAGTTAAAATATAACCTGTTCAGCATGTAAATAAAAATTGAACCTTCAAAATTTTAACATGTCACAGTCAAACGTAACCCATGAAAAATTTTTAGAGGATTAATCATTAATTGTAACTGTAATAACTTTTCATCCTTGTTCTTGTTTCATTGAATAGCATATGCACAATATTGTTCAACTTTTTGTCCCCAATATTTTCATTCTAAGAGGCTCAAAAAGTAAAACAACTTAGTAACATCTTAAACAGCCATATGTCAGCAATTAAAAATGTAATAAAAATAAATTTTCCTTTTAAACTTTCAGAATGAAGTCAAAAAACTTTTCATCCAGTAGGGTCAATGACAATGTTATATCATTTCAGAGTGAACTACCTTCATCTAAACCTCTTGATCTATATGTTCTGGGAGAGTTATGAGTCAATGTCTGCTGATCCACTGAGTTCTTACTTAGCACAATAATTTTGTGCTGCTACAAATATGAGGTAACTACTTAATTTTACAAGCAGATTTACATTATCATCCTCGGTACAGCTTTTGATTAGTTGAGAGGATACATGGGACCAAACAGCAAGGCCATCAGTCCCCTGACTCCAAAGTTACTCACAGTGAAAGAGGATCAATTAAAAGTTGACAGATCTAGGCAGGGGAGTCAAATCATAGAATAATAAAGTTAAAGTAATAGGCACAAAAGGTGAGAGCAAATCTAAAAATGGGGAAAAAGAGTGATCATTCCATGGGGGTGTGGTCATGGGGTCCCAGACTAAAAAGACATGAAGAGAGGTCCCAACCACAACCATGTTGCCCCTGCTCCAGGAGTAAAGTAAAACGTTACATCAGGAAATAAAAACCACTTCCACAGAGGAAACTGAGAATCGTCTGCTAATATTAAAATTAAGGAATCTGGAAGACCATACATAGCACAAAGGGCCAAAGGAAGCAGATATTCCACCAATATGTGGGATACTGTCAGTCTGGCTCCACAACCACATTGTGGGGAGGGGGGTGGGGGGCAGTTGGTTAAGCAGAAGGAAATGATAGGTGAGCCTGGTGTGACTAACATGTAGACAGCATGGAACAGTAGACTCCTTCCAAGAGGAGTGGAAGGAAGGGCACCAAACCACAGTAGACTCCTTGATTCTGCGGCGTTTATTACCGCAAGGAGTATTGCACCCAGTGTCATTCCACTTTTGGGCAAAGAGATAGATTTGATGTAGATCTATATATCTGCAGCTGGAATCATGAAAGGGAATGGGGTGGGGGTTGTAAGTAACCCACATGACTTGGGACCCAGAGAAAGACAACTGAGCAGGCGACAAGGCCACAGGCAGAGAGAAGGCATGGACAGGAGAGACCAAAGGGTGACGAGAGTAGCATTGGTCAATAGGCTGCAGGCTGCTCACTGCATCAGTACAAATTAAAACATGTGAAGGGAGACCTGAGAAACAAAATGGAGGGCTCTGTGAATGGACAGAAGCTTTGCTGTGAACACACTTCATGATCTCGGCAATAAATGGTGTTCTAAGCCAATAGGAGATGCAAAAACATATCCCACCTTATCTACTGTCTTAGAACCATCAATGTAGAAGATGGTGGCACCCTTTAACTCTGCAAGGATGGCAAACACACAGGACGCCAGAAAACAACAGGGGTGAGAGAGACCTTAGGACCCCCAAAATAGGTCTATCCTATTCAGTGGTCTAGGCACCATCTCAGGGGGTGTGGTAGGAAATACATGTGGCACATTCCAGTGAGTGGAGATGGAGATCTCAACAGGGAGAAGTGAGATGCAGTCCAACCGGCAATCCTACCCATGGGCAGTTGCCAGGAGGGAGACCTCCCTCGTTTGCAAAGAGGACGGGGTACATGGGATGGTCAGAGAACTGGTGAATGTTGATCGTGTAAGAAACCAGGAGTTGGCTCCATTTCATGTACAAAGAGAGTATCCCCGCTTCTGCAAGAAGACTCAACATGACCTGACAATGGTGAACAAGATCAAGTATTTGCAGAGTGGAAGGAACCGCTGAGTCATAAACCTTACTCATCATAATCTAGTCTGCACAATACCAGAGCACAGTAAACATGGAGATGAGTGGTACAGTCTGCACCCCAAGGTGTGTGCACCAGAAGGTGGAGAGCATAAAGCTTCTGCATGCAGGCAGGCGAATATAGGGCAGCCATGTCAGCTTTTTATCAAAAATCAGGCCCAGGAAACAGGATTGTGCTAAAACATCAAGGAGCTGGTTGCCTCAACAAAGTTCTGAATCGAGTTGTACTGTGGGTCAAGGGCAAAAATGCATGACCCATGTTTTGGAGGGAGAAAACTGGACGCCATGGGAGGTGGCCCATGCAGAGACCTGTCCCATGGCACCTTGGAGCTGGTGCTCAGCAGATGCTACTGAGTGGGAGCTACACCAAATGCAAAACTCGTCAACATACAATGCTGGGGTAACCACAGGCCCAACAGAAAATACAAGCCCATTGATGGCCAGAGGAAGAGAGGATATTTAACACAGAACCCTGTGGGGTATTGTTCTCCGGAATCTAAGGGGCACTGAGTGAAGTGTCAACTCGAACCTGGAGGAGCCAGTGAGATAAAAACTCACGGATAAAAACCTGAATGGGACCATTGAAGCCCAGTCATGGAGGAAAACTAAAACTTGATGGCGCCAAGCCATGTCATATGCCTTATGTAGGTCAAAGAAGATTGTGAAAAGGTGCCGGCAGTTAGTAAAAGCCTGTCAGATTACTGTTTCCAATCTGAGTAAATGGTCAGTTGGAGATCATCCTTCGCAGAAGTCACACTGATACAGGGACAAAAGGCCACGAGATTCAAGTACCCAACATAATCTGAAGCTTACCATCCTCTCGAGCAGTTTACAAAGTACATACATCAAGCCAATAGGGTGGTAGCTGTTGAGGAACATTGTGTTCTTCCCAGGCTTAAAGATGGGGATAACTATACTGTCTCACCATTGCGAAGGGAAAGCACCAGTGAGCCAAGTGCAGTTGAAGACCCTGAGTTTTGTTGCCTCAGGGGAACGTCCAAGTATTGGATCATCTGGTTGTGGATGGAATCTGGGCCTGGGGCTGTGTCACATGAAGAGGTAAGAACCTGCAAGAATTCCCGTTCAGTGAAGGGTTCATTACAGAGTTCAGCTTTGTGCAGGCTGAAACAAAGGGGGGACTGTTCTACTCAGTGTTTCCACAGGAGAAAGGTAGCAGAGTAGGAAGAGGATGCTGATGAAATCGTGAAGTGTGTCGCCAGGTGTTCTGCAAGGACCAATGGATCAGTGCACAGAGCACCCTGGAGATTAATACCCTGGACTAACACGTGACTGTCGCTGGTAGCCCAGAAGGCTACAGAGTTTGGACCAAACCTGCGACGAAGAGGCATACATCCCCCGGGAGGAATCATAGCAATCCCAGCATTCCTTTTTATTCTGCTTCAGAAGGTAATGAGTCTTAGCATGGAGACGCTTAAAAGTGAGGAGGCTGGTTTGTGAATGGTGTCATTTATATAGCTGCAGTACCCATCGGCATTCCTAGACAGCACTGCTACATCCTTGGTCCAACATGGTACCAGTTGATGATGAGGGAGACCTGTGGATTGGGGGACAGCAGTGCCAGCACCATGAAGAATAGTGAGAAAGACGTCTTGCATGACTGCATCAATGCATTTCGAGAGGGAGGTGTCTAAGTGCACAAAAGATATATATAAAGGCCAATTGGCCCTGCAGAATGCCCAATGTGGGGGGCCTGTCTGCCTGGTGGCAGTAGGGGAACTACAGAGTCAGCAGGAAGTGGTGTCACAAACATCATCATGGACGGCTAGTGTAGGAGAGCCATGAGAGTGGGGGAGGTGATTGTGATATCGAGAGCAGTAAAGGTCCCATGAGCAGCAGTGAAGTGGGTAGGGGAACCATCATTGAGGAGAGACAAATCAAAATATGTAATAAGTTGGTCAATTAGGAGACCCCAACCTGTGGAAGTGGCACTCCCCCACACTGAAGTCCCCAAGGATGATGAACATGGCAGGAGTTGCTGTATTAAGGTAGACAGTTCAACATAAGGAAATGGCCTACCTGGAGGGAGTTAGACATTGCAAATGGCGATTGCACTCTAATCACTAATGCCTCCAGGTTGGTACGAAGGGGATCTAGTCACTATGACATCTGAGTGAACCAAAGTGGAGACCCCGCCAGATGCTACCCCAGGACCGGCACGGTTCCGACAGAATACCCAATAACCACGAAATGTTGGCAAGTGGTCATCACGGAAGTGTATTTCTTGAACAGCAAGACAGAATGCAGAATACGAGGAAACAAGGTGTTGTATTTCCGATAGATGACGATAATATCTGTTGCAATTACACTGTGCAGTGTGGCAAGAGTCCAGTTAGACATTCATAAGTCCAGAGGAGGTCATGTCACTCGGTTAGTCATCATCAACAACAACAAGGATGGGGTGACATCCACAAATAAGATGTCAGGCTCAGGTTTTGAAGAGGGAGATGGTACCTCTGGGGACACCGGGGGCCCTGTCTTGGGACTTGTGTTTTCTTCTTCTTCTTCTTCTTCTTCTTCTTCTCTTTTGGAGGTGGAGGAGGGCAGGGCACAGAGGGAGTACAGATGTCTGCAAGATCTGGAATCAACAGAGAGCAGGCAACCTTTCAGCACGAAGATGGTGGTGCGTCTCATTGCCGAATTGTGGTAGGGGGCTTCCAGCCTGAGAGACGCTGGGGAGAGGGGTTCCGGAGGGGGGCAGGGGGTGGCATCACTGGCAGGTGCCAAAGAAGGTGGGCACTTCTTTGGCCGGAGAGGGGGAGCAGCTCCCAGACGGGAGCCTCAGCATAAGACAGGTGAAACTTGACCTCCTCTGGGAGTGTATTCTCCTTGAAAGCCAGAATGAAGGCACCAGTCTCGGTGCGGTTGTCTTTGCAACTCTTCTGCAGACATGGTGCTCCAGATTAGCCTAGAGTTCCTCATCAGTTTGCAGGACGAGGTCCTTCGGACCATATTCAGGGATTGGTGAGAGTAATAGACACTGGAACATTGCCGAGACAATCACAAGCACAAAGACCTGCAGACTTAGTGGCAAAAGAAACTTTGATCAACAGGGAGCCCAACCACATCTCACCGATAGACTCTACAAAAAACAATGGCTTTGTGGCTGTGAATGTGTCCCCATCCATCCAAGTACAGACGAGGTAGCAGGGAAAGTGTTTCATCCTAAGATGCCTGATCCTCCTCGCATAGTGTAGCCAGGGAAGGGAAGGCCATTGGGTCATACAAAGCAGCACCCAATGATCCTTCACCATTCAAAGTGATGGCTGTTTGAGAACAGTCAGATTTTTGCAGCTTGATATGCTTCATGTGCCAAGCATCTGTGACCAGGGGCTCCCCCATGGACACCAACCAGCCACTGCAAGGGCAGCCTGGCATGGTGGCTGTTTCCGGGAGTTCTTATGCTCCAGGTAGACAACCACTCCTTGGCATACATGGGGAGGGAACAGCTCAGGTATCAGTAGTGTGAATCCTGTGTTGTCAGATGGATACTTGTCACCCCATCACATGGGCTGGCTACATGTGCTGGTGACCAAGCAGGGTGTAGGGGGGGGGGGGGGGGAGAGTAACAGTGGGCAAGGAGGGGTGGGGAAGGAGGGGTGGGGCTAGGAAGGGTGGGGAAGGAAGGGTGGGGCTAGGAAGGGCGGGGAAGGAGAATCCATACCACAGACGCTAGGGAGAGACTGCTTCCCCCAAATGACTCACACTAAAAACAGAAAATTTAGAAGTGGAGGTTAAACCTCAAGCAGGGACCTAAACGCCAAAAAGGATGAATGAACAGGCAGAAGGAACAAAATTGCAATCAAGACAGAGAACCAGGTGGATAGCCAGGTTGATATAAATCATAACACTGAGTTAGGGGAAGGAGGAGGCAACAAGGAAGGAGTGAGGGTAGGGAGGGAGGGCAACATGAAGGAAATGCAGTCGGGAAATGAAGAATGGACTGCAGTAGCTCGGGGCCCCGTGTACGCCACACACGAGCTCTTGAAAGAACAGTGAGCCCCCTGGGGAGAAACCATGTTGACATACAGGAACATATACTTGTTGTAACTAATAGATGAGTGATCAAGATGCAAACAAAGAAAGTGGGGTTATTTGTTAGTTAAAACTTCGAAGAGTACACAACAAATAAATATTTGTATTTATGAGAAAGCTGAATCCCTTTATCTAGAAATAATTTATTTCCAAGTAAAATGTTTGATTAACTAATTAATTTATCTAGATAGACATTTATTCAAAAAACTTCCCATCTCTGGAAAGCAGTGGAGTTATTTGCATTTATCTTAAAACAACCATTCACATACTACAAAATGGCACTGAAGAACATGTATTATGATGAAATACACTGCTGGCCATTAAAACTGCAACAACATAAAGGCAGCATGCAAGAAACATCAAATTAGTATGAAGAGTGTGATATGCTTGGGCATACAAATGATCACATTAAAAAAAATGCAAACACACACACACACACACACACACACACACACACACACACACACACACACACAAAACATGTTCAAGGACTTATAATCATAGTGGCAGTCTGGCAGTTCGTTAACATGCTCCTGATTTTTTTGAAGATGTCACTGACATGAAGTGTGTCAAAGGTAGTTACATTTTTCAGGTCCCCATTTCATTATTCATTTTAACAATGTTCTCTTTCTTCCCTGAGCAGAGCCTTTACGTTTATCAACAATTTTCACTTTTAATAGGATCAGTTTTAAAATTCACAGTTAACATCCTTTGGGCCTTCAGGGCCTGGATGAGGAGTTCATTTTAAAGCTAAGATCCACAAAGTTTCAGCTTTAAGTGTATCAGGAAAATGTGAAATTTACTGAAGCTATTATTCTTAACCGGTCTATAACTAGTAAATCATCATAAACAACATTATAAAACCTAATATACTGTAAATATGGTAACCAAGGTTCATTTATGTACTAAACAAATAATATCAGTCCATTGTATAAAAAAAAAAGAAAATTTTAACAAATCAATGGAGTATGTAACATTATTTATAACACCTATGCACTGAATCAAATTTCTAAAGAGTTTTATCATATAAAAATGAAGTTTATTACAAAAGTTTGTCATTGTACAAGATGCAACCTTACTTTGCAACAAGCTCATCAAGGTGGAACTTATTGGCAGTCTTCATGAGGTCTAGTGTGAAAGAGTCTCCTTGAGAAAAATCCACCAAATCAGTATATACCCACTTCAGAACAGCAAAACCCACTTCTGGCTCCAAGAAACTCCAATCTGAAATTACATATTGTCAAGTGTAGACAAGACAGACATGTCAAAGGAGTAGTTAACCAATACAACAAACTATTAAATAAAGATAAAGACAGACTGCTCAGAGTGTCTCAAACAGACCATTTCTGGAAAGTATGAGAGAGCTGTAATGAATATCTTAAAAAATTTAGCCTGCTATCAAACCACAGATTTCCTTGTTGAGGGTAAATCCAGGTACATTTACTTATAGTGAGTGACAAAATCTTTCCTTATGTCTACACACTTTGTTCATAATTATGAACAACAGCAACAGTAGCAGAATGTGTGTTTTCCAGTCACAGATAAGTAATGTACATGTTAATGTAACTGTAGAGACAGCACTTTTCCAGGGTTTCCTATTATTTAAAAAAGTTCACTGCAACCAAGGCAGAATATACAAAAACATATCCTGGTACCTGGAGAGCTTCTGTAACTGTATGAATGCTTCTATAGGTCCATCTTTATACATATGGTTGCAGCACCTCGTCTGTTCAATATAAAATGTCAAATCCGAACACCTTCAGCCATCTAAATTTCCATCAATTTGAGCAATTAGTTTCAGCACTACGTTAAGCCATCTTCAGTCCACCTGACTGACATGTAGGACGAATACCCACCTCTGCTCCAGTCGCCTTCAGTAACTGGTATTCGTAGATTTCTTCTTGACACAGTGATCCCTTTGATCACCCCTTGCAACTCAAGTGGTTATCGAAGGGATCACCATGTTAAGAAGAAATCTATGGTGAATACTGGCTCCTATTTTGACTGGGCCAGATGTGGGATTTGTCCTGTAGGTCAGACTGCCTGAACATGGCTTAATGTAGTGCTGAAACCAGTTGCTCAAATAAAATAAAAACTGGAAGTTTAGATGGCTGAAGGTGTTTTGACTGAACATTTTATATCGATGTTTGTCTAAACTAAGATGGACTAATTAATCTAAAACATGTCATTTGTTGTCCTCTACGTGCTTTGTGGGTTTTCCTAAGACCTATTACCGCAACTGATGGAAAGTCCAGCATGGAATAAGAGTCATATGGAAAAGATAGATTGCTACTCAACACAGACGAGGCACTGAGTTACTGACAGACACAATGAAAAAGACTACCAAATATTTAAGCTTCTGGACAAAACCCTAGTTCTGAAGTAGGAAATAACACACATGCACAAGAGCACAACTCTCTCTCTCTCTCTCTCTCTCTCTCTCTCTCTCTCTCTCTCTCTCTCTCACACACACACACACACACACACACACACACACACACACCTCTGAATGATGAGGTCTGACAGTGACCATATCTGACATGAGCAATGCTCTGCTGCGGTGAGTGGTGGGGTTATGGAGGCAGCTTGAGGTGGGCAGGGGGAGGGATAGTTGCCTGTGGGAGCATTTGTGGATGTGGTGGTAACAGAATACACACACCTGTTATGCATGCTGGGTGTTTTGTGTTGGTGGGGTAGGTGTGTGAAGTACTGGAGTGGGAGCAGAGACTTCACCCTCCCCTCAGCAAAACACTGCACTCAGCAACCCTATCCTGCTCCCACCATCTCCCTGCATGCTCCAACAGGCAGCATTACCATCTACCCCCACCCCTACCTTGCTACCCCTCCGCCTCCCCACCCTATGCCACACCACCACCTTATCATCACCACTCACCCCAATTAGTTGCTGCTGATGTCAGATGCCACTGCGGTAAGGCCTCAGTGCTCAAAGACAGTGGCATGTATGTGCAAGTTGCGCATGTGTGTGTTTGTGAGTGCTACCTCAGAATAAGGACTTTGAATGAGAGCTGAATTATTGTAACAGTCTTTTTTATTGTGACAGTCTGCACCTCAGTGCCTCCTTTACATGGTGAGTAGCAATCTATCCTTTCCATGTTGTTGCTATTACAGCATCTGTGACATTTAAACCAATCTATGTGCCACACCTCAATCATACGCTATTACTGAAAGCATAATAGAAGGGTTGTCCAAAGAGTAATCTCCATAAGGCTTTAAAATAAAACAAAGCAAAATTGCTAGAGCAAATTTAGAAGGAAAATCTTGAAACTACACATTTGTATTATTTCTTCTACTTAATCACGTTTCAGATTAAGCATTTGTTATTTATCTTTCCAGAACTGATACACTTCCTCTGAATAAAATTATGTTTGACATAGCAGCCAGACAGCGATATTTACTTACTTATTTTCTAACACACATAGAGTTTGTTGTCTACTGGAATGGCAAACTATCCGCTTTAACTACTGTGGAAAAAAAAAGAAAAGTATGGTATAATTTTAGAATATAGTCTGCTGTTACACACATTGCAGCAAAATATACTAGTAATTTACTTGAAATGTACATTACAAATTCTGTATATTGCATTAAAACTACCCCTAATTACTTACTAAATTCCCTATTTCTAATGCTTCCTGATAGCAGCACTACTTATATACATTCATCCAGGGCAATCACAGCTGAACTGCTCCAGTCAACCACACTGTCAGTCATTCCCTGACACACAAACATTCCTTAACTACACTATCTAATAATTATCACAAAACTGATTGTATAATCTGATTTGTGACATCTTATTTATAAATTCAGTACTGCAACTGTAGTTCAGTTGCGTATTTTGATCTTTAAAGGAAAAATGCTATGCTTTATCAACCATTATCTCAGTATCAGATATCTGTAAACCTAGAGCAAAGTTGCACAGGCACTCCATTTTTTTCACATGTGCTAAGCGCTGCATCCTCAAACGTATCTTTTCAGGGAACTTTAACAATATGCAGTACGTAAGACTATAACGTCATGTTCTTTGGGCGACGCAAGGACTGTCAGATCAGAGAAATACATGCTGTTCATTCACATCCATGGCATACCTCAACAAATTCCTATTAACCATACCCTTGTATACAACAACAGAATTCTCTGAGTGTTGCTGTCTTAGTGTTCTGTTACCTCATGAGATCCCTCCTTGTTTCCTTTATCTTCAACTACACATCTACCTTTCCTTGTAAGTTCCTCTCTTTCATCCTACCACTGATCTTAGTATAAGGCCTCTAGGTTCCATCTCTAAAAATTCCACGTTTGTATCATCATCCCGAAGTGCTTTATCGGAGGCAAAGTGTTGAGAGTCAAGCCAATTTCTCACATACATTACGAGGTGGAAATTACTTCGAGCTAAGTCTGAACTGTAAGTTGCATGTTCAAAAATATTCCATTTGAAATGACAACTATTCTAGTGCCTGCCAGGCAGAGTGTGGCCAAACATTGCCATGCAGAAACATGATACTAGTTACAACACTGTCGTGGCTTGTCTCGGTTTTCTGTAAATGCCACAGTAGCCTCCAGAATTGACAGTTCTCCTCCCGTTCTGCAAAACAGATTTGTTTAGCACCTCAAACAATAGTATAATCTTTCTGGCTGAGAGGTTGGCATGCTCTTTTTAGCCCACTGAGTGAAGCAGTGTGACCCCACACTACTGACTGTGTATTTGTTCCTGCATTAGGACAGGAAACCCATGTTTTGTCATCAGTCACAATTATGTCCGCTTCAGTAGCTGAGTGGTCAGTGTGACAGAATGACATGCAAGGGGCCTGGGTTTGATTTCTCGCTGGGTCGGAGATTTTCTCATCTCGGGGACTGGGTGTTGTGATATCTTCATCATCATATCATACTCATTGATACGCACAGCACCAAAGTTGCATCATCTAAAAAGACTTGGTGACCTGTCTACTCGATGGGAGGCCTAGCCATACAAAATTTCATTACAGTCACAAAACTGTTCAATAATCCTGTGTTGGTACTGAGATGGTAAAGGAAGTACAGAAAGTACGTCATCTATCGAGTTTTACTGTTCTCAAAACATATTTTGGAGGGAGCACAGAACTTACGGTATCCTAATTGTTTATAGTTACAATCTCTTGAAAAACACTCCAATAAAATCTACAGAAAGTTGTCCAATGGTTGAGATATCATGAAATGCTGGTTTTCAAAAATTGTTTTCAACAATTTGCTCTAACGGTTTGTTGCTGACTACCGATGGATGTCATCATCATGAAAGTGTGTCTTTCCACTCCAACAATAGCATCTGTTCGCAACCAAATAATAAATGGAGAGACAGGGTGCATAAAAAGCACAATAAAGAAAAAACAAGAGTCAAAGATCATGGTAAAGAACAAATAATATGTATCAGGATGAGGAGCCTCTAGGGAAATAAGGCCCTCCAATTGTATCTATTGATAAATTTAATTTTCTGACAAGTGAATCAGATCTTATCATTGTAGTCATGTTCTTGCCATTATTTTAATGCTTCAGTTGCAATAGTGGTGTCATTCCCAGGATACACAGAGTTGTGATACCTGTGGCATATTGGATATGCCACAGATCTAATAAGTTTAGTCATTTAAACCATCACAGCCACTCTGCAGTGACACCTGGATCAATCTTTTTGTTGGAAGATATATTCATGTGCAAGCTTGGTGTCTCCAAAGCAAATGGACATATGCACTCTTCGCAAAGCTTGGTGGGATGAGTTCCAATGTTTGGTGGCACTTTCTTTTATCCTGAGTTTGTTGGGATACATGTTACTTTACCATTAGTCTCCTCATTGATGCAGAGGACTTCATAGAAGATAAGTTCTTAAGTCAGCTTCAGGGATGGTGTTCATAAATGGTTTATTCATAAAGGCTGCCTTGGCTGGTTAATACATGTAGCTAATGCCAAGTGTGTTGATACAACACATCATCAAAAGGAAGACAATTGTGGCTCCTGTTCTGCACAGGTAGTATACAAGCACCTGAATGTCTTACTTTACCAGATATTTTGGAAAGCACCCTACTGTTGCCTGGACATTGCCGAGAGAGTCACTATATAAGAGCTGCTTTGATGGAGAGGGTTTTGATATAGATGAGTGCTTTGTGAAGTATTCTCAATTATGCAGTATAAATGATACTCTCACTTGTTACAGAAAAGTTTTTGAAGGAATTATTTGTGCTTATGCAGATTCAACTTTTCCACAATCTTTGGATCTGGCTGGAGGGTTCATACCCTTGCAGGACAGAGTACAATTACAGTGTTAAATTACTGGGATACTGTGAACCTTAATGTTATGTGTGAAGTACATTTGCATGGCAGGGCAGGGGATGTGCTGTTATGGGACTTGTAATGTCAGGATAAGAGTGTGGGGTGTCTAGTGTAAAAGAGCGCTCTAGGCAAATATTTGTGAGTTATATCAAAGCTGGTCAGGTTTCTTTCCTTTTTTAAAAAAAAAAAACAATTATACAATTTTATGAGGTTGGTTTATCTGCTTTTGCAGGTGGTATTTATGATGAAAGTAATGAGCTAATTTTTTGCATACAAGTCGCTTGACATGAGGCATGCAGGTCAACTTGCTATCAAGAAGCAAGAATACAGGGACATCCTGGGAGTTCACCGATCAAAGACAGCACCCATAAGTTTCAGTCTATGTCTGTATTCTATGTAATGCCATTTGCAGACAATTTTCAGCAAATAGAGTGACAAGGAGCCATAACAGACACGAAGAGTATTAACATGCAGTGCTGTTGATACATTAGTCCCAGGGCAGTCACAGTTTCATCTTTTGCAGTAGTGGAAAGGGTGATACTTACAACAGACTCCTGTAACATTCTCGATTTCTTATTCACTTACTTTCCTAAGGGCTGAAAGAACCTACAAGACAAGAAGTTCTGTATAAAGGTAGACAACTTGTGTCAGAATTGTAGGGTGTCTGGGAAGTAGCTAACATATAATAGCCAGTCAATGCCGACATTTCGGTGTAATGCTTTGGTAAAGAGCTCCTTCATGTAGGTTTAGATGAGGATCAGTACAGAGGACTTCAGTGATGATAATTCCAGTGATCTTGTTGGGGATGAGTATCCATTTGTGTGTCTCAACTTACCCACCTGAGCAGCTGAGATATGTGCAGTTGTTAATCTCAACCGCCTTTCTTCTGCTGTTTGGTAAGTAACCATACTCCTCTCCAATTTTGTTTGGATAGAATTATGCTGGTAGTCAAGGAGTTTTAACTGTGCATTGTAGGGCTCACCCTTTTCTAGCTATCTTGGCTGTTTATTTGGATCACCAAACAACAGACTTGCATTAAAGGCCTCCAAATGAACAAGATATAGTAGCTTTCTTTGCATGTATAATGATATTTGTAGCATGTTGCATAATTTCATAAATCCTTTTCATTTGGTTTGGTGGGAGTTGGGATGCAGAGGATTCTGCCTGCTGTTAGATCATTTCAGGGACCAACATAGCAACTCTCCAGCTGGAGGCATGGGATTGTCAATATGATGGGATTATCATTGCTATCACATAAGTCATGAATGTACCATTTTAACACTAGTGCTAGGGTACAGATGTATGAGGAAAGATCACTAGAAGAGAAACCAACATCTGCAGCACCAAAAGTGCATTGGTCTCCCACGATATTCAATGAACAAAAGTCCATTTCATTCAAGAAGTATTTCAACAATTTGTCTCTGCTGTCCGTATTTGTGCTGCCTCAAAACATGGAGATGAAGGCTGGGTGTAATTGTTGTATTAGCTCTTTAAGTTTCTGCTATTTTATGTTTCTATTAAGTTGAAGATATTCATCACAGGTTACTAATATCATAGTTAAGTGGACTATATTAGCTATTGCTACAAGAGCAGCATTCAACACCATCTGATCACTATAGGATGAGTGCTAGACCACAGTGCAAATACCCCATGTAGTATTGAGAAACTATGGGAGGACGTATATCCATGTGCCACAATTCTCATAAAGCAACACACTTAAAGGATTAGATTGACATTAGCTGCTTCAACTCTGACAGATGACAATATCCACGGGCAGTCCTAGTGTAGTACAGCTAGGTATTGAAAGCAGTGAAGATGGTCGTCGTCTTCACAGCACATCAAGCTTCATGATCACAGTAGATGTACCCCTACCTTGAACCAAGAAATAACTGCCATGCTCACTTGTTATCTGAGGAAAAGGCAACTGCCTCCCTCAGACACTAACTGAACTAAAACAGTGCACACTCATCTGCTGGTATAATTACAGATTTTTCCCACAAATCAGGCTTTGGAAATAAAGGTCCTCATTCATTTGAAAGCTCTATTTGAAAATATAGAATTATTATGAAACTGGCCTTAAATGAATATCTAAATAATAAACTGTTTATGCAGGCAGTAAAAGACTTTCAGCTCGGGAAAGGACAATGTTGAGGACCTAGGACAAAAATTAAAATGGATTTTAGGCCCAGTGAGATAAAAGTTAGTGCATGGCAGGTGGCAAGAGATGCTTGATTACAACATTAGACACTTAACTGCAAAAGCAGAAAGAGTTCCCCGAAATATTCAAATGAAGCTGAATTACTGCTGAATATACTTAATTAAAAAAACAGGCATAAGTACAACTATGGAGAAAGCATTCGGTATAAACTGATGGAAAAAAATCACAACACCAAAAATAATTGACACACAGTAATGAAATTTCAGGAATGCATTTGTTTAGGTGACACATTTAAGTGATTAACACTGCAAGATCACAAGTTAATGTAAGTGCAAGGTAAGTCATTGCAAATGTGAAATTCTGTTACTTTAATAACTGGTGTAACCACAAGAATGGTGAATTCATGCAGAATGTGCATGCACTGTGCTGCACAGGTGCTGGATATCAGACAGTGGGATGGAGTTCCATGCCTACAGCACTTGGTCAATACAGGGACAGTTAATGCTGTTTGTGGATAAAGTTTGAGTTTTTGTCCTATGACGTCCCATATGTGCTCTAATGTAGACAGATCTGGTGATCAGGCAGGCAAAAGCAACATGTTGACACTGTATAAAGCATGTTGTGTTGCAACACTGGATGTGTATGAGCTTTATCCTGTTGGAAAACATCCCTTGGAAAACAGTTCATGAATAGCAGCATAACAGGTTGAATCACCAGACTGACATACAATTTTGCAGAGAGGGTGTGTGAGATAACCATGAGACTGTTCCTACTATTATACAAAACAGCAGACCAGACCACAACTCCTAGTGTAGGTCCAGTGTGCCTATAATGCAGGCAGGTTGGCTGCAGGCCCTCAGCTGGCCACCTCATAACACACAGCAAACACTGGTATTGAGTCAGAAACAGCTTTCATCAGAAAATACAACGGATCTCCAGCCCACCCTCCAATGGGCTCTTGCTCAAAACCACAGGATTCTTAAGTGGCAGTGGTTTGGAGTCAGTGGAATGCAAACCATAGGGTGTCTGGCTTGGAGCTGTCCTTTAAATACCGTATTTACTCGAATCTAAACCGCACTCGAATCTAAGCTGCCCCTGAAAAATGAGACTCAAAATCAAGGGAAAAAAAAATTCCCGAATCTAAGCTGCACCTGAAATTTGAGACTCGAAATTCAAGGGGAGAAACAAAGTTGGTCCATTGTAATATGAGACACAATTTAGGTCGAATGAATGACGATACAGATACAGTAGTGTGGTTCGAGTCTTAAGTTTAGCAGTTACGCTTTACCAGGTAGCCATTGCTATGCGTCAGGCGCTCCGTCCATATTTATACGGGTACCGGTACCCTTCCTTTTTCACGTGCTTCATCTGGATTGATTTGATTGCTTATTTTTCTTTGACCTGATAACTGCCGTTCTCTTTGTTATAGGTGTTTACGTCACTCTAAGCTGAAAACGCATTATTGTACTGTGCCATGCATTGTTTGCCACATTTGGATAATGAGTGTTTACGGCCTGTCGCGTCTCGCGGCATGACTTACTTTTGTGCGTGCTACAGCCACTTTAAAAAGAGAGAGAGAGAGAGAGAGAGAGAGAGAGAGAGAGAGAGAGAGAGAGAGAGAGAGGATCAACAAGAACCAGATAATAGACTGCATATGATAGATGATGTTCTGAACGAGAGTTTAGCGAAAATTTTTCTCCGTTTCAAAATCTTTGCACACACCTCTTTGGTACATAACATTCTGCACAGAAATTAGAGTCATCTTAGATTTAAAAATCTATTCAATTGCCGTGCTTTATTCCTGACTGTATCACTATTAGGCATAAGAATAATACGAATATGAACATGACATGATATGTACATTCTTCCGCGTTTGCTGTTGTCTCATCTAGTTCCGTAGTTTATTAGGCAGACAGGATTTAAATGAGATAGCAACAACACGACACAATAGATAGCAAAATGTTTATATTTGTATTATTCTTCTGATGAAGAGAATACTGCATGTGACTCACAATTCATAAAAGTTACTATTAGCAACCATATCTTCTCACAGGTAGGAAAAAATTCAGAACGTAGAGTTGGCCATATTGACAAACATCCCGAACAGTCTTGCCAGTCGGATTTTCGTAGTACATTGAAAGACTGCTACATTCGAAGATGAACAATACGGAATTTGTATTTACTTCATTGGATAATGTATAAAAATGCAGTGGTCGAAACTCGGGGCGGAGAAAAAAGCTCGTTTTCCACCTTTTTTAAAAAATTTATTTACTGGCGCAGAGGTTTTGGCGCCAGTATTTAACTTTGTGACTACAAAAGCATGCATGTGTAGTGCTACATATATTCGACGGCAGAAGTTAGTTGTGGCGGCACCTACCAACATTTTTCACCACTTCCTCTTACACTCGATTCTAAGCCGCAGGCGGTTTTTTTGGTTTCAAAAATCGGAAAAAAAGTGCGGCTTAGATTCGAGTAAATACGGTAACTGTTTTGCAACAGTCTGTTGCGTCACTGAGGTGACAACTGCTCAAAGTGCTGCTGCAGATGCAGTACAATGCACCAGAGCCATATGCCGAACACAATGGTCTTCCCTCTTAGCAAGTCACATGGCCATTCAGAGCCTGGTCTTCTTGTGACTGTGTAGTGTCATGACCACCACTGCCAGCAATGATGTACAGTGGCTACATTCCTGCCAAGTCTTTCTGCAATATTGCAGGAGGAACATCCAGCACCCTGTAGCCCTATTGTACAACCTCTTTCGAACTGAGTGAGGTGTTAATAATGGCATCTTTGTTGCCTTAAAGGCATTACTGACTAACATCAACTGATCCCGCCTAATCTCAAAGGTAAACAACACTCACAACCATTACAGCACGTATTTAAAGTAAGTCTATTTGCAGCCTCATAATGGCACTACTAGCATCACTCTAATGTCACTGGCACCACATTTTAATAGACATCAACTTTCAGATGTAGAAACACACCTAACAACTTTTCATTCATGCCGCACAACTCCTCCTTTGTGTTACAATTTTTTTTCTATCGGTGTATATAAGAACTAGATCTTATATAAAATCCTTTAAAACGTTTTTTTTTTTTTAAAAAAAAAAGCACTAAGAAATATTGATCCCATCTAAATTCAGGCAATAGATAAAATTTGTTTGTCCAGATGCTCATTTATCTTGAAAGCATTAAAACATAAGTTTGTAAAGTGAATACTATATTCTATCTTCTGAAACTGTTTCACTGAAAATGACTAAGGTTTATAGTTTTAAACACTGCACAGTTGCAAAAGCTATAAACAACAATAAGTTGGGGCATAAAAGAGAAGGAAAGAGTGCTGACCAATGGGCAGTTATGGTACTTACTGATAAGGAAGGAAATACTTAGCCTTGCAACAGTCTACTTTGGGCCACTTAAACAGCACATGACTTTCCAGCCTTCACAAATGATTGAAGTGCAGGTAAGCAGCACTGCATACCTATGTCACTGAGATAAATTTGTTGTAGTTAAATAGGAACATATTTTGTGTTCCCATGTGATGAGCTGTTTTGAAGAGTCTTATATAGGAGTCAACATGGATTACACAGCCACTTATACTGTGCAACCCTGCTAGCTTTGTCAGTTCTCAAGATTCAGAATATGACATACAGCTGAGCCCATGCTAACTGGTTGGTTGTTTGGTTGGCTGGTTGAAGGGGGAGTGGACCAAACAGCACAGTCATCAATCTCACAATCCAAGGTGACAGAAATAAAGAGAGGAACAACAGCACAGTGCAGTTGATGACAGAGGAAAACGAGCAAATGGAGAGGCTGACGGTATATAGGTGCGGCAGGAAGAGTAAGGAACAGGAAAGGGGGTGCAGGACGACAGCAGGTTGGCACCATACAGGCACGGCACACACCAGGGTGCCGGCACCCCTGTCGACCTGTTCTGATCCGCACACTGTACTTTGGTCGGAATGACACACAGGAAGAAGACACAAGGAGACAGGAAACAAAATGGGGCAAAAGACCACACAGAAAAGGGCGAGGTGGGAGGGTGGGGGCAGCACCAGCTGGCATAGATGCAAAGCCGAAGGCCTCCCAAACCAATGCCAGTGTTAAGGGACTCCAATTCCACAACAAAATTCACGTACTTAAATCAAGGAGAGCAAACCACTTTCGCAGAGGAAACTGAGGACAGGCATAACCATGCAAGTGTTGTCTGCAAACACCCACATCAAGGAGAGTGGGGGAACATGTTCAGTGCGAAGGGCAATGTAGTATATGTCATATTCTGAATCTTGAGAACTGACAAAGCTAGCAGGGTTGCACAGTATAACTGATTGTGTAATCCATGTTGACTCCTATTTTTTGTTTTAGGGTGCAAAACTAACAAGGGTCATATGCGTCCAAGTCAAAACTGTAGAATACAAAGACAAAGAGAAGAGTTAAAACCGACTACACATTAAATCAATTGACAGAAGAAAAGACAGCTAAAAACAGGGACGTGGAGAAAGGTCTACAAAATAAGCCATAGATATACGGAGGTCCTGAACTAAAGATTAAATGTGGGCCATATTGCTACAACAGATAAAAAGTAAAACATGGTCGACACCCCATGCGTTGTTCTCTGAAATGGCTGGTAACTCAGATGGCAAACAAATGAGAACACAAGTGTTTAAAAAAAGGGCATTCTGTCATGAAATGGCAGACCGGCAAAGGTTGAGGGCAATAAGCACAAAGTGGTGGGGGAGCACCACTTAACAAATGGTGATGGCTAAAAAGACAGTGCTCGATACACAACCTAGGTAAAATGATCTCCTCACGCTGAGAAGGCCGAGAGGTGGTTATCCAAGCTGCTGGGAGAGGCTTAATCCCCTGGAGCTTGTTCCCATGAAGGGAGGACCAGTGGTGAAGCCAAAGTGACACCACTTGCTGACAGATGGCAACACAGAAGTAATAGGAGGGAATGTAAGAACTAGCAGACTGTGGTACGAGGACTGCAGCCTTGGCAGCAGCGTCAAGACACCTCGTTTGCTGTCAGACCAACGTGACCAGGAACCCACATAAACATCACACTGGCTCCATCAAAAGTGAGCAAGTGACAGCTTTCCTGGACCTGTTGCATTAAGGGATGGACAGTGTACAGCACAGAGGCTTTGAAGGGCACCGAGAGAGTTGGAGCACATGACGCAATTGATAAGTCTGTGTCGCCAGATGTACTGCGTGGCCTGATAGAGGGTAAAGAGCTCTGCTGTAAATACTGAGCAGTGTTCTGGAAGCCGATACCAAAAAATGTCGGCACTGATGACGAAGGCACAGCCGACACCATGGTCAATCTGAGAGCCATCAGTGTACACAAAGCTACTATTGTGAAGTTCCATGTGGAGTTCATGAAACTGAAGGTGACAAAGATAGGCTTGAGTAGTGTCCTTAGGAAGTGAATGAAGACCAAGGTCAACACAGGCCACCACACGAAGCCAAGGTGTTGAAGGGTTCACACCCACCTGGAAAGTGGCAGGTAGCGTGAAGTTAAGCTGCTGGAGCAACAGCCGAAAGTAAACTCTAGGAGGTAACAGAGAAGAGGGACACGCCCCATGCTAGTGATCAAAGGAGTCATCAAAGGAGGTATAGGATGGGTGGCTACACATGGCAGACAAATGGCATGCTTATCTGCTGAGGAGAAAGTCACGGCGGTAGGACAAGGGTAGTTCGGCAGCTTCTGCCTACAGCCTCTCAACTGACTTAGTGTAAAAGGCACCAGTGGCCACAATGATCAATAGTATTGAGACAGTGTAAGAGGAATGGATGTGCAGATGCATAAACAAGACACTCATAGTCTAGTTTTGTAGGGACTGGTACAATTGGAGGAGAATGGTTCAATCTACTCCCCAGGAAGTACCACTGAGGATATGTAGGACATTGAGGGACCACACACAGTGGGCCGCCAGGTAAGATATGTGGGAGAACCAAGGCAATTTCCTATCCAGCATAAGCCCCTGGAATTTCATAGTGTCAACAAACAGAAGAACAACAAGCCCAAGGGGTAAAGACAGTGGAAGAAAGAAACTGCCCCGCCAGAAATTCACACAAATGGTTTAGTCAGTGGAAAAATACAATCCATTGTTGATGTTCCATGACTAAAGATTATCAAGATATTGCTGAAGATGCCACTCAAAGAGACAGGTCCGTGGAGAAATGCAATAGATGGAAAAACCGTCAACAAAAAGGGAGCCGGAGATGTCCAGTCGGACACAGGCTATTATAGGGATAATTATGACAGCAAAGAGGATGACACTCATGACAGAACCCTGAGGCACACCATTTTAAAGGGTAAAGGTGTCTGACAAGGCAGAACCCATGCGTACCTTGAAAGCTCGGTCTTTTAAGAATTCCTGAAGGAAACGGGGCATGTGGCCATGGAAGCCCCACATGTAGAGATTATGGAGGATACCAGTCTTCCAGCAGGTGTCATAGGCTTTCTCCAAATCGAAAAGCATGGTCACAGTCTGTGATTTTCACAGAAAATCATTCATGACATGGGTGGACAAAGTGACAAGATAGTCAACTATAGAAGAGTGTGCTCGAAATCCACACTGCGCAGTGTTTAGTAAACTGCAAGACTTGAACCACCATACCAGCCAGGCATGACTCATATGTTCCATCACCTTGCAAACACAGGTGGTGAGAGAAATGGGAAGGTAACTAGAAGTAAGTTGTTTGTCCTTACAGAGCTTAGGTATGAGTATGACAGTGGCCTCACACCAGTATCTGGGAACTGTGCCCTCTGCCCATATGCAGTTGTACATATGAAGGAAAAGTGCTTGCCCACAAGAGAAAGGTGCTGCAACATCTGAATTGAACAGCATTTGCCCCCATAGTGGAGGATCGGGATGAACTGAGAGCATGATCTAGCTCCCTCATAGTAAAGGCAGCATTGTAGCACTCACTATTCTGAAAAGAGAAGAGTATATCCCGAGCCACCTCCACTCATTTCTGATGGAGAAAGGCAGGGTGATAGAGGGGGGAGCTTGAAATCTCCGCAACACAGCAGCCCAAGGTGTTGGAGATAGCAATAGGGCCCACTATGAAATGATCTGCTGCTGTCAGGCCAGAAATTGGGGAATGGACCTTGTTCCCAGAGAGCCACCAGAGGTTGGCCCACATGACAGAAGTGGGAGTGTAACTATTAAAAGAACTAGTAAATGAAATCCAGTTAGCTTTCTTGCTATCCCAAAGAATGTGATGACACTGTGCTTCCTACCGTTTATAATAAATGCAGTTTGCCATCATAGGATGACGGTTAAAAATATGGAGAGCACATCTTTGCACACAAAAGGCGTGTCAGTCTGCCTTGTAACTGGGATACTGCATGATACAGAAGAAGTGTAAAGAATGGAATGTTCTGTCACGGTACGGATAATGTTTGTAAGATATTCTACCTGGTCATCGCAAATGGGGAAATATTGTCCATTAAAGGTCGCCACCAGCGGAGGTTCAAGTCCTCCCTTGGGCGTAGGTGTGTGTGTTTGTCCTTAGGATAATTTAAGTTAAGTAGTGTGTAAGCTTAGGGACTGATGACCTTAGCAGTTAAATCCCATACGATTTCACACACATCTGAACATTTTTTAAGGTCGCCACGGAGGAGTAAAGCCTGCAGTCAGCCTTAGAAAGCTGCCATTTGGATATGCACATAGGTGGGGTAGGAGTCAGCAATCGAATGGCAAACGGGAAATGTACATTCAAGTATGTGTCAGACAGAAGGGGACCACTCAAGATGATGGGCAAGCTGGGCAGTGCAGAAGGAGAGGTCCAAATGGGAATAGCTGTGAGTGGAATCTGAAAGGAATGTGGATGCTACCTGTTAAGGCACATGAGGTTAAGTTGACTGACAAGGTCAGCCAAGAGGCCAGCTCTCAAACAGGTTCTGGGCAAGCCTCAAAGGGTAAGGTGCACTTTAAAGTCAAAGAGCAGTAGAAAGGAGTGAGGGAGTCGCCCAATAAGCTGTAGGGAGTCTGTCCTGGTGACACCAAATGACGGAGGGATGTAAATGGTACGAAGGATAAACATCAAGTGAGGAAAGAAAATGTGTATTGCAACAGCTTGGAGCCGGGTAATCAAGGAGATGGGGTTGACTATGAACATCATCCCAGATGAGCAGTACGACTCCCCATGAGATGGAAGGCTGTCCTCAGGGGGCAGGTCAAAGCAGACTGGGAAGGAATACGAGAGCTCAAAGCAGTTGTGAGGGTGCAATTTTGTTTCCTGGAGGCAGAGAACACACAGACAATACGATTCTAAGAGCAGATGTAAGTCCTCTTCCTTGAATTGAAGGCCGCGAACTTCCCTTGGAGGAGAGTCATGATGAGAAAAGAAAAAAAAAAGATGAAGGGGGTGACACCTTCGAAAACTTGCTGCTACAGGGCACAGAGGCTGGAGTGTCATGCTCCACGAGGTCTACAAAGGCACTGGCATTCTCCTTCTGTCCGTCTGCAGAGTCCACGGCACAAAAACGGTTCGTGGTGTGCACCAGCAACACGGACATTGGCCGGGCAAGGGTATCACGGGACACTGTCGAAGAGGATCTCCGAGTCAGTGAAGGAAAAAACCGTTTCCATTTGTTTCACTTCTTGGAGCCTTTATGGTTGGCAAACAAAGACTCTCTGTGGTTCTCTGCTGGCTCTGCATTGGTCATGCCTGGGTGACCCTCGGCCACCTCCTGCGCTGTGAAGACCAACCTGAGTGTCGGTGTGGTTGACAGTGGCCCATATTCTTCTGCTCTGTCCTCCTTTGGGTGCCCTGCGACTTCACCTTCAGTTGCTGGACTCTCTATCATTTATTTTAGCAGACAATGCCTCATTGGCTGAATTGGTTTTACGTTTCATCCATGAGGGTTTGTTTTATCATTCGATCTGGGGTTTAGCTCCTGTCCTTTGTTCCTCTGTGTCTTCCACCGTAGTGCTTTTAGGGTGGAGGTTTTAATGTGTTGCAGGGTGGCTGGCTTTTTCATTTTATCTTCGTGGTCGGCCAGCCACTGTAATCTGCTTCCTTGTTTTACTCTCTTCCAACTGTTTCTTGCATCTCTCTGTTTTCTTGTCCCCTTTGTTCCTTTTAGTGTTCATCGCCTTTCCTTCGTTCATGTGGTCTTATCTTTCTTTCTGTTTTGTGTTATATGTCTTGTCTGTGTTATTCTCACACTTGTGGCATTGTTTTATTAGGAACAAGGGACTGATGACCTCATAGTTTGGTCCCTTCCCCCTCTTTTAAACCAACCAACCCTTTGGCAGTTTCGTGCTTGGCTACTGCAGGGCCCCAGTCTTTGCAGCATCTTTTCCCTTCCATGCTGCGTGTCTATTCTCTTGCAATTTTTTTCCCCCTCCCTTGGGGAACATGTCCGAGATGATGTTGGAAATGTGTTCTGCATATTCAGCCACCAATATCAGAACAGTCTCTTCACTGTCTTTCATTCCATCTGTCTTTTTCGTTCCCCTTTTGTTATCCTTTCTCCACTTCGGCATTTGAGGTTCCTCTTTCTCTTCTTTCTCACTGTACACTCCTGAAGGCCAGCCCACATGTTTGACACAACAGGTGACTCTGTAATGTGTAATTCCCAGCCTTGGGATGAGAAATAGGGTTCGCACATAACCCCTGGTAAATGCTAAGCCCAGGGAGGTTGATGGCCTGAGCTGCTACCTTCCTAAATTGCCCATTGGTCCTTATGTCAGGTGTTCGGGAGGTGTGATCTGAGGTGTGAACATTCACTTAAGGCAGGTGCGCCCCTTCTGAGGGGGCCCGCAGTCGGAAGAAGTTTGCCATCGGAGACACTGGCAATCATAGGAGATTTTTTCGCAGTGAGCCAAACATCATCATCTTAGTCTATGTCTGCTAAACGCAAACGGAATGAGGCTAAAGATTCAAAGACCCTCCCAGCTGCATCATGGTTCCTTGTGGTTTCATGTACTGAAGACTGTCAACCTTTTGCTTTGGTAAATCCATTTATTATTCAGAAAGGTGTTGATGCAATTTCTGGTGTTTGGAAATCCTGCTCTTTTTTATGAAATGGCACTTTGCTTTTGGAGACTACTTCTGATTCTCAATTACACCAACTGCTTGCCACTTCACTCCTTGACAGCTATCCTGTTCATGTCAAGGCCTAATCTAATGCTGAATTCTTTCTCTGGTGTTATATACACTAGGCTGCTCGATGGTCTGACCAAGTCAGAAATCCAAACGTACCTCCCTGATCAGGGTGTCATTGCTGTCCATTGGATGATGGAAAAAGTAAATGCATACTTAGTGCCCACACACACACACACACACACACACACACACACACACACACACACACACACACACACACTTTTTCTCACTTCTGATAGAGTGTTTCTACTGTCAAAGATCAAAGAAGGCTATGAAGTTATCACAGTACGACCGTACATTCGGAATCCACTGCTACCAGTGGCACCATTATGAACGCACTCAAGAGTCCTGTCAACACCCAGCCATCATCGAGGACTTCCACACATTCGTGGTCCCCTTAATGGCTCAATTCAGTTTCCCAAAGCTGAAAAACCTTGTGGCGTAATAACAAACGTAGGTCAGTTGCAGGGATGTTCATCTCCAGAAGTGGTTTCTGTGTAGCCTGTTTGGCCAGCCTGTCAGCAAGTTCATTTCCTGGGATTCCAATGTGACCAGGGGTCCAGACGAACACCACTGAAAGACTGGACCATTCCAGGGCATAGACGGATGTGGCGTAAGAACGAACGCAGGTCAGTTGGGGGGATGCCCATCTCCAGAAGTAGTTTCTGTGTAGCCTGTTTGGCCAGCCTGTCAGCAAGTTGATTTCGTGGGTTTCTGACGTGACCAGGGGTCCAGACGAACACCACTGAACGACTGGACCATTCCAGGGCATGGATGGACGCTATTAAAGAATGACGAGGGTAGCACTAGCCGATAGTTTCCAGGCTGCTTAACGAGTCAGTACATAGAAGAAAAGACTCCCTAGGGCATAAACGGAAATACTGAAGTGCACGAGAAATGGCCAACAGCTCTGCAGTGAGTACACTGCAGCCATCTGGTAAGAAATGCTGTTCAATATGGCCACCCTGAACGTAGGCAAGGCCAACATGGCCAACATGACCAACATGACCATCAGCCATCATGCCATCAGTGTAAACCACTTCAGAGCCCTGGAAAACGTCAAGTATCGAGAGGAAGTGACAGCAGAGAGCTGCAGGGTTAACGGAGTCCTTAGGGCCACGTGAAAAGTCCAGAAGAAGCTGCAGCCGAGGCCTACACCATGGAGGTGTACATGAATGGACTGTAAGTATAGGTGGTAAAGGGAAGGACTCCAGTTCTGAGAGAAGAAACTGCACGCGAACTGCAATCGTTGGCCCCAACCTAGGCCACCGATGTGGGTGATGGGCTGCTGCAGGCAGGAAAAGGACACAGTAATTCGGATGCTCAGGAGAACTACAAATGTCTGCTGCATAACTGGTGAGCAGTTCTGCATGTCTGATCTGCAATGGAGGGACCCCAGCATCTACTAGTATGCTGGTCACTGGACTCATCCTAAAAGCTCCTGTCGCTAGTCAAACCCCGCAGTGGTGCACAGAGTCCAATAAATGCAACACTGAGGGCGCTGCCGAACCATAAATCACACTCCTATAGTCAATTCGGAATTGGACAAGGCCTCTGTAAATCTGCAGCAGCGTAGAGCAACCTGCACCCGAATTGCTGTTGCTCAGACAACGGAGAGTGTTGAGGTGATGCCAGCACTTCTGCTTAAGCTGAAAAAGATGAGGAAGCCAAGTCAATCAAGAATCTAAAACCAGTCCTAAGAATCGACGTGTTGCCACTACAGTTAGTGGATCATTATGAATGTAAAGTTCTGGGTCTGGATGAATAGTATGACACTGACGGAAGTGCATGACACACAACTCTGCGGCTGAATACTGGAAGCCGTGGGCTAGAGCCCATGACTGCACATTGTGGATGGTTCCCTGTAGGAGACACTAAGCAACACCAGCACTGGAGCAGCAGTATGAAACGCAGGAGTCGTCTGCATACGAGAAGGTGAGATGGAGGGCCCAACAGCTGCTGCTAGACTGTTGTTGTTGTTGTTGTTGTTGTTGTTGTTGGGGACTTCAGTCCTGAGACTGGTTTGATGCAGCTCACCATGCTACTCTATCCTGTGCAAGCTTCTTCATCTCCCAGTACTTACTGCAACCTACATCCTTCTGAATCTGCTTAGTGTATTTATCTCTTGGTCTCCCTCTACGATTTTTACCCTCCACACTGCCCTCCAATGCTAAATTTGTGATCCACTGATGCCTCAGAACATGTCCTACCAACCGGTCCCTTCTTCTTGTCAAGTTGTGCCACAAACTCCTCTTCTCCCCAATTCTATTCAATATCTTCTCATTAGTTATGTGATCTACCCATCTAATGTTCAGCATTCTTCTGTAGCACCACATTTCGAAAGCTTCTATTCTCTTCTTGTCCAAACTATTTATCGTCCATGTTTCACTTCCATACATGGCTACACTCCATACAAATACTTTCAGAAACGACTTCCTGACACTTAAATCTATACTTGATGTTAACAAATTTCTCTTCTTCAGAAACGCTTTCCTTGCCATTGCTAGTCTACATTTTATATCCTCTCTACTTCAACCATCATCAGTTATTTTGCTCCCCAAATAGCAAAACTCCTTTACTACTTTAAGTGTCTAATTTCCTAATCTAATTCCCTCAGCATCACCCGACTTAATTCAACTACATTCCATTATCCTTATTTTGCTTTTGTTGATGTTCATCTTATATCCTCCTTTCAAGACACTGTCCATTCCATTCAACTGCTCTTCCAAGTCCTTTGCTGTCTCTGACAGAATTACAATGTCATCGGCAAACCTCAAAGTTTTCATTTCTTCTACATGGGTTTTAATACCTACACCAAATTTTTCTTTTGTTTCCTTTACTGCTTGTTCAATATACAGATTGAATAACATTGGGGATAGGCTACAGCCCTGTCTCACTCCCTTCCCAACCACTGCTTCCCTTTCATGTCCCTCGACTCTTATAACTGCCACCTGGTTTCTGTACAAATTGTAAATACCTTTTCGCTCCCTGTATTTTACCCCTGCCACCTTTAGAATGTGAGAAAGAGTATTCCAGTCAACATTGTCAAAAGCTTTCTCTAAGTCTACAAATGCTAGAAACGTAGGTTTGCCTTTCCTTAATCTTTCTTCTAAGATAAGTCGTAAGGTCAGTACTGCCTCACGTGTTCCAACATTTCTACGGAATCCAAACTGATCTTCCCTGAGGTCGGCTTCTACCAGTGTTTCCATTTGTCTGTAAAGAATTCGTGTTAGTATTTTGCAGCTGTGACTTATTAAACTGATAGTTCGGTAATTTTCACATCTGTCAACACCTGCTTTCTTTGGAATTGGAATTATTATATTCTTCTTGAAGTCTGAGGGTATTTCGCCTGTTTCATGTTCACCAGATGGTAGAGTTTTGTCAGGACTGGCTCTCCCAAGGCCGTCAATAGTTCTAATGGAATGTTGTCTACTCCGGGCCTGGTTTCGACTTAGGTCTCTCAGAGCTCTGTCAAACTCATCACGCAGTATCGTATCTCCCATTTCATCTTCATCTACATCGTCTTCCATTTCTATAATATTGTCCTCAAGTACATCGCCCTTATATAGACCCTCTATATACTCCTTCCACCTTTCTGCTTTCCCTTCTTTGCTTAGAACTGGGTTTCCATCTGAGATCTTGATATTCATACAAGTGGCTCTCTTTTCTCCAAAGGTCACTTTAATTTTCCTGTAGGCAGTATCTATTCTGCCCCTAGTGAGATGTGCCTCTACATCCTTACATTTGTCCTCTAGCCATCCCTGCTTAGCCATTTAGCACTTCCTGTTGATCTCATTTTTGAGACGTTTGTATTCTTTTTTGCCTGTTTCATTTACTGCATTTTTATATTTTCTCCTTTCATCAATTAAATTCAATATTTCTTCTGTTACCCAAGGATTCCTACTAGCCCTCGTCTTTTTACCTACTTGATCCTCTGCTGCCTTCACTACTTCATCCCTCAGAGCTACCCATTCTTCCTCTACTGTATTTCTTTCCCCCATTCCTGTCAATTGCTCCCTTATGCTCTCCCTGAAACTCTGTACAACCTCTGGTTCTTTCAGTTTATCCAGATCCCATCTCCTTAAATTCCCACCTTTTTGCAGTTTCTTCAGTTTTAATCTACAGTTCATAACCAATAGATTGTGGTCGGAGTCCACATCTGCCCCTGGAAATGTCTTACAATTTAAAACCTGGTTCCTAAATCTCTGTCTTACCATTATATAATCTATCTGATACCTACTAGTATCTCCAGGATTCTTCCATGTATACAACCTTCTTTCAAGATTCTTGAACCAAGTGTTAGCTATGATTAAGTTATGCTCTGTGCAAAATTCTAACAGGCGGCTTCCTCTTATTTCTTAACCCCAATCCATATTCACCTACTATGTTTCCTTCTCTCCCTTTTCCTACTCTCGAATTCCAGTCACCCATGACTATTAAATTTTCGTCTCCATTCACTACCCGAATAATTTCTTTTATCTCATCATACATTTCATCAATTTCTTCATCCTGTGCAGAGCTAGTTGGCATATAAACTTGTACTACTGTAGTAGGCATGGGCTTCGTGTCTATCTTAGCCACAATAATGCGTTCACTATGCTGTTTGTAGTAGCTTACCTGCACACCTATCCTTCTATTCATTATTAAACCTACTCCTGCATTACCCCTATTTGATTTTGTATTTATAACCCTGTATTCACCTGACCAAAAGTCTTGTTCCTCCTGCCACCGAACTTCACTAATTCCCACTATATCTAACTTTAACCTATCCATTTCCCTTTTTAAATTTTCTAACCTACCTGCCCGATTAAGGGATCTGACATTCCACGCTCCGATCCGTAGAACACCAGTTTTCTTTCTCCTGATAACGACGTCCTCTTGAGTAGTCCCCGCCTGGAGATCCAAATGGGGGACTGTTTTACCTCCGGAATATTTTATCCAAGAGGACGCTAGACTGTTAATGGCCACTCAAAAGAGAGAGACACTCAATACAGAGCCCTGTGGGACTCTATTCTCCTGGATATTGGTGGAACTATGGGAGGCACCAACTTGGACACTGAAAGTACGGAGCGAGAGGAAGTTTTGGATAAAAATCGGGAGCAAACCACAGAGACCCTGCTCATACAATGTGGCAAGGATATGATGTTGCTAGGTTGTGTCGTATGCTTTATGTAAGTCCAAAAAGATGGCAACCACGTGCTGCCATCTGGATTGGGCTTTTCGGATGGCATACTCGTGGGAAAAACGATTATCAGTGGTAGAGTGACCCTGGCAGAAGCTGCCATGACATGGAGCCAATAGGCCACGTGACTCCAGGACCCAATCCAATCGCCGACATACCATACATTCCAGCAGCTTACAAAGAATGTTGATGAGGCTGATGGGCCGATAGCTATCCACATCAAGCGGGTTTTTACCGGGTTTGAGCACTGGAATGATTGTGCTCATTCAGATGGAAAGACACCATTGCACCAGATCCGGTTGAAGATGACGAGAAGATGTTGCTTGTAGTCAGATGAGAGATGTTTAATCATCTGACTGTGGATCCAATCAGGCCCAGGAGCTGTGTCGGGGCAATGTGCAAGGGCACTGAAGAGCTCCCACTCTGTAAATGGGATGTTATAGGATTCACTGTGGCGTGCAGTGAACGAGAGAACTTTCCCTTCCAGCCGCTGTTTGAGAGAACGAAAGGCTGGGGGTAATTCTCCGACGCAGAGGCTCAAGCAAAGTGCTCGGCAATCGTGTTTGTGTCGGTAGATAACACGCCATTTATGGTAACACCGGGAGCACCTGTTAGGGTCTGGTACCCGAAAAGATATCTGATCTTTGCCCAGACTTGGGTAGGTGATGTATGGCATCCATTGGTTGAGACATATCTCTCCCAACACTCCTGCTTCTGTTGTTTGATAAGTTGGTGAATGCAGGCATGGAGCCGTTTAAATGCTATAAGGTGCTGCAGGGAAGGGTGCTGCTTATGCTGCAGTAGAGCTCGCCGATGCTCCTTAATTGCTCCTGTGACTTTCGGCGACCGCCAAAGGACTGCCTTATGCAGGGGGCACGCTAAAGAGCGAGGCATTGCGTCAGAATTATTGTAGTTACTTGCTCAACCATCACATCGAAGTTACCGTGTGGAGGAGATTCAATGGTGACAGCAGAGGTGAAAGTTTCTCAGTATGCCTCGTTTAATTGCCATCTGGGCAGGCGTTCGTGGGCCTGACGCTGGGGCAGTGACAGGAATATGGGGATGCATTCACTACCAAAAAGGAAGTTCTCATGTGCTCTCCAGTGGATAGATGGGAGAAGTCCTCGGTTGCAAATTGGTAAATCAATGGCCGAGTAACTACCATGAGCCACACTGAAATGTTTGGCGGCCCCAGTATTTAAGAGGCAAGGTCGAGCTGAGATAGTAAAGTTTCGACATCTATGCCTCGGCCAGTGAGCACGGTGCACCCCACAGGGGGTTATTGGTGTTAAAATCTCCCAAAAGTAGGAAAGGTTTAGGGAGTTGATCAGTCAGTGCAGTTAATACATTCTGGGGTACTGCATTACCTAGAGGAAGATATACAATGCAGACAGTTTTTCCTGCATCGTCCTTATTCTGACAGCCACAGCTTCAAGAGGGGTTTGAAGGGGCACAGGTTCACTACAGACAGAGTTTAGGACGTAAACTCTATTATAGTCGCTATGGTTCCTATAATATCCGTTACAGCCGTGGAGGGCAGGGGTCCGCATTGCCGGAAACCAGGTTTCCTGGAGGGCAATGCACATAGCAAGTGTAAAGCTTAACAGTTGCCACAGCTCAGTCAGGCAGTTGAAAAAACCACTGCAATTACACTGGAGGATGACATCTTGAGACTGGGAAGGCATGGAACATTCAATGAGGCAGTTTACGCCTCAGAGTCACCTGCTGCCACTGACTTATTGCCTGAGCAGTCTATATCCATAGTAGTTAAAAGCTTCTGGGTATTAGGCTGTGTCATGTTTCTTCTAAAATGCTGTTCTAGCAGTAGTGGACACCAGAAAATCCTGAGGAAGATCCCAGCAGAGGGGTGGAAACGTCGATCATTTTAAAAGAAACATGAGTCGGCCTAATAACCCAGAAGATATTAACTTCCGTGACAATGACCATGGAAGCCTACAGACTTACATATATCCATTGTCTCTGTGGGTCTGGTGAGATCTAGGTCCTCAACTGACGCCAAAGTCTCCACCCCATCGTCAGACGCAGAGCTTGTAGGTAGCGGTGGTGTGGGTGCCACTGCTATTTCCTTGGTCTTAGGGGTTTTCTTTTTGGATTTCTCTCACTGCTCCTTGGGCTTCCCTGGCTGGTCGGACTTCACTGGCTCAGTCTCTCGGATTGAGGATGAGCGTGAAGCCCTACGACCAACTGCTTTTGGGCTCTTCAGGCACTGGTTGGTGTCATCTTTCCTACTAGATATGATACCCTGGACCATATTTAAGCTCTTATGGGGCGTGATGGTGTAGAAACATCCCCCAGCTTCTCACAAGCGAGTAACACCCATGACTGGGTAGAGGATGCTGTTTTGCTCAAGACGGACCCAGATTTCATTTTAGACAAGCCCTCCACCTCCCCAAACTTGTCCTCTAAATGCTCAACAAAAAACTGAGGCTTCATTGTCATGACTGATTCCCCATCAGCTCTGGAACATACAAGGTACCGGGGCGAATAAGATCCACTGCCATCTTTAGCCTGGTGTGGCCAAGGAGGAGAATGATTTGGAGTCATACTTTGTGCGTTGAATTGAGCTCATGAAAGCTTAGAGACTGCTGGTGTTTCACCAGCAAGAGACAATGGACTACACTTCATCATGTGTCATCCACCCTGATGCCACCTACTCTGACCAGGGGCCCTCCCCATGGGTGCCACCCAGTTGCAGCAAAGGCCACCCAGAAAGATGGCCATTGCCGGGAGTCCCAATGCCCCAGGGGGATAGGCATCTACCTCTTGACATATGTGGGGAGTTAACAGCACAGGCATCAGCAGAGCGATCCCTTTGTTGTTAGGGGGCTACAACCAACAGGGTACATGGCGGCCCCACCACAACTAAATGGCTACCGTGCTGGAGATCAGGTGCAAAGTAGTCCATGGTCATTGTCGATACAGAAAGCGACACTGCATAGAGCATGGTGGAAAATGCACCCAGGAAGGTGTCCTCGCCCAAGAGATGGAGAATGGGTGGGACTGCAATGCGACGATGAGAAAGTGGGCTAAAGATCTTAATGCACCTTATGACAGACAGGAATACCTCGGGCCTACTCTTATCTCTAGACACACAGGGAGGGGGGAGGGGGGGGCAGAGAGTGGGCCCAAAATGTGGAGGCAGTCCAGTAAAATATTGATCACCATGAGGGGGGTCACACAAAAAAGAGGGGGTAGCTCATTAAGAAGTAACAATCCATGTGCCAACCTTGTATGGATGATATGATGATGCAACAGATGGTAGATTAGTGCTGAAAGAGGTGCAGGACGGAACATCACATGATGGGAGTCCCCTTAATCAAACAACATTTATTATACAGGAGAGTAGCTCCACAAGAGTCAGCACATGACTGAGCGAAAAGGAAACTGATGTGAAGCTGTGAATCCACACCCGGAGGTGTTAAACAGAACGGAGATAGGTGGCTGCGCCACCCTCTCCCCCAGTCAGACAATCAGCAAGCTCATTACCTGGGATACCCATGTGGCTGGGAAACCGGAAGAAATCAACTGGACATGCAGCACAGTGAAGATAGGTGATTAGGTTGTAGATGGCAGAGACTAAGGGGTAGTGGGAAAAACACTGGGTGATAACCTGAAGGCCACTCATTGAGTCTGTACATAGCAAAACTCAGGTAATGAGGATCTTTTAACAAAGTAGGTGGTCCAGTAAATAGCCATAAATCTTGCGACAAACACACCACATGTGAAAGGAAAGAGACGGTGTTCCACACCAACGGAACATGTGCAGGGATACCCATGTGATTGGTGAATTTAGAGCCATCAGCATAAGGAAACAACAGCATTCCGAAACTCTCAGATGAGCAGGCAGAGCAAACAATGGAACAGAGAAGGCTTTCGGACCCCAGAAGAAACCCATCCACATTGGGGGCCAAGGACCTAACCAATGGGGGGTGTTGGGAGAGAATGTGGTGAACAGGACAAAGACGGAATATGAAAATCATGGTGGGGAGAAATGAGGTGGAGCCCAACCAGTAAATCCATCTGAGGCTGAGCAGCAGGCAGGTGACATCCTGAAGTGGCAAAAAGAATAGAGTAGAAGGGATGAGTAGGAAAGAGCAGATAGATGGCATAAGAAACCAAGAGATGGCATACGAAACCAAACTGAAAGGGGATCCGAATGTTAACCAGAAGCCTCTCAACAGGGTTAGTGCAAAATGCACCGATGGCCAAACAGATACCACAACGGAGGACCGGGTCCAAGAGGAACAGTACGGAAGGAGCAGCTGAGCAACAAACTTGACAACCATAGTCCAGAAGGGACAGAACTAATGCCAGATAAAGGAGGAGAAGAGTCAAATGATCTGTGCCCCGAGAAGTGTGGGCATCTTCAGAAGGCTGATGTAGAGTAACCAAGTAAGCTCATTGTTAAACAAAAAAAACCCAGAAACAGTGAACTAGAGGACCAAGACCACCCATTGGGCATCAAGGTAGAGGTCTGGATTGGGATGGACCATAGTATGGTGACAGTTATGCACCAGCTGCAGTTTAAGTGGGAGGAATTTAAAACTGTGTGAAGGAGTCCATGGGGAAGTGCACCATATAGTACGCTGAAGCTGTCACTCCGCAGAGGCTACTGAGCAGAAACTAGTCCAGATACAGAAATCATCCACATAAAGAGCTGGGCTGACAAATGGTCTGTTGGAGGTCACGAGTCCATTAATAGCTATGAAGAAAAGGAAGGCACACAACATGGAACCATGTGGAAGGCAATTCTCCTGGGTTTGTGGGGAGCTGGGAACGGTGACAACAAGAACTCTGAAGATCCGGTGGGACAGGAACCGGCACAAAGAAATCTGGAAGGACCCTGAAGACTCCTGTAAGTAAGATGTGATGGCACCAAGTTATGTCATAGACTTTACTAAAATTGAAGAAAACCACAACAAGATGGTGGCACTGATAAAAGGCCTCTGAAACTGCAGTTTCCAATGAAGTAGATGATCAATTGGAGATCTTTCCTCCTGGAAACCACATTGGTAAGGAGACAAAAGGTCCCACAATTCAAACATCCAACAGAGTTCAAATAACTTAAAGGAGACAGTCAGACCTATCAGCTGGTACCTATCAACGGACAAGAGATCCGTGCCAGAGTTAAGGACAGGAACTACATACAGTCCCTCCACTGAGAGGGGAAAACACCTTGGAGCCACATGTGGTAAACAACTGGATGAGATACTGTAGCTATGAGGGACTGTGGTGTTCAAACAATTGGCTATGGATGTAATCAGGGCCAGGCTGAATCATGGGAAGAGGAGAGGGCCAGAAGTTTGCACTCAGTAAGAAAATTCATTCTAGAATTCCACCAGACAAGGGGTAAAACGTAAGTGGGAAGTTTCAGCCAGCTACTTCTGGAGGAGGAAGGTGGCCAAATAGGAAGCCGATACTGATGCTGTTGCAAAATGGGTTTCAAGGTGTTCTGCAACAATTGATAGATCTGTTCAAAGACCACCTGAGAAGGAAAGGCCCAGGATAGAAGACTGCCACTGGCAACCTTGGAGGGTGCGGAGGGTAGCCCATACCTGTAAGATAGGGACAGAAGAACCTAGGGAGGAGACAATGCATTCCCAACACACCTGTTTGTTCTGTTTGATTAAGTAACAGCTTTGATGTGAAAGCATGTAAAGATAATAAGACCGACAGAGGACGGAAGCCACTTCGGGCATTGTAAAGCTCAATGGTGCTCCTGGACGGCGATGGCAACGTCTGTGTTCCACCAAGGGATCAGTTGACGGCAAAATGGGCCCACTGAGTGAGGGACAGCATTGCCAGTGGGGCGAGTAATCATATCAGACATGTCACGGATGACTTCGTCAGTTCAACCTGACAAAGAAGGGGTAAACATGATATGGGAGGTATATAGAGGCCAATCAGCACAATGGAAAGCCCAGCAGGGTAACTTGGCCATTTGGAGATGGGACAGTAATGAGAGAACCAATAGGAAGTTTTCACTATCGCAGAGGTCATGGTGCAGCGACCAGTGTAATAATGGAGAAGGTGAGCGGAAGTGAGTGAAAGATCAGTGGCAGGGAGGAGGAGGAGGAGGAGGAGGAGGAGGAGGAGGAGGAGGAAGTCTGGGGGGAGCTGTTTAAGGAGGGGAATTAGGAGGTAGATACAGATTAAAAAACATTACCGCCGAGTTCACTTGGCCCTGGACAACAGCCTCTTTCAATGCGGTATAGAGGAGAATTCCATGTACTAACAACTTTTCTAATAATCAAAGTGCAAATGGAACTGGAAGCCGTCATGGGGCCGATCAGATTCCGACACATCAAGGAACCCATGAAGGGTTGGTGAATGAGCATTGGTAAAATGAGATTCTTGGAGGGCGACAAAAGCTGTGGAGTAAACGAAATAAGGGGCTGCAACTCTGGTAGGTGGTGGTAGTATCTGTCACAACTGTATTTAACAAGCATGAATGAAGATCCAAATGGGAGGCAAAAGGGCCAAATCTGGTTGTGCCACTGTGTCACCATGTGTCATCAACAAGGCTGAGGAGACATCTATAAACAAAAGATCAGACTCAGGGTGTGAGGGGGGGAGTCTGCCCCCCTTAGGGCACCAGACAGGCTTTGTCCCAGAACTACCAGAAACATAAGGGGGGGGGGGGGGGAAGAGGAACACAATCGTAATAAACAGCAGAAATTAAGATGACAGCTGGGCTGATGTAAGCAAGAACACCAAGAGAGGGGAAGGAGGAGTCAGAGGAGGATTGAGGACAGGGAGGGATGGGCATAGGGATGGGGATGGGAATGCTGCCCAGGAAGGAAGTAACACCTGCAATAGCTCACAGAGTTGACATCAAGTTTCTTGATTGATGGACAGCCTACATTACAAACTTCCTGGCAGATTAAAACTGTGTGCCCGACAGACTCAAACTCGGGACCTTTGCCTTTCGCGGGCAAGTGCTCTACCAACTGAGCTACCGAAGCACGACTCACGCCCGGTCCTCACAGCTTTACTTCTGCCAGTATCTCGTCTCCTACCTTCCAAGCTGTGAGGACCGGGCGTGAGTCGTGCTTCGGTAGCTCAGATGGTAGAGCACTTGCCCGCAAAAGGCAAAGGTCCCGAGTTCGAGTCTCGGTCAGGCACACAGTTTTAATCTGCCAGGAAGTTTCATATCAGCGCACACTCCGCTGCAGAGTGAAAATCTCATTCAGCCTGCATTACAGCTCCCCACACTTATTATGCATGTTTATGGGATATCAAAATAAGTACTTAACTGCACTGAAGACCTCACAGTAAACAGAGTTTATTCAGTCATTATTGTATACATAAATGGCACAGCATGAGGACTGTAATATGATTCTCTGGGACTTCGTGATGCGAAGACAGTGCAAGTGTACACAGGGAGGACACACCCTTACATTACAGTTAAAAGACAAAGGACAGATGATTGGCATTTGAACTTGGTGCACATAATGGTGGTTGACCCCAATATTAATAAACATATTGCTTTGTTTGATTTGTTTTGTTTTAGGGCACAAAAAAATAACTAAGGTCATATATGCCCATGTCAGAATCTTAGAACATTATATTAAAAATGAAGAAATTCCTCCAGCTGTATTTAAGGTGTCAATTTTATTTTGGCAACTAGTTTCAATGTTGTAATAACATCATCTCCAGGCCCAACACTCGTTGACGTCAACGGCGTGCGGCTGATACTAGAAGTCAGTGGTAAGATATGGACGTGCTCTGTGTGGAAGGCGGGTAGTAACTCACCTTCCACATGGAGCACGTCCATATCTCACCACTGACTTCTAGTATCAGCCGCATGCATTTGACATCAGCAAGTGTTGGGTCTGAAGATGATGATGATGTTACAATGTTGAAACTAGTTGCCAAAATAAAATCGACACCTTAAATACAGCTGGAGGAATTTCTTCATTTTTAATATAAATTTATACCAGCTGACGTCCTACTGTCCTCCATTTCAATTATGGATGTACGAAGCTTAGAACATTAATCTGAAAAAGGAGTTAAAAGTGACTACATGTTAAACCCAATCAATAGAAGAAAATAGAGCTAAGAACGCAGACTTCCTCCTGGAGAAAGGTCCTCAAAATATCCCATAGAGACAATGGAGGTCCCAAACTAAAGATTCAATGTCCTTCGCCATATTGCTATGACAGGTAAAAAGTAAAAAACAGTTGACAGCCCACACATCACTCACTAAACTGGCTGATAACTCTGGCGACAAACATACATTAGGACATATGTAGTTAAAGAAAGTGCATTCAGTCAGAAAATGGCAAAGGTTGATGACAATGAGCACAAAGTGCCACAGGATCACCACTTAAAAAATGGTGATGGCTGTAATGACAATGTCCAATATGCAACCTAGTTAAGGTAGTCTCCTCGTGGAGGGAGGGCCAAGAGAAGGTCAGCCAAGAGGAGAGCTTCAGTTCCTCAGAGCTTGCTCCCATGAAGGAAAGAGCAGTGGTGATGCCAAAGTGACACCAGCTGCAGCCCTAGCAGTAGCATTGCCAGTCTGCTTTCCTATCAGATCGATGTGACCAGGAATCCACATAAAAATCTCATGGTGGCTCCCTCAAGAATGACTAAGTGGAAGCTTTCTTGGACCTCTTGCATTGAGGGGTGGACTGTGTACAGCACACACAGGCTTTGAATGGCACAGAGAGAATTGGAGCAAATGATACAATTGAAAAGCCTATGTTACTGGATGAACTGTGTGACCCGATACAGTGTGAACAGCTCTGCTGTAAATACTGAGCAGTGTCTCTAAAGCCAATACTGAAAATGATTGGTGCCAATGACGAAGGCACACCCAACAACATGGACAGTCTGAGACCCATCAGTGTACACAAAGGTACTACGCAAAATTCTGTGCAAAGATCAACTTAACAGAAATACATCGAATCTAGAGTAGTGTCCTTAGGAAGAGAATGAAGTCCAAGGTGAACAAGGGCTGCTGCACAAAGCCAAGGTGATGATCAGTTCACACCCATCGGGAACATGGCATGTAGTGTGAAGTTAAGATGCTGGAGTAGGAGCCCAAAGCAAACTCTGGGAAATAGCAGAGAAGGGGGATGCGCCCCAAACTGGAGGTCAAAGGAGTCATCCAAGAAGGTGGCACAGGATGGGTGGCCAGCCATGGCAGACAAACAGCATGTATATCCGCATATAGGTGTTAAAGGTGCCAGTGGCGAAAGAAATTCCAAGATGGTGGATTGTATTTAGAAGAAGTAAGATGGATGGACGTGCAGATGCATAAACAAAACACCTATAGACTAGTTTCAAACTGACAAGGGATCGGCACAAATGGTGGAGGGTGGTACGATCCACTCCCCAGGAAGTACCGCTGAGGACAGTGTGCGACCGGGTACAGTAGGCGGCCAGGTAAGACACATGGAAGGACAAAGATAGTTTCTTTTCAAGCATGAGCCCCAGGATTTTTGTAGTTTCAGCAAATGGAAGAGCAACAGGCCCAAGCTTTAAGACAGTGGAAGAAACCCCATCGTACTGCCTGAAATTCATACAAATGGTGTTGTCAGTGGAAAAGCGAAGGCTATTGTCAATACTTCATCAGTAAAGACAATCCAGATGGCACTGAAGCCAATGCTCAAGGAGGGGAGTGGAGATGTTTGTATGGGCGCACAATAGCAAGGTCTTCAGAGCCCATGTGAAAACAGATTGAGAGGACTGTCAGTAAAAGACACAGAACATGAAGATAAAACAACACTGAAAACAAAAGCATAGAGCGAAGTATTGTGTCGGTATTAAAACATTAACTACGCAGGATGAAAGTGGTATAAGGAGAAAAACCAATACAGCAGATCTATGGGGCTGGCTGACTGCAAGAAGAAAACAGGGGGAGCCAGCCACTCTGCAATGCACTAAAACTTCCAGCCTACAAGTTTAGCCCAGAGTCCAGACACATCACAAAACTTTTAAACCTTAGTCACATTTGTCTCATCACCAGCTACAATAGAGGGCAGATCCCCACCAATATTTGCTTCTGCCCTTGCATCACGGTATAAAATGTACTCTGTTAAAACATGGCAGATAAAGATGTGCATGCCACTATTATCACAAAATGGGGGATGCTCTCGCTGGAGAAAAAAACTGTGTGTGAGGGGGCAGTGCCCAATTCTAAGATGTATGAGGGTCACTTCATTCCACCTGAGCAACTGGTAGGAGGAACACAACGGCTGGGTTGTTGACTTCACCACCCGCAGATTATTGGCCGTCACTGCCAGCTATTCCTCACCCCACAACTGCACAGACTTCTGTGTAGTGCAGAAATGACAGCCTGCAAGGGAATAGGACACTGTGCCACATCCCATCCTCGGCAGGTCTCCTCGGCACCCCGATCGGCTTGTGCATTTCCCCCATAACTTGGTACCCAGCGGAATGACACCTGCTCACCCTGCCACTGGACGCAGTACAGTTGGTCATATATCAGCCGGACCAACTCCTCAGCTGGGTACAGCTTCTGCAACGACTGTAAGGCACTATGGGAATCAGAGCAGATGAGAAACCATTTGCCCCGAATATGACGCATCTGCTCCAGTGACTTCAGGATCATGTGGAGCTCCACTGAGAAAATGGTATACTTGTCATGAAGGCGAATCCTGGTTATATGGTTGGAGACCACAACAGAGTAGCCACAGGAATTCCTTTGTTTGGAGCCATCAGTTCACACTATTGCAAAACTGTGATGCGTATCTAAAATGTTAAAAAACAGAGACCGAAATGTAAAATCTGACATATGACATATCTTAAAGTTGGTCAAGTCTAAAATAAGTTGGTTGGTTGGCTTGGGGTATAAAGGGACCAAAGTACAGGCTTATCAGTCCCTTTTTCCTGACACAAGCAAGGCTCAACATACAAAAACACCCAATACCACACCTAAAATAAAATTGAATGGAACGAACAAAAAATAGTGAGAACATCCACCACAAGGAAAAGTAGAAGAAGGTATTAAAACCATAGAGCATATGGTCTGGGCTGGCTGATCACAGTAATAAAAGAGGATGAGCCATTCACTCTGCAACACATTAAAACGTCCACCCCAAAAAGACAAGACGAGATGAGATGAACAAATGTAGGGAAGAGAAAACCACCAAGACAAATGCAAAGAAAGTGCAACAGAGTTAAAATGGAGGGAGGGTGGCGACCTCAGAGAGAATGCTAAATGCTCACCCTTCAATGGTACGATCAACCCCCACCCTTACGAATAAAACGTAGGACTAAATCTGCTGTTGAGGCACTGTCGCCCAACACTGAATGTAGGGTGCTGTGAAGGGTAAAAGTCCACCGCAGAGTGGCTAAAAGTGGGCAGTCCAGCAAGATGTGGATGACAGTCATATGTGAGCCACAGTGGCACCGAGGTGGGTCCTCATGACGGAGGAGGTAGCCATGTGTTAGCCACGTATGGCCAATGTGGAGCCAGCAGAGAACCAAAGAATCCCTGCCAGAGGCCCGCATGGAGGTTTTCCACACCTTCATAGTCTCCTCAAGGGCATGCAGTTTGTTGTGCTTGCTGAGATTATGACATTCCATATGAGATTATGACATTCCCGTTACACCTTGTGGTGTAATAATGATTGCAGGTCAGTTACAGGGATGCCAATCTCCAGAAGTGGTTTCGTGCAGCCTGTTGTCAAGTTCATTTCCTGGGATTCCAACGTGGCCTGGGGTCCACACAAACACCATGGAATGACTAGACCGTTCCAGGGCATAGATTGATTCCTTGGATGGTCGCTACCAAATGATGGCAGAGGTAGCACTGGTCGTTAGCTTGCATGCTGCTCAAGGTGCCAGTGCAGAGAAGAAATGACTCGCCAGGGCATGAGCAGATGCGCTCAAGAACATGAGAAATGGCCGCCAGCTCTACAGTGAAAACACTGCAACTATCTGGCAAGCAGTGCTGTTCAATACGTCCTCCATGAACATACGCGAAGCCAACATGACCATCAGCAATGGAGCCGTCAGTGTAAAACACTTAACGGTCCCGGTACATGTCAAGAATCGAGAGGAAGTGACAGCAGAGCACTGCATGCTAACTGAATCCTTAGGACCTTGTGAAATGTACGGAAAAGCTGCGGCCTAGTTGCACACCATGGAGGTTTATGTGAATGGATCACGAGTATAGTTGGTAAAGGCAAGGACTCCACTTCAGACAGAAGAGATTGCACGTGAACCACAATCTTAAGCCCTGACCTGGACCTCCGATGCGGGAGATGAACCGCCGTGATGGGAAAAGGCGACGGCAATTCGGATGCTCAGGAGAATTATGAATGTGTGCAACATAAGTGCACGCATAACCTTCAATGGAGGGACTCCAGCCTCGACCAGCACACTGCTTACTGACTCGTCCTAGAAGCTCCTGTTGCCAGTCGAACGCCGCAGTAGTGCACTGGGTCGAGTAAACGCAATGCTGAGGGTGCCGCCGAACCAAAAACCAGACTCCCATAGTCAAGGCGAGATTGAACAAGGACTCTGTAGAGCTGCAACTGCATAGAGCGTTCTGCACCCCAGTTGGTGTTGCTCAGGCAGCAGAGGGCATTGAGGTGCTGCCAGCACTTCTGCTTCAGCTGACAAGAAATGAGGAAGCCATGTCAATCTGGTGTCGAAAACCAGTCCTAAGAAGTGGTATGTCTGCATCATCAGTGAGATCCAGGTCCTCAGGGGATTCTGAGATCTACACCTCATACGCAGGTGCAGAATTGGTAGGGAGTGGTGATGTTGGGGGCCATCATCATTGCCTGAAAAGGACAAGGTGATGGTTTACTGTTGTGATGTTAAACCATATGTTGCTCCCCCTATGTGGTGCTTCAAGTGTTGGGAATTTGGGCACATCTTCCTGTTGCACTTCCAATGCCATGTGTTGAGACTCTGGAAGTCCACTGCATCCAGAGACTCCCTGTGTGCATTCTCCCACTTGTATCAACTGCAGAGAGCAGCACTCCTCCTGCTCGCCAGATTGCACAGTACTCCAAAAGGAGCGGAAAATCATGGAGTACAAGACCCTGGACTGATTGACTTACCAAGAGGCTAAACGTAAATTTGAATGATTACACCCAATCTGAATGACATCCACATATGCTGCAGCTACATTACCATCACCATCACAAGTACCAGTCGTACCACACACTGTGCCACGAACAGTGAGCCCTCTAGGCCTCCAGAATACATCTACCTCCTTGGTGGTAGGGGTAAAATCTCCTTCTGTTGCTCTCAAAGTACCTACTTTGGGAGCAAGGCCCCGCAAATGCAGGGGACATCTGTCTCCTCTCCCCAGCTGGAGAAGCAACAGCCTCCTCTGGCTCCTCTCGAGCAGAAGGGTTCTCTTGGGACCCTCTTTTCCAATGTCTCCACTAATGCCACAGTAGACACTCACCAGTGGCTAAAGGAGACAAAAGCTGGTGGACAAAAAGCTTCACGGTCTTCCTCCATGCCTGAAGGTACTTCAGAGAAGTCCTCCGAGTAAGCCCCTAAGGGAAGCAAGAGGGCAAGCAAACAAAGAAAAAGGCACAGTCCAAGGCCAAGGTGAAGGCACCGATAGCAACCCTGTTGTCTTTGGATCTCCTGTGAACGTGCTGGATGAAATGAACACTCTGCTGTTCTAGATTGGTGCAGAGCTCATCGTCAGACTGCACGAGGAGGTCATGACGGAAAATAATCCCCTGTACCATGCTGAGGCTTTTATGGGGAGTGACGGAAACAGGGATATCACACAGCCAGTCACAAGATAGTACTGCCCAGGATTGGGCTGGGGATGCTGTCTGAATCAAAACTGCACTGCTTCTCATCTTTGACAGTGCTGTTACTTACCCAACTTATCCTCAAGATGTTCAACAAAAAATTGAGGCTTTATAGTTAGAATGAGTCCCCGTCCATTCTGCTACAGACTAAATACCAAGGCGAATATAGCTCTCTTCTTTCTGTAGTCCTACATTCCTCCCACGGTGTAGCGAGGAAGGGAAACGATTTAGGGTCATTTCTGTCAGCATTGTACTCAATCTTGCCCTTCTTAGAGACTGCTGGCACCATACGATCACCAGCAAGAGATGACTTAGTCTGCTTCATTGTGGGTCATCTGCCCTGATGCTACCCACTCCAAGCAGGGGCTCTCCCCATGGGCACCACCCAGCCACAGCAAAGACGACTTGGCATGATGGCCATTGCTGGGAGTCCTGATGCCCCTGGAAGACAGGCATCTGCTCCTTGGCATATGTGGGGAATTTACAGCTCAGGCATCAGCAGTGCAATCCCTGTGTTGTCAGGGGTACATGACAGCCCCACCACAATGGACTCGCTACCATGCTGGATATTGAGCACAGAGAAATTAAGTACTGTCATGGGGGCAAAGAAGACAGGAGACAACGAAAGCAGATGATGTACCCCGGAAAGTGTCCTCACCCAAATAGTTGAATTGCAGGTGCAGATGCAAAGCTATGACAAGAGGTTCAGGGGATCGAATCTAAGGGCACCATGGATAACTCGTGCACCACGTTAGGCACCCTTCCCCATACGACCCGCACTTCTGTAGAATTTGGGAAGTGGCATGTCAAACCGTAAAATGGGACCTGAACTGGAGGACCAAAAAGTGTGAGACTCCTTCAGTCACCTCTTATGACAAGCAAGGATACCTCAGGCCTATCCTAACCGCCCCTCCCCCCCACCCCCCGATCTGCACGTGAATCTATAATAAGTCTGGGCCTCCACAGAAGTCAAGGTGGAAATTCGCTTCAACTGCAATGTAAAACATGAAGACCAGCCACACCCTCTCTAGAAGGCAATCCTGTGCACAAATCCCATAGGGCCTCATTGCCTGTTGCTGGTTATGAAAAAGCTTTCACAGTGGAGGCCGAGCAACGTTATGGTAGGTGGGTGTGTATTGTGCGGACAATGTTTTATACACCTGGCACACGGTAAGTAGCAGTTGCTTGATGTGAAGTGGCAGTTCAACAGTCTCGGCAGAGAGGATTGGTATTGGGCTTGTTCTGAATGCCCTGACGGCCAGTTGAGAAATGTGTGCCCTGACCGGGACTCGATCCTGGGACGCTCTATCCCACAGCCACCAAGGACACAGAGGTTAGTGCAACTGCAGGGACTTTCTCTGGTACACTCCCTGTGAGACCCACACTACCAACTTACTGCACATTACATTTGTAGTGCCCCTGCCCACTATACTCATTACTCTCTGAGAGCCAATCTACCAATTCCCGTAAGAGTTTGGGCAATGTGTATGCATCTGCACTGAAGAAGATCATTGGCCAGTAAGCCTTATCTATAGAAAGAAGACATCTGTTCTTTTGGACATGTCTGAAAGAACAGATACCATCTTCCTATAAGTAAGGCTTACTGGCCAATGATCTTCTTCAGTGTGGATGCACTGACGTTGTTCAAACTCTTATGGGAATCAGTAGATTGACTGCCACGAGTAATGAGTACAGTGGGCAGGAGCATTACAAATGTAGTGTGTGGACAGTAAGTTGGAAGTGTGGGTCTCACAGAGAGTGTGCCAGAGATAAGTCCCTGCAGTCGCTCTATCCTCTGTGTCCTCGAAGGCTCAGTTTGATAGAGCATCTGCTATATAAGCAGGAGATCCCAGGTTTGAGTCCCGGTTGGGGCACACATTTTTCAACTGTCCCTGTTGATACTTATCAACTCCTGTAACTAGGTGAAGTTCTTAATTCATTGTAAATTCCTTCATGGTGCACCACGTCCAACATCTTTAAATAAGAGGGTCTTGCAGAGCCATACATTATACACCCATAATCAAGCTGAGATCACATAAATGTCCTGCAACACAGGCGCAGACAAGTCCTGTCTGCCCCCATGTACTGTGGCTAAGACATTTTAAAATATTTAAAGTCTTAAGTAACTGTTTTTTCAGGTCCTTAAGAGATGTGGTAACTACGTAAGCTTAGAATCAAATATGAGTTCCAGATACCTCAATGTGTCTTGAAAAGTAAGGACAGAGTCCCTCATCCTCAACTCAGCAAAGTTTAAAATGGAACAAGAATGGTTACAAAGAACACACAGACTTCTCCAAGGAAAACTAAAAGCCACTATACAGCACCCATTCATCCAAATGTTGAAGAGTTAGTCGCAACTGACATGCTGTCATTGCGAGGTTTGAAGAAGAGGAAAACACAGAGAAGTCATCCACAAACAAAGAACACTGGATAATATTTTTTACTATTGATGTAATACTATTATTAGTTACGGCAAAGACAGTCACACTTAAACCTTGATGGACACCGTTCTCCTCCTCAAAGTAATCAGACAGGACGTCACCAACTCAGTATCTAAAATATCATCGTGAGAGAAAGGACTGAATAAAAATGGGAAGACAAGCACGAAAACCCCATTTGTGAAGCCGCTTGAGAACAAGATGCCTCCAAGTAGTATCATATGCCTTCTCAATGTCAAAAAATATACGTAGATGGTGATGCTGGCATAGGAAATCTTGTTGTATAGCTGCCTCCAGTAGGGCAAGGTTACCAAAGGTGGAGCGATACTTCCTGAACCCACACTAAAAGCAACAAAGGAAGCGCCAGGATTCTAATACCCATAGAAGGCAGCAGTTGACCATCCACTCCTAGGTCTTTCCCACGCAACTAGTGAGCAACACTGCTGTAACTACTCAGGGATGTATGGTCTTTCCCAGGTTTTAAGACAGAAATTAAACTTGCCTCATGCCATGAGCTGGGAAAGTGACCCAACACCCAAATGGCGTTAACAAATGCAGGAAGAATATCTCTGTTTCACCTTGTGAAGTGTCGCAGCACATTATAATGGATTCTGTTGTGACCAGGGGATGGGTCATGAGCTGCAGACAATCCAGAATCCAGCTCCCACATGGAAAATGGAAAGTTGCAATCTAAATCAGTGGTGGGCCAGAAGTCCAAACTACACCTCTCAGCAAACGCTCTATGGTGCTGGAAATCTGGATCCTGATTGGCAGTTGCATTAACTGTGGCAAAATAGGCCTCCATTTTCTGGTCAACGTCCCGTGGATTGGTGTGGACAGTGCTGTTCCCCATTACAGCAGGCATGTGGCATCTGCCTCCTCTCCCATAAATTCTCCTGATGGCCTCCCATACAACAGAACTCTTTGTGGAATGATTAATAGTGTTCAGGAACTGTTGCCACAACCTCTTCTTGTTCTTTTGAATACCGTATTTACTCGAATCTAAGCCGCACTTTTTTTCCGGTTTTTGTAATCCTAAAAACCGCCTGCGGCTTAGAACCGAGTGCAAAGCGGAAGTTCTGAAAAATGTTGGTAGGTGCCGCCACAACTAACTTCTGTCGTAGAATATATGTAGCGCTTCGCAGGCACAAAGATAAATACTGGCACCAAAACCTCTGCAAATAAATTAAAAAAAAAAGGTGGAAGACGAGCTTTTTTTCTCCGCCCTGAGTTTCGACCAGTGCTTTTTCATACATTATCGAACGAAGTAAATACAAATTCCGTATTATTCAACTTCGAATGTAGCAGCATTTTAATGCACTACGAAAATCCGACTGGCAAGACTGTTTGGGATGTTTGTCAATATGGCCAACTCTGCATTCTGAATTTTTTCCCACCTGTGAGAAGAGATGGTTGCTAATAGGAACTTCTATGAATTGTGAATCACTTGCAGTATTCTCTCCACCATAATAATAATATGAATATAAACATTTTGCCATGTATTCTTTCGTGTTTGCTGCTATCTCATTTAAATCCTATCTGCCTAATAAACTACGAAACTAGAGTGAGACAACAGCAAATGCGGAAGAATATACATATCATGTCATGTTTATATTCGTATTATTCTTATGCCGAATAGTGATACAGTCAGAAATTAAGCACGGCAATTGATTAAAATTTTAAATCTAAGATGACTAATTTCTGTGCAGAATGTAATGTACTAAAGAGGCAACTGCAAAGATTTTGAAACGGAGAAACATTTTCGCTAAACTCTCGTTCAGAACATATTCTATCATACGCAGTCTATTATTTGGTTCTTGTTGATCATTATCAAAGAAAGCAGAAGTGTAAGTAACAACAAATAGCAGTCTCTTGCCATTGTTTCGCTAATGAGACGATTCCTCTCTTTTTTCTTTTTTTTTTTTAATTGTAAGCGACGGTAGCACGCACAAAAGCAAGCCATGCCGCAAGCGGCGACAGGTCGTAAACACTCATTATCAGAATGCAACAAACAATGCATGACACAGTACAGTAATGCATTTTCATCTTTGAGTGACGTAAACACCTATAACAAAGAGAACGGCACTGATCAGATCAAAGAAAAATAAGCAATCAATTCAAACAAGACGAAGCATGTGAAAAAGGAAGGGTACCCGTATAAATACGGACGGAGCGCCTGACGCATAGCAACGGCTACCTGGTAAAGCTTAACTGCTTAAGACTTGAACCAAACTACTATAGCTGTATCGTCATTCATTTGACCTAAATTGTGTTTCATATTACAATGGACCAACTTTGTTTCGATTTGGAGGTGTGGCCTAAAACTTTTCTCTCCCCTTGAATTTCAAGTCTCAGATTTCAGATGCGGCTTAGATTCGGGAAATTTTTTTTCCTCGATTTCGAGTCTCATTTTTCAGGTGCGGCTTAGATTCGAGTGCGGCTTAAATTCGAGTAAATATGGTAATTCAGCAACACTCACCACTCAAAAGGCTGCAAGATTCTCTGTAGTTGGCTGACACTTTAACCTATGCAGAGCCGCATGCCTAGTCCTGATTTCAGGACGGCATTCATCACTCCAAGGGACAGGTTGCCTCTTCTGTTGTCCTATGGTCTGTGGGATGGATGCCGCAGTGGCATGGTAATATGATCCACCAATGCCTTGACATTGGCACAATGTTCAACCCGGGCCAACAGGCTATAAAGTGTCCAGTCTGATCTACTGAGTACTCACTGTGGCAGTTTCCTTTCGGGTTCCACTCCATCTGGCAGATGAATCCAGACCAGGAAGTGATCACTTCCATGAAAGTGACTGACTGCTTCCCACTGAGCAATGTGAGCAGGAGCTATAGAGCAAAGTAAGAGATCAATAGCAGAGAACAACCCATTTGCTGTGCAGAAATGTGTGCTCTGTCCTATATTTAGCAAGTATGCGTATGATGACATGAGAAGCCTCTCAATTGCTCTACCCCTGGGACTGGTAGTTGCATTGCCCCAAAGCACATTGTGTGCATTAAAATCACCACAGAGGATGAAGGGGATGGGGCGGTGGGGGCTGTGTAATAAGGTCAGTTAGAGCCTCTTCATCAAGCACATCATGCGGGAACAAGTAAAGGGCACGAATCGCCAATAGATGATGCACATGCATTGATATGGCAACTGCTCATTAAGTCGTTCTAACGCAGAGAGGTGAGGAGTGGTAGAGGGTACTGACAAAAACACCTACATCTCCTCTAGCCCTCTCTCCACTCAGGTCATCCTTTCTGTGTAGAATATAGGCTTGTAGCTCAGGGGCATAAGACTAATGGAAATTAGTCACCTGGAGACACAGTGTTCTACCCTGAGATAAGTGACGGAGTTCCTCCACAAGCATTCTGGCATCCTGAATACCTGTAAGTTCCACTGTAGGACGGGAGCCATTTCATCGATGTGGTTTTAATTTACCCCTTTGTTTGCACTGCGGACATGAAGTACTTTTAGAGCAACGGGTGGTGGAGGGGCTACCTGGATCGAAGGCATCTAACTCCATGACATCCTCCTCACCAGTCAGATGGGAAAGAATGACGTCTGACAGCGCTCGGGACAGCTTTTGACCTGAACATTGTGAGCTTTTCCCTGCACCCTGTCCCTTCGAGGATAAGCAAGGAAGGGGGCTTTGAGAGGCACTCCGCTTTTCTTGTATCTTCTGGATGCTCACTGTGGAACTGTTGTGGTCTTTCTTTGTGCAGCTGCCTGGATTGCTTTGTCCTTACTCTTTTTTTTTTTGTGGCATGTACATGTGCAAGTACAGGTGCTTGTAGTGGATACAGGCACACTAGACTTCATCTGCATCAAAGCTTCCGCCTTGAGAATAAGATGCTGCACCATGGAAGAATACGTGGTGACAAAGACCGGGGGTTTCGTCGCCTTTTATTCTGTTTTTGGCTTCGGCATAGGGGATCCACTAGTCACTTATTTCCTGTATTCTGCATTCCTCAGCACAAACAGGACAGTCTCGACTCCAGAGGGGGTGATTCCCAGAGCAGTTGATGCAGATTGCTGGAGACTGGCAGTCAGTTCCAACATCACGAGTGGCTTTTCTGCACTTCCCGCATATCGCTTCACCTCTGCAACTAATGGTTGTATGGCCGAAATGTTGGGATTTATAGCACCGCATAGGGTTTGGAATGTAAGGCTGAACATTAAAGTAGAAGGAACCCCACCATAGTATGTTAAGGCAGTCTCGGAGAATAGAATGTGACAATGAAAGTGCCTGTCTTTTCAGTTTCTCCATTATTCCTTTGCGTTCATTGCTCCACACTGCCTACCCCCAGGGATGCCCATTCTTACTTCAGTTCTGCTATGCCCATGTCTATGATATCTCAACACATGACAATGCCCTTACTGGAGTTCAGAGAGGTGTGCATCTCAACAATGGTATCATATTTAACCAGTTTCTGCAATTTCTGAGAAGTGTAACCTGCATTGACCTGTTAGTTTCTACCAACAATGAGCCATTACACAATCGCAATTTTTAAGGTGCCAGCAAGGCCTTCCAAACCTTTATGGATATAGAAGGGGGACACTTTTTCCAAATGTTCCCTCTTTCCTCTTTATCACCAGAAACACACTGTTATTCACAAATCCATGAGCCCCGGTACTGAAGTCCAAAGTATTCTTACTATCACAAGGATTAGCCTCTCTCATTCCTTCTGATGTATGGGTGTGAATACTCACAGGTGGTACACCCTTCCCACTGGGAGGAGATGACGATTTTCTCAGGGTTCCATCTCAGTCCCACGAGCAGCTAGGGAAACAAGGGTCCACTCAAAAGGAGTCCTGCGTGTTTGAGTAAGCCTAATACAACTGAGGTGGAGCAGGTTCCCAGAGGTTTCCCGCTAACGACTGTTCCACCTCAACAACCATGCACCTCATCAGCATGCAGCACACCTTCAAATAGAGGTTTTTTATACAGGTTTTCACCATCCTTGTGATCCATGTGGTCAAGCCAAGATATCCATTCCCTGAGACATACAACATTCCAGCACTGTGCCGCACGGTGGTCGCTGAAGCATGCCCAGAGCTTACGGTGACAAGGGGCTGGTAGCACTTACCACTCCTCAGCTCAGGAACCCCAGAGACACCGAGCCTCTACCCAGAAAATGAATGCTGAGTCCCTGAGGGTGCCACTCAAGGAGACAAGCCCACGGAGAACTGCAATTTTCACAAAGCAGGAGCCAAAATGCCCGACGGGAGACAGGCCATAACAGGGTTAATGGTGATAGCAAAGAGGATGTTGTTTAGGTCGAAGCCCTGATGTATCCCATTTTCCTGCAAAAAGGTGTCCAACAAGTCCAAACCCATACGTACTTTCAAAACTTGGTCTTTTAAGAATTCCTGAAGGGAGCGGGGAAGGTGACGTTGGAAGCCCAATGTGTAGAGAGTACAGAGGATACCAGCCCTCCAGCAGGTGTCATAGACATTTTTGCAAACCAAAAACCATGGCCACGGTCTGGTATTGCACAAGAAAACAAGTCTTGACACTGGTTGACAAAGTGACGAGATAGTAAACTGCAGAACGGCACACTTGAAATCCACATTGTGCAGTGGTTAGTGAATTGTGAGCCTTCAGTCATTATACCAGCCAGGCATGAATCATATGTACCTTGCAAACACATCTGGTGAGAGAAATGGGGCAGTAGCTAGAAGGACGGTATTTGTCCTTACCAGGCTTAGGTATGGGTATGACAGTGGCTTTACACCATCATCTTTGAAACATGCTGTCCGCCCAGATGTGATTGCATGCATGAAGGAGAAAATGCTTGACCAAATGTGCAAGGTGCTGCAGCATCTGAATGTGATCATCATCTGGTTCTGGGGTGGAAGGTTAGGATGAAGTGAGAGCATGATCTAGCTCCTATGAAGTAAAGGTGGGATTGTAGCATGCACAATTCTGAGGAGACTGGTATCACAACTGTCACTTTCTTTTGTTTCCGATGGAGGAAGTCATGGTGGGAGTGGATGGGGCTCAAAATCTCCGCAAAATAGCAGCCAATATGTTGGAGGTAGCAAAGGTGTACACAATGACATCATTTGCTATTATCAGGCAGGAAATTTGGGAATGCACCTTGGTCCCAGGGAGGCGTCAGAGGTTGACCCACACAATGGAAGAGGGAATGGAACAGTTACAAGAACTAGTAAATGAAATACAGCTAGTTTTTTTGCTGTCCTGAAGAATGTGACAACACTGTGCATGCAACTGTTTATAATGAATGCACTTCACCATCATAGGATAAGAGTTAAAAATGTGGAGAGCATGTCTTCACACGTAAATTGTGTCATGGCATGCCTCAGTCCACCAAGGGACAAGTACATGGCACCATAAAGTTGAAATGCGAGGAATGGAACATTCCACGGTGGCAAGGATAACATCTGTAAGGTATTCTACCAGCTCATCACAACTGGGGAAATGTTGTTTGTTGAAGGTAGTCAGGGAGGAGTAAAGCCTCAAGTGAACCTTAGCAAGCTGCCAATTGGGTTTACACGTAGATGGGGTACGAGTCAGCAAATGGATAGCACACAGGAAATGGTCACTCGAGCCAGAGAGAACAGACCACTGAAGATGATGAGCAAGCTAAGCAGTGCAGAATGAGAGGTTGAAATGGGAATAAGTGTGTGTGGAGTCTGAAAGAAACATGCCTGCTCCAGTGTTAGGACATATGAGGTTTAATGCATTGAGAAGGTCAGCCAAGAGGTTCTGGAAGAGCAGCAAGTCACAGAGCAGCAAAAAGGGTTGAGGGAGTTATCCAAAAAGTTGGAGGATGTTTGCCTTAGTGATGCACAATTTTGTTTTCTGGAGGTAGAAAACAATTGGATGCCGTGATTTCAAGAGCAGCAATAATTCTTCTTGTTGGATCTAATGCTGCCAACATTCCATTTGAGGACAGTCGTGATGGGGGTGGGAGGAGGAAAAAAATTCAATGTAGTTATCTCAGCAGCTGCCAAGTGTGAGCCTTCAAAGACTCATTGCTACTGGGTGCAGAGGTTAGACAATCCTGCTCCACGAGATCTACAGAGGCATCAGCATTCTTGCTGGGTCTGCCTGCAGATTCCAGCTTGAAAGAACAGTTGACGGTGCGCACTGATGAAACAGAGGTTGACTGAGTGAGGATATCAAGTGGCGATACAATTGAAGAGGATCTCCGAGTCGGCGAAGGAGAAGCCTGTTTGCCTTTGATTTCTTGGGGCCTTTGCGTATGGCAGATGAAGACTCAGATGTTTGTTGGCTGGAAGGATGTCTTCGCAGGAGTATTCCTTCTGTCCTTTTCAGACTGCCAGTTGTGTAGCAGGTGATTTTGGCACTGGAGGCCAAAATTTGAGGGCTTGTTGCACAGTTAGAGGAGAAGTAGATGGGGGTGATACTGTGACACTGGCTGATTTTACAACTATGGTGCTGAATCTGACGTTTCAAGTCTGCATGGACATGTCCTTCGAGAATGAGGTGTAGCAAGAATGGTACTGTAAGTGCCAGATGGTAAAACGCAGGGCTTTTGATTAGCTGACAACTTGCGAACGACAGGGTAAGGTACATTTTCCTTCACCCTGATCTCCTGGATGGCCTGGATGGCCCGCTCATCAAGATACATGGGACATTCTCGGCATGAGTCTGCATGGTCGCCATTGCAATTGTTACAGTGGGGAGGAGGACGTGGACAACCGCCTTTGTGAGCATCCTTACTGGAAGTAACACATTTGGCCATGTTTCAACAGGACATTTGAGTATGTTTGTAATGTTGACACTGGTAACATCACTTCAGGTTTGGAATGTATAGTCATGCCATGATGACTTCATAGCCTGCTTTCATCTTTGATGGAAGCACTACTGTATCAAATGCGAGAAAAAGAGTGCATGCATCAACATTTTTCATCACCCAATGGACTGCAGTGACGCCCTGATCAGAGGGGTAAGTTTGGATTTCTCCCTTGGTCTGACCAATTATGTAGACTAGTGTAAATAACCCCATATGAAGAATTCAACATTTAATAGGCCTCGACATGAACAGGATAGCTGTGGAGACCGAAGCTGCGAGCAGTTGTTGTGCTTGAGAACCACAATTAGTCTCCAAAAGCAAATTGTCATTGCATAAATGAGAGTAGGGTTTCACAGAGCCGGCAATTCCATCAATACCTTTCTGAATTATGGATTAACCATAGCAAAGGACTGAACTATTTCACTATGTCATACCACGAGGAATCGACGTACAGCTGGGAGAGTCTTGGAATCTTTAGCCTCATTCTGTTTACATGTGCAAAATGTAGAGTAACATGGTGATTGGCTCATTCCAACTGGGGTGCTCTCTTGCCTTAGGTCACACCAGTCAAACACCTGACAGAGGGGCCAATTGACAATTTGGGAAGGTAGCAGTTTAGGCAATCAGCCCTCCTGGGCCTGGCCTGTACCAGAGGGTGTGAGCAAACCCTACCTGAAACTTCCTGGCAGATTAAAACTGTGTGCCAGACCGTGACTCAAACTCGGGACCTTTGCCTTTCGCGGGCAAGTGGTCGTCATTCTGGAAACATCCCCCAGGCTGTGGCTAAGCCATGTCAACGCAATATCCTTTCTTTCAGGAGTGCTACCGTATTTACTCGAATATAAGACGCACCTGAAAAATGAGACTCGAAATCAAGGAAAAAAACTTTCCTGAATCTAAGCTGTTCCTGAAATTTGAGACTCGAAATTCAAGGTGAGAGAAAAGTTTTAGACCGCCCCTCCAAATCGAAATACAGTTGGTCCATTGTAACCTCAAACAATTGAGGTCGAATGGATGAAGATACAGCTACAGTAGTTTGGTTCGAGTCGTAAGCTTAATAGTTAAGCTTTACCAGGTAGCCATTGCTATGTGTCAGGCGCTCCATCCGTTTTTATACAGGTACTCTTCCTTTTTCGCGTGCTTCGTCTGGTTTGAATCGATTGCTTATTTTGCTTTGATCTGATAAGTACCATTCTCTTTTTGTTATAGGTGTTCATGTCACTCTAAGCTGAAAATGCATTATTTTACTGTGTCATGCACTGTTTGTCTCATTCTGATAATGAGTGTTTACGTCCCGTCACCGCTTGCGGCATTCCTTGCTTTTGTGTGCGCTACCGCCGCTTACAATAAGAGAGAGGAATTGTATCATTAGTGAAACAATGGCAAGAGACTGCTATTTGTTGTTACTTACACTGCTGCATTCTTTGATAATGGTCAACAAGAACCAAATAATAGACTGCGTATGATAGAAGATGTTCTGAACGAGAGTTTAGCGAAAATTTTTCTCCATTTGAAAATCTTTGCAGACGACTCTTTAGTACATTACATTCTGCACAGAAATTAGGGTCATCTTAGATTTAAAAATCTAGTCAGTTGCCGTGCTTAGATTCTGACTGTATCACTATTCAGCAAAAGAATAATACGAATATAAACATGACATGATATGTATATTCTTCCGCGTTTGCTGTTCTAGTTTCGTAGTTTATTAGGCAGACAGAATTTAAATGAAATAGCAGCAAACACAAAAGAATACATGGCATAATGTTTACATTATTCTACCTTTTATTTACTGACACAGAGGTTTTGTGCCTGCAAAGCATACCTCTGTAGCGTGACATATATTTGACGGCACAAGTTAGTTGTGGCGACACCTACCAACATTTTTCATAACTTTCGATTACTTTGCACTCGATTCTAAGCTGCAGGTGGTTTTTTGGATTACAAAAACCGGAAAAAAGTGCGGCTTAGATTCGAGTAAATACGGTAGTTCTGCAAGGTTCACAGGAGAGCTTCTGTAAAGTTTGGAAGGTAGGAGACAAGGTACTGGCAGAAGTAAAGCTGTGAGAATGGGGGGTGAGTCTTGCTTGGGTAGCTCAGCTGGTAGAGTACTTGCCCGCGAAAGGCAAAGGTCCCGAATTCGAGTCTCAGTCCAGCACGCAGTTTTAATCTGCCAGGAAGTTTTGTATCAGTGCACAGTCCGCTGCAGAGTGAAAATCTCATTCTCAAACCCAACCTGTTGACTCAGGGCTGGGAATTACAAGTTATCCAGTCACCTGTTATGCTCTAGACCCATGGGCTGGCCTTCAGGAGCACATAGGGAGGAAGAAGAAACAAAAAGTAATCTCATAGTTCACAGGCTGTTCTGATGCCAGGCTACTGAAAATTCAGAACATATTCTCAAAAATATCCCAGACATGTTACCCAAGGGAGTGGGGGAAAAAAAAATAGCAAGAGGGCAGGCATGCAGCATGAAAGGGAAAAGATGCTGCAAAGGCTGGAGCCTCATTATAGCCAAGCACTAACTCACCAAAGAGTGGTGAGCCTCTGGGGGTTAATAAATCTGTTGAGTGTATACATAAAAAGAAAAACAGACATGACATTGTTTAACTACACAGTTGGTGACTAGTCTCTGATATCAATCACAGCCATCCAGTATCTGCAAGCACCTGTAACTGTTCTGCCACGCACTTAATTGTGAACTGCAGGTTAATGATGTAGATGAAGATGAGGGTGGAATGATCAGATAAATCCTGTTGTGTAGGAAGGCCGATGCCACACAGATTTACTGGGACAATTGTTAGAAAGTGCAAACAGGGCACCACTTAGAAAACCAGCATAAACCACTTCTTTAATTCTGTGGCTTTATGTATCGCTTTGGAAGTGATTTGTAGTCTCATGTCTATCCTTATTAGGAACAACAAAATTGTATTATAGTTGAATAAATAGGGGAGTGCAACTATTGTGTGATTTTGTAATGTATTTTGCACGTGGAGAGTCATCTTGGCGACATGTGTCTTCAGTGTGGGACAGCGATCACCGTTGCTTTGTGATACAAAGTACTTGAAGAGGTATTTTTGCATACACTATGCATCCTTGCCCCACGGTGGATTAACATACTGGCTCCAGAGCATGAGCCACTGTGAACAAGCATGAAACCAAGTGGAGAAAATTAATGAGGACTGAAAAATGTATACATTCCCCTGTGAAATTAACTTTTCCTTGGATATTCTGAGTTATAAAGCTATTGTAATGTTCCTGTGGAAAGAAATGTTTATCATAAAATGATAATGTACTTTATGAATAAACGGCACACGAATCTCTGAAGTGTTGTATTTATTTACACAATTTATACTGGGCTCAATTTTTAGTTTCCAGAATTTACTGCATAATCTGGAGATGAAGCCCAAGTTTTCAGTATCCACCATCAAAAATATAGATGAACTAAATATTATTCAATAATTATAGCTCAAGAGAAAATCTAACTTTGCCCTTTCAACAGTTGGGCATGTCACAGCATGTTTACTTCCTCATAAAACTAGCTGTTGACAATCACCTACAATTCGAAAATAAAAGGAGAAATTAGTTACACTCTACCCCTCACTTATCTTTGGCCACTCACCTAAGAAGAATTTCATGCACGATAAAATTAACTTTAAACACAAACTGAAACCACAAGTATGAACAAAAAATGAATGAAGCTTAAGATTAATGTAAAAGAGAATCATGTAAATGGTCAGCATGTTGCCATATTTTCTCCTGAGAAACTGTGACAACTGCAGAACTAGATTGTTTCACACCATAGCAAGATACTGGAATTATGATTCAAGGGACATGCAACTAACACTTTGTCACTATTTAGTACAGTCAGCATTAGAGTCAGACAGAAAATAGATATTACAAAACCTTACACTCAAAATTCTAAGAACTTGCATAGCAATTTAAGTAAAGAATGGTGTTACTTCCTTTAACTCTTATCTTTCTTAATGACCAAAGAGGAAAATAATAGAAAAAAATGAGACATGTCAAGAGAGATCCTGACACTCATTCATCTCACACATTCCCCATGTTCAGAAGAGAGAAGGTGGGGAAAATGTTTTTAGTATACCATCTACCCCAATGTGGCTTGCTGGCTTCCAGTGTACAAATGCAGATTCTGTGTAACTCTTACTACTTAAGAAACCTGCATGGGTTGTAGGATAACTTTATCATTTGCTTGGTGGGTTAGAATCAACACATTCTTATGTCCAGACTAAGATATAGATAAGATTCTGGTTTTAGTCTCAGCCCTTGGTGCACAACCTAATGAACAAAAAGTGTCAGCCACACTTTACTAGAGTCACATATTTTTTTTCTGTCAACAAAACTGAAAGTGTCCTCTTGAATTATATGTAATAGCAGAATAAGCATTAAGTAATTGCAATGTAGCCATAAAAAAACATTTTTTAATATTAACTCAAAAAGAATAAATTTACTGCTTTCTCAGAGCAAGTATAATTACTCTTTTCTTTGCTCAAAGGCAAGGTTCCAGAAGAGATTTCTTTTTAGTGCAGGGAATTTTGAAAGTAATATATGAAGTACTCAGTTTACCTAAGCTGTCAGACAATGAACCCCAGTGTTCACTTCGAGCTTCTAGTACAAGACGGTGAGCAGGTACTAATCTTCCACTCAGTTTCACCTTTATATCACTGAAAAATAAAAACAATTTAAAATTTTATTCCAACTGTTAATAGCAAAAAATAAAAACAATTTAAAATCACAATTAAAAACACTGAAAATAAGGTGATTTAAAATGGCACTAAAATGAAAAATTCTGACTCTGCAGAGAGATAATAGCGACATATGGAGAACACTTAAGGGTCACTAAGATCACCCCCAGATGAAGTGTAGTTCAACAGACAGGTAGCCAGTTGAATGGACTGTAGATAGCTGAAGGATGTTCTTGGAGCAACTCCAAGAAATTAGAAGAAACTGAGAAGATAACCTAATAAAAGGTGCATGTAAGACTTAAGAAAAACTTCCAGGCTAAACTTTAATATCTGTAACTACGGGTTGGGTTGTTTTGGGGGAAGAGACCAGACAGTGAGGTTATCGGTCTCATCGGATTAGGGAAGGATGGGGGAGGAAGTCGGCCATGCCCTTTTCAAAGGAACCATCCTGGTATTTGCATGAAGTAATTTAGGGAAATCACGGAAACCTAAATCAGGATGGCCGAACGTGGGACTGAACCATCGTCCTCCCGAATGCGAGTCCAGAGTGCTAACCACTGAGCCACCTCGCTTGGTCTCTGTAACTAAAAATGTTAACGCACAGACAAGTTTAGAAGAGGCCTTTATCCAGCTGAGGATGTCAAATGGCTAACAACAGTATTTCAGGAATGACACACAACCATTAACAAGAAAATCAGAGGTATCTACTTGATGCTTATCTAATGCTCTGATGACAGTGGCAGTACATAGTGGCTTGGACTCCACATGACATCAAAACCTTCAAAGAGCCAACTTGATCCACAACAGCTCAATCACCGACCAGTACTCACAGAGAAAAGCCAGAGCTGGGCTCAATGCATGTACAGCTTGCTTGATGGCACACTAGGGATTGAGAATAGACAGCCCTGAAGGCCACAGAAGTTTTTAAGAGTGTTTCAGAACATTGTCTGTGTTCATGTCTGTGTGTATTGTACACACCTTTGACAACACTTCAGCACGATGAATCCAGGCCATATATTTTCATACTTTGGTCATCCAACTGTAGTGTCCTTACACATGCTCTATTCTCTATGGCCCATGACATGCAGATGGAAGAGGTATACAAGTGGGGCGATTGCTTTTGTACACCACAGAAATGAGCAGTCTGGGTAGTATGGCCAATCTGCCGCTTTTTTCTAGTACTGAATCAGTGAATAATCAGTTGCACTATAGCTCATCTTCCACTATCATCTATCACCCACAGTCAACTATGACTTGTCATCAACATGACTTATCATGAATTAGCAAACATTATTGTTTTAGATGATGGTGTGCGAAATGCCCTGTTCTTGCTTGACCTCTGAGATGACACACCTCTTGCTTCAATTACTCATCATTACCTTACATCCTTCAAATGTACTAATATTGTGCATCTTGTCCTTTCCACATTAGACAGTTGCTCAAAATGTCAGTATGTGATCTGATGACATCCCTATCACAGGACGCAATGAATTATTACTCAGTTTCCTGTGATGACAGAAGCAGTTACTCTGTAGCAGCAGTTACCTATAACTGAATTGATCATGAGATGTTATTAAGAGTAATACACCTATGATGGTAGTGCAGGTATTGCCATAGAAAAACCCTTCATAATATCTAGAGTGGTTATTACAGATTGCAAATGTGAAATAACCTAGGTGCAGGAAGCATTAAATGTGTGATAAACATTCTAACTGGATTATTTTATAGACACACTGCCTCCAGGGTTGCTGTGGACAGTTTGATTACACTTCAGGGGAAGCTTACAACATGTTGCATGTATATCTCCAGAACCTGCTCTGGTAATAGGGAGAGAAAGTTAAACTTACCAGCTGACATTGAGATGGATTTACGCAATACTGCACTAAATGTGTTCGCTGAAAATTACTTTGAGAAAATGGAGGCTGACTAATGATGGTAACATCTTGAAACAGACCCAAACTTTTTCAGTCAGGTATCACTGAGCAGGGAACCAGTGACAATAAAGATGCTATATCATCAGTGACAACAAGAGTTACAACATATGTTGGATGTGGTATGTACATACACTACAAGTCAAAAGTTTTTGATCACCCATGATAAAAAACTTCATACTTTATTTCAATGTACAAACACATTGTACTAACTAAATGGACCAACAAAATACCTTTTCTCTCTATCAGCAAGTACAATAAAATATGGCTTAGATTGTAGTCTCTTCAAAGTCTCCACCCTTTGCCCGTTGAACAGCTGCATAAACTCTTGGCATTCTGGAGAAACAATTTTGTAGTATTTTTGCAGATACTGGAGTCCAACACGTCTGGAAATTATTCCACAAATCTTCTGCATTAGACTTGCTCAGTTTTCTGAACTCCCAGTCAAGTTCATAACATAAGAGGTCTATACGATTTAAGTCAGGTGACTGACTTTGTCAAATCATATTCTTCAGTTCTCCACATTTCTATTTTGTATTGTCATACAATCTGCACAATTCAAAAGCATATTTCGGATCATTTTCCTACTGCAGAATGAACCCATGACCAGTAAGTGTTGCCAGATGGAACTACACTTGGTCAGTATACTGTAATATCATTACTTCTTTAATATTCCATTAATTATCACTAGATCACCAGCAAAACATCCCTATATCAAGCCCGACCCTCCACCATGCTTCACAGTCGACATCACACACTGACTCTTCATGTGTTCTCCACAAAGTCTATGAACAAATATTTGACGATGGCTTTTAAATACTTCAAACAGATTTGTCCATGAATAACACCTTGGGCCATTGCTGTTCACTCTTGTTTTTGTGTTGCTGTACCCATTGCAATCTTTTCACCTTATTTTGTTTATGTGATACAGGTTTTTGACCACTATGCACTCCTTTAAAACAAAACAGAATTGTAATGCTGAGACAGAGTTTACAGCTGCTCACATACTATTTACTTCCTTGCAAATTTTAGATGCAGTACAAATCCTCTGATGTTTACTCTGTACATAAATGAACTTATCTTTCCTGTATGATGTTACTCAGGGTCTTCCAGATCATGAAACACTTTCATTGGCACCAGTCTGCATGCCAACCAGTTTACACGCCAACTTTTTTTTGCTAAGTAGAATAGCCTCCCTCATGCAGAGCTACAATTACAGCATGTTTTTCAGTTCCAGTCTCCTGCTTTCGTTGCACGAGGAGGTAATATGGCATGAACTTGAGCAGGTACACACACACACACACACACACACACACACACACACACACACACACACACTGCTAGATGCACACAATATACTGGAAATGAATGCAAACTGATGCAAGGAATGAGGCCTGTTATGGATACTCATCAATGCCCTTCTATGTGAACAACTGGTCAAATGCACAACAGGGGCACTTAGTTTTTACATGTTTATACTTTTTTTATTGTCTTTTAGTGTCACAACAGGGACACGTTGGAATAGTCAAATCATGATCCCTGTTTTAACCACAAATCCATAGTTGTGATCTAAAACTTTTGACCTGTACTGTATTTCTGCTTAGGAAGTGACTCGCGTCACAGCAACAGCCATCACGAAGTCTGGGGGCAGGAAAATGCACAATGAAATGATTTTCTGTACAGATCCATTATATGCCTTCTACACATGTGTGGCATAGGCATACCGCTACATTGATGCAATACTGTACTGCGACTTGTGTAACAGGTTGTTTAAGGTGGAGTGGGGAGAGGGGGATGGAGATGCAGAGGTGAAGGTAGAGAAAAGGGTGGCTGAGGTTGGGAAGTGAAATGCAGAAAGAGAATGGGATAAGAATGAGCCACGAGTGAGCTTGTCCTGCTGCAGGAATATGATGCAGTGGAAGATTGGATTATTGGATTGATGGGATTAAAGAGATCAAACTATGAGGTCAACAGTCCCTCCAACCCTTGCATGCCAAGCCAAGAAGAGTCCTCAGCAAGGAAGGACATAGAAAATAAATCCGGGTGAACCAGATTATAACCGAGAATCTATAAAACAAACAGACAGAAGCAAACAGAAGTGAGAGAGGGGTACAAGGACAAATGTGAGTTGCTCCACCCAGAAAGTAGCTTGAGGCCCCTGGGATAGTTGCAACCTCTGCATCTGATTGCTGTTCCCTCTCCCTCCATTACCACAAGAAAATCAGCAATGTGGGCAAGACAATATTTCAGAAAGAGAACAATGATGATATATTAAACTGATGACAGATGGAAAAGAATAAGAAGTAGAAGGATGGGATGGGCAGGACTCAGGTTGGACCACCAAGGGCAAGTGACATATCACATCAATTCCTCAAGCAGGTGATGAGGCCAATGTGCCCCACCTCACAGAGAGTAGTAAAAACCATCTTCACGGGTAAAATGTAAAACCAAGTCAACTGGTTTGGCATTGCCTATCAGCACGAGAGGTAATGTGTGAGCAAATTTAAGGTTTCATCCCTAAGGCGACCAAATTGGGGTAGTCCAGTAGGATGTGGATCATCATCAGATGGGCACCACACCGACATTGCAGTGGATCCCCATGTTGTATTATGTGGCAATGGGTCCCCATGTGCGACCATTGTGAAGCTGACAGAACAGCAGATTTCCTGTGAGAAGCATGAATGGAAGATTGTCACAGTGTTGTGATCCCCTCTATTGCTTGCAGTTCGTTCACAGAAACAAGGCCACATCAATACTTGTTATAAGCCTCCAACAACTGATTGTGTAGAGATGACTAAAGGTCCTGCTCCTGTACCCCCATTTCCAAAGTCAGCATCCTAGTAGCCAACTGGTCAGCATGTACATTCCCTGGGATCCCAATGTGATCTGGGATCAGACAAAGATGACTGACTTGATGGAGGTCAGAAACACGATCTTGGATAGCCACTACCAATGGGTGTCAAGCATAACACAAGTCAATAGCCTGAAGACTACTTAGGGAATCACTGTTGATTAAGAATGTCTCAGTATATGAAAGAATTGAGGGCTCAGGTGATGGCCACCAATTTCCAGCAAATATGCTGAATTTGTTTGGCAGGGAGTACAATTCACTGCACTTGGCATGTGAATGGGCAAAACCAGTTCATCTGTCAACTATGGAGTCATTAGTGTACACTACTTCCAAACCCAGCAATTCAAGGACAGCCAGGAATAGTCAGCAAAAAACCATGGAGTCAACAGAGTCTTTTGGTCCAAAAGATACTAGAGACAGATCCAGAGTGCATGCAATTGCTTCCTGATAAGAAGTGACAGTGGGGCAAATTCGAGTTCAGAGTAGACACACTGTATATGAACTGTGGTTGTGACTCCAGTCCTGGGCTGCAGTAGTGGGAAGTGGATCTCCCTACTAGAAAAAAACATTAGGTTAGTTTGCATGCTCAGTGAAGCAAAGAATTTGTATTGCGTAGTTAAGCTGCAGTTGTTGTCGGCTGTTCTGTAGCAGAGGTCCCCAGCCTCTGTGAGTAGGCTGTTCACACGGCTACAGCCAAGCTGGTGTTACTGAGGCAGTGAAGAGTATTACAGTGGGACCAGAACATTTGCTTAAGTTGGCGAAGATGGGGGAGCCATGTCAACCAGACACTGAAGGCAAATCCCACATAGCTATAACACTCCACCACATTGAGCAAATGAAAAACAAATCATCATGCTCAGAAAGAATACCAATGTGGTTTTACAAAGAGTACTCTACTGCATTGGCCCCTTACCTACTTACATTTATCATGAATCTCTCATCCCCTGCAAAGCCCCAAATGAATGGAAAAAACTGCAGGTGACTCCTGTATATAAGAAGGGTACAAGAACGGATCCACAAAAGTAAAGACCAATATCCTTAACATTGGTTTGCTGCAGCATCATTGAACATATTCTCAGTTTGAATAAGATAAATTTTCTTGAGACCAAAAAGCTGATGTGTGCAAATCAGTATGGTTTTAGAAATCATCGCTTGTATGAAAATCAGCTTGCCCTTTTGCTCACATGATATGCTGTGAACTATGGATAAAGTTGCTTGGTTGGTTGATTGTGAGAATGGACCAAACAGGGAGGTCATCTGTCCCATGATATAAGGTGGCAGAAACCAAGGGAGGAACTACACAAACAGCACAGCCCAGTCAAGAGAAGGGGAAATGGGCAAACAAAGAGGTAAAAAGAATATTGCAACAACAGGAAGAGTAAAGAACAGGAAGGGGAGGGTGAGAGAGACAACAGCGAGAGCAGGGACAATCCAGAGATGCTATGCGTGTTGGAGCACCAGCACTGCCACCAATCCCTACCAAACCTCAAACCACACCATGATCGTGATCATTATACGAGGGCCGTTCAGAAAGTAACCTCCGGTTGATTTAAAAAAATACACCAAGTTAAATAAAAATATTTTAATATATACATCTTACAACTACATCTTTGCACTATTTTTCTACATAGTCTCCATAGCGATTGAGGCACTTATCGTATCTCTTCACAAGCTTTGAAATTCCTTCTGCATAAAAATCACCCGCTTGTGCCTGGAGCCAGCCTGTGACCGCATCTTTGAGCTCTTCGTCGTCATCAAACCGCTGTGACCCGAGCCATTTCTTCAAATGCATGAAGAGGTGATAATCACTTGGCGCCAGGTCTGGGCTGTAAGGTGGACAGTTGATAACGTCCCACTTGAAGGACTCAAGAAGGGCCGTTGTTCTGCGAGCAGAGCGAGGACGGGCGTTATCGTGCAAAAAAACGATACCGGAAGTCAGCATACCACGGCGTTTGTTCTGTATAGCCTGTCTTAACTTTTTTATTGTTTCACAGTACACGTCTTGATTAATGGTCGTACCACGTTCCATGAATTCAACCAACAACACCCCTTTGGCATCCCAAAACACCGTTGCCATCAGTTTTCTGGCAGAAAAATCTTGCGAGGCTTTTCTTGGTTTGGTAGGCAAATTTGAATGTGCCCACATCTTTGATTGTTCTTTTGTCTCAGGGTTCACGTACTTAATCCAGGTTTCGTCACCGGTCACGATTCTGTTTAACAATGGTTCTCCTTCGTCCTCATAATGTGACAGAAAGTCTAATGCAGAGGCCATTCTTTGAGTTTTGTGGTGGTCGGTAAGAATTTTGGGCACCCATCGTGCACAGAACTTACGGTAACCCAATCTTGCTGTCACTATCTCGTACAAGAGAGTCTTAGAAATCTGTGGAAAACCAGTAGACAACTCCGACATTGAGAAATGTCGATTTTCACGAACTTTTGCATCAACTGTCTGGACGAGTTCGTCAGTCACCAATGATGGTCTACCACTCCTCTCTTCATCATGAACGTTTTCTCGTCCACTTTTAAATAAACGTACCCATTCACGGACAACTCCTTCACTCATAACTCTTGGTCCGTACACGGCACAAAGCTCACGATGAATAGCTGCTGCAGAATATCCTTTGGCTGTAAAAAACCTTATGACAGCACGCACTTCACATTTGGCGGGGTTTTCTATTGCAGCACACATTTCAAACTGCCACAAAAACTAAACTAGCGCAGGTACGACGTTCACTCGACCACGGCTTGATGCCGACTGACCTGTTGAGTGCGTGAACGCACAGATGGCGTCGCTACTCCCCCCACAACCCGCACTGTGACCGATCGGAGGTTACTTTCTGAACCGCCCTCGTAGAACAGGGCAAGACATATGGAAAAAAGGCACAAGAAAAGGGGAAATAAAACAGAATGAAAGACCAAACAAAATTTAGGCAAAAGAAGGGGAGAATCTGGCCGGAGTGGAGGCAAAGCCAAGGTCTCCGTAACCAATGCTGTCTGGGGAACTCCATTTCCAAAGAAAAATCCAGGTACTTAAACCTGGAAGAACAAACCATTTTCACGAAGAATTTCAAGGACAGATTTAACAATGTGAGGGTCATCTGCTAACACCCAGGATATGAAAGGTGGGAAGCCGTATTTAATGCAAAGGCCAAATGGTGGTGGAAGTCCAGCAAAATACGGATTACTGTGAGAGGGCCGCTCAAGTACGAAGGAGGGCGACTCATTGCAGAGTAAAAAACCCGGTGTCAACATAGTATGGTGGATATGAAGATGGCAGAGGATGATAGATTTCCACCAGAAGAAGTGGAGGGAAGAAAACCACATACATGATTGGAGTCTCTTTGAATGCATGAAGTTTATTAGACAGGCCAGTAGCCCCCCCCCCTCCCCCCCCCCCTCCCTGCCGCTGCCCAAGAATTGGTTCTTGAGTGAGCAGAAAGGGATTTGATGTAAAGCCACAAATTCGATCCAACAGGGATCATGGAGAATGGGGAGTAAGTGGCCATCCGACACAGACAATCGGCTAGTTCCTTACCCAGGACACCCACATGGCCGCGAACTCAAAGGAAATCAACAATACAAGCAGCAGCGCCAAGATCGATGAGGAGGTTGTCAATGGTAGAGACCATGGGGTAGCAGGAAAAACACCAAGCTATAGCCTGAAGGCTACTCATTGAGTCTGTACATAACAAAACTTGAGTGAAGTAGGACCATTTAATAAAGCAGAGGGCCTGATAGATGACCATCAGTTTTGTGGTAAATACCCCCACATGTAACAGGCAAGAGATGGTATCCAGAGCCAATCAAAACATGACGGCATATACCACAAGACCGGCAGATTTAGAGCCATTGTCGTAAAAACCAGTTTCATCCTGTAACTTCCATAAGAGCAGGCAGAACAAATAATGGAACGGAACACCATTGGAGTGATGTAGGCTTTCGGACCCTGGAACAGATCCATCTGAATCCAGGGTCGTGGAAGCAACCAGGTTGGAGGGGGGTGGTCAAGAGAGAATGTGGGGAAGAGGACAATGAGGGCAGATGGATGTCACAGCAGAGAGAAGCAAGGCAAAAACCAACTGGTAAATCCATCTGAAGGTGGCAGCGGCAGGTGACAGCCTGATGCCATGAAAGAATAGGAGGAGTAAGCAGGGAAAGAGTAGATAGTGATGTCACAGGAAAGCATGAGCTGGGAGTGCCAAATCTAAAGGGGAGGGATCCCCGTGTCAACAAGAAGACTATTGAGAGGGCTAGGGTGAAAGGCACCACTGGCAAAATGCATACCACGATGGTGAACTGGAACCAAAAGAAGCAGCATAGAAGGACAGCTGATCCATAAACTTCACAGCCATAGTCTAGATGAGGCAGAACTAATGCCAATAAAGGCGAAGAAAAGTCTAACAATCCACTCCCTAAGGGGGAAGGAAGTGATGGACACTGAGTTTACGAAAAAAAAAGCCAACCTTCAGAAGCTGAATATGGGGCAACCAAGTAAGCTTGTTATCACAGAGAAGATCCAAGAAATAGAACTGGGGTACCATAGTCAAGTGTTGGGCATCAAGGTAGAACTCCTGATCGAGATGGACTGTAGTACAGTGACAGAAACGCACTACCCTCAGTTTAAGGGGAGAGAACTGAAAACTGTGCGAATGTGTCCATGCAGAATCATGCCGGATGGTACCCTGGAGCTGTCACTCTGCAGAGGCCACCAATTGGCAGCTAGTCCAAAAACGGAGATCATCCAGGGCTGACCAATGGTCCAACAGGCACCAAGTCCAGTAACAGTGATGAAGAAAAGGACACTTAATATGGAGCCCTGTGGAATGCCATTCTCCTGTGCTTGGGGAAAGCTGAGAACAGTCCCAGCCCAACTCAGAATGACCAATGGGACAGCAACTGGTGAATAAAATTGGGATGTAGCACTGAAGACCCCACTCAAGGAGCCTAGGGAGGACATGATGGCACCAGCTGTGTCATAGACTTTCTGAAGATAGAAGAAAACTGCACAAAGTAGGTGGCACTAAGAAAAGACCTGCCGAGGGGGGTTATGGGACTAAACAGCGAGGTCATCAGTCCCATGACTCAGCAGTTACATGTGTAAGATGCAGGCGTCCACTGAAAGTGGGCAGATCCAATCAGAGGCGTCAAACTACAAAGCGAATAAGCTAAAAGTACACACACACAGCAGAAGGCATGAAAGGACAGGTCAAATCTAAAAATGGTAAAAACAGAGGGATAAAACAGCGGTCTTTCCATGGGGAAAATAAAACCACTTCCACGAAGGAAACTGAGGACCAGTTCAACCATTGTCAGTCTGGCTCCACAATTACATTGTATGAGTGACTCATTACGCAAGAGAAAACAATAGGTGAGCCCGATGTGTGAACTCTTCCGGTGAGGACTGGCTGGAAGAGTGCCACACTGCAGTAGTCTCCTTGACTGTGCAGAGTTTATTACTGAGAACAGCAGTGCACCAGATGTCATTCCACATTTGGGCAACAAGAGATTTTATGTGTCACGGCATATACCAAATGGTGGGGGATACCACCTCAACGAAGCACTGTCCGTGCAGATGGAGAGGCTTGCATATCTGCATGAAGCTGAGGGATATGCCGAATGAAGGTAGAGGACCTACTGCCGGAAAGGCCTCAGCTGATGGATCAGACTAAGAGTGTCCCACAACGTACCATCTTCCCTATCCGCTCCTAGTCCTTACCCAATTCCCTTTCCCAACCGAAGGTGTGATGCGATCCATGCCGAGGGGTGAATGGCATACGGGATCATGTGTCGCAAAAGGAGCCTCAGAAATACTGAGCGACCTCCCTGAGTAAATCCTTACACCGTACAGAGTATTTGTGGTGTGGACCGTGTAGATCCCCAAATCTCATGGCACCAAGACGGACACGACCAATTAAAACAAAGTGAGGGGCAAACAGACCTCAAACACCCAAAATCAGGGTCAGGGCTGGTGGAAGACATTCCCACTACTGAATCAGGGCCTAGACCTGAGACAGAAGTGGGAACTGTAACCGAGAAGTTGGACCAGATCAAGATTAAAGCCTTGTCTGGGGCCCAGAGGAGGAAACTACTCAGGGAACAGGGAATTAAAAGGGCTTGAACCTAAGACACCCAAGAAAAGACTTCCTCAGGTTGAAGGGAATACGCAGACCCCCCACAATGTTGAAGACAGGCAACAAGAGGATAAGGGAGGAATCTAAGACTCACTCCCATCTGGATACGCGAGTCCAGAAAAAACCGAGGCAAGAAATAGGGAAACAGACCTATAGAACTGCAGTCTCGGTTTTTAAGATGGCAGTTACCCAGGAAGGCTATCCACTGGTAGCCACCATCCACTGGTAGCCACCACCTCGCAGCAGGAGAAACTTTTACAGGTGTCCCTCTTTGAAAAGATTGGGGGGGGGGGAGGGGAGAGATGCTGGTCTAGGACTTAACTTCAGGAGGGTCTATCTAGAGCGTGGTGCCCTCATTTTTGTCTGTGAGGGGGTGCACATGGTGAAGTGGCTTAAGGACAAGGTGCCTAAGATATCCCCTTGGGAAGATGCGAAGCTGCTGCTCAAGATGGCAGTTGAACTTCTTAAGACTGCAAAGTTATCAATATGGGTACCAAAGATCCTTAAGGATGTTTCCCTTAAGACTGTTTGAGAAAATAGGGGTCCAGAACCTGAAAGTCTCGACAGAAGACTGGAGAGTGATCAACCAAAAGGTTGTACTGGAAGGATGAACCCTGGTGGTGGAGGTCAGAGAGAAGTCCCTGAAGGCGATTCAAGAGCAAGGCTTGAAATTGTTTTTAGGGTTCTCGCAGGTCACAGTCAGGGTTATCAAAGACCTCAAGGACAATGATGGCAGCAAGATGGAGACTGAGGGTGCTGCAGATTAATCTTCAGCAGAGTAAAGGCGCCTCAGTTGCCCTGAGCCACTGCCTGGGGAGGCAGGAAGTGTACATGGCCCTGATACAAGAACCCTACTTATGTAAAGGGGGCATATCGGGCCTTGGTGGCAAGGGAGGTAAGCTGATTTGTGCTAGAAATCTAAGGAACTCCAGAACATGCATCTATGTAAGAAATGGAATTTTTTTCATGCCAATGATGGATTTCTGCTGTAGGGAACTAGTGAGCATCAGAATGCAGCAATGTGAGGGAGGTATCACGAGGGAAATTGTTTTGGCCTCAGCATACCTTCCTAACAAAAGCAGCTTTTCTCCTCCTTTGGAGGTGAGGAGACTGGTAGAAGCTTGCCATCGGCAAGGTGACCAACTGTTGGTGGGATGTGACACCAATGCCCACAACCCAGTGTGGGACAGAGCAAGGACACCAAGTAGACGTGAGTACCTCCTTGAATTTCTCCTAGCTAACAATTTGGAGGTCCTGAATAGGGACAATGAACCTACAGTCAGGAATAGCAGCTGGGAAGACGTAATTGACATACCTTTTGGTTCCATGATGATGGGCAGCCATATCAAACACTGGCATGTGGCGTTAGAACCATCCTCATCAGACCACATGTACATTAAATTCAGGGTTGAAATGGGAATCAGACAGACCATGACCTATAGGAATACCAGGAAAACAGACCGGGAGACATACAGGAAGGGACCTAGAGTTAAGCTTATCGGAAATTAAAACCTTGACAAGGAATCCAGTAGAGTTTGAGGAAGTAACGGAGTCTGTTACTTCTGCCATAGTGACCTCATATCAGGACAACTGCACAAACACCAAGAAGTGCACAAACAGGAGTGTGCCTTGGTGGAATAACAACTTGGAAACACAAAGAAAACAGGTATGAAGACTGTTTAACCTTTGGAGACAATGGGCAAAATATCTTGAGGCCCTTGTCAACTAAAACCTTGCAATTAAATAAGCAAAGGAGGCGTCCTGGAAGGCTTTCTGTGAGGATGTGGAGAGCACGGCTGCTCAAGCCAAACTTTACAGAATCCTCACTGGAATACCTACCAATCCAGGAGGTACATTAAGAAAGGAGGATGGGGAATATACAAAGACAGCACACGAGATGCTGGAATTGCTTCTCAAAACAAACTCACTTTCCTCAATATGCTCTGCTGGACAACATACACCAGAATGTGATCCTGGAGAGAGAATGGTTCTCAGGCACTTGAAGAGACAACTGTCCATTCTTGAAACATTGGAAAAACTGGTTAATGTGTACATTGGGGAGAGAAGGCTAATTGGGACCCCTCTACATTCAAACCAACATGCTAATCAACCAGGTAAATCATGTGAGACAGCTCTCTGTCAACTCGTTGGAAGGGTGGAGAAAGCACTTCACTTCCAAGAAATAGCCCTCTGCATCTTCCTGGATATTGAAGGGGCCTGCAGTAACACGACCTTCAATTCCATGGTAAGGGCAGCAGAGAGACCTAGGGACCACTATATATAGGTGGAACAGGGCCATGCTTAATGAAAAGATAGTAATTAACACCACTAGAGGTTGCCCACAAGGAGGAGTTCTGTCCCATTTATTGTGGAATATAGTGGTGAACGAACTCATCGAGGAACTAAATTCCAGACAATGCTTTTGCCAAGGATACACAGGTGACCTTGTCATAGTAACACTTGGCAAATTTACTGATACAGTTAGAAATATGGCACACGGTGTGTTGGACATTGTGCAAGACTGGTGCATTAAACAGGATCAAAGGGTTAATCTTAAGAAGACTGTTGTGGTACCATTCATGAAGAAGCATAACCAACATTCAAGTTGGAATCTAAAGCTCTTCAATGAAACTCTACCTGTGAAGGGGATAGTGAAATATCTAGGGGTAACCTTACATGAGAAACTAACATGGACCCTACATGTTAAGAGCACCTGCTCCAAGGCGAAAAGTACTCTATTGAGTACCAGAAGGGCTTGTGGCAAAAACTGGGGCCTGAACCCCAATGGTATGTACTGGATATATACCACAGTGGTTAGACCTAGGATTTCCTGAGGGGCTGCAGTGTGGTGGAAGAAGGTACAACAGCAGGTTGCAGCTAAGGAGCTTGCTAAGGTGCAGGGACTGGCCTGATTAGTCATAACAGACAGAATTAGCACCACACTAACCGCTGAAATGGAAGCCATGCTGGACATGCCTCCAGTACACCTTTGGGTCAAGATGGAGGCAGCAGCTGGGTCACACAGACTTAAAACTGGCAAAAACTAGGTCTCATTCGGATATCCAGAATCACACACTAACATAGTGAGAGAGGTAAGTATAGGAACAGCTGGGGAAATGCCTGTCGACTCCCAACTGCTTCAACAAGCCTTACAATATAACAATTGGAAGCAGGGAGCAGTGGGAGAAAACAGTTCGACACCGTACGGGGGACATCGTTTGGTTCACCGATGGGTCAATATCAGACCAAGGAGTTGGGGCAGGGGTGTAAGAGGTTCAGCCAAGACTGGAGGGCATCGTTTCTGTAGGAAAACTGGCCTCTATATTTGAAGCTGAAATTACTGCAATCAGGGCATGCGTGGAGGAGAATATGCTTATGTGCTACAATGACTGTAGCATCTACATCTATTCAGACAGCCAGGCAGCCTGGAAATCATTGGCAGCTCCTGCAACATGATCTAAGATTGTTGCAGAATGCCACAAGGCTCTAGTGGAGCTAGGGGGAAGCAATAGGGTAAACCTAGTGTGGGTCCCTGTCCACTCAGGGATCTGTGGCAATGAACAAGCCGACAGACTGACCAGGGTGGGGGCAATTACTCCATTTATTGGACCAGAACCTGTCCTGACAATCACCAAAGCTATGATCAAACTAGAACTATGGAACTGGCTTAGGAAACAGCATGTAGAATATTGGACCAAGGTCCATAAACAAAAACATTGTAAGATAATGATGCCCAAGCCATGTTTTAAAAGAAGTTCTATAATCCTGGGATTGAACAGGAAAGAGATCAAACTCATGACGGGACTGATGACAGACCATGGGAATTTCAAACCACACCTACACACAATGGGTATACTGGAAGAATACCCTAAATGTAGGATCTGTGATGAGGGTGAAGAAACTGCATCACACCTAATCTTCGAATGCATGGCATTGGGACAAGTAGACCTGAAGAAATTGTGTCTAACAAAAAAACTGGTAAAGGGACTCCTTGTGCTATTCAAGGGCATTGGCTGGCTTTACTAGATATACAGGGAGCAATACCGCACAATAAACTCAGTTTCAGTGTGAGCAGTGGTGGGTTAGACCTACGCTGTTCTAGCTTCCCTGTTCAAAACAAATCAAATCAATCCATTACAGTTCCATTGAATAAGGGTGGGGTGGGGTGGGTATCCAAATGGGAGGTGAATGGGCTGGAGCCAATAATGCCACCGGGTCACCATCCATCACCAACAAGGACAGGCTGACGTCCATAAATAAGAGGTCAGACTCAGGTTGGGCACCAGGGGGGTGGGGGGTGGGTGTCTCTTACTGGGAGTTAAATTCCTCCTCCTCCTCCTCCTCCTCCTCCTCCTCCTCTTTCTTAGGTTGAGGAGGGCACAGCACAGAGGGAGAGCACACGTCTGCAAGATCTGGAACTGAAAAAGAGTGAGTGACCTTGGGATACACAGACTGTGTGTGTCCTGTGGCCAAGTTGTGGTGGCAGGCCTCCAGCCTGACAGATGCCAGAGGAAGGGGCCCCAAGAGGGAGCCCCTTCACCAGTAGGCACTGAAGAAAGGTGCCACTTCTTCAGCAGAGGAGGGGGAGTGGCACCCGGAGGGGACGGTATGGGAACCGCAAGGGAGGGGTGAGAAGACGGGGCGGGACTGGGGTAAGAAAGAGTGAACTTCCTAAATTTTTTTTGGTTAGGGTGCAAAAACAACTAAGGTCGTAAGTGCCCCCATCATAGCCTTGGACCACCAAGAATCAAAAGAACTTTAAAGTAACTGTGTGTTAAGCCTAATAACCGGAATTATAATTATATATTAATACCTCCAGCTGCTGACGGATGTTGATATATATCAAAGGGGACAGGTGAAAATGTGTGCCCTGGCCGGGACTCGAACCCGGGATCTCCTGCTTACATGGCAGATGCTCTATCCATCTGAGCCACCGAGAGCACAGAGGATAGTGAAACTGCAGGGACTATCTTGCGCACGCCGCCCACGAGACCCACATTCTGACCTTATATGTCCACACACTACATTCGTACTGTCCCTACCCAACACACTCATTACTCGTGGAAGACATTCTTACCAAGTCCTGTAAGAGTTCAGGTAATATGTGTGCATCCACACAGGAGGAGGAGGAGGAGGAGGAGGAGGTCATGGCCTGTATTGCCAGAACTATATACTTATATGGATGTGGTATCTGTTCTTTCTGACATGTCTGAAAGAACAGACACCACATCCATATAAGTATATAGTCACCGGAAGGAAAGGGAGCTAAGAACAAGGACTTACTCGTGGATAAAAAAATATGCTGTAGAGATAGTGGCTGTCCTGAACCAAAGATTAAATATCCTTCACCATATTGCTACGACAGATACAAAGTAAAACGTGATTGACAGCCTGTGCAGCATCTGCTAAAACAGACAATAACTCAGAGAGCAAACACACATTAGAATGTGAGTGGTAAAAAAAAGGGCATCTGGTCATGACATGATGAACCATTGAAGGTTGATGACAGTGCCCACAACGTGGCTGGGATCGCCATTTAACAAATGGCAATGGCTACAATGACAATGCACAATCCATAACCTAGCTAAAATGTTCTCCTCATGGTGAGAGGGGCAAGATGAGGTTAGCCAAGCCACTGGGAGAGTTTTATTTCCCCAGAGCTTGTTCCCATGAAGGGAACATCATTGGTAATGCCAAAGTGACACCACCTGCTGACAGACGGCAATGTGCAATCGTACAAAGGGAGGGAAGAGCCAGTGGACTGAAGTAGGGGGACTGCAGCCCTGGCAGCAGTCTTATTTCCTGTCAGACTGGTGTGACCAGGAACCCACATGAACATCACAGTGACTCCCTCAACAGCGAGTAAGTGGAAGCTATCTTAGACCCATTGCACTAAGGGATGGACTGTGTATAGAACACAGAGGCTATGAAAGGCACAGATAATCAGAGTATAAAACACAGTTAAAAATCCTGTGTCGCACAGATGTTACGGGTGGCCTGATAGAGGGCAAAGAACTCTGCCGTAAATATTCAGCAGTGTTCTGGAAGCAATCCTGAAAGTGGTCGATGTCAATGATGGAGGCACACCCGACACCACAGTCAGTCTTAGAGCCGTCAGATGCTGCCATTAAGTTGTGTGCAGAGGTCAAGAAACTTACTGCAATACATCAAATCTGGAGTAGTTTTCTTAGGCAGTGACTGAAGTCCAAGATGAACATAGGCTGTAACAAAGCCAAGGTGGTGAAGGGTACACATCCATAGGAAATGTGGCATACCTTTATTGTCCTCACTCATGGAGTATTGGCAATGGCTTCTGCTTTTCCACTGACAAAATTGTTTGTATGAATTTCTGGTGGCAAAGTGTGTTTCTTCTACTGTCTTTACATCTTGGAACTGTTGCTATTCTGTTCACTGAAACCATGAAATTTCGGGAGCTCATGCTTGATAGAAAGCTTCCTTGGGATCCCACATGTCTTACATGTCCATGTGATGTACCCGGTCTCTGTCTCCCATGTGTCGTAAGTGGTACTTCCTGGAGGAGGAGTAGGAACTGAATGTGAACGCCAGGAGACAATGGAGGAGAGGGGCACACCCTCTACTGGTGGTCATGGGAGTCAGTGAAAAAAGAAATATAGGTTGGGAGGCAGTACATGGCAGACAAACAGCATGCATATCAACTGAGAGGAACATTAGCAGCAGTTCAGCAGCTTCTGCATACAGGAAATCAATCGAGCTAGTGTAAAAGGCACCAATGGCCAAATAGATACCATGATGGTGGCTTATATTAAGAGAGCGTAAGATGGACAGACATGCAGATGAATAAACAAACAACCCATAGTGCAGTTTCAAACAGACAAAGGATTGGTACAAAGGGAGGAGGGTGGTCCAACTGCTCCTCCAGGAAGTACCACTTAGGACACGTAGAACACAGAAACCGGGTACATCGCGTGGCCATGTAAGACACATGGGATCCCAAGTAAGTTTTCTATCAGGCATGAGCTCCCGAAATTTCATGGTTTCAACAAACAGAAGAGCAACAGGTCCAAGATGTAAAGATGGAAGAAGAAACCCACTTTACAACCAGAAATTCATTCAAACAGTTTTGTCAGTGGTAAAGCAGGAGCCATTGCTGATATTCCAAGAGTAAGGACAATCACGATATCACTGAGACTGCTGCTCAAGGAGGTAAGCCGATGGAGGCCTGCAATAAATCATGAAGTCGTTGACAAAAAAGGAGCTACAGCTGCTGGTGGGAAACAGGCCATAATAGGGTTAATGGTGATAGCAAAGACGAAAGTGCTCAGGATGGTGTCTTGAGGCATTCCATTCTCCCGGATGAAGGTGTCCAACAAGTCGAACCACACGTACCTTGAAACCTTTGTCTTTTAAAAAATTCCTGAAGGAAAAGAGGTAGGTGGCCTTGGAAGCCCAATGCGAGACAGTACAGAGGATACCAGTTCTCCTGCAGGTGTTATAGGCGTTTTCCAAATCAAAAAGCACAACCAGAGTCTGATATTCCCACAGGAAACTGTTCATTACATGGGCTGGCAAATTGGAAAAATGGTCAACTGCACAATCACAGGCTCAAAATCCGCCATGTGCAACTTGAGCCAGCATTCCAGCCAGCCATGAATTGTACATTCCATCACCTTGCAAAAACAGCTGGTGAGAGAAATGGGGCAGTAGCAGGACGGTAGGTGTTTGTTCTTACCAGGTGTGGGTATGGGTATGACAGTGGCTTTGTGCCAATGTCTGGGAAATGTGCCATCTGCCCAAATGTGATTATACGTGTGGAGAAAAAAGTGTTTGCCCACAACAGAAAGATGCTGCAATATCTGACTGTGAACATAAGCCAGCTCTGGGGCAGATGACAGGGATGAAGTGAGAGCAAGATCTAGCTCCTGCACAATAAAGGCGGCATTGTAGCATTCATGATTTTGAGAGGAGACAGGTATCACCCAAGTCTCCTCCACTTGTTTCCAAGGGAGGAAGGCAGGGTGATAGGGGATGGAGCTCAAAAACTCTGCAGAATAGTTGCCCAAGGCATTGGAGATAGGTATAGGGTCCACAAATGACATCACCTGCTACAGTCCGGCCGGAAATAGGGGAATGGACTTTGGTGCTACAGAGATGACAGAGGTTGCCCCCACACAGCGGAAGAGGGAGTGAAACTGTTAAAAGAACGAATAAATGAAATACAGCTAGGTCTTTTGTTGTCCTGGAAAATGCGAAGACACTGTGCACGCAACTGTTTATAGAAAATACAGTTCGCCATTGTAGGATAACAGTTGAAAACATGGAGAGCACGTCTCTGCATGCAAATTGTGTATAGGCACATCTCAATTCACCATTAGCTGACAAAACAGCACAGTAAAGATGACGTGCAAGGTTTGGAATGTTCTGTGGTATCAAGGACAATGTTTGTGAGTTACTCTAGCTGGTCATCACAACTATGGAAATGTTGACATCTTGAATATTCGGGAATCCCGCCGGATGTTCGCACTGTTCTCGCACGATATTTCAACAGCTTGCCTCGCTGTCTTCTTCAGGTGCTACCTGAGACTGGTCCTTGGATTGATCGAGTCCAGTATTTATGCCTGGAAGGAGCTGGGTGTTCCCTAATCGGCCCACGCCGAGTCGGGTGTTCCGTCTGTGGTCCGCGACCGCCAGACTCGGCTTCAATGGACCCCTCCAGTCGCGGATGTTCCGACCGCCCACCGCGCCCGTTTTGGCTGTCCTCAATGGTTGTGGTCGTCATCTGAGGTGTGTCAGACCGGATCTGAGATGTTGGGTACTCTGTCTCATGACTGTTACTATGATTTCCACTTCTGTTTCATGCTGGGCGCTCCCTAATCGGTCCGCGCCGCTTCGTGTGTTCCGTCTGCGATCCGCGCCCGCCAGACGCGGCTACGTTGGCCCTCTCTGGTAGCCAGTGTTCTGACCGCCGTCCATGCCTGGCCTGGCCATCTTCTGAAGTCGAGTCACGATCTGGGGTGTGTCAAATCTGGTCTCTGATGTGAGATACTTTGTCTCACGGCTGTTCTCTCGGTCTCCACTTCTATTTCTTGCAGAAATAGATGACCTGGAGCTGCGCAAGCCAGGTATTTACAACATAGAGAGACCCAAAGTGGATGGTGTGCATTAAACTCACAAAGCAGTAAAAAGTGGTGAGGTAGTTGAGCACAAAACTGGACGAAGTCTACCCTGGCGACACTGAATGTTGGAGGGATGTAGATGTTGCAAAGAGAAAAGGTGAAGACAGGAAGGATAATTTGCACCTCAATGGCATGCAGCCAAGCATTCAGTGGGATTGTTTGGCTATGAAAATCATCCTGATGAGCAGTATGAATTCCCCATGAAATGGAATGCTGTCCTTGGGGAGAACGTCAAAGTGAACTGGAAGGAAATGAGAGAGGTCAAAGCAGTTGTGAGAACACAATTTTGTTTCTTGGAGGCGGAGAACAAGTGGATGCTTGATTCCAACAGTAGGTTCCTCCCTGTTGGATTTAATACTGTGAAAATTCCATTGGAGAAGAGTCAAACGGGGATTGGGGAGGAGGAAACAAATGAAGGATAGTTACCTTGGTGGCTGCCGAGTGCCAGGATGTCCAACGAGATATGGCACGAACAGAGGCTGGAAGATCCTGTTCCATGAGATCTACAGAGGCGCTGCCATTCTCACTGGGTCAGCCTGCGGATTCCAGGGGAGAAAAATTGTAGGTGGTGCGCACCAGTGAAATGGAGGTCGGCTGAGTGAGGGCATCATGCGGTGAAACCACTGAAGCAGATCTCCAAGTTGGGGAAGGAGAAGAATGTTTCATTCGTTTGATTTCTTAGATCCTTTGCGGTTGACAAGTGAAGATTTGCTGGAGGGACATAAGTCTTTGCAGGAGTACTCCTTTTGCCCATTCCAGTCTACCAGTTGTGTAGCAGGTGATTTCACACCAGAGCCAAGGATTTAGTGGCTTGTTGCACAGCTGGAGGAGAACGGGATTGGGATACTACAATGAGATTGGGGGCCCTCATCACTTTGGCGGATGAGTTCCCTATGAAAAATAACTCCCTGAACTATATTCAATAACTGGAGAGGTATAATGCACATCAGGACTTCACCAAGATGAGCACAAGCACCAAGGGCTGTGGATTGGACAGCAGAAGTATGAGGCAGCGAACGTGTCACCATCTGCCCTGGTACAGATCAGGTAGTGGGGAAAGTTTTTCACTTGAAGCTGGCGGGGTTGGCTGTCCTCCAACATTGTTGTCAGGGAACAGAAGGTAGCAGGATCGTAAGAAGCAGCTCGTGTTCGTACCGTATTCCATTTGACATTCTGTTTTTACTGTACTACCACATCATTATGCTAATTTCAATTACTGGTGTCACCGAGTTGGTGCCTTGCCTGCTCATGAGTGGCAGCAGCAGAACTTATCGATATAAGCCCTGGCGTATTATCTTTGCTGACTGTTATTACTTCCCGGTTGTTGTGTGTTTGGAGTTAGTTCGGATCTGCAAGTGATTGGAAAGCGCTAGCAGTGGAGTTCGGACCTGACAGTGTTTGACTTAGGATGTGGCAGAAGTTCAGTTAGGGCGCAGCTGCAGTGAGGTATGGAAAGTCATGACTTGCCCAATGGTTGCCAATACATATCACTTGGGTGCAGACCACCTTGTTTGATCGTCTGTCAGTCGTCTTGTTGGATGACATGTATGCTGGCCGGCAACCGCTTACGGGTTGCCTGCGTGTGCCGACTCGTGATTTGTCATTGTTATTGCACAGTTGCTGCCATTAGTATTGTCTAGTCCTTTGTGCAAGTGTTCCTGAAACTGTGTGTAGCTTGTGATGTTCACTGCTCAGTTATTTTAGTGCTGCCTCCACACTTATGTAGCAGTCGGTCGGTTGGCGTGGAGCAGTGAGGAAATCTCCGTGGGGCGTAGTTTGGCTGGGCATGCCGGTGGTCTCTATGCAGTGTGTGTTTGGGGCTGTTCCCATTGCTACGAGGTCCATGGCTCATCAACCCTGGAAACGAAAGTTGAGTTTGGATTTAATTTACCACCAAGTCAAGACTGTTCACATTGTGCCATTTTGTTCTCGTTGTTGGCTGTTGAGACATTCCTGCGAGCAACAATGTTTGTGTTCGAGTTGGCAAAGGTTTAGCCACCGTCTGGTGGAGTCTAACTGTATTTGGTTATTTGCAATTGAAGTGCACCAGCAGAATTTTCTGCCTTGTGACCGTTAATGTTCCGGTTACCTGCCCTGGCCATTGACCTAAATTTAGACAGAGTCCTTTCCTCAGCATGTTTTCCCTGTCCAGCATGGTGTGTAGTTTGACAGCTTAATGTATGCTTGGTTGTGGGCGTCCATGCGTTTCACATTTTGCATTGAACTTCTGGTTGTGTGCTGGTTGAGTGGAGCACAAGTTAACTTGTCGGTGGGTCCATTGACTGTCTGTTGGTTGGGTTGTTGTCGGATCAAGAATGGTTGGGTCGACTGCCTGTCTCACCTAAGTGAATGTTAGTAGTTCGAATGTTGGCCGACCCCTGAAACTTCTGAGCACCGCTAGCTGCACTGCCTTTTCTTATTTTTTTTTTTTTTGTGTGTATTTGTATGGCTCATAGCCGATGGTTTTGAATTAAAGTTGAATTGTTTTCAGTGGTGCTTTAAGTCATGGGCCTTCAGCCACTTTGAAATTAAAGTTTCTTGCTTTTAAAGCGTTAGATTGTTTGGGGCCATCAGCCTAATTTAAGATAAGGCTTTGTTGTTTAAATTTATTTTACCTTGAGTTTTAAGTCATGGGGTCTTCAGCCTAATTGAAGATAGCGCCTTCTGCCTTATATTTTTTTTTTTTTTTTTTTACACCTTGAGTCTCAAGTCAACGGCCTTCGGCAATCTTTAAATTAAGGTTGTTACTTTTCAAGTGTTAGATTCTTGGGCCTTCAGCCAAATTATAGAACTTAGTTAACGTGAGGCCTTCTGCCTTCTAAATATTCTTTTTGGCGTCTGAATTTTGAGTTAATGGCTTTTAGCTGTTTTTTTTTTTTTTTTTTTTTTTAAGTGGTTGTGCCCTTAAGGCATAAGATAGTGTGGTGTATTCAGCCATTAACTAAGTTCAAGAATTTGTACTGTAATGTTTGGTCAAACAAATAAAATATGTATGTTTGAGTGTAACTGACAGCCGCTCATTTTGGCCTCTTTCCACAATTCCAAATACCTGTCCTGTCCTGGCCTGGCCTGGGGGTTTAGCAGGGTGTTTCAGTTAGCAACCAAAGAGACGGCCATAAAAGAATGGCCAGATTTTTGGAGCTTGATACATTGCACACACAAAGCATCCATCCTTATACACCCCCCCCCCCCCCCTCCCGATCAACGGCTCTCCCTGTGTGTGCCATGGCAGCTGTTGCCAGGAGTACCAATGCTCCAGAATGACAAGCAACCACCCTAGGCATACATGGGAAAGCAACAATTCAGGTGTCAGAAGCACCATCATTGCATTGTCAGGGCACTCAGCCAGATGGGTACATACTAGCATCATCACACTGATTGGCTAACAAACTAGTGACATAGCGGGTCAGAGCGGTCTACGGTGCACAGAAGGAACGAGGGGAGAGGAATCCATGCCATAGATACTACGGAGGGAGTTCTTCCTCAAATTGCTTTCATTATGGAGAGAAAATTTAGAAGTGGACAAATTCCAAAGGGAAGTCCAAAACACCAAAAAGGAAGGAGAAAAATAAAAGGCATGGGGAATAAAACTGCAAGGAATACAGGAAGGCAGGTAAATAGCCAGGTCGACATAAGTAAGGACACCAAGAGAGGGGAAGGAGGAGGCAGGGGGGAAGGAGCAAGGATGGCGAGTGAGGGACATGGGAAAGGAACTGCAGCATGGGAAGGAAGAATGGTCTGCAATAGCTAGGGGCCCCATGGGCGCCACGCAAAAACTCACGAAACGACTGTGAGCGTCTTGGGGATTACACCGGTTGTGGCTGTGACTTCATTCTGTGTTCCATACCGCTAACGAGGGGAACCTGCCAGGTGTGTGTGTGTGTGTGTGTGTGTGTGTGTGTGTGTGTGTGTGTGTGTGTGTGTGTGGTACAGTCTAAACTTGGCAGGGTGAAAGAAGGATGAAAATAAGGTTCAGATGCAAACCCTTAAGAATTCCTAAGCAAACACTGTTCTAAGTTTCCACACTATCCCAGCAGTCTGCTAGTGGAGTGTGTATCCACTTGAGATGGGAGCGCATTGGCTAGGTAAATCCGGGGTCTTCGAGTTGTGTGTTTGACAAGAAATCGCAAACGGCCTGGGTCCCCGGTAGAAACCCAGTCACTGTTTAGATTTTGGGAGTTGAAGGCCCTTTAAAAAAGTAAGCAGCTAATTTTTTTTCTCCCTTTTGTGTTTCCCAGGTATATGACATCAATATTTTTGTGACCTTGTGAAATACAATGTAATTATGACACTAATGAAAGAAATGAACAATTGTAAATCTTATTAAAAATAGATTTTTATCACAAATCTTACAGCTGAACATGAAAGACATACAAATCCTAGTATTTCATTTTTTCTTTGATTTTTACTTTTATGGTTCAGAAAAACCAGTGCATTCCCCAGGGTGATATCTGTCACAAAAAACATTCAAAGCATAAAAATTCAGAGCACTTTGTGAGACTTAGCATGTCACATATGCCACAGTCACAATTTTTTAGCGTGAATTTAAATAGGAAAACATTCTTGTCAATGTAGCTAAATAACTTGTGATCCGGCAATTATTTCATGGCAAACTACACATATCAAAGCATTTTCTCGAAAACTACAGCCTGCAAATGATTATGAATCACCCATACTTCTGATTTCCCTCTACTGTGTGAAGTAAATAGGGCACTTCTGTGATTGGTGAATGCCATCCTTCACCTGTCAGTAACAGTATATGTCACGTGGTTAACATAAAAGCATTCACGTTGACGAATTAGCTTTAATGAAAATTTTGGTACATTTCATCAGCAAACAGGCCATCGTATATGGGATGTTTGCTTTGCACACCTCACGAGTCAACAACATAAAGAAATGGCTCTATTTTTATTTAAGGTCACAAAACTTTGTCCAAAAACTGATGACAGGTTTCTGTTGCAAGTTCTCCTGATTTTGTGGCTGTTGTGTACACATTCTGTTGCCATTCCATTAATTGGTGTAAGTCTTGTTGGACTCAAGATAAAATTTGACACTGACTTAAAGGACAAGCAGATATTGTTGGCAACAGTTTTCTATGACATGTCAATCCATGGAAACTGCAACAATAAAAGTTATTTTAATAACATCCAAAATGCTTATTACTTTTGTCAACAATTCCATTGAATTTCACGATGTGACAAAAAATACTGATATCACATTCTTCCAAAAACGACGACTGCTTACGACATGGGGGCAAAATTTCAAACCTGTGCTCCTAGCTACCTACGCCACCATATAATTTACTTGCGTACACCCTGTGCAGGATGGCTGATTTAAATGGCATTGAAATTTTGAGCATCATTTTCTCAGAAACAATTGAGTGTTGGCACCTAAGCCAAAATAGGTGCCCCTTTATTTTCACCCCTCTTTCACTATGCCAGGTTTTGACAATATCAGAGACCAACCTATGGCTAGCTTTCCTTTAAGATGGGTGGTTGGTGGTTAAGGAAATAAACATGTTTGTCAACAGCCCCTTGGTCCATGGGTAATTCATCTGGAGTTAGTGACATCCACCGTGAACATTTTCTGATGATGAAAATATGTAGGAGTAAAACTGAGACACTGAAGGCAATACTTAAGTCACAGCTGAGAAACAATTTATGAAGAAGTATACTGATCTGCAGGCAAGTTCTCTCCCACATAACTTCAAAAATTTTAAGTGCTGGATGGTATTTCTTCAACAAAACACATTGCCACTGCCCCCCCCCCCCCCTCCTGTCCCTCCTGACCCCAGTCCTAAGAAAAGAGGTTCAACTGCTGCAAGTTGAGTGCTGATCTACGTTCTGACAATAGTGTGGGACAGGGAGAGAGGAAAAGATATAAAGCACCAGGGGCAATGGGGACATGAGGGGAATGATGTTCACGTATTTGCTTGAAAGACTGCCAACTTTCTGCCATATGTGCAATTTATCAGCAACTCTGGCACAAATTACAATATGGAAAAAATGAGATTTCATGAAAGTGTATTATACAGACAGTCACGTCCAAACACTCTTTACATTATATATCTCACTGAGACACATGTAACACGAGACGTAACCCTGTTACTAGATTGCTGAGGTTGCTGGCAGTCATTTGAAAAAGCTTAACTTATCTTAGTTATACCACAGTCTAATACACTGTAAAATCTCTGAGGTTATTGGCAGCTATAAGCAAGAGACACAGTGGCAAATTATAGTTAAGTTGTGATTTAATACACATGTAATATTTTAAGTTTCTGCTGCTGACTTATTCCGGTGAGTTAACAACCAAAAAATCCCTGGGACATGCTGGAATGCCATTCCAGCACCAAGGAGTCATCCATGGCGAGAGAAACCCCACCTGCATCTGACCCAGCCAACCTGATGACAGTTATAGAGCCAAGAATGACTTCTAGTTGACATTCAGAACACTCAAGGTGAACAGGCTAAAATAGGCTAAAAAAGGGATGAAAGAATAGCCAAGTTAAGGAAATAGTGTTGGGGAACCTTCAGACTTTAAATGCAAACATTTTTAGGTTAGGCTTTACCATGACTGTTTTTGACACTAAATGAAACAACAAGTTTACTAGTATACATGTGATGTGTTCTGACAGTGAAAGGAACCTAGAGATAGTGCCATAAGTTCTTCACAAAAATTGTAACATAAAACACACACACACACACACACACACACACACACACACACACACACACACACACACACACACAAACAAACGTTGTATTAACAAATGTAAATCTACCTGATGATGGAGGTTTAAACCTTTGAAATGCTTCATGGAGATAAATGAACAGTGAACTGCCAGACCTTGCATACAGCATAACATGCCCAGCCCCAAACCACCCTTCCCCTGCTCTGGAGGTATATTAAAACTTTTTACTGAAAATAAGTATCACTTTCATGGAGAAAACTGAGAACTAGGCCAATTACCTGGATGAATCTTCCACCATTATCAGAAGCAATGAGTCAGGAAGTCCAGACTAAACAGAGGGGGTATTCCACCAAGAAATGAGCTACTGTTGGCTGCTGGGGTTGGTTGATTTGGGTGGGGGTGGGGGAATGGGGGGGGGGGGACAGGGAGAGGACCAAACAGCAAGGTCATCAGTACCAAGATCCAAGATGGAAGGTACTAAGGGAATGACAACACAAACAGCATAGCCCAGTCAGTGGGAAAGGAAAATGGGCAAACAAAGAGGTAGAAGAAACATCGAGACAGCAGGAAGAGTAAAGAACAGGAGGGGTGAGGGGGGGTGCAGAGGCGAGAGTGGTTGATGCTCCAGATGTGCTACACCTGACGGGGAATTGGTACTGCTGCTGACCAATCCCAATCCCCACACCAGACCACGATCGCAACAAAAGAGACAACACCAGGGCAGGAAAACACAAGAAAGCTGGGAAGAAAGGCACAAAAGACAGGGAAAATTAGGGATAAATCTGGCTGGCTAGGAGGCAAGGCTGATGGCCTTCTAAACCAAAACCAACAAATGAGGGGCTCCAATTACTGAAGGAAATTCAGGTACTTCTATCTGGGAGGACAAACTACTTTCGCTAAGAAAACAGAATGGATTAACCATGCGCAGGTCATTTGCTAACACCTAGGACAAGAAGAGTGGGGAGGGGGTGGGGGGTGGAGAAGAGAGATATATATATATATATATATATAAAAAGAAAGATGATGAGACTTACCCAACAAAAGCGCTGGCAGGTCGATAGACACACAAATAAACACAAACATTTGTGTTTATTTGTGTGTCTATCGACCTGCCAGCGCTTTTGTTGGGTAAGTCTCATCATCTTTCTTTTTAAATATATTTTTCCCACGTGGAATGTTTCCCTCTATTATATATATATATATATATATATATATATATATATATATATATATATATATATATATATATATATATATATATATATATATATATAAGCAAAGTGTGAAGGGCCAAAAGGTGGGGGCAGTCCAATAAAATATGGATCACCATGAGGGGGTCCTACAACTGCAAAACGGGGTGACTCATTACAGAGTAAAAAACCATGGGTCAACCTGGTGTGGCTGATATGAAGATGGCAGAGGATGGCAGATTCCAGCCAGGAGAGTTGGGGGGAAGCATGCCATGTGGAGGGAGCCCCTTAATTGCATGAAGATTATTAGACAGGGTGTTGCTACACTGAGTAAAGAGGAATTTGACCTGAAGCTGTGAGTCTGGCAACGGAGGGTACGCGGACAGTGGGTGGTTGGTGGCTGACTCCCGAACCAGATGGTCAGCTAGCTCTTTATACACAGAATACCAAAGTGGCTTGGAACCCAAAAGAAATGAACCAAACAAGCAGCATGGTCAAGATTGGCGAGGTTGTGGATGGTAGAGAACAAGGGGCGGTGGGAAAAACACTGAGCGACAGGCTGAAGGTCACTCATCGAGTCCACACATAACAAAACTCAGCTGAGAGATGACCATTTAATAAAGAAGAGGTACCAGTAAATGGTCATCAGTTCCATGCTACACATCCCATACGTGGCAGGCAAAAGATGGTGTTCCATGCCAACAGCAGACATGAAAGCATATCCCACATGATCAGAGGATTTAGAGCCATCAATGTATAAAACAACGGCATCACTAAACCGTTGTATGAGTAGGTGGAACAAAGAGTGTAACAACATTGGAGCGATAGAGGCTTTCAGACCCCACAAGAGGTCCATCCCAATCTGGAGCTGAGGAACTAATGTGGGGGTGGGGGGGTGGGGGGGGGGGGGTTCAGGAGAGAACGTGGGGAACAGGACATACAGGAAATATGGAAATTGTTGTGGAGAGAAGCGAGGCTGTGCCCAACTGGTAAACTCCCCTGAGGGCGGACAGTGGGCAGGCGACACCCGACGTTGTGTAAAGAATAGAATTGGAGGGGGTGAACAGGGAAGAGCACATAGTGATGGCATAAGAAACCAAGAGCTGCAGTCGCTGAACTGAAAAAGGGGGGAGGGGGGGGAGGGATCCCAGCACCAACGAGAAGACGATCTACCCCTACATCCATACTCCGCAAGCCACCTGACGATGTGTGGCGGAGGGTACCTTGAGTACCTCTATCCGTTATCCTTTCTATTCCAGTCTCGTATTGTTCATGGAAAGAAGATTGTCGGTATGCCTCTGTGTGGGCTCTAATCTCTCTGATTTTATCCTCATGGTCTCTTCGTGAGATATACGTAGGAGGGAGCAATATAGTGCTTGACTCCTTGGTGAAGGTATGATCTCGATACTTCAACAAAAGCCCGTACTACTGAGCGTCTCTCTTGCAGAGTCTTCCACTGGAGTTTATCTATCGTCTACGTAATGCTTTTGCGATTACTAAATATCCTGTAACGATGCACGCTGTTCTACGTTGAACCTTCTCTATCTCTTCTATCAACCCTATCTGGCACAGATCCCACACCGGTGAGCAGTATTCAAGCAGTGGGCGAACAAGTGTACTTTAACCTACTTCCTTTGTTTTCAGATTGCATTTCCTTAGGATTCTTCCAATGAATCTCAGTCTGGCATCTGCTTTACCGACGATTAATTTTATATGGTCATTCCATTTTAAATCACTCCTAATGCCTACTCCCAGATAATTTATGGAATTAACTGCTTCCAGTGGCTGACCTGCTATACTGTAGCTAAATGATAAAGGATCTTTCTTTCTATGTATTCGCAGCACATTACACTTGTCTACATTGAGATTCAATTGCCATTCCATTCATCATGCATCAATTTCTTGCAGATCCTCCTGCATTTCAGTACAATTTTCCATTGTTACAACCTTACGATATACTGCAGCATCATCCGCAAAAAGCCTCAGTGAACTTCTGATGTTATCCACAAGGTCATTAATATATATATTGTGAATAGCAATGATCCTACAGCAATCCCCTGCGGCACACTTGAAATCACTCTTACTTCGGAAGACTTCTCTCCATTGAGAATGACATGCTGTGTTCTGTTATCTAAGAACTCTTCAATCCAATCACACAATTGGTCTGATTGTTCATTAAACGACTGTGAGGAACTGTGTCAAATGCCTTGTGGAAGTCAAGAAACATGGCATCTACCTGGGAAGCTGTGTCTATGGCCCTCTGAGCCTAGTGGACGAATAGCGCGAGCTGGGTTTCACATGATCATCTTTTTCGAAACCCATGCTGATTCCTACAGAGTAGATTTCTAGTCTCCAGGAAAGTCATTATACTCTAACATAATACATGTTCCAAAATTCTACAACTGATCGATGTTAGAGATATAGGTTCTGCACATCTGTTCGATGTCCCTTTTTGAAAATGCGGATGACCTGTGGGGTGGGGGTAAAACTTAAGTGTGAAGCTTTAGCCCATTGTTTCTGCAGGAAGAAGGCAGCCAGACAGAAAGCTGATGCTGATGCCCGATGCCACTGCAAAATGGGTCACAAGGTGTTCTGCGAGAACCAATGAATCCGCAGAAAGGTCACCAGGGAGGGCAAGGCCCAGGATGAATGACAGCCACTGGCAACCCTGGAGGGTGCAGAGCACAGTCAACACCTGTGATGAAGGGACAGAACAACCAAGAGAGGAGACAAAGCATGCCCAACACACTTGTTTTCTCTCTTTGATTATGTTACAGGCTTTGGTGTGAAGGCGTTTATAGGTAACATTAATCTGCAATGTATCGGATGACTGAAAACTAATATACGACACTACCTCAACTTTTGACACTGATTCCAAATCTGTTTTCAGTTTTTTGCTATCATGTGCCGTTTTGCTGCCATTTGACTTCAAAGATATATTGCTGTGCCAGTAGGTTATGCGTATTAGCCTACTGTTAATAGTTACGACAGTGTCAACACACAAGATAGAGAGAACCTAAATTTTTTCCGTTAAATTTTTGGTAATTATACAATGGCTATGCAGACTTTGTGTAAAAAGCTTACCAAGCTTATTTTAAAATGAAACTTGGTGACTAGGACAAGACATGGGTGCCGGAGACAGTTAGCTGCTATTGTGTGGAAAGGTTAAGATTGTGGACAAAAGGAAAGAAAACTTACATGCCATTTGTGAATCCATTGGTGTGGAGGGAGCCTAAAAATCACCTTAATGACTTACTTTTGCTTAATTAATGTTCAGGGCTGCAGTTCAAAAATACAAGATAAACTGTGTATCCAAACACTGATTCAGTCATTAGGCCAGTGTTCACTTGGAGAAGATGTGATTGCTCCTCTTCCTCGAACTGTTGTAGAGAATGTGACAGAAGACGATGAAGAAAATGAAGATGCAATTATTGAACACAATAGAGATGTCCACTAGCCCAAATGCGACTTTACTCTGTAAATGTTCTCTGAGTGAACTTAATGTTCTCGTACAAGATTTGAATTTGCTTAAGGACCTGTGGAACTACCTGGAGCCTGGTTAAAAAGTAAGAATCTTCTGGAATCAGGAACACATTAATGATTGTACAGACAAAGGGAGAAGGAGTTAGTTCATTCATTCTCACAAAATGATTCCTTGGTTTACTGCAATAACATAAGAGAGATGCACTTCTATGGCATTGGAACATTATCCTACACAGTCTCTTTCCTAGACTCATCAATGAGGAGCCTGAAAAGTGTGTTACTGCAAAATGAAAACGTGTGTGGGTCCATTCTTGTTGCCCATTCAGGTCAAATGAAAACGATGTATGAGAACATGAAGATATCCCTCACAAGCATCCAGTATGAGGAACACATTTGGCTTATCTGTGGCAACTTCAAAGTTATCGAAATACTATTGGGCCAAGTTGGGTCCACAAAAATGCCTTGCTTTCTCTGCGAATGGGACAGTCAGTTAAGGCAAAGACATTAAAGTGTCAGACTTTGGTCAGAGCGGAAAAATTTTGTGCCCCTAACTAAAAATATTCTGCATGAATTGCTTGTACAAAAAAAAGTCTTCTTTACACTTCTACAGATAAAACTGGACTTGATGAAGTAATTTGTAAAGGCTCTACCACAAGATGAACCCTTTCCAAGATATTTCCCTTCACCACAAGACAAATTAAAAGCTGGATTTCTTTTTTAGTCCTCAAATAAAGAAACTGATGAAGATTCTGAAAAGACAATGAAGAAAAGAGAAAGAGGTGCATGACCGCCTTCCAATCAGTTACTCAGAACAAAGATCCTAATTACAACGCCATTGATGAAAAAAGTTGAAAAATTTCAAGATGACGGGTTGTTAAATGAGTGTAAAAGCCCACTTTCTACACTCACATACTGAGTACTTTCTGGAAATTTGGGATGTTATACTGAAGAGCAGAGAGAACGTTTTCACCAAGATATTAAGAGGAGGTACCAGTGGCAATGAACAGCAGCTATGACATCCAACTACTGTTGGATGCTGAAGAGTGACCGTCATCATATACAAGGATCTACAAAGAAGTCAAAGAAGAGAAATCTTAAAAATTTATGGTACACTGCTGACTTCTTGTTTTTATACAAGGAAGTCACAAAACAAATTGGGGGAGTTCTGAAGAGTAGAAATGTATTTCATTTTTTAAATATGTTTTGATTAAAGCTCACCTTGTGTAAAAAGCTGTTAGAATATATTTGTGGGCTCAGAAGTGAAAATCGAAAATCATCAAAATATTACTTCTTACTTTGTGTAAAAACCTGACTAGACAGACAAGAAGGGTAGGTATTTCTAGAATCAGCATAAAAACTGATTCAATAACGCCTACTTTCAACAAATCATGTGACAAAGTTTTAAAATGCCAGACTAGTGTAGTAAGACCGGCAGAGGATGGGCACCACATGGCTGATGGCAATCTCATATGGCGATGGCAATGAGAGGATAAACACGACATGCGAAGTATACAGAGGCCAATCAGTGTGATGGAATGCCCTTTAGGGTAACCTGGCCATCGGGAGGAGGGGAAGGAATGAAACACTCAATGGGAAGTGGCCACTATTGCAGAGGTCATTGTGCAGCAACCAGTGTAATGAAGGTAAAGAGTGAGTGGGAGTGGGCAAAATATCAGTGGCAGATGAAGTGGCATAAACAGTACTAAAATGGGTAGGGGAAACATCAGTAAGAAGGCACAGGTCATTGTCCACAAGACTCTTCTCTATGAGGAGACCCTGACTAGGCAAAAAACACTGCCCCACAAGTGGTGATGTGCATTAAAATCCCTTATGAGGAGTAAGGGGGCACTGGAGGGTCCTTGTCCCAGGACTTGTGTTTCTTATCCTCCTCCTCCTCCTCCTCCTCTTTTGTAGGTGAGGGAGGGAGGTCCTGGGGAGGGAGTGAGGTCCTGGGGAGGGACTGAGGTCCTGGGGAGGGACTGAGGTCCTGGGGAGGGACTGAGGTCGGTCCTGGGGAGGGGACTGAGGTCCTGGGGAGGGACTGAGGTCCTGGGGAGGGACTGAGGTCCTGGGGAGGGACTGAGGTCCTGGGGAGGGACTCTGAGGTCCTGGGGAGGGACTGAGGTCCTGGGGGAGGGACTGAGGTCCTGGGGAGGGAGCTGAGGTCCTGGGGAGGGAGTGAGGTCCTGGGGAGGGAGTGAGGTCCTGGGGAGGGAGTGAGGTCCTGGGGAGGGAGTGAGGTCCTGGGGAGGGAGTGAGGTCCTGGGGAGGGAGTGAGGTCCTGGGGAGGGAGTGAGGTCCTGGGGAGGGAGTGAGGTCCTGGGGAGGGAGTGAGGTCCTGGGGAGGGAGTGAGGTCCTGGGGAGGGAGTGAGGTCCTGGGGAGGGAGTGAGGTCCTGGGGAGGGAGTGAGGTCCTGGGGAGGGAGTGAGGTCCTGGGGAGGGAGTGAGGTCCTGGGGAGGGAGGGAGGTCCTGGGGAGGGAGGGAGGTCCTGGGGAGGGAGGGAGGTCCTGGGGAGGAGGGAGGTCCTGGGGAGGGAGGGAGGTCCTGGGGAGGGAGGGAGGTCCTGGGGAGGGAGGGAGGTCCTGGGGAGGGAGGGAGGTCCTGGGGAGGGAGGGAGGTCCTGGGGAGGGAGGGAGGTCCTGGGGAGGGAGGGAGGTCCTGGGGAGGGAGGGAGGTCCTGGGGAGGGAGGGAGGTCCTGGGGAGGGAGGGAGGTCCTGGGAGGGAGGGAGGTCCTGGGGAGGGAGGGAGGTCCTGGGGAGGGAGGGAGGGAGGGAGGGAGGGAGGTCCTGAGGACGGAGGGAGGGAGGTCCTGGGGAGGGAGGGAGGGAGGTCCTGAGGAGGGAGGGAGGTCCTGGGGAGGGAGGGAGGTCCTGGGGAGGGAGGGAGGTCCTGGGGAGGGAGGGAGGTCCTGGGGAGGGAGGGAGGTCCTGGGGAGGGAGGGAGGTCCTGGGGAGGGAGGGAGGTCCTGGGGAGGGAGGGAGGTCCTGGGGAGGGAGGGAGGTCCTGGGGAGGGAGGGAGGTCCTGGGGAGGGAGGGAGGTCCTGGGGAGGGAGGGAGGTCCTGGGGAGGGAGGGAGAGAGGGAGGGAGGTCCTGGGGAGGGAGGGAGAGAGGGAGGTCCTGGGGAGGGAGGGAGAGAGGGAGGTCCTGGGGAGGGAGGGAGAGAGGGAGGTCCTGGGGAGGGAGGGAGAGAGGGAGGTCCTGGGGAGGGAGGGAGGTCCTGGGGAGGGAGGGAGGGAGGTCCTGGGGAGGGAGGGAGGTCCTAGGGAGGGAGGGAGGGAGGTCCTGGGGAGGGAGGGAGGGAGGTCCTGGGGAGGGAGGGAGGGAGGGAGGGAGGGAGGTCCTGAGGAGGGAGGGAGATCCTGGGGAGGGAGGGGGGAGAGGGGGAGAGAGAGAGGGAGAGAGAGAGAGAGAGAGAGAGAGAGAGAGAGAGAGAGAGTATAGATTCCTTCACACTTCCACTCAGCACTAAAAAGGTGCTGACAGAGCACACAATAATCATGGAGCATTGGAGAATGGTCATCACTGAATGTGTTTCTTGGAGAGCCACTCAAACCACAGAAGAGGATCAAGTTCCGGTAGGTGACAGTAGTACCCATTGACAGCTCCACTGAATGATCACATGATTGATGGGGCTGTTAGGTGAAAGGGGCCATAAGGACCGGTCATGCCACAGGATCCCTGTCTGTCACCAGTGGGGATGGAACCACATTCACAAATATTGGCTCAGAATCCTAACGCATGAGGGCAGGGGGGGGGGGGGGCGGCTGGCACCTCTGGGAGCACCAGAGGAGCCTTTGGTGGTAAAAGTCTGTTCAAGGTGATTTCTGCACTGGGTGAGAAGACAGAGTGGACAGCCTTGGACCCACAGAATGTGGCTCCTTCATACATTGTTTGGTGTTGGGTCTCCAGTCTGGGGTTGTTTGTGAAAGGGATCCCAAGAGGGAGCCCTGTCACTGCTAGATGCTGAAAGATAACACTTCTCCAGCTGGGTGCAGTAATTGGTTCCTTGAGAAGGTACTGCAGGAACAACAGGAGAGGACAGTGGAGGAAGATCTGGTTTGGGGAAGGTAGAGCTGGGGGGGGGGGGGGGGAGGAGGGAGACAGTCGTAATGTTAGGGCAATTGATTCTCACATAAACAGGATGCAGGCATTCATATTTCTTCTGTGCCTCAGCAAACAATACGTGGTCAATTTATTTGTATTCCTGGATCTCCTATTCTTGAGCTGCTTTTTTGCAGGAGAGAACTGAAAACCATGGGTAATGGTCCAAGTGGAAGTCCTTCTGATGGCTCACTGAAGCTGGCTTTCAGCCAAGGCTATGGTGTTCGAGCTGCACCAAATACAAAAGTCACTGACACACAACACAGGAGTAATGAGTAGCTTGAAGGAGGTCACTAGCCCATTGATGGTGATGAAGAGTGTGACACTCAGCATGGAGCACTGCACAGTGCCAATATCATGGTGAGTGGAGAGCTGAGTGAAATAGCAACTCTAAACCACTAACAACTGGCTGGATAAAAACTGATAAGTAAAAATTGTTAAGGAGCCTCAAAAGTCCATCACAGAAGGTAAGTAAACTGTGATGGCACCAATTGGTGTTGTATGGCTTACATAGGTCAAAAAAGCCTGCAATCCTATGTTGGAAAAAAAAGGGTGTTGGATTGTTGGCCAGATGATCAGCTGTGGATCATATGTCCCAAAAACCACACTGATAAGAGGGACAAAAGACCTCTAGATTTGAGAATCCATTGTAATATGCTGGCAACCACCCTTTCAAATGGGTTGCAGAGCATGTCTGTGAGGTTCACTGGTCACCATCTGTCACCAGACATTGATTTTATGCCTGATTTAAGAACTGAGATGATGATGCTATCTTGTCAGCATGAAAGGAAGACATCTTCATGCCAAATGTGGGTGAAGATCTTGAATAGATGTAGCCTTTGAGAAACATTCAGAAGTTGTATCAACTGATTATGAATAAAATCATGGCTTGGAGCCATATCATGAAACAAGGCAAGAGCTTGAAGCAGTTCCCTGTCAGTGATATGTCCATTATACAAGTCAGCTTGGCAGGGGTCGAGACATAGGGGGATGTCTTCAACTTATCATTTCTGCATTATGAAGGTAGATGGCTAAGAAGAGGATGCTGTCACACAGTGGGTTGCAAGGTGTCCAGCAAGAACCAAAGCATTGCTACAAAGACCATCCTATAGGTTGAGACCTGGAAGAGTGATTGCCAGAGACCATCCTGGAGGACAAGACGTGGAACAGTTCATCGTTGGCAGCCCAGAAGGCAACAGAGCTTGTCACACTCCTGGGAGGAAAAGGCATAATTCCCACAGAGTAGACATAGCACTCTCAGTATACGTTCTTGCTACACTTATTAGATAGCGAGCCTTAGCATGGAGACATTAAATAGAAAGTGAGGAGGGTGGCCCACTTGAAATGTTGCAGGGCCCCTATGGTGGTGAATAGCTGTTGCAATACCTTTGGTCCACAATGGGACTGGCCAGCAGCAGATCATGCCTACAGAGAGGAATAGCAGTTCCAGTAGCATGTGTGACAGCATGAGATATGCGTCTCCCAGTACCTTACCAATGCAACCAGACTGGGGACAGTGGGGGTTTATAATTAACAGTTGGGTCTTTGAAGAGGCCTTCATAGAGACTGCTTTGTCAGACGATGACAAAGAAGTGCCACATTAACTGACAAGTTGTCACTGTCACAAATAGAATCACGGAGCGACCAATGAGCAAAGACACGACATTGGGGGAAGAAATCATATGATCCATAGCTGAAAAGGTGCCGTGTGTGGCACTGAAGAGGGTAGGAGTATCATCACTGAGGCAACATAGATTGAGATCAGAAAGATCAATGTGTTGCTTCCCCACAAGGGTTGGATTAAAGTGGCCATTTCAAGGAAAGAAGTGCCCTGCACACAGGTAAATAAATGAAATTTCCTGGCAGATTAAAACTGTGTGCAGGACCGAGACTCAAACTCGGGACCTTTGCCTTATGCGCGCAAGTGGAGCACTTGCCGCGAAAAGCAAAGGTCCCGAGTTCGAGTCTCGGCCCGGCACACAGTTTTAATCTGCCAGGAAGTTTCATATCAGCGCACACTCCGCTGCAGATTGAAAATCTCATTCTGGAGGTAAATAAATGTTACGAATGGTGATTGTTGGGGTAGTTTGCACTTGCCCCACTATTGCTTCCAATGCAGCACAGAGGGGAATAAACTCGCTTACAACTTCTGTGTGTACCAATATGCAGACCCCTCCAGTTGCCTCCCAGAGCTAGTACAATTCCAACAGAATGCACAGTAACTGCAAAGCACTGGGAATGGTCATCAATGAAGTGAAGTTCTTGGGGGGTGATACAGACTGCGGAATAAGAGGAAATTACTTGTTCTGGTTTGGTGGCCAATATTTTTGTGACGGCGAGGGCTTTCTGCTGTAAGAGTGAAGACAACAAAGAGTGAGAATCTTTGGGATCTAGAGGCTGTGGTTCCTTCAGCCACTGGCTGGTGTTGTGATGATGATGATGATGTTTGGTTTGTGGGGCGCTCAACTGCGCGGTTATCAGCGCCCGTACAATTACCCAACTTTGCTCAGTCCAAATTTGCCACTTTCCTGGATGATGATGAAATGATGAGGACAACACAAACACCCAGTCATCTCGAGGCAGGTGAAAATCCCTGACCCCGCCGGGAATCGAACCCGGGACCCCGTGCTCGGGAAGCGAGAACGCTACCACGAGACCACGAGCGGCGGACAGGCTGGTGTTGTGCCTCTAATCAATGGGTTTCTGGAGAGAGGGGTCCCAAGAGATTTCTGTCACCAGTCGATGCTGTAGGAGGAAGCTGCTACTCTGGCTGAGTATGGGAACCAGTTTCTGAAAATGGTTTCATGATAACCACAAGAGTGGAAGGCAACAGCAGATCGGGTTTGGAAAAAACTGAGGTGGGGAGAGGGGAAGGGGTGACAGCAGTGACTCTAGTGTAACAGAAATCATATCAACAGAGTATATGCATTCAAACTTTCTTCTTGTCTCAGTATATGCCAGGTGGTCAAGATATTTATATTCTTGAATTTTCCTGTCTTTTTTAAATACTGGGGAAACCAATGAATATGAACAATGGTGTTCCATACAACTGACACACAAAGGCAGTTGTTCACAAAGACAACCTCTGTAGAGTCAAAGTCCACAGTTTCCCCAATTTGGATGTGCCGTGCAGCAGGGATGGCATATGACCAAAGCTTAAACACTGGATATACCTCATGGGTGGTGGGACATAAGGTTTCATGTCACACTTTTACACCATAACTAACATTTTCGGAGGACATTTCCTTCAAAGGCTAAGCGGAAAGTACCTGTACCTGTCAACTTCTCCAGATTTGTCCTGTGTGTTTCACAAAACATGATGGCTTTGTCAATTAAAAGTCTATCAACTATTCTATTACACACCAAGTATTCTGCTTTCAAATATTTAGACATGTCTGTTGAGATGGCCAAACCAGAATGGTCATTGTGTTGGTTTAATTTGATACATTTCACGTGCAAAATGTCCATCTTGATGCCACTTATTCTAATAAGGACAGCCCCAATGGGTGCCAACCAGCCATAACAAAGTTAATTTGAAACAATGAGTTTTGCCGGGAGTCCTGATGCCCCAGGAAGATGGGCATCTGTTCCTTGGCACGCTTGGAGAGCTAGCATGTTAGGCATCAGAAGTGTGATCCTTGTGCTGTCTACCGGAAGGTCACATAATGACCCTGCAATGTCGGATTGGCTAGCATGATGGCTTTTAAACACATATATGTATTTATGCAGGCATTCTTCCCGGCAGTTCACACTTTAAAAAAATATTGAAAAATGGAAGTCAAACCCAGAGGGAATTTGAAAACTGGAAACCTAGCCCAGAGGGACACCAAGATTACATCAGTCAGGAAGTGATAAAAGGGAAATGAATGATGTTGATGAAAGAAAGCAAAACCTAGGGAAATAGCTGGGTCAACATCAAAGGCTGGCACCATGCCACTAAGTTAGTAGTACAATAACATCCTCATGTCACATCCCCAGAATCTTTATTTCCAGAGCATTCTTCTGACAGTATCACCTGCCCCTCTGGTGGGGATGCCAGAGAGGGGTGGGCATCGGAGGGTTAGAGGGGAGGGAAGGGGAGGGGGAGGGAGAGGGGGAGGGGAGGGGAGGGGGAAGAGGAGGAGGAGAAGGAGGAGGGAATTACAGGGCTGTGGAGTGTAATGTTACAAATGTGAATTCTACATTTGTTTTTATGTACACTGCTATCGCCTCAGTCCTGGTATTTGGTCAGAAGAGGTCATCTGAAAGATCAGCAGAAGCTCCTCAGGGTCAGTTCAGTTCTTGTAATAGGTAAAAGGCTTCACAATTACATAAAATGGGTGAATATGTTGCAGGGAATTGGGTTTTCTGAAGAGCTATACAATCTACTGAGTAAAATGAGAGCACAGGCTACAGTTCAGAAAAGTGGTAACAATAACTATTACAATTCCACTGCATCAGGGTTGTGATTGTGTCCAATGGCAGTGCAGAAAGGGTGGAACTGTTAATCATTATTTGGTTTGGTATGGTGAAATGTTGACTGTTCCTACTTGCATGATTTAACAGCAGTGGAGGTAATATACAGGTCAGCAGGGTCTGCCTTCACCTTTTATTTCTTCTTTCTCCTTTTCCTTATGGGATTTCAGTTAGGTAGCACTTTACAGGTCTGAATATGGTACAGATGAGAAGTGGGTCATTCTATGGCCCAATTTTTGCACCTCTTGCAGCCACAGACTGTCATTTGGATGCTGGTTTGCATTGCTCAAGGTAGTAGGGTCACAAGTGAGCTGCCTTCCACTATGGGATGTCAGCTGGGTTGAGGCCTGGGGAGGGAATATTTATAATGGAAGGGTTACTTTTTGGGAGTAGTTTGCGTCATTTGGCCAGGGTAAATGTAGTAGTACTTGTTTCTGTATTCCTAATACATTAAATAAAAGATCTTCAACTCTTGGATCTTTGTTTCCCTTCTTATGATGTGACCAATTGGCTAACTGCTGGAGGAGTGATCCTAGGCTGCAATTGGTGCAGTAAGGCAGTTTTGAGCAGGGGATATCCTTGTGTACTGGTCGTTTACAATCTTCAGGGATACATGTACAATCAAATGCCATGTGGTTGAATTTCATATATTTTAAGCACCTCAGGGGCAGAGGGCAGGATGGGAGGGTGAGGGTGGGGAGTGGTGCATAGGTTTTACATTACACAAGGAAACCATAAACTTAAGTTTATCTGGTAACACATTACCCACAAAACTCAAGATATAAATGATCTGGCATCTACTTTCTTGTCGTTAGGACCTCATTGGTCCTGACAGATATAATGTCCAAATTTGCACATAATTCTTTGTCTGTCTGAAATATAAGGTCCCTATTGATGGAGAAGAAAATATTTGGGGTGTGGGGCACTTAACAGCATGTTCATCACCACCATTATGAAGAGTTGGCATACCACCATTGTAATTTGGGGGGGGGGGGGGGGTTGTTGAGGAGGAGGACAATGACAAAGGGTGTACCCCACAGGCAGAGTTGTTTATAATGCATTAATGGCCACCTCCCCTCCCCAGCCCTTTAGGGATAAGGCCCAACAGTTCATAAATTTTCAAAACCCGTGACACACTGGAATCAGTGAGAGAGGATAGTGGACAGATCTCTAGTCAACTTAAGAGCTTCCCTGATGTCACTATATAATACACACATTGCCAAAATACGCTGAGCTGAAAGTGGCACACCACAAATATCACAGAGTGGTGGATCCTCCAGCCGGAGGAGGAAATTTGGTGGTTAAAAGCCATGTCCTATGTGCAGTCTGGTGAACAGCACTTTCTTCCAGTGGTGTGGCCGACATGAATCAGACATGGCAATATAGTCAGTTTGAGTGAGTGCAGTTTGTTGTCCATCACTAGCAGCTCTTCAATATTGATAGTTGTTTACACTGTCAGCTAATAAGATAATCATCTGCAAGGGGATGATTCTTCGACATACAACACCATCCAGACATGCTTCTTCAGGTATTTATCATCCCTGTATCCCAATGTTTCGAGGTACCTAGTGACCGAACATCTTTGTGTCTTGGTGCTGGAGCTGCTTTAAGGTGTCATGGATGAGCTGAATCAACTTCTCTACCAGATACATTTGGTGGGCAATTTGTGAGAGTCAGAACAGATCACAAAACTCGCACTGTGATGCCACTGAATCCACTCCATTGCCATCATAATGCCATATAATTCCACATCATAAATTTTAAATTGTTCCAGAAGATGCACTTGGAAGAGTCTATCAGGGAAAAAGAGTTGAACAACCGAGGGAATTCCCTTGCTGGGATCCATCCATGTAAACAACAATAAGACTGTGCTACGTACTTAAAACTGAAGAAAACAGAGCTGCAAAAATTTAATCTTGAGTGCTTGTTTCTTGTACTGTGTCACACTTAAAATCGCTTTGAGCTTCTGAAGATGAAAAGGCGGCAATTTTTTCCACCCCCTAGCTCAGTATTCAGAGGTATGTTAGGTCCAAATCTACGCAATATACTCATCCATCCTTACACAACCCCTGCTCCCAATCCCTTACCTCATGGCTCATACCCCTGTAATAGACCTAGATGCAAGACCTCTCCCATACATCCTCCCACCACCACCACCACCACCACCACCACCACCACCTACTCCAATCCAGTCACTAACATCACCTATCCCATCAAAGGCAGGGCTACCTGTGAAAGCAGTCATGTCATCTACAAGCTGAGCTGCAACCACTGTGCTGCATTTTATGTAGGCCTGACAACCAAAACGCTATCTGTCCACATGAATGGCTACTGACAAACTGTACCTAAGAAACAAGTGGACCACTCTGTTGTTGAACATGCTGCAGAACATGATATCCTTCATATCAATGAATGCTTCACAGCCTGTTTCATAGTATCCTTCCCACCAATACCAGCTTTTCTGAATTGTGCAGGTGGTAATTTTCGCTGCAGTACATCCTATGTTCCCATAACCCTCATGGCCTCAACCTTCATTAGTCGCTGCCCTCACCCATCCAGCCCCTTCCCTGCTCCCATTTAAGCACTACACAGCCATCATTCCACCACCACACCCAGTTTTTTCCCCTTTTTTTCCTCTTTTTTCTCTCAATGTCTCTTTTTCCACTACTTCCCCCTCCCTACCCCATCCCAACCCTACCCACCACCCAACCACTAGCACTTCACTGTCCACCATCCTCATCATACTATCCCTCCCCCTCCTCACCCCAGCCTCCTCCTTTCCCCCACCCAGTCACCAGTCCAATCATGCACTGGTGCTGCTGCTCGCAGTGTGGTTTCAGTTGCCTGAGACTGCAGTCACGTGTGCGAATTGCGTTTGTGTGTGTGTGTGTGTGTGTGTGTGTGTGTGTGTGTGTGTGTGTGCGCGCGTGTTGCAACTCAGCATCTCTGCTATGTAGTGCGTAGCAACATTCCTTCTCATGAAATTGATAATAGTGAGATTTTTGGAGAAAACTTAAACGTACATCAAAAGGATAGGCTAATGGGAAATGGATGTGATGTATTTGTCACAGAAGACAAGAAAGTCAGACCCACAGAGAGAGAAATTAAGTTGTATGTGAGATTGCTTGGACAAGATTCATTATCAGGGACAGGCTAAAACATTAATTGGATGCTTGTATCATCAGCCAGATTCACCAACTGATGTAACCAAAAACATAAGAAAAAAATTCAGTTTGCTCTTATGTAAGTTTCATATCAAAGCAGTTAGGAGAAAATTTGTGGCTTGATTGAGGATTTTTTTGTAGGGAAGATGCAGCATGTTATCTTGGATTATGACGAGGAAGAGGAGGACGAAGAGGAGGGTGGGGATGGCGAGGATGGTGGTGATGAGGCTGATGATGGGGATGCCGATGATGATGATGATGATGATGATGAGGTTAGTGTTTAACATCCCATTGACAACGACATCATCAGAGACAGAGCACAAGGTCAGATTAGGGAATGCTGGATGAAAGCAAACCCAGTGCATCCATCGACCACAGAACCATCAGTGTAGACTACATCTGCACCGCAAAACGAGGCAAGAAGAGCCAGGAATTGTTGACGAAGACTGGCAGGTGGAACGGAGGACTTGGAGTCGCAGGACAAATCCAAGCAAAGCCACAAGAGAGGGAGGGACCAAGGAGGGGTAGAAAAAGAGGGCCGGAAGGATGGAGGAAGGGGAAAGCACTCTAGTGACAAGAGAAGGGAACAAACGCAGACCGCGATCGGGAGACCTGACCTAGGCCGCCATCGTGGGGAGGGGAGTGCAGAAGATGGAAAAAGGATCCTGCGGTTTGGGTGGTCAGGCGAGGCATGGATGTGGGCAATGTATGACACAAGCAACTGTTGTCGGCGAAATCGTAGGGGAGGGATTCCAGCTTCTAAAGAAGGCTAGATACTGGACTAGTGCGGAAGGCACCTGTCGCCAGTCTGACGCCACAGTGGAGAATCGGGTCGAGGATCTGCAATGTGGAAGGTGCTGCTGAGTCATACACCACGCTCCCATAGTTGAGACGGGACTGTACTAAGGCCTTATAGAGCAGTAGGAGGGTAGTTCATGCAGCCCCCCAAACGGTGTAGCTGAGGCAGTGAAGGACGTTGAGGTGCCGCCAGCACCGTTGTTTAAGCTCGCGAAGATGAGGTGTCCAAGTGAGCTGAGCATCAAACAGCATGCCAAGGAAGCGATGCGTCTCCTCAATGCAAAGGAGTTCATTGGCAAGGTAGAGCTCTGGATGGAAGTGGACCGTTCGACGACAACAGAAATGCATCACTTGGGTCTTAGAGGCTGAGAACTGAAAACCATGGTTGGATGCCCAAAAATGTGCCTTACGGATAGGTCCCTGCAGCTGCTGTTCAGCGACACTGATGCTTGGGGAACTGTAATAAAGACAAAAGTCATCGGCATATAGAGAGGAACAGACCGATGAGCCCATCGCAGCCCCAAGTCCATTAATCGTCACCAAAAAGAGGGGAACACTGAGAACCGAGCCCTGCGGGACACCGTTCTCCTGAATATGAGCAGAGCTAAAATATGTGCCAACTCTAACCCGAAAGGAGTGATGGGAGAGAAAATTCCGTAGAAAAATTGGAAGTGGACCCCGTAAGCCCCATTCGTGCAGCGTAGCAAGAATATGATGGGGCCAGGTGGTATCGTACGCCTTCCAAAGATCAAAGAAACCAGCAACAGAGTAAAAGCTGTACGAATAGCCGACTATAGCGAGACAATTGTCGATCGCTGAGTGGCCCTGATGGATGCCCCCTTGTTCCTGGGCTAGGAGGCCCCGAGCTTCGAGGATCCACATGAGCCGCCGACTCACCATCCGTTCCAGGAGTTTGCACATAACATTGGTAAGGCTGATAGGGCGATAGCTATCAACCACCAGCGAATCTGGACCAGGTTTCAGCACCGGGATGGTAATGCTATCTTGCCAACGAGTTGGAAAAACGCCCTCCGTCCAGATGCGGTTAAACAGGGTGAGTAATTCACCCTGACAGTGCGCCGAGAGATGGCAAAGAAACTGGTTGTGAATTCGGGGCAAGCTGTAAGGGCACTTTGGAACTCCCATTCAGCAAACAGGTCGTTGTATTGTTCCCAACGGTACGTGCGAAACGACAACTGCATACGCTCAGCCTGCTCTTTAATGGCGTGGAATTCTGCACTGTAGCCTGCTGCCGTGGAAATACGAGCGAAGTACTCTGCCAGATGTTCAGATGATTGGGTCAGTACAAAGTGTACCCTGAAGAGAAAGGCAAGGAACAGACGCATGAGGGCGAAGGCCAAAAATGCGCCGAACTCGTGACCACACCTGAGATGGGGAGGTGCGAGAACCTATGGTGGCAACATATCGCTCCCAGCAGTCCCGTTTGCTCTGCCGGATTAACCGCCGAGCCCGGGTCCGCAGCCGTTTAAAGGCAACCAGATTCTCTAGGGAAGGATGATGGTGGTGTCGTTGCAGGGCTTGCCGGCAGTCCCGAATAGCTTCTGCAATCTCTGGTGTCCACCAAGGGACTGACTTAAGCCTTAGGGTAGGGTACTTGAAGAGCAGGGGACAGTGGCCTTGGCAGCAGAAACAATGGCCATAGTGACCTCGTCCACTACCAAACCAATGTCACCAGGAAGCGGAGCAATGGCCACAGTAGCTGAGGTGTAGGCTGCCCAATCAGCTCCATGAAGAGACCATCGTGGCAGCTGGTCAGGGGGTTGGGATTGAAGACGAGAAATCAGGATAGGAAAGTGGTCGCTACCACAGAGGTCGTCGTGGACCCTCCAACTGAGATATGGAAGAAGACCTGGGCTACTAAGAGAGAGGTCAATGGCCATGAGTCAAGCTAAAATATGTGGGAGCACCAGTGTTAAGGAGGCAACTGTCCTGCTGTACCAAGAGAGCCTCAACGTTCCTACCCTGGCCCGAGATCTGGGCCCCACCCCATAAAGGGTGGTGGGCATTAAAGTCCCCCAAAAGGAGGAATGGCGGGGGGAGCTGGGCGAACAAGGCAGCTAATTCGGCAAGAAGGACAACCTCATCCAGGGAAAGGTAGAGGGAACAGATGGTAAGCTCCATTCTGGCCTGGACTCTAACAGCCACAGCCTCGAGAGCCATGTGAAGTGGCACTGGGGCACTAGGAACAGTGGCAAGCACATGAACACAGACACCGCCAGACACCCTGTCATATTCCACGGTTCTTATAGCAACCCCGGTAGCCACAGAGGGAGCGGGTGCCGAGGCAAACGTCGATAATGTGCACAGGGTGAAGTCGGTTGTACATGCATTTAGCCTCTGTGTAAGTGAGCCTGTCCAAGGTCTATACTCCATAATCTTCCGTTCTTTTTGATAAACCGCGCAATCTGATGAGCAAGGAGAATGTTTCTGTCAGCAGTTGACACAAACAGGGGGCGGCGAACACGGGACGTTGGGGTGGGGAGGCACGTCCACAATCCCGACAGTAGGGTTGGCGTCACATCTCTATGACATATGCCCAAACTTCCAGCACTTAAAGCAGCCACATGGGAGGAGGGACGTAAGGCTTAACATCACATAGATGGGCAGGGTGTCTCCCTCGAAAGCCAAGATGAAGGTGCCGGTGGCGACCCTACTATCTTTAGGTCGCCTGGAGACACATTGTACAAAGTGGACACCGCGGCATTCCAGATTTGCACGGAGCTCGTCGTCAGACTGCAATAACAGGTCACGATGAAAAATAAGACCCTGAACTACATTGAGGCTCTTATGAGGCGTAATGGAGAGTGCAACATCACTGAGCTTGTCACAAGCAAGCAATGCCCATGACTGTGATGGGGATGCTGTCTGTAAACTCCAGACCTCATTTAAGACATGCCATCAACTTCTCCAAACTTGTTCCTCTAAATTTTCCACAAAAAACTGAGGCTTTGTGGTCAGAAATGAGTCCCCATCTGTTCGGCTGCAAACCAGAAATTGAGGAGAATACGTCGCACCAGGTAATTCAGACCGCCGTTCCTCCCTTGATGTGGACAGGGAAGGGAACGATTGGGGGGTCATACTGTATAGCATTGAACTTTCCTTTCTTAGAGACTTGTGCTTGCGCACTATTCGTACTTCGTTTCATGGTGGTCCCATGAGCAGCTAGGGGAAGGAATGTCCACCCAGACAGAGCCCCACTTGCCTGGGTAAGCCTAATACAACTGAGGGGGCGGCAGGTTCCCCAGAGGTCGCCCACTAGCAACTGTTCTACCTCAACAGCCATGCGTCTCCTCGGCGCGCAGCACACCTTGAGATTGAGTTTTTTTTAATAAAGGTTTATACCATCCTCACGACCCAGGCAGTTAAGCCAAGATCCCCGGGCTCTGTACTGTACAACGTTCCAACGTCGCGCCTTACGGTGGTTGTTTGAAGCACGCTCAGAGCTTACGTATTGAGGACTGGTGGCGCTTCCCAGTCCCCAGCTCAGGGACCCCGGGGTCGCCAAGTCCGTACCCAGCAACTAAATGTTGAGCCCCTTGAGGGGCCCTGGGGTGTGGCTAAACCTTGTTTCCAAAATATCCTTACTTGCAAGAGTGCTAGTCCTGCACATTCTGTGGGAGAAATTCTCCAAAGCATTGAAAGCAGGGAGACAAGAAACTGGTGAAATAAAGCTGTGAGGACTGGTCATGAGTTGTGCTTGGGTAGTTCAGCTGGTAGAGCACTTGCCTGCGAAAAGCAAATGTCTTGAGTTCAAGTCACAGTCTCTGCCATGAAGTTTCACTTATGTATTGCTCACATAGGAATCATGAGAACAAGATCAGGTTAATTACAGGCATGCATGGAGACATTCAAACAATCATTCTTCCCATGCACATGTGAATCATCTACATCTACATCTTCAGGCTATACTCCGCGAGCCACCTTACTGTGTGTGGCGGAGGGTACTTATTGTACCACTATCTGATCCCCCCTTCCCTGTTCCATTCACGAATTGTGCGTGGGAAGAACGACTGCTTGTAAGTCTCCGTATTTGCTCTAATTTCTCGGATCTTTTCGTTGTGATCATTACGCGAGATATATGTGGGCGGTAGTAATATGTTGCCCATCTCTTCCCGGAATGTGCTCTCTCGTAATTTCGATAATAAACCTCTCCGTATTGCGTAACGCCTTTCTTGAAGTGTCCGCCACTGGAGCTTGTTCAGCATCTCCGTAACGCTCTCGCGCTGACTAAATGTCCCCATGACGAATCGCGCTGCTTTTCGCTGGATCATGTCTATCTCTTCTATTAATCCAACCTGGTAAGGGTCCCATACTGATGAGCAATACTCAAGAATCGGACGAACAAGCGTTTTGTAAGCTACTTCTTTCGTCGATGAGTCACATTTTCTTAGAATTCTTCCTATGAATCTCAACCTGGCGCCTGCTTTTCCCACAATTTGTTTTATGTGATCATTCCACTTCAGATCGCTCCGGATAGTAACTCCTAAGTATTTTACGGTCGTTACCGCTTCCAATGATTTACCACCTATGGCATAATCGTACTGGAATGGATTTCTGCCCCTATGTATGCGCATTATATTACATTTATCTACGTTTAGGGAAAGCTGCCAGCTGTCGCACCATGCATTAATCCTCTGCAGGTCTTCCTGGAGTACGTACGAGTCTTCTGATGTTGCTACTTTCTTGTAGACAACCGTGTCATCTGCAAATAGCCTCACGGAGCTACCGATGTTGTCAACTAAGTCATTTATGTATATTGTAAACAATAAAGGTCCTATCACGCTTCCTTGCGGTACTCCCGAAATTACCTCTACATCTGCAGATTTTGAACCGTTAAGAATGACATGTTGTGTTCTTTCTTCTAGGAAATCCTGAATCCAATCACAAACCTGGTCCGATATTCCGTAAGCTCGTATTTTTTTCACTAATCGTAAGTGCGGAACCATATCAAATGCCTTCCTGAAGTCCAGGAATACGGCATCAATCTGCTCGCCAGTGTCTACGGCACTGTGAATTTCTTGGGCAAATAGGGCGAGCTGAGTTTCACATGATCTCTGTTTGCGGAATCCATGTTGGTTATGATGAAGGAGATTTGTATTATCTAAGAACGTCATAATACGAGAACACAAAACATGTTCCATTATTCTACAACAGATTGACGTAAGCGAAATAGGCCTATAATTATTCGCATCTGATTTATGACCCTTCTTGAAAATGGGAACGACCTGCGCTTTCTTCCAGTCGCTAGGTACTTTACGTTCTTCCAGCGATCTACGATAAATTGCTGATAGAAAGGGGGCAAGTTCTTTAGCATAATCACTGTAGAATCTTAAGGGTATCTCGTCTGGTCCGGATGCTTTTCCGCTACTAAGTGATAGCAGTTGTTTTTCAATTCCGATATCGTTTATTTCAATATTTTCCATTTTGGCGTCCGTGCGACGGCTGAAGTCAGGGACCGTGTTACGATTTTCCGCAGTGAAACAGTTTCGGAACACTGAATTCAGTATTTCTGCCTTTCTTCGGTCGTCCTCTGTTTCGGTGCCATCGTGGTCAACGAGTGACTGAATAGGGGATTTAGATCCGCTTACCGGTTTTACATATGACCAAAACTTTTTAGGGTTCTTATTTAGATTGTTTGCCAATGTTTTATGTTCGAATTCGTTGAATGCTTCTCTCATTGCTCTCTTTACGCTCTTTTTCGCTTCGTTCAGTTTTTCCTTATCAGCTATGATTCGACTACTCTTAAACCTATGATGAAGCTTTCTTTGTTTCCGTAGTACCTTTCGTACATGATTGTTATACCACGGTGGATCTTTCCCCTCGCTTTGGACCTTAGTCGGTACGAACTTATCTAAGGCGTACTGGACGATGTTTCTGAATTTTTTCCATCGAATGAGAAGAAATCCTATAACTGGTAAAAAGGCACATACCCACTGCCTTGCACTCCACAGTGGTTTAAAGTATATAAATGTAAATGAAGTCAAAGGCAGAAATGCTGTAATGGCTCAGGGCCCCATACTCAACACTCACAGACTCAAAAGACTTGAAAATTTTATGTAGTGAGATGAGTAAACCCCATTTCAATATGAAGTACTGGAGTGGTGATCACAGCAGTATCCCCATCAAATCAAGTGCCCTCTCAGATAAAAGGCAAAACAACGGAGAAAGGCTGGAAAGTGATAACTGTTCAAGATGTGGCAACATAGGCACACTGCCTTAAGAATCCAATAACAACAAAGTAGTCATGTGAAAAAATAAGTAAACAACATTGAGCCCATAGCACTAATTCTATTTTAGTCCAATAGATATACAAAACAATGAACATTCCTAAACTCTGGAGACAAGTGCACATTGTTTTAAAGCCAGTAACACAAAATGAAAGGACAAGTAGCTTCTTCACTCTGTCAAACATTTAACCTTATGGGATGGATAATTATGAGCACAATTTCAGTGACTATTAATGATAAACTGTCTCAGAACAAGTTTATTTTTGTTGTAGTAGGTTCTGTCATGTACAGTTCTTACATTCAGTTCAGTTTATTGAGGAGGCATTTGAGGAAAGGAAACTTGCTGGTGTTGCTTTTGATGATAAAGTGAATCAGCAATAAATAATTTAACTGAAACTGTATCAGTTGATAGAGGAGTTCTATTTTACACCCCTTATGGAAATCTCTTCAGAAAAAGAGATTCTACGATAACTTACTCCAGGGCAAAAAAAGAAGCTGAAGAAGAAATAGCGAGTTAATAATATTTTAGAATAACAGAATTCCCAGAGGCAGTGTTCTTACTTCATAATGTTTATACAAATGACCTGTATATTAATGCAATATGGAGATGAAAATTATGCAGACAATATTGTCATGAATGAGATTTTCACTCTGCAGCGGAGTGTGCACTGATATGAAACTTCCTGGCAGATTAAAACTGTGTGCCCGACCGAGACTCGAACTCGGGACCTTTGCCATCTGAGCTACCGAAGCACGACTCACGCCCGGTACTCACAGCTTTACTTCTGCCAGTATCTCGTCTCCTACCTTCCAAACTTTACAGAAGCTCTCCTGCGAACCTTGCAGAACTAGCACTCCTGAAAGAAAGGATATGGCGGAGACATGGCTTAGCCACAGCCTGGGGGATGTTTCCAGAATGAGATTTTCACTCTGCAGCGGAGTGTGCGCTGATATGAAACTTCCTGGCAGATTATAACTGTGTGCCCGACCGAGACTCGAACTCGGAACCTTTGCCTTTCGTGGGCAAGTGCTCTACTGTGAGTACCGGGCGTGAGTCGTGCTTCGATAGCTCAGATGGTAGAGCACTTGCCTGCGAAAGGCAAAGGTCTTGAGTTCGAGTCTCGGTCGGGCACACAGTTTTAATCTGCCAGGAAGTTTAATATTGTCATGGCCATACAAGACAGGAACAATGAAAAAATTCAATGCGAACTGACAACGGCTACAGCTGAGCTGTCATGTACTGTCACAAGAATCTCCTGAAGCCAAATCCATCAATCACTCTGGTTGGTTTGTGGGGGTTGAAGGGACCAGGCTACAAAGACCATCGGTCCCTTTTTCCACGATCATGAAACATCCACAAGGAACAAAAACAAGCAATGGAGAGGACAAGGGATGACACAGAACAATAGACAAAGACCAGAAAAGAGGAATTAAATACACACGGTCTTACAGTGGTTGGCCGACCATGGAAACAAAAAAAGGAAAAGCCAACCACCAAGAGGCACACTAAAAAGTCCAATCTAAAACCGTAGGCCAAACGCCAGACTCAACACAAAAGAAAGAGACAAACCCTCTGATCGAGTGACAAAAGCCCCTTGCACGAATAAAATTCAAAACTACACCTGCCACGGCAGTGTCATCCGTTAAAAGTGCAGGGAGCGTTTCTCGCAGCGAAACCTCTGCCTGAGCGCAGTTAAAAGTGGACAGTCCAACAAAATGTGGACTACTGTCAATGCTGAACCACAGTGACAGAGAGGTGGGTCCTCACGGCGAAATAAATAACCGTACATCATCCAGGTGTGGCCAATGCATAGCCAGCAGAGTAAAACAGAGTCCTTGCAAGAGGCCCACAATGAGGAGCACCACACACTGGTAGTCTCCTCGACAACCCAAAGTTTGTTATGTGAAGGCAGGGTGCGCCGTTCATCACCCCACGTACCAAGGACCTTCTGGTACAAAACTGAACAGAGATCACACTCCAAAAGGCCAATCTCCAAAGCCAGTGCACTGACAGCCTGTTTGGCCAGTGTATTAACACATCCATTACCCGGGATACCGACATGACCCGGCGTCCATATAAAAACCACAGAGTGGCTGCAACGGGCAAGAGTATGGATGGACTCCTGGATAGCCATCACCATATGAGAGCAAGAAAAACACTGGTTGACAGCTCATAAACCGCTCAGGGAGTCACTACAGAGCAGAGCGGATATACTCTAGGGCACAAGAGATGGCGACCAGCTCGGCAGTGAAAACACTGCAGCCAGCTGGCAATGAGTGTTGTTCAGAATGATCCCCAAGAGTAAGAGCATAACCAACTCATCCAGCAACCATCAAACCATCAGTATAGACCACATCAGAACTGTGAAATGCGGCAAAGATGGAAAGAAAGCGGCGGCGGAGGGCCTCAGGAGGGACCGAGTCCTTCGGGCCCTGTGCCAAATCCAGCCGAAGGCATGGGCGGGGCACACACCATGGGGGTATACATATATGGGCCCAGAAAAGAGGTGGGAGAGGGAAAAACTCAAGCCCAGAGAGAAGAGCCCAGACGCAAACTGCGATCGTGCACCCTGACCGGAGCTGCCGTTCTGCAACATGGACGACCGAGTTGGGGAACAGGAGACGATAATTTGGATGCCCGGGCAAGCTACACACATATGCAGCATAAGTGACCAGTAGTCGTTGGCGGCAGGTCCACAATGGAGGGACACCAGCCTCCACAAGTAGGCTGTTTACAGGCCTCGTATGGGAAGCTCCAGTTGCAAGTCGGAACCCAGAGTGAAGTATGGGGTCAAGCAACCCCAACGCGGAAGGTGATGCCGAACTGTAAGCCAGGCTCCCATAATCGAGACAGGACTGAATCAACGCCTGATACAGTAGTAGAAGGGTAGACTGATCGGCACCCCAGCTGGTGTGACTGAAACAACGAAGAGCTTTAAGATGGTGCCACAATGTTTGTTTAAGCTGTCGAATTTGAGGGAGCCAAGTCAACCAGGCATCAAAAAGCAAGCCCAAAACATGCATCTCCACCACAGCAAGAGGCTCGCTGTCAAGATAAAGCCATGGCTCAGGGTGAACAGGCCGATGCCCGCAGACACGCATGATGCGGGTCTTGGCAGCCGAGAACTGGAAGCCGTGCGTGATGGCCCAAGACTGTGCCCTGCAGATAGCGCCCTGTAGCAGCCGTTCAGTTACCACAATGCCAGTGGAGCTATATTACAGGCAAAAGTCATCAGTATACAAAGAAGCTGATACGGATGTTCCCACAGCTGCAGCTAGCCCATTGATAGGAACTAAAAAGAAGTGGGCACTCAAGACAGAGACTTGCGGGACCCTATTCTCCTGGACTCGGGCGGAACTATGGGAGGAACCAACTTGCTTTGGGAAGGAACAAAGCGACAGAAAATTTTGAATAAAATGTGGGAGTGGGCCCCTAAGACCCCACCCATGAAGCGTGGCGCGGATGTGATGTCACGTCGCATCGTATGCCTTCCACATGTCAAAAAATAAGGCAACCAGATGCTGACGGCGGGCAAATGCCTTGCGGATGGCAGACTCCAGGCAGACCAGACTATCAGTGGCAGAGCGGCCCTTTCGGAATCCACCCTGGGACAGAGCCAGAAGGCCCTGAGACTCAAGTAGAGAACTGAACATCCGGCTCACCATGCATTTGAACAACTTGCACATAACGTTGGTGAGGCTAATGGGACAGTAGCTGTCCACCTCCAGGGCGTTTGCCAGGCTTCAACATGGGATGATAATGCTGAGGGGAACCCACCCTCAACCCAGATATGGTTGAAAAGGTCGAGGAGGTGTCACTGGCAGTCCACCGAGAGGTGTTTGAGCATCTGATAGTGGATGCAATCCGGCCGAGGAGCCATATCAGGGCAAGCGGCTAGGGCACTCACTCACTGAATGGAGCGTTGTACAATTCGGGGTGGCGCGTATAGAATGAAAGACTCCGACTTTCGAGCTGCTCTTTCAGGGAGGAGAAGGCCTGTGGGTAACTCGTAGAAGTGGAACTCTGAGCATAATGCTCTGCTGAGATTTCTGCAATCATGTCTGTTTCAGTACAGACTGCTCTATTCAGGGAAAGCCCAGGTACACTGACGGGTGTCTGATACCTATAGAGTAGCCTAATCTTGTACTAAACCTGCAATGGAGAGGTATGGATGCCAATGGTGGAGACATACCATCCCCAGCACTCCTAATTACAACGCCATTGATGAAAAAAGTTGAAAAATTTCAAGATGACGGGTTGTTAAATGAGTGTAAAAGCCCACTTTCTACACTCACATACTGAGTACTTTCTGGAAATTTGGGATGTTATACTGAAGAGCAGAGAGAACGTTTTCACCAAGATATTAAGAGGAGGTACCAGTGGCAATGAACAGCAGCTATGACATCCAACTACTGTTGGATGCTGAAGAGTGACCGTCATCATATACAAGGATCTACAAAGAAGTCAAAGAAGAGAAATCTTAAAAATTTATGGTACACTGCTGACTTCTTGTTTTTATACAAGGAAGTCACAAAACAAATTGGGGGAGTTCTGAAGAGTAGAAATGTATTTCATTTTTTAAATATGTTTTGATTAAAGCTCACCTTGTGTAAAAAGCTGTTAGAATATATTTGTGGGCTCAGAAGTGAAAATCGAAAATCATCAAAATATTACTTCTTACTTTGTGTAAAAACCTGACTAGACAGACAAGAAGGGTAGGTATTTCTAGAATCAGCATAAAAACTGATTCAATAACGCCTACTTTCAACAAATCATGTGACAAAGTTTTAAAATGCAGACTAGTGTAGTAAGACCGGCAGAGGATGGGCACCACATGGCTGATGGCAATCTCATATGGCGATGGCAATGAGAGGATAAACACGACATGCGAAGTATACAGAGGCCAATCAGTGTGATGGAATGCCCTTTAGGGTAACCTGGCCATCGGGAGGAGGGGAAGGAATGAAACACTCAATGGGAAGTGGCCACTATTGCAGAGGTCATTGTGCAGCAACCAGTGTAATGAAGGTAAAGAGTGAGTGGGAGTGGGCAAAATATCAGTGGCAGATGAAGTGGCATAAACAGTACTAAAATGGGTAGGGGAAACATCAGTAAGAAGGCACAGGTCATTGTCCACAAGACTCTTCTCTATGAGGAGACCCTGACTAGGCAAAAAACACTGCCCCACAAGTGGTGATGTGCATTAAAATCCCTTATGAGGAGTAAGGGGGCACTGGAGGGTCCTTGTCCCAGGACTTGTGTTTCTTATCCTCCTCCTCCTCCTCCTCCTCTTTTGTAGGTGAGGGAGGGAGGTCCTGGGGAGGAAGTGAGGTCCTGGGGAGGGACTGAGGTCCTGGGGAGGGACTGAGGTCCTGGGGAGGGACTGAGGTCCTGGGGAGGGACTGAGGTCCTGGGGAGGGACTGAGGTCCTGGGGAGGGACTGAGGTCCTGGGGAGGGACTGAGGTCCTGGGGAGGGACTGAGGTCCTGGGGAGGGACTGAGGTCCTGGGGAGGGAGTGAGGTCCTGGGGAGGGAGTGAGGTCCTGGGGAGGGAGTGAGGTCCTGGGGAGGGAGTGAGGTCCTGGGGAGGGAGTGAGGTCCTGGGGAGGGAGTGAGGTCCTGGGGAGGGAGTGAGGTCCTGGGGAGGGAGTGAGGTCCTGGGGAGGGAGTGAGGTCCTGGGGAGGGAGTGAGGTCCTGGGGAGGGAGTGAGGTCCTGGGGAGGGAGTGAGGTCCTGGGGAGGGAGTGAGGTCCTGGGGAGGGAGTGAGGTCCTGGGGAGGGAGTGAGGTCCTGGGGAGGGAGTGAGGTCCTGGGGAGGGAGGGAGGTCCTGGGGAGGGAGGGAGGTCCTGGGGAGGGAGGGAGGTCCTGGGGAGGGAGGGAGGTCCTGGGGAGGGAGGGAGGTCCTGGGGAGGGAGGGAGGTCCTGGGGAGGGAGGGAGGTCCTGGGGAGGGAGGGAGGTCCTGGGGAGGGAGGGAGGTCCTGGGGAGGGAGGGAGGTCCTGGGGAGGGAGGGAGGTCCTGGGGAGGGAGGGAGGTCCTGGGGAGGGAGGGAGGTCCTGGGGAGGGAGGGAGGTCCTGGGGAGGGAGGGAGGGAGGGAGGGAGGGAGGTCCTGAGGACGGAGGGAGGGAGGTCCTGGGGAGGGAGGGAGGGAGGTCCTGAGGAGGGAGGGAGGTCCTGGGGAGGGAGGGAGGTCCTGGGGAGGGAGGGAGGTCCTGGGGAGGGAGGGAGGTCCTGGGGAGGGAGGGAGGTCCTGGGGAGGGAGGGAGGTCCTGGGGAGGGAGGGAGGTCCTGGGGAGGGAGGGAGGTCCTGGGGAGGGAGGGAGGTCCTGGGGAGGGAGGGAGGTCCTGGGGAGGGAGGGAGGTCCTGGGGAGGGAGGGAGGTCCTGGGGAGGGAGGGAGAGAGGGAGGGAGGTCCTGGGGAGGGAGGGAGAGAGGGAGGTCCTGGGGAGGGAGGGAGAGAGGGAGGTCCTGGGGAGGGAGGGAGAGAGGGAGGTCCTGGGGAGGGAGGGAGGTCCTGGGGAGGGAGGGAGGGAGGTCCTGGGGAGGGAGGGAGGTCCTAGGGAGGGAGGGAGGGAGGTCCTGGGGAGGGAGGGAGGGAGGTCCTGGGGAGGGAGGGAGGGAGGGAGGGAGGGAGGTCCTGAGGAGGGAGGGAGATCCTGGGGAGGGAGGGGGGAGAGGGGGAGAGAGAGAGGAGAGAGAGAGAGAGAGAGAGAGAGAGAGAGAGAGAGAGAGAGAGAGAGAGAGAGAGAGTATAGATTCCTTCACACTTCCACTCAGCACTAAAAAGGTGCTGACAGAGCACACAATAATCATGGAGCATTGGAGAATGGTCATCACTGAATGTGTTTCTTGGAGAGCCACTCAAACCACAGAAGAGGATCAAGTTCCGGTAGGTGACAGTAGTACCCATTGACAGCTCCACTGAATGATCACATGATTGATGGGGCTGTTAGGTGAAAGGGGCCATAAGGACCGGTCATGCCACAGGATCCCTGTCTGTCACCAGTGGGGATGGAACCACATTCACAAATATTGGCTCAGAATCCTAACGCATGAGGGCAGGGGGGGGGGGGGGCGGCTGGCACCTCTGGGAGCACCAGAGGAGCCTTTGGTGGTAAAAGTCTGTTCAAGGTGATTTCTGCACTGGGTGAGAAGACAGAGTGGACAGCCTTGGACCCACAGAATGTGGCTCCTTCATACATTGTTTGGTGTTGGGTCTCCAGTCTGGGGTTGTTTGTGAAAGGGATCCCAAGAGGGAGCCCTGTCACTGCTAGATGCTGAAAGATAACACTTCTCCAGCTGGGTGCAGTAATTGGTTCCTTGAGAAGGTACTGCAGGAACAACAGGAGAGGACAGTGGAGGAAGATCTGGTTTGGGGAAGGTAGAGCTGGGGGGGGGGGGGAGGAGGGAGACAGTCGTAATGTTAGGGCAATTGATTCTCACATAAACAGGATGCAGGCATTCATATTTCTTCTGTGCCTCAGCAAACAATACGTGGTCAATTTATTTGTATTCCTGGATCTCCTATTCTTGAGCTGCTTTTTTGCAGGAGAGAACTGAAAACCATGGGTAATGGTCCAAGTGGAAGTCCTTCTGATGGCTCACTGAAGCTGGCTTTCAGCCAAGGCTATGGTGTTCGAGCTGCACCAAATACAAAAGTCACTGACACACAACACAGGAGTAATGAGTAGCTTGAAGGAGGTCACTAGCCCATTGATGGTGATGAAGAGTGTGACACTCAGCATGGAGCACTGCACAGTGCCAATATCATGGTGAGTGGAGAGCTGAGTGAAATAGCAACTCTAAACCACTAACAACTGGCTGGATAAAAACTGATAAGTAAAAATTGTTAAGGAGCCTCAAAAGTCCATCACAGAAGGTAAGTAAACTGTGATGGCACCAATTGGTGTTGTATGGCTTACATAGGTCAAAAAAGCCTGCAATCCTATGTTGGAAAAAAAAGGGTGTTGGATTGTTGGCCAGATGATCAGCTGTGGATCATATGTCCCAAAAACCACACTGATAAGAGGGACAAAAGACCTCTAGATTTGAGAATCCATTGTAATATGCTGGCAACCACCCTTTCAAATGGGTTGCAGAGCATGTCTGTGAGGTTCACTGGTCACCATCTGTCACCAGACATTGATTTTATGCCTGATTTAAGAACTGAGATGATGATGCTATCTTGTCAGCATGAAAGGAAGACATCTTCATGCCAAATGTGGGTGAAGATCTTGAATAGATGTAGCCTTTGAGAAACATTCAGAAGTTGTATCAACTGATTATGAATAAAATCATGGCTTGGAGCCATATCATGAAACAAGGCAAGAGCTTGAAGCAGTTCCCTGTCAGTGATATGTCCATTATACAAGTCAGCTTGGCAGGGGTCGAGACATAGGGGGATGTCTTCAACTTATCATTTCTGCATTATGAAGGTAGATGGCTAAGAAGAGGATGCTGTCACACAGTGGGTTGCAAGGTGTCCAGCAAGAACCAAAGCATTGCTACAAAGACCATCCTATAGGTTGAGACCTGGAAGAGTGATTGCCAGAGACCATCCTGGAGGACAAGACGTGGAACAGTTCATCGTTGGCAGCCCAGAAGGCAACAGAGCTTGTCACACTCCTGGGAGGAAAAGGCATAATTCCCACAGAGTAGACATAGCACTCTCAGTATACGTTCTTGCTACACTTATTAGATAGCGAGCCTTAGCATGGAGACATTAAATAGAAAGTGAGGAGGGTGGCCCACTTGAAATGTTGCAGGGCCCCTATGGTGGTGAATAGCTGTTGCAATACCTTTGGTCCACAATGGGACTGGCCAGCAGCAGATCATGCCTACAGAGAGGAATAGCAGTTCCAGTAGCATGTGTGACAGCATGAGATATGCGTCTCCCAGTACCTTACCAATGCAACCAGACTGGGGACAGTGGGGGTTTATAATTAACAGTTGGGTCTTTGAAGAGGCCTTCATAGAGACTGCTTTGTCAGACGATGACAAAGAAGTGCCACATTAACTGACAAGTTGTCACTGTCACAAATAGAATCACGGAGCGACCAATGAGCAAAGACACGACATTGGGGGAAGAAATCATATGATCCATAGCTGAAAAGGTGCCGTGTGTGGCACTGAAGAGGGTAGGAGTATCATCACTGAGGCAACATAGATTGAGATCAGAAAGATCAATGTGTTGCTTCCCCACAAGGGTTGGATTAAAGTGGCCATTTCAAGGAAAGAAGTGCCCTGCACACAGGTAAATAAATGAAATTTCCTGGCAGATTAAAACTGTGTGCAGGACCGAGACTCAAACTCGGGACCTTTGCCTTATGCGCGCAAGTGGAGCACTTGCCGCGAAAAGCAAAGGTCCCGAGTTCGAGTCTCGGCCCGGCACACAGTTTTAATCTGCCAGGAAGTTTCATATCAGCGCACACTCCGCTGCAGATTGAAAATCTCATTCTGGAGGTAAATAAATGTTACGAATGGTGATTGTTGGGGTAGTTTGCACTTGCCCCACTATTGCTTCCAATGCAGCACAGAGGGGAATAAACTCGCTTACAACTTCTGTGTGTACCAATATGCAGACCCCTCCAGTTGCCTCCCAGAGCTAGTACAATTCCAACAGAATGCACAGTAACTGCAAAGCACTGGGAATGGTCATCAATGAAGTGAAGTTCTTGGGGGGTGATACAGACTGCGGAATAAGAGGAAATTACTTGTTCTGGTTTGGTGGCCAATATTTTTGTGACGGCGAGGGCTTTCTGCTGTAAGAGTGAAGACAACAAAGAGTGAGAATCTTTGGGATCTAGAGGCTGTGGTTCCTTCAGCCACTGGCTGGTGTTGTGATGATGATGATGATGTTTGGTTTGTGGGGCGCTCAACTGCGCGGTTATCAGCGCCCGTACAATTACCCAACTTTGCTCAGTCCAAATTTGCCACTTTCCTGGATGATGATGAAATGATGAGGACAACACAAACACCCAGTCATCTCGAGGCAGGTGAAAATCCCTGACCCCGCCGGGAATCGAACCCGGGACCCCGTGCTCGGGAAGCGAGAACGCTACCACGAGACCACGAGCGGCGGACAGGCTGGTGTTGTGCCTCTAATCAATGGGTTTCTGGAGAGAGGGGTCCCAAGAGATTTCTGTCACCAGTCGATGCTGTAGGAGGAAGCTGCTACTCTGGCTGAGTATGGGAACCAGTTTCTGAAAATGGTTTCATGATAACCACAAGAGTGGAAGGCAACAGCAGATCGGGTTTGGAAAAAACTGAGGTGGGGAGAGGGGAAGGGGTGACAGCAGTGACTCTAGTGTAACAGAAATCATATCAACAGAGTATATGCATTCAAACTTTCTTCTTGTCTCAGTATATGCCAGGTGGTCAAGATATTTATATTCTTGAATTTTCCTGTCTTTTTTAAATACTGGGGAAACCAATGAATATGAACAATGGTGTTCCATACAACTGACACACAAAGGCAGTTGTTCACAAAGACAACCTCTGTAGAGTCAAAGTCCACAGTTTCCCCAATTTGGATGTGCCGTGCAGCAGGGATGGCATATGACCAAAGCTTAAACACTGGATATACCTCATGGGTGGTGGGACATAAGGTTTCATGTCACACTTTTACACCATAACTAACATTTTCGGAGGACATTTCCTTCAAAGGCTAAGCGGAAAGTACCTGTACCTGTCAACTTCTCCAGATTTGTCCTGTGTGTTTCACAAAACATGATGGCTTTGTCAATTAAAAGTCTATCAACTATTCTATTACACACCAAGTATTCTGCTTTCAAATATTTAGACATGTCTGTTGAGATGGCCAAACCAGAATGGTCATTGTGTTGGTTTAATTTGATACATTTCACGTGCAAAATGTCCATCTTGATGCCACTTATTCTAATAAGGACAGCCCCAATGGGTGCCAACCAGCCATAACAAAGTTAATTTGAAACAATGAGTTTTGCCGGGAGTCCTGATGCCCCAGGAAGATGGGCATCTGTTCCTTGGCACGCTTGGAGAGCTAGCATGTTAGGCATCAGAAGTGTGATCCTTGTGCTGTCTACCGGAAGGTCACATAATGACCCTGCAATGTCGGATTGGCTAGCATGATGGCTTTTAAACACATATATGTATTTATGCAGGCATTCTTCCCGGCAGTTCACACTTTAAAAAAATATTGAAAAATGGAAGTCAAACCCAGAGGGAATTTGAAAACTGGAAACCTAGCCCAGAGGGACACCAAGATTACATCAGTCAGGAAGTGATAAAAGGGAAATGAATGATGTTGATGAAAGAAAGCAAAACCTAGGGAAATAGCTGGGTCAACATCAAAGGCTGGCACCATGCCACTAAGTTAGTAGTACAATAACATCCTCATGTCACATCCCCAGAATCTTTATTTCCAGAGCATTCTTCTGACAGTATCACCTGCCCCTCTGGTGGGGATGCCAGAGAGGGGTGGGCATCGGAGGGTTAGAGGGGAGGGAAGGGGAGGGGGAGGGAGAGGGGGAGGGGAGGGGAGGGGGAAGAGGAGGAGGAGAAGGAGGAGGGAATTACAGGGCTGTGGAGTGTAATGTTACAAATGTGAATTCTACATTTGTTTTTATGTACACTGCTATCGCCTCAGTCCTGGTATTTGGTCAGAAGAGGTCATCTGAAAGATCAGCAGAAGCTCCTCAGGGTCAGTTCAGTTCTTGTAATAGGTAAAAGGCTTCACAATTACATAAAATGGGTGAATATGTTGCAGGGAATTGGGTTTTCTGAAGAGCTATACAATCTACTGAGTAAAATGAGAGCACAGGCTACAGTTCAGAAAAGTGGTAACAATAACTATTACAATTCCACTGCATCAGGGTTGTGATTGTGTCCAATGGCAGTGCAGAAAGGGTGGAACTGTTAATCATTATTTGGTTTGGTATGGTGAAATGTTGACTGTTCCTACTTGCATGATTTAACAGCAGTGGAGGTAATATACAGGTCAGCAGGGTCTGCCTTCACCTTTTATTTCTTCTTTCTCCTTTTCCTTATGGGATTTCAGTTAGGTAGCACTTTACAGGTCTGAATATGGTACAGATGAGAAGTGGGTCATTCTATGGCCCAATTTTTGCACCTCTTGCAGCCACAGACTGTCATTTGGATGCTGGTTTGCATTGCTCAAGGTAGTAGGGTCACAAGTGAGCTGCCTTCCACTATGGGATGTCAGCTGGGTTGAGGCCTGGGGAGGGAATATTTATAATGGAAGGGTTACTTTTTGGGAGTAGTTTGCGTCATTTGGCCAGGGTAAATGTAGTAGTACTTGTTTCTGTATTCCTAATACATTAAATAAAAGATCTTCAACTCTTGGATCTTTGTTTCCCTTCTTATGATGTGACCAATTGGCTAACTGCTGGAGGAGTGATCCTAGGCTGCAATTGGTGCAGTAAGGCAGTTTTGAGCAGGGGATATCCTTGTGTACTGGTCGTTTACAATCTTCAGGGATACATGTACAATCAAATGCCATGTGGTTGAATTTCATATATTTTAAGCACCTCAGGGGCAGAGGGCAGGATGGGAGGGTGAGGGTGGGGAGTGGTGCATAGGTTTTACATTACACAAGGAAACCATAAACTTAAGTTTATCTGGTAACACATTACCCACAAAACTCAAGATATAAATGATCTGGCATCTACTTTCTTGTCGTTAGGACCTCATTGGTCCTGACAGATATAATGTCCAAATTTGCACATAATTCTTTGTCTGTCTGAAATATAAGGTCCCTATTGATGGAGAAGAAAATATTTGGGGTGTGGGGCACTTAACAGCATGTTCATCACCACCATTATGAAGAGTTGGCATACCACCATTGTAATTTGGGGGGGGGGGGGGGGGTTGTTGAGGAGGAGGACAATGACAAAGGGTGTACCCCACAGGCAGAGTTGTTTATAATGCATTAATGGCCACCTCCCCTCCCCAGCCCTTTAGGGATAAGGCCCAACAGTTCATAAATTTTCAAAACCCGTGACACACTGGAATCAGTGAGAGAGGATAGTGGACAGATCTCTAGTCAACTTAAGAGCTTCCCTGATGTCACTATATAATACACACATTGCCAAAATACGCTGAGCTGAAAGTGGCACACCACAAATATCACAGAGTGGTGGATCCTCCAGCCGGAGGAGGAAATTTGGTGGTTAAAAGCCATGTCCTATGTGCAGTCTGGTGAACAGCACTTTCTTCCAGTGGTGTGGCCGACATGAATCAGACATGGCAATATAGTCAGTTTGAGTGAGTGCAGTTTGTTGTCCATCACTAGCAGCTCTTCAATATTGATAGTTGTTTACACTGTCAGCTAATAAGATAATCATCTGCAAGGGGATGATTCTTCGACATACAACACCATCCAGACATGCTTCTTCAGGTATTTATCATCCCTGTATCCCAATGTTTCGAGGTACCTAGTGACCGAACATCTTTGTGTCTTGGTGCTGGAGCTGCTTTAAGGTGTCATGGATGAGCTGAATCAACTTCTCTACCAGATACATTTGGTGGGCAATTTGTGAGAGTCAGAACAGATCACAAAACTCGCACTGTGATGCCACTGAATCCACTCCATTGCCATCATAATGCCATATAATTCCACATCATAAATTTTAAATTGTTCCAGAAGATGCACTTGGAAGAGTCTATCAGGGAAAAAGAGTTGAACAACCGAGGGAATTCCCTTGCTGGGATCCATCCATGTAAACAACAATAAGACTGTGCTACGTACTTAAAACTGAAGAAAACAGAGCTGCAAAAATTTAATCTTGAGTGCTTGTTTCTTGTACTGTGTCACACTTAAAATCGCTTTGAGCTTCTGAAGATGAAAAGGCGGCAATTTTTTCCACCCCCTAGCTCAGTATTCAGAGGTATGTTAGGTCCAAATCTACGCAATATACTCATCCATCCTTACACAACCCCTGCTCCCAATCCCTTACCTCATGGCTCATACCCCTGTAATAGACCTAGATGCAAGACCTCTCCCATACATCCTCCCACCACCACCACCACCACCACCACCACCACCACCTACTCCAATCCAGTCACTAACATCACCTATCCCATCAAAGGCAGGGCTACCTGTGAAAGCAGTCATGTCATCTACAAGCTGAGCTGCAACCACTGTGCTGCATTTTATGTAGGCCTGACAACCAAAACGCTATCTGTCCACATGAATGGCTACTGACAAACTGTACCTAAGAAACAAGTGGACCACTCTGTTGTTGAACATGCTGCAGAACATGATATCCTTCATATCAATGAATGCTTCACAGCCTGTTTCATAGTATCCTTCCCACCAATACCAGCTTTTCTGAATTGTGCAGGTGGTAATTTTCGCTGCAGTACATCCTATGTTCCCATAACCCTCATGGCCTCAACCTTCATTAGTCGCTGCCCTCACCCATCCAGCCCCTTCCCTGCTCCCATTTAAGCACTACACAGCCATCATTCCACCACCACACCCAGTTTTTTCCCCTTTTTTTCCTCTTTTTTCTCTCAATGTCTCTTTTTCCATTACTTCCCCCTCCCTACCCCATCCCAACCCTACCCACCACCCAACCACTAGCACTTCACTGTCCACCATCCTCATCATACTATCCCTCCCCCTCCTCACCCCAGCCTCCTCCTTTCCCCCACCCAGTCACCAGTCCAATCATGCACTGGTGCTGCTGCTCGCAGTGTGGTTTCAGTTGCCTGAGACTGCAGTCACGTGTGCGAATTGCGTTTGTGTGTGTGTGTGTGTGTGTGTGTGTGTGTGTGTGTGTGTGTGTGTGTGCGCGCGTGTTGCAACTCAGCATCTCTGCTATGTAGTGCGTAGCAACATTCCTTCTCATGAAATTGATAATAGTGAGATTTTTGGAGAAAACTTAAACGTACATCAAAAGGATAGGCTAATGGGAAATGGATGTGATGTATTTGTCACAGAAGACAAGAAAGTCAGACCCACAGAGAGAGAAATTAAGTTGTATGTGAGATTGCTTGGACAAGATTCATTATCAGGGACAGGCTAAAACATTAATTGGATGCTTGTATCATCAGCCAGATTCACCAACTGATGTAACCAAAAACATAAGAAAAAAATTCAGTTTGCTCTTATGTAAGTTTCATATCAAAGCAGTTAGGAGAAAATTTGTGGCTTGATTGAGGATTTTTTTGTAGGGAAGATGCAGCATGTTATCTTGGATTATGACGAGGAAGAGGAGGACGAAGAGGAGGGTGGGGATGGCGAGGATGGTGGTGATGAGGCTGATGATGGGGATGCCGATGATGATGATGATGATGATGATGAGGTTAGTGTTTAACATCCCATTGACAACGACATCATCAGAGACAGAGCACAAGGTCAGATTAGGGAATGCTGGATGAAAGCAAACCCAGTGCATCCATCGACCACAGAACCATCAGTGTAGACTACATCTGCACCGCAAAACGAGGCAAGAAGAGCCAGGAATTGTTGACGAAGACTGGCAGGTGGAACGGAGGACTTGGAGTCGCAGGACAAATCCAAGCAAAGCCACAAGAGAGGGAGGGACCAAGGAGGGGTAGAAAAAGAGGGCCGGAAGGATGGAGGAAGGGGAAAGCACTCTAGTGACAAGAGAAGGGAACAAACGCAGACCGCGATCGGGAGACCTGACCTAGGCCGCCATCGTGGGGAGGGGAGTGCAGAAGATGGAAAAAGGATCCTGCGGTTTGGGTGGTCAGGCGAGGCATGGATGTGGGCAATGTATGACACAAGCAACTGTTGTCGGCGAAATCGTAGGGGAGGGATTCCAGCTTCTAAAGAAGGCTAGATACTGGACTAGTGCGGAAGGCACCTGTCGCCAGTCTGACGCCACAGTGGAGAATCGGGTCGAGGATCTGCAATGTGGAAGGTGCTGCTGAGTCATACACCACGCTCCCATAGTTGAGACGGGACTGTACTAAGGCCTTATAGAGCAGTAGGAGGGTAGTTCATGCAGCCCCCCAAACGGTGTAGCTGAGGCAGTGAAGGACGTTGAGGTGCCGCCAGCACCGTTGTTTAAGCTCGCGAAGATGAGGTGTCCAAGTGAGCTGAGCATCAAACAGCATGCCAAGGAAGCGATGCGTCTCCTCAATGCAAAGGAGTTCATTGGCAAGGTAGAGCTCTGGATGGAAGTGGACCGTTCGACGACAACAGAAATGCATCACTTGGGTCTTAGAGGCTGAGAACTGAAAACCATGGTTGGATGCCCAAAAATGTGCCTTACGGATAGGTCCCTGCAGCTGCTGTTCAGCGACACTGATGCTTGGGGAACTGTAATAAAGACAAAAGTCATCGGCATATAGAGAGGAACAGACCGATGAGCCCATCGCAGCCCCAAGTCCATTAATCGTCACCAAAAAGAGGGGAACACTGAGAACCGAGCCCTGCGGGACACCGTTCTCCTGAATATGAGCAGAGCTAAAATATGTGCCAACTCTAACCCGAAAGGAGTGATGGGAGAGAAAATTCCGTAGAAAAATTGGAAGTGGACCCCGTAAGCCCCATTCGTGCAGCGTAGCAAGAATATGATGGGGCCAGGTGGTATCGTACGCCTTCCAAAGATCAAAGAAACCAGCAACAGAGTAAAAGCTGTACGAATAGCCGACTATAGCGAGACAATTGTCGATCGCTGAGTGGCCCTGATGGATGCCCCCTTGTTCCTGGGCTAGGAGGCCCCGAGCTTCGAGGATCCACATGAGCCGCCGACTCACCATCCGTTCCAGGAGTTTGCACATAACATTGGTAAGGCTGATAGGGCGATAGCTATCAACCACCAGCGAATCTGGACCAGGTTTCAGCACCGGGATGGTAATGCTATCTTGCCAACGAGTTGGAAAAACGCCCTCCGTCCAGATGCGGTTAAACAGGGTGAGTAATTCACCCTGACAGTGCGCCGAGAGATGGCAAAGAAACTGGTTGTGAATTCGGGGCAAGCTGTAAGGGCACTTTGGAACTCCCATTCAGCAAACAGGTCGTTGTATTGTTCCCAACGGTACGTGCGAAACGACAACTGCATACGCTCAGCCTGCTCTTTAATGGCGTGGAATTCTGCACTGTAGCCTGCTGCCGTGGAAATACGAGCGAAGTACTCTGCCAGATGTTCAGATGATTGGGTCAGTACAAAGTGTACCCTGAAGAGAAAGGCAAGGAACAGACGCATGAGGGCGAAGGCCAAAAATGCGCCGAACTCGTGACCACACCTGAGATGGGGAGGTGCGAGAACCTATGGTGGCAACATATCGCTCCCAGCAGTCCCGTTTGCTCTGCCGGATTAACCGCCGAGCCCGGGTCCGCAGCCGTTTAAAGGCAACCAGATTCTCTAGGGAAGGATGATGGTGGTGTCGTTGCAGGGCTTGCCGGCAGTCCCGAATAGCTTCTGCAATCTCTGGTGTCCACCAAGGGACTGACTTAAGCCTTAGGGTAGGGTACTTGAAGAGCAGGGGACAGTGGCCTTGGCAGCAGAAACAATGGCCATAGTGACCTCGTCCACTACCAAACCAATGTCACCAGGAAGCGGAGCAATGGCCACAGTAGCTGAGGTGTAGGCTGCCCAATCAGCTCCATGAAGAGACCATCGTGGCAGCTGGTCAGGGGGTTGGGATTGAAGACGAGAAATCAGGATAGGAAAGTGGTCGCTACCACAGAGGTCGTCGTGGACCCTCCAACTGAGATATGGAAGAAGACCTGGGCTACTAAGAGAGAGGTCAATGGCCATGAGTCAAGCTAAAATATGTGGGAGCACCAGTGTTAAGGAGGCAACTGTCCTGCTGTACCAAGAGAGCCTCAACGTTCCTACCCTGGCCCGAGATCTGGGCCCCACCCCATAAAGGGTGGTGGGCATTAAAGTCCCCCAAAAGGAGGAATGGCGGGGGGAGCTGGGCGAACAAGGCAGCTAATTCGGCAAGAAGGACAACCTCATCCAGGGAAAGGTAGAGGGAACAGATGGTAAGCTCCATTCTGGCCTGGACTCTAACAGCCACAGCCTCGAGAGCCATGTGAAGTGGCACTGGGGCACTAGGAACAGTGGCAAGCACATGAACACAGACACCGCCAGACACCCTGTCATATTCCACGGTTCTTATAGCAACCCCGGTAGCCACAGAGGGAGCGGGTGCCGAGGCAAACGTCGATGAAATGTGCACAGGGTGAAGTCGGTTGTACTTGCATTTAGCCTCTGTGTAAGTGAGCCTGTCCAAGGTCTTATACTCCATAATCTTCTGTTCTTTTTGATAAACCGCGCAATCTGATGAGCAAGGAGAATGTTTCTGTCAGCAGTTGACACAAACAGGGGGCGGCGAACACGGGACGTTGGGGTGGGAGGCACGTCCACAATCCCGACAGGTAGGGTTGGCGTCACATCTCTATGACATATGCCCAAACTTCCAGCACTTAAAGCAGCCACATGGGAGGAGGGACGTAAGGCTTAACATCACATAGATGGGCAGGGTGTCTCCCTCGAAAGCCAAGATGAAGGTGCCGGTGGCGACCCTACTATCTTTAGGTCGCCTGGAGACACATTGTACAAAGTGGACACCGCGGCATTCCAGATTTGCACGGAGCTCGTCGTCAGACTGCAATAACAGGTCACGATGAAAAATAAGACCCTGAACTACATTGAGGCTCTTATGAGGCGTAATGGAGAGTGCAACATCACTGAGCTTGTCACAAGCAAGCAATGCCCATGACTGTGATGGGGATGCTGTCTGTAAACTCCAGACCTCATTTAAGACATGCCATCAACTTCTCCAAACTTGTCCTCTAAATTTTCCACAAAAAACTGAGGCTTTGTGGTCAGAAATGAGTCCCCATCTGTTCGGCTGCAAACCAGAAATTGAGGAGAATACGTCGCACCAGGTAATTCAGACCGCCGTTCCTCCCTTGATGTGGACAGGGAAGGGAACGATTGGGGGTCATACTGTATAGCATTGAACTTTCCTTTCTTAGAGACTTGTGCTTGCGCACTATTCGTACTTCGTTTCATGGTGGTCCCATGAGCAGCTAGGGGAAGGAATGTCCACCCAGACAGAGCCCCACTTGCCTGGGTAAGCCTAATACAACTGAGGGGCGGCAGGTTCCCCAGAGGTCGCCCACTAGCAACTGTTCTACCTCAACAGCCATGCGTCTCCTCGGCGCGCAGCACACCTTGAGATTGAGTTTTTTTTTAATAAAGGTTTATACCATCCTCACGACCCAGGCAGTTAAGCCAAGATCCCCGGGCTCTGTACTGTACAACGTTCCAACGTCGCGCCTTACGGTGGTTGTTGAAGCACGCTCAGAGCTTACGGTATTGAGGACTGGTGGCGCTTCCCAGTCCCCAGCTCAGGGACCCCGGGGTCGCCAAGTCCGTACCCAGCAACTAAATGTTGAGCCCCTTGAGGGGCCCTGGGGTGTGGCTAAACCTTGTTTCCAAAATATCCTTACTTGCAAGAGTGCTAGTCCTGCACATTCTGTGGGAGAAATTCTCCAAAGCATTGAAAGCAGGAGACAAGAAACTGGTGAAATTAAAGCTGTGAGGACTGGTCATGAGTTGTGCTTGGGTAGTTCAGCTGGTAGAGCACTTGCCTGCGAAAAGCAAATGTCTTGAGTTCAAGTCACAGTCTCTGCCATGAAGTTTCACTTATGTATTGCTCACATAGGAATCATGAGAACAAGATCAGGTTAATTACAGCATGCATGGAGACATTCAAACAATCATTCTTCCCATGCACATGTGAATCATCTACATCTACATCTACATCTACAGCTATACTCCGCGAGCCACCTTACTGTGTGTGGCGGAGGGTACTTATTGTACCACTATCTGATCCCCCCTTCCCTGTTCCATTCACGAATTGTGCGTGGGAAGAACGACTGCTTGTAAGTCTCCGTATTTGCTCTAATTTCTCGGATCTTTTCGTTGTGATCATTACGCGAGATATATGTGGGCGGTAGTAATATGTTGCCCATCTCTTCCCGGAATGTGCTCTCTCGTAATTTCGATAATAAACCTCTCCGTATTGCGTAACGCCTTTCTTGAAGTGTCCGCCACTGGAGCTTGTTCAGCATCTCCGTAACGCTCTCGCGCTGACTAAATGTCCCCATGACGAATCGCGCTGCTTTTCGCTGGATCATGTCTATCTCTTCTATTAATCCAACCTGGTAAGGGTCCCATACTGATGAGCAATACTCAAGAATCGGACGAACAAGCGTTTTGTAAGCTACTTCTTTCGTCGATGAGTCACATTTTCTTAGAATTCTTCCTATGAATCTCAACCTGGCGCCTGCTTTTCCCACAATTTGTTTTATGTGATCATTCCACTTCAGATCGCTCCGGATAGTAACTCCTAAGTATTTTACGGTCGTTACCGCTTCCAATGATTTACCACCTATGGCATAATCGTACTGGAATGGATTTCTGCCCCTATGTATGCGCATTATATTACATTTATCTACGTTTAGGGAAAGCTGCCAGCTGTCGCACCATGCATTAATCCTCTGCAGGTCTTCCTGGAGTACGTACGAGTCTTCTGATGTTGCTACTTTCTTGTAGACAACCGTGTCATCTGCAAATAGCCTCACGGAGCTACCGATGTTGTCAACTAAGTCATTTATGTATATTGTAAACAATAAAGGTCCTATCACGCTTCCTTGCGGTACTCCCGAAATTACCTCTACATCTGCAGATTTTGAACCGTTAAGAATGACATGTTGTGTTCTTTCTTCTAGGAAATCCTGAATCCAATCACAAACCTGGTCCGATATTCCGTAAGCTCGTATTTTTTTCACTAATCGTAAGTGCGGAACCATATCAAATGCCTTCCTGAAGTCCAGGAATACGGCATCAATCTGCTCGCCAGTGTCTACGGCACTGTGAATTTCTTGGGCAAATAGGGCGAGCTGAGTTTCACATGATCTCTGTTTGCGGAATCCATGTTGGTTATGATGAAGGAGATTTGTATTATCTAAGAACGTCATAATACGAGAACACAAAACATGTTCCATTATTCTACAACAGATTGACGTAAGCGAAATAGGCCTATAATTATTCGCATCTGATTTATGACCCTTCTTGAAAATGGGAACGACCTGCGCTTTCTTCCAGTCGCTAGGTACTTTACGTTCTTCCAGCGATCTACGATAAATTGCTGATAGAAAGGGGGCAAGTTCTTTAGCATAATCACTGTAGAATCTTAAGGGTATCTCGTCTGGTCCGGATGCTTTTCCGCTACTAAGTGATAGCAGTTGTTTTTCAATTCCGATATCGTTTATTTCAATATTTTCCATTTTGGCGTCCGTGCGACGGCTGAAGTCAGGGACCGTGTTACGATTTTCCGCAGTGAAACAGTTTCGGAACACTGAATTCAGTATTTCTGCCTTTCTTCGGTCGTCCTCTGTTTCGGTGCCATCGTGGTCAACGAGTGACTGAATAGGGGATTTAGATCCGCTTACCGGTTTTACATATGACCAAAACTTTTTAGGGTTCTTATTTAGATTGTTTGCCAATGTTTTATGTTCGAATTCGTTGAATGCTTCTCTCATTGCTCTCTTTACGCTCTTTTTCGCTTCGTTCAGTTTTTCCTTATCAGCTATGATTCGACTACTCTTAAACCTATGATGAAGCTTTCTTTGTTTCCGTAGTACCTTTCGTACATGATTGTTATACCACGGTGGATCTTTCCCCTCGCTTTGGACCTTAGTCGGTACGAACTTATCTAAGGCGTACTGGACGATGTTTCTGAATTTTTTCCATCGAATGAGAAGAAATCCTATAACTGGTAAAAAGGCACATACCCACTGCCTTGCACTCCACAGTGGTTTAAAGTATATAAATGTAAATGAAGTCAAAGGCAGAAATGCTGTAATGGCTCAGGGCCCCATACTCAACACTCACAGACTCAAAAGACTTGAAAATTTTATGTAGTGAGATGAGTAAACCCCATTTCAATATGAAGTACTGGAGTGGTGATCACAGCAGTATCCCCATCAAATCAAGTGCCCTCTCAGATAAAAGGCAAAACAACGGAGAAAGGCTGGAAAGTGATAACTGTTCAAGATGTGGCAACATAGGCACACTGCCTTAAGAATCCAATAACAACAAAGTAGTCATGTGAAAAAATAAGTAAACAACATTGAGCCCATAGCACTAATTCTATTTTAGTCCAATAGATATACAAAACAATGAACATTCCTAAACTCTGGAGACAAGTGCACATTGTTTTAAAGCCAGTAACACAAAATGAAAGGACAAGTAGCTTCTTCACTCTGTCAAACATTTAACCTTATGGGATGGATAATTATGAGCACAATTTCAGTGACTATTAATGATAAACTGTCTCAGAACAAGTTTATTTTTGTTGTAGTAGGTTCTGTCATGTACAGTTCTTACATTCAGTTCAGTTTATTGAGGAGGCATTTGAGGAAAGGAAACTTGCTGGTGTTGCTTTTGATGATAAAGTGAATCAGCAATAAATAATTTAACTGAAACTGTATCAGTTGATAGAGGAGTTCTATTTTACACCCCTTATGGAAATCTCTTCAGAAAAAGAGATTCTACGATAACTTACTCCAGGGCAAAAAAAGAAGCTGAAGAAGAAATAGCGAGTTAATAATATTTTAGAATAACAGAATTCCCAGAGGCAGTGTTCTTACTTCATAATGTTTATACAAATGACCTGTATATTAATGCAATATGGAGATGAAAATTATGCAGACAATATTGTCATGAATGAGATTTTCACTCTGCAGCGGAGTGTGCACTGATATGAAACTTCCTGGCAGATTAAAACTGTGTGCCCGACCGAGACTCGAACTCGGGACCTTTGCCATCTGAGCTACCGAAGCACGACTCACGCCCGGTACTCACAGCTTTACTTCTGCCAGTATCTCGTCTCCTACCTTCCAAACTTTACAGAAGCTCTCCTGCGAACCTTGCAGAACTAGCACTCCTGAAAGAAAGGATATGGCGGAGACATGGCTTAGCCACAGCCTGGGGGATGTTTCCAGAATGAGATTTTCACTCTGCAGCGGAGTGTGCGCTGATATGAAACTTCCTGGCAGATTATAACTGTGTGCCCGACCGAGACTCGAACTCGGAACCTTTGCCTTTCGTGGGCAAGTGCTCTACTGTGAGTACCGGGCGTGAGTCGTGCTTCGATAGCTCAGATGGTAGAGCACTTGCCTGCGAAAGGCAAAGGTCTTGAGTTCGAGTCTCGGTCGGGCACACAGTTTTAATCTGCCAGGAAGTTTAATATTGTCATGGCCATACAAGACAGGAACAATGAAAAAATTCAATGCGAACTGACAACAGCTACAGCTGAGCTGTCATGTACTGTCACAAGAATCTCCTGAAGCCAAATCCATCAATCACTCTGGTTGGTTTGTGGGGGTTGAAGGGACCAGGCTACAAAGACCATCGGTCCCTTTTTCCACGATCATGAAACATCCACAAGGAACAAAAACAAGCAATGGAGAGGACAAGGGATGACACAGAACAATAGACAAAGACCAGAAAAGAGGAATTAAATACACACGGTCTTACAGTGGTTGGCCGACCATGGAAACAAAAAAAGGAAAAGCCAACCACCAAGAGGCACACTAAAAAGTCCAATCTAAAACCGTAGGCCAAACGCCAGACTCAACACAAAAGAAAGAGACAAACCCTCTGATCGAGTGACAAAAGCCCCTTGCACGAATAAAATTCAAAACTACACCTGCCACGGCAGTGTCATCCGTTAAAAGTGCAGGGAGCGTTTCTCGCAGCGAAACCTCTGCCTGAGCGCAGTTAAAAGTGGACAGTCCAACAAAATGTGGACTACTGTCAATGCTGAACCACAGTGACAGAGAGGTGGGTCCTCACGGCGAAATAAATAACCGTACATCATCCAGGTGTGGCCAATGCATAGCCAGCAGAGTAAAACAGAGTCCTTGCAAGAGGCCCACAATGAGGAGCACCACACACTGGTAGTCTCCTCGACAACCCAAAGTTTGTTATGTGAAGGCAGGGTGCGCCGTTCATCACCCCACGTACCAAGGACCTTCTGGTACAAAACTGAACAGAGATCACACTCCAAAAGGCCAATCTCCAAAGCCAGTGCACTGACAGCCTGTTTGGCCAGTGTATTAACACATCCATTACCCGGGATACCGACATGACCCGGCGTCCATATAAAAACCACAGAGTGGCTGCAACGGGCAAGAGTATGGATGGACTCCTGGATAGCCATCACCATATGAGAGCAAGAAAAACACTGGTTGACAGCTCATAAACCGCTCAGGGAGTCACTACAGAGCAGAGCGGATATACTCTAGGGCACAAGAGATGGCGACCAGCTCGGCAGTGAAAACACTGCAGCCAGCTGGCAATGAGTGTTGTTCAGAATGATCCCCAAGAGTAAGAGCATAACCAACTCATCCAGCAACCATCAAACCATCAGTATAGACCACATCAGAACTGTGAAATGCGGCAAAGATGGAAAGAAAGCGGCGGCGGAGGGCCTCAGGAGGGACCGAGTCCTTCGGGCCCTGTGCCAAATCCAGCCGAAGGCATGGGCGGGGCACACACCATGGGGGTATACATATATGGGCCCAGAAAAGAGGTGGGAGAGGGAAAAACTCAAGCCCAGAGAGAAGAGCCCAGACGCAAACTGCGATCGTGCACCCTGACCGGAGCTGCCGTTCTGCAACATGGACGACCGAGTTGGGGAACAGGAGACGATAATTTGGATGCCCGGGCAAGCTACACACATATGCAGCATAAGTGACCAGTAGTCGTTGGCGGCAGGTCCACAATGGAGGGACACCAGCCTCCACAAGTAGGCTGTTTACAGGCCTCGTATGGGAAGCTCCAGTTGCAAGTCGGAACCCAGAGTGAAGTATGGGGTCAAGCAACCCCAACGCGGAAGGTGATGCCGAACTGTAAGCCAGGCTCCCATAATCGAGACAGGACTGAATCAACGCCTGATACAGTAGTAGAAGGGTAGACTGATCGGCACCCCAGCTGGTGTGACTGAAACAACGAAGAGCTTTAAGATGGTGCCACAATGTTTGTTTAAGCTGTCGAATTTGAGGGAGCCAAGTCAACCAGGCATCAAAAAGCAAGCCCAAAACATGCATCTCCACCACAGCAAGAGGCTCGCTGTCAAGATAAAGCCATGGCTCAGGGTGAACAGGCCGATGCCCGCAGACACGCATGATGCGGGTCTTGGCAGCCGAGAACTGGAAGCCGTGCGTGATGGCCCAAGACTGTGCCCTGCAGATAGCGCCCTGTAGCAGCCGTTCAGTTACCACAATGCCAGTGGAGCTATATTACAGGCAAAAGTCATCAGTATACAAAGAAGCTGATACGGATGTTCCCACAGCTGCAGCTAGCCCATTGATAGGAACTAAAAAGAAGTGGGCACTCAAGACAGAGACTTGCGGGACCCTATTCTCCTGGACTCGGGCGGAACTATGGGAGGAACCAACTTGCTTTGGGAAGGAACAAAGCGACAGAAAATTTTGAATAAAATGTGGGAGTGGGCCCCTAAGACCCCACCCATGAAGCGTGGCGCGGATGTGATGTCACGTCGCATCGTATGCCTTCCACATGTCAAAAAATAAGGCAACCAGATGCTGACGGCGGGCAAATGCCTTGCGGATGGCAGACTCCAGGCAGACCAGACTATCAGTGGCAGAGCGGCCCTTTCGGAATCCACCCTGGGACAGAGCCAGAAGGCCCTGAGACTCAAGTAGAGAACTGAACATCCGGCTCACCATGCATTTGAACAACTTGCACATAACGTTGGTGAGGCTAATGGGACAGTAGCTGTCCACCTCCAGGGCGTTTGCCAGGCTTCAACATGGGATGATAATGCTGAGGGGAACCCACCCTCAACCCAGATATGGTTGAAAAGGTCGAGGAGGTGTCACTGGCAGTCCACCGAGAGGTGTTTGAGCATCTGATAGTGGATGCAATCCGGCCGAGGAGCCATATCAGGGCAAGCGGCTAGGGCACTCACTCACTGAATGGAGCGTTGTACAATTCGGGGTGGCGCGTATAGAATGAAAGACTCCGACTTTCGAGCTGCTCTTTCAGGGAGGAGAAGGCCTGTGGGTAACTCGTAGAAGTGGAACTCTGAGCATAATGCTCTGCTGAGATTTCTGCAATCATGTCTGTTTCAGTACAGACTGCTCTATTCAGGGAAAGCCCAGGTACACTGACGGGTGTCTGATACCTATAGAGTAGCCTAATCTTGTACTAAACCTGCAATGGAGAGGTACGGATGCCAATGGTGGAGACATACCATCCCCAGCACTCCTGCATCCGTTGGCGAATAAGGTATCAGGCTCTGGCACAGAGCCTTTTAAAGGTAATGAGGTGTTCCAACGATGGGTGCTGCTTATGACCCTGGAGGGCCTGCCTGCGATCTCTAATCGCTTCAGCGATCTCCGGTGTCCACCAAGTCACAGTCCTCTGCCAAGGGGACAGGGAAGAACAGGGAACTGCACATTCTGTGGCAGAAATGATGCCAGTGGTGATTGTGTGAACCACCACATCAATAGCGCCATGAGAAAGTGGCTCAAGAATGGCAATGGAGGCGAACAAGTCCCAGTCAGCCTTATTCAAAGCCCATCTGAGGAGGCACCCAGGTGAGTGATGCTGGGGCAGTGACAGAAAGATCGGAAAGTGGTCACTACCACACAAGTCGTCATGCTCACTCCACTGGACAAACAGTAGAAGGCCAGGGTTGCAGACCGAAAGGTCGATGGCTGAGTATGTGTCAGGCGCCACACTGAAATGTGTGGAGGCACCATTATTTAAAAGAGAAAGGTCGAGCTGTTCCAACACTTGCTCAATGACAGTGCCTTGTCCTGTTGCCACCAATCCACCCCACAAAGGGTAATGGGCGTTAAATTCGCCCAATAACAGAAAAGGTGGCGGCAGTTGGGCTATCAGCACAGCCAATACATGCTGCGGGACATCACCATCCGGTGGAAGATAGAGACTGCAGTAACAGCCTGATGCTTCCACACCTGAACAGCGACAGCCTCTAAAGGTGTTTGAAGAGGGGCACACTCACTGTAAAGAGAGTTAAGAACGTAGACACAGACTCCACCAGATACCCTCTCATAAGCTGCCCGATTCTTTTAATAACCCCGATAGCCACAGAGGGCAGGGGTTCGCATTGCTGGAAACCAAATTTCATGGAGAGCAATGCAGAAGAAAGTGTGAAGGCTGAGAAGTTGTCGGAGCTCAGCAAGGTGGTGGAAAAATCTGCTGCAATTCCAATGGAGGATGACATTGTCAGCAACCGAAAACGGCATGAAGGGAACAAGGAGGCAGATTATGCCACTGGATCACCTGCTGCCACCAACTGAGTACCCGCGCGATCAACTTCCATGGTGTCTGAGGGTCCAGTGAGATCTAGATCCTCAGCAGACACCAGAATCTCCACACCATCCTCAGTTGCAGAGCTGGTAGTTTGCGATGGTGTGGGTGCCAATGCAAGTTCCTTGGTCTTAGAGGTCTTCTTCTTGGACTTTTCTCGCTGCTCCTTGGGTTTCACTGACTGAGAGGGCTTCACTGATTTAGTCTCTGGGACTGAGGAGGATCGTGAAGCCCTACGACCAGCTCCTTGTGGGCACTTACACCACTGGCAGGCGTCATCCTTCCCACTGGTGGAAACCTGGGCAGGGAGGGACCCAACGGACCCCTTCCAAGAAGGAGGAGCTGAATAAGTTGGATGCTTCTCCAGCTTAGAAGTGGGGACGGATGTCCCCGATGGGTGGGGTGTGCTGCTCCCAAAGTAGGTGGTGCAGGAGCAACAGGGAAGGCAGTGCTCTCCCACGGTCAAGGGGCAGCTGTCGTCTTATGACTCAGGGAGTTGACTGGAATTCGCAGAACTGATGGGGCTATCACTGTTGTCGTAGCGGCAGCATAAGAGGAAGTCATTCGCACAGGATGGAGGTGTTCATATTTCCTCTTAGCCTCGGTGTAGGTCGGTCGGTCCAGGGTCTTCTATTCCATGATTTTCCGCTCTTTCTGTAAAATCCTGCAGTCTGGCGAGAAGGTGAATGATGCTCTCCGCAGTTGACACAGATGGGAGGCAGGGCACATGGAGTATTGGGATGTGATGGGCATCCGCAATCTCAACATGTGAGGCTCGAAGTACAGCGGGAAGACATTTGGCCGAACTTCCAGCACCGCATCGGGGGAGGGGTATAGGGCTTGACGTCACAGCGGTAGATCATCACCTTGACTTTCTCAGGCAATGTATCACCCTCGAAGGCGAAGATGAAGGCACTGGTGGCAACCTGATTATCCCTCAGACCCTGATGAACGTGTCAGACAAAATGAACACCTCACCGCTCTAAATTGGCGCGCAGCTTGTCATCAGACTGCAAAAGAAGGTCCCTATGGAATAAAACACCCTGAACCATATTTAAACTCTTATGGAACATGATGGTATCTGAAACATCCCCTAACTTGTCACAAGCGAGTAATGCCCGCGACAGGGCAGAGGATGCTGTTTTTATCAAAACTGACCCAGAGCGCATTTTAGACAAGCCCTACACTTTCCCAAACTTGTCCTCTAAATGCTCTTCATAGAACTGAGGCTTAATGGACACAAAGTATTCCCCTTCAGCTCTTGTACATACTAGGTAGCGGGGTGAATAAGCTTCACTGCCATTCTTAGCCTTTCGTTCCTCCCATGGTGTGGCCAGAGAGGAAAACAATTTGGGGTCACAAGTGTTTGCATTAAATTGAGCCCTGGAACGCCTAGTGGCTGCTGGTGGCTGGCCACTAGTGGCTTCTTATAACAGGCAGGAATACCGCGGGCCTATTCTAACCCCTAGACCCGCAGGGGAAATCAATCGCTCTAAAGGGCACATACTGACTAAAATACTGTGATGCACTTAAGATGCTGAATATGTGTTAGCATTAGCAGAACTTGTAACATAACCACCACGACTCTGGTATTCAAACATCACTGTCTTACAATGAGAAGCAAAATGCATACCAGATGTGACCTTCTCCAAGAGTTAACTGATTAAATTCGTGGTGGAGGTGGTATCCGAAGCTGATAAAAGGGGATGTCAGCCTCAAAGTTTAGAAAATTTGTCAGTCTTGATACACTTCTATACGGTGATGTACCCTGTTCCCTTAATGAGATTTTCACTCTGCAGCAGAGTGTGCGCTGATATGAAACTTCCTGGCAGATTAAAACTGTGTGCCGGACTGAGACTCGAACTCAGGACCTCTGCCTTTCGTGTGCAAGTGCTATACCATCTGAGCGACCTAAGCACGGCTCACGCCCCATCTTCATCTTCACAGCTTTAGTTCTGCCAGTATCTCGTTCATACCTTCCAAACTTTACAGAAGCTCTCTTGCGAACCTTGCAGAACTAGCACTCCTGAAAGAAAGGATATTGCAGAGACATGGGTTAGCCACAGCCTGTGAGGACGGGCCGTGAGTCATGCTTGGGTAGCTCAGATGGTAGAGCACTTGCCCCGCGAAAGGCAAAGGTCCCAAGTTCAAGTCTCGGTTCGGCACACAGATTTAATCTGCCAGGAAGTTTCATCCTGTTCCCTTGTTGGATAGACCATCCCACACAAAGCATGCTGACTTAAACCTTATGGTTAGTCTCAGTACTGGACTCCTTAGCCAACCCTAGTACACCCAACATAATGAGAGAAGTCGCCACAGGAAGAGGGGGAAAAACTGATATATCCACAAAATCTTCCATATTAGCATCATCCTGCTAGACCCAAACTCCATTAATTTTTTAAAAATAAACAGGTCTACTATAAATGAATCATTCAGGTTCAAAGTTCTATATTTTTCAGGTGTGTACAAATATGACTGACATTTGAATAGAATCTTAAACTCACTGAGTTTGTGGTGTGCCCACCTGTTGGCATTACAAATGCAGTGCCTTGACACGATGGTCAATGAGCAAGAAATGAGTTTCCGTGTGCTCGAATATGCAGGATGTACATCTGTTACAATAAAGAAGCTCGCATTCAGAAGGAATTACAGAAAAGAACTGCCACACAAACAGAACAATGTGCATTAGTGTTGTCAATTTAGGGACACTGGTTGTCTCTGTAAACAGAAAGTATCGATCAACCAAGTGTCACAATGTGGGAAGCACTTGAGGTTTCACCAAGCTGATAATTGCCCATGAAGCACTATTCCATTTATCTGGAACTGTTAAGTATCACAATGTGAAAATGTGGGGCTCTGGAAATCAATGTTTTCTATGCAAAGTTGCAAACGAAGCTGTAGGAACCATTTATGCTTCTGCAAGGAGACTGACTGGTATCTCTTACCCAGATATGTTCCAGATATGCTTATTTCCACAAGTGACTGCTGATTTCAAGAATTTCATCCTCCAACAATATAGGGTACCCACCATTGGGGCAATGATGTTTGTCACTACCTCAATGATGAACTTCCCCATCAGTGGATTGGGTGTAGTGGTAAAGATGAAGTGGTTTTGTTTCATTGTCCCTCCTGGTCATCTGTTCTAATGCCTTGTGATTTTTTTCCTTTGGGATACATCATGGACTGTGTTTATGTAACCCCTCTGCCAAGAAAATGGCAATAGCTCAGAGATCAAATCAATTCTGCTGTGCTGACCACTGACAGGGTGTTGCTACATGTGGAATGGAACGAACTTTATCATCACTTGGATGTGTATTGTGTGACCAGAGGGGCACTCTTACAACCTTTGTTGTACAGTGCAAAATGCAAACCTGGAGAATTTATGGTTTTATTAACGCATCAATCATATTTACATATGTAATACTTTGTTAAATATAGAGCTCTGAATCATTTATAGTAGCCCTGTATGATATGGCCAACACCCTGGCAAGGAAACCAAGATGTTAACAGACCTTAAAAATGGGAAACGAGAGATTTTCAACCTCTCAGTTCATGTAAGGAAAAAACACACACCTGATAACCACCTACTTATCTTTATATGAAAATTTAGTAACAGGCTTTAGGCCAGAATTTTGAATACCAAAATGAATCACGAATGCCAGCAACTGCAATTTGAATCATAATAGATACTGTGTGTTTCTGTGCAGAACAACAAAAACCTCAACGTGACTGATGTGTAAAATTGTGGGACAGTAATGCACAACAGAATACTTACTAACAGCAAACAGCAAAGCTGTTAAGGCCATCAAACACTAAATGGAATTGGTGTAATTCAAGCACACAAAAATAAACAGGTGCACATCATGAAAATGCACACATAAACACTCTCATTATAGCAACACAGAGCAATGTTATTTTAATGGAAGTATAAGCTAGAGACTGGCATTTCAGTGAGTTGAGTGGTAGGAGCCAGCTAACTCCTCTTTCCTTGGGTTCCATGTGCTTCCAGTGTTTTCAATTTTATAGGTACATACAGGCAAAGTAAGTTACATAATGAGATAGCAGAAGGAGAACCGAACACAGAATGATTTATAACAATTGCATGACCCTGTAGCTTGCCCCTTCTAGTTGACAACAATGATTTACCTCCCACCCAAGCCCCTTCAACTCACTGACCTCTGTCAGTAGAAGTTATTTTATTTCGGCTATAAAGTTTAGTATACAGTTCTCTCATCAATGAGGTACAATTCACTGAAAGAAGTTCTCAACTTATACAAAGCATGTAACGGATCTATAGATACCAGTATGACAGCAATTTGTGTTTTCCAGTTATTATGCAACTAAAGTCAGATGTAGGGGAGAGTAACTGCGTGAACAATAATAAGCAAATGTGAATTTATATTGCTGAAGCTGTGTTGAGCAACAAACTTTTGTTTACTATGTTATGTTTAACACAACACTAGCTATTATCCTACAAATTCCAATGGAAAAACTGTACAGTGAGTTTTAATGGCTTATGATATTAAGACAGATGACTCTTAATTCAAGATACCCATTCTACACTTCCATAAATCCTTTTTACACCAAGTTGATGTACCAGCTTTGTTAAGCATCCTAGAAACATTCCAAAATGTCAAGTTTTGCATAGAAGAAAGGAGGTTTGCACAGTGTTTAATATTACTCTCAAGCCCTGTATTAAAAGGAGTGTATGCAAAACACTAAGTTGCACAGAATGAGAGATTCCATGGACTGCTTCGAGAGAAGTCAATGCACACCGCTTGTGTAAGATAACTGACTATTGTGTTCAAATCAAATTTATGGATTATTGGCCCTCTTTACGCCTTGATACGGCATTCAGACGTGAATTTAATGTTGACAAAAATTTTAGACGGAACAAGAAGAGAAAAATAAGGGTTTTACTAGATCAATGTGTAGGCATTACAGCCCACTGTGATCAGAAATGGGTCTGTTTTGTGGGAAGAACTGTTTGAAATTAGGTGCTGAAAGCAAGTATGTTTGTAATAACAGATCAGAGCAAGTGAATCAACCAGTAAACTATCAGTTAGTTTGGTTGTTTTCTTTAATGAACATAGCTTAGTTTTTTTACATATAAAATATGACAGTGAAATCCAAAGCAGGAAGAAGAAAAATCTTTATTGTGGGAGACAATCACACGTTAAAGGCTAATCATTTTGTTCATTACCTGTATAGCTGTTGATTGAAGAGACTTGCCACTGTCCTCAACAGTCTGGAAACGAAACTATTTTCATTCAATTCTCCCGCAGCAGCTGCGGCTAGAGCGTATTTCCTCTCTAATTCGTTTCCATGTGCCTGGAGTTTGACATATTCTTCTTTCAGTAAAGCTAGGTGCTGCTGAAGCTTTGCGATTTCACCTACAATAGTTTTTCGGCATTAGTATAAAAACCTATAGGACTACTTCCAATGTAAATCTGAATATCTTGATTACCCTTTTCCGAGGTTGTCATCGCTTCGGTGAAGGCTGATGTTCGTAAACAACCTAAAACTCAACTACTAAGACACCCGTAAGAACACCAAACATACCAACTCTACAGTTCGACAACCCACACTACCGCTTCCCCTAAATTGACGCCCACAAGGACTCCACTCCTAGTTATCAATTGCCCACAGATACTGTAGCACACAGTATGTCGAATTCTGCTTGCTTTACTTCTTAATAGCAATCAACATACACAAAAAGCCGACGATACTGTTTTGAATTAAGATGTGTATCCTTTAACAGAACGCCTGATGCATACTACTCTTTAAATAATGTCATGCTACCGGCAACAGTAACCGATAGACTTCTATATCGATTCCTGTAAACCAAACTGTCTCGCCACTTGACAGCTGTATCCAAAGATTTTAATACTATCTAGAGATCACTGGTTAAATGACTACGCCAAAGGCTTTGTTACACTGTGCCAAACACTATATAGATGGCAGATATTGCTTCACTTCCGTTGGAGCGTCCCTCTAGTCTGTACTTTCTGTGAAGAGAGTGCTTTGTAATTCGTCCGAAGTGAAATCTGGTGGCGGTATTATCGGTGATTTGTTTTGGTCGTCGTCTGGTGTGTGTAAGCAAGAATGGCTATTAGAACTTATGGTGACAAACCTATTAGTTTTCAAGTTGAAGAAAATGGGGAATATTACTGCATTGGATCGGAGGTACACCTTTAATTTTCTAATTATAGTCTTTCATAATTCTCTGTAATAACCGCTTGTAAATCCTGCTACAATGATGCAGTCATATTTAGTTAACAATGATTTACTACTGAGCGAATGCAATTGTTGTGTAGGTCGGCAATTACTTGCGGCTGTTCCGTGGGTCGCTTTACAAGAAGTATCCTGGAATGTACAGGAGAAGCATAACAAACGATGAAAGGAAGAAATTGGTTGAAATCGGTAAGTAAACAGTATGAAATTGCAGAATTTTCGCCAGTGTTGTGTATTTCTTTACCATGTTTTCAGAAAATAAATGAAGCAACATGTTAAACGTTCCCGTACTCGGCGTAATCGATCGAATGTTCACAACTATTTCGCGATTGTTGCAGCGGCCGATGGTAATGAAGTCAAGCTGTAAATTTGCTGTTAAGTGCTAGAGAACGCAATGTCTGTAATTTTTAATAGTAGCAATTGTTACGTTAGTTTGTTGCCGCTTGTTTAGAAACATTTTGCTAATGAATGTAGACGGTATAACCATTCATTTCATAAGTCCAGAGGAGAAACCATTTCCAGGCTAAAAGTGTGATGGGATAGACGAAGACTCGGTAGATGCGAGTGTGCGGGGACGTGATTGTTGCTGAATGAAGTCTGGTATAATTTATGGTGCTAAATGTAGATACATGTGAGTTTATTGCATTGGAGAGATATCATGTTATTGCTTGGAATTGAAGGTATATATTTCTGTAAGGACATGCACACCAATATAATTGAATTGTTGCAAGTGTATTGGGCAGTGTTTGGTTTCCTTCTCTGATTCAATGGGAAGAACAAAAAGTTATATAGGCCTAATTTTCTCAAAGTCCCATAATCATTTTCTGCCCCATGGTGTTAGTGTAGAATCTGCAAGTTCTCACACTTTTAAGCTTATTTTGAGGACAAGAAAGAAAAACGCAAGTTCTAATCGTGCCAGCAGTTGAGATAAACGTTTGGTATTTACAGGAAATTTTTCTCATAACAATGAGATTCCCCATTACACATACATCGAAAATGCAGTAAACACATGTCAATATAGGCTACATATGTTGATTGAATAACAATACATGGACATAACTTTGCATAGATTTGCATATGATGATAGCACTGGTAGCTGAATCTAAAGAGTCTCCGGAAGGCTGTAAAGGCATGAACAAAGTATTCTCAGAAAGGTATATTATGAAAATTAATAAGAAGAGAAGCAAAATCCTTGTATGTTGTAAAGTTCCAATAGATGCAACCTACATGTGGAAACCTACGTGAGCTGCTCACATTAATGACCATTAGAAACAAAGCTTTGAACTATATCAAAAGTCAACATAACAAGCTCATTGTTGACAATACTCCCACTCTTATTTCATTGATATTGTTTTTGAGGAAATTCACACAGCTTTTCTATTTAATGTGAATTTGTTTCTTCTTAAAGGTTTTGGAAACAGATCTGCCAGCTGTTTCTATCAGAACAAATGTAACAAATGTCAGTGTTGTTGTTTCCAACAAGTTCATGTATACAGTATGATTTTGCTGAATGGATACAAACTGCAGGAAATTATGGCCAAGAGGGTAGTGGATATACATGTGCCCAGGGAATTACAACGTCTTGGAGGTGGAGGTAACAGATCTTTCACAGTGCAGGTTTCTGTACTCAAAAGTGCTCATGAGAACACACTAGGCAAGTGGGAATGTTCTGCATCTGTTGATGTTTTAGCTTGACCCTCAAGAGAGCAGTAGTTTTGCCATAATGGTGACATAATGACAACATATTATGTAGTCAAGAAAGGAAAATCCTTGAATAGGGAAGAAAGTTTTGTGCCCTTTGGGCAGAATTACAAATGGTGTATTTTGAATTTGATAGTTTGAAGGAGGAAAGAGAGAGTGCGAGCTGGGGAAAGGTGACAAGGAATAGGCAAAAGGAGAAAACCTCGCAAATCACATTTCAAATTGCAGTTAGAAGGAGGAAAGAGAGAGTGCGAGCTGGGGAAAGGTGACAAGGAATAGGCAAAAGGAGAAAACCTCGCAAATCACATTTCAAATTGCAGTTAGCAATCACTTTAACCTATTACTTGAAATAGAAGAGCCTCAATCAATTTTTGAACAACATATAGTCTAACGGATGTGTAGGGACAGCTTTAAAGCTATGTCAGTAGAATAGTAAGATAGAAAAAAAAGGGTTGTGCTGCTTGGTGTTAGTTATGGGTGAGGCATAGGTCAAATGCTACAGGAAAACCTGGTGCAGAATACCAGGTCACAAGCATTGTGAAACCTAGTTGTGTGCTTTGCAGGTCCTGGAGAACATAGGGGCCTTGTGCAGAGATTTTGATGGAAAGGGCCAGGTGCTTATTGTAGGAGCAAGAAATATCCTAATTGGCTCCTCAAAGTATAATATCAAATGTAACTGGGGGTGGGGGGGGGGGTGGGGGAATAGGGTCAGCAACAGCACACACTTGTGTGGGATTTGTGGGCATGGTTGTTTGTGTGAATATGTATACTTCCACTAAAGAAAGAGCAAAAATTTGAAAGGTGGTATATATAGTTTTTGTTGTGTGTTTCTGTGCATCAGTCACCAGCAATAGAAAAGTATAGACCACAATGGTGCAGTTCCATTATCTGATGTCTGTGATCCCTTTTTTTTTAGCAGAAAACAACAGGGTAAATAAGCTTGGGATTAATTAAACACAGTTGCTCTTTATTGTAAACCAAATATGACATAGTAACCATAGTAATGATGAAGGCAAAGAAACCAAACGTGTGTGTAATAATGTTGCGGGATGAACGTACATAAGTGCTCTCTGGCATGCTCACATTACAACGCTCAATATAATGAGCTTATTTTTGACAGTATCAAATTTTCCTGATAATATTTAACAAAAATAATGTTGCCTTTCCAGCACAGATTCTTATTTGAGTTCACAGGGAATTTCCATATTACTCGCATGTCGATCAAACCTACCAGTTACAAATCTAGCAGCACACCCTTGAATTTCTTCAATGTCTTCCTGTAATCTGAGCTACTGGGAATCTCAAACACTCAAGCAGTACTCAACAGGTGTTCTGTATGTGGCCTCCTTTGTAGATCAGCTACAGTCTCCTAAAATTCTCTCAATAAACCAAAATTGACCATTCATGTTCTTTGCAACCAGCCTTGTGTTCTTACTTAATTTAATGTTGCCTTGTACAATTATGTCTAGCTATTTAATCAACATGACCATGTCAGACAGCACATCACTAATACTGTATTCAAACATCGCAGGGTTGTTTTTCCTTCTCATCTCCATTAGATTACATTTTTGTACATTTACAAAGGGTGCCATTCATCACACCAAAGGGAAATTCTGTCCGAGTCATCCTGAATCCTCTTACAGCCACCCAGTGATGAATCTTTCCCATAGACAGCAGCGTCATCAGCAGACTGCTCTTCAGGATGACATACTGCATTCTGTTACTTAACAAATCTTTGAGCCACTCATATCTGTGAGCCCATCTTGTATGACTGGACCTTCTTTAACTGCCTGCAGTAGGGCAGTGTGTCAAATGCTTTCCAGAAATCTATGCATATGGCATCTGCATGTTGCCCTTCATCTGTGGTTCACAGGATATTGTGAGAGAAAAGGCAAGCTGGATGTCACGATGTTTTCTAAAGCTGTGAACAGGAGGTTTACTGTTTCAAGTAAATTTACTATATTTGACGTTAGAATATGCTGCAGAATTATGCAGCACACTGACGTTGAGGATATTGGTCTGTTATTGTGCAGGTTGTTTCTTTTACCCTTATTATATACAGGAGTGTGGTGCATCTTTTTTGTCTCTTGGAACATTGCACTGGGCGAGAGATTCTCAATAAATGCAAAATTAGTAAGGAGCCAATGCCTTAGAGTACACTCTGTGGAACCAAAGTGGGAATCTTACCAAATCTGACGACTTTTCCAGGTGTATTCAGTGCCAGGAAGGCTATTTCTAAGCCCCCCATACGGGTGTCTTATGGGATGGTAAAATGATTGTATGTCTGTATGGGTCTTCAGGGTGAACGGTTTTTAAATGGAAAATTTAATGCTTAGGCTTTTGTTTTGCTGTCTTCTATTACTATACCAAACTGGTTAAGGAGTAACTAGAGAGAAGCCTTTGATCTGCTTAGTGATTTTATGTAAGACCAGAATTTTTTCAGGTTCTTGACAAGGTCCTTCTATGATATGATGGTGGAAGTTGTTGTACGCTTCCTGCATCGATTTTTTTTTTTACGTGCACGTGAATTTCTACTGATTTTTGCCTGTCAACATTTCCACTTTCTCTATTAACCTGAGTGTTCAAAAATCTGTGCTTTCTCAGCATTTTTGAATTTCGATATTAAGCCCTTTTTTATTTTTATTTTTTAAAAATCCTTAATTAAGTTATTTGCTATGTACTTCTGCAGAGCAAGAGCTACAATCAGGTTCAACTTTGCCCGTAATTATTCTGTGTCCATCACACTGGAAGATAATGATGTCCATTCTTGTGTATGTAGTGTGCTAACAACTGCTTATCTGCTTTTTCCAGCATAAATACTCTCCTAGCCTATTTGATGAATTTATTAACTTAGTAATCATTGTCATGATAATGACATTATCACTAATTCCTGTCTCTATACAGATTCTGTAGGTAAGTTCATGTATGTTAGTAGCTACAAGGTCTAAAAGACTTCCAATTTATGTGAGTTGTTGAACTAGCTGCTCAAGAGAGTTTTCAGACTGTTTTACGACCGAGGTATTTATGCACTACTGAGAGTGGACCCTGAATATGTGTATAGCTGTTATGGCAGAAACAGATGGCTAGTGCAGCAACCGGTGATTAACTTTTTTAATTTATTTTTTATCTTTATTCATCAAAGAATCGTCTCACAGTGATATAATATTTGTCAAAATAATACAGTGGAAATTGAAGGCCAAAATATGCAACACACAACATACATAACAGATGGCTTTTGAGGATAGAACAAATGGTTGACTATGGCCTTCAGTAAAGAACCATCCAAGCATTTGCTTTATCAATTCAGAAAAACCAATGGACAGAGCAACTCCTTCCTCCCAAAGATGAGGACAGTTTTAACAGCTGTATTGCCTCATTTGGTAAGTCCCTATTATATAATGTTCCTCGATTTACACAAAATTTGATACAGGTAACTCGAAAATAAAACACTGTTTCATTCTTGGGGACACTCGTTGATCACTCCTGGACTGCTTCTGGTTACTTGAATGTGAAACATAGTTCCATTCTGCTGCTGAGCACACTAAGACACCCACCGAAGACTCTTGGTCTGTGAAGTTGCTGCTGTGCCCCTTTCAACAACTCCAGTCTCGCCCCTCCCTCCACCTGAAAAACTGAGCCAGTGGACATTTCTATCTTGCCTTTTACTTCGTGATAAGATTTCCTTGCGAAAGCAGGTAACCATATAATTCTCATTGAAATGTTGCAAGGTGCTGTAGTTATTCCATTACATTATTATTCACTACTTTGATTCTTCTAAATCATGTTTCTGTGATATGCATTACTTTTGAAGAATGTTTCAGCTGCCTTTTGAACATGTATTTTAGTAAACTGTTTTCACTTCATTTGGCAGTTCATTATATAGCCTTACCACCTGACATGAATGCTCTTTTCAGTTTTTGTTTGGGTAAATTCGAACTCGGCTTTTCAACTTCCTTGGGTTTCGAATTCTTTGGGTTTTCCTTCAGTTTGGCTCTTTCATGGAGGCTTTACTCTGGTCCCTCGGAAGAGTAGGAAGTTTATGAGAAACAGCTTCACCAACATTTCTTGGCATTCCGGGTGGTCAACTTGGAGGTCTGCGAAGCTCCTTTCTTGCAGTGGGGCCTCCTTATATGGAGGTCTGTAAAGCTCCTTTCTTACAGTGGGGACCCCCTCATATGTATCACTTACTGTGCGAATTAGCCACATTGCAAGAATCAGTGCCGCTTTCTTTTGACAACATGTTTCGTTTGCTGCCCTCCTGTCACCACAAGTTTACACATTAGTCACTGCACATTTTGAATTGTACCAGTATCGCAAGCAGCCAATGTAATCATATCAGTCTTGGTTGACAGAACTTCATGGCCTCAACCGTGATTGTTGGTTCATGACAGTTAAGTCTCGGGAGTCTTATGTGGACACCATGGTCAGAGATGCAATCATTTGTTCGTCTCTAGATAAGAAGCAGTGTCATTGTGCCCTTCAGTTGGAGGACCACATATTAGAAGAGGTTTTGAATATTGCATGGTCTTTCGTGGCCTCCTGCACTATGGGCTGTGAATTAAAAGTCTGGTGTAGTGTCAACGTTGTTGACAGCATGCAGCCCTGGCACATGGTATAATGTGCTGCGAGAAGAGGAGGTAGCTGCCAATAAGACCGACATGCACAAACGCGTCTTTGGTAGCAGGAACAGTGAATGCCACTTCTTTGTGCCTATCATGTTTTGTACAACACAAGCGTGGGGCCTGCACCAAGTGATGTAATTCACTAAAAAAGGTGGAGGGGTCACATAGCAGCAGTAAAGCTCTGTATAGAGGAGTGTATTCCATCCTTTTCCCCTGCGTTTACCTCTGTCCCCAGTTCAGGATTGGCTGAAACCACATCACATGACAATAGCAGCCATTGTGGGCCCAAGTGTTATGTGTGAAGCATAGGAAGTGTTGTGTATCTTCGAAGTTTTAAGTAGAATAATGTCTCAGTGATGTCACTGTACAGTATGGTTTAAACTTATAATCTTATATTTACGATGCTCACAATAATAAGTTATACTTTGTTCCACTCTATTTATGGAAAAAAACCTGGGCAAGTACCGAACCTACTACCTTTCATTCAGCAACCATTAATGTTACCGTTGTTGTTGTTGTGGTCTTCAGTCCTGAGACTGGTTTGATGCAGCTCTCCATGCTACTCTATCCTGTGCAAGCTTCTTCATCTCCCAGTACCTACTGCAACCTACATCCTTCTGAATCTGCTTAGTGTATTCATCTGTTAGTCTCCCTTTACGATTTTTACCCTCCTCGCTGCCCTCCAATACTAAATTGGTGATCCCTTGATGCCTCAGGGCATGTCCTACTAACCGATCCCTTCTTCTAGTCAAGTTGTGCCACAAACTTCTCTTCTCCCCAATCCTATTGAATACCTCCTTATTAGTTATATGATCTACCCATCTAATCTTCAGCATTCTTCTGTAGCACCACATTTCGAAAGCTTCTATTCTCTTCTTGTCCAAACTAGTTATCGTCCATGTTTCAGTTCCATACGTGGCTACGCTCCATACAAATACTTTCAGAAATGACTTCCTGACACTTAAATTTATATTCGGTGTTAACAAATTTCTCTTCTGCAGAAATGCTTTCCTCGCCATTGCCAGTCTACATTTTATATCCTCTCTACTTCGACCATCATCAGTTATTTTGCTCCCCAAATAGCAAAACTCCTTTACTACTTTAAGTGTCTCATTTCCTAATCTAATTCCCTCAGCATCACCCGACTTAATTTTACTACATTCCATTATCCTCGTTTTGCTTTTGTTGATGTTCATCTTATATCCTCCTTTCAATATACTATTCATTCCGTTCTGCTGCTCTTCCAAGTCCTTTGCTGTCTCTGACAGAATTACAATATCATCGGCGAACCTCAAAGTTTTTATTTCTTCTCCATGGATTTTAATACTTACTCCAAATTTTTCGTTTGTTTCCTTTACTGCTTGCTCAATATACAGATTGAATAACATTGGGGAGAGGCTACAATCCTGTCTCACTCCGTTCCCAACCACTGCTTCCCTTTCATGCCCTTCGACTCTTATAACTGCCATTTGGTTTGTGTACAAATTCTAAATAGCCTTTCGCTCCCTGTATTTTATCCCTGCCACCTTTAGAATTCGAAAGAGAGTATTCCAGTCAACATTGTCAAAAGCTTTCTCTAAGTGTACAAATGCTAGAACCGTAGGTTTGCCTTTCCTCAATCTTTCTTCTAAGATATGTCGTAAGGTCAGTATTGCCTCATGTGTTCCAACATTTCTACGGAATCCAAACTGATCTTCCACAAGGTTGGCTTCTACCAGTTTTTCCATTCGTCTGTAAATAATTCGTGTTAGTATATTGCAGCTGTGACTTATTAAACTGATAGTTCGGTAATTTTCACATCTGTCAACACCTGTTTTCTTTGGGATTGGAATTATTAATTTCTTCTTGAAGTCTGAGGGTATTTCGGCTGTCTCGTACATTGCTCACCAGGTGGTAGAGTTTTGTCAGGACTCTCTCTCCCAAGGCCGTCAGTAGTTCTAATGGAATGTTGTCTACTCTCGGGGCCTTATTTCGACTCAGGTCTTTCAGTGCTCTGTCAAACTCCTCACGTAGTGTTGTACCTCCCATTTCATCTTCATCTACATCCTCTTCCATTTCCATAATATTGTCCTCAAGTACATCGCCCTTATATAGACCCTCTATATACTCCTTCCACCTTTCTGCTTTCCCCTCTTTGCTTAGAACTGCGTTTCCATCTGAGCTCTTGGTATTCATACAAGTGGTTCTCTTTTGTCCAAAGGCCACTTACTCCTTCCACCTTTCTGCTTTTCCCTCTTTGCTTAGAACTGCGTTTCCATCTGAGCTCTTGGTATTCATACAAGTGGTTCTCTTTTGTCCAAAGGCCACTTTAATTTTCATGTAGGCTGTATCTATCTTACCCCTAGTGAGATAAGCCTCCACATCCTTACATTTGTCCTCTAGCCATGCCTGCTTAGCCATTTTGCACTTCCTGTCGATCTCGTTTTTGAGACGTTTGTATTCCTTTCTGCCTGCTTCTTTTACTGCATTTTTATATTTTCTCCTTTCACAATTAAGTTCAATATTTCTTCTGTTACCCAAGGATTTCTACTAGCCCTCGTCTTTTTATCTACTTGATCCTCTGCTGCCTTCACTACTTCATCCCTCAGAGCTACCCATTCATCTTCTACTGTATTTCTTTCCCCCATTCCTGTCAATTGTTCCCTTATGCTCTCCCTGAAACAATTCCCACCTTTCTGCAGTTTCTTCAGTTTTAATCTACAGTTCATAACCAATAGATTGTGGTCATAGTCCACATCAGCCCCTGGAAATGTCTTACAATTTAAAACCTGGTTCCTAAATCTCTGTCTTACCATTATATAATCTATCTGATACCTTTTAGTATCTCCATGATTCTTCCATGTATACAACCTTCTTTTATGATTCTTGAACCAAGTGTTAGCTATGATTAAGTTATGCTCTGTGCAAAATTCTATCAGACGGCTTCCTCTTTCATTTCTTAGCCCCAATCCATATTCACCTACTATGTTTCCTTCTCTCCCTTTTCCTACTGTCGAATTCCAGTCACCCATGACTATTAAATTTTCGTCTCCCTTCACTATCTGAATAATTTCTTTTATTTCATCATACATTTCTTCAATTTATTTGTCATCTGCAGAGCTAGTTGGCATATAAACTTGTACTACTGTAGTAGGCAAGGGCTTCGTGTCTATCTTGGCCACTATAATACGTACACTATGCTGTTTGTAGTAGCTTACCCGTACTCCTATTTTTTTATTCATTATTAAACCTACTCCTGCATTACCCCTATTTGATTTTGTATTTATAACCCTGTATTCACCTGGCCAGAAGTCTTGTTCCTCCTGCCACCGAACTTCACTAATTTCCACTATATCTAACTTTAACCTATCCATTTCCCTTTTTAAATTTTCTAACCTACCTGCCCGATTAAGGGATCTGACATTCCATGCTCCGATCCGTAGAATGCCAGTTTTCTTTCTCCTGATAACGACGTCCTCTTGTGTAGTCCCCGCCCGGAGATCCGAATGGGGGACTATTTTACCTCCGGAACATTTTACCCAAGAGGACGCCATCATCATTTAACCATACAGTAAAGCTGCATGCCCTCGGGAAAAATTACAGCTGTAGTTTCCCCTTGCTTTCAGCCGTTCACAGTATCACAACAGCAAGGTCGTTTTGGTTAATGTTACAAGGCCAGATCAGAAAATCATCCAGACTGTTGCCCCTGCAACTACTGAAAATTCTGCTGCCCCTCTTCAGGAACCACGCGTTTGGTTGGCCTCTCAACAGATACCCCTCCGTTGTGGTTGCACCTATGGTACGGCTATCTGTATCGTTGACGCTCGCTAGCCTCCCCACCAACGGCAAGGTCCATGGTTCATGGGGGGAGGTTAATGTTACCAGGAGACTACAATTACTGTTGCAACCTGGCTGCTAATCTACATTGTATTAATATGAATACAGTTGTTACTGTTTCCTACAGCCTATTTTTGATCATAGGCCTAGTTTTTATTCAAGCACAATTTTACAAATATTGTATTCTCTTGGCACTTTTGTAATCATTCTCCTAATATCATATAACAACTTCCAGACAAAATTTTATGAAATAGATTTGACAAAAATATAAAGCATGCATAATTATATAGGCGCGTTTATCAATTCTGTTTACTAAGGTACTGCTCATATATATTTGAATACTATGCTTTATCTCATACAACAAGAGACATTTGGCTAATTTTCGTGGTACCGAGTCGATATAGCGCTTTAAATTAGTGTTAGATTTTTCCTTGCTTTTGCAAACTAATATTGGTTCCCTTCTGTCCTGCTGACTATTGGATAGAACCAATTTAACACTAATTACGAATACAGGTGGTCAAACTCGATACCACAACAAAAAGTGCGAAATCTGCTTTTCCTATTACTAAAGGCTAGCAGGGAAAAAACTGTTTCTTGCTTGCCACAACAAATGCTTTTCGACTCATTTAGCTTATATATTTTGAGATTTTTGTTGCTAAATATTTGACGTGTTCTGTTTGAAGCCACTGATCTGTTTTAGCAGTGCATTAGACAGTTGAGTTGACTTCTTTAATATACTCAGCTAAATATACTGCAGAAGTCAATGTGTCACCAGCAGTGCAGTGGGTCCAAAATAGCTGCCACCGGCAAGTTCGCCATACTTTCTCTATATAGAGCTTTAAGCAGTGGTATGCTGATCTCTACCCCTTCAGGAATCATTGTAGAAATCATTGGACAGCAGTATTCAAATTGTTTTGCCATTGCCTGCAGGCCACAGCAAACTTTTCACTGAAGTGCAGGCGTTGGATATGCCATTAATTCTGCAACGCAGAACGGGGAAACTGCATCCCTATTCAACGTGGAAACATATGCCAGGTTAGAGTCCCCACTTCAGGCATGTGTCGAGCTTTGGTAACAGATTCTTATTCTCGGCCAATTCCTAGCTGACACAGTTTACAAGTCAGTTGTCTGTTCCATTACATACTTGTGGTTAACAATGAGATTACCTAAAATTTGTTTGGGTTAGTTGCCTTTGCTACTTGTGGTTTTTCTGTTGCAGGTGCTTTGCATCTGTTGTGAGACCAAGTGCCTTATCACAAATTGTCTTCCTTGTCTTCTGAGTTTTCATATTTGTTTGCCCCAGATTTATTTATTTATTTAATCTGATACTAATGCCATCAGGCCGCCTCTTAGATTGGATCAGTGTTTCACACATGCCATATCTTATGTACATCATAGTTACCTAAGAAATAATAACTTTAGTATGACAAATAGTATCAAAATGATTTCTTTGCGTATAGAGATGATGTGTGTAGGTCATACCGACTATGAACTAATAAAGCTAATACTGTCAGTATTTCTACTAATGCTGCTGCTCCTGCTGCCACTAATAATGATAGTAGTAGTAGTGATGTCAATAATAACAATAATGATAGAGGCAGGTATAAAAGAATCTACAGGTGTACAAAATAAGAGGCAGGCATAAAAGAATTTACAGGTGTACAAAATAGATGTTTTCTGATATGGTTCAGGTTGGAATATCGACAGTTGTGAAAAGGACAGATTCATACTCATCATAAAGATGACACATTGAGGGCCAACCAGCACTGCTTCAGTTTTAAATGGCTTGAGCTTTAACACTATGTTCTTTGCCCACTTTGAAAGCAATTGCAGGTCGGTATTGCGATTCTCGATAGCTGTTTTCAGGTTTATTGGTATTGCTTCTAGATACAATTGGAGGTCATTTTGCGTACATGTGGCATTTGCAACGGGACATCATTTACATACAATGAAAAGAGTATAAGACCTGATACTGAACTCTGGGGATACAACTGAGTGAGGTGATGCAGTGGTTAGCACACTGGACTCGCATTCGGGAGGACAACGATTCAGACTGCATCCAGGCATCCTGATTTAGGTTTTCTGTGATTTGCCAAAATCACTTCATGCAAATGCCGGGATGGTTCTTTTGAAAGGGCATGATCAATTTCCTTCACTAATCTGATGGAACTGATGACTTCACTCTTTGCTAACCCACTCAAAATCAGCAACCAAATCCTGGGATGCCTGATACTACCTGCTTCCATTGTGACTTTGTGGTGATGGACATGACACATTGCTGGCGAGACGTCAGGTGGGAACGAAACTATTTCACTGCACAGCAAGAAATTTAGGCTGCTAAGAAGTCACCTCTTTTGCATCAGTGGCGAACTTCAGGACATCTGTTACCTTTACGAAGGCAGATGGATGTTGTGTTGCGATGTTATGGAACCCTGGTTGGTATTTGTCTAATAGATTTTTTTTGTCTGATTGTGGAAAATATATATTCTAATGTCATGGATAGTGGAGGAAGAATGCAAATATGTCGGTAACGAAAGGCGATATCTGTTATAGTGGGCAGCAGATGGTCAGTAATAAGGTACATCATTTAGACTGCGATGCCACTGAGTAAAAAAAAAAAAAATAATGTCAATCTGGTTCGCATTGTGGCTTGTTTTATATGCGAGTAAGATGGTTTAGATAGAATTTTTCATAGCATTAGTAGTTTACGCCCAGGAAGTACTTGAGTAGTGTCTGTTTTGTTTTAATAGTAGGTTGTGCGGAGTATTGGTTCAGTTCTTTGGCTGGGATAATTTGATCAGCTGGAGTACTTCTATTGTTGGTTAATATATGGGCGTGCCTGAGTTTATTATTTCTCACAGATTAATTGACTCCGTTCTGTTTCTGCTAAAGGAAAATATTGTCCGTTGTGGGCTGTCCAGCTTAATTAAAATCATGCTATTAGCAAATTTTGGCCGCGCCGTTTCAAGCACCTGAAATAAACAAACGTGAAAGAGCATTGCATGTCTGCATAGATACTATCTGCCTCCATGTGATGGACATTCCATAACTCACGCTAACGTAACCATATTACAGTGCAGTAATGTTACTTACATTTCTGCCTCATGTATTACTTAACAGTGGTCGTCATATTTGTTTATGTCACATCAAATTCTTTTCCGTCACTTACATAAAACCAGATGGCTGTTTCTGCTTGAAAGCAATAAGATTTTCAGGCATAGGGCATAGTTTGTATGTTTGATGTGCAGTGTGTCTGTGATTCATGACCTGTTTTAGTTCTTCAGGTAGCTAGGGCACAGGTTTCTTTCTTACTTTCCTGATTGTTAAGGGAGCATATTTGTTATTTAAGTGAGTCAGTAATTTTATGAAATTTTTCATTTATGTCCAAGAAGGGAGTAGAAGATTTACTGAAAGCTATTTCTTGTGCCTCAGTTGCAAGTTCAGATAAATTAATGTGTTTGAGGCTTTGGTATGTAATCAGTTGATGTTTCTTCCTGGGTCATTCTAGTGAGATAGTCACAAAAATTATGCCATTGGTAGACATGCTAGGTGCAAGTGTTTGAGAAGTACAAATTGCTCTATAGCAACACTTTGGAGAAGAAAGCATTCACATAAACTTCAGACTGGAAGAACTGCTGTGTAGAAAATTGATGTTGGTGTCACTAGCTATAATTATATGCTCAAAAGTCAATTCAATATTTGAAAGAGCACATTCAAAGGCAAACACAGCCACTTAACAGAGGTTTGTAGAGGACGCGTATCAGGCACTTTCTGTTAAGGGATTTGATTTCTGTGAACATATATTCAACTTGTTTGTGATAAATCTGAGCATATGTACACCCCTACTCCTTCCCCTCATCTATTTGACTGTTGAATCTTAGAAAGATGTGGCGGTCTAGATTTGCCGAACTTGTGGGAATACTTGGTTTGATCCAGGTCTCCGACAGAAGTATTACATGGATGTCTGTCTGTTCTTGAAAATTTGGACATATGCGTTTGCAACATGGAGCTTAGTGCCTTCAGGTGAAGAATGTTATGATGTAGCTTATGGACACATGTGATGGGTCAGCACTACCAAGGGAACAAAGCATAATGAAACATGCTAAGTTGGGGGGGGGGGGGAAGCAGAGACAGGTTCCCGGAAGGGGAAGCGGTGATAACTTCAGAAAGGAGGGAGGTCTTTTGGCCAAGGTTAGCAGGATTTGCAAAAGTTGTTAAACAGTTGAGTGGTGACGACAAAAGAAACTAGGTGAATAGAACTATAATAATCTGTACACAAAAAGTGTACTATCAATGATGCCAATGATTAACAAGAACAGGGATGTGATAATAAACCGCTAAATAAAAATGGGAGTAAGACAATGTTGGTACGGTAATTGACAAAGTAAATAAGAAGCAATAAAAAACAAGAACTAATAATGAAGTGAAACAAACAGTTACTTTAGTCAAGTTATAACCTTCACTAACACTGTAATCACACAAACTAGTGACAGCAAGAGTTGAAGTGTTCAGAGCAGGGTTAGGTTGCACAAACAACTTCATGGCACACATCACCTTCAAACTCTCCACACACCCTCGCTTTGTTCGGTCCTGCCGGTGCCAGTAGTTTTACATGAGCAGGTTAAGACAGAGCTGGATCGCTTAATACTATTGGTAGTTATTAGACCATTGTCCTCAAGTGATTGGAGTACGCCCTTAGTGATCGTAAAGACACTGTCCTGTCAGCTTCACTATTAATGTACTGGCAGTCATAGGCATTTACCCCTCCCCCTGCCCAGAGGAAAATGCTCACAAAGTTGGCTGGGGGTTAATTCTTTTCAAAAACCGACTTTGCTGAAGCCTACATTCGTATTTTGCTGGATGAGGCATGAAAAAAGTTCTTGCCGTTTAATGTTTTTCGCCCATTCTCAGTATCAGCGGCTAATGTTTGGGGTTGCTAATGAGCCTGCCATGTTTCAGTGTTTCATAAAACAGGTTATGACAGTTATCCCTTATTGTATTAACTATCTTGATAACATCACTGTGACTGGTGCTACCTCGGAGGAACACCTACGTAACCTTCGTTCTTTGTTGACTGTTTAACCGGCCGTGACCCCCAAATTTAATTTTGCTAAGTCCCACTTTCTCCAGCCTTCCTTTGTTTATTTGGCTCATGAAATTTCCTGGCAGGGTTTATGTCCCATGGAAAAACATGTTGCCACCATTGCCTCGTTCATCTAATTTATGAGAACTTCAGGCATTCCTCAGCAATGTGGCGTGATATCACATGTTCATTTCCAGAGTGGCTACTGTTGCCCATCCCTTTATTCTGATGCTTTGGAAAAATACTTTTTTTGTCTGCGGACTGTGAGCATGCTTTGTGACATAAGGATTGTCTCCCCTCTGTGTTGTTTCTTGCAACATTTCAACCCAGAAGCATGTGGTCCTGGCCACAGACACGTCCCTGTGTGGGATGGGGGCCCATCACCATTCAGATGGCTCTGAACAACCAATTGTCTTTGCGTCGAAAACACATCACTCAGTAACATTGTTCTCAGGTGGAATAATAACCTCTTGATACTGTCTAGACCTTTAAAAAAATCCATGTGTTTTTCTATGATGCAAAATTTCATTTAATTACTGGACAAAGCTGCTCATTGTCTTCAGTGTTTGGCTGTTCTTGTCCCGTTAACAATTATGAGATCGATTTCCATCTCACATTGTAACAGGCGATTGCAGGTGTTCAGACCTGGCTTCCGATGAGCCCTGACCACTCGTTCAACCAGGAAGAACTACTTTGTTTTTAGCTGGGTGCAGAGGCAAGGCACACTGTGAATGGCTTCCCACATTGCCTCTTCCATGGTGGTGGAACCATTGCTCTGGCAGGTGGTACGCATGACATCTGTGGCTCGACCATATGCCCGGCTGCACATGGACCCGCTTCAGAATTTTTATACATTACGCCATCGACTCTCTCTCTTGTATGGCATTCGTGTCGATTAAAGGGTTTAATCTTCCTTTCGTGGTTCCAGCAGTTCTGTGGCAGGAGGCCCTCCTCTTATTACATTGAGGGTCACTGAGGCATCTCTCGTACACAACTGTTGGCACACACTGCCATGCATTTTGGCCAGGCATCAATTGGGAGGAGGAACACCTTGTTCCTGAATGAAGTGAAAATGAGTATGAGGAGACCAATAATAGAAGCATTCAATAACATTGCAAGTAGAATTTTCTCAACTGATCTGAATAAAAACTCGAAAAGATTTTGATCATATGTAAAATCAGTAAGTGGTCTAAACCCTCTATTCATTTACTCAATGATAACACTGGTACTGAATGGAAGATAACAGAGAGAAGGCCAAAATACTGAATTAGGTTTTTTGAAACTGTTACACACAGAAGATAGTTATACAGCCCCTCCTTTCAATCATCATATGAAATTCGAAATGGCGGTTATTGAGATAATCGATCATGGAAATAGAAAAGCAACTACAATTGCTTAGTAGTGGAAAGGCATCAGGACCAGATGAGATATCTATAAGATTCTACAAGGATTGCGCAAAAAATGAATGAAATGATCGTATGGCATTGTTGGCCGGGAGGCCCCATGTGGGGAAAATAACTTGCTCTCCTTCTGGCACCAGTTTATTGTAGATCATTGGAGCATTGAATGTTTTAAGATGAAGATTTGCAAGTACGTAGATTTCCTGGCAGAGGCTCTCAAATACTTTTTGGTTTTTGAAGAATGATTTCTGTTGGGGCCTAGAGTCCCACCGAGCTCCTGTGTGGTCATCAGCTGCTCATACTGCTCAAACTCTTGCTGCCATGCAAGTGCCCCAGGTTGCATTGGATTTGCCCACATTCATACGTGTTGCACCAGTCTGGAACAGGGCATTCAAACATTGTCCACAGCCAGCGCAGTCACAGTATCTTCATTGTTTGCACCAAAGATCAACTTGTGGCATGCCACTGAAACAAGCTGCCTCCCAGTATGGGCATGGCCCCCTCCTCAGGCTGTGGGCCTGATGCCACATCGTTCATTGGCCCTGGCTGCTCAGAGAGTCAAGCAGGCTTGGTCGTACCCACCTATCTTGGAAAGTGGAGTTTCATCTGTTCATGCGGCAGGTTTGCTTTCTGTGGCTTGTGTCAGCGCCTCCGCCAGCAGGAATGTAACCACGCTCACCATCACCAGAGCCTCTCTTCTCCTGTTTGCCATTGTTGCTACTCATGCTGGTGCCCATCAACATTGATTCCATTGTTCAGATGACTCTTGCTTCCCTTCTGCTAGTCATGTCCACAGTTTTCTCGGACTCGGTGGCCGGCAGGAGTGCCCTTGTCTCATTCAGCTAAGCCTGTACGCACCGGTCCGGGCGGATCAGGCACTTTTCATGACTGGCTGCCTCTTCAGTTAAAGCATTGCGGACAGCGGCCTCTTCAGTTAAAGCATTGTGGACAGCGATGCCTGGTCTTTCCTGCCGCAAGGAACGAGAAGCAGAGTACTCCACTAGTTACTACACCTACAGCTGACAGCAGATGTAAGTGGGGCCACTACATCAAGTGCAGTGAATGCCAACATTCAAGTGCCACACTTGCAACAACCTGTGGTGGCTGCCAGAGGTACTCTAGACTCTGACCATCATCATTAGGTCCACTGTTCGCATGTAGCACTACAGCAGCAGCAACTGACATGGATAGCGTCTATATAAGGCAAGCATGGGCCTCTGGGCCATAAGTTGTTCAGTGTTAGAGACTTGTAAACTACTTTCATTGTGTTCTTATTGGCGTAATTCAGTGATACAATAAGTTGTATCTCTTAGGGTCCAGTCACACATGTCCAGGCCATGTTTGTGCTGAGGCATCTGTGCATTGGCCATCACTCAGAGGATGAAATATACCAATAAAATAAATGTCACAGTCCAGGCATGACCATGCCATGCTCGAGGAATATCAGTGAGCTGAGATCATGCCGGGCCGAATTTGTTCTGTTTAATTTTTCACGTGAAGGGACATGACGGTAGAATTGTTTTGTAGGCTGTGCGAGACTGTGTTCTGTACAAACAATGGATGTGGAAAGATTAATAGAAGTAGTTTGAAGTTTCCTGTGTTCATCCAGAAAAATGAAATATTCCAGAATACCAAGTACAAAGGCAGCTAGGCACTCGTGGATGAAATTGATAGTTTCCAGAAAGTATCATTTTTCCTTAGTTTTGTTTTTAGTTTGTTTAAAAGTTGACAAAGATGTGCTGCAGCATCTTAAAATATTCAGAAAACTTTGTCTCGTTATCCATGAGATGAGAAATTAATGTTCAAAACCCTTGCTGTACTGGTCTTGTCTTTCAGGCACTGTGGATCCCCAATTCAACCTCCCCTCCCCTCCTCCCGGTCCCCATCCCCCCTCCCTTTAAAGCACTAATTTACTGTTATGAAAGTTAGCATACATATTTACAACTTTCACAAACACGCTCAGACCACCACTTCTGAGGCAGTAATAGGATGAGCCTCAGTTGTGTGTGGCTCCTAAAGGAAGGTGCCGGAGCATAGGTGTCACTTATCCGGCACTTAGTCCTGTCATAGCCTGGACATGGGTGACCGGACCTTTATACACCTGTGTGTTTCCTTGTATTCCTAGTTGGTGCAGGTAGATGTACTCAGCTTAGTGCAGAAAGAATGCTCAATTTTTTAAGTAGATCTTTACAATGAGCTCGACTGCTACTTCCAGCTATCATTTTTAAGGCCTTTTTCTGCTACTTAAAAACAGAGTCCGTGCTTCGTGCCTCCGATCTCCAGAAAAAAATCCCATACCTAAGAAGTGAGTGTATGTAAACATAGTAGAGGGTGCCCCGCATTAAAATGGTATGCCTCACACCTGATATTCAAGTAATGTTGAACAAACTAAAAATGAATAGTCAATAGTAATATTAAAAAAAAAAAAAATGTAGTTATCTGTTTTATAAGACATGCTGGAAGTGATAGCTATGGGCATTGAGGCATCATTGACTTCGTGTGATGTCATTATCAGCAACACACTGAAATGCTGCAAGTGTGATGTTAGTTCCGTTTAAGATTGTCTGTTATGCAAGAATTGTCAGCATACATGTTGCTTTTTAGTGTGCCCCACGAATAAAAATTACACAGTGTTGAGTCTGAGGACTTTGAGGGTCAGAAGCCTCTACTGACAAATCTGTTTACAGGGAACATGTTGATGATATGAACCATACTTTGGTTGGATGTGTGAGCAGTTGCTCCATATTGTTGAAATACTATATATAGCTTCTCTACAACTGTAAATTGTGCACAGAAAGAGTCAAAGATCTCTAAATATTTGGCACTGTTTAAAGTGTAATTGAAAAGTGTGAGGTCAGTAATGTGCATGCCGGAAAACACAAACCAAATAGCTATATCTTCTCTGAGGGTTGCGGTTCTTCACGCAGAAGATGTGAGTTGTTCTGTGACTGGTATGTGCTATTCTGGACAAATGACAAATGAAAAGCAGGGAGTCCAAGTAACCATTAGCAGTTGATGTTAACAGCCAGTTACAATAATGAACTCTTCTTTCCTGGTCCTCAGATTTCAACTCTTGCACAAAACTCACACAATTGATTTTTAATTTCATATCATTTAGTACACGATGACCCAATTTGCGACGCAGTTTGAGGTGTCATGTCACGGATTGAATGCCCTCTCTCGCTAGAGGTTCGAGTCCTCCCTCGGGCATGGATGTGTGTGTTGTTCTTAGCATGAGTTAGTGTAAGTTAGTTTAAGTAGTGCATAAGTTTAGGGACTGATGACCTGTGCTGTTTAGTCCCTTAGATGATTAACTGGTGTGTGAGGTGTTTCGGTTCTATGTGGGACGGCCTATGTGTCACCACAAGACAGTGACCATTATCAACTTGATTCTGACACCCTATGAGCATAAAATGCCGACATTCTTTTTGCAAATACCTTTATATGTTCTTTCCATGTTAGCTGAAAATCAATGTTCATCCCTAACAACTTTCAATTGTGAAAATAGTATTCCATGAGCCATTTTATAGCTTCTAATTTGGGTTACCAGTTTGCCTTCCTCAGGAGAGTTAGTTGTCTTCAGGTCCTATACAGTAAATTTACAAGCCATCAAACAAATACATAATAAGATGCCGTAGTGCTATTGTATAAATGAAACAAAAGATACATACAAGTGAAAGGAAACCTGTAATCTAATACATTCAAGTACAGTCAAGGATTTGCTATGAATATGTAATGGAAAATCAGGATGGAGTAACAACAGTATTATGAAAAGGATAGTTGCCACTCACTGTATAGCGGAGAAGCCGAGTTGAACAGATAGGCACATCAAAAAGACTTGTCAAACAAGTAAGCTTTCGACCAAAAAGGCCTTCTACGGAATTAGACAAAAAACGGGCGTGTGCAAGCACGTTACCACAGTGCCTGGCTGCGTCATTCATGTGAAAGGTGTGGGTGTGTGTGTGTGTGTGTGTGTGTGTGTGTGTGTGTGAGAGAGAGAGAGAGAGAGAGAGAGAGAGAGAGATATTTCGATGGTCTTTTTTGGGTGAAAGCTTACTTGTTTAACAGTCCTTTTGTTGTGCTTGTCTGTGCAACTCAGAACCTTCGCGATTGAACGTCGTGAGTCAAAGGTGTCAGTACTACATAAAATGAATAATTCAGTAAGATAGGCATTTGTGTCATTTACCGTCAGAGCAAGGAAGTGTAAGAAATATGACTCAGCTACCAGTGACAGAGAAGGGGGTCAGGTATTAACTACTGTAGTTGAGACAGCATAAGATACCTGACAGCTTGCAGCAGTGTTGCCAGCTTTTGACTGTGAAGCACTGATGGCTAAGCGAAAACAGTAACTGTGCTCATAGCTGAGACAACACTGAGATGTTGCTATAGAGACATTTGCAAAATAATGTTCTACATTTACATCTACAAACGACCATAAGGTGCATGGGAGAGGATATGTCCCATTGTACCAGTTATTAGGGTTTCGTCCTGTTCCATTCATGTATGGAGCATGGGAAGAATGATAGTTTGAATGCCCCTGTGTGTGCAGTAATTATTCTAATTTTATGTTCATGATCTCTGTGTGAGTGGTACTTACGGTGTTGTAGTATATCCCTAGAGTAACCATTTAAAGCCAGTTCTTGAAACTTTGTTAATAGACTTTCTCAGTATGGTTTTCATCTGTCTTAGAGAGTTTGTCAGTTCAGTTCGTTCAGTATGTCTTGTAACACTCTTCTGTGGATTTTAACAAACCTGTGACCATACATGCTGCCCTTCTCTGTATGCATTCAATATCCTTTGTGAGTCCTATCTGGTATGGGTCCCACACACTGGGGCAGTATTCTAAGATGGGTCACACGAGTGGTTTGTAAGCAATCTCTTTTGTAGATTGTTTGCACTTTCCCAGTATTCTACCAATAAACCAAAGTCTTACCTACTGCTTTACCCTTGGCTGAACCTATGTGGTCATTCCATTTCAGATCCCTACAAAGTGTTACACTCAGATATTTGTATGAGTTTGCCCAATTCCAACAGTGACTCATTGATATTATAGTCATAGGATACTACATTTTTGAACATTTAGAGCAAGTTACCAATCTCTGCACCATGGTGAAATCTTATCAAGATCTGAATGAATATTTATGCTGCTTCTCTCAGATAGTACTTCATTATAGATAACTGCATCATCTGCAAAAAGCCTGATTTTATTATTAATATTGTCTGCGAGATAATTAATATACAACATGAGCAACAAGGGCCCCAACACACTTCCCTGGGGCACACTGGATGTTCCTTCAACATCTGATGATGACTCTCCATTCAAGACATCATCCTGTGTCCTCCCTACCAAAAAGCCCATATGATCATACTTTTTGACAATAAGCATAGTTTGGTAGTGAGTCAAGTGCTTTTCGGAAATCAAAATACTGCATCTACCCAGTTGCCTTGATCCAAAGTTTTCATTGTGTCATTTGAGAAAAGTGCAAGTTGGGTTTCACATGATTGATGTTTTCAAAATCTGTGCTGGTCGGCAATGAGGAAGTCATTCTGTGCAAGATACCTGATTATGTTTGAGCTCAGAATGTGTTCGAAGTTTCTACAACAAATCGACGTCAATGATATTGGGTGGTTGTTTCTTGGATCACTTTACAAGAGGGGCTAACTCAGTAGCAAATTCAGTACATAATCTGACAGGAATTCCATCAGGCCTTGGAACTTTGTTCAGTTTTAACGATTTCAGCTGTTTCTCAACACCACTGTCACTAATACTTGTTTCACTAATCTTTTCAGTGGTACAAGGATGAAATTGGGGCAGTTATCCTGGCTTTCCTCCGTAAAAGAATGTTTAAAAATGGAGTTAAGTATTTCGGCTCTTGCTTTGCTACCTTCCATTTCAGTTCCTGTCTCATTCGCTTGAGACTGGACACTAACTTTGGTGCCACTAACAGCCTTTACATATGACCAGAATTTCTTTGGCTTTTGTGAAATGTCATTTGACATTATTCTGCTAAGGTAGTCACTGAAGGCATCAAGCACAGACAAACATGTTTCATTCAGCAACACTCTATCCTATATCCATACACTTTGTTTTACACCATGCAGTAATCTCTGTTTCCTTAAAAATTTCTTCACAGCGACTGTATATCGTGCAGGTTCCCTCCCATTGTGAACTAGTCTACTGGGTAAATATCCGTACAGTGCATGGTCAACTATTCTTTTAAACTTGAGCTAGAGTTCCTCTACATTCACCTGCCATGTGTGAAAGTTTCAAGTTCCTCATTGAGATATGACACTACTGATTTTTTATCTAGTTTACTAAACTTGTATATCTTCTTGCTTGTCCTAGTTGTCCTTTGTACTTTAGTAATTATTGTTGACACAACCATGTCATGGTCACTGATGCCAGTTTTGATGTGGACATCCTCAAAGAGATCAGGTCTTGATGTTGCTATTAGATCCAGTATATTTCCATCATGAGTGGAGTTCCTAAGTGTCTGTTCCAGGTAATTTTCAGAGAAAGCATTTTGTAAAGTTTCAGAGGATGTCTTATCATGCTCGCCACTAACAAAAGTATAATTTTCCCAATTAATTGTAGGATTATTAAAGTCTCCACTGATGATTACAGTATGGTTGAGAAACTTACAGATAAGTGAACTGAGGTTTTCTCTGAAGTTTTCGCTTGCACCAGGAGATGGGTCTGGTGAGAAATAGAAGGACCCAATTATCATTTTATGGCCAACCCTGATACAAAGTCTTGCTCGATCAGTCACATATGCAGCTTCAATTTCTCTCTCAGTAGATTTGAGGTTGTTTTTTTTTTTCTGTTGCGACAAATTGACCAACTCCATTTCCCATTTGCCTATTCTTTTCGATACACATTTAAATTTTCCTCAAAAAACTCACTACTATAAATTTCAGATTTTAATCAGCTTTCTGTACCTAATATTAAGTGACCTTCAGTGCTCTTCATGAGCACTACAAACTCTGGCACTTTGTTGTGAATGGTATGGCATTTAACCGCCAGGATTTTAATACTCACTTTCGAAGTCCATGGTTCAGTCGTTCCACTCGACTTAAAACCAAAGGACCACAATCAGTTACGTTAAGCTATTGGTTGAATAAGGCACGTGAAGCCGCCGCACCCAGGCTGCTACATTTGTCAGGGATCAACTTTATGCCGACTCAACTGTAGGTGTATCTACAGACAAGAAAACACCGGAGGACAACCCAATGCACTAGCTTAAAGTAATCGTTACAACCTAGGAAAGCATCAACAAGATATCCATACTCACAAGCTACTGGATGAGCATCACTGAAACAAAAAAGGTTAGTCAACATAGATGAAAATAGGGAATGACAGATAGGAAACATTCAGGAAACAACATGTATTTGAAAAAAATGAGCAAGGAGGGGAAATAAATAAATAAAAGTAAAACAGAACTAGCATGACATAAAAAGGAGGAATGTTGCTACTGACAGTGGTACTGTTCACTAATATATATTCATAAGAGATGACATAAATAAGGAAGATATCTAGTAACTATTACAATTGCTTTCATTAGCTAGAGGGGGGGAAAAAACCAAGAAAGTATAAAAATGAGAAACAAATTCACATACAAGAATTAGTACTGGGCCTGAAGACATCATGTGAAAATTAGGTGAATCTGTAGGTGGAGAAATGTACCAAAGTACCTGACAGTATTACTTGTAGCCCCCTAAATAGTTTTAATAAAATATCAATAAATACAAAAATATGAACAAGCAGAAACCATACAAATAACAGATAGTATATGGGAAAAGTACATCATTGAATTGAATCACAATAAAAGAGTAAAAAGACTTTGGTTGCCAGTAAAAAGGAAGAAGACAAAATACTAAAATACAGGCCTGATACATAAAATGAGTACACTATACTATAAAAATTATAGGAGTCATTATCGAAACTGACTATGTAGGGAATAAAACAGTGAACAGGAAAGCAATAACACTGTCTTGCCAAATATTACACAGTAAAATCTAAATATGTCATAAGCACTGTAATATATAAGTTACATTACTAATACTAGGTGTCCATGATAAAAGCTATGAAGAGGTGAAATGGTCAACTTCGAAGACATCATATTTATGATGCAACTAATAAGATTTCAGTGTATGAACATAGACTAAAGAAGAAAAGGAATCAAGGGTCAGAATAACGAGTGAACATGTATAGTAATAAATTGTGGGAATACAGACCTACAAAAACTAGTAAATAGCAGTGTCCATGCCAGATGAATACCATATTAGAGAGTAAAACTTGTTCTGTATGTATGTCCTCATAACTGTAGCCAGTGTGAAATATGTCAAAAGATCATTGGTCATAATCCGTATCGCTTTAGCCAGGGGGGGGTTACCTTTGTAGTCTTGGATGTCACTGATTTTAGCATATGTTAAAATTCAGGAGTAAGTAAAAAACACGTTTTTTTTGTTATCTCAAAAAATTCCTACCCCGAGATACAGGACTCCAAAGATGACACTGTGATCACCATTTTCAAGATGTGAATTTCATAAAAAATTTTAAAATGCTATATCTCTGTAACAGTTCTAGATATTTTGTTACAATTTTTTTATCTGAAAGATATTTGCTGTGTGATTGCAGTGGTATCTTCCATTTGGACATAACTGTCAAAGGTTTTTAATGTCCCCTTTTGAATTTTTTTTTATAATTTACGGTTTTTTTTTTTCCTTCCAAAAATGCCAGTCCAGAAAAGTTAGATTTTTTCTGTTGATAAGTACCATGTAATACTGTATTCTCTGTAAAGGAAAGCTTCCATTTTAAGTTGGACAAGTTTTATTTTAAAAAAATTCTCTTTTAAAAAAAAAATACCTCTGAAGTTCTTTCTTACGAATTTCTTTTTTACAATTTTTTTCTGTTGCTTTTGTTGCAGATATTTCTTACACTTTGTTGTAGGTTCTTGTCAGTTCCTTTGCTGTGGTTGATCATTGCTAATTGATGTATTATAGTTGTTCAGTGCTAATTTGCTTACTGAACAGGCTTCTAAGAAATCTGAGACCATCCAGAGAATTCTGTGTTTTCGTGAAGAATTTGCCAGTTGATACAGTTGCAGTGTGTTTTGCGAAAAGGGTTGTTTGAAATGTCTTCTGACTGGTGCCACAGGAGAGTGAAGTATGCTGACTATTTGCGTATCCATAAAAGAATGATATATAAGACAAAAAAAAAACAGACTTTGTTGGGAATAAGTGTTCTCATTTGAAGATTCTGTTTCAAAGTGAAGATGTTTCCAGTGACCACTTTTTGTGAGCTAAATGTTTTGACAGAATAACAACAATGATTGGTATCTGAACAAGGTGAAGCCTCCAATGGTGCAGATGATGCAGATTTTGCATCGATAGAGGAAGAGTTAAATACCATGAATCAGTCAGCTACAGGGGTAGGTGTTAGTCTTACTAAACCGTGGTCAGTGAAGTCGAGTTATAAGCTCTATGCATCAAGAAAGTCCAGAGAAATTACTAAAGCTATGGATGAATACACTACAACTGTCCACACTCTTCAAAGTAGAAATTGAACCAAAACACTCCTGCACCTCTTGCAAGGAATTTTTCACAAATATTAATTCATCTGTTGAATACTGTGCATCCTATAGTGACAAGGTGCAAATTTTAACTATTATTCCAGAGACATTTTCAAAGAAAACAATTTTGAACCATGGTCTATTGGTATCAAAGTACACAGTAGATAAATCAAGAAATGTGATGTCTGTAAAAGGAGTCTTTGGAAGACCAGATCCCTGTTATGGTCATACTGTAGATGCAGCTCAAGTTCAAATAGTGCAGTCATTTTATCTGGAAGATAGATTGGACTTTTCTCACCAGATTGCCAACAAAATAGACACTGTAACTGTAATAGCTGAAGGTCAAAAAGTTGTGAAAGTGAAGAGGTACATGACTCGGAGTATTTGAAGAAACTTTTGCAATTTATAAGAGCAACTATATAACTTCTCATATTGGAAGTTCAAAATTTTATGCACTGCAACCTAAGTGGGTACTTCCACACCCACCTAGAGATGTCTGTTTATGTGTGTACTGCGTGAATTTTGTGTGGTAACTTTGAAGAACTTACTAGAGCAAATGACATATGACAGCTTGATTGGGCCTGTGAAGTCATTAGTAGTATGTGACATAAAGTGAGAGGCTTGTTTGTTTCAAGAATGTGGTGGCTGCCCTGGAAAGGGAGGACTGTATTTACAGACACTTGGCCTGGAAGACGTAGTAGATAACTCTGCAGAAATTACATATGCGACTTGGAAGGAAAGTAAACTGATTAAGAAAATTGTTGCCTTGACAGTTTCATTGATGAACGTGGTAAATGATTAGTGAAAGCAGTAACACACCAGCATCTGAAGAAATTGCAACACCACCACATTGCAGAAGTGAAAGGGTGTGTACAGGCTGAAGAACTATGCTAGTGCTCCACTGTGATTTTGTTGAGAACTGGTCTGTAGTCCTCCCACAAGAAATACAAGGGTATCATTGGAGTAATGACCAAGTTTCAATTTTTACCAAACCTCATGTGCCTACACCAGCACAAATTACATGGCCTTGTACAAACCCAATATAAACTACACACACAGCATAAATTAACATTTCAATTGTTTCGAACAAAACAAAACTGCACTCCTCGCACACCCCACCACAACTGGTAGTATTGTAGACTCGTGCTGATCCCTGAAATCTACCTCCAAGGGGTTGCTAAAGTCTGCCTCATGTGTGGTCATTAAAATTAAAGCTCAGTTACTTGTCGAGAAAAGGTGTTTCATGTGGCATATAGCATATGTAGATGGAGAATCTCCCAAATCATTAATTGAGTGAATCTCATTTACCTTGGTTAATATTAAGCAGCAAAACTGCACAATTGAAAACAGATATGTGCTTTTATTTTTCACATAACAAAACTGTATTTGTTGGATAGGTGTCCTCTTGTGTATAGTTAGATATGGAACTTTGTTATTGCCTGTTGACCATCAGAAATTCAAACTGTACAGAAGTGCCCCTAATTGAAATATGATTCCCTCCCATACTTTGCTTTGAATTGCACAATCTTTTTCCTATCTTCTTACGTACACTTTTTTTTTGATTAGTGTTAAATTTGCTGGTACTGTTTAGTGCCAGTAAATGGCAGAGTTGTCAGTGTTGAGAATAGAGTGACAAGTTATTTGTGTTTAAAAAAGAACATCATTAAATTTTAACAACATTGTTATGCTGCTGTACTTAGATGCTGCTTTCACCCAGTCTTCAATAAAGTGTCTCCCTGAGAAAAACTTTTGTTGGTAATATGCTCAGAACTTCTCTAGGCTTTCTTCTGCAGCAGCAGAAAAGGTGGAGGAAATTTGGGAAGTCTTTCAGTAAATCCTGTAAAAATTGACTACATGAGATGCAGATTATTCATTATTCATTGTTGAATGAACAGCATTTTGACATGTTTTGAAAGCACTTGCGGATCATATACAGATACCACTGTAAAAGTTTTACCAGCAGGAAAAACATTGGCTCCTTGAAATTATGCACAATACTGCAAGAACACGAAAGGCAATGATACTGTTGGCAGATTCACTTGTAGTGAAGGAGTCAGATTTAATTTGAAGAGGAAAATGTTTAAGTAAAATATCCTCACTGCTCTCAAGCCCATGTGCAGGATTGCCAAAGCTTTCTACATTGTTACACAGAATAAATAAGTAACTAGTTTATAAAGGTTCAGGGGGAAGAAGTAAAAACTTCAAGGCTTCCCAATAACTTTGTAATTCTGGCAGGGAAGGGAAAGGTCTTGGAAGATCAGCCCATTGGAATGGATATTGTGTTGGAAAGGAGTTACAAAATGAATATTTAAATAAAACTAGTTCTTTGAATCAAGTGACACTGAGATCATTAGATTAGGTTTGGTTTGTGGGCAGCAAAATAACTGTTGATGGCAGAAGTAAAGTGAATGCAAACTGGCACTAGCAAGAAAAACTTTCTGAGAAAGGGAAATTTATTAACAAAGAATATAAATTTAAGTGATGAGAAGTATTTTCTGAAAGTATTTCTTTTCGATCATGGACAATGAACAGTGGAGACAAAAAGAATATAGAAGCTTTTGAAAATATTGTTACAGAAGAATGCAGATGATTGGATGGATAGATAGGTTAACTAATGGAGAGAGAGAGAAATTTATTGTGCAACTGAACTAAAAGATTGGATCAGTTATAGGATAAATCGTAAGACAATGTGAAATTATCGGTTTCATAATGGAGGAAAGTATCGAGGGAAAAGTTGTTAAAGAAGACAGAGGCTTGACTAGGAAAGGAGGTTCCAATGGATTTAGGTGCTGTAGTTAAGCAGAATTGAAGAGGCTCGCACAGGATAGTCTAATGTGGAAAACTGCGTCAAACCAGTCTTCAGGCTGAAGACAACAGTATATGTTACGGAATGAGCCTCTTTCCCACCAATCATTTATTTAGAATTTTTTGTCCAATGACTAGTCGTGAATGACTGAAAAAGAGTGCAGGTCACTCCTGCTTACAAAAAGTATAAAAGAAGCATGAAATGAATTAAAAGTATTACAAACATCCATCTGTTGCAGAATCCTAGAACTCTCTTACTGAATCACCACAGATTCAGGTACAAATCTCTTGTTGCTTTATTCACAAGTGAGATGTTGCAAATATTAGACTCATGTGAATAGGTAGATTCTGTCTTCCTAGATTTCCAAAGGCATTTGACCCTCTGTAACATTATCAACTGACAACCAAGATAGAATCACACAGAGCATATTCACACGTGTATGATTGGCTCAGATAATGCTTTACTAATGGAACCCAGTATTGTTTACTGGACTTCGTAGGGTTATAACTTACAAGAAGTTGGTATAGTCCATACAAAACTGGAACAGAGTTAACAGAACTTATGTGCTAATCTCTGATAGAAAAATTTTGTTGTTCTCTTGAAATCCTCTTGGATAAATTTAGAGACTTATTTGGATGTGGACTGTACAACATTTCTGCTGCAGGTATCATCAATGTAAGATATGAGAGATCAGGGCATGCTCAGAGTCTTATAGACAGCCTTTTCCCCTTGCACAATAGACAAACAGAACACGACTAAAATTGCTAATATCTTCATACTCTTCTACACACTGTAGTGGGTCTTACAGATTATATCTGTAGATGTATATATGTGATACTGATAATTATCCAAGAGGAAACTGGAACAAAATAATGTTAAGATTTTTCAATGTTTCCATAGTACACAATAGCTTATGAATATTAGTGTGCTTCAGGCTTATAAAATCTCGAATAAAATTGTTTTGTAATGTTTCAAGACTACTGGTCAGTGAACAGCCCCAACTCATAAGTTTTTCTAATAAAGGCTACAGATAACCTTAAGCATATCTCTGAAATAAGATAGATCTATCACTTCATTCCTCTATAACACTATTATTTGGTCAATCTCTTGAAAATCGTACCCATATGTCATATCTGTTGGAGAGATAATTTGGTACATGTTCAGTCATTACAGCAGATGCAGAATAGTGAATACGAATGTGTAAGTTTCCTCTGAGGAGAAAGCATGTTAGGGATGGGAAAAATTGACTGGTTAAAGTGATACCAATATTTTAGTTCTGAATAAATGGCATTTTTCGGTAGTTGTTTGGTCTTGTTCATAACAAGTGTTTCCTATTTTTTACTAATAAGCAGGTAAAAAAACGAAATATTAAATAGCCATAGCAACAGTGCTAAACGTTTTGGTTTTTAAAATAAAGATTTTTTAAAAACTGCGTAATTTTTATTCGTAAAAGTTCTGCTGCTTTGAAATATTGTGTTACTATAGAAAATGGAAAAAGCAGTTGGTACTAGTTTCATATAAATGCCAACAGAAATGAGCAACAAACACATAGCATACGAACTGGTACCGATTTACTGAGACCGTAATGTGTGGCTTGTTGGATGGTATGCATGTTAATGCATTGTGCGAGACTTGCATCGGCTGGTCTGTATGGTAGTTCCTTGCTGTTGTCATCAGGCATTAGTTGCATTACAGAATGGTGACATCCCTAGTCAGGAAGTATTTTACAAAGTGCACTGTCAGTGAGCATCTGTAACACTAAGGTTAAACTGGCACTGAAAAAAGAAAAAGAAGAGAAAAAGAAAATTAGAAAACTGGTTGTTTCAATGGTAACCACCACCTCTACTTCAATCTGATTAAATTAACTTATTTCCGTTTGTATATTAACTGTGACCTGCCTTGATTTCTCACAATTAACACTTAGTATGTACACGTGGGCAATCATTTTTAATATGTACTGATACACACAAACCTCCTTTGTGAACACATCTGTTGATTAGTGAAAACCTTGTGGAAATCACTACAGTAATTCTTGAGATTAGCCTGGAGTTAGTGGTTGTTTACTATTTTCCCTTCAGATACTGCCTCCGCCCTAGCTGACCAACTTGTAGCTCCTACCATTGACACAATCTCTCGTTCCATAAGCCAGTAAAATTTGTTACCAGTTACAGTATTTATATTGCCCAGTCATTATTACTATAAGCAATAAGTTATATACACAGACATTTCTCATGAATCGATCTAACTTTTAGTGAAAACCATATTAAAATCTCCGCAGTAGATGCTGAGATTAACCATAGTATACAAACGGAAAAAATGGGACTTCAATTTATAATGTGTACGGGTAAACAGTATTCTCATTTCTTAGTGCCAACCAAAGAGATGCAGTGTTAAGGTACTGGACTTGCATTTTAGAGGACAGCAGTTCCAGCCCTCATGCGACAATCCGAATTTGGTTCTACTGTGATTTGAGTTAATCACTTGAGGCTAAATGGAATTGTTCCTTGAAAAGGGTGCGTCTGATTTCCTCCCCCAATCTGGGGTTGTTCTCCATCCCTAACGACCTTGCTATCGATGAGGTGTTAAACACTAATTTTCCATTTTCCTTATTTCTTGCTGTTAAAGTTTGTATTATGATATGCAATTGTTGTTATTTTTTAAATTAGCTGTGGGTATATATTACAAACGTAGCCTAAAGTTGCTACTTCATCATTTAATATGGAACTTGACTTTTTTCACGTTCTGAAATCTCTCCTTAATCATGGGATTTACACAGCACGATTTATGAGGTAATGAGGTAATGAATGAATTAATTTTGTCCAGCTCACCATGCATAGCATTTACTTATGTAATTTTAAGGTAAACTTTCTACTGCCTAACTGTAAGTCTGAGATTTGTCATTGTGTTTGTTTCAGGGCTGAGTCAGCATGTTCTGGCATCAAGTGTTTCACTGCTGAGAGCTTCAGAAGTTGAGGATATCATTGAAGGAAATGATGAAAAATACAAAGCTGTTTCTGTCCATTCTTCAGAACCACCAGTTCCCAGGTATCTGATTAAGTTACTTACTTTCTTCAAAATAAGGAAACAAATTTGCTTACTCTGAGAAATTCTCATATTTCTTCATTAATTCATAATATTTTTCATGGAATCAAATATATGTTGGTCTGTGTTTTGTCTGTGAAAGAGTGGATTTTATTGATCATGCACAAACTTGACTGTCAGTTTATTGATACAGTTAGATTATTTGCTTAAGAACACCAAAACATGTCAGTGTATATCTGATAATATTGTCAAAATGATACATTGCTACTCAGCCATATATAGGAGATGTTGACTCATGGACAGGTGCAACAAAAAGCTACTAAACATGTTAGCTTTCAGCCAGAAGGCCTTCTTCTGAAATAGACATCATGTACACACATGCGTTCACTCAAACACAGCTCACACATGCATGACCACTGTCTCTGGTTGCTGAGGCCAGACTAGTGCATCTTTATAATACACAACTCATCTTAAGACTGTAGTGTTGAACACAGTAAAAATACAGGGTGTTTCACAGAGAAAATACATATTACTAAGTATTATATTGTCAGAACTATTGGTCACTGCACCATGGCTCAGTTATTGATGAAACGAATATGTTGTCTAGTTTATATTTACTGTTGCTAGATGTTGGTTATCTTCTGTTTGCCTGGTTACTGTCTTGTATTGCAAAGTGGTTACTCTGCAGCAGAAATAATTTTGTTTTCTCAGGTGTGTGAAATGTAATTCTGTGTTTGCAGTGCAAAGACATTTGAAGTTGAAGTATCAAAACTAATCCTCTGAATGGATGGAACATTCGCAGATGGTATTGCCATCTAACAATACCACCACTTGCAAAGTAGGTTAGAAATCAGATTAATAATGTTGCTCATGCAGCATATGTTCGCTTTATCAGGCAACAACAAAGTTATTGACTGTGGATGGTATCGTCAGAATGGAAATAATGAAGTCACCGTAAAAAAGTCATTAATTTTGGCACTTATCTTGAATGGATTCCCATGTAGATTTCGTCGGAGTTTTTATGGCTCATCTTGTTGATTCTAGGGTGATTCCACTTCGACTGCTAGAAGGTCCAGATCTGTATTTTAGCAATATGTGAAGACCTAACAAATGCGTTTTTCAGGAAATTGTTAATGATCAAACAATCCCAGATCTGAAAAATGGTATGGTAGAATTAATTTTTGACTTGGTGTTCATGATCCATATTTTTATTCAACTTCTTGTAAATTCACATATACGTCTTCTTAATTGTCACATCATCAAGAAAACAGTTTTGTATCAATCTTCAGATATTTAATTTCCACTTTAACCAAACACAAGACTTGACTGTTCTTTTACAATACGAAATAACAACTTAACTTCTGCAAAGTGAAACAAAGACTGCTCTCTGCTCATTCGCGCCAAAACGGTTACAAGTAAGTCAAAGATTATGACAGCAGGGTGTATACGACCCGGGACAACCAGGAGATCTGAGAAAAACCCGGGAATTTTTTAGAATTCCCGGAATTTTTCCTTGTTTTAGTTTTTAGTTAAATTTTTTTACATTCACTGGTAAGAACCAGTACTCTGACAAAGGATATTACTGTAACCCGCTACTGCAGAATAACTCTTCAATAATAAAAGATAAATGAGAGAAAAAAACGAAAATAACTTACATTGCAAAGGAAATGTGCCATATACGACGACAACACACAGTGCTCATGCAAGCGTGTCCCAACAGCAAAATGTGTCAAAGGCTTTAGGAAGACTATGCAATGCTTCATAACAACAAATTGCCTCCGATGAGTGTGAAATCACAACTGTTTACATGAGATTCATTTTAGCAGTTACTAGCGGACTAGTGCACATGCACAGTTAAGTCGCATTTGAGCAGTAGATTGTCCCGCTTCTGGCAACAGGAATGTGGTTGTTGGCTGTGCAAGCAGTCGCAGCAAGCAGCTAGATGCTACCGGGAAAAGGGGTCGCCAAATTCATATTCGCGTGGGGAAAAAACCTGTTTCACAAAGCGCTTACTATCCAGTGCACATTGGTCTATCGATTATTCATATGATTCTGAAACGCATCCCTGTTGGTTTTTGAACATTTTTGAACACATCCTCGTCGCATCTAGAAATAAACTTTCCCCAGACCAAAGGGGATGGGGCTACACGAGCTGAGCGGAGTAAAGCCAAATGGATGAATGCCAATTGACGTCAGATTATGTGGTTGAATGCGTTTGCGGATGATCAGTGATTACTAGCAAAATCCTTAGATTCAGACTACCAGAATGGAAATAAACGACTAACAGGAATAACAGGTGAGCAAGATTATTTATTTATTTATATCCCATAAATCCGATACTGCGAGGCATTCGCATGGATGTAGGACGTATCAGAATTATTACAAACAATACAAAAGGAATACATAAAAGTACCTTGTGCAAGAGGATATCTGGTATAAGACAAAATACACATTGATGGTAGATCTTAATAGCTAAATGAAAGACACAGTAATGTTAACAGTGATTGTGAGTATCGTAATGCACAATAGCACATCAAATTATGAAAAAATCAATTACATTTAACTCTACTGAAATATTCTTCTACCGAATAGAAGGAATTATCTAATAAATACTGTTTGAGCTGTTGCTTAAATTTGGGAAGCTCGTGGATAAGTAATTTCAGTGATGCTGGGAGAGCATTGAACACCTTGCAGCTCATGTAATTGGCTCATTTTTGTGCAATAGTAAGGTTTTTTGATTCATAATGGAGGTCCATCTTCCTCTTGGTATTGTGGGTATGGTATGAATCATTGGTTTTGTACGATTGTCCATTTTTAACAATGAAACATAACAGGAAGTAGATATCTTGGCATGCAGTTGTCAGTATCCCTAATTTTCTGAAAAGGTTCCTACAAGAAAGGCTAGGCTGGGCTCTGCTCATTCTCCTAATAACTCTCTTAATAACTCTCTTTTGGGCAATGAATATTTTTTTGGATAGTGGCTGATTACCCCAGATTACATATTGTCTTCTGGGTGTATCCAAGAAAATGAAATTTTGACAGAAAATTTTTGGCCAGACCGCTACACTAGTAAGGACCAGTTGTACAGTCCCCGGCTAGCAGTCGAGTAAGTTCTATTCTGGAAGTAACGCGGAAAACGTGTTGTACGGATACGTAACAACGCCTAACCGGAGAATAATTGTGGGATAACTAAACCTGTGATTCTAACAGGGTTAGTGAAGTTAATCGGCGAACAAATTTTGACCGTGACAGGAATAGCTACACAATTGGTTATGACAAGATTGTTTGTTAGAATGGGGAAGGAGAAGAGACGGGGACATTATACAAATTATGGAAGAATAAGACGATTCCAACTTTATATAACAATTTCATAATACTACTTTTCGATCTCATGAATGAAATGTGAAACTTTTTCCTAACATTAAGCTTTTTGCTTGTAGTAGGCCTAATAGGCATTTGCCGGCCGGTGTGGCCGTGCGGTTCTAAGCGCGTCAGTTTGGAACCGCGTGACCGCTACTGTCGCAGGTTCGAATCCTGCCTCGGGCATGGATGTGTGTGATGTCCTTAGGTTAGTTAGGTTTAAGTAGTTCCAAGTTCTAGGGGACTGATGACCTAAGTAGTTAAGTCCCATAGTGCTCAGAGCCAATAGGCATTTGATATTTGTACTTCATGAATTATATTCTGTCTTGTTATAAAAATGGCCATTTGTGCCAAAACAGTCTCGTTTATTTGGTCAGGATCTATACGACCCGGGCCAACCGGGAGATGCGGGAAAAACCCAGGAATTTTTTCATCCGGGAGAAAACCGGGAAAAACCCGGGAATTATTTAGATTCCGGGAATTTTTCATTGTTTTAGTTTTCAGTCAAATTTTTGCGATTTTGACTGGTAAGAACCAATACTCTAACTAAGGATATTACTGTATCCTGCTGCTGCAGAATAATACTGCAGCAACAAAACAAACGAGAGGAAAAAAAACTTGAGTTGCAAAGGAAATGCCCCATATAGAACAACAATACAGTGCTCATACAAGTGTCTGCCAACAGCAAAGTGTGTCAAAGGCTTTAGGAAGACTGCAGTGCTTCATATCAACAAATTGCCTCCGATGAGCGTGATGTGACAATTGTTTAAATTAGATTCGTTTGAGCAGTTGTGGGCGGGCTCGTGCGCATGCGTAGTTCAGTCGCGTATGAGTAGTACCTTCTCCTGCTTCTGGTTACATAAGTGTGCCTGGACGCTACTATTTAATATTGACCCGGTTGGGAAATATAGTAAATCTGGGGCTGATGCACAGAGCAGTCTGAGTTGTTGTGGGGAGGTGGGTCATCTCCACGTGACCTGTGTTTACGTTCAGTGATTTTGTTGTTTCCTCTTCGTTCTTTGCTCTCACGTTAAATGATAACAAAACGGATTTTTGTGGCCGAGAGCTATCAAATGAATTAAAATACGTTTGCATAATTACGGAAGGCCAAAATATGTTATTAGTTTAAGATATTATTTCCACCTTTTTGACAGTCAAGCTTAATCGCCTTGCAGAACAATGAAGCTATTTTTGCCGGTTTGCTAAAGAGATTTGGCTTTCATCAATCTTTTCTACTGAGGCAGTCAATTTATTTGCAACAAAGTATTTAATTTCACGCTATTGGCTAGTTTCAACTGTTCGCTGCATTTCAAGCACACGTATGGCTTTATGCCATAATAAAGAACCAATCATGAGATAATACAGTACTGGTACTCCAAGAAATTTACATACGAGTGTGCATTTTAAGCCGAATTATGCATTTTAGTATGGTTCACGAAATTCCGACGCTCTTGAAGTATCCTCTGATGTCTTGTTTCTTTTATGACGTAATGTAAGATCTTTTAATGTTTTACACATACGAACATATATATGGGCTTTGTGCGTCATCGTAGCTGCGCTAGCATGATGACGCCTGGTATCTGGCGCTCTCTTGCAATGCTGAAACAAACCTATTTCTAACAGGTCGCGGGAAACTATTGCGAAAGGTGGTTTCAAAAGCATTATATTCAAAGCAAATTTCCTTTTACGAAATATGAACTATGTGCGAGAATGAACACGGAAAAAGTGTATTTTCACCGGGGAGAAAGTAATTTTTAACCGGGAAATTCAGGGAAAATCCGGGAATTTTTTTTCCTTGTCCACGTATACACCCTGTTGGTGTGTGTTACAAAATTGCTGCAATATTAGAAAGGCCTATTTTGTTTTATCTAGCAGACAGTGACAAAATAGACATAAACAGAGTGTGAAACCACACCAGTCTTGGGTAATAATTGTGTTAACAGCTTTTTCAGTATTGGATAACGACATTTGGATTTTTCATGTAGCAAAACGTTTGACGAACTTTGATGAGGTAATAGATTCTTTCGCAGAAAGGAAACCGCGCCATGTAAAGCTGTAGCAAGATTAGAGAGAAAAAAAGGCTAGGAGCTAAGAATTGAAGAAATGTGTACTTTCTCGCTTGTCTCTTGTCTTTATTGGTTTTATGTACCCTATATTTGATTTTTTGTCACACAAAACAGCAAGTTATTAACTAATAGGCAATAAAGAGTGTATATTTTCTGAAGAGTTCTTGTTCTCCCGACTACATGTAATCCCATCCACTATTAATCGCTAGTTTGTTTTTTTTTTTTTTTTTTTTAAAAAAAAAAGAAAGAGGGCCAGGCTGTCAAACCGGCTGAATGGGAGCAGGAGAGGCACCACAGGACATTTCAATTTCCACTGTCCTGAATATAGTTTGATGGCATCCATTACTAAATATACACATTTAAATTCCACAGAATGAAATACAGTGACATGCGATAGAAGAATGCTGTTTAAAGAGGTGTGGCACTGCAATTTGGCACACTTAAGACCAAACAACATGTCTTACATTTCCTCGAACACATATGTTTTATGTTTCAGACTTTTCAGGAAGATGTCGCAACAAGATGAACATATCCTTGAAAATTCGATATATTAAAGTATTGACCCGGTTAGCAAATATCGTAGATCCGGGGATGATGCGCAAAGCGGTCTGAGTTTAGTGGGTAGTCTCCACGTGAGCCATGTTTACATTTAGTGATTATGCTGTTTCTCCTTCGTTTACTCTTACGTCAAATGAAAACAGAACGGATATCTGTGGCCAGGTGCTATCAAATGAATTAAAAAACATTCACTAATTACGGAAGGCTAAAATATGTTATTAGTTTCAGATTTTATTTCATTTCCACCTTTCTGACAGTCAAGCATTAATCGCCTTGCAGAACAATGAAGTTATTTTTGTCTGTTTGCTAAAGAACTTCGACATTTATTAACCTTTTCGGCAGAGGCAGTCAATGTATTTGAAACGAAATGTTTAATTCCACAGTACTGGCTAGTTTCAACTGTTTGCAGCATTTCAAGTGCACGTTTTCATCTTCTAGCACGTATGGCATTGTGCCATAATAAAGAACCAAACATGATATAATACAGTACTGGTGCTCCAAGAAAATTTACATCCTGAAAACCACACTGAAAAGCTTAATGCAAGGTCGAGGTCTACTTCACTGGGAATCTCGATATATGAATATGCACTTTAAGTATGCATTTTAAATGTGCACATTTTAGTATGGTTCACGAAATTCCGATGCTCTTGCAGTATCCTCTGATGTCTTGTTTCTTATAAGACATAATGTATGCCTTTCGATGTTTTACACGTATGTACATACGGGCTTCCTACGCCATGATAGCTGTGCAAGTGCAGTTTCGCCTGTTATCTGCACTCTCTTGCAACTGTGGAAATGAATCTAATTCTAACAGGTCGCGCGAAACTATTGCGAAATGTGGTTTGAAAAGCGTTACTTTCGAAGTAAATATCCTTTTACGTAAGTTGAACTACGTGCGAGAATGTACCATGAATTTATTAAATCACAGAGCGTTTGACACTCATTTAAAAATCAACTCTTTGATGACGAGCCATTTAGAAGAATTTCGAACCCTGAAGATCAGACATTTATGTCATTATTAAAAATTTTACTGGCACATTTGTGTGATATATTTTGAAGTGTAGGACGTGCAAAAAAGATCAACATTACATGTGAAAGCTTAGCTTCTGTTGTAGCCTATTAACCCCAGAGACCAATATTATATGTGAACGCTTTGCTTTTCGTGTAGCAACACCACGTATATCAATTTAAACTATTAACTTTCTCTGTTTCTGTGTTCGTGCTACTTAACAGTGACGTTGCTGTTGGCTGGCTGCATCACATGTCCTATGCTCTGAATATCCGCTGTTATCAGCCGGCGGGATCACGTGACATGAGCAATAACTGGCTTACAAAAGCGCATTGCAATATCGATTTCAATTATTCGGAAAGTAACATGTAATGTTTTGTGGAATTCCAATGTATACATTCGTAATACGAAAATACACAGCGTACATGTTGCTGCACATCAAAGATACACTCCTGGAAATTGAAATAAGAACACCGTGAATTCATTGTCCCAGGAAGGGGAAACTTTATTGACACATTCCTGGGGTCAGATACATCACATGATCGCACTGACAGAACCACAGGCACATAGACACAGGCAACAGAGCATGCACAATGTCGGCACTAGTACAATGTATATCCACCTTTCGCAGCAATGCAGGCTGCTATTCTCCCATGGAGACGATCGTAGAGATGCTGGATGTAGTCCTGTGGAACGGCTTGCCATGCCATTTCCACCTGGCGCCTCAGTTGGACCAGCGTTCGTGCTGGACGTGCAGACCGCGTGAGACGACGCTTCATCCAGTCCCAAACATGCTCAATGGGGGACAGATCCGGAGATCTTGCTGGCCAGGGTAGTTGACTTACACCTTCTAGAGCACGTTGGGTGGCACGGGATACATGCGGATGTGCATTGTCCTGTTGGAACAGCAAGTTCCCTTGCCGGTCTAGGAATGGTACAACGATGGGTTCGATGACGGTTTGGATGTTCGGTGCACTATTCAGTGTCCCCTCGACGATCACCAGTGGTGTACGGCCAGTGTAGGAGATTGCTCCCCACACCATGATGCCGGGTGTTGGCCCTGTGTGCCTCGGTCGTATGCAGTCCTGATTGTGGCGCTCACCTGCACGGCGCCAAACACGCATACGCCCATCATTGGCACCAAGGCAGAAGCGACTCTCATCGCTGAAGACGACACGTCTCCATTCGTCCCTCCATTCACGCCTGTCGCGACACCACTGGAGACGGGCTGCACGATGTTGGGGCGTGAGCGGAAGACGGCGTAACGGTGTGCGGGACCGTAGCCCAGCTTCATGGAGACGGTTGCGAATGGTCCTCGCCGATACCCGAGGAGCAACAGTGTCCCTAATTTGCTGGGAAGTGGCGGTGCGGTCCCCTACGGCACTGCGTAGGATCCTACGGTCTTGGCGTGCATCCGTGCGTCGCTGCGGTCGGGTCCCAGGTCGACGGGCACGTGCACCTTCCGCCGACCACTGGCGACAACATCGATGTACTGTGGAGACCTCATGCCCCACGTGTTGAGCAATTCGGCGGTACGTCCACCCGGCCTCCCGCATGCCCACTATACGCCCTCGCTCAAAGTCCGTCAACTGCACATACGGTTCACGTCCACGCTGTCGCGGCATGCTACCAGTGTTAAAGACTGCGATGGAGCTCCGTATGCCACGGCAAACTGGCTGACACTGACGGCGGTGGTGCACAAATGCTGCGCAGCTAGCGCCATTCGACGGCCAACACCGCGGTTCCTGGTGTGTCCGCTGTGCCATGCGTGTGATCATTGCTTGTACAGCCCTCTCGCAGTGTCCAGAGCAAGTATGGTGGGTCTGACACACCGGTCTCAATGTGTTCTTTTTTCCATTTCCAGGAGTGTATTTTCCAGCCGGGAAATTCAACGCCTGTGTATATATCTATAACCATTCAAAGAATCGATAAGTTTTGCAGGGAAAATGTTGTTGTTGTGGTCTTCAGTCCTGAGACTAGTTTGATGCAGCTCTCCATGCTACTCTATCCTGTGCAAGCTTCTTCATCTCCCAGTACCTACTGCAACCTACATCCTTCTGAATCTGCTTAGTGTATTCATCTCTTGGTCTCCCCCTACGATTTTTATCCTCCACGCTGCCCTCCAATATTAAATTGGTGATCCCTTGATGCCTTAGAACATGTCCTACTAACCGTTCCCTTCTTCTGGTCAAGTTGTGCCACAAACTTCTCTTCTCCCCAATCCTATTCAATACTTCCTCATTAGTTATGTGATCTACCCATCTAATCTTCAGCATTCTTCTGTAGCACCACATTTCGAAAGCTTCTATTCTCTTCTTGTCCAAACTATTTACCGTCCATGTTTCACTTCCATACATGGCTACACTCCATACAAATACTTTCAGAAATGACTTCCTGACACTTAAATCTATACTCGATGTTAACAAATTTCTCTTCTTCAGAAACGCTTTCCTTGCCATTGCCAGTCTACATTTTATATCCTCTCTACTTCGACCATCATCAGTTATTTTGCTCCCCAAATATCAAAACTCCTTTACTACTTTAAGTGTCTCATTTCCTAATCTAATTCCTACAGCATCACCAGACTTAATTCGACTACATTCCATTATCCTCGTTTTGCTTTTTGTTGATGTTCATCTTATATCCTCCTTTCAAGACACTGTCCATTCCGTTCAACTGCTCTTCCAGGTCCTTTGCTGTCTCTGACAGAATTACAATGTCATCGGCAAACCTCAAGGTTTTTATTTCTTCTCCATGGATTTTAATACTTACTCCGAATTTTTCTTTTGTTTCCTTTACTGCTTGCTCAATATACAGATTGAATAACATCGGGGAGAGGCTACAACCCTGTCTCACTCCCTTCCCAACCACTGCTTCCCTTTCATGTCCCTCGACTCTTATAACTGCCATCTGGTTTCTGTACAAATTATAAATAGCCTTTCGCTCCCTGTATTTTACCCCTGCCACCTTTAGAATTTGAAAGAGAGTATTCCAGTCAACATTGTCAAAAGCTTTCTCTAAGTCTACAAATGCTAGAAACGTAGGTTTGCCTTTCCTTAATCTTTCTTCTAAGATAAGTCATAAGGTCAGTATTGCCTCACGTGTTCCAGTATTTCTACGGAATCCAAACTGATCTTCCCCGAGGTCGGCTTCTACTAGTTTTTCCATTCGTCTGTAAAGAATTCGTGTTAGTATTTTGCAGCTGTGGCTTATTAAACTGATAGTTCGGTAATTTTCACATCTGTCACCACCTGCTTTCTTTGGGATTGGAATTATTATATTCTTCTTGAAGTCTGAGGGTATTTCGCCTGTTTCATACATCTTGCTCACCAGATGGTAGAGTTTTGTCAGGACTGGCTCTCCCCCCAGGCCGTCAGTAGTTCCAATGGAATGTTGTCTACTCCGGGGGCCTTGTTTCGACTCAGGTCTTTCAGTGCTCTGTCAAACTCTTCACGCAGTATCGTATCTCCCATTTCATCTTCATCTACATCCTCTTCCATTTCCATAATATTGTCCTTAAGTACATCGCCCTTATATAGACCCTCTATATACTCCTTCCACCTTTCTGCTTTCCCCTCTTTGCTTAGAACTGGGTTTCCATCTGAGCTCTTGATGTTCATACAAGTGGTTCTCTTATCTCCAAAGGTCTCTTTAATTTTCCTGCAGGGAAAATATACTGTCACTTAACACGGAAAAAGTGTGTTTTCACCTGTGAGAAAGTGTATTTTTAACCAGGAATTCCAGGAAAAATCCGGGAATTTTTTTCCTTGTCCACATATACACCCTGGACAGTCTCACAGAAATGAATACACACAAGAACCATATCACTGTAATATATTGATACATCGGAGTACCTATACATTAATAAAACCAAATGTGCATATTGTCACAAAAACATGTCTGTTACTTTGCAGAAAAGTAGTACGGTATTCCTGGTATCGAGAACTGGTGTTGAGTGCCGTAATAGTCACGTAAATAGAGAACCATTACAAACCTCCTCCCCCCCCGCCCCCCCCCCCCCGCCCCGTCCCCCTCTCTCTCCCCTCCCCCCCCCCTCCCACACACACACACAAAATTCCATGCACAAGCTGCATGGGATTGGGTGTGTCTAATTGATTATGAGTTGCAATAAGTATTATGAAAACAATGATTTCTGAAAATGTTCAATGTACCTACAAGACTATTCAATATCCATTATATACACAAAAAAACATTAGAAATGCTTATAGTATATCAATTTAGGTCAGTCTGTCATTCAATAATCACAGTATTTTGCATGTAAGACAAAGTCAATAAATTATTCATTTTTAATCCTTTCCTCACAAATCCAGTTCTTTGTATTTCTCTCCCAACATAATTGTTTGAATGTACACATCTCCAGTCCTTTAAAAACATGACACACTATACATTTCACCACTATCAATCTTGCTCTCATGATCAAGTCTCTCCTCATATAGTTCCTTTTTCTGCTAATATGTTATATTGGTCACACAGGCAGTTAGTCTCATTCACGTAAAGACTGATTCTCAGTTTCTCTGTCCTCTCATTATTAATTCTCATCAGCAATATGTGACAAAATTTGAACAACTGTCTATTATTCTTATGTTCCCATCACACACAGTCTCTTCATTATGTCACAATGCAAGTATTTCAAGATCATTTCCAAACACTAAGGTACACACAAAAATATCAATGTCGGAATGTTCATGTATGTTTAGCAAAAATGTCGAATACCTAACATGTATAAATTACAATTAACATGGTACATGCCCTAACACACACAAAAACAATGTCATAACGTTGTTCTACGCATAGCAAGGCTGTCCAATGGCTAACATATGCAAACTACAACTAGCATGGTAAGATTCACAGCACACAAAGAAATTATAAATATCAAATGTCTTACGTCGAAGCAAATGTTCAATGAATGGTATGCGTAAAATTACACCTGATACATTACATGTCATCGCACATAGGTAAATCAAAATGTGAAAATAGGTATCTCTGTACAACAAATGATTCATTAAGCAATAAGCAAACAAAATAATCAATGTTCTGTATCTCCTTCAAACAGTAAGCAAATTTCATAATTATATGTAGTCCTCACAGCATATACTGTACATAAAGCAAAATATGAAAACAAGTATCCTCACACGATAATTAGTCCAATAAATAACAAGTGCCCAATACAAAACACATTCTGCATCTCCTCCCAAGGTTTCAGCTCAGTTACATTTCGCAATCCGAATAATTTTCTAGACTTTGGGTAAATTAATCTATAAGCATTGGGATGAGAGTTTTCTTTCACCTCAAATGACCCTATGTAAATGCCAAAAAATTTCTTCAATTCTGAGGTCATGAGTTTTGATTTCTCCTTCATCTTAACCAAAACCAAATCCCCAACATTAAAATGAGAAAACCTACCCTTAGCATCATGTCTTTTCTTTCTGTATTCTCCCTGTTTTTTCATGGTTTCTTTTACAATTTGTTCTCTTTCCTGAGGTGATAAAATTTGACATACTGGAAAATCTGTGTGTTCGGAAATAAAACTGTCAAGTCTTTTGTTAAACATAATTTCAAATGTTGAAAAGCCAGTGGATGTGTGTTGTAAACTGTTCATAATGTCTTCAAAGTCATTCACATACTCAATCCAATTTACATGATTTTTACTACAGTATGTTCTGCAAAGGCGCCCTATCTTTCTCATGTATCTCTCTGCTGGATTACTGGATGGATGGTAAACTGAAATCAAAATGTGCTTTATATTTGCATTTTCAACTCTCCAAACTTTTCGATATGAATTGTGATCAGTTATCAAACAAGATGACTTGGGGTGTACCTACCTCATTGAAATATTCATTTGTTAGCTTGGATGTACTCTGTTTACTCGTGGCTTTCCTCAGATGATATGATTTGATAAATTTTGAAAATATGTCAGCAATCACAAAAATGTAGCAGTAACCTCCTTTTGACTTGGGGAGGGGTCCATAGATGTTGCAAGCTGTTAGCTCTAAATTTTTGCTGGGCAAAATGTTTTGCATCATCCCTCTGCATGTCTGATTACTTACCTTTACTCTTTGACAACGGTCACAGGTCGCTAGCTTTTTCTTCACTTTTCTGGCAATATTATAAAAATAGATGTTTTAATCAGTGTGTTTATGTGTTGCTCAGGCCAACATAATTTCCAATCATCCAAATCAGGTCTCAATCTCCTAAACAGAATTCCCTTGTGTACCTTGTAATACTCATCTACCTTTGGTTTAACTCCCAAATAACTTTTTACCAGTCTCCAATTCTCATCATGATTTTGATGTCTTCTCATGTCATTACAAATTTTCAAAATTTCCCCTTCCTCTTTTATCCCCTTCAAATACGTAATTTTGAAATTTCTATCATCAGTTCCTGAGTTATTCTCAAAATTTAGCCCAATGGGTGACCTAGAAAGTTCATTGGCAATTACATGTTCCTTTCCTTTAATATATTTAATTTCATAGTCAAACTGTTGCAAGAATAATGCCCATCTGGTGATTCTACTATGATACAGTCTACATTCTTGTAAATAGCTTTGTGCCTTGTGGCCAGAGTAAACAATTACTTTATGTCAAAGAAGATAATTTTTAAATTTGTTGAAAGCCCAATGTATAGCTAAAAGTTCCTTTTCAGTCACGGTGTAAATCTTTCCCTACTTTTGCAATACTTTACTGGCAAATGCAATGGAATGGTGTTCAATGTGATTTCCAACAAATTTTTCCTAGAATAAATGTGCTCCTAATCCTGTGTCACTACCGTCAATTATTAAACAGAAAGGTAAGGACATGTCAGGTCTATATAAATTTTTGCTCTGAGAAAGCTGTTTCTGAATTTCATCAAATGCTTCTTGACATTCAGCAGACCAATCTCACACAGTGTTTTTCTTCAATAGATCACACAAACAAGTGGCATTCATAGCTTAGGTACTGACATACTTTCTATTAAATCCAGCAAGGACAAAAAAAAAATTTAACTGTTTTTTGTTTTTTGGAACAGGAAAATTCTCTATTGCTTCAGTCTACTCTCTTGTCAGGTTCAATCTCTTTTTCCGAAATAATGTGCCCCAAAAATTTTCAATTCACTTACTCCAAATTTACATTTTTCTAATTTCAAAGTCATTCACCCCTACCTCAATTTTGTACATACTTGTGTTATCAATTCAATATGTTCTTCCCCCCCCCCCTTTTTTTCCCTCCAGAAATCAAAATATCATCTACATATACAGTAAGTTTTGATAGTAACTCATCCCCCAAAACAAGATCCAGTGCTCTAATAAATTCCACAACAGAAACAGTCAGTCCAAATGGCACAACATAGTAATGATAACTTTTACCTCAATACAAAAATGCAGTGTATTTTCTAGAACTTATTTCTAAAGAAATTTGGTGAAAGCCTGAAGTTAAATCCAAACTGCTCATGAATTTTACACATTCAGATTTATGCAAAAGTTTGTGTATGTTCTTAGGGTGATCATTTTCTCTTTCCAAAAAATTGTTTAGGTGCCTACAGTCATGTAAAAGTCTAACACCCCCTCCTCGTTTGGAAACCAACACTAAAGGATTTTGTAATCACTGTCACTCCTCTCAATTATATTCCATGCTTCCATTTTTTGTATTTCATTTTCTACTTTTCTTTTTGCAAAAGGTATACTGTAAGGTTTGAGGGGAAAAGGTTCATCGTTTTTAAGGTGTAGAGTGCATTGATAATTCCTTAATTTTCCAAGGTTTTCACGAAAACATCTTGAAATTCCCACAATAAATTTTCTAACTGTCTCTTCTGATTAATGTTTAAGTTGAGTGCCTCATCTACTTTACTTTTGACTAGGTTTTCATAATTTCATAAATTCAGCTCAGGTTTATACTCATAAAACACAAATTCTCCTCATAATTTGATTTTTTTGATGTGATTGCAATTTTCTTCACAGTGTACAATAAATAGTTGTGTACACACAGTTATATTTCTTTTGGGTTCACAAACAATTAATTTCATTTCACTCAAGCTAAATGCAGCACTTACCTTTAACACCCAGTCCATGCCAAATAATATGTTGGAATTACAAGACAACCCTGCTAAAATTTTACATCTTCTATTTCAAATGATAAAAGTACTTGACTTTTAATAACTGTACTATGCTTTCCTGTGGCTCCTCTTATCTTTACTCCTAACACAGGTGCTTCAACAAAATTAACACTGTTTCTAATTTTGTTCCTAAATTTTTCTGAAATGGCTGAAATTGGACTCCCTGTTTCAATGAGACATTTGCCTTCCTAAGTGTTAACTTTAGCTTTGATGTAAGGACATCCTAATTCACATTCTTCCACCTTTTCTTTTAATGGTTCATGTAACAAATCACCTTCAATTTCCTTAAAGTTTCCCTCATTACTTTCCTGACTAGTTTTTAATAACTGTACATACACATTAACACTGTCATTACCATTATCTATGGATACAACAGGTTGAATATACAATAAATATTCATTACTTTTTACACTTTGCCACCAGTGGGGATATAATGTTTTACAAATTTTAGCTAAATAGTTCCAAAATTCTTGTGTTCATCTTCCATGGTTTCTCCGTCGAATATCCTTTATCTCCTCTGTTGTATTGTTAATTTTGCATCCGTTTTTGTCATGTAGTTGCGTCCTGTTCGATTCTTGATTATTCAATTTTTAAATAATTAGTCGTCAAATACACGGTGCTGCCTATCCCGGCAAGAGCACCCAAATTCTAACAATACCACCACTTGCAAAGTAGGTTAGAAATCAGATTAATAATTTTGCTCATGCAGCATATGTTCACTTTATCGGGCAGCAACAAAGTTATTGACTGTGGATGGTATCGTCAGAATGGAAGTAATGAAGTCACTGTAAAAAAGTCATTAATTTTGGCACTTATCTTGAATGGATTCCCATGTAGATTTCGTCGAAGTTGTTATGGCTCATCTTGTTGATTCTAGGGTGATTCCACTTTGACTGCTAGAAGGTCCAGATCTGTATTTTAGCAATATTTGAAGACCTAACAAATGTGTTTTTCAGGAAATTGTTAATGATCAAACAATCCCAGATCTGAACAATAGTATGGTAGAATTAATTTTTGACTTTGTGTTCATGATCCACATTTTTATTCAACTACTTCTTAATTGTCACATCATCAAGAAAACAGTTTTGTATCAATCTTCATATATTTAATTTCCACTTTAACCAAACACAAGACTTGACTGTTCTTTTACAAAGCGAAATAACAACTTGACTTCTGCAAAGTGAAACTAAGACTGCTCTCTGCGCATTCACGCCAAAACGGTTACAAGTAAGTCAAAGATTATGACAGTCTCGCAGAAATGAATACACACAAGAACCATATCACTGTAATGTATCGATACAGCGGAGTACCTATACATTAATAAAACCAAATGTGAATATTGTCACATCGAGAACTGGGGTTGGAGTGCCGTAATGGTCACGTAAATAAAGAAACATTACAGACAGTTTCTAGAGACAGAATGTATATCAAAAGGAAGGATAGAAATTCCGCAGATGATATTGACAGTTTGTGGATGCAGGATGTGTATGTAAAGAAAAGAGTTCTGGCAGCCCTCGTGTTTTTGACAAAAATGTATGTAATCAGACCACTTTTCAACATATTCCTACAACCCATTGTGCCAGTCAGGAGTCAGAACTGCCTACAGTGACAATATTTTGTTTCGAGACGTCAGTTGGTTATGAAACAGTACACGTTACAGCTGTTATAGATGTATGTCATGACGACAAACGCTAACGTGTGGCATTTTCTGATGAGCTTCAGAATGCTATTGACAATGATAACACTTCCGCACAACACAGCATGTCACATGATACATCATGTTCAGTGATGAAGTGACTTTCTACCTTAATGGGAAAGTAAACAAACACAATGAATTTGGGGCTTGCAGAACGCGCATGCACACAGTGATGTGTATGAGATTCATCCAAAGTACATGTGTTTTATGCAATATCCCACTCATCTGTTTATGGCCTATTATTCGTCGATGGAAATGTGGTTAATGCTCAGACTATCTTGCTGTGCTACAAAACTGATTGTTTCCCAGGCTGAAAGAGGACAACCTCACTGGATTTGACAAGTACTTGAATATCTGAATGAAACTCTACATGTTCTACCGCCGCTTGGCAAGCAGATTTTTTTATCTATCCAGTTAAACTATATTGTCAAAAATTTATTGTTTTTGCTGTTGCATTAAGTACATATTATACTTAAAACTCATTTTCCTCAAAAGTTTTGGTACATAGAGCCTTTTTTAATCCACTTTTCAATTTTTGAGTTGGCTAAGAAAGGCCTTTTGGCTAAAGGTATAGCAGTCTTTTCATTATGTCTGTCTGTGACTCAACATCTACCCTAGATGTCATGAGTAGCAATGTGTCCTTTTCATAAAATTGTTATTCCATCCTGGACTTCCCTTTCTACTTGAATTATTTTCCCATTTCTTTGTAAACCATGCTTGCTATTTGATGGGAGAATAATTTCATGCAAGTGATTAGAGCTAAATTCTGGATGTATTGTCGTGTAGAGCCCTTCCAGTCATTTCTCATGTTTGGGTTTACTCCTGGAGTAGAATCCAAAAGTTCTTCAAACTGAACCTCGTTCTGTGCTTCTGTTGAATTGTGCCTTAATCATACATAAACTGGTGCTTTTCTTTTGTAAAATACAAAACTTCTTAGTAAATTGCCTTCTGCTACATATTATTCGGTACTGTACTGATCATCTCTACTCAGTTAACGAGCTTGGATCTTCCTCTTCGAGCTGTCCACAAGATCATACAGATGTTGCTGTTCTGACTAGTCTGTTCTTATGATAGTCCTGTGATCATACAGTGTGTGGAGAGTGTTTCCGAGACAACACTGTGCTAGTTGCAGCTGGTTTCAAACATGCTCAGTTGAGTTCATGTCCACAGATACCACAGGTCACCCCACATGGTTGCTTTATGCCTCCTGTAGGAAGTGTTAATGAAGTAGGCATGGTGTGCTCATGCATTGTCTTGGTCACCGAAATGTTGACTATAGATCTGGACAGTAAGTTGGAGGATTCTGGCCCAGTATTACACAGCTCTCAAGTTACCCTTGATAGCAGTGGCAGCTCATGCAAAATTATAGCGATGTGCTACAATGTGGTGTCCTGTATATACTTTTGATTCACAAGGATAGGAATCATAACTAAATTGAACATATTAATTTTTAAATTAAACTGTTTAAATACACTTAAATATTATAAGTAATAATTTAACATTGCAAGGAATAAAGCCAACGAATTGCCAGTCGGTGTGCTAGACTACCAACCGCTATTCAAAAATCCCTCATACTCTATGCTTGCACAGTTTGTTACATGCTCTTTCAAAGAAAAATAGTGACCTGGTGCTGTGAGTAATATAGCATTCATAGTGCCAGAAATTGAAAACAGACCACTGCGTCCCTTCTCTGAGTTGATCGTAGTGTGGCTGACCATCATTTCAGCACTTGATAACAGTTTCTAGTTATCGGGTAGGACTGCAAAATGTGTTGTCCATTTTATTTGCATACCAGCGATCATTCAAAGAGAAACATCATAATTTTAGTGTGATTTACCCCTCACATTCAAAGAGAAATCACATGATTTTAATGTGATACTTAGAGTGTGCTGCAGCACATTAGCATGTGAAAGGCCCATTGCTTGATGGTGATGAGAGTTGACCAGTATCTGTACATGATATTGGCCCAAAACATGGCTGACCCACTTTCGTGCTGAACCTGTAAGAGTGCATGCCTGAGATATGCATGCATTGGTACTTCACCACCTCTACCCTCTTCTGTGATGCTCATCAGGCATCAGATTAATTCTACCATCCTTGTTGAGGAGAACTTGACCCCATTTTTCCAGCACCACGGTGCAAGAAGAAAGTTGGCTTGGGAAAAGTTTCTTCTTGCAACTTGGTGCTGGGGAAATTGTATTGTCACTCTTATTTGATCTTACAGGGTAGGGTTTCATACTGTCTAAGTTGACATAGCCCTCCCAGATGCCTCTAAAAAGAGACAGTTGTGCTACACTCTCTCCAGGGTATCTACGTGCCATTATTTTTAGGTATCAAGTGTTAATTGGTGTGGTCGGTCATGGACCACCGTTCAGAGGCAGCTTTTCAATATTTTGTGTCTCTGATAGTAGTTGAATCTTTTAATAATGTCACTGTGTTGTCCATCATTTCAGTGGGAATCCTCTGCTCACAAACCTTCTTGAGTGGCAATGTACATATGGTCTAAGCTTGAAATGACTCTTCAGTGGGTTTTGATAGGCTGAATAGTGTACACAATCCACATTCTGCTAATGACTGGAGATGGGACTTGTTCTACTGAACTACACCAAGTGTACAGTTTTGCTTTTATCCCCACAGGTGGCTATTTAGTGATTTCCTGTGGTCAAAAGGATTTTGAGAAAGAGCTGTCTGATCCAAAAAGCATGAACTATGCAACTTACAACGCTAGTGAAAAAGCCTTTTTTGAGCTGTTACATTCGATTGTTAAGTTCATTTTAATTATTGTGCGACTCTGTCTGTTGGTCGGAATGGAAAAGAACACTTTCGATAAGATCAACTATACCAGAGTTGGTCGGTATTAGTCTCTATGCGAGTAATGAAATGCATTTTTATTCAAGTTTTCCTCCACCTCATATTTCTTTTAATACCTTTAGGCAGCATTTAAATGATGTTTATGATATTTGGTTTGTTATATGCTGAAACAAAAAAAGCAGAAAGTTAATGTCAGAAGTTGATAATTTCATTGAAGCATTTGGATGCAGTTTTCTTTTATCTGAATTAGTGTACCAACTGGCAAGAGTGCCTGCATAATATACTTATTTGTTTTTACTCATATGGAGTTAGACATTCATTGGTGGTGACATAAAGTTCTTCATATGCAGTTACACATTGTACTGGCAAAAATGAAAGAATAATGTAGTGAATTCATTTGTAAAATGAGAAGGCATCAGAATGTACACGAGAGATAATGTGTACTATTGTATTCATGCCCCCTTTATTTGGCTTTCTGCACTGCTGCTCCCATACAGTCAAAGATAATATACATACTGGTTTGAGATTCCATGTTGTTTAAAATTTTGATGTTCATAGAACATACATACACTTCATAGCTCTGTGAACAAGATGTCAGCTAGGTGGCTCAGCAGAAAGAGGTAAAAAGGCACATTTTTATCAGCATAAATTCTGCTAGTTTTGCATCTATACTCGGGTTGTGGGGGGGGGGGGGGGGGTCACATTCCATTCTAACATAATATATCATCAACATTTGATATGGTTTCTTAGTACGTACCAGATTTGTGGGTAAACTTCATATGAGAATATCTCTGTGGAACACTGTTGTGGAGTTTTCATATTCGTATGATTTGAAATTAAATCCCAGTGTCAGCAGCATGACAAAAAATGTGGAGTTGTGGGTTGGGGAAAGAAGCATTATTTTGCTGTAATTCATTTCGTTTAATGGAAATATGCAGCTGCCCATTAAATTCTGTTGACATTATTCTAGTTGTTCTTGAAAATTACCCAGTTTCCTACCTTTACTCCAAGTTCAGACATCTGCAATTTTGCAGGTGTTAATTTTAACAGGAAAGTATTATCTTTTTGATTGAAAGGAAGAAAAGTGTTGTGTAGTTACCCTGTTTTTCTATATTTGTGGCGTAATTAATATTCCTTTGCTTCCTGACTTACATTTGTGCTTTGTATCATTTACTAGTCTTATCTTTTCCATTTGTGTTTTATAGTCATTATATAGCTTTGTGATATCGTACAGAAAGACTCATATCTGTTGTCTTGGGATTGTACTCAGAAAGCACTGCAGTTTCAGATCATTCATATCTCCTGATTTTTAGCACCAAATCTCCTGTTTCTTGGTTTTTGAAGGTTGTTAGGTATGTGCATGCATAAATACAAAAATCACAAAATAACATATGTTAGCTTTGGAAACACTGAAATCCACATGGCAGGTGCCCGATTAGCTTCTGTCAGACAATAACAGCACACACAACCTCAAGGAAACATCATTTTTTTGTCATGTGAACAGACAAAATATTTGGGAAAAAAACTAGACATTTGTCACAACTAAGCTCATTAATTTGATTGCTGCTTTTTTCACTCACAGCAATTTAAGCTGTTGTTTTAGGTTCCAAGCTAACAACAGCCTTGTAATTCATGACATACTTAGAAAAAACAGCCAAATGTTCGTGACAGCCAAGTTTATTCATTTATTTGCTTCTTGTTTCACTCACAGCAATTTAAGCTGTGCTACTAGGTCCCATCCAACACAGTTTTGTAATTTGTGGCAAATTGGGGAAAAACTGTGAAAGGTTACTAATTTAAGTGTCACACATTTCGCTGTGAGTGGCTGATGAGATCATATGTGCAGGAGTGCTGTGATTGGCTGACAGGATCAGCTGTCCTGTGCTGTGATTTGTCGACAGAAGCAAATTGAGCAACTGCCATATTAATATCTGTGATTCCAAAGCTAATGTGCCATATTTAGTTGATCTCATATTTACACCTCTGTATTATGAAAATACTCCATTCCAGTATAACACTGGAGTAAAAACCTCTCCAGAAGTCTCATTGTTATAATAGTTTGTCGTGCTAAAGTAGTGGAAGAGTGACATTTGTCTATAAACCTTTAATGAGATATTTTTTACGTCAACCCCCCTCCTCTCTCTCTCTCTCTCTCTCTCTCTCTCTCTCTCTCTCTCTCTCACACACACACACACACACACACACACACAAAAACACACACAGATATCATTTCCCGTGGGAAACTAAAAGTGTACTAGTAAGTAGTAACCACTACTTCAAAGCAATATTTCTTTACTGTATCAGTGTCCATCTACTTCTCTAAAGTGAAACATCAAACATTAAAATCACATTAAAGACAGCAATGCAATTGCAGTGGTTGGATGGGATTAAAATGTTCATAGACAGGGCAAAAAATAACTGATAGATTATTTATAGGTGGTGTCTTCTTTTGTCTTGGGTCACCAAGTACATCCTCTCTTATTACATTATTTATAGGTGGTGTCTTCTTTTGTCTTGATCACCAAGTACATCCTGTCTTATTACATGAAAGTAATTACCGCAGAGGCAAAGGCCATTATGAAAGCAGTGCAGTACGTCACTCTGCTTGGTCTGTACAATACCTTCATCATTCTTTACATGTACTATCAGCTCACAACACCTGGAAGTTGTACAAACATAATGCCACAGGCAATTAAGTCATAACCGTGTGGAATGTCAATGAACTTCCTTTGTCTCGTCTAATCCTACAACAAAAGGTTTATATGAACTTGAAATTCATATAGCACTATGCAGCTACTTATTTATCCCTGATTTCGAACCATCCAGCTATGTACAAGTCATTCCATGTCAGATCAACACAGGTTCCAACCCGACATCTCCTATTTTCATCAAATTTGATGTGTTCATTGCACATGGCAAAAAAATGTAAGGATTCCAAACTACAGAATTGTACCAAAAGTATGATAAAAATAATGGTCACCTGACATTCTGAAAATGTGCAAAAATTTGAACAATATGTCTGACAAAAAAGACTATAACTTCTATTCCAATAGATATAGAAATGTGAAACAGGAAATTTTGAAAAGGCCTGGGAACAAGCATTCAGATGATAAGCAAAATGGCTATATTCAAGCAATCTGCAGAGTTAAGGTCAGCGACTTCAACATTTGACCTTGAGTATATATTTTCTTCTTCATGTTACACCATACATCATACTAAAAAGTCAAATTGGGACGACATTTGGATTAAGAGAGAGAAATTAATATTTACAACTATGTGATGCAATACAGGAATAAAAATTGTATGCAGGCTGCAACAGAATGACTTAAAGCACTGAAAAACATGTTCACTGTTAAAAAGATGCCATGTTAGCATTGTGCAGTATTGTTGGAAGCAATGTGAACAGGCGACTAGCAAGCATCTGTAATATGCAAGGTAACAGACTGTTACCTTTGACCTCAAGTGATGCAGAACATGAGATAACATCAAAGCTAAACATGTGTGGAAGGCATGGCAAACAGATTCAGATTTACACAAACAAACACGATGTAAAATGTAATGTGACGAGTTACCATACCTCGGTACTGGGTAACAAGATAAAACACTATTTTTGCATTTTGGTGACAGGAAATATGTTTGGACTGTTGCTATTTGCACATAAACCTTTGTAAGAAGTCACTTGTGCTCAGAAAAGTTGTCAGGTTTATTGGATACACAAACGAAGGTGAAGAACCATGAAGATATAAGAAGCTTGTTTTAACTCCACTTGTACCTTCATTAACATTAAGACACTCCAAGCAGCCAGTGACCTTCGTACATATATTAACCAAACCCAATGATATGACCAAAGTATGAGTTTTTATTGTGTCAGTGTTAAGAGATTAAGTTTTGATGTCCACTGAATGGAAGAAAACTTTTGTTTGGATATTTTTATGAGCACTGGTAGTGACACAGCGTGGTTTGAGAGTATCTGCAGTAGTGCAGATCTGATCAACTGCTCTTGAAGGAGAGATCCTTTGTCATATTTGCTGTAGGCATATAAGAAAGTGACACAGTGTAATGTTCTTGAAACAACGTCACTGCAGACTGGCAGGGGCAGCAAGTCTCTTCATTGCACTTTTTATTTTGGACTGCAGTACGATCTGATAAATATACTTGGGTTTTCTATGGCATTGGGTTATCATAAAGTTCACCAAATGATTGGCCAAATGCAAATGATGTAGGAAGAGATGAATACTCACAACGTCATATTTAAGGCGTTCTAATATGACGACAAATTAAATGTGATCCATTATGCAAGTTTATGGATATCTGTAACAAATAACAAATTGTTGTAACCCACAACATAGAAACACACCATCACTTCTAGAACAAGGATATTTTCTGATCACAAGTACCAGGTGCAACAATGAGTACAATGTTCGTTATGCCACGTTGCAGTTACAAGCAGGTCTGTTTTGAAGTGAACAGTACACGGAGCCACAGCAGAATGGGGATGAACTCCGGGTAGTGATTGCCTACATAGATGCATGTGGCAAGTGGTGTTGAAAGTGCCTGCACAGTCATCGTAGTGGTTGCTCTACTCCTAGAGGCCACTGTTGGAGACTTTTCTGGTGCCTGACATCTAGGTGGTAGCCTGATATCTAGGTGGTAGTCTGATGAGCCACCACACCCCTTCATCCATGGGGAAGTGACAAGCTGCATCTCAGCAGTGCAACCCACATCCGGCTGGCTATACTGCTGGTTCCCTGAACCAGGCTGACGTTGTCAGGGTTGTTGGACAGCCTCTCTAGCTTCGGCAGCTCCTGGTCAGCATGGACAGGAGTGTACAGCCAGAAAGTCCCCACCCAGAAGTGCAGTTGGTGTCACTGCATCTCCACTGCAGGAAGCAGAGGCCATCCAAGTCCACATCTGTCCCCGGCCTGGAAGGGAGGAGTGATGGTGGGAGTGGCGCTGGTAGGGCTGGTACGGCATCTTGGTGGTCAGCCAATATCCAGTCCATCACGAGCGGCCCACAAACAGAGGAATATGACAGCGGGGCCATGGCTGTCACACAGGGTGTAGAGTCCAAAGGCAATGACAGCCCAGGGAGCAGAGGCTATGACAGGAGATGAACGAAGGTCATGGTGATGACCACTGGGCAGGCTGGAGGAGAGGCCAGCCAGGTCCCCTGCCTCAGATGTTGCCTGTTTTGATGGAGCATCACCATCTGGTGCTCTGTGTCCAGTCAACTCACAGCAGCCCCACTTCTGCTGGAGAACTGCCTGAATCCACCTGTCCTGGCAGCCGAATGCCTGTGCCCACATGCAGGTGCTTGGCCGGAAATGGGGAGGCGGCACCACAGATGGCCCGACAGGTAACAGCAGCATGAAATGGAGAAATGTGGTGAGCTGACAGTGACGGAGATCTGCTGTAATCTTCTCTGTTGGAGTTGACCTGTATGAACCAAGAAATTTAGAAAAAAGAACCATCTCAAGGGCTGCATCTGAAAAAGTGTCTGCCATGTATTTCCGTTTGTGTCTTGAATGTGCGCTTGAGCCTTTGACTGGGGGTGGAAAGATGGTGACAGCAGGTAGTTGACGCCATTGCTGCACCAAAACTCGCAAAAAACTTAGTAACAGAATTGCGGTCCATTGTACAACACCAGCATTAGAGGAAGATCTTCAGTGTCAAAGATTCTACAGAGTGATGCGACAGAGGCTTCCGCACCCATACACTGATAGTTGACCAAATATGGAAAGTTTGAGTATGCCATGGTGACAATCAGCTGGGTAGTATCCTAGAAGAGTCCGTCCAAGTCTATATGAACCTGATTCCACTAGACTGAAGTGTGCCGCCTGCTGTTGTTCGCATTGAGAACAGCTGCAAACAACATCCTTGACCTGCCGGTCCATATCCGGGCAGCACACATGGAGCTGGGCAAGCAGTTTAGCTCATGAGAATCCTCAGCAACCTTGATGCATGGGTTGTAGTATCGTTGGAACCAAACCTTCTGTAAGGACCACCAGAGAGGACCGTAGTGAGGGGTTGAAAGGAATCCACCTGGATGAGGCAGTGGCAAAGGTGAAAATAATGGCACAGAGGTGTTGGAGACCCGACTGGGAATGAGGTCAGTCTAGCTGTGTTAGATGTACTGCCGCACCTGTTGTAAGACGGTGTCATTCACAGTTGTTGCAGCCACACAGGTCTCTGTGGCAGAGAAAAAGTGTACTCCGCCAGTTAAGTCTCATCATCCAAATGGAAACATGAGGTGTCATCTTGATAAAACTGCAGATCGGGCTCCAGGGGCAGATACCATCAGGAAATGGGAAAGGGCATCCGCATTAGCATGTAGCACGATACTATGGGAGTGAATTTTGTAACAGTACCTGCTGAGAGAAAGTGTCCAGAATTGGAAGTGATGGGCAGTCCTCTCAGGTAACTTTGCTGTTGGACCAAAAAGGGGAGTAACAGCTTATCATCCGTAATGCAGTGAAACCACCTCCTGTATAAGGAAAATGTAATTTCTTCGGTGTGAAGATAATCCTAAGGGCCTCTCTTCCGATTTGCGAATACCTCTTTCGTGTGGCATTGAGCAGCTTTGTGCAAATGTGATCGGATGTTCTGAGACATCTCCATCTTGAGCCAGGAAGGCTCCCAGGCCCCGTTCAGAGGCATCAGTCACCACCACCAACTGTTTACTGAGTTGAAATGTGACGAGACATAGTGCCAATAGGAAGGCCTGCTTCAGAGTCTTGAACACCTGTTCACATGCCTCCAAGCTCACAAAAGGTACACCTTTTTTCCACAGGTTGTTTAGCAGGTGTGCAATCTACACCACACTCAGGCTGAGTTTGCTGTAATAAGTGATCTCCCCCAAGAAAGAATGGAGGTCCTTGATGGTATCCTGGGGTGAGGAAGTTTAGCAATGATTTCGGCCAGCTTCTGTTGATGTTTAATACTATCATGGGAGATAACGTGGCCTAGGTATTCCTATATATAATGCCCTTCCTTCTGACCTGAATCACACTGTGCCCACTTATCAGTGCAGTCATCTCTGACATTCTGGGTACGGTGGGAACAAGGCCTGGTTGGGGGACACTGAGATTGCTTTCCTTGTTTATGAGATTTAGCTGTAGGACCTCTGTGTTTTCTCTCAGTGTTTCTACATCTACATCTATGTCTCTAATCTGCAAACTACTATGAGGTGCATGGCAGAGGGTACATCCCATTGTACCAGTTATTAGGGTTTCTTCCTTACGGAGTATGAGAATAATGATTGTTTGAATGCCTCATTGCGTGCAGTAATTATTTTAACCTTATACTTGTGGTCCCTATGTGAGTGATACATAGGAGCTTGTAGTATATCCCTAGAGTAAACATTTAAAGCCGGTTCTTGACACTTTTTTAACAGACTTTCACAGGATAGTTTACACCTGACTTCAAGAGTCTGCCAGTTTAGTTCCTTCAGTATCTCTGTGACACTCCCCCACAGATTAAACAAACCTGTGACCATTCCTGCTGCCCTTCTCTGTATATGTTCAATATCCCCTGTTAATCCTATATGGTACGAGTCCCTCACACTTGAATAATATTCTAGAACCAGTCGCATGAGTGATTTGTAAACAAACTTTTGTAAATTGATTGCACTACGCCAGTATTCCACCAAAAACAGAAGTCTACCAACTGCTTAACCCACAATTGAACCAATGTGATCATTCCATTTCATATTCCTACATGAGTTGGCTAATTCCAACCGTGACTCATTGATATTATGGTCATAGGATACTATGCTTTTTGTTTTGTGAAGTGCGAAATTTTACATTTCTGAGCTTTTAGTGTAAGCCTGTCTCTGCACCACTTTGAAATCTCATCCTGGGCTGACTGAATATTTATGCAGCTTTTTTTCAGACAGTACTTCATTATGGATAGGTATTGTCTGCAAGGTCATTAATATACAACATGAACAGCAAGGGTACCAATAGACTGGGGCACATCCGCAGTTACTTCTACATCTGATAATACCTCTCCATTCAAGATGACATGTTGTGTCCTTCCTGCCAAAAAGTCCTCATTCCAGTTAAAAGTTTCACTTGATACCCCATATGATCGTACTTCTGACAACAAGCATAGATGTGGTACTGACAAGGGAACATCCCCATCGCACCCCCCTCAGATTTAGTTTATAAGTTGGCACAATGGATAGGCCTTGAAAAACTGAACACAGATCAATCGAGAAAACAGGAAGAAGTTGTGTGGAACTATGAAAAAATATGCAAACTGGGTCGTCCATGCGTAAGATAGGCAATATTAAGGGCAATGTGAGGAGAGGAGCGCCGTGGTCCCGTGGTTAGCGTGAACAGCTGCGGAACGAGAGGTCCTTGGTTCAAATCTGCCCTCGACTGAAAATTTTGCTTTCTTTATTTTCTCAAAGTTATGATCTGTCCGTTCGTTCATTGACGTCTCTGTTCACTGTAATAAGTTTAGTGTCTGTGTTTTGGGACCGCACCGCAAAACCGTGTGATTAGTTGACGAAAGGATGTGCCTCTCCAATGGGAACCGAAAACATTTGATCGCAAGGTCATAGGTCAACCGATTCCTCCACAGGAAAACACGTCTGATATTTTGTATACGACACTAGTGACAGCATGTGCGTCACATGACAGGAATATGTTGTCGACCCACCTAACTAGTACACTTGGCGAATGGGTGAAAAGTTTCTTTTACCTTGCCCGATTTAGGTTTTCTTGTGGATGTAATAATCACTCCAAAAAAAGTGAGTGACCGAGCGGGGTGGCGCAGTGGTTAGACACTGGACTCGCATTCGGGAGGACGACGGTTCAATCCCGCGTCCGGCCATCCTGATTTAGGTTTTCCGTGATTTCCCTAAATCACTCCAGGCAAATGCCGGGATGGTTCCTCTGAAAGGGCACGGCCGACTTCCTTCCCAATCCTTCCCTAATCTGATGAGACCGATGACCACGCTGTCTGGTCTCCTTCCCCAAACCAACCAACCACAAAAAAGTGATGAAAACATAAGAGTTTTTCACATAAACTGAAAATAAAAAGTTAAAATTTTCGGTCCAGGGAAGATTTGAACCAAGGACCTCTCGTTCCGCAGCTGTTCACGCTAACCACGGGACCACGGAGCTCCTCGCCTCACATTGCCCTTAATATTACCTATCTTACGCATGGACGACCCAGTTTGTATATTTTACTTATTTTTTCATAGTTCCACACAACTTCTTCCTGTTTTCTCGATCGGTCTGTGTTCAGTTTTTCAAGGCCTATCCCCTGTGCCAACTTATAACTAAATCTGAGGGGGGTGCGATGGGGATGTTCCCTTGTGAGTCAAGTGCTTTTTAGGAAATAAAGGAACACTGTATCTATCTGATTGCCTTTTTATTTATTTATTTACACGTCAAGTTCGGTAGGACCAAATTGAGGAGCAAATCTCCAAGGTCATGGAATGTGTCAGTTCATGAAGTTACTACATAAAAGTAATAACAGATAAAAAATGATGTTCATGAACCTGAAAAAAGGCAACCCATAAGTTTAAGTAAATGCTATCAGCAGTACAATAAGAATCAGCTTAATTTTTCAAGGAACTCTGTAACGTGCTGGGCTGTATCCTTGTATTAGTGCCACTTAAAGTACACGTCACAATCGGATCTATTGAAACATTTCCTCACCCAGTAGATAGTGCGCAGTGTTCCCGACCTCCCTTGCTTTGCTTATTCAATATTGTCTTCCCGGTAGCTGAATCCATCTCACCTAAATCACACTGAAATTAAGAAGCCAGGATCCTAGATTAAGTTTTCCAAAATCAAAGGTCAAGACCATACTCATTGTTGAACATTTATGACAGCCACACTGCGATTTATTTGTTATCACACACACACACACACACACACACACACACACACACACACACACACACACACACACACAATATTCATGTGACCAGGCATTTTACACTTAATCGTCACATTAGGTAGGTCAAAAACTTCCAGTCTTTAACAGTGTTCACAATTACACGTTTTTGGTACTGATGGAAAAATTAACCGACTTGCCGCACTTTTGCTCCAGGAGAATCTGACCGAGAACTAACTGAGAACTGCTCCAGCTCGGACCTTATATAGACAAGTGCTTGAATATTTGACTATTTCTGTTAATACATTATAGTTTATAATTTCCCAGGGTTAAATTGATCCTTTCTAATTGGTTTTGAAGTTAACTATTGGGTTTTATTACTTAAATAACATGAGTGATCTGTATCAATTTAAATACGTGGAACTAACTTATGCATCCGCATGGGAATTCCCAACTTATAACCATGGCCACTCTCTTGAACAATAATTTTTACTTATTCAAATTTACTTAATTCTTAATTAATGCACTTACAAAGTTGAGACTGGAGTCATTTTACGTAGTAAAATAAAGGTAGCAAAAGCATCAAAACAGATCTCGGAATTATTTAGTAGTTTGGTTACAATTGGCACTGAAAGTAATACAGGCTACAGATTTCAAGTCTTAATATCAATTTAACTAATAGACTTTAGGTTAATTTAAACACTTTGCTGGAATCAGTAAAATTTCGGCTTTCTTCTGGATGCAGTCTTGTAGCTGAATTCGATCTATTAGCTCACTTGAATTTTACTTAATATGTATTGCACAATATACGTCATTGTTCATAACTTGTAATAGGATGCATTTCCAATAAAACTAATTAGCTCATTACTTTCAGAATAGACATTAGAATGTACTGAAATAATAGATTTTACTAGGGGAATTTTATTTAAATTATTTCTGAATTCTGTACCATGAGGCTGAAGGCCACAGAATCTGTAGTCGGAAACTGACTAGTGACAATGAAAAAAAAATAAAAGTTCATTGCTTAACTAAGTTACTGAAGGAGTGTAAAACCAAAACAGGATAGCAGTGGGAAACCCTTCTTTGTTACAACTCCTCGACAGAATAGGAGGAGTGACCCATGAGGTCACTATTGGGTCGTTTTGAAAGCGCGTGGATTGCTGCTAAGATTTTTGAATTCGAGTGGCATCTTATTGAAAATGGATGCAGCAGTATACTATACTGCACACTTTTTTGCACAAGAGTTAAGGAAGTCCAATCCAAATGGAGGTTTGATTTCTGCCGAGTATTAACCGAGTGAAAGCTGCTGATTCTTGGGAATAAACTAATATTGGTAACAAGAAATGACAATAAGGAATATACATATTGAGAGGCCAATGTCAAAATACCCAGATTCGTGAACAGAGGTCGACAAGAGGTTCGTGAACTCACACCACTTATTGCTCGAACCGCCTGTTTCTGAGCCAAAAATATCCTTGTAGAATGGGAAGAGTTACCCCAAAATATAATACCATACGACATAAGTGAATGAAAATAAGCAAAGTAGACTAATTTTCGTGTCGAAGTGTCACTCACTTTTGATACCATTCAAATAGTAAAAATGGCAGTATTAAATATTTGAACAAGATCCTGAACGTGGGCTTTCTACGACAGCTTACTATCTATCTGAACACCTAGAAATTTGAACTGTTCAGTTTCACTAAGCCTGTTCTGTGAAATTAAAACGTCAAGTTTTGTTGAATTGTGTGTTAGAAATTGTAATAACTGAGTCTTACTGTGATTTAGCATTAGTTTATTTTCTACAAGCCATGAACTTAGGTCATATACTGCACTATTTGAAACTGAGTCAATGTTGCACACAACATCCTTTACTACCAAGCTAGTGTCATCAGCAAACAGAAATATTTTCGAGTTACCCGTAATACTAGAGGGCATATCATACATATAAATAAGGAACAGGAGTGGCCCCAACACTGATCCCTGGAGCATCCCCCACTTGACAGTACCCCACTCACATCCCACATCACAGCTGTTATCAACATTGTGAATAATGACCTTTTGCTGCCTGTTGCTGAAGTAAGAGGTGAACCAATTGTGAGCTACTCCCCGTATTCCATAATGGTCCAACATCTGGAGCAATATTTTGTGATCAACACAATCAAATGCCTTAATTAAATCAAAAAATACGCCAAGTGTTCGAAACTTTTTGTTTAGCCCATCCAGTACCTTGCAGAGAAAAGAGAATATAGCATTTTCAGTTGTTAAACGACTTCTAAAGCCGAACTGTACATTTGATAGCAAATCGTATGATATAAAATGATCAATTATCCTTACATACACAGCCTTTTCAATAACTTCTGCAAACACTGATGGCATAGAAATAGGTCTGAAATTATCTACATCATCCCTTTCTCCCTTTTTATAAAGCAGCTTTACTACTGAGTACTTTAATTGCTCAGGAAACTGACCATTCCTAAAGGAAAAATTACAAATATGGCTAAATACAGCGCTAACATGTGCAGCACAGTACTTTAATATTATACTAGACACTCCATCATAACCATGAGAGTCCTTAGTCTTCAGTGATTTAATTATTTACTCAATCTCCCTCTTGTCTGTATCACAGAGGAGTATTTCAGACATCAATCTCAGAAAGGCATTTGCCAAGAAAGTATATGATTTCCTGTAGAAACTAAATTTTTATTTAATTCACCAGCAATGCTCAGAAGATGAGTGTTAAATACTGTACATATATCTGATTTATCAGTAACAGAAATATTTTTACTGCGAACTTACTTTATATCGTCGACCTTGTGCTGCTGACCAGACACTTCCTTCACAACTGACAATATGGTTTTAATTTTATCCTGTGAATTAGCTGTTCTATTTGCATACCACATACTCTTTGCCTTCCTAATAACATTTTTAAGCATGTTACAATACTATTTGTAATGGGCTACTGTAGCTTGATTGTGATTACTTCTAACATTTTGATATAATTCCCGCTTTGTTCTACATGATATCCTTACCCCACTAGTCAGCCACCCGGGCTGTCCATTACTGCTAGTACCCCGTTTAGAATGTTCTAATGGAAAGCAACTCTCAAAGAGCATGAGAAATGTGTTATGGAAAGCATTGTATTTATCATCTATATTATCGGCACTATAAACATCCTGCCACTCTTGTTCCTTGACAAGTTTTTAAAAACCTCTCTATTGCTGTTGGATTAACTTTCCTACATAGTTTGTAATTAAATATGACATTGGTTTGAGTACAAAAGTCTTTTAGTGTTAAAATTTGTGCATCATGGTCTTGAAAGGCCATTCACACTTTTACTAACAGAATGCCCATCTAGTAATGAAGAGTGAATAAAAATATTGTCTATGAGTGTGCTACTGTTCCCCTGCACCCTAGCTGAAAAAAACACAGTTTGCTTCAGATCATATGAATTTAGGAGACATACCAACATCCTTTTTCTTGTACAATCATATACAGAATTAATATTGAAGCCGCCACATATAACTACTTTCTGGTACTTCCTACAAAGTGAATCAAGATCCCTCTCTAGCTTGAGCAAAACTGCTCTGAAGTCGGAATTAAGGCACCTGTAGACAACAACAATTAGAAGTTTAGTTTCATTAAATTCAACTAACTCTTCACAACTTTCAAATGTCTGTTCAGTGCAATGTCGTGATACGTCTATGGTCTCAAATGGAATACTGTTCTTTATGTACAGAGCCACTCCCCCACCCCACCCCACCCCACTCCTTGAGAAACAGTAGCCTGGTAAAGGAAGCCTCTGAATTATCAAATTATTTAAGTGGTGCTCTGATATACCAATAATTTCAGAGTCAAAATCTATTAGCAGTTCACTAACTTTATCTCTAATACCTCTTATATTTTGATGAAATATGCTAATTCCTTCTGGAAACATTACATCCTCTGAAGATGAGCCATTAGTTGAGGGACCTTCTTTAAGCAGGTTTACCTCTCAGCTGACTTCAATCTAAAAAAGGTGCAGCTCTTAACACCAACTACTACAGGAGTTTTTCCATGAGTGACAGCACCACCACCACCCACTACACTGTCACCTATAAGCTTAGCTAGCCTCCCCCTCCCATACCTATTGAGGTGCAGGCCATGCCTAGTGAAACCTGATCTGCTGATAGACCGAATTGGCACCACTGAGATTTGATCCATGCCCTCTGCCAAAGAAATGCAACCCTTCTGCAAATTGCTGTGCATTTCAATACTGGGTCATCAAGTGTCAGCATACGAACCATTCAGCGAAACATCGATACGGGCTTTCAGAACCAAAGGCCCACTCATGTGCCTTTGATGACTGCACAACACAAAGCCTTATGTCTTGCCTGGGTCTGTCAACACCGACATTGGACTGTTGACGACTGGAAACATGTTGCCTGGTTGGACGAGTCTTGTTTCAAATTGTATCGAAGGGGTGGACATACACGATTATGGAGACAACCTCATGAATCCATGGACCCTGCATGTCAGTGGGGGCTGTTACTGCTGGTGGAGGCTCTGTAATGGTGTGATATGGGACCCCTGTTAGGTCTAAAAATGACTCTGGCAGGTGACATGTACGTAAGCAACCTGTCTGATCAACTGCATCCATTCATGTACATTGTGCGTTCTGACAGACTTTGGCAATTCTAGCAGGACAATGCGACACCTCACACGTCCAGAATTGCTACAGAGTGCTGCAGGAACACTCTTGTGAGTTTAAACACTTCCACTGGCCACCACACTCCCCAGACATGAACCTTTTTGAGCATATCTGGGATGCCTTGCAATGTGCTGTTCAGAAGAGATCTTCATGCCCTCATACTCCTATGAATTTATGGACAGCCCTTCAGTTCTCTCCAGAGCTACTGCAGACATTAGTCGAGTCCATGCCATGCCATGCTGCGACACTTCTGCATGCTCACGGACACCCTAGATGATATTGGGCAAGTGTACCAATTTCTTTGGCTCTTCAGTGTATATCAAGTTGAATTGATGTCGCACACTAAGGTCTTTGGTCCCTTGGTAGTGTAAGAAAATTAAGCTTCTAAGATAGTGCGATCAAAAGATATGCCCATTTATGTCACATATTTTGCCCTTTTCTCACATGAGATCGTGCAGACCATGGATGAAGAACAATAGGTGGATTCCATATTCCTAGATTTCTGTAAAGCATTTGACACAGTGCTACACTGTCATCTATTAACAAAGGTACAAGCATACAGAATAGGTTCCCAGGTATGGAAGTGGCTCGAAGACTTCTTCAATAACAAAACCCAGTATGTTGTCCTTGACAGTGAGTGTTCACCAGGGACAAGGGTATCATCATAGCTCGCCAGGGAAATGTGATAAGACTGTTCCTGTTCTCTATATGCGATCTGGCAGAAAGTGTGAGCAGCAGTCTGCAGCTATTTGCTGATGATGCTGTGGTGTATAGGAGGAAGATGTCATCACTGAGTGACTGCAGGGGAGTTACGAGGTGACTTAGACAAAATTTCTAGTTAGTGTCACGAACAGCAGCTTGCTCTAAATGTAGAAAAACAAAAGTTAATTTAGACGAGTAGGAAAAACAAACCCATATATTAGAGTATGGCATTAGTAGTGTGCTGCTTGGCATAGTAATGGTGATTAAATATCTAGGCAAAACGTTGCAAAGCAATACAAAATGAAATGAGCATCTAAGGATTGTAGTATTGAAAATGAATCCGGTTGACTTCGATTGATTGGTAGAGTTTTAGGAAAGTGTGGTCCATCTGTAAACGATACCTCATTTAGGACACTAGTGCGACCCATTATTGAGTACTGTTCCAGTGTTTGGGATCCGCACCAGGTCGGATTAAAGGAAGACATTTAAGCAATTCACAGACGGGTTGCTAGATTTCATACCAGTCAAGTTCGAACAAAACGCAAATATTATGGAGACGTTTCAGAAACTCGAATGGGAATCACTGTAGGGTAGGCAACGTTCTTTTTGAGGAGCACTATTGAGGAAATTTAGAGAACCGGCATTTGTGGTTGATTGCAGAATGATTCTACTGCTGCCAGTATACATTCCGCATAAGGACCATTAAAATTGGATTGTACAGAGGCATGTAGACAGTCATTTTCCCCCTTGCTCTATTTGCGAGTGGGACAGGAATGGAAATGAGTAGTAGGGGTACGGGTACCCTCCACCATGCAATACACAGTGCTTACAATGTAAGTAAGTATGTGTAGATATTCTGATACTTAGAAACTCGCACATCAAAACCTGAAAGGCACTTCCTGATGGCTTGGAATTATGAAATTTGACAAAAAGCAAGGTTCACAGTACAACTAAGGGAAAAACCTGAAAATTGTTAACTTATAATTACAGCTCTTTCTTTCTTTCTTTTTTTTTCTTTTTTTTTCTTTTATATATATATATATATATATATATATATATATCAAAAGTCAAAGCACTCAAAAGATATGGCCATTTATGTCACTTATTTTAATACTCACAAAGTCACTCATCAAAACCTATAAGACACTTTACGTTGACTTGGAACCGTGACATTTTTGGTAGTAAGATAGGCTTCCATTACAAGTAAAGATTGCTGCTGCTGTTGTTGTGGTGGTGGTCTTCAGTCCGAAGACTGGTTTGATGCAGCTCTCCTTGCTACTCTCCTGTGCAAGCCTCTTTATTGTTAATTTGTAATTACATCAGATGAAAAAAAAGTAATTTGTTTCCCAACTTCAAACTTTTAATTAAAACATTCTCAAAAGTCGTTTAATTCACAGGATGTCAAAACAGGCCAGAAATCATAGAGGTTTCTTGACTGTCTATATACATAGTTATGTTAGTGCAGAATCTTCAGAATGTGAATCCTACTTGCACATGACCAATTTTTTGGGTAATGTTGTGACTTGATGCATATTCACTTCTTACATGTGTTTAGGCAGAAACCTGAGTTCATAGCTTTTGAAACATACTTTGCTGTTTTTTGCGTATTTGTCATGGTTTTCGAGGATGTGGTTAGGCAGGAGCCTAATGGTGCAGCTTAAATTGATGTTGGTATAACAAGCAGGAATCGTAGTTGCAGTCTTGCTTGTCAGAAACACTTTGCCATTTTTTTTTACGAACAAGTCACGATTTTAGAGTATATGGTTAGGCAGGAAATGTTTACTTTTGTTTCAGTTTGTGTGGTATACTTGTATAATAATTTATACTTAAGATTTGATGATCTGCAAAATTTAATCTTCCTCTTAAACACTGACTTGTAAGTACTGTTTGTGCAGTTACAGTAGCCATCGAACTCGTACATATCTTCATTACCATCTGTAGACAGTAAATGAAATGTCAAGCAAGAGACTTAGTAGCGAGATAGTTTCCAAATTCTTATGTTTTTCTGGAGGACTGTAACAACTAGTAAATGTAAAAGTTTTAATTCGTAATAATTTTTTTAATATCTATATCAATATAGGGAAGGAAAGACTAAGAAGAGCATGCCATGGGTACCTTCCTTACCCAACAGTTCACATCTAGATGCAGTGCCTCAAGCAACACCAATTAATAGGAATCGTGTAAACAACAAAAAAGTCCGAACATTTCCACTTTGGTAAGTATGATCACTATTTTGTAATTTAAGACTAGTTTTGTGTAGAATAAATTCTTAAATTTCCTGTGATGATGTTTGGGATGAAAGCTTTTAAATTTGTTGTTCTTTATGTTGAAGTTTATGTAGTTACAAGTAATGCGTTCAGAGGCGTGAGTGTATCAATATGTTGTTAGACATATTTTATTTATTATTGCTTTAGGATTAATCATAATTTTTTTTGTAAAAATCTTGTGGTTTTTATTGTTGAAAATTGCAGTCATTTTGAATTTCCTTCTCCAATGGTCATTATTCTAGGTGAACATATGTGATGCATTTACCCATTATTACCTAATTGGGTTAAACCTAAATATTTCCACTTTGGAACTTCTTTAAATGGTCATTTTGTTAAGAACAATATTGCTATGATTTGTAAACTGTAGTATATGTCTTAAGTGAAATAGCAAAAAAAAAATGTAAATTAAACACATTGCTTCAGAATAAAACTATAAGCTGTATCTGCGCCGGTGCGACAGTAACTTCATATAAGCAGTGCACTCCACCACGCTCAATCCATACAAGTTAGATAACATGTTAAGTAATTCACCCTTTTTTGGAACAGAAGTATTTAGGCACTTAATTATTATATACCTATGTAATTTGGGATTTTCGCAGTATATGTGGACAGATTCTTCTGAAAACTCGAATTGAAAGAATCTGAGGGCTTGGGAAAGGTTTTATGTATATTTTTATTTTGAAGTTTGTCTGAGGATTAGTTATTTCATCAGCATTAACATTAAGGAAAGCCTCATTATGTTAAATGCAGTGGTTTTCATGTGTAACTGCAGGTACAGGGATCTAGTATAAAAGCTTGGACTCTTTCAAGCTAAGTGTTCTCCTAAACATGAGTATTTTTATGCATAAGATGTATTATTCATTAAAGTTTTGTTATTGTCCATTAAGCAGGTAATAAAGGGGGGGGGGGGGGGGGGAAGCCCTCACAAAGGAGCTGGATTTTTATAAACTTTTAGTAGGTGGTATTTACTCTAAAAAACAAGAATCCTGTGTGAACATATGGAAACTGGAAAAATTGTGGAATTTGGGCGCCTTGTGTTCCACAACAGAAGCTTTAAATTTTCTACATTTTTGGTGGTTATACATCATTTTGTGCTACAATAGATATTTATTAAGTCGAAGAGCTTCAAAGAAAGTGAAATTTCTAAAATCTTCCAAAAGCTAAAAAAAATGATTGCGCCTTTTAGCATTACATAATTAATTTTACATCCTTTTTTAAAAGCATAATGGTATGTGTTTTTAACAGTCAGCGTTTATTATTCTCAAGAATCCCCTTATCAATGGAATGTTAATTTTCACTTGTGTTGGAGAGCTGGTCTGATGTACCGGTGTGTTTGGTAGACCCAAAGTGGTTGGTACCCTCCACTCCCCCACTCGACATTGAACTTCACTGAACAGTTTACTGTACAGTGTATGCAATGGATAAATTTGCAGAAGTGTTTTCTTTTGAAAATTTCACTTATTTCTCTCTCTACCGACTACCAGAATATTGTATGAGACTATTTCAAACAGCACTCCCGTCTCTGTAATTAAGGCGATGGAGAGAGAGAGTATTTGAAATTGCCTAGTTTGCAGTTTTCCATGATAACTGTGGTCAGTATAATACTAAACTACTTGATACAGTATAATTTATTTCAAAACTACATAAAAAACATAGAAATATATATTTTAAAAATCTTTCAGATTAATATATGTAGATAAAATAAAGACTTCAGCAGCTGATGCTAAATGATTGTATCATTAAAATGTATTTGATATATAATTCTAGATTGTAGAGATCAGTTTTTTGCTTCTTGATTAAAATACAACTAAATGAAAAAATGAGCAGTTGAAGGGTTGGTTGAAGTTTCATAATGTGAATTAACTTCATGTTTGTCTACAGCTGATTTACTCTACAACTTGTAATTACTTTATCTATGTTTGCAGACATTCTTTTGCTACTTATGTCTGTGTCTGTATATCAAAATGGATACACTCTTCTCCTGATGTACATTCACATCCTATGTTAAGTTACTCTATACCCGTAGGCCACATCCTATGTAAGTGACAGAGAGTGCACGACAGCTTCAGATGACAAAACACAACTGCAGGTATATGTACGGAAAGTATCCTGAGGGAGTGACGTCCATGGTGCTGCCTGTCCTCTGCTACAACTTTTGACATTTGAATTCAAATGAAAGCAATTTGATTCTTCCACATCTTACAGCTTGATACCTTCATGCACTGAAGGACTGAATTCATTTTCATTTGTCATAGTCACTGTGGTGCACAAAATTAAATGTGGCCAATACATCGAAATTGTATTTAAAGTTGAGAGCGGGAATGATATCTCTTTCTTGTTCGCTAGATATCGGTTGTTACATCCACAGATGGGATGCGAATCCTTTAATGCGCATAGGGGTCAAGTGATTGTAAAAATCATCATATTTCAATCACTGCTCAAGATGTCAAAATGATGTTTTTTGGAAATGACAGCCCGCAAAAAGGATATTTTATTGTATGATTAACAGTTGATGCATTTTTTGTCAAATATTTGAGTGGAGTGAAAACATGATTGCCTATAAATTACCCAATGAGTTTTTGTCCGAATTTTCGTAGCAAAACAGCGAGAAATGGACAAAAGGGGTATCAAAGTGACCAATGTGAGTTCTCATTTTGAAAGAAAATATTAAATGCTGGAAAGTAATAAGGGTAATTAAGATAGACTTAATTACTGATTTGAGGAAAAATTGAAATATTTTACAAACAGTTGCCGCTAGGTAAGTAAATGAAATGAACTGTTAAAAAAGTTCATCTGTTCAAGGCCTCGCTGTCTTGCACATAAAAAAAAGATGCCTTGGTGTGATATTTCACTGCAAAAAGGCTTCCTCTGAATCAAGTACTAAATTCAGGAATTTCAAGAACTGATGATGTTAGGAAGGCAAGTGAGGTGTCAATAAGGTCATGCTTTCTGAATTAATCTGGAAAAGAAAATAAAAAAAATGAAAAGAAATACGTGAAACATTTTGTGGAATGATTTGTCTAAAAGGAATAAAATAGATCAGAGTAACATTTGTTATGCCTTAGGGTGATGTTTGAAATTATGTATATTTAAAATGAGATACACCATTTGTTTCTCTAATATGTTTTATTTCTTACTTTTAGACAAATCATTGCATAAAACATTTGACTTCTTTTCAAAAATTTTGTTTGCTTTACTTATGCAGATTATTTAGATTAACTGAAACGCTTGGCCTTAACATTGATTGCCGATGAATTATGTTCCCACGAATCAGATATCAGTAAAATTTCATTGTTTTTCTGTGTGTTTTATTAGGCATTTAATTTGTGTCATATACTGGGATAGGTGTGTAAAGATGAAGTACTTTGGCAGAACTTTACAAAATATGCTGCCAAGTGCAGTGTAAACAGTATATACATAACTTAGTACACAGTATTGGTGACAAGGGTTGTCGCCAAGTCAGTTAAAATATAAGAAGTAGCCAGGACTGAACCGAGGACCAAACAACAATCATGATTACTAGCCTAAAATGCTACCTTCACACCATGGACACCTCCTCCAGAGCATAACTCATTCTTCCATTGGTACTGTAGTCCGTCATTCTTCTGTACTTACCAGCTGTTGAAGTTCTTGATCATGTAAGAAAAATGTGTCTTTAATTTGTTAATGAGATAATTGAAAGTTTTTGGACTCATCCATGTATATTCAAAGAATTTGTCTGATGATCGCTGTAGCCGATAGTATAAATTATGAAATTCTCCAAGAAGATTCTTCCCTTCATAAATTTCAAACTCGGTGCTCCATTATTGCCTTATTTTCGTAAGCAAAGCTAATTTTGTTGCCTTACTCCGAGCTGCAGTATTCTACAGGATGTGCTAGGATGCGGCCTTAGTCTCTCTTTGTTGAAGTGCATGAACAAAAAAGCTTCAGATCAAAACCAAACCAAACCAACCTCCAAAATCAGGTCTTTCTTTGGGAAAGGTCGTAGTACCTTTGCAGAAATCCTTGCAAAGATTTATTCCTCAGGACTGCTGAACTGCCATGCAAATTGATGGTCGGTTGCAGTATGTTAATCAATGACTGCAGTGTCTCCCATTAAGAATTTCTAAGCAGAATATGACACAGTAGCGGTGTTCATGGCAGTTTCTGAGAAAAACTGAATAATGCTTTTGGATTAGTGTTGTAATGCTGTAGTGTCATAAACCCCAACCTAATTGTTACGCAACTTCCTAAAAGAACTCGTGCTCACTAACAACACTGGTCCACAGTGGATTATTTGCAGAAACAAAAGTAGTCAGTTCATAGATTTCGAAGCACTAAACACGAATATCGCAATTAAAATTGTCTCCTAATTCAGGGTTACAAAGAAGTTGGGTCTTCATGTTTAACATATATATCTGCCATAGTCAACAGTTAATTGAACTTACATGGTTTATTCGTGCTGTGCATTTGCCTTCGTCATGTGGGTGGTGTCTGGAGTGTCTCTGTAGTAGTGCTCACAACTGAATGTGCCACAGTGCTGTGGAAACATATCGAGGTGGGACAGGGTGTCTACGACCCGGGAGATCTGGGAAAAACCCGGGATTTTTTTTCATCCGGGAGAAAACCGGGAAAAACCCGGGATATTTTTAGAATTCCGGGAATTTTTCATTGTTTTACTTTTCAGTTAAATTTTTGTAATTTTGACTAGTAAGAACCGATACACCAACAAAGGATATTACTGTATCCCGCTACTGCAGAATAATACTTCAACAATAAAACATAAACGAGAGAAAAAAACGAAAATAACTTAAATTGCAAAGGAAATGCGCCATATACAAGGACGACACAAGTGCTCATGCAAGCGTCTGCCGATTGAAAATGTGTCAAAGGCTTTAGGAAGACTATGCAGTGCTTCATAACAACAAATTGCCTCCAATGAGCATGAAGTCGCAACTGTTTACATTCGATTTGTTTTAGCAGTTAACGCGCGGGCTCATGCGCATGCGCAGTAGAGTCACGTTTGCGTAGTAGATTCTCCCGCCTCTGTCAACTGGAATGTTGCTGTTGGCTGTGCAAGCAGTCACAGCAAGCAGCTAGATACTTCCGGGAAAAGGGGGCGCCTAATTCATACTCTTGAGAGGAAAAAAAACTTGTTTCACAAAGCACCTAGCATCCAGCGCGCACACGTCCGCCGCTCGTGGTCTCGCGGTAGCGTTCTCGCTTCCCGAGCACGGGGTCCCGGGTTCGATTCCCGGCGGGGTCAGGGATTTTCACCTGCCTCGAGATGACTGGGTGTTTGTGTTGTCCCCATCATTTCATCATCATCCAGGAAAGTGGCGAAATTGGACTGAGCAAAGATTGGGTAATTGTACGGGCGCTGATAACCACGCAGTTGAGCGCCCCGCAAACCAAACATCATCATCATCATCCAGCGCACATTTGCCTATCAATTAGTCATATGATTTTGAAATGCTTCTCTGTTGGTATTTGAACACATTTTAAGTTGATTTCTGAATGAATCATAAGCTGACTTTTGAATGCATGCATAGTGTACGTGATGTCTCTGTCAGGAGAATCCTCGTCGCATCTAGAAATAAACTTTCCACAGACAAAAGGGAATGGGGCTATACGAGCTGAGTGGAGTAAAGCCAAATGGATGAATGGCAATCGCTGTCTGATTATGTGGCTGATTGGGTGTGGGAATGATCAGTGTTATAATTACTAGCGAAATCCATGGATTCATACTATCAGAATGGAAATTAATGACTGACAGGAATAACAGGTGAGAAAGATTATGTATTATCTTCTCAGTGTGTCCAAGAAAATGAAGTTTTGACAGAAAATGTTTGGCCAGATCGCTACACTAGTAAGGACCAGTAGTACAGTCCCCGACTACCAGCTGCTTAAGTTCTATTATGGTAGTAACACGGAAAACGTGTTGTACGAACACGTAACAATGCCTAACCGGAGAATAATTGCGGGAGAACTAAACCAGTGATTCTGGCAGGGTTAGTGAAGTTAATCGGCGAACAAATTTTGACAGTGGCAGCAATAGCTACAGAATTGGTGATGACAGGATTGTTTGTTAGAACGAGGACGGAGAAGAAACGAGGACATCACACAAATTATGGAAGAATAAGACGATTCCAAATTTATATAAAAATTTCGTAATACTAGTTTTCGATGTCATGCTAGAGAAGCTGGTGCATATGAATGAAACGTGATACTATTTCCTAACATAAAGCTTTTTGCTTGTAGTAGGCCTAATAGGCATTTGATATTGATACTTATTGGATTATATTCTGTCGTGTTATAAAAATGACCATTTGTGCCAAAACAGTCTCGTTTATTTGGTGTGTTATAAAATTGCTGCCGTATTAGAAAGGCCTATTTTGTTTTATTTAGCAGACAGTGACAAAATAGACGTAATCAGATCGAGAAACCACACCAGTCATGGGTATTATTTGTATTAACAGCTTTTTCAGTATTAGATAACTACATTTCGATTTTCCATGTAGCAAAACGTTTGACAAACTTTGATGAGGTAAAAGATTCTTTCACAGAAAGGAAAACACGCCATGTAAAGCTGTAGCAAGATTAGAGAGAAAAAAATGCTAGGAGCTAAGGTTTGAAGAAATGTGTAATTTCTTGCTTATCTCTTGTCAGTACTGGTTTTATATATCCTATATTTAATTTTATGACACACAAAACAGCAAGTTATTAACTAATGGGCAACGAAGAGTTCAGATTTTCCGAAGAGTTCTTGTTCTCTCGATTACAAATAATCCCATCCGCTATTAATTGCGAGATATATATATTTTTTTAACCGGCTGACTGGGAGCAGGAGAGGCACCACAGGACATTTCAATTTCCACTCTCCTGAATATAGTTTGGACGTGCAGTAGAAAAATGCTTTATGAAGAGGCATGGAACTGCACTTGGGCATACTTAAGACCAAATAATGTCTTACATTTCCTCGAATACATACGTTTTATGTTTCAGACTTGTCAGAAAGATGTGCGCTACAAGATGAACATATTTTGAAAATTCGATTTTTTTTAGTATTGACCCGGTTCGCAAATGTCGTAGATCAGGGGCTGATGCGCAGAGTCGTGATGACTGGGTGTTGTGTGATGTCCATAGGTTAGTTAGGTTTAGGTAGTTTTAAGTTCTAGGGGACTGATGACCATAGATGTTAAGTCCCATAGTGCTCAGAGCCATTTGAACCATTTGATGCGCAGAGCAATCTGAGCTATAGTGGGTAGTCTCCACGTGACCCGTGTTTACGTTCAGTGATTTCGCTGTTTCCCCTTTGTTTACTCTCACGTCAAATGAAAACAAAACGGATACCCATGGCCGGGAGCTATCAAGTGAATTAAAACACATTCACATAATTACTAAAGGCTGAAATATGTCATTAGTTTCAGATTTTATTTTATTTCCACCTTTCTGACAGTCAAGCATTAATCGCCTTGCGGAACAATGAAGTTATTTTTGTCTGTTTGCTAAAGAAATTTGACTTTTGCTAATCTTTTCCGCAGAAGCAGTCAATGTATCTGAAGCGAAATGTTTAATTCCACAGTACTGGGTAGTTTCAACTGTTCGCTGCATTTCAAGTGCATGTTTTCATTTTCTAGCACGTATGGCATTATGCCATAATAAAGAACCAAACATGATATAATACAGTACTGGTGCTCCAAGAAAATTTACATCCTGAAAACCACACTTAAAAGCTTAATATCAGGTCGGGGTCTACGGTACTTCATTGGGAATCTGGACATACGAGTGTGCCTTTAAGTATGCACTTTAAATGTGCACATTTTAATATGGTTCACGAAATTCCGATGGTCTTGCAGTACCATCTTTCATTGATAATCTCTTACACGTACGTACATACGGGCTTCCTACGTCATGATATCTACCCAAGCGCGGTGTCGCCTGTTACCTGAGCTCTCTGGCAGCTGCTGAAACGAACCTATTTGTAACAGGTCGCGGGAAAATATTACGATTGGAAGTTTGAAAAGCGTTACTTTCAAAGTAAATATCCTTTTACGTAAGTTGAACTACGTACAAGAATGGACCGTGAATTTATTAAATCACAAAGCTTTTGACTCTCATTTTAAAATCGGGTGTCTGATGACGAGCCATTTAGAAGCATTTCGAACCCTCGAACCCTGAAGATCAGACATTTATGTCATTGTTAAAAATTTTGCAGGCACATTTGTATGATATCTCTTGAAGTGTAACATGCGCAAAAAATATCGACAGTATATGCGAAAGCGTAGCTTGTCTTGCAGCTTGAGACCAATATTTTATATGAAAGCTTTGCTTTTCTTGTAACAACACTATGTATATTAATTTAAACTATTAACTTTCCCTGTTTGGCACGCTACTTAACACTGATGTTGCTATTGGCTGACTACATCACGTGTCCTATGCTCTGA